>NC_090807.1:14156125-15396125 GCF_036512215.1 Solanum lycopersicum
AATGAACAAAGCTAAACTTGAAAAAACTTGAAACACTTGTCTCTTTCTCATTTTTTATATGAGATTTCATTTATTCTATGATCTCTAAGCATCAGTCATCCCTCACTAGTTACATGAGACTTCACCTATCCTACGTCATTTTGAAGTGCAGATAGTTGTTTCTCCTGCAGTTATTTTCTTGGTAAGCTAGATATAATGCTAATCTACTCCTTCACTTACCTAACTGCAGCAAAATTCAAAATGATTGAATTCAACTACTGAGGTAACCACCTAAATTGGTGCAGATATTATTGAATTTAAAATAGTATATTTACTCGTCCAATTTTTGTAATAAAGGCAGTATGAATTTCTCAACAACTACTTGACATTTAATAGCCTTAACATGTAAAACACATACTCCTTAACAACATACTTGACATTCATCCCTCATCAGAGTTAAAATAAAATGTAAAAGCAACTAAGCCAACACCTGTTTTTTAATCTTTTCAAATCTTGCGCTAAAGTAGTCCGAAATCCACCATAACGAGTTCGCTGAAATTGAAGATATTTCAGACTCTACTAAACTATACCAAAATGAAATGTTGTATAAGACCTTCTGCTTTGACCCTGAGAAGCTTGAACAACTAAAAGCAAAAGCTTGAGAAGATGACAATGTTACCAAATGCACTTAATTTGAAGTCTTTTCAGCTTTCATATGGAAAAGCGTGAACTCAGGCATTACAGATGAAGCCTAATAAACGACAAAACTTCTCTTTGTTGTAGATGGAAGATCAAGATTTGATCCTTCAATTCCACAAGGATATTTTGGAAACATAATTGTTTTAACTAATGCACTCTGCACCGCTGCAAAGATAGTAAAAAATTCACTTTCTACTGCTGTTAAGTTGGTTCAAGAAGACGTTAAATTGGTTACTGACAGTTACATGAAAAACAAGAGCTAGACCTTGTTTTACTGCTACTTTTCTTATTACTACTTGGTCTAGGCTTTCTTTCCACACGACGAATTTCAGTGGGAAAAGCCTATTGTATCAGGGCAGTGGCTTTACCGGAGAAGGAAGTTTCTCTGTTGCGTTCTCACGGGAAAGAGAGGAGAAGTGTCAATGTGCTTCTTAGATTGCCAGCTTCTGCTATGAAGACATTTGAGGATTTATGGAGATCTAAATAGCCATATTGCAGCCTTAATTTGCCATGAAATATACTTTATTTATGTGTAACTGATTGTGTTTTTTTAGTTTGTGTTGTTGTTATTATTAGTACTATGTATTGTTATTTCTATTTTGCATCACTTCATGCTCTTTTGCTTGTTTCTAAATGTTCATTTTTATCTCCATCCCATTGAGATCAACATGTGTTTTCCATCAAACTTTTTTTAAAAAAAATTATAATACACATTACATGTTGTGGTTTTGTGAGACACTAAAGCAAAATGAGACATTCACGAAAAGTACTTATTGGATTGTGATAATATTATCGTTACCTCTAGTATGAACAATACACTAATGATTTGTGAAGTTTCAGCCCATCCAAAAATCAAGAAATGCCTAATCCACTTTGCAAAAGTAAGGAATTTGATTCGAAAAATTATATTGAATATCCCTTGTAGACAGGAACATACTCCTGGTCACAAATTCCAATTCATTTAAGTGCAGAGGTTACGAAAATAGAGTGTAAGATCATAATTCCACTTATACTTGCTACCAATAGTTTCTTACTTTGTTTTTGACACAAATACCTTCTACCAATAGTTTCTTACATTGTCCGTGACACAATCATGTTCTTTTTCTAGTTATCATCCTCTTCACGAGTAACAAGACTACAACTTTGTACCCTTGAACTCCTCAAACACTCCAAAATTTTCTATCCACTGAATGCTAATAATCGAGGAGGTAAAAGGAGGAAGGAGAGAAAAACAAATCACATTAACGGATGGAATATATTAACTTCACACTGCACGCAAAATAACTACCGAATGAATTTAGCATTTTTTATAATTTGTATCTATCAAATAACAACTGGTATAGTTGACCTTCAACATATGATATTATTATGTAGTCATGTGAAATGATGAAAGCTTCGACAAACAAAACAGTAAAGCTATTTGGTCTCAATACACTCTTTTCCTACATGACAATTGGGGGACTACAACAGTTTAATAACACGTGATAGGTTCAATTAGTATTTCAAGTATTTCCAGAAAATCATTTGACAAACAATTTCGCTAAGCGTTGGCCTTCCTTAGTATTTGTATGAGATTTCATTTATTCGGTGATCTCTAAGCGCTGGTCCTTCCTCACCATTTTCATGAAATTTCATTATCAATTTCAAAAGCCAAATTCAACATTAAAGAAACCTAACAATTCCACTTTCCCTAATTCTACAAAAGAAGAGCAAAAAATATAGTGATCGTGCATTATGCCTATAAAACAAAGAAGAGTAAACGGTAGATTTAGAGTGACAACAAGTTCTCCACACCAAAACTCACAAGCAACAATATTCCAACCAACACTACCCAATATAGCAAAAGCAAAGATTTAGGGTGTGTTTGGTATGAAAAATGTTTTTTACTTTTCTCATGTTTGGTTGGGACAAAGGTTTTGGAAAATGTTTTCCAAACCAAATCATTTTCCTCAAAATTAAGGAAAATGACTTTCCTTCAAAAAGTTAAGGAAAATTTTTTCCAAAACTCTAATCCAACTTCAAATTATATTTTTTTTGAAAAACATCAATTTCTAAAAAGTATTTTCAACTGTAAAATTTTATTATTTCACCCCCTACTCCTTCACCCCGCCAAGCTCCCCCCCCCCCCCCAGAAAAAAAATATTTTCAATTTCAAAATTATTTTCTACGCTAATAAAAATAAAAATATTACTCAAAAATATTTTTCATTCATAAATCAAACACTAAAAATCATTTCCTAAAATTATTTTCTACTCCTAACCAAATATGAGAAAATAAGTTCTAAATCTAATTGTTTTCCAAGAAAACAATTTCCTTCTTACCAATCACACCCATGACTGAGAAGAACAAAATTCTAATGCTTTACCTAACAGTTCCTTCCTCTAGAATCTCAAATTAAGCTTAAGAAAGGAATATAATAATACGCTTAAATTTTACATAAACTACTGAAATTTAAAAATATCGGCTTTTCAAGGAAGGTTCTAACTACTTCTCAAAATGCTTTACTATGGATGTGAGAGAGCACAATGCGTTCAACTACATCCTAGAAATCAACTATGAAAACGTCAATGCAATAAGGCGAAGTTCAATTTTGAGGAAAAAAAGCAAATTTTCACACATCTAAATTAAATTTGGTATATTCACACACCTAGACCAAATTTGGTTCTAGAACTTCAATTTTGAGGAAAAGAAGGATGATGCAAGAAGAACTGAATGGAAACCGAAAAATCTTACCTAGATGGAATGTTGAAGGAAACAATAGAACACTGATGTGCTGGAGTATAAACGATGAAGACACACAAAGTGAGATGTAAACTGACAAGGCAGGAGGAAGACAGAAAGTTATATCTGATACTTGAAAAGACAGAAATACCCTTTACAATAATGAAGTAGATATGTTGAACAAGCCTGTTCTAATATAAGGGAAAATCGGGTTTGCTTCACAAACTCTCCGATTATCTGGTGTGTGTTTTTCAAGTAATAAGAATGCTTGCTACATGAACTACTGCTGAGGACCATCCTACACCATGCTATCGGTATAGGACCTTACTCAACTTAATAGATCAACTAGCATTCCTTACATGATCATCTAAAAAGTATGACACATCAATTCCCTTGTTGGCTACATGGTTTACATGGTGACTTGATTTAATTTGAACTCTCATCTCCACATCGGTGCTCAATACTACTCCCAAAAATGTACTTTAGCTCATAGAAAAGACAGAAAATCACCATCGAAGTTGTTTGAGTTTTAAAAAGACAACTTAACTTTGTGGATGTCCTATTACCCCATTAAACAACTTCAAAATAGAATGTATGCCCCATTTTTCACTCAATACCACTTATACAAAAAAATTTGTATGTCACGCATTAATAATCACTTGCCACGTGTTAAAAACAATTTTTAATTACTTTTACCTAATTTCTTTGTATTTCTTTTTTTTTTCTTTTTTTCTTTTTTCTCTTTCTTCTTCACCTCAACTCTGTTCTTTCTTTTTCTCTTTCTTCTTCACCTCAACTCTGTTCTTTCCCATTCTCTCTGTGCTAGAAGAATCTTCAAATCCATTGTGGCTGAGCAGATTTTGCAGCAACACTATCATTTTTAGTCAAATTACTATCAATTAATTTATTTATGAAAATAAATATCGTCAAATAATTAAAATCTAAATACTCAAATATTACCATGTCAAAATCTGACATTTAAATCACCACCTTCTCCAACTTTTACTTCCAAATTGAATATTTCATAGTTTTAATACTCCTAGATCCCAATCTTAATTTGTAAAAGAAAAAAAATTCACCAAACTAACTTGTTTTTTAAAAAAGAACTCAATAACATAAGTTAAAAAAATGCTAGAAAGGAATAAGAAGAAAATAAATGAACGATGCCGAAGAAACATGGGTAAGCTAATGATGGTAGGGAAGATGAGAAAAATGATTTGAAAAATTAAAAACTATTCTTAATAAATTTGAAAAGAAAATTAATACATGACTTTTTACATTTTTTTCGATAAGGAAAATTGGAAGTGTCAAATGACAATTTTACTTTGGTATGAAGCTGTATCAACAGTGTTTCACGCGCCTATATGTTGTGACAACATGAATGATGTTAAAATTAGTCAAAATGGTATATTTAATGTAGATTTAGATAGTTTCATGGGGTAATATGACACTCGCAAAGTTAAAGTGCCTTTTTGAAAAATCAAAACAACTTCAATAGTGATTTTATGTCTTTTCTCTACTTTTAATAAAACTTCTTTCCTTTGCGTTGAGATAATTTACTGAATCCATTAGCTTCAAAAAGCTCCTTTTGGAATCAATGTTCCCCATTTAGTTCAAAACTCTTTTGGAACTTCTAGTTCCCCTCTTTACTCAAATGTGAAACATTTGTAAAACTCTAGGAAATACTTAGTTCCTTTAAATCTTTTTGAGAAATGAACTCAACTCTTCCTCTTTACTTAACTTGAAACTTTAACTCTTCGAGTTTACTTAGTTCCCTTGTAGCTTTTGACAAATGAACTCAACTCTTGCTCTTTACTTAACTTGAAACTTTAACTCTTAGGGAATATTTTGTTCCCTTATAGCTTTTGAGAAATGAATTCAACTTTTTACTTGACTTTGAACTTTAAGTCTTTAAAACAAATTGAAAACATTTGTGAAAGACTTTAGATAACTTATAACTTTACTTTAACTTGCTTCTTAACCTCTAGACTTGTCTCTTAATGTCACAACCCACAAGTACACCCTAGAAGTTAGAGTATCCTTGCGATGTCACATGGCAAATGAGACTTCAAGAAGTGTCATCTAATCCTCTCATATCATTTATTGCATAATAAACATAACTAAAATGAGTAAAAATTTAAAACTTTCTTCACCCATGAAGAACTCTTTCATAAACAATACGCAAGCAGAAGACTTTCATTTAAAACATTAAATCTTTACAACATCTACTTGAACCATCTAAACTTTAGAGTTTACAACACTTGGTACTAATCCCATACAAGACATAGAATAAAGACTTAAGACATAAAGGAACATGTGGATATTGTCCTCGAATCGACGAGGACTCGCCAATTTTTAATCTTCAACTTTAGAAACCTATCCATCCTTCATGGCATACCAAAATTCCATATCCCTACAGTTTAGTCAAAAAGGTAAAAGAAGGGGTTAGCACATTAGATGTACTAAGTATGGAAGCCATGCAAAAACCATGAAAAAGGGACATTTAGTAAATAGCATGCTTTTCATTAATTTTGATTAAAACATCATACTATAAGCATAAGAACAACATTTAACAACTTAGAAACACATAAGAACTCATTTAGGAATAAAGTCATATTTTTAGCAAACATTACAGTGAAGTCACTTTACTATACAGTGAACTCAATTCACTATTACAGTGAAGTTCCTTCACTTCACTTTAAACTACATTTAGCATGTAATCTTCTCACTCAAAGCTATCCTAAGGTTCACTTAATTCACACAAAGAGAGACCGCCCATACACCCTATCTAGATGTGCCTAAATGACCCTCAAGATTACTTATAATGACATACACACTTAAGAGATATCAACATGAGAACATGAGATGTTCCACCAAGGTGACTCTAAGGTTCACTTGAGTGAGTTGTGAAGCAACCGCCCATACAATCCCTTACACACACACTTAAGACATCCTATAGACTCCCTAATATAGATTCATTCTCATTTGACACATTAGCATATAGGTGATATGAAATTCTCCTTCCAAAGTCTATCAAAAGACTTACTTAAGTAAATCAAGAAGATAACATCCATAGTGACCTTTTCAAGATTGCCTAAATAATCCTTAAGATTACCTAAGTCTTAGATCATGTCCACATAATCAATCAACTTCCCTAACTAGAGTCATTCTTATGACTTATCTATGTAAGATAAGAAGTGACCATTCCTATGCCCCTTCACACCTTAACTAGATGACCCTTAATTACTCTAGATAAGTACTACTTTATTTTAACATACTTCCTTAACTTAAGCCATTTTATTCATTAGTTCATTAAGAGACATTCATCACACAAAGGACATTCAAGTAATGGTCTTATACAAGACCTAGGGACTCCAAATAACATTTTCAAAGCCTATTGTGCAATGTATAGATAGCGTCCCATATCATCACCTAAACTTCATAAAATTTCTCAAATTCTAGTAGGTATACCACATGAAGAGAATATTCATTAACCAACATAGACCATGTTAGAAACTCATGGAATCCGGAGTTCTAACCTACTCCGATGTGGGTGTTCTACTTGCCAAGGGTAGAACTAGGACACATCCCATGTAGGCACATGGTTAAGGACTATGAAGGGCTTTTATGTACTCTATTCTTATTCTTAAGTAGAGGTAAATTGTACTCTAGTCTCATCTCAAGTATATCTACTTCCCATAACATAATCACTCGGTGCTAGCCTTCGTTCTCATAGGGTTATTCACATTAAGGTGCATATAAATGGGTCCCATACCTACTTCATGACCCAATTATATTCAACCGACTAAAGCAAGGTGCACTAGGGCATATCTCACTATGGTGACAAGAAGCTCGTCGCGACTTTCCTAAGGTATGATATGATGGAGTTGCAACCAATAAGCCTTAAGTCCATCACTTATTACATGAAGGATACCATTACGACAAACTACTTCACAATTTATAACCTTACCACTTGGTTCATGGTTCCACATGAATGACCTTCGTATCATCATACAAGGTCTCACCTATATTCATTTATTCAAGAATAAGACCCTTTAGGTTCCTAAGTCAAGACATCACATATTCGCATAAGCATCAAGTAAGGGACACAAGTTAACCAAAACAAGACACTACATGCTTCACCTTAACATATATTACTAGTCATTCTATAAGCACATAGAAATAACCATTATCGTCTTTAAGTCATCCTACACACTACCATATCGTTATCAACATAACTATTATAGACTCATATAGCCAAGTAGGAACAACCATGCATCAATCTTAAAACTACACATAGAAGCACATAATCATAGTTTACATGATTTCCTAACATTAAAACAAGAATACATACTTTCATATTCATTCACATATAGATATATATACTCACACTTCACATAAAACAACTATACAAAACATCATAGTACTTCAAGAAGTACCGAAAATGCCATGATCATCATATTGCATAAAGTAACCCCGACAAGGCCACGTCAATTGCAACTGAAACACATAAGACCGCCACCATAAGTGGACCATACCAATAACAACATAATTTAAGTTTAATAAAATCAAAATAAAGGAATTAGGGAAGCATACCCCACACATCTTACCACTTCAATTGCAAAGCTAAATCATCCAATTCGATATTAGAAGGCCCTTACCCAATGCCATACCCAACAACTCAATACAATTATATCGATAATAACTGAAAACCAGGTCAATTCATTACATACATATCAATCTAATACAGCCTATATATCAATTGAATATAATTATTGCATCATTATAAAGCCCATACAAAATTACATTAGAAATCATAAGCCGTAAGTCAATATCAATTCAATAAGCTTAGCATGCAATAGATATAAGAGTATCCAGTAACCAATTAATCAAACTGAAACAGCCTATACATCATACATACATAATCTACATGAATGAAAATCCCATAACAATCTACACATGAATTCATGATTATCAAAGCATTAATCAATTCACCCATATTTTAGTGAAACTTAGAGATTTGAGAAGATCAAGGTTTAATGGAGAATTTCATTGGAATACATCAATTAGACAACAATAACATCATATCTTAACGTTTGGAAACCATTTATGCAAGAACTCAAGACTTGGAGTAGAAATTGGACTTTTTCATCCTTTTTCATCTTTGAAATTGGATTTAAGTTGATAGCAAGCCTTATATGAAGAACTCCCATACCTTATTGAAGAATAAAAAACTCATTGAAGAATAAACTCCATTGAAGACCTATCTTCAAGCTCCATCTTCACTTTGAACTCACATGGAGGTTTTTGGAGAAATTTTAGGAGGGAAGGGGTTTTGATTTAGACGTGAGGGTTATAATGAGCATTTAATGAATTATATACTCTTAAAATACCCATAAACACTTACAATAATCATCCTCCTATTTTTAAAGGACTTGGGGTGATATCCCAACTTTACCTCAAACATTACAGAAAGCTGGCAGCAAACTGCCTCACAGACGACTTGCCCATCGACAGGGCGTCACAACCACGACGGGAAGTCACTGGCAACCGTCGGTGGTTAAAGTAGCCTGCCAAGTCTCAACTATTCACACATGTACAAGTCCCCCACGAGGACACCCTTCGACGAGGCGTCAACAGGCCCACGAGCCGTCGACTGCTCCGTCGTCTGGGCCTCCCCGGGACTATTTGTGCAACAATTTTCCCCAACATTTCCAACCGAATTACGATTTTATATAATTTCAACACCTATAACATCAATTTCATACAAAACGAAC
The DNA here is from genome assembly GCF_036512215.1 of Solanum lycopersicum. NCBI lineage: Eukaryota > Viridiplantae > Streptophyta > Magnoliopsida > Solanales > Solanaceae > Solanum > Solanum lycopersicum. The sequence goes on from NC_090807.1 coordinate 14,165,302, forward strand.
ACATAAAATTTGACGAAACACGCCTAGACGTACAAGGTCACTTCAAGGCATATCATTCGAACATTATGGACATTCTTGGACATTTGACCTCCAAACTTTAAAAAACATTAAAAACTTCCTATGCATGCTATATTAAACAATTAAGAACCATATAATATTATGAATCACCCATAAACACATAAATCTACATATGAGGCACTTAGGTGACTTAGTCATCGAACGTCTTGGTCGTCCCTTGATGTTTGGCTTCTACTGCACCTAAACTCTTAGATACTTCCCGTTACCCACATTATAAACAAAATTAGGACCTTATATAACAATTTCAATCACGTTAGGCTCTAGCTTTACCTAAATCATTTTCTGGGTCTTACACTTAACTTCTTTGACTTTGATCTTAACTTTCTTCGAACGAAATAATGTATTTAAGGATCATGATCTCATGTTTATGGACAATTTAATGATGTTTAGATGTACCTTATAGTGTTATAAACAACTAGGAATGAGGGGTACATCACTTAGTAACTAGTACAAAACGATATGGAAAGAATGGGGTCCCAACGAGTCCTGGCGCTCTGAGAGGCTCGGAGCGCCATGGCCTGAAAGACAGAGACTATCCTCAGGTGCTCTGAGAGGAGGGCGTGCCAAAGCCTGAAGGAGAGACTCTGTCCTGAGGCTCTTTGGAGGTGCGGCACCCCAACATTCCCCCCAACGGGTTTTCCAAATTTCTTCTTCATTTTTCATCTCTAATTAGTTGACTTAAGGAGAAGACAAAAAACCCTTACTAAATTCGGTTTTGGAAATTTGCAAACTTGGCGCCGTTAAAAAGCTATTCCAATGAGATTTCCCTCCATATAAAGAAATTACCCAAAATCTTCCTTAGATGGGAGTTATGACCTATTGAAAATGACCAAAACTTACTTTTGAAATCTGGATATTTTCCAGATTTCCTTACTTATTTCCAAATTTGATTTTTCTTGTTTTTCTTATCTTAACCTTAGTTTATCTAGAATCCGAGATGTTACAGTATATCCCCCTTGGGAACATTGGTCCTCAAATGAGAATTTTTTCTCTAAGCTAAGGATGGTAATATCATTTAAGCACTCAACCACAAAAGAAAGTAATAACATGCTTATACATAATCTTATAAAGTGCTAAGAAGGAGATTAGCACCTTGATCTGCATTCTCTCGGGATTCAAGCAGATGTGGATATGTCTTCTTAATATCCTCCCCACCTTACCAAGTTGCATCTTCAACAAATTGGTTCCCCTAAAGGACCTTGACCGAAATAACTTCTTTGGTCCTCAACTTTCAAACTTGCCAATCCAAAATGTGGACCGAAACTTCTTCGTAGGATAAGATATCCTTAATCCCCACATTCTTTGTTGGTACTATTAATGAAGAATCACCCAATCACTTCTTCAACATTGAAATATGAAAAACTAAATAAACTGCTTCTAACTCTTGGGGTAGCTCCAACTCATAAACAACATTGCCCACTATTTTGGAGATTATATAAGGTATATACTGGGGACTAAGATCCCTTTCTTACCAAACCTCATAACTCCTTTCATAGGTGAAACCTTAACATACACCCAATCATCTACTTCAAACTCTACTGGCATTCTTTTAACATATGTGTAGGACTTTTGGCGACTTTGTGCAGTCTTCAACCTTCCTTGAATCACTTTAACCTTCTCTATAGCTTGGTGAACTAAATCTGGTCCTATCAACCCTACTTATCCAACTTCGAATCACCCAATAAGAGATCAACATCTTCTCCCATAAAGAGATTCATATGGAGCCATTCGGATGCTCGAATGATAATTGTTGTTGTAAGCGAACTCAATTAGAGGTAGGTAATCATACAAATTTCCTTTAAAGTAGATCAAACAAGCTCTCAACATATCTTTCAAGGTCTGGAGAGTATGCTCCGCTTGTCCATTGTCTAAGGATGAAAAGTAATACTCAAACTCATCTTGGAACCTAAACCTTTCTGGAAAGATTTCCAAAATTGTGTAGTAAATTGTGCACCTCTATCTAAAATAATGGAGATTGGAACTCCATAAGTCATACTACTTCCTAAAGGTAAAACTTAGCATAATCCTCATCCGAATAGGTAGTCTTGACCGGCAAGAAATGGGTTGGCTTTTTCATTCTGTCGACAATCACCCAAATAGAATCATGTTTCCTTCGCAATCTTGGCAAGCCTGTGATGAAGTCCATATTAATCATCTCCCACTTCCATTTTGGGAGCTCTATCTTTTGAGGTAAACCTCCAGGTCTTTGGTGTTGTACCTTTACTTGCTTACAATTTGAAAACTTTGAAACAAATTCATCAATCCTTTCTTCATGCCTTCCCACCAAAGAAGTTTATCCACCCTAGGTACACATAATATGTCTTTTGGTATTTCATTACACCATCTCTCCCTTGTTCGAAAGCCAATACTCTTTGGCTATGGACACTTATCTCAAATCAAGCAGAATAGGGTCTTGGTATTGCTTTTCTTTTACTTGTGACACCAAGGATGATTCATCCCCATTGGTTACCACCGTGCCTCCTTCTGCTGAGTCCATAAGTCTAATAAACATGCAAGTCTGTGCACATATTTTGCTAACTCCCTATTTTCTTCTTCGACATGGGAAGTACTTCCCATGGACATCTTGCTTAAGGCATAAACAACCACATTAACCTTACCTGGGTGGTAAAGAATACTCATGTCATAATCCTTGAGTAATTCCAACCACCTTCTCTATCTGAGGTTGAGCTCTTTGTGAGTGAACACATATTGGAGGCTCTTGTGGTAAGTAAATATATCCACATGGCACCATATAAATAATCATGCCACATCTTCAATTCAAACACTACTGCAACCAATTCTAAGTCATGAGTTGGATAGTTCTTCTCATGAACCTTCAACTGTCTTGAAGCATAAGCTATCACCTTGCCATTTTGCATTAACACACAGCCCAAGCCAACTCTTGATGCATCTCAATACACCACAAATCCTTGAGTACCCTATGGTAAGGTCAAATAAGAGTGGTAGTAAATCTCTTTTTGAACTCCTAAAAGTTTTTCTCACAAGCTCCAAACTATTGAAACTTGACTTTTTTGTGAGTTAACTTGGTCAAAGGAGAAGATATAGATGAGAATCCTTCAACAAATCTCCTATAATATCGAGCTAAACCCAAGAACTCCTTATATTTGTTGGAGATATAGGTCTAGGACAATTCTGAACTGCTTCTATCTTCTGAGCGTCATCTTTAATACCTTCACCAGAAACAATGTGGCCTAAAAAATGCCCACAGACTTAAGCCAAAACACGCACTTGGAGAACTTGGCATACAATTTTTTATCTCTCAAAGTATGAAAAACCACCCTTAGGTGACTAGCATGATCTTATTCATTCCTTGAATAAATCACTATTTCATCAATGAAGACAATGACAAATATATCTAAATAAGGTTTGAAGACTCTGTTCATAAGATCCATGAATGTTGCATGTGTGTTACTCAAATCAAAGGACATAACTAGAAATTCATAACGCCCATACCTTATTATAAAAGTTATCTTGGGAATATCACATTCTCTAACCTTCAATTGATGATAACCTGATTTGAGGTCAATCTTGGAAAATCTAAAAGTACCTTGAAGTGGATCGAAGAGATCATCTATCCTTGGAAAAGTATATTTATTCTTAATGGTCACCTTATTTAATTGACTGTAATCTATAGACATCTTAAGGGAAACATCTTCTTCCTAACAAACAAGACCGGAGTGCCCCAAGGTGAGACACTTGGTGAAATGAAGTTTTATCTAACAAATCTTTGAACTGCTCCTTTAGTTCTTTTAACTCCACTGGTGCCTTCTATATGACAAAATAGAGATACAATGAATATCTGGGTTAACATGTATGCCGAAGTCTATCTCTCTTTCAGCAGGGACTCCAGGTAGATCATCAGGAAGGACTCCTGGGAACTTAATGACTATAGAAACTTATTGAAGGGAAGGTACCTTAACACTTAAGTCATTAACTCAGACTAAGTGATACATACATCCCTTAGAAACTAACTTTCTCGCCTTTAGGTACCAAATGAAACGACCTTTAGGCACTGTTTAACAACTGTCCCACTCTATAACTGGTTCATTTGGAATCTGGAACTTGATAACTAAACTTCTGCAATTTGTTGATGCATAACAGGCATGGAGCTAGTCCATACTTAGAATAACATCAAAATCCACCATGTCTAACTCTATTAAATCATCCGTAGTGCTCTTGTGATTGATAGAAACAAGACAATAATGATAGACACTTTTCTCTAGAATAGACTCCCTAACAAGTGTAGAAACACAGAAAGGTTCACAAAGATTTTCAGGGAGAATTTCAAACTGATGTGCAACATAAGCAGTTACAAAGGATAAACTTGATCGTGGGTCTAATAAAGCATAAACATCACAAGTAAAGACATTGATCATACATGTGACAACATCTGGAGAGTTCTTTTGCTCTTGGTGGCTAGTCATTGCATAGAGACGATTCGCCCCTCCGCCTGTACCAGAAGTAGATCCGCTGGGTGTAGCCCTATTGGCAGAGCAATTGTTGAAGATTGGGCTTTGTTGCCCGAATTTTCACCACCTTGATTATATTAGGGCATTCTCTCATGAAGTGACCCTCTTGACCACACTTGAAATAACATGTATAGCCATCACGACATTTTCCAGGGTGGATTCTACCACATCTACACACGCAGAACTTCTACCACCTCTTTGTGACACACTACCTTGAGATTGGGCCAGTCTAGCTTTGAAGTGCTATGAATTGTGACCGTTATACTCACCTCGATTTCTGGGTGCAGGTGCACTAGCAGATGATGGCGCATGCCCCTTTGATATCTGGAATTGTGGTTGGTTGAGCCACCTTTTTGTTGGCCAGACTCATTCCCAGTCTTTGCTTTCTTTTTTCGATACTCTTCTCTGTCCTTCAGACTATACTCTTCAACTTATTACACGTATACCATCAACCTCGATATATCCCTACCATCCTTCCATTGGTCGAACCATGATTTCGCCACACCTTTTAGTTGGTATGCACCCAATTCCACTTTCTCAGTATCGACCACATGCATTACCTCACACACATTCTTCAACTCCTATATGAAGTTCTCCATATCTTCAGTAGTGTTTAATCCGGTGAAACTAGGGGGATTCATTGGAACTCAGGTATCCTCGAAGAAAACACCCCTTCATATCGATCTCCACTTTGAGTCCCGACTTGGTTGGTAACAATCTGACCAATATCTGGATAGCTTCCCAAAATTCAACATTGGTAACCAATCCTTGAGGTTGTGCCTCTTGTGCATTTGGAACCTCTAGTTACTCAATATTTCTTCGTGGAGGACCTCTGACTGCTCTTCTTAGAGGAATGGTGATCTGAAAATACATGTAATCACGCATTAGAGAGAGACTTTTAGAGATAAACTCTTCGCACGAAATAAGATGAAATAAGTGAAACATTCGTAAATGTTGCAGCCTCCTAATCATATATGTGGTGCTCTTCACACCAATGACTAAGACTCTACAAACACGACTTCATAGACTCCCTAGGACTATTGAAATATGTGCTCTGATACCAAGTTTGTCACGCCCTGAGCTTACACCCTGGGACGGACCGATACTCAAAAATCATTGCTGGACCTCAAGCGAACCCTTGGCCTGATTATTTAAATCAGCAGAAGAAAAACATTACTTAAACATGAGTAAATAATATTTAAAGGAAAATACTTCATATCATGACTTTGGCAAAAATGAAACTTGAGTCTTAATAACTGAGAAGAACTTCAAACTGAGATACTATAGTCTACGAAGCCTCAAAAATATCTAGAGAGGAATATGGGGACAGACCCCACAATATTTTAAAAACTAAGTTAATATGGAAAATAAAAAGATTTCCTCCAGAATGCAAGGAGGCTCACCACAAACTCTGAAGCTCAATTTAGATCAATGAAGCGCTGTGTGCTGATGTTGGGTACCTGCATCGCATCATGAAACGAGGCAGGCCAACTGACATCAGTACCTTGAATGTATGAGTATACCAGTTTGAGAGATAAACAATGACTTAAGTTTGAGGGGATTAGATGAACTTACCTTGGCTCTGCTCAACTCAAGAGTATACCTAACTCAAGTTATATACATATAAAAGTAGTTTCAATCACGATGTACCGTGATTTCACGATACTTTCAATGCTTTTTCATTAAGTTTGGTGTTTGTCCAAGGCCTTTTTACTAGTTTTAATGTATTTTTCTCTTTGTTTGCAGGAAATCTGTCTAGAATAAAAATGCATAAGAATTATGCAGAAACTGCAGAAGTGACTACCTACATGGCCATTGACGGTCCGTCGACCCCTCGGTGGTCTGTAGGTGGCCACCGTCGTATGAAGGAAAATATGCTGAATGAAGATTGGGTAATTCTAACTAAGTGTGGGGCTACAAAGGCTCTCGACAGAACGTCATCTCCATGACGGCCGTCCTGCACATCCGTCATCGTCAACAGAAAATAGCCCTAGTACCTATCTTGAAAAGAAGCTAAGTGTGGAATGATGGAGGACCACGACGGTTTGTCGTGGCCTTCACAACCTGTCATCTAGGTCGTCGACCGAGACACAATTTTTGGAAAGATTTTCCTTAAATAGATTTCCCTCTTTTGTTCGGACTTATTATAAATACTTGTAAAAACCTCATTTTTGGGGTGAGACTCTGGGGTATTTTTCAGATTTTATTGTTCTTGTTGTGAACTTGTGATTTTGTGAAATTATTCTATTTTCCAAAAATTGTTTATTGCAAGCTTATTGATTAATTGAAGTAATTTTCTGGGTTTTCTTAAATCTCATCAAAGTAAGTGCATGAGTTCTTATCAAACTATTATGAAATGTGTGATTATTAACATAGTAACTAAATCCATATCTAGGGTTGGAACCATGGGTAATTAACAAGGTAAAACTAGATAAAATAATAATCCTAGAAAAGTGTCTTGCATGTATTGATAATTCTTTCGGTTAGAAGTCTTTTTAACGAGTGCACGCGTTAGAATTAGTCTTGTTGCTACTTGCCAGACCAAGGAAGTATATAATTAGAAAAGAATTATCAATATTGATTTAGTATATACTATCTAATGAGTTAGTTTTGATTGGTGCAAAGCAACAACTAAGCCATACATCGATTATGATCCTTAATATTAGGTAAAGGTAAGGTTTAGTAAAGCATACACACGTAGTCGGACCAAGGTGCTGAGTGAAATTTCCTTAATTTTTCACATCTGAATGTTCCTTTATTTTTCTTTAGAAGTGTTGGATAGAGCGTAGATAGGTTCCGTGTCCAAAAAGTTTCCAGAAAACACAAAAATATTAGCTTAATGGGTGTTAAATGTGCAGGGACCAAATAACAAGAAATCTACAGAAAATTGGTCTAGTGCAACAATTGACAGACTGTCGTCCCTTCGACGGACCGTCGGTAGGATCCATTATTCCCATGTATGTTCTTTAATTTTTTCTTAGTTATGTCATTGTCAATGAAGGAGTTGACAGACCGTCGACCGGCTAACAGTCCGTCGACGGGGAATCATCGATCCCTCACCCACAAACCCGACCCGACCCGTCCGGCTACATATGAAAAGTTTTTGAACTCTTCAGTTACCCACCTCTTCGCATAACCACTATAACCGTTTCCCTCCCTATTTCATTTCCCCCCACTTCCTGACCCATTCACTCCCATTCCATCATCATATTCCAACACTTCCCCCATATCCACAAAATCCATTCTCTCCCAAAGTCTCCCATTTTCTTCAGTTCCTTTGCCAGTCGGTGTTCGTGGTGGTTTTTGATGCTGTTCAACTACTAGAGTTCATACTCTTATTCCTCTACTATAGTTGTCTGGTATGTTTGAGCTGCAAGATTAACTTTTGTTAATATTCCTGATTACCGTGATGTCTAACTATTTGGGTACTTAATTTTGGACCATTTTGCATGCTAAAACTTACATATAAAAGTCCTAAGTCCCTTAGAACACTGAAGTTGAAAGGGATGGGGGTGTATTGTTAAAAAAATAGTGTGTTTTTGCATGATTATGTTCCTGACCTAGGGTTTTATAGGTTGACCAAAATGCATGTTAAAACTAGGAAAATTCATGCCCTACAAATGATGGGATGCTGGGTAAATGTTTAGTACACTTAGGCTTCTAAGAATACTTCAAATTAGTATGATAGGGTACCAAATTTGCTGCAAAACTGTGTTCCCTAAAGGTCAGTACGAGACCCCGTTGATGGACCGTCGGTCCCGCGATGGACCGTCTTTGCGGTCTTTTGATCCCAACTTCCCAATTTTTCTCTAAGTATCCGTCGATAGGCCCCTTATGAAGGAAGGTCGTCCCTTCGATGGTCCGTCCTGCACAACCGTCGATGGTGTCAGAACCTTTGCTTTTGATTTTTTATACAATTAATCTAAGTGTTCGTCGACGGACCCTTATGACGGACCTTCGTCCCTTCCGCGGTACGTCCTGTACAACCATTAACGGTGTCAGAACCGTTTTTTCTGACGTTTTTATAATTTCTTCTAAGCGTCCAGCGACGGACCCTCATGACAAACTGTCGTGCCTTCGACGGTCTGTCTTGCACAACTATCGATACTGTCAAAACCTTTGTTTCTGACGTTTTCATAATTTCTTCTAAGTGTCCCGCGACGGACCATCATGACGGACCGTCATGCTTTCGATGGTCCATCTTGAACAACTGTCGACACTGTAAGAACCTTTGTTTCTGAAGTTTTGAAAATCATTTCTAAGTGTCCCTCTATGGACCCCCATGACAGATCGTCGTGCCTTCGATAGGCCGTGGATGGGTTCATCCTGCACTTAGTAGTTATGTAATGTCATTCCTTTTCTATGTTTTGATGCTTCCAATGGTATTAACTACTTCTCTCTATAGGTACAAATGGCACCTCAACACGACCGTGTCTACTTACGAGACTGTTCCAAGTCAGTCGCTCTGTCGAACCAGCTTATCATAGGCTCAAATGATAGACGTGACCCAGAGTACATGCCACCAGGCGCCCACACTCCAAACTATGCTGCCCTCCCCACTAAAGCCACGCCCATTAGGGTGGCACCCGGCGTGGTCATTGTTTCCCAGTCTGACGAGGAGATCAAACTGACTAGAACACCTTATGGGTCGGCTGCACAGTCCGAGGGAGCATCTGGATCTATGGAGGCATCCGACTCTAAAGAAGCTTCCGACTCTGTGGAGGCTTCCGGATCAGAGGAGGCTTATGCTTCTACCTCGTCTGATGATGCTGCTAGTACTGACTCTACTCCAGCACCCCAGACTGGCGTCCAAGATCTGGTTACTGATCAGACAAACACGTGGTGTGTCGAGGGGCAGTACCAAATCTACACTGATGCCACGATTCCCAATGACAAGGGGGTCGTGACCCGGACCCTGACACTTGAGTGACAGGTTCTCACGGGGAGTCTTCATACCATGTCAGCCATTCATGAGTTATTCACCCAACATCGGCTGGAGGGGACGGCTCGAGATGTAGGACACTATACCGAGGAGATGGTCTAAGAGTTCTATGCATCCTATGCGGCGACCCTCCGATCTCAGCTAGATATGAGGGCAGCCCCCGCCAAGCATGCACCGTTGGAGTGCGGCAAGCGGGTTCACATTTCCTTGCAGGATTTCCACAGAATTCTCTATGACGCGTATGTTGAATCAACCCGGACTCCTCTCACAATTGAGGTTGACTATCGGTGGAAATTGATCAATGATGGCCGGTTCCAGCATGATCCAGAGTTGATAAAGACCACCAAACGGTGGATTGCATAGTACCTCTCTGTAGATGGTGAGGCTGCCTATTGGGTGCGGGAGCCCAAGGGGAGTATCAAAGAAGGCCAACCTCACCTTCACAACCAAGTTCCTATGGATATTGGTCCGACATTGTCTTCCCCCACTGCTGTTGATATTATTGTCACCTAGGATCGTGCAGTGCTGATGGCTGCCATGATTGCGGGGTTCGAGGTGGACTTCACATGGCTATTACATGCGGTGATGCACGAGAGGGCCTTTATGGCCACTACTACTTACCCATTCCCGTGCATGGTTTTTGCATTGTGCAGGTCTGCAGGAGTGCCCCTGTCGCACATTGATGTGATCAAGACCCTGTCTGTCCAGGTTGATATTGGTCTCATCTAGGATGAGGCCAATGAATTGGCTCGCAACAGAGGGCCCCGTATAGAGGTGCAACCATTAGGTGAGAACCTGGCAGCCACAATAGAGCAGGCCAAAGGGTCTAATCCGATTACATCTAAGCCTACCGATACTACTCTGGACGAGTCTATCCCGGGTGTTAGCATCGCTCTGAGATCCTCCCGCTCTATCCCATCTGCTACACTGGTCTCGCTTGCTATGGTCCAGAAACTAAAGGCCCAAATGGCCACACTTCTGCATCACATCCAGCCTTGGATGTAGAGGTCCATTGCTGAGGCAAAAGAGCGTATAGAGAGGAAGATCATGGAGGTCCACTAGCATTTTGACGCATTAGAGCTGTGGGTTTTTGCTTGGCCTGCCCCTACAGTGGATGTGACGACTCTCCAGGCTGCAATGGAGAGTCTGAGAGCCGACTTAGACACTATACTTGAGGCTCGGGTGCATGAGTCTGAGGACCCTTCTACAGAGCCTGCTGAGGACACGATGATGGCTGCCCTATTCTCCACTAATGATGTTCCACAACCTCAACCACTAGAGCGTTCCAAGAGGCATCAGACTAGAGATGAGGATAAGCTTGGGCTCGGAAGAAGGAGAGCCATCAGTTGGAGGCTGCAAGGATATCCTCGTTGATTGATGAGGAGGCCCGCTAGTGGAGGGTTATCGAAGTGGTTTCTAGGGCGTTTAGTTCCAGAGTTGCAAAGGCTGAGAGGAGCACTACTGATGGTGCTGTCATTGCTGAGGACACTTCTGATTGTGTGCCTACTTCAGAAGGAGCGGGTTGGGGGAAACCGAACCCACCAGCTTGTTGATCACCGTCACCTTGCGCTTCAAGTTTGCTTCACCTACCACTCTATCTTATATACTTGTATGCATTGGGGACAATTGCATGTTTTTTTGTTAGGAGTGGGTAAATGGAAAGTGAGTGCTAGGGAGAAGTCTGAGTAGCTCAAGTCACGATCCTCTCTTGGGGTTTTCTTGCTTGTGTTCTTTCCCCCCAAGGGAGTGGTTACTTTATTGTTGAACGAACATGTTGGTATCTTTAGTACATAGTATAGAAATGGAATTTGAAGCATGATGGCTAAACAAAATGATATCCTGATTTAAAAAAATGCTGCATAACTAGGCACAGTAACTAATAAATGTGTGGCTCTAAGCATGACATAGAGATACACCACTACATGACCGTAAATCTAAAACTCAAACTAGGTTTCTGATAATTCGGTAGAGTAATGAGATGTCAAGTGAGTGAGAGAAATGTTTTAATATTCCACCAGTGGTACTGAGCTAGAACTTGCCTAGTTAGTCTTGCTAAAAGTAAGCCGTAATAGACAATTTATGAAAGGATCATAGGCCCTTCTTCAATATAGTTAATCTTTAGCCTAGTAACATAAAACCAAATGAAATTAATCCCTTCTTGATCCAAATGATTTGAGCTTAAAATAGAAATTTCTTTTTCACCCCAACTAATCTTTTCACGAACAATATGTTGGCCCTGGTCCCTCCTTGGACATGTTCACCTAAGCTTTAGAAAAAGTTGAGGGTGGCTAATTTAGAAAACAACCTTGTCTTTTCCGTGACCCAACTTTGGGTATTGTATACCTTGACTCATGGAAAAGCCATGAGTTGACGGTGGCTATTATGAGGAATGCTTTGAAAAGTAGGGTTGAAAGAACAAAGAGAGAGAAAGAACAAACGAAAAGTGACTCAAGAAAAGATGAAAGAAAAGTGAAATAAATATATTTGAAATATGAAAATACAAGCAAGAAAAGAAAGGAGTCAGTTATAAAAAAGAATAAAGAAGGGAGAATAGCAAGGTGAAAGAATACATGAAAATTTAGAAATAGGGCGGAATAACATGATGAAAAGGTAGGACGCTTAGCCATTATGTCAAGGAGGTCAATAAGTCACTAAAATAAATCTACATGTACTCTACTTGACCCCGAGACTAATTTACAAGCTAAAAAGTCCTATCGTGATCCTAAGAGTCTATTATGGTGAACTTAAGTAGTGAAAGCAAGGGAAAGCCTATGGCAATAAGTGTAAATGAGGTGTGAAGTTGTTCTGAGAGTGAGTGCTGAAAAATAATCCTTATACTCAAACTGAAATCACTGTGTGTAAAATGAGGATCTTGTTTTGAAGTGATGACACTAGTTGCAATACCGAAAAAATTGGTATCTTGGTGAGATATCAAAGAGGATAGGTGCCGGTGTGTGGTGAATCTGTGTCATGGTATGATCCGCATGAGCGAGCGTAATAGTGATAGCCTGCATAAACATAATGAAAATAATTAGGATTGATAACCAGATGATTGCGAAAGCTAAAAAAAGGATACTCTTGTACAAAGATTTTGTGGTGAGTCATAGTGCGTCGCTTGAGGACAAATAACGAATTTAAGTTGAGAGTGTTGATGAACAGTGGTTTTACGGTACTTTCAATGCTTTTTACTTAAGTTTGTGTGTGTCTAACGCCTTTTTATATTAGTTTTGATGTATTTTTCTCTTTGTTTTGCATAAAATCTGTCCAAAATGAAAACGCGGAAGAATTGCATTGAAACTGCAAAAGTGACTACCTACGGAGACATCGACGGTCCATCGACCCCTCGATGGTATGTAGGTGGACACCATCGTATGAAGGAAAATATTAAATCAAGATTGGGGAATTCTGACTAAGTGTGGGGCTACGGAGGCTCTCGACAGAACGTTATGTCCACGGTGAACCATCCTACACATCCTCATCATCAACTGAAAGTAGCCCCAGTACACATCTTGAAAAGAAGATAAGTGTGGAACAACGGAAGACCACGACGGTCCGTCATCTAGGTCGTCGACTTAGACACGGTTTTTGGGTAGATTTTCCTTAAATTGATTTCCCTCTTATGTTAGGACTCTAGTATTATAAATACTTGTAAAAACCTTGTTTTTGGGGTGAGACTCTGGGGTATTTTTCAGATTTTTTTGTTCTAGTTGTGAACTTTTTATTTTGGGAAATTATTCGATTTTCCGGAAATCGTTTATTGCAAAATTATTGATTAATTCAAGTACTTTTTTGGGTTTTCTTAAATCTCATCAAAGTAAGTGCATGATTTCTTATCAAACTACTATAAATTGTGTGATTATTAACATGGGTAACTAAATCCATAGCTAGGGTTGTGGGAATCATGAGTAATTAACAAGGTAAAAACTAGCTAAAATAATAATCCTAGAATAGAGTCTTGCATGAATTGATAATTATTTCATTTTGAAGTCTTTTTTACGAGTGCACGCGTTGGAACTCGTCTTTTTGCTACTTGACGGACCAAGGAGGTAGATAATAACAAAAGAATTATCAACATAGATTTAGTATATACTATCTAATAGGCTAGTGTTGTTTGGTGCGAAGTAACAACTAAGCCATACATCGATTATGATCCTTAATATTAGGTAAAGGTAAGGTTTAGTAAAGCATAAACACGTAGCCAGACCAAGGTGCTGAGTGAAATTTCCTAGTTGCCAGACCAAGGAATTAGGGATACATAACTTGCCACTTCGCATGGAAGATACTACGAAAGGGTTGCTGTAGCTAGAATTACCGCGTTATGAACCTGTGGGAACACTTAAGCCCTAGTTACTCTCATTAATTGATAAAAATCAAATCTAACCTGTCACTTGTTTATTTATAAATAGTTAAGTACATTTATTGATTAAAACCCCTGTTTGTTACATGTTTTCGGAAAAGATTGACTAAATAGAAGTAATAATAGGTTAAAGTTAAGTCTAAATCATTTCCTCGTGGGATCGACCCCAACCTCATAGGTGGGTTCTTTACTTGATATGACCGCTTATACTTTTTTTCGAGAAGTAAATTTTAGTGTATTAAATCACATGCCGGATAACAAACTCAAATTTACTCATATAAGAAAGTAATATCTCCTCTGTGGGAGTTTCTCTAACCGACAACCATCACTATGAGCCTAAGTGATGGTACAACGTCTTAACTCATGTTACAACAGGAAAATCCTACACCTTACAATAGATGTAGGACCTTACTGAACTTAGTGGATCCACTACCTCTCCTTACGTGATCATCTTAAAAGTATGACACGTAAATTCTCATGTTGGACACATGGTTTACATGGAGACTTGAGTTAATATGAACTCTCATCGCCACATCGGTACTCAATACTATTCCGAAAAATTTACTTTAGCTCATTCTTTTAATAAAACTTCCTTCCTTTGAGTTGAGATAATTTACTGAACCCATTAGCTTTAAAAAGCTGCTTTTGGAATCAATGTTCCCCTTTTAATTCAAAAATCTTTTGGAACTTCTAGTTCCCCTCTTTACTCAAATGTGAAACATTTGTCAGACTCTGGGGAATAATTAGTTCCCTTATCTCTTTTAGAAATGAACTCAACTCTTTCTCTATACTTACTTGAGACTATAAATCTTAAAGAATACTTAGTTCTCTTATAGCTTTTGATAAATGAACTCAAGTCTTTCTCTTTACTTAACTTGAACCTTTAACTCTTAGGGAATACTTAGTTCCCTTATAGTTTTTAAAGAAATGAAATCAACTCATGATCTTTACTTAACTTGAAACTTTAACTCTTACGGAATACTTAGTTACCTTATAGTTTTTGAGAAATGAACTCAACGCTTTACTTTACTTTGAACTTTAAGTTTTAAACAAAGTGAAAACATTTGTGAAAGACTTTAGAGAACTTATAACTTTACTTTGACTTGCTTGTTAACTTCTAGACATGGCTCTTAACTTCTTTGACTTTGATCTTAACTTTCCTTGAATTGAATTATGGATTAAAGTATCATGATCTCATGTTTATGAATGTTTTCATGATGTTTCGATGTACCTTAGAGTGTAGGAAACAACTAGAAATGAGGGGTATGTCAGTTTTAGGAACTAGTACGAAAAGATAGGAAAAGGACGGGGTCTCCAGGGGGTCCTGGCTCTCTAAGAGGCATGGAGCGCCATATCCTTATGGAAATAGGTTGTCCTAAAGCACTCTGAGAGACACGACATGTAAGATCCTGAAAGAAAGAATCTGTCGTGAGGCGCCGCTCCCCAGCGTTCCCCCAACGATTTTCCAACATTCTTCTTCGTTTTTCATATCTAAACCTTCCCAAATTCCTATGGATCCCACCCCAAACATTCAGTATCCCTAATTAACTTATTACCCATTGATTTAGACCCAAAAAGAGTCCTAAAACATGGTTTACAGCTAATATCGATCAACAAGAACATCAAACTTTATTTGAAGATTCCAACCTCTAACATGAGTTAATTCATGAACTTGATTGATTTGAATTAAATTTGTGTGTGGGTGAAGTAACCCAACACAAAAGAACCCACATACCATGTTAGGGATCACCCCCGATAAAAATTCACGAAGCTAAACTTGGTGTTCTTGCGTCTTCTTCTTCCTTCTCCTCTTTTCTTCTTGCTTTCAAAACCCTAGTCAATTTTTCTAAGTGCGTAAACTGAATGATATCAGTTTAGACCCCAACATATTAATCCAAAATGAAATAATTAGTTGAATTAAGGAAAAGACTAACACACCCTTAATATATCCAGTTTTGGAACTTTGCCTGCTCAAAATCCCATCTTCCGAAGGTCATAGCTCACTCATACAACCTTGTAAATTCGTAAACTTGGTATCGTTGGAAAGATCTTCCAACGATATTTTCATATAATGACCAAAATTTACTTTTGAAATCTAGAAATTTTCCTAATTTCCTTACTTATTTCAAAATTTGTTTTTTATTGTTTTTCTACGATTAACCATAGTTTATCTACAATATCAGATGTTACAGAAGGAGTTTAAGTTTTGAAAAATGCTGATTGAAATTGGGCATAAGAAGAAGAAATAAATTAAATAAAAATAGGTTATATATAAGCTCTCCGCGTGCTGGTAAGTAGTGTATGTGACTAACTGTGTCATGTCAGCAAAAAGTGTCAAAATGACATAACGAAGCATGACATGAGGTGTGTCTAAAATGAACAAAATCTAGTTGGACTGTCTAAGTGAAAATTAGTGCCAACTTTAGGGGGCCACCGATGGGTTAGGTCATTTAAAAATAAAAATTTCTTCTTATTTGGAATAAAAGTATAACTTTTATTTGAAGTAAAACAAGACTAAGGAGAAATCAAAAATCTAAATAAACATAAGAATTAGTTAAATAAAAATTATTTTTATATAGTGTATTTTTTAATTGAAAAATATGAAGAATTATCATAAAATAAGAAATAATCAAGGTTGTGAATGTTAATAAACATAATGTTAAAAATAAATATGCATGAAAGTGAAAAGTTATGTTCAATAAAGTGTGTAGTGATATATTTTTCATATACCTATTTTATGACACTGATAAGTTATCCTAAAATTACATAACCACCCACGGAGAGGGATAACTTATTCCGACACTAATTTTGATCATAGATAAGTTGTTCTGGACTTGGCAACCAAACAACAAACTAGATGGTACGATAATTTAATAACAAAGACTATTTGATGTTATCACTCACACCAAACAACCTCTAAGTGGATAACGAGTCTGCCCTTATTTTAAGAACATTATTTAAAAATAACTATAGTTCTGACCTTATTAAGAATTTATAGTTATATTCCTGATATTTACTATTTATAGAAAGATAAGAAAAGAGAGAAGGTATTAGGTAATTGTACTCATAAATGCATTTGTATTTTATTCTGAAAGTAAAGAGGGTGGGGGGGGGGGTGAACTAAAATTCCTTAAGTCGACTTTTTGAATGGGGCAGTCGACTCACTTGCAAGTTAGGATCACAATATAAAATATAATAATAAAAGGAATTAAAACGACACAGAGTATTTTGTATTGGTTCGGAAAATCGATGTGATGCCTACTTTCAGTCCCCTTGGGTTACAAGGGTTTCCTTAAGAGCATGTTGACAATTTGGGTGTAATAGAATATTACAATTGAGAGCCTTGTCTGATATGAAAATTAAATCTTCTTCTTCGACACTCCTCTACTTGGATAACCTACACTCACATATTTATTTCTCTTTTGTTTTCAATTGTTCACTCAAATGTGTACAAAGTTTATTAAAAATAAAAGAAGATTATAATAATAAGCTCAAGTGTAGTGCGTACTTCACAACTAACATTAAGGGATGTTTACATAGATAGGTTGATGCCCTTTAAAGGTAAATCAAAGGGAGTTTATATCCATCGAGGATGTTGAGAGATCTCTTGATTGAGGCAATTAGCTCTTTCATGTCCTTATAAGATATGTGCATGACATAGTTGCTTTGCTTCCTTCATGGTCACGACCTAGTTGATGCTGGCCTAATTTGTTTTTGTTTCTTCCTTAGGTAGGTTGTTTGATTCTTGTTGGATCACTGATTCTTTCTTCCTTTGATAGCTTGCTTGAATCTTGGCTGAAAATTTGTTTTGTCATATCAATAATGATATGCTTGATTGATTTCTGGAATGTCAGATTATGAGTTGCTTGAATATTGATTCTAGAATCTCTAATTAATTTGAAAAATCTTGACATATATTTATTTTGATACATATGATTGATAAATGGTTTCCCTTCTTATTGATATGTTTGCCTGTGAAGAGTATGACTGAATGTGTAAATGTGATTTATCAAAATAACAAATGCTAACAAGTTAAAAATCTCCCCCTTTTTGATAATGACAATTAAATTTACAATTTCAATATAGTAATGTGAGAGACAATGAAACTTTCGTGATGTTCCTATAGAATTTCATTGGTCTAGTAGCTCCTCATGTGGTAAGACTCCTCTGTATGTGTTGGCCCCCCTTGCTTTTATGGAAATTGTGGAAGTAATAATATTCTCCCCCATTTTACATAATAAAAAAGAAAGCATGGCAAGGATAATAGTAGGAAAAAAAAGCGAGGATAGAAATAGTGCATCAGATATGAGGATAACGAGTCCTCAATTTGTATTCCAGAAGAAAGACATCCAAAAGAGAAAGAACACCAAACACATAAAGGAAATTAAAACATCTTAACTAAAGAATATAATATCAAGAATTTTTTTAGGAGACCAAATATATGTTCAAGCAAGGATTTCGTGAAAAAAGTTAGTCAATGGATTTTTAGAATCAACAAACTTTAACGAAAATCTCTATCCTCTACATGATGTCAAATAAAAAGATACTTGATATCAATATGCTTAGCTCTAGAATGATGCATAGTATATTTAGAGAGACTAATAACACTAGTTTTATAACAAAAAATAGTGAGAACTTCATAAGAGAGATCATAATCAAGTAATTGATGCATCATCCATAATAATTGGGTACCACAACTTCCCACAACTAGATATTCAGATTCTGCAATAGATAATGTGATGAAAGCTTGTGTTTTGTTATGCAGGAGATCAAAGACTGACCTAAAATTTGATGTGTTTGGCTGGTACTTTTTCGATCATTTTTATAACCTGCAAAGTCAACATCTGATTAACCAATTAAATCAAAATGAGATGAGTATGCGTACCATAATACTAATTCAGAGGTCTAATAAAATAGCAAATAATCGATATTACTGCAGTGACATATGATTCATTCGGAGCTGATTGAAATCTTGCGCATTTGCATACGCTGTACATGCTATCTAGTCGACTGGTGGTGAGGTCAAGTTGTGAGAAAAACGTTCCTCAATACATCATTTTGTCCACATATTTTCTTGGTGCATTTGTTAAAAGGAATGCAGAGGATCTAATTGGAGTTCCAAAAGATCTTCCTTTTTCGAGACGGAACTTCTTGATTAGTTTCTTAGTATATTTTGTTTGACTAATGGTAGTTTCATTAGTCTACTTCTTGATTTGTAGTCCGATGAGTAAAGTGAGCTCTCCCACTAGACTCATTTCAAATTCTTCTTCCATATTTTTTTACAAAATTCTCACATGATGAGGGGTAGAGCTTCCAAAGATAATTTCATCAACATAGATTTGAACTAGAATATATCAACTTTATCTTTAAATGAAAAGAGTCGTGCTAATCGTAACACTCCTGAAATTTTTTGAACTAAGACTCAAACCATTATTCGTTGTGAGTGGGATTTTACCAATGAATTTAAATTTTCTTAAGTATTTAGGTCATGAAACTAAATGTATCACCTTGAGTTCCCAAAAGAACTAAATTTGAAATAGCAAAATCAGAAATTTTTCAAGTTATGCTTAAGTATGAGTTTTTGGTTGACTTCAAACGACCATAACTCCTATCTCATGATGAGTTAGATGTGATACCACATACCATAAGAAATATCTTTGAATTATCTTTCAAACTCCACCTAGTTTTCCTATTTTACTATTCGTATGAGGTATATATATCCATTGGAAGTTGGGTTGTCTAGATAAAAAAAGTCAAAATCAGATTTTAGAAGGGTATTATGGTCTTTTCACTATCCAATTAATTAAGTTATTTTAGGTAATTATTTTGGGGACAAAAACTGATTGGATTCAGTTTACGCTTCATGAAAATAAGTTAAGGGTTTGAGAGAAGAGAAAAGAAGAGAAAAGATAATGGTCGAGTTGTTCATCAAAATTCTTGGGAGTTATTGTGGATTTTTGCCATGGGTTTGATACAAAAGTGGTATGTGAGACTTTAAGAATGTTGGATTCGTTCACCCACATTCCAACATGTTTATTTTAGTTTGAATTCATCCTAAAAAGATTGAAAGTTTGAATGTTCTTGAGGGTGTTGTTGAATTGCTTTTCGTTCTTCAATTTTCATTGAGATTGAGGAGTTCTTGAGAGTTTGATGTTGATTATTAGAGTTACATTGATCTAGATTCTTGTGTATATGTTTTATGTACCTTAATCTAAAGATATATTGAGAAAAACAATAGAAATTAATTGAATTAAGGTTAGAAAATGAGAGGAAAAGTTTGTTAGTTTTATCTGAGGGATGCTGTCGCGATGCACCCTGTAGCGCCAGGAAGACTGGGGTGGTGCAACAGTAGTGCACGAGAAATGGCTCTCTGAACTTTGGGGATGGCGCGCCGTGCCATCATTACGCTAGGTCGGTTTGCCCCACTTCATTTTCATCGTTTATCATGTTTAAGTCATTTTAAAGTGTACTAAAAATTCCTATTGATTATAACTATTCTAAATCACTTATAAGTACTATGAAATGATTCATAACATGAATCATAACCTGGAATACATAATTCAAATTTAAGGTAGAGTTAAGAGTTATGTCTTATGAGTTAATTCAAACATTTCGAGAAAGTTCGTCTATGTCTTTTTGAGGAGTCTTCTACAACTTCTAGTACTTGTTTCAAGACTAGATCAAGGGAGTATGAGAATGCATTCATGAGTCTACTTTGTCATCATGATACCGTTCATAGCATGAACCAGAACTCTTGAATTCATAATTCATATTCAAGAGGGAGTTAAGAGTAGAGTTTAAGAATGCCTTTGAGTTTATTTTTGGATCCTTTGATATCAAATATATAT
This sequence comes from Solanum lycopersicum, assembly GCF_036512215.1. NCBI lineage: Eukaryota > Viridiplantae > Streptophyta > Magnoliopsida > Solanales > Solanaceae > Solanum > Solanum lycopersicum. Next base: position 14,186,017 of record NC_090807.1, read on the forward strand.
TTGAGAAAAGTATTGAGGAATTAAGTATGAAAATGAGAAGAGTCAGATTCATGAGTTTCGTATTGTTATTCATACCCTTGATCTCGATCTTTCATGCCCTATAAATCCGCATGAACTCCATAAGTTGAGTATCTTTGAGATGAGTAGTATCTTCAAGTTCTAAGTCTTGAGTATTGAGTTCATAATAATTTTGTGAGTATATTCCAAATCATGAGACTATTAGGTCTTACCCATTAAGTCCTTGAGTTAACTAGTTCAGGCCCAAACTCCACGTGAACCCTATAAGTCAAGAAGTCTTGAGAGATGAGAAGTATCTTTAAGTCCTTGGGATAGTAGTTCATGCTCATAATTCCGAGTGAACCCTTCGATTTGTGTATTATTTAAATGAGTATTATCATTTAATTTTTTGGGTTCCAAGTATTGAGTTTTACCTATGATTTTTGAAAACCTTGAATTGAATCGTTCACGTCCATGATTCGGGCATACACCTTATTTTGGGAAGTCTTTGACAAATTTTTGTAAACTTGTTTTTAATACTTGAGCACTTGAGTTGAGAAAGAGTAAAGTTGAGTTCATTTTCTTTAAAATTATATATGGTAACTAAGTTGTAACATCCCTCTAGTTGAAAGAACTAGTAAGAAGTTAAAAATTTGAAAGTAGTCATTTTTGGATAGAAAAGAAATCTGGAAAAAATTTCCTAAGTATGTCAAGTTGAGTTTTTAGTAAGCTTAAAAATCCCATAACTCATATATCAAGATGATTTAAGTGTGTTTCCCGATATTATAGGAAAGATATGGTAATAGGCTTTTTAACACCGACGAGTTTGCGCGATTCCAAGTTCATATGTGTGAGATATGCCTATTTGAAGTTGAGTTGTTCAAAAAAGGAAAGTCAAAAATTGGATTTTTGAAGGGTACGTTCGTCTATTCCTTACCCAAATGTTTTAATTAGTATTAGGGTTTTTTTTGGGGCCTAACTAGAATTAGATCCATTTAGTCAATTTGAAATTTCATGCTAGCGATAGGAGAAAAGAGAAAAGAGGAGAAAAAAAGAAGAAAGCTCAATATTCATTTATTTTTTGGAGGTTTGAGTGTGGTTTTTTTCAAGGGTGATCGCTACGAGGTATGTGAGATCACACAGAATTAGTTCTCCCACACGCCAATCATGATTCAATTCAGCAAAGTTATTTAGTTTTGAAAATAAATTCTATGAGTTCTTGAAGTTAATTCATTTGAATTCTTGTCGTTGAAGTTTCTAGAGATTATGTCACGTATTTATGTAAGAATTCGACTTGAATCTTGCATATATTGTTGATTTTGTTATTTCTAAGTGTTTCGAAAAAGAACCAAATTAAATTAGAGGTTTTTGAGTTGAAAAATGAGAAGAAAGTTTGGGGTTTTATGGGGAGGGGGCTAGGGCAAAACGCCTCCCGTAGCGCCCCAACAAGGGGGCTCGTACCAGTCAACCACCCACCATGTTCTCCAAATTTCACCATTTGGAGCATGCGCCTCCAACAACGACATGGACGCCAATTTTTCCCATTCCTCCCCAATCTTTCCGTACTAGTTCCTTAGCAATGTACTTATGTTTTATAGTTGATTCCAACACTCTAAGGTATGTGTAGACATTATTAAATCATCCATAAACACGAGAACATGAACCTTAAATCCATATATCAATTCAAGGAAAGTCATGAATCAAGTCAAGAGAATTCATAAAGTTTTCAAAAGTCTTTGCAAACATTGTAACTTTGTCTTAAGACTTAAGTTTCGAGTTGATTAAAGAGTTTAGAGGAAAGGTTATTTCTTCAAATATTGTATAAGAACTATGTATTCACAAAAGTTAGAAATGTTTTCACACTTGAGCAATAAAGAGAACATCGATTCCAAAGGAGCTGTTATGCTAAGTTTTGAGTAATTATCTCAAACCAAAGATATACATTTTGTTTGAAAACATATGAGAAAACTACATTTTGGGGAGTAGTATTGAGCAGTGATATGGGAACATGAGTTCATAATAAGTCAAGTCTCCATAAACCATGTACCCATTAAGGGTAGTAAAGGATCATATTTTTTAGATCAATCTTTAAAGTTCTTTTTAAGAGTAGACTAGTGGATCCACTTAGTTAAGGCGTCCTATATGACGCCAAAGGAAATGACAGTTTTGTCAGCATGAGCAAGCGGTTGTATTATACCTTAAGCTCATAGTGGTAATTTTCGTTTAGAGTAACTCCCACAGAAATTATATTACTTTATTTTATGCATAACTTTGAGTTTGTTATTGCCTTTTCTTTAACGAACTAATTTGCTTTTAACGTTTTAAAAGATTTTCATATATTGCATGTGTTTTATTGTTGTATATTTAGTTAAAACATTCATGACTTGAATAAAGCCAAGGTAATTGTTTCTTTAGGATTACTTTCAATCTTATGTTATGTTTAGTATTCCCCTTGCATACTTATACATTTAATCTACTGATGCCATTTGACCTGCATAGTTTTATGATGCAGACAAAGGGAACTATGACCAACATCCAGCGCCTTATTGATCATGTTGAGCACTCTGAGTTTGTTGGTGAGCCTCTTTGATTTACGGAGGGATGTTTTTTACATTACTTCCTACTATTTTAGTTGTTAGGATGACCGGAGGTCTTGTCCCGACATCCCTCTTTGTTTTAGACACTTCATGGACAGATTATTCATTTAAGTTTTATACGATTAACACTTGAGTTTCCATTTTGTCCAAGTTATTATATCTTAAGTTATTGCATGAGTTACATTTCTTATGGTTATGTCTTCCGCTGAGTAAGTAAGCCTGTCCAAGGGTTTGCTTAGGGCCAATAATGGTTCTCGAGTGCGAGTCCCTTCCAGAGTGTAGGCTTTGGGTGGGACATAAGCATTCCCAAAAAAAAATGTTTTCACATTTATAAGAGAAGGAGACTGAGATTTCCAAAAAGTCTTTTGATCATTCGAGTAACATCACTTTTAGAAAAATATTTGGAGTAATTATCTCAAACCAAAGAAAGAATTAGTTTTGAAACGTATGATTTGAGTACATCTTGGGGAAATATTGAGCACCAATATGGATACGAGTTCAGATAATTCAAGATTTCATAAACCATATAGCTGACATGAGTAGAAAGAGTCATACTTTTTAGAAGATTCCTTGATGCTTTTTAGCGTCAACTTGTGGATCCACAAGGTTGAGAGGTTTTATATCATGGAAAAGTATAGGATATTTTTTGGATTGTGGGTGAGACGATATATCATCACATAGCTCATAGTGATGGTTGCCTGTTTGAGAAACTCCACATAGTTATATTATATTTTATTCTATGTAGATTGAGTTGTTATTATATTCTTCAATACATTGAGTTGCTTTCTACTATTCTAAAAGCTTTCCATATACTACATGTGTATTTTTGCTTTATCTTAAGTTGAATATCCTGAACTAAGTATGAGAGTCGAGTATAATATATTTGAGTTGAGTATCTAATCATTTAGTTGAGTATATTATTCTTGAATTAAGTTTAGTTGAGTGAGTTGATAAGAGGTAAGACCATCTCCAATCCATCTCTATTTTATTCTCCATTCCCTAAATTTGGAGGGTGAAATAGAGAATGGGTTCTCCAACCACTCTCTATTCATCAATTATAGAGAGGTAAATAGTAGTTCTCCAAATTTGGAGAACTACTATTCACCTTTCTATTTTACTTTTTGATTATTATAATATTATTTTTATAATATTACTAATTTAATCTTTAGCATTTTTAATTATTTTCTAATGCAATATGACATTTAACAAGTTACTACTTCCGTCAAATTAATGATTTTTATTTTATTTTTTCAAAGAAATTGTCACTTTAAATATGTAACTTAAAGTTATTTAAATACTATTTATATTATATAAGATTATTAATTAAGTCTATAGTATTTGTAGTTATTTTCTATGTAATATCTAAAAATATTATAGATTTTTAGTTTTTGTTGGTCATTTTAAATATGTAATTTACATTATAATTATTTTTCATTATAAATGTGCACAAAATATACATGATAATCCAAAAAATCTAATTTTTATGTTATAGTGATAAATTATTAAACTACACTTTTAAATAGCATGAAAATATTTGATTCATTAGTTCAAACTGAAATATGGGAACTAATTAGTACACAAAATAATTGGATACAAGATGGAATCGTTAATTTATACATTTTTAGCCACCTATAAAAATAAGGACAAAAAATGCTCCTCTTGAACTCCGTTATACATTAACAGAACATTCACGAAAGTAACTTAATAGTCTTGATAGATGAGTATTTATATAAAATGTAAAATAAATTTTATGATAATACAATATTTATGATGCAATTATATTTCATGAACGATTTCGCTTTTATTTTAATTGTTCATTAATATGTATTATGTATAACATTTATTGAAATTTATATTATCTAAAATAAAATATATTTTTGTATCAGATGAAGAATTTGAAAAAAATAAAATTTTGTATTACATAAAGATTATAGAGTGATTACTTTAAAAAAGATGAAATGATTTATATTATGAAATAAGAACATAAAAATGAAATAGAAATAATAACATAATATTGAAGGGAGAGTAAAAAGATTCCTTTTAGAGAGTAAAATTGATAATTGGGTTAAAGTTGATTGTCTGGAAAAATAGAGAATTCTATATTTAAAGAGTAAAATAGAGGATAGGGTTGGAAATGCCTTGATTATGTTTCTATTTTACTCGTACAAGCTTATGTTCATACTTTATAATTTCCCTTACATGCTCGTACATTCCACGTACTCAACCATTTGTTCTGCCTCATTTCATGATGTAGATACACGTATTAAGGGTCATCAACATCAGTTTCATTGATACCACATGGAGCTCAATTAGCTATGGTGAGCCTCCTTGCGTACGAAGGATTTCATTTACTTTTTAGTTTTGTCAGGCTATCATGGGTCTTGTCCCGACTTCTATATTTTTCATTTAGAGGCTTCATAGATGGACAATAGAGTTTTAGAAGTCTATTAACTTATTTTGTTAAATGTTTAAAGACTTAAGTGGCCTATTTCAGGGTGAGTTGAATATATTATATTATCTAGAATTTTAGTTTGAGTTAAAACTTTGTACTTAAGTTTCATGATTTTTATTCAATTTTTTATGCTGTCTATGCTTGGGTTAGTTTCCGCAATTATTAAATGAAAATGAGGGTTCGCTTGGGGACCATAAATGATTTTCGAGAGCTGACCACGTCCAGGGTGTATTCTCAGATCGTGACATTGATTTTCCCCCTTTGAAAATTATTTTAGATTAAAAAGGTACTTAGTCTCTCATACCAACCTTTGGGAGCCTGTTTGAGACCATAAAGTTATTTAGAAAATTTGTAAACAAAATCAGGGCACGAAGGATTATTAAACTCATGGAGTTGTTTGACAAAAACACTTTGTTTTATGAAACCGTTTTCAAAGGCACTTTTCACACCTATTTGAAAAAGTTTATAATGCTTAAAAGAAGCATATGCAAGTAAAAAATAAGATGGATTATAACCTTGCTATCGGAGAAAAATTTTCATTGTAATCAATACCTTCATGTTGTAAATATCCTAATGTTGCTTTGTTGCGAGTGACTTTTCCATCTTTATTTAGATTTTTTTTAAAACCCTTTGATTGTGGAACATTTTTAGGTCTTTTAGTGATATTCCATACTCTGTTTCCTTAAAACTTGTCAAGTTCTTCCTTCATTTCTTGTCTCCAAAATTCATCTTCCATTGCCTCATTTATACGTTTGGGTTCTAGTTGAGAGACAAGTTCAACAAATGCTTGTTTTCTCAATAAGTTCTGTATTGTATTGAGTTCGTTAGTGATTTCACGACACTTCTTCAAATTCTAAGTTTCGATGATAGTTAGTCAATTATATAACCTAACTAAATGAGTTGGGGTCGAATCCCACATGGAGTAGTACATGTTTGAGAATCAAGAGCAAAGTACGACTATGTTCTAGTCAATCTAGGAATATATATTTACGATTAAAAGATAATTCAAATTTAAGGGTAACACAAGTGTCAAATAAAAGTGTTTTGGTTTGAACTGTCTGCTACAGAAACAACAAATAACACAAAAATCATAATATTGACACGAGTTCTTGGGATGTGATTGGATTATAGGCTAAGGTAGACAAATATGTAATTGTAGTTGTAAGTAAATAGTGTAAATATGTGAATAAGATTTCTCTAGAACAATTTACCCCCATTCAAATTGTTTTTATTCAAAAACCAACAAGCATGAAATTAAGAACGACCTACGTTTTAGTCCATTTACTCTCTTGAAATAAATGTTTAGAAAAGGGTTTAGGATTCACTCTCTTGAGTTGAACCCATGGCAACCTAATACCCACATACCATCAATTCAGTGATGTTGATTTTAAAATATCTCTCGAGGGAAAACAAAATACACGAAGGTAAGACTACATTTGCAACTATAATCCTTTAATTTCAACCACAATTATTGAATGAATCACTTCTAAACAACATTTAAACTATCAAATACCAATACCCATAAGCTAAATCAACCCATAATCACATATTCACACCCCAAGAATTGGGGTTTTAGCTAGAAATCATTAAGAGATAGAAATCTTTACCAAATTGTGTTTTTATCAACTTGGTAAGATAAATTTTGTCTTAAGAAGGTCTAAACTAAAGAATCTCAAACATCCACTTGCAATTTTAAAAAAATGAAAACATCAATTCTTCAAAGCTAAGGAAAATATTGTTTTAATATTGTCTGTCCAACCTCAAAAATTACTCAAATGAATGTTTTGAATAAAATTTGATACGAAACATCATGTTTGAAAATATATTTATAATCCCAAAATATGCTGCGAAGGACCATTCAACATAGTATGCCCTTTGATCAGTTTCATCGCCTTTTTGCTTTGGTCTTTTACATCCTCAAGTTCTATAACTTTGGGTGATCCAACACTGTATTGCAAAACTGTTCGACGACACATTGACTTATCCTTTCTCTCGCTGACTTGATTTTATCCTTTAGGTCTTGACACAATGGAACTATCAGCGATATAAAAGCCACTAGGCGACTCACTCAATGCATTAGGTGATCAACATGCCTTCTTTTCTTCCTTTTTTCAGTTGCCTTATTTTTTTTTACCCATTATTGTTCATGCTTTGTTCCTAAATTGAAATAACTGGAAGTCAAGGATTTTACACAGTTATTAGAACAAAATAAGAATTTGAGGATACTAAACCTATCCAAATAAAGCTCTAAATGAGTCCAGTGGACACATCAACACCCACAACTTATACTTTTGTTTGTCCTCAAATAAAATCCAAGTTTAACCTTTCAAAATAGATTTATAATATAACTAAATAAAACTCAATCATTAATAAGATCAATTGTAAACTCAAAGATTTAAGTTGTGACTCACCATTACCAAAGATTCTCATGTTTACAATACTTGCTTCAAATGCGAGTTCAAGCTCAACAAAGGTACTCAAATGACCTTACAGAATGAATGATTCCATATCCATACACAATGGTTCAACAATTTATAGATAAGAAATTACTATTACCATTCACACTCACAAAAATGAACATAATAAATGATCACATCCATAAGTTTGCCCGTATTTTCAATCAACACTTGTTTCAGCTTGCCCAAGATAAAAAAGATCTTTTCAAGGCTTGTAACGGGGTGCAGTGAAAAAGGTAGGTCATTTATCCTCAGTGACTTCTCTCCTCATGAAATTCTGTATGAATAATGTCTTCTTTCCTTTTCTTTATTATTATTCGCTTATGCTCTAAACTCACAAAATTATTCACTTTCTATGGACCATTTCATTTATCATTTTCACAATTTTCTTATTCTTTTTCATTTTAGTTATTCTTTTCCCATTCATCTTTTTGGTATGGAGGGGTTCCATCTTTTTCAAAACCATGGGTAAATGGGAATTCTTTGAACTTCTTCATTTACCTTCTCTTTTCACCATACCCCAACTTAGGCTTTTGTTCTGAGTTGCCATTCATACAAACAACATTTCATGAAGACTAAGGGTAAAGTTATAAATAAAGGTCACAATTGCATCAAGTTTATTCCAAGGAAAGGATAAGGATAAAAAGGGGTTCAATAATAGTTCACACACTCACAAGGTAGGCAACAAAAGATGTATAAATGTCAAATTATTTCAAACTCTTCATAGTTGCCTAACATCAATTCACAAGATTGCATCACATACTCACCGGACCAACGGGGATAGGTGTCATCATACATACTTCATGGTAAGATCATCATATACAAGGTATTGGCACTAATATCAAATAATACTTCACACTCTCGCTACTGAGCAATGTTCATCACAAGAGACTCACAACAAGATGCACAAAACTTTACATACGGCCTATGCAACTTCATTTGGACTCATTGTAGCCGCACATTCATTTTTGTTCGATTATGAGAACTATTCAAGTCATCGATATTGTTCAACACTAGTACTCAAATTTTCAAGATAACAACCACTGTCAAACACAAACAAGAGGTGGCACAAAATATTTTGGAAGGGTAAAATAATTATTTATAATTAAAACAATAAGAAAAAAGCTCAATCATCCACACAAATAGTGCCAAAACACTATTAATAGCACAAAACCCAAATACATAAAAAGAACAATCATCACAAAATGTGTGCCTCAACCCACCACAACAAAAACTATTTGTCCTGAAATTTAGGAAATTAAATATCCAAAGACAATAAAATTAAATACAAAGAGGTAGGTAAACATGAATCTTGTCTAAACAGTCGCATCTATCGGGGCAACAGTGCCCGGAGTAAACTTAGAAGCAATACCGACTCTATTAGAGTCAGCCAAGGGTGTATCTGCCAAAGAAGACTGCACAACTTCATATACCATGTCCTCCTCATTCTCTTTAAGATACTCTTAAGAATCCTCCTCAATGACCCTAATGATTCTCTCATCTATCTCCCCTTCTGACTCGGGTTCAACTACCTCCTCAACTTGAATATCATCTCTGATGATAGCTGAAGGTATGTCTGGCTCAACTCGCACAAATGGTATCTCCACCATCTCAAAGATCATAGACATACCAGTGAGCTTCAACTGGTTCACATCTCTTCTCAATGCAACAATGGTGGCTTTTAGAGTTGTCGCCTCCTTGATGTCCCTTGGCCACGCAGACACATCGCTATCCTAGGAACTAGAGCATCAATGGTAGCACTCAATGGTATCAAAACATCAACAATGATTGTACGAATCATTCCTGAAATGGAGGCCTCAAGTCTTGCAACATAAAAATCTTATAATGGTCTAGCTGCCTTACCTGGAGTAATGCAGCTTGAGTGAGTGTTAGGACCCTCTAAATGAAATAATTCAAACTAGAGCTTCGAATATGTTTCATAAGTTAATAATTAGTTAAAATGTTGCATTTTTGCATTAGAAGTGAGTTGGTGAATTCTGGAAGTCAAACGTCAAGGAATGACCAAGATGTTCGAAACTAGTCTTGTGTGTGTGCTAGTGTGTCCTTGTATGTAGTATGTGTTATATGCATTGTTTAGATTATAAAATCTGTGTCTATGATTGTAGAACCTAGAGGGGAATGTTTAGGGTAAAAACATCTGAGTATGACTCCCGTGTACCACCATAAGGGTCCCTAAGGAGGACCCGAACATTGCCCAAGCAAGCTGCCCAAGACAGAACAATTTTGTTCCTAGATGAAACACTGGCGCGTCGCTGACTTGGTCCATCTTAGGACAAAAGACTTGATCTGTGACGCAGCCATGTATCGCACTCCCCTGTTTTGAAATTAATTTCTAAGAACTTGTGGGAACAGCTCCGCGACACAGACTTGTTCCCCGATGATAATTCCAAAAATTTAAGTGAAGTTTGACTTGTCTAAAATGGTCCAATCAATGTAGGGGTGTTTATGGTATTTTTGGGGGTGTTTTATACACTTATTTTAGGTCATTATACACTCATTCCCCAAATAAAAAAATCCCAAGCCCTCATTTGGAAATACAAAATTTACAAAACCATCAAAAGCTCTTCTCTTCCAAAACCCTCTCAAGCATCCATTGAAGGTAAAATGATATGAATGCAAAATGATTTATTATTCAATTCTTGTGGTGTTCTTCATGTTAAGGTATGGTAGTTCATCTTTGAACTCTCTTTCATTCAAGGAGCCATTCCAAAGAGATTTCAAAAAGGGTTTCTAAACTCTAAACTCTTTCTCTTTTGACTCTAAGCATGGGTATTGCGTGAAAAAGTTTTAGTGAACGTAATATGATATTTTTTTATGTTACTTGATAATTTTAAGGTAAAAAACCCAATGAAGGCATGCCCATTCAATTCTCAACTTCTGTCTTATGAAGTTGGTTTAATGTAGATTGTTGATACTGTTAGAAATATGGTTTTATTTATGTTATAATGAGATTTAGATACTGCCATAAATTCTCTTTTATGAAGTATTATTGAAGAAATTGAGAAAAGGTGGTAAAGGCATGGATGGAGGGTAAGTTGTTCTAATCTTTCTTAGTTCTTATTATGAATGATCTTGAGTTATATGGTTCACCTTTGGTGGCTATGTTTACTTGAAGTATGTAATTATATGTGTATATTTTGATTTACGGCCTTAAAGGTATTGAATGTGAAGTTAAGCGAAAGTATGTTTATTATACATGTGATATTTATGAATTTGAGATGGTGTATCTTGAAGATGTTAGGTTTAAAGAAAGTATATGTGTATGTGAATCATGATAGTGTGTGATTATGATGAATGCAAGGGGAAGATGACTAGAAATCAATGTTATGCATGATAGGGGTTATGTGAAAGGTGTTTTCACATGTACTCTCACACACACCTAGATTGAATGAGTAAATGAAGTTTATGAAAGAGTATGTATGAGAGTCTACTGAAGGTTTTTCCAATAAGACTCTAATGAATGAAATAGTGGATTTTTACGGTAGACACTCTTCGTGAGTGGAGATGAAGTGTCTAGACCATCTCTACTATTACCATAGCATGAATAGGGGAATTTTGGGGTGAACACTCTTCGTAAGTTGAGATGAAGTGTTTACTAGCATTCTCACTATTACCAAGAGCAATCCAAGATAGTTTGGAGGTTAGATTCCTTCATGAGTTAACCTCTAGAGATAAGTAAACTTCGATAGTTGAGATGTTGTACTAAGTACATATCCCTTAACCTATAGGCAATGAATGTTTAAAACTCCGTGGGGAATTATGCATAGAACCAGCGGATTATAAGAAGGGGTGGATACACATCGTTAGTGGAGATGATGTATCCAATGTACCTTTTGAGATGGGTGGTCCTTGGTAGAAGATGAATGAGTTACTTAGAAACAATTTCCTTATCCAATAACTTTGCACCCGCATAGGAGTAATTATTGGAAACCTGTATAAAGGCTCAAGAATGACCCTACTTTAGGAAAGTGGGGATCCCTCATCTAGTAGGGGTTAGTAGGGGTATTCCATGTCTAGTTCTTATGGTCTATGTTGGTTAAAGCTAGCCCCAACAAATGAATGTTATGAACTAAATCTTCTTAAGGTGTACTACTTAGGGTAGATAGTTGAATGAGACACTATTTTTCCATTGCACAAGTAGGCATTTGGAGGGAGTCTTGGTGGGTCCTTTTATTAAATGTATGAATGGGTCATTATATGAGGAAATGAAGCACGAGGAATATAGTCTAAGGTTAATGAAGTAATGTGACTTTTTGTCTAATGTTTATGATGTATGTTGATTCTATGTCTAATGTTCATGAAGTATGAAGGTTTTATGTCTAATGTTAATGAAGCATGTTGAAGTTATTTCGTACATGATGAAGTTATGAATAATGATTGTGTTGTGCTTAATTCAAGGGAATCCTCAAGGAGCACTTTGTAGGGTAGTAGTATGTGACGCTACTTTTACATTCAACTTAGTGAAACTTGTAGGTCCACTTGGAGATGTAATTGCTTGTTTTCTGCATGGCAAACTCTAGTAATCCCTACAACGAGCTAGCTAGCTCAATAATTATCCAACTGTAACAAGGTAGATGACTCAATGATTTATCCACTGTAGGAAGGTGAATAGCTCGATAATGTTCCAGCTTTAAAGAGGTAGATGGTTCTATCAATATCCAAGTATAATGAGGTGTATGGATTGATGATGTTCCAACTGTAACGAGGTGGATAACTTGATAAATATCTACTGTAATGACGTAGATGACTCAATGATTATCCAATTGTAACGAGGTCGATGGCTCGATAATATTTGCTTCTAAAAAAATTCAGGTCATGCTGCTTTTCTATGATGTCTTCTGCACCTATGGTTTGATTTGAGAATTCATCCTTTTGGATGATCTCGACAAAGAATGAAATAAACTTCTTAGCAGACATTGTAATTAATTTAAATAGGAAAGTGATATGATTTACCATACTCGATAGATGTTCTGCATCAGCCTCTGTCGGTCTTGACGCAGTAGATGATGACTTCATATGATGTGAAAATGATGCTTTAGTGAAAGAATGATGACGATCCATTGGTAGGATAATGCTGCTACATGATAGGATGATGACGTTGATGCTCCATTGATAGGATATTCATTTATGATCCATCGGCTGGATGATATTGATGCTTCATTTATAGGGTGATGATGCTTCATTGGTAGGATAAGGTTGATGATCCATTGATAGGAGGATGATTCTTCATTGATGATGCATTGGTAAGATGATGTTGATGCTCTAGTGATAAAAGGATGATGTTCCATTGATGATCCGTTGATAGGATGTTGTTGATCTATTGGAAGGATGATGATAGTCCATCGTTGAAATGACGGTGATAACCTTCTGGATGGTGGTATTATCTCATTTGACTATACTTGTTGAAATTTCCCTCTGCTAGGGTATCGCATTATCACGTTTGATATGGATGCGATTTGTGAATTTTCTTCAAATGTTCTTGATGTTGAAAAAGGTGATTGATATCATTGTAGATGCTTGTACATGTTGAGAGGGATTCTTTCACTTGTTCATGTTTGAACATTTATACTCATTGTAGCTCATGTATTGATGGAAATTTTAACAGGATGTTGTTGCTTGTATTTTGAACTCTTCTTTTTTCTCTGAAAAACTTTAATGACTTTCTTGCATCCACAGAACAATTGTTAGTTTTTTAAAACAAACTGATCTGCGTTGACTTCTTCAAACTCCTGCTCCTTGACTTGCTATCTTCAGTCGATCGCTCCCATCTCTTGCTTGTCGATGGACAAGACAAAAAATTTATGCAAAATATTTGAAATAAATAGATAAAATCTGTAAGAAAAAGAGTTTCAAAAAGTTGTAATTGTTACAGGTTAATGGCAAGCATCATGTCACGTCAAGCTTGATGAATGCCTTTGATATGTTGAGATATATCTGAATATTTGAAGGGAAGTATTCAAAGTTGCTCTTAACTGCCGATAAACCGTGTCGAAATTTTTGAGGTCATCCTCAAAAATTTCTGTCCCCGTTAATGGTCTTGGCTTATCTTGAACTTTTGCTAAAAAAATCATGGAATTTTTGAGATCCTTCCAAAAAAAATTTCCCAGTTTCAATTCTCAATGTGACATTTTAGTTTTGACTAGTTGGAGAGATCTTCTTCGTGAGAATTTTTTAGCCCTTCCCAACTATTCTATCCCAGTTATACGTCTCAATGTAACTTTAGTCTTGACTTGTTGGAGATATGACAGAGCCGTTTTGGCGCGTACGTATCCCGATGAGGTACAAAGAAACGATCGAGGCCGATATAGGCCGCCTACATATCTCGTTCTTGAGAATTCAGGTCGAATGTAGCTCGAATACAAAGAAATATTAAAAAGGATAAATAGGGTGACCGAGGACGACATAGGACGCCTATGTATCTTATTCTTGAGAATTCAGGTAAGACGTAGATCATTACAGAAATATTTTTTCTACCTACAGAACATAAGATGATTACAAACAAACGATGCGATTACAAGGATAGATATAAAAGACACTCTAAATCTTCAAGTATAATAGCTTTTGATAGCATCTTAGTCAATTGAAAACTTGAGAGGAACGTCTATGTTCCACCAAAATTTGTGATCAAACAAATGCATTCAATGTATTTTATAATTAAGTTGTTGAGTTCTATTTTCTAAGCTCCTCTCTGATGGACCCTGATTCTGACTTATTCGACATAGCCATATCTTTTTGCAGGCTTACAGTTTTTGTCTCCTCCAAGTTTGACTTACCCTGAGTATCAAACTGTTTCAAATTTTTACAAGTGATTTGAATATCACGACCTCACTGTCATACTCTTACAAGCCATCTTGATCTATCTCATTTGGTTCGTCTAGCTTGTGACATGACGTGATATTCACAGTTATTTTATCATTTTATTATTTTTATTATCTGTTTTTTAAACAAATTATATATTTGTTTTACTGAAACAAAGACAAAGACAGTTAGATAACACAATTAAAATAAGTAAATTAAATTTTTGCAATAGGAGAGACTTTAATTGAAGGTCAGGAAATACGAACTTTGGCCATGACCATGAGTCTTTTTTCCTTTTTCAAAACATTACGAGGGAAATTTAAACATAATTAGGTAAAACAAAACAAAAGGTGGTTTTGATCCTTATTCGAACCACCACCAATTTTTAAAACAACATAAGATTCATATTTGTCTATCAAGTTGAGTGAGAGATAAAGAGCAGAGTGGAAGTATAATTAAGAACTCGCTCCATTGGCTTGGCGTCTCGTATTCCAGGTGTCTAGGTCATCTTCTTAGGTGCAACGTCACTTTCTTCCCAAAGACTCCCCATTCCTTCTCCAATACCGTCATCTTTGGCATAGTCCTATACCACAAAGGATTGACATAAATGAGGAATAGAATTTGGTGGAACATGATTAATCTCTCTTTTGTTCTGACTTTCTTTTGACAAAGAAGCAACAACTTGATGGGATGTCATGCTCGTAAAATTGTGTTTCTCAATATGCTCGAAGAAGCCACAACTTTCTAAAGATTGTTCGGACCAAACAGAACTATCGCCTTTACCGTGCACCATTCATCCTCCATCTATCATATTGATATTTATGCCTCCATAGTTCAACCGAGGATTACTATTGACGTTGGGTACAATGGTCTTGATTACATTCTGGTCGATCAAATCTTGTACTTATCCTTTAAATTGATGCAGTCTTTGGTATCATGCCTAACACTGTTGGAATGATATGCACATATCCGATTGGCTCGGAAAAATTGAGAGTTGGTATTTACAGGCTTTTACCCAACTGGATGAATAATACCTGCAGCATTCAATTCTCAAAAAACTTTTCCCGACTATTGATGAGTGACATAAAATTTCGAGCAGGTGTCTTCTCGAATCTCGGATGAGGAGGATCATAATGACCTTGTTGAGGCGAAGGCTATTGCTGATGACTTGGATCATTTTTACAAAAAGGTACTTGAGACTTTAGGTCAATCATGTTAACAGTGAATCCTCCATGATTCAAAGGTGAATTACCATCAACATTGGAAGTGACAGTTTGAAGAGTGACAATTCTTTGATCAATCAAGTGTTGAATTTTATGCTTCAAATTGATTCAATCCTCAGTGGTACGTCCAACACCTCCTGGATGGTAAGCATAATGAATATTGGGCTTGTAAAGCTTGGAATTCACATCGACATTTTTTGGGCCAATTGTTTGTATAAGACCAGCTGCTTTCAAACTCTTAAAAAGTTAGGTTCGACTTTCAACCAAAGGATTAAAGACTCGAGAAGGCTTCTTAAAAAGTTTCTGACAAGAAAGATTATGATCATTTCATGCAAATTGAGATACTTGGCGGTAACTTGGAGGATTATGGTGAATAGGTGTTGGTGTTTGGAGATTTGAGTATTGTGGAGCTCAGTAGCTATGATGTGCCTTTGGGTTATTTGGCAATGCAACTTGGTAACTTGATTGAGTGTTTGGGTAATTTGGAAATGGAGTTTGGTATTTTGATTGAGCATTTGGGTAATTTAGAAAGGGATCTTGTTAATTTGGATGATTTGATGGTGGATATTTGTAATTTGGTTGGACAAGGTAAGGATTTTGCGGAGCTAAAGGGTAGGTTTTGGATGGTAAAGACTTTGGCACATTGAGACCAGCATGCCTCTTTGACCTTTGGCTCGATACAAATGAAATAGAGGAAATATCTTCCCTTTTCCACCTGAATGGTCCTGGGGATTCATCTAGGGGGGACATTCGGATGATTTTTTCCAGTCCTAAGACCATATTCAATAGCTTCACCAATTTTGACTATCTAACTGAACTTTCCTCCTATAATGAGAAACATCCTATTGTAATACTCCAACTCTTGAATGTGCATGAAGATTTCAATAATTTCTTTCTCGGTCATGGGAACCTAACCCTTGCAGCCTCTCTTCTCCAACGATAGGCATACTCTCGATAACTTTCAGTAGAATTTTGTTTGATTCTCTCCAAAGAGTATCGATCGGGAATGAGTTCTACATTATAACCAAACATTTCAATAAAGTCTTTAGCCAAAGCGCTCTTACTTCGGAAGTGTTTGGTTTCTTTAGAAATAAACCATTCCAAAGCTTCTTCTCTCATACATCGACTAAAGAGTCGCATCAGCAAAGCCTCATGTTTCCAAACTCCAATGAGTTGATCACAATAAGCTCTCAAATGGGCCAAAGGATTCTCAACTCCACTAAATGTATCAAACTTTTATACTTAAAACCTCCTGGAATTTCCAAATGTGGATGACGACACAAATCTTCATAATTGAATCCTACAATGTCTGGAGTATGTTAAGTCTTTCATATCATTCATGACATTCTTTCTAATGCTTTAACCGGCCTTTCCTTTTCTAACCATCCACTAATTTTCCTTTTTCTAAGAATTTTCGGGTTCAAAATGTGTGGTTAGAGGAGGGTATGATTCAGTTGATATTTGCAGATGAAATGTGGTTTTTAGAGGTTTGGGTTTAGTGGTAGGTGGGTTTCAACAATTTTGAGTAGGAATTTGATGTTTAAGAGGAAAATTCTGGAGAATGTTTGTATCTGGATTTTGAGAAGTAAGGAATTTTTGGGGTCTTTGGACCTGGTGAAGTATGATATTCAGTCAGTTTCTCAACACAGATCGGTTTTGGAGTAACTGACAAAGAAAAATAACTCAAAGGCAAACATGTTAGTCTGTGTCGATGGTTGTTTATACAAAATATCATACAAATTATTGTAACACATAAGATTTGCTTCATTTGAAGATAAATTATCCCACGTATATAGAAAGATAACTAAATAGACAGAAATTTGTCATTTTGATTTTAGGACTTATGAGTCTGAAATGTCGACTTGAGTCAAGACAAAGTAAATTGTCGTACTTCTGATTTTTGATTGAGATGTAACTCTAATTTCATTGTAAGTGTTTGGAAAGATAGAATTTTTCAGAAAAATGGAGACCAAACCTTGAAAGGGTGTCTACGTATCTCACAAAAGAGAATTCAGGTCCTATGTAGTTCGACCCACTTGGATTTTTTTTTGACTTGAAATGGTAAATATTTTTCTAATATGTGAGAGTAATTTTGAAAAATAAATTTCAAATTTTATTGGGAAACTAAAGACTCGAAGAACATTTGGATATAATTTTGACAGTGACTTGATATTTATGCTTAAGGGGCTCTAGAAAATATTTTTTGCAAAGGAGTAGGCTGAGACATCCTCAAATGAAACAACATAATCACACAATTAGTTATAACATATAAACAAATATTGCACGTTCCTAAACATATATGTGACCCTTTTATGCCAAGGGTAGGCCTAATGATTATAGGGATGTATATGTCTTTTGAAACACTCTGTTGGCCCCTTAAAACCATATTATACAGATTTTAGGAATAGTAATACATAATAAGGAAAAAGGAATACAAATAGTCAGTCCCACGCAGGGGTACCATCCGAAGATATGCCTCCGCGGAAGGTTCAGCATTGTTGATTTCTTCTTCCTATTTCCAAATGTCCACGCTTTTCATGAAATGGTGAGTTGATTCTTCTTCGGCTTAAACAAACTATTATACTTTCCCCCCAAGAGACAATGGTTTGTCTAACAACGTATACAACCCACAAATGTAAACATATAAGTATGATCATCCGTTTAGGCCGTGGACCATTTTAGACTCAAGGTGGTCCTTCTAATGAGCCTAACACACCTTGGGTGTTGGTTCATCTTAGGCAAATGCTTATATTTTGATTTGGGTTTGCTTTATCTTAGGCTGAGTAGAATTTGTTTCAAAGTGACGGTTACCCGAGTCAGACATACAATGGGGTGGAGCTAACAAACGACGCTGGATGACCACATTCCAACTATTGGTTTTTTACTTCCAAATGAAATCTTGTGTATTTCTGAAAGAAGATGTGGTAAGTTACGTAACTTCTGTTGTCCTGATGCAAGCTATTTACTGTTTGGCGGAATCATTGCCATGAAAATGCAAGAGTTTCAATAATAAGATAAGGAAAACAAGTAAGCAATTATATCAAGTAGCCAAATAGAATTAATTTTAAGGTTAGAATCCTCCAAGTCCCCAGCAAAGTCACCATTTTTCTTTATTTCAAAGAAAAATATTTTTTAAGTTTAAAGTTTTGGACTTGTTTAGAGTCGCCACTTAATTTTTAAAGAAAAATCAAGAAAACTTAGTTTTCAAGAGATTAGAACAGGGAATCTAATAAAAACCTTGAAAAGGGAGTTCGGGGATTCCTATTTATATTTTATGAAGGGTTTCACGACACTAAAATTCACTAACTTGTGATTATCCGACAACTAATCTATTTTGACGAAAATCTTAACTTATATTGAGATAAAAATATTATTTTAGAGTTTGTTTGAAAAAAGAAGTACTAATTTTGTTCGTTAAGTGAATCTTAATTCATAAAATTTTATTTTGGAGGTTTATTAATTTAATCGACTTGATTTAACTAATTAAAATGGTACCTTCACGGGGATTTGAAATTTAACCTAAAAACTGACGATGAAACAAATCACATAAGAGACAAAGTAAGAGAGAGAGAGAGAGAGAGAGAGAGAGAGTGGGCCTAAATCCGGGTTCTGTCCGCCTGGACTGTCATTTAGACACTTTTATTTGTGGGTCTTAGGCCCACTAGACCTGTACCTGTCCTTAACTAAACATACAATAATAAATGATAAATACAGATAATAAATACAATGAGGGCTTAAGCCCAAAAATAACAAAATACAAGAAAAGAAAAAATAAATTATAATTTTTGGGCTTCTTAGCCAAAATTTCTTCTTCTCGATTTGTTATGAATTTCTCCGTCTACTGGATCTGTTCATCACTTTATCAGACACACTTAATGAGGGAATTTTGAGCCTTTGGGGTTCTCTCTCGAAATGCTAGGGATGATAAGAGTTCATAGCAAACTCAAGAAAGTTTCACAACAAGCAAAAGAAAAGACAAAATTAGATTAGCAAAAGAATAATCTCTCTCAACAAATAATAACAAAGGAAATATGACTAAGGGGGAAAAGACCAAATAACCACAAACAAATGGAAGGAACTATTTCATAATTTACTACATTTGTAATTTAAACTCGAATTAAGGAATGTCTTACACACATAACGGATCAAAAACAAAGGAAAATTTAATACATTTAACCATATTTGATGAAGAATAACTCCATAAAAGAACACATATAAAAGAGGATGATTAACAAAGAATAAGCTAAAAGTATTGTGTAAGAGTTTAGATGGAAAAATGAATAATTTTGGTAAGAGCTACTGTCACAGGAAAATTAAAATCAATCTATTATTGTAACTCACTATTTCTATTCAAAATAATAGTAAGTAAATCAAACATGTATAGTTAATATTGTTCATGTCGCAACTACTCATTGAGAGAAACACAACAACTAGAAATAATCGATTTATATCGTCTTTTACTACAAAAAAAAAAACCAATCTAAGTATCATAGGCAAAAATTTAGACGGAAAGGAGACATAAACTTGAGTGAAACGCGACATACTAAACAATAATTCAGTTGTAAATTTTGCAAATGGAGAAATGAAGTGTCACGTTTGCCTAACAACAGGCCAAACCATATGCATTTTCCACACTAATCAATCCTAAGCTTTAGCACTCATCTTGGAAATTTAATATCATCAACGACAACTTAAAGACGATGACAATAAAGGAAAACATATTTGACGACATTCAATTAAATAGATGCTATGAAAGATTCCCTCTCTTTTTTTTCCGCTGAAAGTGACTACTGCAAACGATACATGATAGACATAATATTAAGGTACCCAGCACACAAATCACAGAAACATGAGATAAAATGAGACAAAGGTTGGGGGAAAGAGGAACAAGACAATTGAACATTTTTTAATTTCAAACCAATAAGCACATGACGACATGCTGCATCAACAAAGAGGTGACATATTACTAAGCTTGAATACATAAAGGACCAAACTAAACCAGTCAACAACACATAGTTTACTAGTAAGTCGTGATTCAAAATTCATAAAGATTGATAAACAGTGATCAAAGAAAGGAACATGCTTCATGAGCTATGGCACTCTCTCAGTCCATCAAACAAATAAACCAAATAAAAAGGGAACCACATTCCGACGGAAGCCTCTAAATATTTGAAACGTAAGCAATAGATTTGTCACAAAGAAAAAAAATAGATTGATTTTACCCTTCTAATTCCCAACAAACTCACATATCATGGAACTATTATTATTCTAAGAAATGCCTTACTAAGCAACATGCATTAAAAAAAAATAGAGACATGCTGCCAATCTAAAAAGACCCAAAGGAGAGACGATGAAACGAGAGCATAACCTATGGCAGCAAAATGACTTAAAGAAAAGAAGAACCAAACAAACACTCTGATGCTCAGCTAGGTAAGTACTTTCAACATGCTAAGTAATAATTAAAAAGGGGAATAGACGTAACTTTTCCATGAAAATAAAATAAAAATGAACTAGAGCAAGAATGAAAACTTGCTCAATCTCACAACTAATTCATGAGGACGGCTAGAACACCCTCATGAACATAATTACTTGACTACCAAACACATGATACACAGAGGATATCAAACATATTCAAGAAATGCAGAAAGCGAACCAACAAAACATCTCAATTAGCGAATCTGAAAAAATCAGAACGTCAACTAAGGAGCTGGGGTCTAGGAGAAGTTACCTTCTTGTGTGCAGTGTTACTGAGATGACGAATTGCAAGAAAAACTCCCACCACACGAACACATGAAAAAACTTGAACACAAACGGCAAACCAAACGATGGATGAAAATCTGCTCCCTAGACGACTCTATGACGAATGGAAATAGACAAAATCGGATTCGTCTAGGAACTTTTATTTTCTTTTCTGATTTCTTTAAATATATATCTTATATCAACTCTCATCTTATCTCTAATGCCTTTCACATAACCGTGACTCGATAAGAAAATCTTTCTTTTCCTTTCTCTATTTTTTGCCTCTTTTTTTCTCAAGCAATTATCTTCTAAAAAAAATTTCCCCCTTTGATCAGCAATCAGAAAGATACAATATATAGGGGGACAGATTAGGGTTCTCCGAAATTGGGGGAAAGTCGAATGAGGAGAGGACGATTTTTCAATTTTCAATTCTCCAAACTTTCACTAAAAAGGATGAACACCTTTTCTAAAAATTTTCAAACCATTCTGAAATAAGAAGGGCGATGAACAAATTGGATGAATTCCGTTGTCCTTTCCTCTTGACGTGTCGCGCATCCGCTCATGCAAGGACGAAAAAGAATGCTGCTTTTGCTGCTGGAACAACAAATTTGAGAGGAACGTTGGAGAAAATGACAAGGAGGATCAGTGTACCTTGGGTTTCCTCGCTACTCTTTTGCCTTGTGTCATCGTTACGTTGCTGAGTCTTCAAAGCGCGTGAATCACAATTTTAGAGAAGAAGAGAAACAGTGGGGCCGGGTCACAATTTTAGGCTGGTTTCTTGGAGTTGGATGGGCTTACTGGAAAAATGAAATGGGATGAGAGGAATCAAGTGGGATGGGAATGTTCCGTTAGAAATCTGGGCTGAGGTAAATCAATTGTAATCCAACAATTAAGACTAGATAAAATTCTGTAAACCGAAATAATGATTTATACAAAATTGGATTTATTTTGGAGAATTAGGCCAAAATATGAACAAGACGAATTAATATTTAACTAACTTATGAGTTTTCTCAATTTTAACGAGATCAAATAGTTAACTTAATTATAATTAAAGACTCAAACGTAAGATACTAATTTAGGCAAAATTGCTTTGATAAAGTGCTAAGTAAAACCGAAATCCTTTTGAGACAATTTTAAAAGATTTAGAATAAACTAACTATATAGTATTATATAAGAAAAATATATTAATTAAATTATAACAAGATGAACTAATAATTGTAAATATAACTAAGGGTCAAAACTACAAGCTACCAAATTTAATAAATCGTTAAATAAAAGTAAAATCCTTTTGAGACGATTTTAGAATATTTTATAAAATAAATTAATTCTATAAAAACATGTAGAATATATATTATTTTAAAAAAAAATCTAACTGAAAGTACTTTAAGAATGACTTAAAAACATTTGAATCTAATAAAGTCAACTATTTCACTCGTTTGGAATTTAAGAAACTCGTTAATTAATTATTATTGGGGAGGATAAAAATTGGGTGTTAACAAGTATTACTTGTTGAGATAGTAAGGATGTTTGGTTAATTTATATGACTTACTTGATTTCGCATTAAGTCCCTAAAGGGGTAAAATGACATGTTTTGACTAAAAATTTCCTTTTAGCATGTTTTGCTAGTGTATGTGCGTAAGATCTCATACTTAGTACATGTGGAGTACTAATCCCATTTTCTTCCCTTTTTCCCAAACATGTTAGGTTCTGCTCGTTGAAGAGTTTGGAAGGCTACATTGTTGAAGGCTTGGATTCTTTCTTTCATCCAAGTGGGGTAGGTCCTCAACTTTCGAGGGCAATGCCATCCTCTAGCTTACGGATTTTGTTATGAGCTTATTGACTCTTTTATTCCTTTTTTATGGAGTATTGTACTTTCGTATGAACTACACATGGTCTTATTGAATCGATGTAAGGGCTATGCCCATATTGTGATATTGGTTTAGATGGTATGATATGAGACAATCTTTAGACTAATTCTATATTTTTATATATGTATGTGCTATAAAAGTGGAAGTCTATGTAACCTTCCTATACAAAGGGTCTATGTATACTCGATAGGAATATATATTATGTGTATGTAGAGGTCTATGTAAGACTCCAAGTAGTGATAATTAAAGTTTTAGATTTTTCCATATTTTTCAACCTATGAATGTAATGACATGAGATTAAGAGGCTAGTCTTAGTCCTTGAAAGGGACGACGCCTGTTATTTCTAGGGGGTAAACCTTGATGTGATAGTAAGTCAAATGTCTATGGGTTGTGTGGCTCATACAGAAGTTGAGAATAAAAAGTTAGTTAGTGATGTGCATAGGTTGGCAGGGTTGGGAGTCTAATTAGTAGATTCTTCAAAAGGTGGTTTCACGGTCCATCATAGATTAGAATCCTCCTTAGTGGTTGATGTGAAGTCTAACAAACACCTGTACCCTATTTTGATTGAATTGCATGATTACATGCTTTGGAAATCCGTTGAGGCTTTCTCCAAGGGGGAGATGGGGAACTTAGGCAACATGATTCTATTGTCGTGGGTCTGCCTCATACTAGAATGCAACATAAATCTATTTGGTTCATTGTTGATAGGATGATTAAATCTGCCCATTTTATTCCCGTCAAAGTTTCCTATTCGGTGGGAAATTATGCTAAATTGTACATGATGAAATACTGAGGTGGCATGGTTTCCTTTTTCTATTATTTAGGATCGGGGTTCTCAATTTACTTCTAACTTTTTGAAGGCATTCAAAATAGGGCTTGGTACCAGTATTAATCTTAGTACCGCATTTCACCCTCAAATGGATGGTCAAGCAAAACACATCATTCAAACCTTAAAGGACATGTTGAGGGAATGCGTTATTTATTTCAAAGGTGGAAATTGGGATGGCCATCTACTGTTGATCGAGTTTTCCTACAAAAATAATTACCGCTCAAATATTTTTATGGATCCATTTGAATCACTATATAGGAGAAGGTGTAGGTATATGATGGGTTGGCTTGAAGTAGGTTATTTTTCCATTATCAGTCTCGAGTATTTTCTTAGGACATAGAAAAAGTTGACTTATTTGAGATAGATTGAAGATGGCCCAAATTCGGTAAATCCTATGCCGATCATAAAAAGAGGGATCTAGAGTTTTAGGTTGGTGATTGGATCTACTTGAGAATTTCTCAAACGAAGAGTGTAATGTGGTTTGGAAAATAGAGGAGTCTTAGTCCCTGATATGTGGGCCCATATGAAATCTTGGAACATGTAAGGAATTTTGCTTATGAATTTAACTTGCCTAGTGATTTGGATCCGGTTCACCCGGTGTTTCATATCTCCATGATTTAGATGTTCAGTGGTGATCCGGTATCTATCCTTTGTTTAGAAGCTTAGGACTTGATGAAATCTTTCTCATGAAGAAGTCCTAGTTTAGAATTTGGACTAGCCAATAAAGAGGTGGAGGAATAAAGAAGTAGCCTTTCTTTTAAGGTTCTATGGAGGAATCACTTAGTTTAGGGTGCTACCTGTGAGGCCAAAGACGATCTGAAGTTACTTTATCCTCATTTGTTTCCTTCTAGTCCTATTCAAACTTGAGATAAGTAGTTCCTCTTGTGTTTTAGTGATTTGGGAGTTACGTGTACTATATGAGTTTTTGCCATGATTTTTTTCTTTATATGGTTCATGTACATTTGTGAAATCATTTATTACATGATTTCAGTTTCTGATGATATATATGTCCCTAGGGATTGAATTTCTTTTGGTATGATGGTTGTGTATTTGACTTATGAGGTAAAATGATGAACATGATTACTTATATTTTAATAAAATGATATGTTGACTCCATATTGTGGTCTTGAACTTGTCTTTGATTGGAGAAGGTAGTTCCTCCTATGAACTTGATATATATTATGTTTCATGCATATTGAGTTGGTAGATGCAGTTTCTACTTTCTTTAAATAGATTGATCATGTTTTGATTGGAGTTGAAGTTTCCTTCTTTGAATAAGTGCATCCAATGAATACTACATTTGTGTGTTTTGATGTCTTATGTATGATGATCTTGTAGTCTTCAGTCTCTTACTTTGTTTGGTGATTAGGTTATCATTTGGGAACAAATGTTTCGAAGGGGGAGATAATGTAACACCCCAGAAATCTAACAACCTATGCATGAAATCTAGTAGCCTAATAAAGTCAAAACTAAAGATTTGAAGTCCTAAACTAATGTTCCTAACTTAGTACTAGGTTTTATTTCCTAAATATCTAGGTAGGAGCCCCCAAACTAATGTTCCTAACTTAATACTAGGTTTTAGTTCCCAAATATCTAGGTAGGAGCCCCCAATGAACCTTTAAGAGGACAAAAAGGAAGGTCCAAAATGCTGTCCAAAACAACATGGACTTATGATTGGGCAACCGATGAGTCGTCGGTTGACTCACGCCCCGTGAGTGGGAAGCGTGGGTTGACACGTAGTTTCTCCAAGACTTCTCTTATACCACCCTCTCAGACCAAGACAAATGTTACACAGGATGGTCTTTGGACTTATCCACAATTAGTAGATGGGGTCCGTGGATCACACCTGTAAGTTCTATGTGGATATGGGATAGAGAGGGGTCAATTAGTAAAATCCTAGTAAATTAATTAGAGCTAAGGGACGGTTCTGAGTCATTAAACCCCTAATCTAACACCTCACAACTCATATCACTCAATCTAAGAACTACATCTTTGTAGAAAGTTCTCTTTAGGTCTCTATTAAAGAAAAAGTCAAAAGTCAAGCTAGGGCTCCCAATATCAATGTGCAAACTAATAGATGTAAACAAATAGTGCACAATTCCACGAAAATTGGTTGGAATTCTTGTATGCCTAATCTATAGTGTATGGATAGTTTTGGAAGAAAATCCCCATATGACCCATGTTTTGCTCTACTTTCTCATTTTTAAATCCTTGTATGGATTGATTGATTAATAAAGGGTAATAATATAATATGTTTACATTGATTAGGATATTTTATCATAATGTTACTCTATTAATGTGTAAATTATAAGAATTAGGGTTGAATCATTATAATAGCCTTGAAGGCCTTGTTTGAAGGAATTCTATTTTGAAGATTTCTATGTATGAATTCTAATTCCACGAGAAAGTGTGGAGGTGTTTATGTATATTGTATCTTACGTAAGATTTATTGATCAACGTGAAAGGTGGAGGTGCATACTTTTCATGTGTATTATCGTGCTGAGACATGATCTCTTTTTCCTACAATAGTAGAAATGGTTAAATATGATACGATATGAATAATATGATATACTGTGATTATGGTAGTGTTATTTTAATGACTGTATGCCTATTCTCATGAACACTCTATGAATATGATGTGGAAGACTTTCTCACATGTTGTTGAATCAAAGGTTCAAAGGACATTATCACCTAATGAATCTATAAGCTAATGTGATAGATGTTGGTTTGTGTGCCTATGTGGATTCTTCCATAAACATAAACTTGAGTAAAGACATAAAGTTACTTTAAAGGGAATTGTGATTAGCACCGAGGGGATATGAATATGATAATTGTTTCTTCTAATTAGTAGTTGGTTTCCCAATACGATGTCTAATGAGATGGAGGTCGCCACATTAGTAGTAGGGTTTCGAGAGGAATTCTCCATGTCCCATAACTATGTTTCCACATAGGTATTTATCTAGTGGATCCACCTTGACAATAAATATGTTAGTTTCACCTTACACAAGTGCAAAACCTCTTTTCGGTATGAGGGTAAAATAATGGATTTCATGTAGCTCACATGGTCGATGTCTCTTATGTGAATCTTCCTATATTTTAAGAATAGGAACTATGATATGAATATGAATTTACAATATGAATATGGATGTTAATTGTGTACGAGTTGGGGTATGTGACTCCATTTATGCATTTCATAAATAGACTTTAAGAGAGGTTATGGTGAGCTTCTTTATGATTATAAAAGTTAACGATTAAGGTATGTATGAAATATAATAATGTTAAGGATAACTTTACCTAATACAAATTATGAATATGTACATGAACTACACTTATGACTTCTTCATGAGTTTTCTTGGTGTCAATGGGGGTATCATACTTCACTAGCACATTGCACTAATAGACTTATGAAGGGTTGTGGGGTGGTTTCCTCATAGTATGAAGTAATGTGAACTCTTATAAGCATTATATGAATTGTGAGTATGATTGTATCTTTACATTGTGGTATGGATTGACTATGTATTGCCGAAATGTGCATTATGTGTTTTAAAGTAAAAAAAAAGCATGATTTCAACTAAATATACCTTTTATGTATGTTTTAATGATTTTTATGCATTACTTCCATAGTAATTTCATTAATTGTGAGAACATATATTTCTTTTATTTTACTACTAAGTGTGGGTTCCGAAAGTGATTATGCTACTAACAGTTGAAGTTTGGACTAGACTTCTCCAAGACCATTGGTATGTTCTCAAGATCCAATGACAAGTAGTTGATTCCACTTTATGTGTTTCCTTTGTAATAGACTTTGTAGACTTTCCATGTACTCTCCATTATGAGAATATTATGTTGCAAAAGGTCTATTGTCCCTATTTAAGATTCGTTGTTGCACTTAGATTGGGTACGAGATAAAGTCAAGAAATCATGTATTTTCCTTTATGAAAACAGTTTGATTTTATTGTAAAAAGTTTTAAATTTCTTCATTATTCTATGTCATATGCAATGATTAATATTCTAAGGGCTTGTATGAGACACATTGGGGGTCAAGTAAGCCATGTAACATCTAGAGTGTTAGCCTTAGGTCATGACAAAGAATGAGGATTAAGATATGTATAATATTTCTAAGTGTTATATAATTATTTCGATAGTTGGTAACAACAAAATAATGAAAACTCAGCTCAAAGGAACAAGTATGGAATGAGAATACAGAAGGAAAGTTTCCTGACACTCTGGGAGTTATCACGGTGCATCGTGCCAGACATATATTTACTAGGGTTTGATTGGGCATACTGTTGGTGCGTCGCACCATGCCTACACTTACTGGTGATCTTATTGGGAATACTATTCGCGTGTCGCATGATGAATCCTTGTTTTAGACTCATTTTGGGTTTTGTTTAAATATATTAGTGTCGTCTATGCTTGATTTGTGACAATAACTGATGTTAAATCCTTGATTTTCAGGTATATGGATTTATGAATTAAGCAAGGACACTAACAGGAAAAAGGAAAAAAAATAAGCTAAAAAATTGAAGAAGGGCGAGCCTGGTGATCACCAAGGTCACTTGGTGAATCACTGAGTAGCTATCTTATATCTTTAAGTTCCATTGTGCCATGCTCTAAGGGAGGAAACCTAGTTGGCAACAAAAAAGAGCAGTTGGCGCATCACCGAGTAGCAAAGAAAGTATACTAATTTTGAGGATGCTGAATGCTAGGGCGAAAAGGGAGTTGAAAAGATCAAAGGGTGTCTCGCCTAGTGGTTCGGTGACCCCACTTACTCTGCTGGATGGGATTTTGTAGCTTAGTTTTGGAGATTATAAATTATATTTTGAACATTTGGTTGAGGTATTTTTTAAATCATTATTCATCTTTTGATATATTTGTTAGAAATTAGAACTCATTTTAGAGAACTTTTCTCTATATTTTTCCTTATCTTTTAAGATTTGAAAATTTTTCTTTTGGAGGTTTTTGGAAGTGACTTATTAGATTTTTCTTCAAATTGATAATTGCAAAAATTTAATTATCTTGCCCATTTGATGGCTAATCGGTTCGTTAACAGTTTTTATCTTTCTATGATGTTTAGGTAAACCCCAATTCTTGTAGTGATCATATGATTATGAGTTTAATTTGTTTATAGGTATTATTAATTACTAGTTTAAATTTTGAATTAAAGTGAGTTTAATCACTACTTTAGGTTTAATTAAGAAATATAGTTGCAAATGAAGGTCTACTTTCGTGTTATTGTCTTGCTCGAGAGAGAGGATTTAGAAATAAGATTATTGATTAATTATTTGTGGGTATTAGGTTGAGTTGGGTTTAGCTCAAGAGAGTGAATCCTAAAACAAGTCCTACCTATGAAGCTTGAAAGAGGGGATGTATTAAGATGTGGGTTTTTCTTCATAGTCTTAGTTGTTAATGTTCGAATGAAATCACCTGATTTGTGGTAGTTATCTGACAGAAAGCTATCTCGCTTATAGTCTAGCCTACTCACTAATTTTTAGTTTTTTTACTAGTAGTTTCAATTATCCATATGCATATATTTGCCTATAAATTATCACATCCTGATACTCTATCTCCCTATTGTTATTTCATATCGTTTGTGATGGTTTGTAGTTTATAATCACAACCTAAACCTCCCATTTTACATTTTTGTCGCCCCTTTAATTTAATATGTCTTTTTCTTATAATGTTTATTCCTATGATTGATTATACCACATTCATACTTCTTTGTTGAAATCTAAACATGTACGGCCCCTATGGGATTTGACCCGACTCAGTTAGTTAGGTTTTATAAAGATTTAAGATCGTTGACACTTAGAATTTTAAGAAGTGTCTTTGAAACGTTATTAATCAAAATGGTGCTGCTGCTAGGGAGTGGTGTTGTTTGAAATTCTTCTGGTGAACTTGAATCGTATTCTTTTAGCTACAGTTGAATCTATTTACTTTTAGTTTTGGTTTTTGTGTTGCTTGTAAAAATAGAGGAGGAAATGTGAGTCAATAGAAGTAATGGTAGACAAGTGGGTTACTAAGATGACATCGAGAATCTTAATGATGTCAATGACCTAATTTTGAATGACCCTAACTGACACATCCTGAAACTACACCCAAGAAGTTAGGGTCAATCTCGGATTGCAATCGGCATATTTGACCTCTCGAAGGTCCTGTACAAGACCTTATATATCATTCATCGCATAAAATCATAGTCTTTAAAAACTCTTTTATATAAAATAATAGGAAATACTAAGTCTCAATTTCATCAAACTTAAGATACAATACTTGGGACACGACCCATACAAAATATGAATATAGAAATACTCAATCTATTACAATACTTCAAGCTGAAACATAAAAGACATATATGACCTCGAGTCAAATAAGGACATACTGCAACTTCGTTTGAACGAATGCTACGGTCCAAGTCTTCACTTTCTAAATGCTCCTCACCTATGAACAACTATAGAGATAGATAAAAGCATGGAATTAGTACAACCACATGTACTAAGTATCGCATAATGCATAAAATCATGAAAATGGACATTTATTGGAAATATGCATTTTTTCTTTTTAAATATCGTAATAAAAACATAGAACAACATTTATCAACTTAGAAACACATAAGAAAACATTTAGCCAAACATCATAATTTCTGAAGTCACTTTATAATGACCTCGACTCACTGTTACAGTTAATTCCATCATTGAGTGAAGTTTCATACCTTCAATACATCCTTTAGTAAGTAATCATCCCACTCAAATCTATAATAAGATTCACTTAAGTCACACAAAGAGAGACCGCCCATAACCCTCTCTAGATGTGCCTAAACGACCGTTTTGATTGCTTATAGTGAGTCACATACACACTTACAAGGCATAACACATATCCATGTAAAATTCTTCTACCAAACGTGATTCTAAATCTCACTTGAGTGAGTTGTGAAGATACCGTCCATACAATCCCTTACCCACACACAAAAGAGATCCTATAGACCACCTACGATAGAATCTTTCTCACTTAATACACAAAGATAAAGATGATATGACATTCTCCTTCCAAAGTCTATCAAAAGACCTACTTAAGTAAATGAAGAACACAACGCCCATGATTGACCTCTTCAATATTACCTAAATAGTCCTTAAGACTACCTAAGGCTTAGATCATGTCTACAACACCAAACATCTTTCTTAACTAGAGTAATTCTCAAGAATTTCCTAGGTAAGACCTGAAGAGATCATCTCATATGCCCTCTTCACACTTTAACTAAGGAATCCTTAAGTCACTTTAGATTAGGTACTCATTCATTTACATGGTTCATAACATAATTCATTAGTTCATTAATTCATTAAAGAAACTCTTACATCACATAAGGGACATTCAAATAATTTTCTTGGACAAGACCCAGGGACTCTAACCAACACCTTCAAATCCTATTGTGCAATGTCTAGATAGCATCCCATACCACCGCCTAAACTTCATAGAACTCCTCTAATGCTATTAAGTATCCCACATGATGATAATAGGCAATAACCAGCATAGACCATGATAACAATACAATAAATCAAAAGTTCTATCCTACTCCGATGAGGTTGTTCTATTTACCAATGGTAGAATTTAGACACATCCCATGTAGGCACATGGTTAAGGAATACTAAAGGCATACTTTTTATTCTAGTCTCGTTATTTGACTAAAACTACTTCCCTTACCACACTCACTCGGTGCTAGGCTTCATTCTCATAGAGTAATTCACATTAAGGTTCATATAAAAGGGTCCATATCTAGTTCATGGCCCATTTACATTTACCCTATCAAAGAGTATCTTTAGGATTACCTTAGAATGGTGACAAAAAGTTCATGATGACTTTACTAAGGTATGATATGATGTCGTTCCAGCCAATCAATCTTAAGTCCATCATTCCTTTACTTTGAAGGACACCATTACGGCTTTTTTCTTCAACATTCATAACTTCACCACTAGGTTAAGATTTCACATAAAAGACTCTCTTCACATCATTTAAGATCTCATGTCATTCATACATGCAAGACTAAGAGCTTTAACATCCTAAGTCAAGACATAATATATTCATAATCATATATACATCAAGTAAGGGACACAAGTCAATCAAAACAAGACATCACATACTTCACCTTAACACACATTCCATGCCATTCTTGAAACACATAGAAGTAACTATCATCATCTTTAAGTCATTTTATACACTATCATAACATAATAAATATGACCATCATAGATGTAAGACCTAGTAAATGACCTAGGTTAACTAGAGCCTAACATGTTGTTCTTGATGGTCTAAGGTCATAAATAGTCGATTATATGGTATTGACGCACTGTCTAAAGTATCAGGTGTATTGGAAGTCAAACGTCAAGGGACGATCAAGACATCCGAAAACTAAGTCACCTAAGTTCCTCATATGTGTTTCTATGTGTTTATGTGTGACTCATGTGGTTTTAAGGTCATTTAATTAGTATTATATCATATATAGTCCGTGTGTCATTTTTCGTGAAGTTTGGAGGTCAAAAGTCTAAGAACGTCCATGACATTATAAAGATGTGACTTGAAACGACCTTGTGTGTCTAGGCCTGTTTCATTTAGTTTTATGTGTTCATTTTGGATGAAATTCATGTGCAAGGTGCTAACTCATAGAATATCATGTTGTGTTGGAAAATTCTGTTCAAACATCCCCAAGGACGAACCAAGGGTCCTTGAGGAAGGACCCATGTTGATGGCCAGTGGCCTGGTCGATGCCCCGTAGGTGGTGGGCGTCGTTTGGTACTTATACTGGGGAGCTAAGATACCAGTTCCAGTTATTTGAACCCATATACTAAGTCCAGGACGGCCTGTGCATGGACCTATTCACCGTCGATAGGCAACTGTCGATGGTGGTGCGTCTGCACGCATCTTCACTGTAAGTTAAGGGGTAAAGTTGTAATTTCACACCACATCCAAATATGAGTTTTGGCAGTTCTTTATGGGACTTTTGAGCATTTTAAACATGTATATAAGTGTTTAAAACTTAGAAGATTTCATTCTTCCAAATTTAAACACCGAAATCCCTTAAGAATTCCCAAAGATCTATTGAAGTCCAAAGTGAAGGAAAAGCTTGGTGTGACAAATTGAGTGGAGATTGTTCATAAAAGTGAGGAATTATAATCATTTAGGTATGGATTTTGATGCTTTAAACTCGTTACATCAGAGAGACCATCGCTCAAGATGTTTTCTAAAGTTTTCAAAGTTGAATTGTCCAATTTCATCATATTACCATGAGTTCTTGCATCATTTGCTTAAAAACGTTTATTATGGATTAAATTGACATTGTATTGATGATTCTAACCTAAATTATCTATGAAACCATGTAATTGATGAACTCTAGTTTTTTACTATGTTGTGGTTTACTTGATATTGATCTAATGTTGATGAATTCTTATGCAGTTTTATGGGGGATATTCATTGAAGTAGTAATTGTAGTAAATTAATATCTGGGTTGTGTTAGATTGATTAATTTACTTTTTATTAACCTAGTTCATTGATATCTATAGTTTTTATGTTCAATTGATGTTCATGGCCATTGGTAAGGGCCTTATGTTATTGAATCGGATGATTTAGCATTGAATTTAGGTGCTGATGACAGAGTAGGTATATGCTGCCTTATTTCATTTATTTTGTTATTATTTATACTTCATTATGTTGTGATTGGTATGGTCCACTTATGGTGGCAGTGTTATGTGTTTTACTTGCGATTTACGTGGCCTTATCGGTGTTACTTTATGTATTATGATGATCATGGCCCTGTCGACAACTACTTGAAGTAATGTTCCTAATTGTGTAGCTGATTATGTGAATCATGACAATATCTATCTACATATGATGTTATATATGTGTTCATTTATTCATGTTGTCTTAGGTGATCATGTGACTTTGACCTTATGCGAATAGTCTTAGGGTTGAGTCTTGATTATTCCTACTTGACTATATGAGTCTATATTGGTCACATTTATGATGTTATTATAGTATATAGGATAACTTGAGATGTTAGGGTCGTTTCTATGCGCTTCTAGAATGACATGCATTATGAGTTAAAAGTGAAGTATGTGGTGTCTTGTCTTGGTTGACTTGTGTCCCTTATTTGATGTATGTATGATTATGAATAGGTAATGTCTTGACTTAGGATGTCAAAACTCTTATTATTGTATGTATGAATGACATGTGACCTTAAATGATGTTAAGAAAGTCTTTTATATGAAAACCTTGACTAAGTGGTAATGGTTAAGAATGTTGAAGTAGAAAGTCTTAATGGTGTCCTCCAAAGTAAAGGAATGATGGACTTAAGGTTGATTGTCTTGAATGGCATCATATAATACCTTAGTAAAGACATCATGAACTTTTTGTCACAATTCTAAGGTAATCCTAAAGGTCCTATTTGATAGGGTAAATGTAATTAGGTTATGAACTAGATATGGAACCCTTTTATGTGAACATAATGTGTGAGTTACTCTATGAGAAAGAAAGCTAGCACCGAGTGAGTATGGTAAGGGAACTAGTTCTTGTTAAATAATGAAACTAGATTATAAAGCACGCCCTTCATATTCCTTCAACATGTGCCTACATGGATGTGTCTAAGTTCTACCATTGACAAGTAGAACAACCTCGTCAGAATAGGATAAAACTTCAGATTCCATGTCTTGCTATCATGGTCTATGCCGGTTATTACCTATTCTCATCATAAGGGATACCTATTAGCGTTATAAAAGATCTATGAAGTTTAGGTGGTGGTATGAGACGCTATCTAAGCATTGCACAATAGGCTTTGATGGTGTTACTTAGAGTCCTTAGGTCTTATACAAGGTTATTACTTGAATGTCCATTGTGTGTTGAATGTCTCTTAAATGAACTTATGAATGTAATGAATTAAGTTAAATATGAAAGTTTGTTAATGGAATAAGTACTTATATAGAGTAGTTAAGGGTTGTATAGTTAAGGTGTGAAGGGGGCATAGGAATGGTCACTTCGTATCTTACCTAGATGAGTATTAAGAATGACTCTAGTTAAGGAAGATGTTGATTATATGGACATGATCCAAACTTAGTAAGTCATAAGGATTATTTAGGTAGTCTTGAAGAGGTCAAAAATGGACGTTATCTTCTTGATCTACTTAAGTATGTCTTTTGATAGCCCTTGATGAGGAAATGTCATATTATCTATGTGTTGGTATTTTGATGTCTTGTAGATATGTATGTGTCTCATTATTAGTACTCTTGAGGATCGTTTAGGCACATTTAGAGAGGGTTTATGGGAGGTATCTCATTGTGTGACTTAAGTGAATCTTAGTTTAGATTTTAGTGAGAAGACTACATGCTAGAACGTGTGTCAGGTGAAGGTTAAACACTTCACTGTACATTGAAGGTACTTAAATGTAACAGTGATTCGAATTACTGGAAAGTGACTCATAAAAATGTGATATTTGGTTTAATTTTTTCCTTATGTGTTTCTAAGTTGATAAATGTTGTTACTATGATTATATTATGATATTTTCAAGAAACATGCATATTTTCAATAAATGCCCATTTTCATGATTTTTATGCATAATGCTATACTTAGTAAATATGGTTGTACTAATCCATGTTTTTATATATTTATATAGTTCTTGGTAGGTGAGGAGATTTTGGGAAGTGAAGACTTGGACCGTAGCATCGTTCAAGAGAATTTGAAGTATGACCTCATTTGACT
This sequence comes from Solanum lycopersicum, assembly GCF_036512215.1. NCBI lineage: Eukaryota > Viridiplantae > Streptophyta > Magnoliopsida > Solanales > Solanaceae > Solanum > Solanum lycopersicum. Next base: position 14,221,733 of record NC_090807.1, read on the forward strand.
CGAGGGTATATAAGTCTTTATGTTTTCCATTCGAAGTATTGTAATATACTAAATATTTCTATATTTGTATTTTGTATGGGCCGTTTCCTAAGTATTCTTGTGTCTTAAGATGATGAGATTGATACTTTGTAATTCCTATGACTTTATATGGAAGAGACTTTTAACGACTATGATATGTTTGTGAAAAGTCTTAACTCCACACTACTTTTCACTATGTGTATGCGATGAATGATATGTAAGGGCTTGTATAAGACCTTCGAGAGGTCAAGTACGCCGATTGCAATTCGAGATGCCTCTAACTTCTAGGCTGTGGTTTTGGAATGTGACAATAGACTCATATAATCAGGTAGAAATAAAAAAACTCAACCCTAAGACTATACACACAAGTCAAAGTCATAGTCTAACATGATCATTTAAATAGAATTAATAGGAGAACACATATGCATTCACATTACTTCACATGTAGGAAGATAATGTCATATTCCACATAATCAACTACATAAATAACCACATAACTTCATGTAGTGCCGACAAGGACATGATCATCATAATACATAAAGTAACACCGACAAGGCCACATCAATTCCAAGTAAACACATAACACCGCCACCATAACTGGACCATAACAATCACAACATAATTGAATTATAAATATAACATCAAAACAAAGGAAATAGGGAAGCGTACCACCACTCCATCCTCAACACCTCAATTCAATGCTAAATCATCCAAATCAATACCATAAGGCCCTTACCAATGGCCATGAACATCAATTAAACATAAAACTATAATAATCAATGAAACTAGGTCAATTCAATGTGAATCATCAATCTAATACAACGTATATATAAATTGAATACAATTATTACTTCATTAAATACCCCATAAAAATCTACACCATAATTAATAGATATTAGATCAATATCCAGTAACCCAGAAAGTAGTAAAAAACTAGGGTTCATCAATTACATGGGTTCATAGGTTATTTAGGTTAAAATAACCAATACAATGACAATTTAATCCATAATAATCATTTAAAAATAATTCATGCAAGAACCCATGGTAGAATCATCAAAATTGGTCAATTCAACTTTGAGACCTTCTTGAGAGTTGGTCTCCTTGATGAAGAGAGTTTCAAGTCTAAAAAACCATACGTAAATTAAGCTTATTATTCAATTTAATGAAGAATGTCCACTCAGTTCGAAAATCCAAGTTGTTCCTTGACTTTGGACTTCAATGGAGTCTTAGGAATTTTCTAAGGCATTTTGGATTTTGATTTAGAAGAATGAAATATTCAATGTGTTAAAGACTTATATACACATTTAAAATACCCAAAAGACCCTTATTGAACCGGAAAACCTTCTATTTGGAGGTGGGGTGAAATTACACTTTCACCCCTCACATAACAGTAGCCTGCATAGGAACACAGACCCCAAACGACGGTTGCCCATCGACGGGGCATAGGTCCACACACGGACTATCCTTTTCTCCGTCAATGGGTTCATAGACTGGAAACTGAACCTTTATATCCCTATAGAAAGTACCAGACGAGTCCCACCACCTACGGATATTGACTAGGCCAGTGACAATCGTTTGCGATCCGCAAGGTTGGACTGCCTTGGGCGGTTTTGGCCACTAACATGGGTCCTTCTTCAAGGATCCTTGGTCGGTCCTTGGGGATATTATCCTGGACATTTACAACCCAAACATGATAATATATGAGTTTAGGACCTCTCCCAGGAATTTCATCCAAAACGAACACGTAAAACTCGATAAAACATGCTTAGACATACAAGGTCATTTCATACCTTAACTTACAAATGTCATGGGTGTTCTTGGACGTTTGATATCCAAAATTCACTAAACTTGACACACTGCCTATATATATCATAATAAATCATTTAATTACCTTAAAACCTCATTTATCACACACAACCACATAGAACCAAATATTAGGCACATAGGTGACGTAGTCATCGAACGTCTTAGTCGTCCCTTGACGTTTGACTTCCAATGCACCTAATACTTTAGACACTGACTCAATACCATATAACATTCCTATTTAATACCTTAGACCATAAAAACAAACATGTTAGTCTCTAGTTCACCTAAGTCATTTTCGGCATTTTACATTAACTAAATTGGTGGTGGGTGCCATTGGTTTACCTCAAGCTATAGGAAACATTGTATTTCACATCACAAGCACCATGCTTAGCTCCTCCAACTGAATGGTTTTTTTTGTGGGATGGCTTATGAGGATCCCCATAAGCATATTATGATTTTTTTGATATTTGCGTACCGTTCTCCTTTTATACCATAAGTCAAGAATCGGTCCTACTGAGATTTTTTCCATTTTTCTGATGGGTGAGGAAAGCAAGTAGTTGAATGATTTGCCAAGAGATTCAATCACTTGTATGATGGAACTGATCATAATGTTCCAAGTAAGATTCTTTTCTCCATTGCAAATGATGATACTAAGGGATAGTGTCAAAAGTTTCAAGCTATTTGAGGGGTCAGCCAATCCATGAGACATGGATAAGGTTTACTAAGATGGTGCTTCAATGCCCAACTCATGGATTTCCTAATAAAGTGTTACTGGAATATTTCTATAAATGTCTTGAATCGGTAAACAGAGGAGTGATTGACAAACTTTCTCTGGGTTATACAATGCGACAACCCTATACAAGAGCATCCCAACTGCTTGATGGCATGCCCAAAATTAACAAGGCATGGTACACTCATCAGGACAAAGTATCTCATCTCAATTATAAACTGACAAAGGAGAATATATAAAAGGATCAACAAAGAGACCAAAGCATGGCAAAGATGATGACCCAACTAGATATCTTTGCTAAGCATGTCATGGGTGCTACTACAAAGAGTGTTAATGTTGTCGGTGTTGGTGGTGTAAACCTTGAGGAGGTAAAATTTGAACTGTTGTACAATGAGGAAATGAATTTGCTAACCAAAAAAGGAGGAGCCTATCATTCTTACTACCCAAGGCCATGCAGAAACAATGGTTGGAATAGAGATAAGGATATGATAGACCGTGATAGAGATTGGTGTAATCGTAACTCCACATGGAAAGAAAGAGAAGGGGCGAAGGATAGGTATGTTCTTTCCCATGAGCGTCAAAATCCCAACGATATTCTAAGGGTTGACATACTGAATATATGCTCTCACACATTATCAACAAGGTTGAAGGTTTCGATAAAGTTTTAAGCTATATCAACTCTCATCAAGATGGTGACCTCTCATTCCATCACTAATAAGAAATTTAAGACCCAAATGGGTCACATTTTTTCTCATATTAACCCAAGAAAATGCACGGGGTTGGGGGTGGAGGTGTTTCCTAGTGATACTATGGCAAACCCCAAAAATGAAGCTTGCATGGGTAATTGTGTCATGCAATGACGTTAACGAAGACACTTTTTGGGAGGCAACCCATGTTTTTAGTGCTCTGTGTTTTATTTGAATAACAGGTGTTGATTGTACAAGTTGAAAGGTGGATTTTTTTTTAAATGTGAAGATTGGTGAGGCAAGAGTCTAGAGGTTAGAGTGCCCGACATGGAAAACCATTAGATCCATAAAAATTTAAGGTGAAAGTTTCTAAAACTTGGGGGGCAATGGATGAATCAGTGACTCACCGAGCTCATCTACGAGCCCTATCTGTTTGCTATTTGGACCCCAAATTTTTTTGGAAGTCCTTTAAAACTTATGAAGATAAGTCCCTACTCGGCATATAACCGAGTTGTTTGGCGTGGTTGACTAATACCGGTGAAAAGGTTGTGATATGGAAGGATTTAAAAGGCCAAATTATTTAAAATTTCAAAAGTTTCATATTCTCTATGTTCTAACCCTGTACATTAATAACCACACTTCATATTAATTTTTCTATTTCTCTTGTTTTTGCTCTTGATATCGTGTTCGGATTTGTATGACATTGCCTCCTAACAACTCAAACTCCTCATTCAACTTAAAGGTTGGTTTTCCGAACTAAAAACTATTGACAAGTAGTTGAACTCGAATGCATTTGGGAAAATCTTATTGTTGTGTGTTTGACCTGTACTGAAATGTATTTGATGTGTGTATATGCCTATATTAGTTTTGTAATCGTGCGTAAATTGCTTCCCACTATTGTTCATAAAAATTGATCATAAAATGTTGGGTTGCAGGAAATTGATGTTAGGTATAGTTAGGTGAAGTCCGAGTAACCCCATATTATGCTAAATTACATATTTCCCCAATAATGGAGCGTTCGATGTCATTCTTATGGGCAAAAGTCATCAAATAACAAATTTTGGCCTTGATTTTGGGAAATAGGGTTGAAAGTTTGCACATTGGCCTTATTGGCGAGCCGTGTTGAGCTGGCCAAACTGTTCGATTATTTGCAAATGTCCTCTTTGTCGCCCTTAATTTCGTGGTTTTTCTAGATTAGAGTTTGTAACTTGTGGAAGGAAGACTGAGCTCTCTACGTTCACCTCAAACACTCGCCAAAAGTCTCCCTTGATCACTCTTTCCGCGCCCTTAACCCCTAAAACACACTGTTAATTTCGGCAGACTAGTATGAGCTCGCTGAGTAGTGTTGGTGTATCGCCAAAGGGATCTTAATTTTGTTGATTTGCCTATTTTCTGGATTTTTAGGAAGATCCTTTCGGCATTCCTGATATAGCTCACCAAAGTGACATGACGACTTGTCGATTCATTCGACTAGTCTTCCTGCAATATGATTTTTGTGAATCTTTTTAATAATTTTCTTTTTGGTGTATTTTCCATATATGAATGACCAAAGGTAACCAGAAGAGACATTTTGACCCGCAAGTGGGCAAAGGGAATCATAATCAATGAGGATGCAGCTACATCCAAAGAAAACAGGACCAAAGTTCCTACAACAGATGGGAAGGGAAAAGGAAAGTGCAAAGAGTCACAATTGCTTCATCAGAGGTCATCTACGATAGTGAGGGAGTCTACATTACTTACCTCACCACTTCTGAGAGAAAAAAGGAACTCCGGGACCCTCAGAAGGCTAATAATTTTAAGATTGAGGATGATTAGCTTCGACTAGCTTGAAGAGCTAAAATGCTCTCCAAGAAGATGAATGACCCGTCTAAGATTCGGGTACCTCCATCCAGTACTCCTTCTCAAGTTCCATCCAAGGCTCTGTTCCCAACACCACCTGCACAGGGTCCTACCCCTATCTCTCATCAGACTAATGACCAAGGTACTGAGGACTATCATTGAGAAGAATTGGTTGTTTGTGTATGAAGTGATTGACCGATATACAAAAATATTGTGCACCATAAAGGCCTGTAAGTTTGAGATGTTCACTAAACCCTGGGTTCTTACATTCCTAATTGGTTCCTAGAGTTCTACATTACATATGGAGCTCTAGGGACACACGCAAAGAGGAAGTTTTCTACTTTTAAGACAGTAGACCAGGTAGTTGTCAGGGGAAGCAAGTAAAGTTTGACAATGATGATATAAATGATGTGTTGGCATGCACCCACAATATTATACATGACTACCAACACATGATGAAGAAAGCTTTTCGGGAGAATATGAAAGGATGGTTGGACCTTCTTTTATCTAACGCTACTCCTAGCTGGATCAACACCGGAGTGCAAATTGAGAAGAAAGACCTTAATGTGGAAGCGAGGTATTGGTTCAACTTCATTAGTAACACCCTTATGTTGTCCACAAACGAGTCTATTCTCCCCCACACAAATGGAGCCTGTATTGGATCAATCATTGTAGGGAAGGAAATGAATATAGGTATGATCATTGGACATGTGATGGATATGAGGGCCAGGGATTGCCACACTTCTCTCCCTTATTAGGTGTTGATCACTTGGTTATTCAGATGAGCTTGGGTGCCACATGATGAGAAGACATACATGGAAGTGATTCCTAGTTCATCAACTAACATCCGATGCATTAATGATGATTACTTGAAGGATGAGGCTATGAACAAAAAGAAGGCAGCCAAAGTAGGTGCATCCCTTGTTGTTAACATTGAGACACTACCTGTAAAAGTAGAATTGCCTACTCTATCCATTAGGCCTTAATTTATCTCTATTACTTCCCCTTGTATGACTCTGAGTTCTACTACTCTCCTGTCTCCTTGGTGTGTTGCTATTTCTTTTGCATCCCGACATCCACTCAAGCCATGATTCAATGGATGTGGCATCTAGACTATTTTGATGATGTATCTGCCTCTAGACTAGAGACCATAGTCCCTGGGATGATTTAGAGAGCTCTCAATTCTGTTGTGACACCTCTTATAGAGTCAATTGATGCCTTTTTGACAAGGATAGAGGTGTGTGAGAGGTTAGGGTGCCACTTATGAGGTGACGACCTTAAATGATGCAATAACTGAATTGATAAAGGACGTGGACCAACTAAAGTACACTTATATGTCAATGATTTTTAGGATCGTTGAGATCCCTTATGACGTGGAATATATATTCTATCCTATTCTGATATGCCTCCAACTACCACAAAAAATAAGGTTAGAGTTGATGATGTAGCTGCAGAGTCCGAGCTTGAGACTTAGGAGGAGAAACTTGGTGTTTAGAAGGAGACCACTTATGAGGTCCTGCCGAGGTTGAGGAGTCTATGGTTCATTCATCCATCTAGACTTCAATGAGAGAGACTTCCATATAAGAATCTACTGGTGTCAATGTTACTTTTACCTCAGGAACTAATGGGTAAGACCAAAGTGTGAAACGGACTATTTATTCCCCGACAGAGATAGCGGCTATGTAGAAAGGATCAATCTTTACCTCCCTCTCAGTTCTGTTGGTGATTTTTATGTTGTTAGTTGCACTTACAGACAATTGTTTTTCTTTTGTAGGCGGGGTGAGGTATTCCCATACCTAGAACTTTTGATTATATTTTATTTAGGAATATTGATCGGGTGTTTTGATCTATAGATGTTTGTTAATGTTAATTTTGTGGATATTTGAGGTCATGGCTCCTTTTTTTTAATGCCAGTGGCTTTGGCCCATTTTGAAAATTTTGTGCCACCTCTTTTGTGTGGGATTGTGGTAGTTCTTTTGAAAATTTGTGTATTAGTTATGATCAACATAATGACTTGGATAGTGCTGTTAATTGAACAAAATTGATGTGCAACTACGATGAGGCAAAATGAAGTTGCATAGACAATGTATGAACTTTTTGCATCTCATTGTGACTAACCGGTTATCGAATGAGTTTCTTTTAATGAACATTGTACACTAGCTAGAAAATGTGGATTCTCGTTTGGTATAGGTGCCAATGCCTTGTTTAATGAGCTTACATTGAACACTTTGTGATGTCACCTAGAAGTTGCTCCACTGTCCGATTGACTAAGTGACACAAGCTCTTGAAATGATCGTAGGCAACAAATTTAAAAAGTGAAATGATTGGAAAATATACAATTTTTATGGCCAACCTTGTGAGATGTCTGAACTTTGCTTCAGCCCTTTGAGCCTTATCCTTTTCTTCAAAGAAACTTGAAGAATTGTGACCCTTCTTTATCCATTCACTCATAACTCTCATGAAGTGTGGTTTGTTTGAATAAGTAACTTTGATCAAAAGCCTAAGATGAGGCATGGTGAAAAGAGAATTTAATTCATGAAGTGTGAAAAAAATCCCACTTTCATTGCAAAAGAATGGAGTACTGGATTTCAATGTGAAAGTGAATAATGGGGTGAATTATAAACATGATCAAAATGTTGAAAAAAAAAGAAGAAAGGGATGTGTAGACCACATTTTATGAGGGTAGCAACAACTGAGCCTAAATGACAGTATCTTTACACTCAACCCCGTTACAACCTTAAAAAGACTTTTGTGATCTTCAGTGATCTAAAACGAGTATTGATTGGAAAATTAGGACAAACCTATGGTTAAAGTCATGCACGTTTTCATCCTTGTGAGTGTGAGAGTTGTATTTGATTCCAGAACTTTAAATTGTTGAATAATTTTCTGTGAATATGGAACCATCCTTGCTATGAGGGAATTTGAGTACCTTTGTTGAGCTTGAACTTGCATTTGAAGAAAGTATTGTGAAATTGAGCATCTTTGATAATGGTGAGTCACAATTTGAATCTTTGAGTGCACAATTGATCCAGGAGTAAGTTGAGTCTTATTGCGTGCATACATCATTGACTTTTATGTGACACTATTTGAGATATCTTTATTGAACTAAGCTTGAGTTTTATTTGAGGACAAGCAAAAGATTAAGTTGGGGGTGTTGATGAGTTCTAGTTTGGGACTCATTTAGGTCTTTGTTTATATAGATGTAGTTTCCTCAAATGTTTAATATATTTCAATAATAAATATTAAATCCTTGACTTGAAGGAATATGGATTAAGGAACAAAGTAAGGACATTAACATACAAAAAAGAACAAAAAAAGCTGAAGAATTAAAGAACAACGAGCTTGGTGATCGCCAAGGTCACTTGGCAAAATGATGAGTCGCTATTTGACCTCCTAAAGTTCAAGTATATCAAGCCCTGAGAAAGGAAACTAAGTCGGAGACACAAAAGAGCAATCGATGCATCACCAAGTAGTTCGGCAAAGCAGTGATAGATCGCCCAAAGTTACAGATCTTGAGGATGCTGAATACTAGGGTGAGAAGGTGATAGAGGAGATCAAAAGGTGGCTCACCGATGAGTTCGGCGAGCCCGACTTACTTCACTAAATGGAGTTTTGTATTTTATTTTGGGTGACTATAAACTATATTTTAAACATTTAGTTTACGGGGTTTCATTATCATTATTCATCTTTTGATATTTTTGTTAGACATTTCATCTTAGAGAACTTTTCTCTATAGTGTTCCTTATCTTTGAAGATTTGAAAGTTCGCTTTGGAGATTTTGGAAGTGGTTTTTCAAATTTTTTTCAAATTGAGCATTGTAAAGACTAAATCTCTCTTACCCACTTGTAATGACCCTCAAAATGAACTAGTATGAACTAGATCTTAACTTGTGTTTTAAGGGATATTAAACTTTTAAAATTAATGTTAAAATGAGTTTATAGGTCAGTTCGGTTGAGTTTGATGCTAAACGTCAAGAACGACCAAGACGTTCGGAGACTAGTCGTTTGTGTACTGGTGTGTTGTTATATTTTTAGGTTAAAGTTAAGTGTGTTATTTCAGGTCTAACTCATTGGTGTTGACCATATGACCTAGAAGAACATGCTTAGGGTTAAAACGTTTGGGTACGACTCCTTCATGGACCCACAAGGATCCGTTGAGGAGGACCCTACCTTCTAGCCAAGAAGCTGCCTGGACAACATGGTTGACGACTCCAATTGACAGCCAGTCAATGCATTGACAATTCATCAATGATGGGCGTCCATCTAACCTGAAAAGCCTTTAAATTTTTGAGCTACAGACAAATATGACGGAATGACATGGTGTCAATCAATTGACGTCCATCGATTAAGAGCGTCAAATGGTACGGCCATTTTCTGCAGTCGTCCGACCAACTTGGGGTAAAATTGTAAATTCAACTGTAGACTTTTTAAGTGTATGGACGACTTTTTTTTTATTTTGGTATTTTAAGTCTTTAAAAAATTTATTAAACCCTTTTTTAGAGTCAAGCACCTAAATCAAAACCCTTCCCTCCAAAGGTTCTCTCCAAAAAAAACCCATGAAATCTCAAGATCAAAGATGGAGCTAGAATTGTGGATTCGTATAGCTTTATCATTCAATTATCATGGTATTTCTTCTTATAAGGTTGTTACTTCTTTTTCTAAGGTTGTCCTATCACCTTAGAGCCAGTTTTAACGTGATTTCAAAGATTTCAAAGTTTATGGAAAAGTAAAATTTTCACACTAACTCAAGGGTTCTTGGATGAAATGATTTCAAATAATTAGATATGATATTACTGATTTTAAATTGATGTTTTCCAATGAACACATCTATGAACCCTGATCTTCTCAAATACCTAAATTTGGCTTATGAAGTGGGTTTATTTCTTATGATCTAATGTTGATGGAATTGTGATTATAATGAGTTTTATGGTTGCTTTATATTGTTTATTATGTTATTATATTGTGAATTGTTGGAGATTTTAAGGAATGGTAATATTTTCTGTTGGAAGAGGGTAAGATGATTTGATTCCCTTACTAATGTAGAATTGATGTAGAATTACTTTTTGTGTGTTATGGTTCACTTAAGGTGGGGGTGTTTACTTCTTGTTCTTATTGTGATCATGGACTTGCTAGCATTATTATATGAAGTATAGTGGTATCATGTTAGGGTAAATATGAAGGTATAATCTGAAGTTCGTTATATGAAGTAATGTGATTATGTGCAAGGTGTTATTACATACATGAATGTATAAAGTGAAGTTATTATGTGATATATGTGTGATCTTTTATAATGTTCATAATGTGAAGGTGTTCGTTTGATCTTGAGGTGATCTTGTATAAATCTATGAAATATTGTGAATTAAAACATGTTCCTCTAAATTTTAGCATGCAATGTTAATGCACAATGAAGAGTTTTTGCATGTTGATATGGTGTCTTTTTTAGGTAGACCTAGTTGTTCCTACTTATGCGTTAAAGTTATGTGAATATGATCTCTTGACTTGGTAGGCTTAGGAACCCTTGTAATCAATGTATAAATTAATGAAAGTCTTGGATCGGTAAACCTAATGTGGTACCCTTCTATGAATGAATAATATGCAACCTTGAATATTAAAAGAATGTTAAGAATGATAAACATTGAATATGAAAGAAGGTTGAAAATGTGAAACTTTGAATATGAAAAGAAGATTAATAATGAAGCCTTGAAGTGGTAGACCGTAATGGTTCCCTTTCAGGAGTGGAATGATGGACTTAGAGGTAGTTTGGCTCGAACGCATGAAACAATCTCTATGAAGTTCATTAGAGCTATCCTAATGAACCTTGCTTGGCAGCCCTTGTGGACCCCTTTTTGGTAGTGGTATTATGAGTTTATAGGACTAACAAATGGTACATTCTCAAATGATAATGTGCGAATGAACATACTCTATGAGAAACAAGGCAAAGCATCGAGTGGATATGCTTGTGGTAGTATCCCTTATTGAAATGTTAGTCTAAAGTACAAAGAATCCCTTGATATCCCTTAACCATGTGGCTACATAGAATTTGTCCTAGTTCTATCTATGGCATGTAGAACACGTTTCATGGTGTGGGGTCTTATGACACTTGATTACATATATATCTATTATGTTCTATATCATTTAATGCCTATTCTTATCATGTGGTATATGCACACTAGTTATTGGATAGGTTTTACAGTGTGTAGGTAGTGGAATGGGAAACTATTTACACACGAGTAGGCTTTGAAGATACTAAAGTGAGTTCCCTAGGTCTTCTAAGACCATTATCTAAAGTCCCCTATTTGTCTAGTTATCTGTTAAATGGCTTAAATAAATAATTTTCACTTCGTGAAATTATTTTGAATAGAAAGGTTCTTATCTAGGATGGCTTTGAGGATAACTTATGAGTGCTTGAAGAGGTTGTATGGGTGGTATCTTCATTTATTACTTAGGTGGGTCTTAGAGTAACCTTAGGTAGAAAGTCTAAATGATGAAAATACGTACCTGATGAATATGGAATTAAGCTATTTATGTTGATACTAGTTTAATATTCATATATGGAACTAAGTTATTTATGTTGATACTAGTTCTTATGATGAAGGTTTTTATCAAAATGTCATGAAAGCATGTTTCTGTACTAAATATCCCTTTTTGCATGGCTTCTATATTTAGTGCTTAAATGTGCTAACCCCTTCTTTTGCCCTTTTTGATTAAACTGTTGAGATTTGAGGTCTTGGTATGCTATAGATGATGGATAGGTTTCTAAGGGTTGACGATGAAGCTTTGGTGAGTCAACATAAATTCAAGCACAAGACCTTTATGTTCTTTTATGGTCTTTTAGTCTTGATTTTATGTCTTGCATGGCTTAAGTCCCAAATGTTGTACTCCAAAAGTTATTAGATGGTTTAATGAGACGTATTGTAAAGTAAGATATTTTAAAGTCTTCCGCTTGTGAATTAATGAAAGTATTCTTCGTGTGTGAAGAAAATTTTAAATTATTCTCTATTTTTAAGTATCCTATGCAATGAATAATCCATGTGTATTGTATGAGACCTCTGAGATGTCAAATACACCAGTTATGGCTAGGGAGTACTCCTGGGTTGTGACAAACTTGATATTAGAACATCAAGTTTCAAGTATGGTCTTAAATTGTCTAAAAATACATCTAATAGAGTCTTGTACATAATGTGAAGCACGCTACCTTATGAATAAAAGGATATTAGGTGGTAAGAAAGTTTCACTTATTCATTCTTTAACTCGTGCCTAAAAGTTTTATTCTATGATGTGTTTCCTTTGTTCCTTATGTGATGGTCCTTTGACTGGTAATTCCCCTTTTAAGGGTTGTGTTGCAAAGTAGAGGGAGACAAAAGATTATAAGTGACTTGATATATGGGATATAGAAGGTTTTGTTGATGACCTTAGGTTGGATGAGTTACCTTTTAATGGTGAGTGTTGGTGGTAGAACCCGGTTTCGATAAGTTGTGCTTTCGAGGTAGGTTGAAAGAGATGATGAAGTATAATGTTACAAATTTATGGGTTTGATGTGTGATAAGGTCTTATGTTGGTAGGCTTTGACCTTAGAATAGGAAGAGATGATGTTTGAAAGTTCAAGTTTGACTTTCTCCTAGGAGGGGATATTATTGCTTGAAGATGAGGCCTTCTAAGTCTCTGGTGTTCATGAGATTGGGTTTATTGATGTTGTTGTTTCAAGTGGTTTTGTCAATTGAAAATTTGGGTTAAAATTGTGTAGTTAGTTTGATGTTTCTTGATTGATAATCTTATGGTATGTTCATGTTGACCTTAGGAGGTTTTCACCCAAGTGGAGTAGTATTATATTGGTTTCTTCCAAGTGGGGGAGTATGGTGAACAGTTAGGGTGTAGGGAGTGATATATCCCTATATTTTCCTGATGTGCCTATTGAAGCCTAAATCAAAGGGATCTCAGTAGCTTTGTTCATGTTATGGAGTCTTTTGTGAAAAATGAATTTACAAATATTCTCCTTACGATATGCATGTTTTGATTAGTTTCTTGTTAAATGAGAAAATGAGTTTTCATACTTATAATTCACTCATGTTCTTGTGCATTTAATGTAGATTGTCTATTTGCTTCATGAGGTGAAATTGTGAACATGCCTAAATAGTACATGAGTTGACTTGTTAAGAATGCCTAATGTGTTATTGAGAAATTGCATGTTGAGCCTGTATGAGGAAAATTGCTCTAAATGTGCTTTCTGTAAGATGTTGCATGATAGTAATTTGATGAGAAATTTCATGATGTGCTAAGTGATGTCTAAATGAGCATGGTGTGATGTGGAGAAGGAAGTTCCTCCAAATATAAAATGAGAAATGCGACGTAGATTTGGTCAATCGGGTTCGTCATTTTGGTCTGCATCACAAGGTCAAAAGTGAGCTAGAGTTGTAGATTTCTATGGCTTTCCTCTTCCATTCTCATGGTATTTATTCTAATAATATATTGTGTATCGTTATGTAAATCTTGCTATCACCTTAAAGATCTATGAAAAAGTCTAATTTTCACTCTAACTCAAGGGTTCTTGAATGAAACGATTTCAAATCATTAGATATGATATTGTTCATTTTAAATTGATGTTTTCCAATGAAATCCTACATTCACTCTTGATCTTCTCAAATACCTAAATTTTGGTTATGAAGTGGGTTTATTGCTTATAACCTAATATTGATGGAATTGTGATTGTAATGAGTTGTATGATTGATTTCTATGGTTAAATATGTTGTTATATTGTGAAATGTTGGAAATGTTAAAGAATGGTGATCTAGGCTATTGAAAGTGGGTAATTTGACCTAATCCACTTACTAATGTAGAATTACTCTTCTGCGGTATAATCCACTTATGGTGGCAATGCTTACTTCTTGTTCTTATTGTGATCATGGCATTGTAGGCATTATTTTGTGAATTGTAGTGGTATCATATAAGGGTATATAAGAAGGTATAATGTGAAGTTTGTTATATGAAGTAATGTGACTATGTGCAAGGTGTTATGGCATACATGAATATATAAACTGAAGTTATTATGTTATATATGTGTGATCTTGCGTAATGTGAAGGTGTTTATATTATCTTGAAGCGATCTTGTATAAAGCTATGAGATATTGTGAATGAAAGCATGTTCCTCTAAATGTTTGTATGTGATGATTATAGACCATAAAATGTCTTGACATGTTTATATGATTTCTTGTTTAGATAGATCTACTTATCCCTACTTGATCAATGAAAGTTATGTGAATGTGATATCTTGACTTGGTAGGCTTAGGTCCCCTTGTCATGTCTATATGAATGAATGAATGTGAAGGAGCGGTAGACCTAGAGTGGTACCCTTTTATGAATGACTAATATGCAACCTTGAATATGAAAAAAGGTCAAGAATGTGAAACCTTGAATAAGAAAATAAGGTTAAGAATGTGAAACCTTGAATATGAAAAGAAGGTTAATAATTAAGCCTAGAAGTTGTAGACCATAATGGTTTCCCTTGTTGAGAGGAAAGATGGACTTAGATGTAGGTTGGAATAAATGGCATGAAACCATCTCTAACAAAGTAAAAAGACCTATCCTAATGTACCTTGATCGGTAACCCTTGTGGACCCCTTCTTGGTAGTGTATGAGTTGGTAAGACTAAGAAATGGCACATTCTCAAATATAAATGTGTGAATGAAATTACTCTATGAGAAACAAGGCAAAACACCGAGTTGATATGCTTGTGGTAGTAGTTGTACTTGAAGAATGAGACTAAAGTACAAAGAAGGCTTTGATATCCTTTAATTATGTGCCTACATGGGATGTGTCCTAGTTCTACCTTTGGCAAGTAGAACACTTTCCACGGTGTGGGGTCTTATGACACCAGATTCCATACCTAAATAGTATGGTCTATGTCGGTGAATGCCTATTCTCATCATGTGGGATGTGCACTCTTGTTATTGGATAGGTTTTACAACTTTTATGTCTTTTACGAAAATATATTTTAAAAGGAAAAATGACTTAGTTTCGAAAAATCAATTAATCTTATGATTTAAGAGAAATCGATTTTCCAAGTTAACAGAGTTGCTACTTGATTTTTTAGTAAAATCAAGAAAAACTTATAATTAATTTTCAGAAGATTTAAAACAGATAAAAATCGATTGATAGAGGGTTCGAAGTTCAAATGTACATTCAAAAAAAGAGTTAGGTCCTCGGAGTGTCCGCTAACTCGCGGTTGACCAACGATTTGACTAAATGACCATTTTAGAATAATTTTCAAATATTATCTAAATAAATTGAATTCAATTCTTTTTATTTATTTTTATTACTACTTCATTTTGCTTATCATTTAAAGGGGAAATAAACTGAAGGGTGAAAATTTTTAAAGGTAAATAAGTTATAATATTGACAAGGCTAAGAAGTAGAATAAAGATTAAGTAAAATTATATGTATATAAATAATTTTTGAATATATACATAAATAATGGAAAAAAATGACTGTCATTGGGGATTAATTAAATTATAATCAAAAGTTTTAGTCAACATAAGGACAAATAAATAAAGAGATAGAGAAAGAGAAGATTTGAACTTGGCCCAATTTACCCAAATTCAACTAAGTTGAGCTTTGGCCAACCTGTCCTATACTAAATTGTCCAAAAAACATGTCCTTGGACCCATTTTTCAACAACGTAGTTCTGTTGGAAATGGCTTCAGGCTTTAAGGCCTTAGCCCTTTTAAAAATCTGTGTATATGATTTATGTATATTCGGGTATATACACCGTATACGATCCATTTTTTTACTTTCCAAGCCTGTATTTTCGCTGCACCTTGTGACCTGTATTTAGTGCTTGTGTTTCAAATTTTTTGCACCTGTATTTCATATATTCCGATCATATATTGGTGTATACATCCTGTACATCAACCTGTTCTTGGCCTACCGGGGCTGAAAAATTAATTTTCAGCAAACAAGTTGTTGCTTTTCGACCTGTACGCAATTTTTAGAGGCTGACTAACTTAGAGGGGATAGTTTGAGCCTCTTTGTCTCAATATGAGATGCACAGAAATAACGAAGAAGTCCGAAAAACTCGTTCAAAGGGGTTCATGCAAGGAAGAACAAAGGAAAGATGATTAATACATACCCTAAAAACATATTTATTCAAAACATAATCTTTGACCCATGTAGAGTAACATATGGCATGAATACCAAAAAATTTTTAATATTGGCATATTAAAATTGGAGGACACAGAGAAAACACACAGAATGAAAAAAAAAACCCAAAACCAACAACCAACTTACTTTAAGAAATTAAGCCATTTAGTCAACAACAAAAACAAAAAAATATATATTAACAGGAACTTCAAGGCATAAACAAAATGCTAGAAAATTGGAAACTAAGGCAATCCATGACCACTAAGATAACTTTCAGCACCAAACAGTAACAAACACATATATTTGAATAATAATACGAGGGGGGTCATTCAAAGGGAGAGAAAACAAGAACAAATTACACTACAAAATATGTGACTAGGAAACCGTCATTAAACAATAGCAGTCCAAAATAACGAGGAGAAGAGAGTCTATCGTACTATTGATAACATAATATGTCTCATGAAAACATTAATCTAACTCTCCTAGCAAATTCCAATGGCACCATATCATCATACTAGCAGGACAGGAAGTAAGAGATATTAGCAAAGTAAATTATTTTGAGCAAACAAAAAAATTAGTGATATCCGGAAACAAAATACAATGACAATATCACCTAATCTAACATATTTAATGTAAGCATATGCAGAACGCTTTGGGAAGTAGCATTAAACAAATACACACAACTAAACTTGAGGAAACAGTGATACTCACAGTAGATACTTCGATCCTATCAACACGAGAAGATATTTTAATAATTAGGCAGCGAGATTTTAACTAAATCGAAACATTTCAACGAGGGAACTTAAGGTAGAATATCAAAGACTAGAGCATAGTCATATACTACACATGAGGTAATAATCGACACTACATATGTTAGAGATTTCATTGGATGGAAACAAGCTTCTAAACCTGCTAGCCAACTTTGTTCATACAAACAACGACATCAATAAGTGCATGTCTCATGTTTTATACATCTGAAACACCAAACTAGGCAATAGAATAATCAATAGTGAACCAAGGAGAATGAAGGCAGGCAAGAGAGAAAGATAAAGCTAGTGAATCGATCAAAACAACCACGACTCATCAAACAACATATCTAACAAGGGGTTGGAACTGAAACATAGCTTACCTTTCTAAGTGCAGCGAATTGAGGTAAGATGAGCAACGGAGGCAGCGACTTTTGCGACGAGACTCGGAATACAAACGAACGGGAATTAACAGCCGAATCCCAAGCTTCGAGTCGAACTAGGACGCCTTTGTCTATATGTTCTTGTATATATTTTTGTTTTTATGTTGTGAGTATTTTCTCGCAAGAATAATTTTCTTAACAAAAATTAAAAAAAATATCAAGTTAAATCTCTCGCTCCCCTTTACCAATAAAACACTAACGAATATATATAGCCAAGGGGGCTAGGGTTTTCGAAAATAGGGGGAAAACCATCAAAATTTGGATGAGAGGGGGCCCAATTCAAATTTTGAAATCCAAAAAAATTTCACCGATCTGGATAAACATTTTTTCTGAAGTTTTCAACTTCGTTCCCAAAATGGAAGGGGAAATTGATGCCTAACATTGATCTACCCATCCTCGCTGCCATGTGGACTAATCTATATGAGCAGGGATGGTTTTACGTGTCTCACTTTGCTGCTGTGACTCATATGAAAACAGGGGCGAACATAGAGAACTTTGTAGGTGCCCATTGTTGGGTCTCACGCGAAGAGGGAGAAGAAGAGGGCATGGGAATGGGGTTCGCGCTTTGGCGATACATTACTGGATTTTCTTGTTCGTTTGCGACTGCTTGCGCGTGAAGAAGAATAAGAAAATCGAGGCGGGTCTGATTAAAAGTTAGGGGTCGGATGGGATTGGATGTATTTAATTGTACTGGTGTGGAATTGAAAATGGTCTTTATAAAAATGAAAAGGGGCTGGGGACGGAAATATTGGGATGGTCTTGCTGTAATAGATAATGCTGGACTTTGTTTTAAAAAAAGAAACAAAATTGCCTGCCGAAAATTTAGAAAAAAGGCCCCATTCTTGGTTCCTTCAAATGGATTTAAAGAAAAAAAAATTGATTTAAAGTAAAACATCTCTAACCAAATTAAATTTAAGCTAAATTTTTAAATAAGATGGATTAACAAAAAACTAATAAATGAGATTTTATATTTTAACGATATAAAGTTATTGATTTAGTTATATACCTAAGATTCTAAGAATGCAACTTAATAATACAGACAAAATTTATTTAACAAAACTATTAATCAAAAACAAAAAATCCTTTCGAATGCTTATAAAATAAACTAATTTTATATAAAATTATTCAAAACATACATATTGTGTAAAATATATATATACAAAAAAAGTGACGAAATTATTAAAATAACTTGCAAACTATATATTATTGTTATAATAATAATAATTATTATTATTATTTGAAATTTTATAAAACTAATTATTTCAAATCGTTTGGAATTATAAAGCTCGATAATTGATTCCTACCGGGAAAGGTCGAAATTAGGTGTCAACAACTGTCCCTCATTTTACATGAATTAATGCAAGTAATTCGATGTAACGACCTGTTTAGTCGTTTCGAGCAGTAGATTTTATTTCTGGAAAAACAGGCTGAGGCGACGAACCCAACGACGGACCGTCGCAGGGTCTCGTTTCAAAACACTTAGAAAATCTGAAATTGGGTACTGAAAATCGACTCTCTGAACTTCGTAACGGACTGGCAGGACGGACCGTCACAGGCGTGACGGACCGTCACAGGCGTGACGGACCGTCACAGGCGTGACGGACCGTCACAGATTATTCAGCGGAAATTGAGTCTCTGACCCTTGCGACGACCTGCAGGACGTACCGTCGCAAGCACGATGGGCCGTCGCAGGTTGCGCAATCCCAGTCTGGGTCGGATTTCTTGATACGTTTTAAGGAACGTTTTTGACTATTCTTGCCTTAATTATAAAGTTAGTGGGTTAATGTTACTAAGTCTAATTACTTGGGGGTTAAATGAGGTAACCTTAAGTTAATTAGTGGGTTATTATTGCCATCTTTTATTCTTAATTATATACTAATTAGGGTAAAAGAAAGAGGGTTTGAATAAAGAAATAGAAAGAACAAGAGAACGAGAGAGAGGATCGAACGAGAGGAAAAACACAAAGCTTGGGAAATTGCTTGCTTGATCACGAATCTTCGGTGGAAGTAGGTTATGATTTTCATGCTATTCGTAGTAAACTCTTAATAGCAAATGATATGTGTTAGTAGTATTGTAAAACCTTCTATATGTTTAATTGTATGCTTGCATGAATGATGTGATTATGTAATTGTGAATAAATAAGCATGATGAAGCTATTGAATCCCAAATCTTGAAAAGAAACCCTAATCTACTTTGTTAATGATGATGCCTTGGTATAAAACAAGGCTTGATGAACGAAAGTGGTGAGATTAGGGGATCGGGTGCCACGTTCCGGTACCAGGATAGAATAAGGATCGGGTGTCACGTTCCGACACCAGAATAGAATATGGATCGTGTGTCACGTTCCGACACCAGGATAGAATATGGATCGGGTGCCACGTTACGGTACCAGGATAGTATATGAGGATCGGTGTGTCACGTTCTGACACTAGGATAGTATATGGATCGGGTGCCACGTTCCGATACCAGGATAGAATATGGATTGGGTGTCACGTTCCGACACCAGGATAGAATGAGGATCGGAGTGTCACGTTCCGACACCAGGATAGTATATTGAGGAGCGGAGTGTCACGTACCGACACGAGGGGAATAAAGATAATGAATCTTGAAAGATGTTAATATATTCAATCTAATGAACTAAATTCCCAAATGAGTATGATGAGGAGGTGTGAGTCCTCATTGATGTGCTTGGTGTTGTAACCAAGGGTTATGGTAACTGTAAATGCTGCATGCTAAGTATATTAGTTGATTTTATGATATTGCTGAATACATACTGTTTTCTATTTTGAGTTGGCCGATGATATCTACTCAGTACCCGTGTTTTGTACTGACCCCTACTTTTATTGTTTTCTTCTTTTTTATTTGTGGAGTGCAGTAAACGTGCCGTCATCTTCGACTCAAAAGTAACTCAAGCCAGTCTTACTACATCGGAAATTCAGGGTGAGCTAATGCTTCTAGCTTGGACTGGATCTTCTTCTTCAAGTCTTGATGCCTTGAACTTCCGGCATGGACTAGCTTCTTATGTATTTTTTTAGCTTCTTAGAATACTCTTAGTTTAGTAATTTGATTATAGATGTTCTTGTGATGATGACTTCCAGATTTTGGGGGAATAATAGATGTTGAATTTTAGAAGTTAATGAATTGGTCTTTATTTAATGAGTTTAAGTCTTCCGCATTACTTTCTGTTGATATTTTATTGAAATGTTAAGGTTAGATTGGTTGGTTCGCTCAGATAGGAGGGTAAGTGTGGGTGCCAGTCGCAACCCGGTTTGGGTCGTGACAAACTTGGTATCAGAGCATTAGGTTCGTTGGTCTCATAACACAAGAACAGGTCTAGTAGAGTCTTAAGGAACGGTAGGGGGACGCCTTTACTTTTCCTTGAAAGACTATAAGACTTTAGGAAAATTTCACTCTCTCATTCTTTCTTTCGTGCTATTACTTGAGTCCAATTGGTATCTAGGCGATATGAATTGGTATCTGACCATCTTCACTCTCTTTCGCAGATGGTTAGAACTAGAGCAACGACCACGCCAACACCAACACCGGCCAGACAAGAAACAACTGAGCCAGCCACTGGGGCTGTGGCTCGAGGAAGAACAGCGGCAAGGGGCCGTGGTAGAGGTCGTGGGAGGACGTCCTCTAGGGGAAGAGGACTAACACCTAGTCCATCTGATACTAGGGCAGTGACTCCTCCATCGACTGAGGAGGTAATAAGAGAAGGGGAGGATGGGGAAACTGAACAAGTGCAGAATGAGGGATTGCCACCCCAACCTACCCCGGAGATGATCAATCAGGTTCTCGCCTATCTCAGTGGGTTGTCTGATCAAGGTCTGGCACCTCCAGTGTTTTCTGCGCCAACACCTCCGGTTTCAGAAGTACAACATGCAGCCACTAGGGCTCCTCGTATGGATGCCTCATTGGACATAGGCACATTTCCACGTCTGACTACTGGGCCTATAATGACAAATGATCAGCATGAACTTTTCAGTAAGTTCTTGAAATTGAAACCTCCGGTCTTCAAGGGTGCTGAATCGGAGGATGCTTATGATTTTCTGGTTGACTGTCACGAGCTACTATACAAGATGGGTATAGTAGAACGGTTTGGTGTGGAGTTTGTGACTTATCAGTTTCAAGGGAACGCCAAAATGTGGTGGCGGTCACATATTGAGTGTCAACCAACAGAGGCACCACCTATGACTTGGGCCTCATTCTCTAGCTTGTTTATGGAGAAGTATATCCCCCGAACTTTGAGGGATAGGAAAAGGGATGAGTTCTTGAGCCTAGAGCAAGGTAGGATGTCGGTCAATGCATATGAGGCTAAGTTTCGTGCGTTATCCCGGTATGCCACCCAACTGTGTTTCAGTCCACAAGAGCGAATTCGCCGGTTTGTGAAGGGGTTGAGGTCAAAATTGCGGATTTCGGCCTTACAGATAGCGGCAACGGCAAAATCCTTCCAAGAGGTGGTAAACTTTGTGATAGAAGTGGAAGGAGTGAAGCCAAAAGACTTCACCCCGACATCGACATCAAAAAGGTTTCGAAAGGGAGGTGAGTTTAATGGTGCTTACACTAGAGGACAGGGTTCGAAAAGTTACTCAGTCCGACCAATTCAGTCTTCACTACAGACTGTAGTTGGGGGTCCACCTCCGACCGGTCAACACTTCTCTGAGAGACCTATGCATGAACCGAGAGAGTGCTATGGATGTGGGGAGATTGGACATATTAAGAGATATTGTCCAAAACAGAGTTACAGACCTCCAAATGTTAGAGGTAGAGGTGGTCATGACAGAGGCCGTTATTCTGGAGGACGTGGTGGTCGAGGAAATGGTGGTCACCAAAACGGCCGAGGTGATGGGCAAACTGGAGCCACTACATCACAACATGGTAGGGGCAATGGACAGACAAACGATAGGGCCCATTGTTACGCTTTCCCTGGGCGGTCTGAAGCGGAGGCATCTGATGCTGTCATCACAGGTAATCTTCTGGTTTGTGATTGCATGGCTTCTGTATTGTTTGATCCTGGATCCACGTTTTCTTATGTATCTTCCTCATTTGCTAATGGTCTAAATTTACATTGTGAATTTCTTGATATGCCTATTCGTGTTTCTACTCTGGTGGGTGAGTCTGTGGTAGTTGAAAAGGTATATAGGTCTTGTTTGGTGAACTTTGTGAGGAGCAACACTTATGTAGATTTGGTTATCTTAGAAATGGATGATTTTGATGTAATTATGGGTATGACTTGGCTTTCTGTGCAATTTGCGATCTTGGATTGTAATGCTAAAACGGTGACGTTAGCCAAGCCTGGGAAAGATCCGTTAGTGTGGGAGGGTGACTACACTTCCAATCCGGTGCGTATCATCCCCTTTCTTCGTGCTAAGAAAATGGTTAGTAAAGGGTGTTTAGCTTTCTTGGCACATCTCAAGGATGACACTACCCAAGTACCTTCGATTGAGTCGGTTTCGGTAGTCCGCGAGTTTTTGGATGTGTTCCTTGCAGACCTTCCTGGTATGCCACCAGATAGGGATATTGACTTTTGTATCGATCTTGAACCGGGTACTCGCCCCATTTCTATACCCCCTTATAGAATGGCTCCTGCAGAGTTAAGAGAGTTAAAGGCAAAACTTCAAGAGTTGTTAAACAAAGGCTTTATCAGACCAAGTGCATCTCCTTGGGGTGCTCCGGTTTTGTTTGTAAAGAAGAAGGATGGGAGTTTTCGAATGTGTATAGACTACAGACAACTAAACAAAGTAACCATAAAGAACAAGTATCCTCTTCCCCGCATTGATGACTTGTTCGATTAGTTACAAGGTGCTTGTGTCTTCTCTAAGATTGACTTGAGATCCGGTTATCATCAATTGAAAATACGGGCAACGGATGTGCCAAAGACTGCTTTTCGAACGAGGTATGGGCATTACGAATTTGTAGTGATGTCCTTTGGTCTTACGAATGCCCCTGCTGCGTTTATGAGCTTGATAAACGGGATTTTTAAGCCATATTTGGATATCTTCGTGATCGTATTTATTGACGATATATTGGTATACTCAAAGAGCAAGAAGGAACATGAAGAGCATTTGAGAATGGTATTGGAAATGTTGAGGGAGAAAAAGCTTTATGCCAAGTTCTCTAAGTGTGAGTTTTGGCTAGATGTAGTGTCCTTCTTGGGACACGTGGTTTCTAAGGATGGAGTGATGGTGGATCCTTCTAAGATTGAGACAGTGAAGAATTGGGTAAAACCTACTAATGTGTCAGAAATAAGGAGCTTTGTTGGGTTAGCTAGCTACTACCGTCGATTTGTCAAGGGATTCTCTTCTATTGCTTCCCAACTGACGAACTTGACTAAGCAAAATGTTCCATTTGTATGGTCGGATGAGTGTGAGGAAAGCTTTCAGAAGCTCAAGACTTTGTTGGCTACCGCACCTATTCTTACCTTGCCAGTAGAGGGTAAGAACTTCATTGTTTATTGTGATGCATCCTATTCTGGTTTGGGTGCAGTACTAATGCAAGAGAAGAGTGTGATTGCTTATGCTTCAAGGCAATTAAAGGTGCATGAACGTAACTATCCGACCCACGATTTGGAATTGGCTGCGGTGGTGTTTGCATTAAAGCAATGGAGACACTATTTATATGAAGTTAAGTGTGAGGTCTAGACGGATCATAGTAGCCTTCAGTATGTCTTTACTCAGAAAGATTTGAACTTGAGGCAGAGGAGATGGATGGAACTACTGAAGAACTACGACATCACTATTTTGTATCATCTGGGGAAGGCGAATGTTGTAGCGGATGCTCTAAGTAGAAAGGCGGGAAGCATGGGAAGTCTAGCTCACTTGCAAGCTTCTAGACGCCCACTGGCTAGAGAGGTTCAGACTCTAGCTAATGACTTGATGAGATTAGAAGTAAACGAGAAGGGAGGATTGTTGGCTTCTGTGGAGGCAAGATCTTCCTTTCTTGACAAGATTAAGGGAAGACAGTTTGATGATGAGAAACTGCGCATAATTCAAGATAAGGTATTGCGAGGAAAGGCTAAGAAAGCACAAATTGATGAGGAAGGTATTTTGAGGATCAAGGGAAGGGTATGCGTACCCCGCGTCGATGATTTGATCAACACTATTCTGACAGAGGCTCATAGTTCAAGGTATTCTATACATCCGGGTGCAACCAAGATTTATCGTGACCTAAAGCAACAGTTTTGGTGGAGCAGAATGAAGCGTGATATTGTTGACTTTATTGCCAAGTGTCCAAACTGTCAACAAGTAAAGTATGAACACCAGAGGCCCGGAGGAACACTTCAGAGAATGCCCATTCCTGAATGGAAGTGGGAGAGAATTGCAATGGACTTTGTGGTTGGTCTTCCCAACACATTGGGAAAGTTTGATTCTATTTGGGTAATTGTTGATAGGTTAACTAAGTCTACGCACTTCATTCCGGTCAAGGTGACTTACAATGCAGAGAAGTTAGCCAAACTTTACATCTCAGAAGTGGCGCGATTGCATGGGGTTCCACTATCCATCATATCAGATAGAGGTACGCAGTTTACTTCTATGTTTTGGAAAACATTGCATGCGGAATTGGGTACTAGGTTGGACCTTAGTACTGCGTTCCATCCTCAGACCAATGGTCAGTCTGAGCGAACGATTCAAGTGTTGGAGGATATGCTTCGTGCATGTGTGATAGAGTTTGGTGGTCATTGGGATAGCTTCCTACCCTTAGTGGAGTTTTCATACAATAATAGCTATCACTCAAGCATTGATATGGCTCCGTTTTAAGCATTGTATGGTAGGAGATGTAGGTCTCCCATTGGTTGGTTTGATGCGTTCGAGGTTAGACCTTGGGGTACTGACCTTTTGAGGGATTCGATAGAGAAAGTGAAGTCTATTCAAGAAAAGCTTCTAGCGGCGCAAAGTAGACAAAAAGAATATGCAGATCGAAAGGTTAGAGACCTAGAGTTCATGGAAGGTGAACAAGTCTTGTTGAAGGTTTCGCCCATGAAAGGGGTGATGCGGTTTGGAAAAAGGGGTAAACTAAGTCCAAGGTACATTGAACCATTTGAAGTACTTAAGCGAGTAGGAGAGGTGGCTTATGAGTTAGCCTTGCCTCCAGGGCTGTCCGGAGTACATCCGGTATTCCATGTGTCGATGTTGAAAAGATACCATGGGGATGGAAACTACATTATCCGTTGGGATTCAGTTTTGCTTGATGAGAACTTGTCTTATGAGGAGGAGCCTGTTGCTATTTTAGATAGAGAAGTTCGCAAGTTGAGGTCAAGAGAGATTGCATCCATCAAGGTGCAATGGAAGAATCGACCGGTTGAAGAAGCCACTTGGGAGAAGGAGGCGGATATGCAAGAAAAATACCCACATCTGTTTACAGATTCAGGTACTCCTTTTCGCCCTTGTTTTCCTTCCTGTGATCATTCGGGGACGAACGATGGGTAAATTGATATCTATTGTAACGACCTGTTTAGTCGTTTCGAGCAGCAGATTTTATTTCTGGAAAAACAGGCTGAGGCGATGAACCCAACGACGGACCGTCATGGGCACGACGGACCGTCGCAGGGTCTCGTTTCAAAACACTTAGAAAATCTGAAATTGGGTACTGAAAATTGACTCTCTGATCTTCGTAACGGACTGGCAGGACGGACCGTCACAGATTATTCAATGGAAATTGAGTCTCTGACCCTTGTGACGACCTGCAGGACGGACCGTCGCAGGCACGACGGGCCGTCGCAGGTTGCGCAATCCCAGTCTGGGTCGGATTTCTTGATACGTTTTAAGGGACGTTTTTGACTATTCTTGCCTTAATTATAAAGTTAGTGGGTTAATGTTACTAAGTCTAATTACTTGGGGGTTAAAAGAGGTAACCCTAAGTTAATTAGTGGGTTATTATTTCCATCTTTTATTCTTAATTATATACTAATTAAGGGTAAAAGAAAGAGGGTTTGAATAAAGAAATAGAAAGAACAAGAGAACGAGAGAGAGGATCGAACGAGAGGAAAAACACAAAGCTTGGGAAATTGCTTGCTTGATCACGAATCTTCGGTGGAGGTAGGTTATGGTTTTCATGCTATTCGTAGTAAACTCTTAATAGCGAATGATATGTGTTAGTAGTATTGTAAAACCTTCTATATGTTTAATTGTATGCTTGCATGAATGATGTGACTATGTAATTGTGAATAAATAAGCATGATGAAGCTATTGAATCCCAAATCTTGAAAAGAAACCCTAATCTACTTTGTTAATGATGATGCCTTGGTATAAAAGAAGGCTTGATGAACGAAAGTGGTGAGATTAGGGGATCGGGTGCCACGTTCCGGTACCAGGATAGAATATGGATCGGGTGTCACGTTCCGACACCAGGATAGAATATGGATCGGGTGTCACGTTCCGACACCAGGATAGAATATGGATCGGGTGCCACGTTCCGGTACCAGGATAGTATATGAGAATCGGAGTGTCACGTTTCGACACCAGGATAGTATATGGATCGGGTGCCACGTTCCGGTACCAAGATAGAATATGGATCGGGTGTCACGTTTCGACACCAGGATAGAATGAGGATCGGAGTGTCACGTTCCAACACCAGGATAGTATATTGAGGAGCGGAGTGTCACGTACCGACACGAGGGGAATAAAGATAATGAATCTTGAAAGATGTTAATATATCCAATCTAATGAACTAAATTCCCAAATGAGTATAATGAGGAGGTGTGAGTCCTCATTGATGTGCTTGGTGTTGTAACCAAGGGTTATGGTAACTGTAAATGCTGCATGCTAAGTATATTAGTTGATTTTATGATATTGCTTAATACATACTATTTTCTATTTTGAGTTGGCCGATGATATCTACTCAGTACCCGTGTTTTGTACTGACCCCTACTTTTATTGTTTTCTTCTTGTTTATTTGTGGAGTGCAGTAAACGTGCCGTCATCTTCGACTCAAAAGTAACTCAAGCCAGTCTTACTACATTGGAAATTCAGGGTGAGCTAATGCTTCTAGCTTGAACTGGATCTTCTTCTTCAAGTCTTGATGCCTTGAACTTCCGGCATGGACTAGCTTCTTATGTATTTTTTTAGCTTCTTAGAGTACTCTTAGTTTAGTAATTTGATTATAGATGTTCTTGTGATTATGACTTCCAGATTTTGGGGGAATAATAGATGTTGAATTTTAGAAGTTAATGAATTGGTCTTTATTTAATGAGTTTAAGTCTTCCGCATTACTTTCTGTTGATATTATATTGAAATGTTAAGGTTAGATTGGTTGGTTCGCTCACATAGGAGGGTAAGTGTGGGTGCCAGTCGCAACCCGGTTTGGGTCGTGACATTCGAGGAAAGTAAAGTTGACCAATCCAATTTTTACCGAACACATATTCATCTTTAGTAAAAGAACTTGGTATGACCTTTAAGAGTTAGGGCCGAACCCCAGAAATAGATTCCCTACATATTTCAGGCTATATGAGAATTCAGGCCACTTGTAGTTTGTTAGGCTCGATTTAATGCACAGTTTTGAATGAATTCAGAAGTCATCTCAATACTGGATTATGAAGGGACTGAAATGCTCGGAATCGGATTTAAGAGTGAATGTTGGGATACAACCTAGTTTTTCAACATTTAGCCCACCTTCATATCGTAAAAGCTTATGAATCAGAATGTTTGCAGTTTGACTCGATCGTTTGGAAAGAGAAATCTATTATGCTAGATAACCTTCGGTTCTGGACAAGTAACAAATAATTTGTTTATAAAAAGGAGGCTTGTAACCTCTTAGCCATGAATGTGGCGCGCTTCACAACCATTGTTAAGAACTTACACGGACATAATTTCCAAATCTCTTAGCGCATTGTCATTCAGATTGGGAAACTGCCTCCAGCATACACCAAAATTTCTGGATGCGAGACTGAAATAGAGTAAAGTAAAGAAAAACCCATATGCCTTCAGACAGAGGTGTGGTTTGATCATGGTGGAAGTCGCTCCTCTTTAGACTATGTCCCAGTTTGTTGCTAAGAAAAAGTTCCACGTTATGCTGCATCCTCTTTGATGTCGTCCGAACCTGTGATTTTTTTTTGAGAATTCATCCTTTCGGATGCTCTTGAAAAGTTGAGATAAAACTCATTAGCATAAACATGCAATTCAAATAGGAGAAAATATCTTTTACCTGACACTTAATTGCTCTCCTTCAACGTTTAACGTCAACCTTATCCGTTTGACGTAAAGCAAATAAATCTTATGTCTCATGTTTGCAATATAATCTTCAATGCACTGTTCCTTTGATGTCGAAATAAATAAGTAAAAACTGATGTAGTGTTAGTATTTTCTTTACGTCGTCTTCCACGATTCTCTTGGCATTCGATCTCCCCAAATAAAAGATGCAATTGATGTTGATGGATAAATATTTCTCTTGAGATGCACAATTTTCTTATCCGGCCATGCATGATCTCTCTTCCGTAATACATGACTTTTACACAATGCATTAATTTTCTCTTGCAATGTATGACTTCTTTTCCGCAATGCATGAATATTAACTTGCAATGCATGATTTTCGCGATGTATGAATATTAACTCTCGATGATGCTTTCCTCGATCCATGAATATTAACTTGCGATGCACGATTTTCTACGATGCATGTTTTTCTACAGGGCATGAATATCTTCCTGCGATGCGTGATTTTCTGCAGGGCATGAATATCTTCCCACGATGCGTGATTTTTTGCGGGGCACGAATATCTTTTCATGATGCATGATTTCTTGCGGGGCATGAATATCTTCCCGCGATAAGTGAATATTAACTCGCGATGCAGTACTTTCCGCTATGCAAGAATATTAACTCGTGATTCATGATTTTCTGCGGGGCATGAATATCTTCCCGCGATGCGTGATTTTTTATGGGGCATGAATATTTTTCCGAGATGCTTGATTTCTGTGCGGCATGAATATCTTCCTGCGATGTGTGATTTCTTGCGGGGCATGAGTATCTTCTCACAATGCATGAATTTAACTCGCGATGAATGAATATTAACTCGCGATGCATGAATATCTGCGGGGCATGAATATTGTCCTGCGATGCATTAATATTGCGGAGCATGGATATCGTCCTGCGATGCGTGATTTTATGCGGGGCATGAATATCTTCCCGCAATGTATGATTATTTTCTCTTGATGCCATCCTTGATACCAAATGAAGATAGTGTTTCAATCGAGCAACATAGTTATATTATAGGTACCTTCTCTATAATCATATCGTCTCAATTGATAATAAAACTAAAATGACCCCTCTAGTAGTGTATCATCTCAACCGACAATTGAAATAAACTTACCCTCCAGGTGGTGTATCGTCTCAAAGACAACACTAATAAAATGACTTGTTCGGTAATGACACTATTGTGTCTTATAATGTGATGCAGATGACGTCCTTGACGAAAAATTGTAAACTGTTCCTTTTGGATCTTAATTCGATTTATCTTTGAATATGGTGGGATGGTTCTTATAGACTTCATGTTGTTGGAAGTCGGATGAAATAAAACCATTCATATTCCTAAGTCTTTGATATAAGGTATATAAAATAATTCTTGCAGCCACAGAAAAACTGTAAATTTAGGAAAGCTTTCTCAAGATTTTACTTGATTCATCTATCAACACAGTTATATCTTCATTACAGCTTTCATGTTGTTGGGGATTGAATTAAACAATAACGTTAACACTCCCAAGTCATTGACATAAGCAATAGAATATTTCTTATAAGACTGCATCCACAGAAAAATCGTAAATTTTGGGGAGAGCTTTTACCCCCTCGACTTCTCCTTATTTGTCGATCGGAGAAATTTGGTGATTTCAGAGCAAACCTATGAACCTGCGCCCACATAAAAAAAATTATTTTTAAAAATGAACTAATCCGTGTGGATTTCTTCAGTGATATTCTCCTTGTCCCTCTATCTCCGATTGAATTTTGATCCCCAGACTCCATGCCAAAATAAATAAAACATAAAGGGATAAATTTAAGAAAAAAAAATCTTTTGAAAAGTAGTATTTTGAAAAAGAGGTTACTGCCAAGTATGATGTCACGTCAGACTTAGCGAACTTCGTTGAGTCTGATGTTTGAAGGTCTATCTGATTATTCGCTGGAGAGTATTCAGAGTCACTCTAGACTGTCGATAAACTTATGTTGAAATTTTGAGGCTATCCTCAAAATTTCTATCCAGTTACATGTGTCATCTAATCTTTAACTATGGGTGCATGAATCCACAATTTTTTCAGATTCTCTCAAAACTATTGTCCCAATTGCAAATCTTGAAGTATCATCAGTCTTGACTTGCTGAGGAAAATCTTCTTTTTGAGTTCCTCTCAAAAATTCTGTCCTAATTGCAAATCTTCAAGTATCTTTGTTGACACCAATTTTCACCGATCTTTAACCATTTTTGGGAATACTATTCGATTAAATACGTATTTTAAATTTTTTTAAAGTTTAGAATTTTTGTCGATTTTTCCTTAAAAAATTATATTTTAGTATGCTTTATTGTATAATATTATTAAAATATATTCAAATTATTAATGAATTTCGAATGTTTTAAATTTTTAGTGATTTTCAATTATATCAAAAATAATTTTAATATATGTAGTATTTTAATTAAATAGTAATTTCCAATTTTTTCTCAAACTCATTTAAATCTTAACCCATTCTATTCTAATTTCTTTCAATTCTAGCCACATTAATTCAAATTTTATTACAATCATAGCCACTTTTTCATTTAAATTTTAGCCAATTCAATTGCAATTTTATCCGTTCCAATCCGCCAACCAATTTGATTTTAATTCTTCATCTTTTAATCTCATCCGTCCATCTTTGAAATAAATCCTAGCTTGAATCCTAACCCTTTATCTCTTATTAAATTATCGGTAGTGATTAAATCTCCTCTTCTCTTTCTTTAACACCAAAGACCCC
Source organism: Solanum lycopersicum (assembly GCF_036512215.1). NCBI lineage: Eukaryota > Viridiplantae > Streptophyta > Magnoliopsida > Solanales > Solanaceae > Solanum > Solanum lycopersicum. Next base: position 14,253,055 of record NC_090807.1, read on the forward strand.
AAAACCTAAAAATTCAATTCATTCTCCTCCTTCACCTCTCCTTGGCAGCCGCCAGCGCCCTCTCTCTTTCTCTGCATTCTTTCCGGTGAAAGCCGCCAGTCTGCGGTGAAATCACTCTCCCTCCCCTCATCTGTTCCTCCCTCCTTTAATGACCCTTTCTCCTCTCCTCTCCTTACTCTTCTTTTTCTCCTCTCTTCTCCAACAGATTCTCGCTAGGAGCAGCAACAGCCAGGTGAGGAGAACGACCAGCGAGCTCATCCGGCCAGCAAGCTCCACCGGCGACCAGGAGCAGCGACGCCACCCTTCCCCCTATTCTCCAATCTCTCCCCCTCTTTTTGTCCATCTTATTTCTCTTTTATCCGCAAGAAGAACAAAAGCAAGGACGAACAGTAACAATTCTAGCCAGCAGCAGCCACGCCAGGACAGCCGAAGCAACAGCAACGCGAGCAACAGCAACGCGAGCAACAGCTCCGACCGACGAGCTGCTTTCTTCTCCGGACAGCAGCTTCGGTCAGCGAATTCCATCAAGCGCCTTTGAGGTTTTCTTCCAAGTTTTGAGACAGATCTATGATAGATCCGTCTGTGTCAGTTCTTTTGTTCGATTTGTTTTATCTTCTTAGTGCTATTATGAAATATATATATCCATAATGTTATGAGTTTAGTATTTTCGTAAAAATTGCTACCATTTGTTTTTTCATTTGTTTCTCAGTGACTAATTGATCCTTGAAATGTGCCACCAAGTTTATTGAATTTTTTTTATTTCGTTTCGATTTCTACAAAATTTTTGGTTCCACCATAAGTTAGGAATTGGTTTGCTGCCCTTGTGTCTTGGTTGTGTCTTGGTAAGCTTGACTTGAGAAACTAGTTGAAATAATTGGATGATTATTAAAAGTGGCTTAATTGTGGTTAAATTTATTTATTATTAGATTTTTTTCAATTATTTCTTATAGTAATATAATTGGTTTTGATTATCCTAGCTTACGGTAAGGTTATTACATCAGTTCTTAGGATGAATGCAAGCTTAATTTAAGGGGGGTGTTTACTTGTTTTAGTTGGTGAATGATGATTCCCCTTTTCTATTAGAAATTTGTTATATCCTTGTGTTGCTTTGTCATGCCAATTGCTTGAGAATTAGTATGTAAACCGTAAGTTTGACACTTGACTTGGGTAATATTCATGTGTTTCTCAAGTCAAGCTTACCAAGACACAACCAAGACACAAGGGCAGCAAACCAATTCCTAACTTATGGTGGAACCAAAAATTATGTAGAAATCGAAACGAAATAAAAAAAAATCAATAAACTTGGTGGCACATTTCAAGGATCAATTAGTCACTGAGAAACAAATGAAAAAACAAATGGTAGCAATTTTTACGAAAATACTAAACTCATAACATTATGGACATAGAATATATATATATATATATATATATATATATATATTCTATGTCTGAATTTTTTTTGGGAAAAATATATATATGTATTTACTCATTTTGAAAATTATTGTTTACCGATTTCATGCTCTCTTATTTAGGAAAATAGTATCCCTCTTTCCTTACTTGAAAATTGACTGATTCCTTTACTTGTTTTTTATATGGTAAAATAATAATCATAATTTAAAAATTCAATTTTGGCTCATCTCATTTAAGCAAAATTAATATTACTCTTCCTAATTTATTCTTACTTGCTTATATTTGGTAATGATATATTTTTAATTTTTTTTTCTGATTTTGGTCTCTTTTAAAATAAGGAAAATAGTATTATTATTTATTCCTTTAATTGTTTATTTTCCTTATTTGTTCCCCCTCTACTACTATATAAAGAGACCGCCCTTTCATGCTTTTGGAAACTTACACATCTTGAGAAGAACTCACATTCTCTCATTATTGACACTAACATTAAATCATTCACAAATTCACTTTCAACACAAGTTCTCTCAATAACAAATTCTCACATTACACTTTGCTCTCTCATTCCCTCTTTGTTTTTTTTAATCTAAATACTTCAAATATTAGTCTCCTATTCTTAAAAAAGTAAGAACTCTTGTAAATCTTTGAATCATCCTTTGTACTCTTTCTTGCTGTGTTGCTGTTGCAGATTGAAACCTTACTTAATACTTCATTGCTGATTAAAATTTCTGAGTAATTGGTTAGCCTTCTTTACTATTCTAAAATCTCATTTTTTGCATAATTATCATTGTTGTTGTTGGAAACAAAAGGTAGCATCCAAGATTTTCTCTTATACTTTCTCCCTATGTGTGGTAATATGTCTTCATGTATGCTTTGTCCCTTTTATTTCTTATGTGTGTTGTTTATATATGTACATATGAAAGTAATTTGTTTCTATGAGCATTTATATTACAACTATTTCCTCATCGTATATGTGTATGTTGAAGATTTGCCTAGAAGAAATTGTGGACGAAGCCTTGTTCATTTTATTGTTATATATATGTTTATTCGTTCTTTATTTTTACTTCTAATGTTTGTACAACTCTTTAACTCTATATATATTGTTGTTTTAACTTTCCAATCGCCTAAAATCATAGGAATCGCCAGTGGCGGATCTAGGATTTTAAGGTTGTTGGTGCTCTTTAAAAAATATATGTTAACAATGAGATTCGAACCTTGGTACAACAACACTAAAAGAGTTTTAAGTACCCATCCTAAAACCATTGGGCCAACTATATGATTTATTCATTGGGTGCTCTATGTTAATTTTTTACAAATATCTATCGATTTCTACATAGATATATATTTTGTAACGAAGATAATGGGTGCTCGAGCAGCCGACGAACACCATGTGGGTCCGCCCCTGGGAGTTATAGGCTAATCTCTAGTATGCTAACATATGTTAAAAGGAGCAAGAGCTTTAATTTTCAATTTTTCCCTTGTTTGTTAATATGAATTCTTATTAATAAGTTTGAATATGTTTACTTAGAAACCATGCATATAAGATTTAATTAAATAAGATTGTGTATTAAAGTCACTCCCTAATAATTTTGAGCATGCTTTACAACTAGATACTCCATCTATATTTCAACTCTATAAGAAAGAGAAATTTTCCGCATACATTATTATTTGGTGTTTTTCCTAAACAAATTGTCATACTAATTCGCCTATGAAAATCTAAAATAAAAAAAAATAATAGTTAATATTTTACTACATCATAATTAAACTCTTTTGCATCTAAAAGCTGCTATTAATTAATTTTTTTATTGTAATTAATTTATGCCTAAAATATATTTTTTACATTAATAACCAATCTGTAAATCCATTAATATTCTAAACAATAATTTTCTGAATTAATAATAAATTTTTCACTTAACTAAAATTTGTTGTATTTAATAATAAATTTATTGTTGTTCTTAAAAAATAATTTTATGCCTTAAATAAATAAAATCTGGTGTCCTTAAAATAATTTTCTTCCTTACACAAATTAAGTCTTTTGTTATAAAATATTATTTTCGACCATAATAATTAATCGACTACTATTTTTAATATTTGTACATGTGTAATCACATCCTTTGCTATACTTGATATATCAAGAAAAAGTTATTATGTCATTAATCATTGCTCACTCTAAATTAGTTAATACTAAAATTTACATCCATGTTATCATATTTGCCCTCTCATAATTAAATGGTCGTTACTATAATTTTCTGTTTGTATACTCACACACCTAACATGAGACCACTTATAATTATGTGTTGCTTGCAAGTATGTCTAATTAAATTTTAGAGGCCAAATTGAAACCTACTGTGCAAAAATGACTGTCTTATTTGTCTTGTTTGTTTGACCGTGTGACTAGGAGGGGTTTATATTCTATTTCATCTAAATTAACCCTTTAAGAGTCCAATGCCTCTTGAAATATGAAGTTGGGATGATTAGGCACCTTTTTAGGTAGGAAATGCATGTGGTGGTGGGGTAGGGGTAGTTGGCCCTACAGAGATGATGACATCGACTCAGGCTTGAAAGACAAACTTTGCTTTTGTCTGTCCCTAAAAAGGGAGCCTATTGGAAAATAAAAAGAAAAGTCGAGTGCTGATCCAAAAGAGACAAACTTTGCTTTTGTCTATCCCTATACGATATCATATTGGAAAATAAAAGAAAGGTCGAGTGCTGATCCAAAAAGTCTCTTTTGAATCTCCGTTCCCATTATACCCTTTAACTTATTTAATAATTATGTTTATTTGGGGTAGTTTACAAAAAATATAAAATTTTTAGCTTATTTATTTGTCTCTTTTGTATCCTCTCGCTTACCTCTTTATTAATTGTTTAGTATATCTATTTTATTGCTATCACTTAGTATCGCATGTTTAAATATTAATTAAGATAATAATGAGCTATTTGATTTAACTTGTTGCTATATCGCCTATTCTCATATGTTAGATTGAATAAAATGATTTTAATTGTTAATAATTGCTATCACTTGGCCTTTATTAATTAATTGGTCAAAAATAATAAAATGGTCTCATTTGTTTTATATTTCTTATCACCTTGCAAACATGCTAGTTAAATAATATTAATAAATGAAATGACCTTAATTACTACTTGTAACCCCCACATAGATTGCATGAGATACGGTCGGGATCCACATTTGTGGACCTCGAGAGATGCCTAACACCTTTCCCTTGAGATAATTTGAACCCTTACACTAATCTCTGACTCGTTGACCTTAGCTAGACTAGTAAGAGTAGATAGGTTCCCTAACGCGCCTTAATTCGTTAGGTGGCGACTCCAAACTCCAAATCTCAAAAGAGTTGTTAGGTCGTGCACAAAACCCATTTTGACGAAAAATGGGGCGCGCAGAATGGCGACTCTACTGGATATTAGGTTCTTACCATTACGTGTTTCATAATTATTTATGTGGGGATTACTTTATTTTGGTTATTTCATTATTTGTTAGGTGTTTATCTTGTTTAGTTATAATTTTGTTGCCTTATTTACTGTCTTCTTTCCATGTCCCACTCATTTCCCTCTTCCTTATTTGTTTATTACCATGTTTCACCTTTTAACTTTTTTCGTTTTTGTTTACTTACATGTTTAATACCATACCCTCTTTCCTTATTTGCATGATTTATTATTATCTTTTTATGTTTACTTTCCTTTATTTATTTAGGCTTATTTTTATTGTTTTATAAACTGCCTATATGTTACCACTTTCCAATTAAATGCTAAGTGTTTATTGCTTTGATAACTGACATTCCACTCATATTTCCCCCAATTGAGACTCTCTTCCTTTTTTATATATTATTCTCGTGATGTTGTGCCTTTGCACCTCTAACAACTACTCCAATTCTACTCAAATACTCATTAGAGAGAGTCCGTATATGCATGGACGTAACAGATAGGTTTACTACCGCGAAACCATGAGCCTTTCGCATAGAATCCCTTTCGAGTCCGTGTCAAGCCAACTCTTAGAAGTCCTTGTTAAGTTATATATGTTGCATAAGTCCTAGGTTGTTTGACCCTTGGTGTCAATCCACATAATTAGTAGCCTCCCTCTCAACTAAAGGGCCCCAACACCCTTTAGACAAATTACATATTTATGTATCAACGTGTTCATAATAATTAAATCAAGCCAACTTTGCTAAAATTGAGTTTATAAGTTGTTTATTGTCTTATTTGAAGATTCATGGATGAGTATGAAACCCCAAACCCTCAAATGGTGACAGAGGTGAGTCAGAGACTTAAGACGTGGTGGATGGATATAAAGAGAGATAGGGAAAATGACATTCGTCAATTGCTGGGTGGCCTCACATTTCTTATCTTTGTCACATCAAGCCCTCATCTGACTAGTGCGCTACTAGAGTTTTGGGACCCTGTGAGGATGGTGTTCAAGTTTACAGATTGCAACCTGACACCAACAATTGAAGAAATTAGCGGTTTCATCGACCCTCCAAACCATTAATATCAAATGATGGTACCTTATAAGCCATCATCAAGGGAATTTCTAAAAAGATGGGGATGAAGTCTAATCCAACCTGGGCTTCATTAGACCTTGGGTGGACTCATTTAGACTTTTTATGCTCACGATTCGGATGAGATGATGGCTACTCCATTAATGGCTATGAATTTGAGTTCTCCATTGAAGAATGGGAAAACTATTGTCTGGATGCCTTTGACATTGTCTTATTGGGGCCCTTGGTTTTTCTGAAATCAAGGGGAAGATTTGATACATGTCTAAGGTACATAGTTCGAGACCTAGCTCAAAGAGGAGGCGATCTTAGGAAAACCATAGTGCCCATGATCCTTGTGGAGATAATGAGGAGTCTGTCAGCATGTGTTGATGGTAGAATGATCTTTGAGGGATGCAACCTTCTACTTCTACTAAGGCCTATCTATCACTTCCATAAGCGACCTGGCGTGGTAGATACCTATATTGGTCAAGGCAACAAGATTGATAACAATCCAAGAAGGTTGGCATGTTTTTCCCCACCTGTACGATTTGTGGACTTGAAGATATTTCTGACTAAGCTTGAGAGCCATCGAGTTTAGTCGAAGCTCCATTGGTTGTCCACGCCTAATTTCATAGTAAGAGGGGACGATCGATACTTCATCGAGCTTATTGGATTAAAAGGTGCCCTAACACACCTTAATTCATTAGGTGGCGACTCCAAACTCGAACACACAAATGGTGGTAAAAGTCAATCCCACTTTTAAGATTTGGTGGGAAGTTATTCAAAAAAATCAATAGTTAGAAGCAAATGAACTGCTAGGCGACCTTACTGTTTTGATCTCCGTAAAGTCAGATCATCATTTAATGAAGGCATTGTTTAAATTCTAGGACACTGAGATGTTAGTCTTGAAATTCATGGACTTTTAGCTAACCCCAACATTTTAAGAGGTTAGAGGATTCCTGGGTCTCGCATACAAAGAGCGGGAAATGATTGTTCCACACAAGCCAAGTCAAAGATCTTTTCTAAAGCAAATGGGCATGCGTCATAATCCAAGTCTACTTTGTCTGAAAGATGGTTGGATTTCTTTAGAGTTCTTATACTCTTTCTTTGAGTATGAGGAAGGTCATCAAAAATTTCACAGAGAATTTGCTTGCTCTTCTTCAAAATGGAAAAGATATCGTCTTAACGCATTCGCCATTGCCCTATTAGGCTCATTACTTTTTCCTACAAAAAGGGGAAAGACCTACAGTAGCTTGTGTTACATGGTTCGTATGATGGCTAGAGGTGGGAAGACCTTAGTACCCATGATACTTGAGTGATTTCTAAGAGCCTTGACTGCGTGCACCATGGTCAAGAGATACTTTGAGGGGTGTAACTTTTTGCTGCACCTTTAGGCCGTCGAACATTTCTACCAAAGAGCTAATAAAGTAGACATTGTTAGAGGGACTATTAGGAATAAAATTATGAACCATCGCGTAAGGATGAAATATTTTATCTCCCCTGTGGGAACGGAGGACGGGTTCACATACCTAAAGAAGCGTCTAACTTTTGAAAATCAATGAAAGTATTATTGGTTTAAGCCACGACGTGCCATCATAAGAGGAAATGAACATTACTTTATCGAGCTTATCGCTTTGAACGCCGTGCAACCATATGAACTACTTCGATTCCTTTGACAATTCGGACAGATACAAATGATACCTCTGCTATCTTACATGAGCCACTACGGATGTGACTTTGGGCAAGAAATACCGCAAGTGAACATTATACTATGAAGATGGGAGAATGTGATAAATATCGATGTTAAAGAGCACAGACCCTTCTGCACACCTAGATATTACTTATGGCTTTTAGAAAATGCAGATCATAGAAATTTGAGCGAAGCAGGTCTTCCTAGTTTTGGTGATGAAAATGAGAGAAGATGGGCTCGCAATTTTCTCAACACAGATTATGATATCATTCCAGAAATGAGCAAGCAGATTGTGCCTAACATTGGAGAGCAACAGAATCGAAGTTATTTTTCCTTTATTCCCATAGGTTATCCTAGCCGTTTAGTTATCTCTAGATTGATGTAATAAATTGAATTTATTTCAATATAATAATTGAAAGTCATTTTATTATGTAACTCTAAACTCTAATTGACAAATAAGGCTTGAATAAATTATTGTGCATCACTTATGTGTCTCTTAGGCCTACCTCTGGCTCAACAAGGTCCCGTGCATTTAGGGCCTTTATCTGAAAACAACGTGTTGCTATTATGATATTATCCTAGCCCCCTACCATCTTTTCTGTTGATTATACTATTTCTCATTTTCCAAGGTTGATCTGTGCTTCATCCTGGTACATACACGATCAAAAGGGACCTCCGTTTTCCTTCTTCTCAAAGATCAAGCTCCAAGGATAAAGGTAAAAATAATTGATGACAACAGCACCAATGAAAGAGTAGAAACTTCTGAGGGGGGACAACTTCAAAATGATCTTATCCTAAGACTTGAGCGCAAGATTGTAGAATTGAAAGAGGAGGTAGCCCACATGCGCAATTTTGCCAAGCTGTCTACTTTCATGGAACTTAATTTGGAGAAAACATAGACAATCTTGCTCATACTAATTAACCAACCATGCTAAATAATCCTCCAATCAATATATCCCGACCTCAAATCACTTATCCAAATACCTTTCCACCACCCCATGCCAAAAATACCCAAGTTTCGTTCCAATTATTATCAACAAACCAAGCCAACACTTCCTGAAAAAACCCCAAATGCAAATACCCCATATACTGTTGGAAACAACATCCTCAATCTAATATATATGGGAACCTCTCCTCTGACCCATGACCTCCATGAATCGAAATCCCACCAAAAGGACATTCTGATAAAAAACCTGACTGAGAGATTAGATAGCTTGACCAAACAGGGTGCAACATGTTGAAGGAAATAAAAGGTTAGGAGGACTGAGCTACGAGTATTTGTGCATGCACCCTGATGTAGAAATGTTAGAAGGATACAAGCCTCAAAAATCGAGATGTTCAATGGATTTGGGGATCCCAATGCCCACCTACGAATGTACTGTGACAAAGTTGTAGGGGTGGGAAGAGATGAGAGGATACTCATAAAGTTGTTTATTAGAAGTCTTACTGAGGAGACCCTACCATGGTATATTGTGCAAGACTCGCGGAAATTATTAGAGTGGGTAGTTATGGCAACGGATTTCATGAACAGGTTTGGTTTTAATATAGAAAATGCACCTGATTGGTTTTACATTCAAAATGTGAAGAAAAAACCTACTGAATCCTTCAGAGACTACACCATGGGGCCAGGGACAAACCCCCTATGGATGAATCTCACATGAAAAACTACATCATTCGTGTCCAAGAACCACAATACTATGACCAAATGATGCTGGTGACTGAAAAGAGTTTCACTGAAATCATCCAACTAGGCGAAAGAATTGACGAAGGCATAAAGAATGGGACTATCATCAACTTAGAGGCTTTGCAAGCGACCAACAAAGCTTTGTAATTTTGTGGAATGACAGAAAATGCAACCGACAAAGCTATGCAATCTGGTGGAATTACAGAAAATCGAAAGAAAACAAGTTATGTAATGATGTCTCATGGAACCCAGTCCCCTTTGAGGCACCAGGCAACAAACCCACCACCATACACATACCCTCACACTCCATACCCTCAACTCCCTCAGCTCCACCGCTATATCTCCCCAACCCATGCCAATATATTAACAAAACACTCCCCCTCAATATTTGCATGACTAATATCTTTTCTATAATGTCCAACCAACACACTTCAAAGCTCCACCACTCACTCAAACACCAAATTACCAAAATAGACCTCCATATGGAAGAATACCTACAAAAAATTATACCCCTTTGGCCGAACCCATAACACAACATTATGAAAGACTGAAACATGCTGAGTACGTCTCCCCAATTCCTGCATTATCTGTGGATGTTCGCACAAAGTGCTAAGACCCTAACAAGGTCTGTGCCTATAATTCTTTGATGAAGGGTCACACTACCGAAGTTTGCAGAGCCCTCAGGGATAAGGTTAAAATGTTTATTGATACAAAAACCATCCAACTCAAGGATCCTACACGGAATGTTGCAAACAATCCTCTTCTTAACCACCAGGTCAACATGGTGGAAGTTAGTGATGTCTGGGACCGAAAAGAATTTGTATGGACCCTCGAGTTAGAAGAATCCATAACTACCACCGCTCAAGTACCGATAATAGTGCAAGGACTTGCCCCATTCGAAGTAGAATTTGTCGCACCTAGACCATCATTCACTTTCTATAGGGCATCTTCCCCGATATAATGTGATACACATACTGTACCTTGGGATTACTACAAAAGAGAAATGAAAGTGGAAGAGACAGATGTTGCAACAATGATCACAAGATCTTGAACAATTTACACGTCTTCAAATTAGGTTCAGAGAAGCTCTAGCAAATCCAAATCACCAGTCGTAGAGCTCAAAGATTAGTGTATCTCGAAAAAAGTTCAAGCAAAACAATACTCTGTCATTGAGAAGCTGAGTAAAACCCCATCCCAAATATCAATCTTTGCGTTACTGCAATCTTCCGAAACTCATCAGAATGCCCTTCTAAAAATCCTTGGTGAAGCTTATGTCCCATCTAACATCAATCATGGAGGTAGCCCAAATGGTAGGACATGTCTTTATGTCTTACAAAATATCTTTCCACAAAGATGAGCTGGCACTCGAAGGAACAACCCACAATAAAGCTCTTTACATTTTGGTTCAGTATGAGGATTAGGTGATAACCAAAGCATTAGTTGACGCAGGCACATGATTAAACATTTGCCCTCTGAGCACACTGACAAGGCTGGGCGTGGATAGTGCAAAAATTCAGACATGGAAGATGAATGTGAGGGCATTTGACGGCTCTCAGAGAGTCACTGTTGGGGAGATAAACTTGGACATGCTCATTAGTCAAGTCACTTTCCCAATAGATTTCCAAATCTTGGACATTCCCTCATCATATAACTTATTGTTGGGTCGTCTATGAATTCATATGGATGGAGCGGTCCCATCCACTCTTCATCAATGCTTGAAGTTTGAATGAGATTACGAAGAGGTTGTAGTCCATGGAGAAAAAGCGCATACTGTATACAATATTGAAGGAACAAAGTATATGGATGGTGAAATGTACCATACAGTGGAGCTTGTTAGAAACATTGAATTATATCCTTGGTTTAGCCAAAAAATCATAGATATGATGGACTGTTTCGGTTTTGAGCTTGGGAAAATTTTGGGGGCTGAATTGCAAGGGATAGTCGAACCTATACATCCCTTTCGGCATTCCACCACTATTGGATTTGATATAAGTACACTACCAAAGAATGGATCGATCAGAAACCACCTAGAGATGGGTACTACTATCCATTGAAAAAACCCATACCGCCATTGCCTCAATCATTTTGATCAATAAGATTCATGGGAGGCATTATTGATGAGATCTTAGACGACTTGAAGGCGTTGTCATTGTCCAAAGAAGAGGGGAAGTTTGAAATGTAGTGATGAAAGAGGAGGAGAAAGTGGGCCCTAGCGGAAGCAAAGAGGCAAAGATCAGCGTCGGCAACTGGACCTCAACTCCATCCATACCTCGTGGGGATCTGGCAAAAACCACTGTAAAAATGTTTAATCTGAGACTATGGCATACAATAAGACTGCTCAACTTAACATTAATGACTTAGAAGAATTCAAAGACAATGAGGTCCCCGAGGAGTCAATCAAAAAGGTTGAGGAATTCGAGGAAAAACCCAATCCAAACTTTGTAGAGACAAATGTTGTAACTTTGGAGATTCATAGGTGACACAAGAAACCCGAGTAAGCATCCATATGACAAAGGAGAACAAGAAATATTATACCAAGTTTCTCATAAAGAATAAGGATATTTTGGTATGGTCCTATGCATACATAACACGGCTAAGTACTTCAATCGTAGCACATTGACTGCCCACTAATCCAGCGTGTCCTCCTCTAAAGCAGAAGTTGAGAAAATACAAGCCTAAGTTGAGTCTGAAAATCAAAGAAGAAGTACCAAAGCAGTTAGATGCTGGGATCCTCCAAAAAAGAATACCCAACTTGACTCGTAAATATTGTTCCACTGCCCAAGAAAGACTGCAAGGTCAGAGTTTGTGTGGATTATCGGGATCTCAATAAGGCTAGCCCTAAAGATAACTTTCCATTAACAAACATACACATACTTATTGACAATTGTGCTAGGCATTAAACTCAATCATTTGTGGATTGATTTGCCGGCTATCATCAAATTGAGATGCACAAAGAAAACACTGAGAAAACTGCCTTCATCACGCCGTAGGGCGTCTATAACTACAAGGTGATGCCTTTTGGATTAAAGAACATTGAGGCTACGTACATGAGGGCAATGACTACTTTGTTTCATGACATGATACATAAGGAAATTGAAGTTTATGTGGATGATGTCATCATCAAAAAAAAGGAAAGTTCAAATCATCTGGATGACTTACTAGAATTCTTTGCTAGGCTGCGCAAATACAATCTTAAAATGAATCCGGCAAAATGTGTGTTCGGAGTGCCTTTTGGAAAGCTTTTAGGTTTCATTGTCAGTCGTGGAGGGATAAAATTTGACCCATCAAAGATCAAAGCCATTCATGACCTTCCTCCACAAAGGATCAAGAAGGAGGTAATGAGTTTCTTAGGGAGACTTAACTACATTAGTCGCATCATAACTCAGTTTACTATGATCTGTGAGCCTATATTCAAGCTGTTAAAAAAGGATGTTGCGGTGGAATTGACAAACAAATTTCAACAAGCATTTAACAAGATCAAAGACAATCTATCCAATCCTCCTGTGTTGGTTCCACCAGAGTCTGGTAGACCATTACTATTGTACATTTCAGTATTGGATAATGATTTCAGTTGCATCTTCGGAGAACACGATGAAACAGGGAGGAAGGAACAAGCAATATATTACATGAGGAAGAAGTTCACATCGTGCTAAGCCCAATAATCTCTATTGGAGCGCACTGTTGTGCTCTAACATGGGTTGCCCAAAATTTACCACATTACCTCTCATCACACACTACTTATCTAATTTTAAGGATGGATCCTTTGAAGTATATCTTTCAAAAGCTCATGCCCACAGGTAAACTGGCAAAATTGCAGATATTGTTAAGCGAGTTTGACACATTGTATGTCACGTAAAAAGCAGTGAAAGCACAGGCATTAGCAGACCACATGGCGAAGAATCTAGTGGACAATGATTATAGGCCATTAATTACCCACTTCCCAGATGAAGAAGTGGACTTTGTGGGGGAGGGCAATTATGAAGAATATGATGGATGGAGAATGTTCTTTGATGGAGCTAAAAATTTGAACGGACCCGACATCGGGGCTGTTTTGATCTTACCCACTGAGCAACATTATTCGGTATCAGCAAAACTCAGATTCCTTTGTTCAAATAATATGGCCGAATACGAAGCTTGTATACTGGGGATTCGACGGGCGATTGAGTTGGATGTCCAGGAAAGGCTTATAATAGAGGATTTAGACCTATTGATCCATCAGGTTCAAGGTGATTGGGCAATGAAAAATCAAAAGTTGATACCATATTTAGAGTGCGTGCATACGCTATATAAAAGGTTTGTCAAAAAAGAATTCAGACATGTATCAAAGGTCAAAAAAGAATTTGCAGATGCCTTAGCCACTCTGTCTTCCATGATTCGACACCCTGATCACAATTACATTGATCTTATTCACATTTACATACATGAACAACAAATCTATTGTTTCCATGTTGAAGAAAAGCTTGATACAAAGCCCTGGTACAATGACATTAGAGGATATTGAAGAGTGGCAAATACACAAAAGATACAAAAAATGTACAAAAGGGTACAATTAGAAGGTTATCAACCCAATTATTTTCAAGTAGGAAAATCCTCTATAGGAGAACTCCCGATTTGGGGTGACAATGATGCGTCGAAGAAGGAGAGGCTCGCAGGCTGGTCGAAGAGATACATGCAGGTACATGTGGCCCTCACATGAACAATTTTAAATTAGCAAAGAAGATTCAGAGATCAGGATTTTATTGGCTAACTATGGAGACAAACTACATTCGCTACGTTCAGAAATATCTTCAATTTCAGACTCATGCAGATATGACTCGAGTACCCCCAACGAAATCCATTTCACTAGTTCACCTTGGACGTTAGCGTCATGGGTCATGTATGTCATTGTTCCAATCGATCCAACATCATCCAACAGACACAGATTCATTCCTGTCGCAATTGACTATTTCACCAAGTAGGTTGAGGCCACCTCCCACAAATCAGTGATAAAGAAAGTTGTGGATGACTTCGTCAAAAATAACATTATTTGTAGGTTCGGAATTCCTGAGTCAATCATCATCGACAACGGCACCAACCTAAATAGTGATCTGATGAGATCAATGTGTGAGAAGTTCAAGATCAGTCATCACAATTCTACAGCATACATGCCACAAAAGAACGGGGCTATTGAGGCAGCAAACAAAAACATCAAAAGGATATTGCACAAGATGATTGGTAACCAAACACACTGGCATGAAAATCTACCTTTCACATTACTAGGGTATCGTACCACAATAAGAACATCCACCGCGGCCACACCTTACTTCTTAGTATACGACACTGAAGTTGTGATACCCGCCGAAGTAGAGATACCATCCCTAAGGATCATTCAAGAAGAAAAGCTGCGTGACGCTTACTGGATACAAGGTCGGGCAGAGAATCTGGCATTAATAGATGGAAAAAAAATTAGCCATTTGTCATGGTCAGCTCTATCAGAATAGAATGGCCAGAGCTTTCAACAAAAAGGTTAGACCCAAACATTTCTCACAGGTTTTGAACCGGATTTTCCCAAATTAAGACGAAGCAAAGGGTAAATTCTCACCAAACTGGCAAGGCCCGTACATAGTCTCTCGAGTACTGACAGGCGGGCCCCTCATACTTGCAGAAATGGATGGAGAAGTCTTGCCAAAACCTATCAACTCAGATTCTGTGAAAAAAATATTACATCTAAAGATTGCTTCATGCTCTTTGTAATTTGGAACTACGTCAGACCTGATTCCCGCTTAAGAGGGGATACGTTGGAGCTCCTATAGGGGTTCGGTCTTATCATAATAAAAACCTTCATTTCCCCCCTTATTTGGAAACTGGGAGGAACTTTGAGAGGGTCCCAAAATTTCCATCAAAACTTTTTTCCTCGCAAATCTTGATACTGTGGAAGAATTTTTAAGACAAACTCAAAAATTCCATCGAGAGTATTTCTCCTCGATATTGGGACAGAATTTGGAGGGAACCTCAACATTGCTACAAATCAAGGCAGGGACAGAACCTTTCAAAAGGATCTGAAAAGTTCACAAACAGTCACCTTATAATGAATTTCAGAATGATAGATCTACTTTTGAGTAAGATGTTGTAAAGTCTCAACCTATGCCATGGTCAAGGATTCAACATCAGCTTCTTTTACTAAATGATAATTTCAAATTCTTTCAAAGTTCCTCTCCTTTTTAGGAAAAACAGATGCCCGAAGACGTTTGGATGGCGGGTCAAAGGAGAACAAACCAGACGAAGCAGATCAACCTTCCCCCCATTTGTTAAACTCATGAGTTTTCTTTGAATGTAGAAAGTACAAGCACCTACACAAAAACAGCTCCAATATCGCTCTAAGTACAACAAATCGCAACTCGAAGGCACATTTTCTTCAAAGAAGACAAAATATGTAACTATTGGTAATACCCGACTTTTTCAACAAGAGGATTGCCCAATGTACTGTACACACTCAAGCAACGTTTGTGTTGACAAATTTCATTCTGCCCGATATTGCATCATTTGTACCTACGCCCGATATCGCATTATGCTTGAAGAACTACATCATTATATTATGCTCGAGATCGCAAAATACATCATTGCATGTGCTCGATATTGCATGTACCCGAAAAAATGCATCATTGCATGTGCCATATATTGCATGCGCCTGAAGAAATGCATCATTGCATGTGCCCGATATTGCATGTGCTCGAAGAAACGCATTATTTCATGTGCCCGATAATGCATGTACCCGAAGAAATACATCATTGCATTATGCTCGAGATTGCATTGTGCCCAAAGTTTTCATAATCCAAGATTGCATCGTGCTCATGTGCCCGAATCAAATCAAGTCAAAAGTATCACAGATGCTAAAAAAGATACGCTCTCCTTACTCATTACTTATATTCCAAAGGCGTCATGTTCCAGAGGCATCATCTTTCATGGACTGCGGAGTTCATGTCATGGCCTGAGGACTTATTTTATGCTTATCATGTTCCTAAGGCATCATAGTCTAAAGGCATAATCCTCATGGCCTGCATACAACATATCATGGCCTAAGGGTTTAATTTTTGTCTATCATGATCCGAAGGTGTCATTGTCTAAAGGATTCATTTTAATGGCCTGCACACAACATTTTCAAGACCCGAGGATACATTTTGCGTATCATGGCCCTAGATATGATAGACTAAGACGTCATTTTTCATGGTCTTAAGGCAAACATTCATGGTCAACATGGGAATTGCATCATGTTTATGTTTACTGCTTATTTTTATATATTTGCTCTAATCACTCTATTTAAGTTATAGTACAAATTAGAGATGTGCAGATTACAGATAAAATAAACCGCCTTTTGAAAAACCACCTTCATGCTTACAAACAAAGACTGTCAAATTCTCGACTGCTCACATCGTCATTCGGCTACTCAGCTACCATTCAGATTTCCATCGAAACATTGTTAGACTCAACTCGCTACTGTGACCTACCTTTTCATCAGTTGGGCTTGTCTTCCTCAAAATGACATTTAGGCTCGTTCACCTTAAAACACAAAAATTAGGCTTGTCCGCCTTACAATGCGACATCTAGGCTCGTCCGCCTCACAACTACAACATTTAGGCTCGTCCGCCTTAAAATGCGACATATAGGCTCGTCCGCCTTACAACGCGACATTTAGGCTCGTCAGCCTTACAATGCGACATCTAGGCTCGTCTGTCTTATAATGCGACATCTAGGCTCGTCCATGTTACAATGCGGAATATAGGCTCGTCCGCCTTGCAATGCGACATTTAGGCTCGTCTGCATTAAAGGACATTTAGGCTTGTCCGCCTTTTAGGACACTTTGGCTCGTCTGACTTAAAACGACGTTTAGGTTTGTCTGCCTTACAAAGGATGCTTAGTTCTTGAATTTGCAGGTATGATTGATATCTCTACTCATCTCTCGATCATGATCTTTCTCACTTCTCCATCTCTCTCTTCTCGCTATACTAATGTTATCCATCCAAGCCAATATGTTCCCTCAGAATGCCTTAGCGCTCTTTCAACCAGTGATATTTAGGCGGCTTAATACCAAAGTCTCGATTGTACCCTTTTTCAACTCTGTATCGCTTAAATTGATCCCATTGACATCTGTCGTCGGTCAGAAAAATTTGGCTACTAAGTCAACGTTGGTTGACTAATAATTCATTTTTCATTCTCAATCAACCAAGGGGTAGCTGTTGACACCCAATTTTGACCGACCTTCTACCAGTTTTAGGATTACTATTCTATTAAATACATATTTTAAAATTTATTTGATCTTTAGAATTTTGAGTCTATTTTGCCTGAAAATTTTATATTTTAGTATGCTTTTACTATATAAAATTATTTTAAATTTTATTTAAATATTTTAAAATTATTAATGTATTTCAAATATTTAAAAATTTAGTGATTTAAAATTATATAAAAAATATTTTAATATATGTAGTATTTTTATTAAATAGTAATTCCCAAATTTTTCTCAAAATCTTTAAATCGTAACCCATTCTATTCTAATTTCTTTCAATTCTAGCCACTTCAATTCAAATTTTATTACAATCATAGACACTCTTTCACTTCAATTCTTGACAAATTAATTCCAATTTTAGACGTTCCAATCCCCCAACCAATTTGATTTTAATTCATCAACTTTTAATCTCATCCGTCCATCTTTGAAATAAATCCTCGATCGAATCCTAGCCCTTTATCTCTTCTTAAATTAACGGTTGTGATTAAATCTCCTATTCTCTTTCTTTAACACCAAAAGACCCCAAAACCTAAAAATTCAATTCATTTTTCTCCCTCCCCTCTCCTTGGCAGCCGCCAACGCCCTCTCTCTTTCTCCCCATTCTTTCCGGCGAAAGCTGCCAGTTGCTAGTTAAATCCCTTTCCCTCCCCTCCTCCGTTCCTCCCTCCTTTATTGCCCCTTTCTCTTCTCCTCTCCTTACTCTTCTTTTTCTCCTCTCTTCTCCAATAGATTCTCGCTAAGACCAACAGCAGCCAGGCGAAGAGAACGACCAGCGAACTCATCCGGCCAGCAAGCTCCACTGGCGACCAGGAGCAACGATGCCACCCTTCCCCCTCTTCTACGCTCTCTCCTCCCTCTTTTTCTATATCTTCTTTCTGCTTACTCTCTTTTCTCTGCAAAACGGACGACAACAACTTTGGCCAGCAGCATCCACACTAGGAAAACCCAAGCAGCAGCAACGCGAGAAACTGCTCCGACCGACAAGCTGCTCTCTTCTCCGGATAGCAGCTCCGGTCAGCGAACTCCATCAAGCGTCTTTTAAGTTTTCCTCCAAGTTTTAATACGGATCTATGACAGATCCGTTTCGGTAAGTTCTCTTGTTCGATTTGTTTTATCTTCTTAGTGCTATTATGAAATATATATATCAATAATGTTATGACTTCAGTATTTCAATTCGATTTCTACAAAATTTTTGGTTCCACCATAAGTTAGAAATTACTTTGCTGCCCTTGTATCTTTGTTATGTCTTGGTAAGCTTGACTTTAAAAACTAGTTGAAATAATTGGTTGATTATTAAAAGTGGCTTAATTGTGGTTACATTTATTTTATATTGGATTTTTTCAATTATTTGTTATAGTAATATAATTGGTTTTGATTCTCCTAGCTTACGGTAAGGTTATTACTTAAGTTTTTAGGATGAATGCAAGCTTAATTTAAGGGGATTGTTTACTTGTTTTAGTTGGTGAGAGATGATTTCCCTTTTCCATTAAAATTTTTTATATCCTTGTGTTGCTTTGTCATGCCAATTGCTTGAGAATTAGTATATAAACCGTAAGTTTTGCACTTGAGTTGGGTAATATTCATGTGCTTCATTCACATATTGTCTCTTTTGCTTGATGTTCTTTATATTTTAATATATATATTATTCTATGTCTCATTTTTTATTTTTTGGGAATATATATATATATATATATATATATATATATATATATATATATATATATCTATATATATATATATTTACTCATTTAAAAAATAATTGTTTACAATTTCATGCTCTCTTATTTAGGAAAATAGTATTCTCTTTCGTTACATTAAAATTGACGGATTCCCTACTTGTTTTTTATATGGTAAAATAATAATTATAATTGAAAAAATCATTTTTGGCTCTTCTCATTTAAGGAAAAATAATATTACTCTTCCTAATTTAGGCTTACTTCCTTATATTTTGTAATGATATATTTTTAATTTTTTTCTTATTTGGTTTTCCTTTAAAATAAGGAAAATATTATTTTAATTGATTTCATTAAATATCTATTTTCCTTATTTGTGCACCCTCTTCTAATATATAATGAGACCCCCGTTTCATTCTTTTGGACACTCACACATCTTAAGAAAAACTCACATTCTCTCATCATTGACACTAACATTAACTCATTCACTAATTCACTTTCAACAAAAGTTCTCTCCATAACAAGTTCTCTCATTACACTTTGCTCTCTCATTTTCACTTTGCTTTTTCTAGAAATAATTTAAATATTACTCTCCTATTCTTAAAAAAGTAAAAACTCTTGTAAATCATTGAATCATCCTTAGGGCTCTTTCTTGCTGTATTGCTGTTGTGGATAAAAACCTTACTTAATACTTCATTGCTGATAAAATTTTCTGTGTAATTTGTTATCCCTCTTTACTATTCTAAAATCTTATTTTTTTTCATAATTATCATTGTTTTTGTTGGAAACAAAAGGAAGCATCAAAGATATTTCTCTTATCCTTTCTCCCAATGTGTGGTTATATGTCTTCATCTTTGCTTTGTCCCTTTTATTTCTTATGTGTGTTGTTCATATATATGTACATATGAAAGTAATCTGTTACTACGAGAATTTTATATTACAATTATTTCCTCATCGTACATGTGTTACATTACCTCTTCTACCTGGTTTTGAACTTAGAGTTCAAGATGATGAAGATTTGCCTAGAAGAAATTGTGGACGAAGCCTCGTTCATTTTATTGTTATGTATATGTTTATTCGTTCTTTATTTTTATTTGTAATGTTTGTATAAATTTTTAACTCAAAATATATGAAATGAAGTTGGGGGATCGTCTAAGAGGAGGGGGATTATATGCAAATTTTTACTAGATTTTTTTGTTAAAAAGCATGTTTATAGGTTTAAAATATTAAAATTTCATCTATATGTGTTGTTTTAACTTTCCTATCTCCTAAAATCATAGGAATCATAAGCTAATCTCTAGTATGCTAACTTACATTAAAAGGAGCAAGAGTTTTAATTGTCAATTTGTCCCTTATTTATTAATATGAATTCTTATTAATAAGTTTGAATATGTTCACTTAGAGACCATGCATATAGGATTTAATTAAATAAGATTGTGTATTCAAGTCACTCTCTAATAATTTTCAGCATGTGTTACAACTAGATAATCCATCAATATTTTCAACTATATGAAAAATAACAATTTTGTGCATACATTATTATTTTGTGTTTCTTCCTAAATATTGTTATACTAATTTGCCTATAAAAATAAAAATAAAATAAAAAATAATAGTTAATATTTTTCTGCATCATAATTAATCTCTTTTGCATTGAAAATTTGCTATTAATTAATTATTTTTATTGTAATTAATTTATGTTAAAAATATATTTTTACATTAATAACCAATTTGTAAATCCATCAATATTCAAAAAAATAATTTTCTGCATTAATAATAAATTTGTCACTTATCTAAAATTTGTTGTATTTAACAATAAATTTATTGTTATTCTTAAAAAATAATTTTCTGCCTTAAAAAAATAAAATCTGGTGTCCTTAAAGTAATTTTCTACCCTAAAAAAATTAAGTCTTTTGTTATAAAATATTATTTTCTACCATAATAACTAATTCGACTACTATTTTTAATATATGTGCATGTGTAATCACATCATTTTCTATACTTGGAAATCAAGCAAAAGTTATTATGTCATTAATCATTTCTCTCTCTAAATTAGTTAATACTAAAACTTACATCCATGTTTTCATATTTTCCCTCTCATAATTAAATTGTCTTTACTATAATTTTCTGTTTGTATGCTCACACACTTAACATGAGACCTTTCACAATTATGTGTTGTTTGCAAGTATGACTAATTAAAATTCAGAGGCGAAATTGAAACTTATTGTGCTAAAATGACAATTTTATTTGTCTTGTTTGTTTAACTTCGTGTCTAGGAGCGCGTTATATTCTATTTTGTGTAAATCCACTCATTAAAAGTCCAATGCCTTTTGGACTATTAAGTTGAGACGATTAGTCACCTTTTAGGTACGAAATGCATATGGTGGTGGGGTAGGGGTAGTTGGCCATACGAAAATGATGACATCAATTCATATTTGAAAGATAAACTTTGGTTTTGTCTTTCCCTATACGGAAGCCTATCGAAAAATAAAAAAAAAGTCGAGTACTAATCCAAAAAGTCTGTTTTGAATCTCCCTTCCCTTTTTACGCTTTTACTTGTTTAATAATTATGTTTATTTTGGGTAGTTTACAAAAATATAAAATTGTTTGCTTATTTATTTGTCTCTTTTCTATCCTCTCGCTTATCTCTTTATTAATTATTTGGTATATCTATTTTATTGCTATCACATAGTCTCACATGTTTAAATATTAATTAAGATAATAATGAGATATTTGATTCAACTTGTTGCTATATCACCTAGTCTCACACGTTAGATTTAATAAAATGATTTTAGTTGTAAATATTTAGTATTACCTAGACTTTATTAATTAATTGGTCAAAAATAATAAAATGGTCTCATTAATTTTATATTTCTTATTAACTATCAATCATGGTACTTAAATAATATTAATAAATCAAGTGACCTTAATTGCTACTTGTAACCCCCACATAGATTACATGAGATACGTCTGGGACCCACATTTGTGGACCTCGAGGGATGCCTAACACCTTCCGCTTGAGCTAATTTGAACTTTTACTCTGATCTCTGGCTCGTTGACCTTAGCTAGACTAGTAAGGATAGATAGGTGCCCTAACGCGCCTTAATTCGTTGGGTGGCGACTCCAAACTCCAAATTTCAAAAGAGTTTTTAGGTCGTGCACAAAACCCGTTTTGACGAAAAATGGGGCGCGACAATCTTCAATCTTGACATGTTGAGAAAAAATCTTCTTTTCGAGAATTTTGGAATCCCTTTCGAAAATTCTGTCCCAATTTCTATTGTAAAGAGGAATAGAAATCTTATGGGAAATAAGACTGAACCCTTGTGCGCCTACTTATCCCGTTGAGGCAGGAATCGTATCAAACGTAGATCCCCCTCAAATATCTACCAAAAAAAAAATTTTACAAAGAAAACCGACCGAGGCCGACGTAGGTCGCCTATGTATCTCTTTCATCAAAATTCATGTCGAATGTAGTTCAAATACAAAGAAATATTAAAAGGGATAAATGGGGTGACCGAGGTCAACATAGGCCGCCGACGTATCTCATTCTTGAGAATTCAGGTCACACGTAGTTCATTACAAAAGGGATAAAAATTTAAACAATGCAATTGAAAGAAACAATAGAATGTGTAAAAGGAAATGACAGAAATACAAATGAAATTTCACACATAGTATCTCTTGAAAGTTTGTGAGTTTATCAGTTTCGGTCATGCGGTGCCATCCTCTATGACATGACCAAAGCACCTCTAGATAATACATTGAGAAACACATATGGTCCTTGCCAATTTGGTGAAAATTTTCCTTTGTACTCATATTGGTGACAAGCTGACCAATTTCAAAAATTCTAGCTTTGACTTTCTTGTAGAAAGCACGAATCATTATTTGTCGATAGAGTTGACCATGACAAACGTCAATCATTTTCTTCTCTTCAATCAATGAAAATTTGCCAATCCAGTTGCTGACCCATTCAGCATTGCTCAACTCAGCTACATAGATGATTCTTAAAGATGGTATCTCGACTTTAACAAGTATGACTGCTTCTGTTCCATACACTAGTGTAACACCTTGAAAAGCCAAGACTAATTGTAAAGCCTAACATAGGTTTCATAAAGTCTAAACACTGTTTCTAAGTTAATATTTAATGAATATAGGCCATTTAGGAGGTTTAAGAACCAAAACGTCCAAAACGTCCGGGGAAGTTGGTTCAAAGGGATATTAGTGTGACTTAGCCTTTTTGACTAACTTTTAGGAGTCACAAATGTACAAAAATTTGTGGAAAGTTAACTACAGCGTGTTTGAGTTGTTCCATGGTTGAAACATCCGGGTACGACTCCCCAAGGTCCAACCAAGGGCCCTTGAGAAGGTCCAATACCTGCACAGCCTCTAGACTCATCGACGGAGTGCACAGGTGCAGGCTACGATCTGTGTGTGGATCGACAAGGCGTCGATACCACCTTTGTCCCACACTTAGACAAATTGGAGGAAGACCTCGACTGCGAAGTCTCAGAGTGAGATGACGGAGTACAGGATGGGGGGGGGGTTGTTCGTCGACTCAT
The DNA here is from genome assembly GCF_036512215.1 of Solanum lycopersicum. NCBI lineage: Eukaryota > Viridiplantae > Streptophyta > Magnoliopsida > Solanales > Solanaceae > Solanum > Solanum lycopersicum. The sequence continues at coordinate 14,276,812 of NC_090807.1, forward strand.
AGACAGACGGTCTATCGGGGACTTGTTTGTGAGGGTCGAGTTTAATTATTAAATATTAATGATTTTTTTATTTAATTAATTTAGTGGGTTAGGGGTTAGTTGGTGATTAAATGGAGACTAATTATTTTTATTAATTCCTACTATAAATACCCTCAACCCTCATTAACCTTAAGACAACTCTCAAAATAAACTCTCTTCCTTCTCTCTTCTTTCTCTCTCAAATTGGAAGACTCCATAGAAGCTTAGCTTTGGAGGTTAATTGGGGGATGAAAAATGGTGAATTCATCTTAAATTCTCAACAAATCATTAAGGTATGGGTTCTATTCACCTTTTAGATCCTTTTCTAAAAGTGTTCCTTCAAAATAGATTTCAAAAAGTTGAGTTTTCTTATGGGTTTCATTCAATTACGAAATTGAAGTTATGGATTGAGTTGTTAATGGATTCTTAGGGTTATATTAAGTATATTAACATGTAATTCAACTTGTTTATAATAATTGTTGATGGTTTCGTCTAAGTTGAAGAGTATGATCCTCTATCCCTACCCTTAGGTAGTGATCTTGACCTATATTGTGTTGTGATCATTCAATTGAGTTGGTTGTTGATTTGATTATTATCCTATGGTGCTATTATGATTAAATTAAGATGAATTATATGCCTATCATGCTAGTTTTTAGATGTAATTTAGGTTTTGAGTTATAATGTGAAATTAGCTTATGTACCTTGTCTCAAGTTGTGATCTAAAGATGAATTGTGTTATAGAGAAGCAATTGGACTTGTTATCTTATTGGTTATCATTGTGTGATGATTTTACTCCCAAAATTGGGTTGACTTATGGGTTGATTGTAAGACATTGATGAAAAATTATGATGAATACTTTGTTGGAATCTCTATCTTTTCTTCCAATTATGATTAGTTGTTGTTAAGTCATGATATTACATTGGAGTATGTCTTATACTAGGATTCTATGGTGGTATGATGTTTAATTGAAATGTCTTGAATATGTTGTGAGGTTAATTAAGGTGTATGTGCTATAAGGATGGTGAAAACTATTGATGTACCTTAATATGTTATGAAATGCTAAAGTGGTAACCTCACTTTTATGAATTATGATGAAAGAACTTATACTCATACAATTATTATTGAGCTATTGAGGATCATGAATATACAAGGGGTAGACCCTATAACCTAAATTAAGTTATGATTGACAATTAAAGGCTTAAAGAAATTTCAAAAAGGGACTAGCACCGCACCGAGTAATCTAGATAGAGAAATGTCCCTTTCCACATAGGAAAGGTAGGAACAATACGTTACTCTTGATATTGGAGACTATAATGCATTGCTCATAAAGAGCGTCCCAACTAAATCTCCTAGTTCTTGAACTATGTTGCCCGTATAGGAGTACTAGCTAGTGGATCCACGTAGTTGCTATGTTCATGTTTTTGTACTTCCTCAGCAAGTAGTACGCCTTCTTTAGGTATAGGGTTTTATGATACTAAATTCCACACTAGCTCATGTGGTCTATTTCGGTTAGGGAAAAATGTTCCCAAGAGGTAAAATGAATTAAAGGACTTTAATTCTAACTTGGATAACCTAAGGGGTCTAGCTTAGTCTAGGTAGGGGTATTAGACTTTACGTAGACATTAGACTAGCTAGCCTTGATGGGAGTCTTAGGAGGAGGTTCTTTTATACGTTTATGTCATGATAATATATAATGTATATATATTTACCATGACACATTGTTGATACTATATGTTGATTAGTTCATTTTTTAATATGCCTTTGATTATAATGAGAATATATGATGAAATGCTAGTTCAAATGCCATGATATGTAATGTTGGACATTGATTATGTTTTTTTTAGGATACTTGATTGAGCAATGTTATGAGGCTTTGCTTGGCTATTGCACTTGTTGACTTTATAAGGACTTGTGAGTAGTTGTCTTGCTTATTCGTAGTTGTCTTGCTTATTATGAAACATTTAACTCTTATTCATTCTTGTGATATTATTCTTTGATGTTAGGGTTGTAGTAAATCATGGTTTAAAGTATGTTGGGATAAGTATTACTTGTATGATAGCAAGCATGTTAGTTGATTGATATGACTTACTTGACTTTGCATTAAGTCCTTAAAGGGGTAAAATGACATGTTTTGATAAAAAGTCCCTTTTAGCATGTTTTGCTTGTGTATGTGCATAAGATCTCATACATAGTATATGTGGAGTACTAACCTCATTTTCTTCCCTTTTCCTCAAACATTTTAGGTTACGATCGTTGAAGAGTTTTGGGAGGCGTCATTTTTGAATTCTTGGATTCTTCCTTTCATCAAAGTAGGGTAGGTCCTAAACTCTCGAGGGCAGTGCCATCCTCTATCTTTGAATTTTGTTATGATCTTATTGACTCTATAATTCCTTTCCTTGTTATTTGAATATTGTACTTTTGTACGACCTATACATGGTCTTGTTGAATTGATTTAAGGGATATGCCCATATTGTGATATCTGTTTACATGGTATGGATGAGACAATCATTGAGACTATTTCTATATTCCTATATATGTATGTTCAATAAAAGTACAAGGCTATGTAACTTTCCTATATGAAGGGTCTATGTATAGTCAATATGAATATATAGTATGTGTATGTAGAGGTCTATGTAGCCTTCAAGTAGTGATAATGAAAGTTTTAAATTTTTCCGTATTTTTCAACCTATGAATGTAATGACATGAAATTAAGTGGCTAGTCTTAGTCCTTATGAAGAACAACGAAGTCGAGTGTATCTAATCGACGTTCTGACAGTTGTTCGATAATCCAATAGAGCATCTGGTAACATATTATGCCAACCTCGGTGATTGTCAATCATCTTACTTAAAATCTTCTTGATGTTCTTATTGGCAGCCTCTACAACTACATTCATCTAAGGACAATAAGAGGTTGAGTTTCGATGAGTAATCTTAAATTGATCATATATATATATCACTCATCACGTGACTGTTGAGATTTGCGCCATTATCAGTAATGATAGATTCTGGTACTCAAAACTTGCATATCAAAAACTTTCTTGGTCACCGACTTGTAACAAGCTGCTTCCACCCACTTGGTGAAGTAGTTGATGACAACCAAAATAAATCAGTGTCCATTAGAATCAAATGACTCTATTGGACCAATGACATAGAAGCCCCAAGCTACAAATGGCAAAGGTGTAAGTTCATGAGGCGGCACTTGGATCAAATCCCCATGCACTTGACACTTATGACATTCTGCACTAATTTGCACCAATCATGCTCCATAGTCATCAAAAAATAACCGGCTCGAAGGATCTTTCTTGCCAACGTGAGTCCATTCATATGTTTACCACAAACTCTAGGATGTATCTATTCGATAAGCTTTACAACTTCAATAGCAACGACACATCTAAGAACACCTAAATCATGAGTCCTCCTATAAAGGACTTCTCTACACAGAAAGAAGTTGAGGGCCATACAACGTATCAACTTTTTCTAGTTGGATGTGACATCTTCACTATAAATCCCTGACCTTAAATACTTTTTTATATCAAAATACCATGGCAAACCATCTGGTTCTGCTTCAACATGCAAACAATGGACCAGATGTTCTTCAATCTCTAAATCAAGAGGATTAATATAGTCAGTATGTTGATGCTTAATCATTGACGTGATGGTGGCAAGAGCTTGAGCTAACTCACTCTCTGTTCTGGGAGTATGTCCGAACTCAATCTTACGGAATCTTCTACACAACTTATGTATATATTTCACATATGGAATTATCTTTAGTTTTTCACTATCCATTCTCTTTGAACGTGATAAATCAATAGATCTGAATCTCCAATACCAAGAGCTCATGGACGTTCATATTAATGGTCATTTTCAAACCGAGGTTGTAATCTTCATATTCAGCCATGTTTTATGTGTAATTAAACTAGAGATTAGCTGCTATAGGATAGTGCTGACCAGATTCTTAAACTAAGACCCCTCCGATACCTTTTCCTTGGGGATTTGACACCCCGTCAAAGAATAATCTCCAACAAAGATATCTTTTAGAAATATCTTCACCCATAAACTGTACTGCTTCATCGTGAAAATATGTCTTGAGCGGTTCATACTCTTCATCAACAGAATTTTTTGCAAGATGATCAAGTCACATACACCAAATAAAATTCACTCAAAAGCATCTGCCATTTGGCCGATTTTGCAGCCGGCATCGCTTTCTGAAAATGTACTTCAATGGGTCCATCCTAGAAATAATGTATGTTGTATTAGAATACAAATAATGTCTCATCTTCTGAGCGATCCAACTCAAAGCACAACATGTTCTCACCAACAGAGTATAATGAGACTCATACGGCGTGAAATTTTTGCTTATATAATAAATGACTTGCTCCTTCTTCCCTATTTTCTCATGCTGCCAGAGCACGCATCCAAAAGCGTTTTTTGAGATGGATAAATACAACAACTTGCCGGATGGCCCTCCTTCTTCGTGTTCGGATGATATAACTCTTAAATTGTCTTAATCTTGAAAGGGTCGAGCTCAATACCCCTTGTACTGACTATAAAATCCCAACAACTTGCCGGATGGCCCTCCAAAAGCATACTTGGCAAGATTTAACTTCAAGTTATAATGACGCAAATGATCAAAGAACTTCATTAAATTCTTCATGTGGTTCAAACTCTCGTGGGACATGATTATGACATCATCTTCATAAACCTCGAACTCCTTATGAATCATGTCATGAAATGTGGTCATCATAGCCTTTGTATAAGTAGCGCCAACATTTTTGAGGCCAAATGTCATCACCCTGTAATGATATACCCCCAAAGGGGTAATTAAAGTTGACTTTTCTGCATCTTCTTCGTCCATAAGGATTTGATGATAATCAGCATAACAATCTACAAATACTCTATTTCATGTTTAGCAAAGGTAACGATCAGAATGTGAATGTTCGGAAATGGAAAATTATCCTCTGGGTTGCCTTTGTTGAGATCTCTGTAATCAACACATATTCTAATCTTCCCATCTTTTTTAGTGACCGGAACAACATTGTCCAACCAAGTTGGGTAATGCATCACTTCCACCAATCGATACTCGATCTTCTTGGTGATCTCTTTTTTGATCTTTAAACTCAACTCAGGCTTGAATTTCTGAGCCTTCTGTTTCACTGGACCAAATCTCAGATTAACCGACAACTTATGAGGCACCATACTGGTACTCAGCCCTAACGTTTCGCTAACTTTCGAGATGAACACATCAATATATTCAGTAAGCAAATGAATCATATCTTATAATTGAGATTCATTCAAATGAACATTGATTTTTTACCTTTTTGACACACTCTTGGTCTCCCCAATTCACGGTTTCATTTTCTTCCATATATTATTTATTTCAAAGTGCGGGAATTCCTCAACAGTATTTTCCAGTACTATATTTTCCTCTTCGTATTCTTCACCCTCGTCATCACCTGCCTCGTTTTGTTCGTTTAGCTCGTGACATGACATGACATAGACAAGTTTAAAATTAATATTACTGAAACCATAAAAAGACAGTTAGGAAAGTAATATAACAAATAAGTAAATAAACAAATTTTCAATAAAAGAAATTTTCATTCAAATTGGAAAACAATACAAACATTGGCCCTTGCAAAATGCGATGTTTCTTTTTTAAACAACACGGGGAAATTTTGAAAATTCAAATAATTTAAAGAAAAGAAAAATATTGTGTCTTGGGCCTCTTCCGAACCACCAACAATTTCAAAATATGCATAAACAATGTCCTTTTACAAAGATGATCGGGGAATCAAGATTGGCATAGAAATCCAATTTTGCAGCTGTGTCCAAGGTCAACATTACAGATACTAGCCAGATCGACCTCTTCTTCTATGATAACATCAATCACTTCAAAATTGTTCCAGATTTTTTCCCTGAGGACATCCCGATCGGCGTACTCCAGACTGGAAATGATTGATATAGATGTGGGATCGACTTAGCCAATGTTTGATCACTTCTCTTCTTTATCTTCATCTCATCATCTATGGGGATGTACCCCAAATTATATCTCAATCCTTTAACGGGGACTGGAATAGGATCAATAATCCCTTGGGAATTCCCCATTATGAAGCATCACAGTGGCGATCATCTTGTACACGGCAGAGATAGGAGGCCGTGGGGCCAAATCCTCACTGGTGACATTTACTAGCTCACCGTGTATAAAACGGTACCTCACACAACTTCATCAATAATGAGTGTATGCCTACATGAGTTTCTCCCTTCGCCTTTAATATCCAGCTTTGCATCCTTCCAAACAAGGTTCATTATCTTGTGAAGAGTAGAAGGCACATCTCCAGCCATATGGATGAAAGTCCTTCTCAGAAGAAGGTTATAGTTGCTATTAATGTCCAAGAAATGAAACTTTGCACTAAACTCTGCCGAATCCTTTTGGATGATCAGATTCACCCTTCCCAAGGTATCTCTCTATACTCCATCAAATGCTCTTACATTGAATTTGTTTTGTTGTAGCTTCCTCAAGTCAAACCTTTACTTCCTTAGAGTCGAAACTTGGAAAATGTTGAGACAGGACCCCTCGTACACGAGGACACAATTTATGACCCTTTCACAACATATGATAGTGACATGCAATGCCTTGTTGTGCGACCTTCCTTCAAAGGGCAACCCTTCATTATAAAATCTAATCTAATACCCTCGTATAACTTTATTGATCATAGCCACCACATTATTGCTGCTTATGCCCACAGGCACATGTGTATCATCAAGAGACTTAACCAAGGTCTGTCTATGCAATCGGGATCTCATTAGTTAGACCCACACAAAAATCAGGGCTGGATATTTTTCTAGATGCTTAATGATTGAATAGTCCTTTGGCTGTATCTTTCTCGAGAATTCCACCTATTCGCCCTCACTTATTGAATTTTTCCCTTCATATTTCTTTTGTCCTCCAAAATCAAACTCTTCGAGAGTATAATGCCTCCAAGATCGGGTCACAGCCCAAGTGTCACCAGTTTCAATCATGATCTTTGGCGTAGAAGGAGCTTCGAATGGCACAAAGTCAACAACCTTTGCCAGTGTGAGGATCACAAACTCCTTTTTCTCTTTAATGCTCAGCGAAGCCACATCCCTTTCCAATTCATCATGGACAATAACATTTATCACTTTGGTCATGCACCATTCATCATCTATCTCTATCATATTGACACCTTTATGATTCAACAGAGGATTGGTGTTGACATTGGGAACAACTGCTTAATGAGAAACCACTTTTTGGTTTATCAGATCTTGAAACTTGTGCTTGAGGTTGATGCAGTCCTTGGTATCATGTCCAACGTTGTAAGAGTGATACACATACCTTTGAGAGATTCTATAGAATTTGGAACTAGTATCCACTGGCTTAGGCCCCACCGGGTGAATGCATCCAGCCACAACCATTCGCTCCTAAAACTTTATTCGTCATTCAGCGAGCGCGGTAAAGATTCTGGGGGGCTTCTTCTCTAATCTGAGTTGAGGGGGATCATAGCTACCTTGTTGGGGAGGAGTCATCTATAGATAATTTCATGTATTTATACAGGGAGTTCGGATTCTTTGATATGGATTTTTTTTGTTATTTTGTAATGGAGCTTGGAAGTTCATGGGGGTATTTTGGTATACTGGATTTTGGACTTGATATACTTGTGGAGGTGCTCTGTAGTTTGACTGCACATTGGCACACTTAGGGGAAACACTTTGGTGAACGGGGGATAGAACTTTATAAGATGGAGGAGAGTTTTGGTAAACGGGAGATGGATTTCGGTAATTTGGAGTAGGAGAATTTGGGTAAGAGGAGCTCGCATTTGGATAACCCTCTTGCGTATAGCAAGCCTAGTAAGAATTCTGGGAAGGTCAGGGATGACCTTGGTAGAATCACGATCTTTTGTGGGTCTTCCTCCCCTCAGAATAGACAACCAAAATGTGTTCTCTCTTCTTCTTCAACAAACCCAATGATGTAGGAGATGCAACTACGTGGTCTATGTTCTTATTTTTAAAACCATCTTCGGTAGTCTCACCAATATTGACTGTCTCAACAATTTTTGCTCCAACGAGAAACATGATTCTATCATTGTATTTTGGCTCTTCTATCTGCACAAACACTTCGAATATTTCTTTTTTGGACATCGGAGACCAAACTCTACCTACTTCTTTTCTCCACCTGTATGTAAACTCTCTGTAACATTCCGTGGACTTTTGCTTCATCTTTTCCAAGGATTATTGATTAGGAACAATTTCCACGTTGCAAGCAAATCGATCAATAAACTTCTTGTCCAGGGTATTCAAATTGGGCCATTGTTTGGTCTCATGGAAAGTGACAAGAATCTGAGAGAGACCACCAAGAGGTGGATTGCCCAACACATATTTGTAGACCGTGTTGGCGCAGAATGGATACTGGAACCTAGAGGCATTATCAAGAAGGCCAACCTCATATTTTTTGCCAATTTCATATGGTTTTTGGTCTGCCATCACTTATACCCTAGATCTGGTGACAACATACTTACATGGGATAGAGCGGTCTGGGTTGGTGCTATGGTCGCTGTATTCGAAATTGATTTTCCGAGGGTGTTGTTTTATGTCATACATGAGAAGGATTTTAAAACATGATAAATAACAATTCTAGAATAGAATCTTGCATGTATTTATAATTCTTTCATTTAGAAGTCTTTTTAACAAGTGCACGCGTTAGAACTTGCCCTATTTGTATTTGCTGGAGCAAGGGGGTGGTTAATAGGAAATGAATTTTCTACATAGATTTAGTGGAGACTATCTAATAGGCTTGTTTCAATTGGTGCGAAGTACTAACTAAGCCATGCATCGAATATTATGCTCAATATGAGGTAAAGGTAAGGTTTAGTAACTTAGACACACGTAACTGGACCAAGGTATAGGGTGAAACCCTTTAAGAGCCAGACCAAGGATTTAGAGATACATAACCTATCACTTTGTATGCAAGACACCAGTAAAGAATTGTTATAGATACGATTACCGTGTTATGAACCTATTGGGAACACTTACACCCTAGTTTTTATCACCACTTGATAAACACCAATGTTTTAATCTTGCTACTTGTTTTACATTGAAATATATGAGCATTTTTTGTTTCACAAACCCCCCCCCCCTTTTTATTAACTATTTTTGAAAGGAATTGACTAAATAGACGTAATCGTAGACTAAAGTTAAGTCTAAACAATTGTCCTCATGGGAGCAACCCCAACCTAATAATTAGGTTATCTACTGGATAGAAGGCTTATACTTCTTTAGGGAAGTATAATTTGAGTGTATCACTACTGTGCAATGCAGAAGTAAAATCCATACCCTCACCTACACTAAGCAACATCCCTCAAGTTATCCTAGCTAGGGTCCATTATTTACTTCCATTGTCTATTTTACTTTAGGGAAACTATAGAATAATTGAAACTAAGACCATATGTGCTAAACATGGAATTTGGTGTTGTTAGAACCTTACACGATGGGAAGGTGCTCTACCTTACCAAAGTATAACATTAACATCATGCTAGAATATTAGGTGATATAACTTTCTAGATCCTATGGGGCAAGAATAGTTTATGGAACTAGGAGGCATATATGGATATATCACTCTATGCCTTTTGGTCCATGAGGCTATCCACTTCGTGATGACTATGGCGAATCTACCGTCAAAATTTAGGAAGGGACACCCCTCATCTTCAATTTAACTCAGTGCTAGGCTGAGTTCCCTTTATCGAAAAGCTTTTATTAACATTACCTTATAAAATTAGGTTTTACAAGAGCATAATGCATATTAAAGCATACACAACACATGTAAGACTGAAAAATCCAAGACCTAGTGTAAAGCCTCACATGAGTGTCTAAGAGTTTTAACACTGCTTTGATGTCAAAAATAATGTTTATAGGTCATTTATAAGGTTTGAGAGGCAAAACGTCAAGAAACGTCTATGATGCCTGGAGACTAGTGTAAGAAGTTCTAGTATGCCTTAAGCTATTTCACAAGGTTTTTAGGGTTAGAAATTGATGAAATTTTGTAAAAGGTTCTTAAATAGTATTGGAACATGTTTAGCATCAAAACTCCCAGGTAGGACTCCCAAAGGACTACACTAGGGGTCTTTGGAGAGGACCCTTGCATTTGATCCAAACATGCCTATTGAGGAAGTGTAGTCAATATCTACCTATGAGTTGTAGGCGACGAGTCTTAGGCCAATAGATGGGAGTCGATGCCTCCATTAACCCACACTTAGACATTTTCATCAAATGTACAAAATGCATAGTCTCTGACCAATACTATGGATGTACAAGACGGTTGGAGGTAGTGGGGTCGACTAACTTACGACCAGTACGTCGTGTCTCGTAGGTCAAGCTTACACTTTCTGTTAAATTTTTAAAAAGTTTATTTAATTAATTTAGTTAGTTAGGGGTTGAATTACGGGTTAAGTTTTTTTTAATTAGATTAGTTATAAACTATATAAACTACCCCAAGCCTAAATCCCACTTAACACATCAATTTTCCCAAACCCAAGATGCTCATCCTTCTCTCTACTTTCTCCCTCCAAGGAAACTCCATAGAAGACCAAGGTCTAAAAGTTCTAGAGAAACAATAAGACTACTTTTATCCATCATTCTCCAAGTATTTACAAGGTATGATATCCTTTCACCTTTGGGATTCCTTTCTCCAAAGGGTTTTTCCAAAATTGGTTTTCAAAAAGATAATTTCATACGGGTTTCTTTGTAACACGAATTTTATCTTTTAACAGGGTATTGTTTATGGTTTGGTCTGGTTATTATGATTAGATTACATTGTATTATGGTTCTATTACATTGGTTGTTGATAAATTAACCTACTTTGTGGAATAGGTCATGAATTGACCTAAATTTCCTTCCGTAGGTTATGAACTCATGCTGAATTTATTAGCAATGATGCAATAAAGTTAGTTATTGTTTTAATTACCATTGAATGATATTATTACAATTATTGATGATAAAATTGTATGGTTTAGGGTAAGATCAATGATGATATATTGTTGAAGGAAAATTGGTAAGACTTTTTGATTTCAAACCTTGTACATTGTGATGAAGTTCAATTGATGTTTATGTTGTGATTGTATTAAGTAGGTTTTGGTATTATGATGTAATTTAAATGTCTTAATTATGTGAAGATGTGAAATTGTGTTAAGATGTAATGATATAAGATTAGTTTTGATTTGCCTATGTGCCTTACTATGACATGATGATGATAATGTTTTGATCACACATATGAGGGTTGTATTGAAATGATATTTTAATTTAAATCCTAATAATCTAATGATGAGAATATACAAGTTTTTTGTATTGTTTATCCTCTACTTAGTTATGATGAATAGTAAAGGCTTAAAGACTTTTCAAAAAGGGTCTCTAGCTTAGCACCGAGTAAACTAGATATGAGGTGTTCCCTTCCCATTGTGCGAAGGTAGGTTCACTATTCTACTCATGATATTGGAGACTACAATGAAATGTTTATAAATAGTGTCCTTAATATTTCTCCTAGTTATTGAACTATGTTGTCCCAATAGGAATACTAGCTAGTGGATACACCTAGAATACTATGTTTATGTTATGGTACTACATTGGAAAGTGGTCCAACTTCTTTCGGTGTCGGGTTTCATGAAACGGGATTCCACATCTCTTGTGGTTTATGTCGATTAAGTCAAGTATTCCCTAAAGTAAAAATGAAGTAATAATGTGAACACTAACTAGGGTAACCTAAGGGTTTTGACTTAGTCTAGGTAGGGGTATTGGACTCTACCTATACATTGCACTAATTAGCCTTGAGGGAAGGCATAGAAGGTTGTTCTTATGTTACATAAAGTAAATATTATGCATATGTTTACTATACATGTTGATGATCCTATATGATGTTAGAGTCACTTATGAACATGTTATTGGTTTATATTACTATGTATGGTGATGATACTCTTGATACTATATGAAGTTAGACAATACTTGTTATCCTTTGTTTTGTTTACTTGGTTTAGAAAGGTTATGGGGCTTTGCTTGGTTATTTCACTTGTAGATTTGATGGTGGATTGTGAGAAGAGGTCTTGTATACGTAATAATGTTATGAACTCCTATATGCTTTTTTTTATAGCATGATGTTAGAGTTGTTTGATCATGTATTCAAGTATGCTACTATATATTTTCACTTTCTTATGCATTAACGATGTTGGTTTGTGTTATACACGATTCTTATGTTAGGATGTATTGATTATGAACATGACTCATGCTATTGTGATTCCTTATATGGTATGTGCTCTTGTATGTACATTAAATGTTTCTGAATTACTTAGCATGTCTTTAAAAGTAAATTTCCCTTTCTCATGCATTCTTTCAAAGTTTTATGTGCAGATTCCCATACAACATTATTTCTACAATTACATAGGTTACGATCGTTGCGCTTTTAGAATTGCCATTTTAACATAACATAGATCCTCATTCTCCAAGTTTGGTAGGTCCTCACCTCCGAAGACGATACCACTATTTATAAATTAATGTTGTTTGGTCTTAAAGATATTTTAATTCTTTCCCTTTTCATTTGAAGACAATCGTCGTATATGCCTAGATGTGGTTTTTATTGTAATTAATGAAGGGCTATGTCTGAATGTTGTACTCGAGTTAGATTGTTGATCTGTGAGGCTTATCCTTGACATTCTATGATATCATATTACTATATTACGTATATGAAATAAAGGTAGAAGCCCATGTAGTGATTCTTCTGCGAGTAGTCTATGTAAACACCCTATATATATATTATGTGTATGAGAGGTCTATGTAAACCTCTATGCAGAAATAGATGAAAAGCTTTGAATTTTCTGCAATTAAACCTATGAAATGTAATGGGAAATCCTAAGAGGTTAGCCTTATTCATCATCAAGGACATTGACACCGGTTACTTCTCAGGGGTCCTCCCTGGATGTGACAAACATGGTATCATAGCATAAGGTTTAATATCATGATGATGGATGTCTTACTAAACGAAATATATGTTGATTCTTATTAATAATTGTGAAGCACGTTGTAACACTTCGAAAGTCTAAGCCATGTTCTAGAGCCTAACTAAGTGTCAAAAGCTTTAGACACTATTTTAAGGTCTATTTTAATATATACAAGTGTCACATCCGGAGACCACACCCTAGATGATAAGGAACAGTCGGAGTGTAACCGGTGTGCTTGATCATTGTGAGGTTTTGTACAAACCCTTTCGCATCATTTGTCGCATATAAACGTATGAAAAGTAGTGCGGAGTTAAAACTTTTCATAAACATTCTATAAGTCTTTAAAAAGTCTTTCTTATTAAATTCATTGGAAATACTAAGTCTCATTTCATCAAATCTTAGACAAAAGAATACTTTGGGACACAGCCCACACACAATTGAAATATAGTACTACTAAGTCTATTACAATACTTCGATAAAGAAATAAATACATCTATTCCCTCGAGTCAAATGAAGACATACTTCACTTTACGTTAAAGATGCTACAATCCAAGTCTTGCTTCCCGAATTCTCTGCACCTACCAACCACTATAGATATAGATAAAAACATGGAACTAGTACAACCACATTTACTAAGTATGACATAATGTATAAAACATGAAAATGGACATTTATTGAAAGTATGAATCTTTGGATTAAATATAATAATATAATCATAATAAAAACATTTATTAAGTTAAAAATAAATATGAAATGACTTAGAACATTTATCACATTTCTAAAAGCAACATTACAGTAAACTACTTCACTGTACTATGAACTTCTATATTGTTACATGTAGTTTTAGTTCACTTTAACAAATTCTTACATGCAATCCTCTCACTAAAAGCTATCCTAAGACACATGTAAGTATGACAAAGAGAGACCACACATACACCCTCTCTAAGAACACCTAAATGATCCTTAAGACCACCTATAGTGAGATACACACACTTATAAGACACCAACCACATAAACAAAAGATCCTCCTACAAAAGGTGATTCTAAGTCTCACTTGAGTGAGTTGTGAAGTGACCGCGCAAACAATCTCTTACACACACACACTTACGAGATCATATAGAACACCTAAGGTAGAATCGTTCTCACTTAATACAACGAAATATAGATGATATGCCATTCTCCTTCCAAAGGCTATCAAAAGACTTACATAAGTAAATCAAGAAGATAATGTACATGATTAAACTCTTTAAGATTACCTAAGGCTTATATCATGTCTACATAATCAACAAACTTTGCTAACTAGAGTCATTCTTAAGACTTATCTAGGTAAGATACAAAGTGACCATTCCTATGCCCCCTGCACGCCTTCACTAGACAACCCTTAACTACTCTGTATAATTGCTTATTCATTTACCATGATTTTGTAACTTAATTCATTACATTCAATAATTCATATAAGACTCATTCTTCAAAAAAAGACATTCAAGTAATGTTCTTAGACCAGACCTAGGGATTCTAATGAACACCTTTTAAGCGTATTGTGCAATGCAAAGACATCGTCCCATACCAGCACCTAAACTTCATAAAACTCTTCTAATGCTAGTAGGTATCCCATATAATGTTAATAGGCAATAACCGACATACACCATGGTAGAAAATAATGGAATTCGGCTTGAGAAACTACTCTGATAGAGGGAGTTCTACTTTACAATGGTAGAACTTGGACACGTTCCATGTAGGCACATGGTTAAGAAATATGAAGGAAGTGTTTTGTACTCTAGTATCACCTTTTAATTTGAGATACTTCCCATATCCTACTCACTCGCTTCTAGCTTTTGTTTTCATAGATTAATTTAAATAAAAAGTTCATATAAAGGGGTTGCATATCAAGTTCATAACACAATCACATTTACTCTACCAAAAATATCAACTGGGCTACCTTACAATGATGACAAGAAGCTTATGATGAATGTGCCAAGGATTTATGTAATTCTATTCAAGCCAAACAACCTTATGTGCATGTTTCATTACAATAAGGATATCATTACGACTTTCGACTTCAAGGTCCATAACCTTACCACTAGCTTCAAGGTTTCACATAAAGGACCCTCTTGACATCATTCAAGATCTCGTGTCATTAATAAATACAAGACTAAGAGGCCTTAGCATCCTTAGTCAAGATATCTCATATTCACATTAATACATGCATCAAGTAAGGGGCACACATCTTCCACACAAGAGACATTATGACTTCACTTTATCACATATTGCATATCATATTCAAGAAGCACATAGGCACAACCTTCATAATCTTTAGATTAACTTTTAAACTACTATAACATCATCAATATATCCATCATAAGTCACTATACACAATTAGGAAGGATCATGCATCAACCCTAAGACTATACACATATGCATAGTCATAGTGTAACATGATTATTTAATATCAATAGAAGAACACATACTCTCACGTTAATTCATATATAGATAGATATAATCATACTTCACATAAATTAACCTCACAAATCATTATTGAACTTCAATTAGTGCTGACAAGTCCATGATAATCATAATACATAAAGTAATGCCGAAAGGCCTCATGAGTTGCAAGTAAAACACATAGCGCCGCCACCATAAGTGGACAATACCAATCACAACATAATTGAAATTTAATTAACATAAAATATATAGAATTATGACAGTGTACCACCAATCCATTCTCAATACTTCAATCCAATGCTAAATCAACCAATTCAATAGCCCATAGAGTATACACTATAATTCATAAGCATTAAGTCAATATCAAGGAACCCGTAAAGTAGTGAAAAACTAGGGTTCATCAATTACATGGGTTCGTAGGTAAAATGAGTTAAAATAATCTAATTAACAACAACTCAATACATACACAATGGTTGAAAACCTTTTATACAAGAACCCATGGATAGATCATAAAATTGGACAATTGATCTTTGGAAACTTGAGAAAACTTCTTTGAATGTTGGACTCCTTGATGAGTAGAGTTTCAAGGATAAATAACCCTAGCTAAATTATGCTAATACACCAATTTGATGAATAATCACCACTCAAATCTCCAATCCAAGCCCTTCTTGAGTTTTTGCTCCAATGGAGTTCTATCTGAGGGAAATTTGGGTTTTGATTTTGAAGAATGAGATATTCTAAGTGTTAAAGACTAATAAATATGTTTAGAATATAAAAAATACCCCTAACTATTAGCCCTTTATATTTTTTGGACGTGGGTTGAATTTACAACTTCACCCTAGACATTATAGTAAGTTGAGCAGAATCAACCTCAATCAACAAGTGGCCATAGACGACTCGTTTCCCAACCAACGGATCGTGTGTTGGTTTGTGATTTGGGACTGAGGCTGGTCATTGGCTGATTTCCTCTCACGCCTAATTGCTGACCCACGACACCCATCGATGTGGCGTCGACTGGAACACGAGCCTTCTACTACCTCCGTCGCTTGGGGCTATCTTGGCAGTCTTGGCTTCAAAGAAAGGGTCCATCCTCAAGGACCCTTGGTAAGTCCTGGAGGAATTTCACCCGGACGTTTCCAGTCCAAATATTTTTCTATACAATTTTGTGACCTACCACATTAATACATCCAAAATGAACACTCGACAATATACGCCAAGAAACACAAGGTAATTTCAAGGAAAACCTTTCAAACGTCATGGACGTTTAACCTGAAAACTTCACAAAATTTGTCACACATTGTATAAATACTATCATAACATTTATAATTACCTTATTAACTCATGAAACACACAATTAGTAACCACGTACGAGGCACATAAGTGACTTAGTCGTCGAATGCCTTGGTCGTCCCTTGACGGTTCACTTCCTAATCACCTAAAACTTTAGACACTGCCTTAATAAAACATTATACACAATTTTAGGACCTTAGACCATTATGACAACCAAGTTAGGCTCTAGCTTCATTTAAGTCATTTTCGAGGTCTTACAATCTCCCATACTTGGACAACATTCATTCTCGAATGACACTTGCCACTCTCAAAACACTTCCAAGTATAGATATTCAATTTGAGTGCTCATGACAATACCATACAACACATTATAAAAAAATCATCTTGGAGAACATAAATTTCACATAATCTAGTGCATCACAACACAACAAGAAACTAGAAGAAATTCTACCGCTCATGATGATATAAAACTCACATGCTTTATTCCTAATAGAAAAAATAATTTTTAAATTCTATATTAGAAAAATATTACAATGAACAAATTCTTTTTTCTAGCAGCTTCACATTGAGTTTTTCAATTTTTTTCAAAAATGCAACTTTTAGGTAATTTATGGTAGAAACATGCTAATATGCAAGATAAAATCACATAAACACATCTTAAAACATAATGATAACTTCATGAGATGCACAATACAAGGAATCAATGACATTCAATGCCAACAAAGACCCTTAAACACAATGCACATGCAACATTCTTCTATGACTTTCTATCCCATCTACTTACCATACTCCCCCACTTAGAAGGAACTCATACCACTACATAGATACAAGGACCTACCATCATCATGCTCATCTAGCTTTACTCTTCTAGTCTGGAGTGCATAAAAATGACTCTTATTTGGCACATCATCTTTGGAGCACTAGGAGCAACTTTCTTACTCTCTCTTCTTCTAGTAGAAATGGTAGGACTATATGTCACCTTTTGTCCATGTTTACCACATCTATAAAAACTCCCGCTACCCAGTAGACATTCCCTATAGTGTCTTTTTCCACATGAAACACATGTAAATTTTCCATTTTAAAAACCACCTCCTTTCTAATATTTCACCTTAGCACTCCTAAGTTATTCTTCATTTTAATCCCTCTTTTTGAACCCAGGTTGACCTTGATCACTTAACCCCTTCTCTTCAAGTTCCTAAAAATCCTTCCAAGTTTAAGCTCCTTAATAGATTGAGCATACACCACTAGTCTTGCTAAGGTCATATCATAATTTAGCATGACCGTATGACATTCTACCCTCTCAAGATCGATGACACCCATCACACACGTTGTCATCTCATTCCTAGGGTTAGACACTAAGTATGGTGCATATCTAGATAACATTGAGAATTGTAAAAAGTATTCCTCAAAACTCATACTACCTTGATTGAGATGGATAAAATCCCCTACCTTCACCTCCCTCCTCTCACAGGGAAAATACTTTCTTAGAAAATCTTCCTTAAATTTTTTCCACTCAATCGGACCTGACTTAACCGGCCTATTATCCTTCTATTGAGTGTATCACACTTGAGAAACATCCCTAAATTGATAGGAGGCCAACTCCACCTTATCCCTAGATGTAACCCCAATAACACTCAACACCTTGTACACACAATGTGGAAACTCTTGGGGATCCTTTTCCACCTTAGAGCCAAGAAAGATAGGAGGATTCATCCGCACAAAAACTCTCAATCTATATGTCATAGTTTTCTCCACAACATTCATTCTAGGCTCCGTATTCAAATTCACTTGAGTAGTCATCACTCAGTCTAAGGCAAGCAAAGCCTCTTTAATATCTCTATTAGTCAATCTGGGGAAACGACAGGAACACCATTACCTCTATCCACAATAGGTACTTAATCACCTTGACAACCTTAAGGATCTTAATCAACTTGAGTAGGAATATCCTCATTCACATCATTCTCCTCAACCCTCCTAGCCGGTGTCCTCCTCATATTCATCTTCCTAGAAACATAAGGAAAACCATAAGAAAAGAGTACTCATAAACTTTTACTCTACGACATGACATATGAGTAGAAAAGAAAGGAAACTCTATCGTTCTATAGCCTCTCATCCATTGATGTGTCGCGACTCACAGCGATGGTCAAGACTTTACTAGACGTGACTTGATTAGACTTCTTTGATTCTTAAGATCACTATCATAATGTATGCTCTGATACCAAGCTTTTCGCATCCAGAGACCATACCCTATAATATATAACACTCTAGGAGTTCAACCTCCGTGATTGACCTCTAAAAGTTCTTGTACAAACCCTTTGGTATTGTTCCTTTCATATAAACATATGAAAAGTAGTGCGAAATTAAACCTTTTCATTAGTATTCTATAAGTATTTAAAAACTCTTTCATATAAAATTAATAGGAAATACTAACTTTTATTTCATCGAATCTTAGGCACAAGAATAAGTTGGGAAACGACCCATACGCAATTGAAATATAGTACGTTTAAGTGTATTACAATACTTCGATAAAGAAATAGAAGACATCTATGACCTCGAGTGAAATGAGGACATACTTCACTTCACTTGAATGATGGTATGATACAAATCTTTCTTCCCAAATGCTTCTCACCTACCAACCACTATAGAGATAGATAAAAGCATGGAATTAGTGAAACCACATATACTAAGTCAGAGATAATGCATAAAAATCATGAAAACGAACATTTATTGGAAGTATGCATCTATTTATTTAAATATCATAATATAATCATAAGAACAACATTGATAACCTTATAAAAAATAACAAATCACTTAAACCATTTATCCTAATATTTAAATCAACATTATAGTAAACTACTTCTTTGTACAGTGAATTTCTTCACTGTTACAGTGAAAATTCTTAGCTTCACTTTCTAACATGTAATCCTCTAACTAAAAGTTATTTAAAGAATCAATTAATTATGACAAAGAGAGACCTTCCATACACCCTCTCTACGCACACCTAAATAATCCTTTAGACCACCTATAATGTTACACTCACTTAAAACACACAAACCACATAAACATGAGTTCCTCCAAAAAAAGGTGATTCGAAGTCTCACTTGATTGAGTTGTAAAGCGACCACCCATACAATCCCTTACACACATACTTAAGAGATCCTATACACTACCTAAGAAAGAATCATTCTCACTTAATACAACAACATATAGATGATATGACATTTTCCTTCCAAAGGCTATCAAATGACTTATTTAAGTTAATCAAGAAGATAACGTCCATGATTAACCTCTTCAAGATTACCTAAGTAATATTTAATACTACCTAGGTGTAAGATCATTTCCACATAATTAACCAACTTCCCTAACTAGATTCATTCTTAAGACTTATCTACGTAAGATAAGAAGTGACCATTCCTATGCCCCTTTCACACCTTAACTAGACAACCCTTAACTACTCTAGACAAGTTCTTATTCATTTATCATGTTTTCTTAATTTAAGTCATTAAATTCATTAGTTCATTTAAGACTCATTAGTCACATAAATACATTGAAGTAATGGTCTTGGAAAAGTTGTAGGGATTCTAACTAACACCTTGAAAGCCTATTGTCCAATGTCTAGATAGTGTCCCATACTACCACCTAAAATTCATAGAACTTTTCAATTGCTAGTAGGTATCCCACACGATGAGAACAGACAATAACTGACATAGACCATGGTAGAAAAGCGTGGAAATCCGGAGTGCTAACCTACTCCAATGGTAGAACTTCGACACAACACATGCAGACACATGGTTAAGGAATATGAAGGGCATGCTTTGTACTCTAGTATCATCAATTAACTATAGCTACTTGCCATACCATACTCAATCAGTGCTAACCTTTGTTCTCATAGAGTAATTTACATTACAGGTTCATATAAATGGGTTCCATATTAAGTTCATAAACCAATTACATTTACCCTACCAAAAGGGTCCACTGGGGCTTCCTTACAATGGCGACAAGAAGATCATAATGACTGTCTGAAGGATCTATATGATGATTTTTCCATCCAACGAACCTGAAGTCCATCATTCATTGCAAGAAGGATACCATTACGACTTTCAAGTTCAATGTTCATAACCTTTCCACTAGGTTCAAGGTTTCATATAAAGGACCCTCTTGTAATCATTCAAGGTCTTATGTCATCCATAAATACAAGACTACGATGCTTTAGCATCCTAATTCAAGACATATCATATTCAAATTCATAATTGGATATCATATTCATGAAGCACATAGGCACAACCTTCCTGACCTTTATATTACCCTATACACTACTATAACATCATAAACGTATCCATCATAAGACTCAATAACCAATTAAGAAGAATCATGCATCAGCCCTAAGACTATACACATAAAGCCATAGTCATAGTCTAACATGATGTAATATCAATAGAAGAACTTATACACTAACATTACTTCACATGCAGATAGATATGATAATACTTCACATAAATCAACTTCACAAGTCATTATAGTACCTAAATTAGAGTCCATTATCATCATCATATATAAAGTAATGCCGACAAGGCCTCATTGATTGCAAGTAAAACTCAAAGCACACCACCAGCATAAGTGGACCATACCAATCACAACATAATTGAAATCTAATTAATATAAAATAAAGTGAATTATGGCATATTACCACCAATCCATTCTCAACACATCAATCAAATGCTAAATAATCCAATTAAATATCATAAGGCCCTAACCCATGATCATGAACATCAATTAAATATAGAAAACTATGATCATAAATGAAACTAGGTCAATTCAATATATATTTATAAATATAATAAAACCTATACATAAATTGAATACAATTCTTATATAATTCAATAACCCATAGAATATACACTAGAATTCATAAGCATTAACTCAATATCAAGCAACTCATAAAGTAGTCAAAAACTAGGGTTCATCAATTACATAGGTTTATATTTTAGTTGAGTTAAAATCATATAATTAACAATATTTCAATCTATATACAATTCTTTTAAATTTTTCATGCAAGAACCCATAGATAGATCATAAAATTGGACAATTCATCTTTGAAAACTTTAGAAAACTTCTTTGAATGTTGGACTCCTTGATGAATAGAGTTTAAAGGATCAAAAACCATACCTAACTTATGTTAATTTACTAATTTTATGAATAATCACCACTTAAATCTCCAATGTAAGCCCTTCCTTGTGTTTTGGCTCCAATTGAATTCTAGAGAATTTATAAAGGAATAAGGGTTTTGATTTTCAATGATGAGATCTTCAAAGTTTTAAAAGCTCATAAACATGTTTAGAATACCCGAAAGACCCCTACATAACTTCCCTTTTTCTTATTTGCACGTGGTTTGAATTTACAACTTCACCCCTGGACATTATAGTAGGTTGTGCAGAAACAACCTCAACAAACGAGTGGTCATCAATGACCCTTTTCCCAACTAGTGGACCGTCCTGTTGGTCCATGGTTTCGGACAGAGGCTAGTCTTTGGCTGCTATCCTCCCACGCCTCTATTTTGACCCTGGACACCCATCGACAGGGCATCGATTGACCCACGAGTCGTCTACTTCCTCCATTTTTTTGTCTTGGCAATCTTTGCATCAAGGAAAGGGTCGATTCTCAAGGACCCTTGGTTGGTCCTTGGGGAAATTCAGCTGGACGTTTCCAGTCCAAATATGTTCCTATACGAGTTAAGGACCTACTATATAAATTTCATCCAAAATGAACATAAAAAACTTGATGAAACAAACCAAGAAACATAAGATCGTTTCGAGGGAAACCTTTCAAATGTCATGGATGTTTGACCTCTAAACTTTATGAAACATGACATACTCCCTATAAATACTATAATAACACGTGTAATGACCTCATTAACTCATGAAGCACAAAATTAGGCACATAAAAATATATGAGGCACAAAGGTGACTTAGTTATTGAACTCCTTGGTCGTCCATTGACGTCTAACTTCCAAATAACCTAACACTCTAGACATTGCCGCAATACCACATTATAGACCATTTCAGGAACTTAGAATATTATGACAACAAAGTTAGGCTTTAGGTCCACCTATATCATTTTTTGAGATCTTACAATAAGTCATTTAGGAAGTTTAGAACACAAATTTAAAGGAACGTTCATGATGTCCGAAAACTAGTACAATTAGGTGCTAGTGTTGCTTAGCCTATTTGACTATGTTTTAGAAGTCAAAAATTGATGAATTTTCGTGGAAGGGTGTGTAACATATATTAGAGTTGATTCATAGTCGAAACGTCATGGCACGACTTTTCAAGGATCAACCAAGGGCCCTTGAGGAGAACCTTTGCATTTGGGTTGAAGGCTGCCCAAAGCACGGTGCACCAACGACTTTTTATCAACGGACTGTGTTCCAATTGATAGGACATCAAATTCCTTCATCGATGTACAGTAAGAATATTTGGCCAATGACTATTTGACTGGTCTCTGAACTCAATGAAAGACCAGCAGGACAATTTGTCTCTTGGTCTTCGTCTGATAAATGAGGCATTTCACAGCACGTTTTATGTTTGGTGAATTTAGTTAATTAATTAGGGGTTCATGGTGATATAAATATTTTATTTGACAACATATATAAATATCATAAGCTAATTAAATTAACCTAAGCTCTTACAATTCCTTAACCCAAACTCTCTTCCTTCTCTCTTTTTTCATTCTCCCAAGTTGAAGAACACCATTGGAGACAAGACCAAGGTGGGTTTTAGGGGTGCAATAATCAATGTTTCTCCATCAATCTTAATCAAACAATAAGGTATTATATTCATTTAACCTTTGGGCTTTTTTACCCAAAGGGTTCCATCAAATTGATTTTAAATGTATGAGATTCAAGTGGGTCTTTTCCAATCTTAAAATTGATCTTTCAAATTTATTTGTTTATCATTTATTAGGATTGTATTTATTATATTATGATGAATTATAACTATAGTACACTATTTATTGATTTATTGGTCTAGTTTATAGATGATGACCTATTCCTCTTATCGCTAGGTTGTGATTTTGATATTAATTGTCCTGTGTTTGTTCACTTGACTTCATCATTGGTTGAATTACTATCCTATGTTGTTATTGTATCAATTCGAAATAGTTTAAGATGAACTTTAGTCCTATCGTGATACTTCTTGAGTGATTGACATAGATTTTGACTTTGACCTAAGTCTCTTATCTTAAGCTATGAGCTAGTGATGGTGTAACATTTCCTAAATCAAAGATGTGTTATAGAGCCTAAAATAAATGTCTTAAGGTCTAGACACTATGTTCAAGTCCATTTAAATAAATAAAAGTCATTTAGGATGTTTATAAACCAAAAAGTCCATAATGTCTGGAAACTAGTTCAAGGAGGTACTACGTGCCTTAGCATGTATGACTAGCTTTTAGAAGTGGGAAAATGATACAAATTGCTGGAAGGTCGTCTAACATGTGTTTAAATTAATCCATGGTAAAAAAATATGGGTACAACTTTGCAAAGAACAACCAAGGTCCATAGAGGAGGACCCTTTCATTTTGGGTAAAAGACTGCTTGGGCAATGTGCACCCATGAAGGCAAATGACGGAGCATGTGTGGATAGACGAGGTGTTAATGACATTCGTCAATCAACACTTAGACATTTTTGTTAATGTACATTTTGACAAGTGTCAGAACATACCTACGAATATGAACCACGGATGGGGGTAGGGATCGTCAACTCACTGACAGACCGATGGTTGAGGTCTCATCTGTGAGGGCCTTATTTCACTACACGAGTTAATTAGTTCTAATTAATTAATTAAGGGGTTAGGTAATTAGTTGGGGGTTAAGGGGATTCTAATTAAGCTAATTAACACCCCATATAAAGACCCAACCCTATTAGACTATTTCACCTTTGAGAGTTGTTTCCTCAAAGGGTTCCATCAAATTGATATAATAAGTTGGGTTTCCAAGTGGGTTTACATTCAATACCAAATTGATGTTGTGAATTGACTTGTTTATGATTTATTTTGAATATTATGAGTAGATTAATATGTATTCTAACTTAATTATGATATATCTTTATGGTTTGGTCTAGTTTGTAGATGGTGACCTTAACCCCTTAACCCTAGGTGATGATCTATAAATTATGTTATATTCGTTAAATTTACTTGGTAATTCGTTGAATTACTACCAGATGATGTTGTTACACTAATAATGAATGAATTATGGTTATTTAGAGTTTTTTCATTCTATTTCTTGAGAAGTGATGTAGGTTATGAAGTATGTTGTGAGTTTGAACAAAGTATCTTGTCTTAAGATATGAATTAGTATTGAATTGTGATGTAGTGATTATTTTAGACTTTGTTATCATATTATACCCTAATTGGATTTAATTAAGGGTGTATGGTAAGGCCTTGATGATGAATTATTAAGGATACTTGGTGGTAAGTCTTAAAATCCATATCCTTTACTTCAAATTATGGTGAATTGTGATTAAGTCATGATGTTGTATTGGAGTATGCCTTGTTTTAGGATTGATAGGGTGGTATGATGCTGAATTGAAATGTTTTGACGATGGTTTTTGAGATGTTGACTAAGATGTAAATGTTAAAAGGATGGTGAATGATTTACCAATGTGCCTTATCATAATATATGTTATTGTGCTAACTTCACGTATATGAATTGTAATGAAAGGAAAATTCACATGAAATTATAATTCAGCTATGATGATGATGATGTTTATACAAGGGATAGACCCTATGACGTATGATAAGTTCTCATGATTAATAAAGATATTAAATACATTTTAAAATAGACTCTAGCTAAGCACTGAGTGAACTAGAGTGAGGAGTGTCCTTCCAACAAAGGGAAGGTAGTATCACTACTCTACTCTTGATATTGGGGACTATAATGCATGTATCATAAAGAGTATTCCAACTATATATCCTTGTTGTTGAACTATGTTGCCCCCCTAGGAATACTAGCCAGTGGATCCACATAGTTGGTATATTTATGTCTTTGTACTACGTTGGCAAGTAGTCTGACTTCTTTCGGTGTAGGGTTCTATGACATCGGATTCCTTACTAGCTCATGTGGTCTATGTCGGTTTGGAAAAGATGTTCCCAAAAGGTAAAATTAATTGAAGAAATGAACATGTTTATGATAGTATATGATATGTATATGATGAATTTGCACAATGTTGATACTATTTGTTGATTATTTTCCCTTATGAATATGTGTTTGTCTACATTGTTAATGTAATATGATGTCCTCTTAATGTAATATTATGAGAAGTGGGATGTTAGTCATGATTCTTGTTGGGTTACTTGATTTAGTAAGGTTATGGGTCTTTGCCTGATCATTTCACTTGTTGACTCGATAGGGGTTCTTGAGTAATTGTTTTAGATTGGTAATGATGAGGTGTACCCTTATTTATGCTCGTTGAATTTATAACTTCATGATTAGGGTGGTCTTGATTATAATTGCAAGTATGTTGAAATTTCATTAAGTTGACTATGCTTGGTATTGTTGTCCTTTTTAAGTACATGCCTATGACTAAATGAGCATGTTCCATTCGTTAGTATGGTTTTGTTGTATGTGCATAAAGGTTTTTAATGAAAAGTGCATGCTTATCGAAATGTCCCTTTTGTAAGCATGGTTTGTAATATTTGTGCGTATAGTCTCATACATAGTACAAGTGGTGTATTAACTACAATTCATTCTTTTCCCCATTATTTTAGGTTCCGATCATTGAAGGGATTTTGGAGACTACTTTGAAGAAGGCTTGGATTTCTTGATCATTCAAGTTGGTTAGGTCCTCACTAGTCGAGGGCAATACGAATATCAAACTATGAAGTTTTTTTAAATATTCAAGCTCTTATGTTTCTTTCCTTTCATTTGATTACTAAACATGGTATGACCTATAATTGTCTTACTATATTAATGTATGGGCTAGGCCAAATTTGATATACTCTTATTTGATGGTTATGAGATGAGACTACTATTTTGAGATTATATTATATTCTATATATCTTGTGCAATAAAAGTAAAAGACTAAATAATATTCCTATATGAAAGATCTATGTATACTCGTATACATACATATACTATGTGTATATAGAGGTAAGCTAAAAGACATGTCTTACTCTTAAAAGAGGACGATGACGCTGGTTACATCTATGTTGTTTTTCGCAGATGTGACAGATGGATTGTGATGTAGTGATTCAATTGGCATTGTTGTCATGTTTTTTATTGATGTGTGATGAAATTACACCCTTGTTTGGTTGAGTTAAGGGTTGATGGTAAGACCTTGATGATGGATTATGAAGGAGACTTGATAACTCTTGTGATCCCTATTCTTTACTTCAATTGTGGTAAATTGTGATTAAGTGATGATATTGCATTGAATTATACTTTATATTAAGATTGATAGGGTTTGTATTATGTTGAATTGAGATATCTTGACTGTGGATTATAAGGTGTTGGCTAAGATGTAATGCTATAAGAGTGGTGATATACACCGATGTGCCTTATCATAATGTGATTATTTAAATGTGCTAACTTCACTTGCACGTCTTGTAATGAAAGGATAATACTCATGAAATTAATATTGATCTATGATGATTATTATACAAAGGATAGACCCTATGATCTACAATAAGTTATAATGATTAATGAAGACATTAAAGACATTTCAAAAATGGACTCTAGTTTAGAATTGAGTAAACAAGAGTAAGGAGTGTCCACATAGGGAAGGTAGGATTACTAATGTACTCATGACATTGGATACTACAATGCACGTAGCATAAAGAGGGTTCTAACGATATATCCTAGTTCTTGAACTATGTTGGCTCCATAGGAATACTAGCTAGTGGATCCACCTACATGCTATGATCATGTTTTTGTACTACCTTAGCAAGTAGTCCTCCTTACTTCGATGTAGGGTTCCATGACACCGGATTCCACATTATCTTATATAGTCTATGTCGGTTAAGGAAAGATGTTTTAAAAAGGTAAAATTAAGTAAAGGAATGAATATCAACTATGATAATCTAAGGATTTTAACTTAGTCTAAGTGGGGGTATGTGACTCTATCTAATCGTTTCATTACTTGCACATTGTTGATACTATATGATGATTGGTTTCACATATGAATATGTGTTTGTCTTTATTTTAAAGTATGATGATATATACTCTTAATAATGCACTATGTGAAGCGGGACATTGGTTATGGGTCTTGTTGAGTTTACTTAATTAATTAAGGTTACGTGGCTTTGCTAGGTCATTACACTTATTGATTCAATAGGGGATCATGGGCAATTCTCTTGCTTTTGTTATGTTGTAATGAACTCTTATCTATGTTTGTTTCTACTATAAGTTGACGATTGAGTTGTCTTCACTAAGTGTTCAAATATATATTTATATTTATGTTATACTCTTGTTAGAGGGTTATGAGATGAGACATCCATTTGAGACTATGTAATATTTTATATAACTATGTGTCATAAAAGTAGAAGACTTTGTAATCTTCATATACGACGGGTCTATGTACACTCGATACAAATATTATTCTATGCTACATGACGACATGGACATTTCTCATTTAATGGTTCATTCTCAAAATATGTTAGAGGCAGGGTCTAAGCGGAAGAGTAGAGATGCCAAAAGGGAAAGATCATTTGATGGTTGCTCTACAAGGGGAAGTCTTGAGATTCAAGACGATCCTAGGTTCAACAAGATGGTTTCTAATCATGTTCTTTCCAAATTGTTATACTGTTGTTAGATGGTTATGAGAAGAGACATCCATTTGATACTATGTTATATTTTATATAACTATGTGCAATAAAAGTAGAAGACATTGTAATCTTCATACATGAAGGGTGTATGTATGCTCGATATAATATTATGTCTATGCAACATGATGACATGAACATTTCTCGTCTCATGGTTCATTATCAACATGTCAAAAAGTCAAGGGTAAGAGGAATAGTAGATATGCCAGAAGGGCAAGATATTTTGATAGTGGTTCATCAAAAGGAAGGCTTGAGATTCAACACGAGCCTAGGTTCAAGAAGAAGGTTCCTAATCATGATCCTTACTAATTTTTATAATCTTTTTAGTTGGTTATGAGATGAGACATCCATTTGAGACTATGTTATATTTTATATAACTATGTGCAATAAAAGTAGAAGACTTTGTACTCTTCATATACGAAGGGTCTATGTGTACTCGATATAAATATTATGTCTATGATACATAACAACATGAACATTTCTCATCTCATGGTTCATTCTCAACATGTGCAAGAGGTAAGGTCTAAGAGGAAGAGTAGAGATGCCAAAAGGGCAAGATCTTTTGATGGTGGTTCTTCAAAGAAAAGGCTTGAGATTCAAGACGAGCCTAGTTCAACAAGATGGTTTCTAATCCTGTTCCTTCAAAGTTTCCTAAGGATACAGATGATAGGGTGTTACCCTAAACCTAATAATGGAAGGATACTAGTTCACCAACCAAGATTGATTGTGGAACATGTGGCAAGAAGAACTATGGTTATTGTCTTAAAGGAACGGATAATTGTTTTTGTTGTGGTAAAAGTGTACACAAGGTTATGGATTGCCCTAATATTAGGGGTCAAGATAAGGGTAGTTTTCAATATCAAGCAAATTATTCTAGTGATTCTATTAAGAGGAACCACTTGTATGCTGTCCACTATAGGGGTGAGCAAGAGATTTCACCCGAAGTGGTGGCCGATTTGTTAAAAGTATTCTTCATTTGATGTATATGCCTTACTTGACCCAGTGCTACCTTATAATTTTTTACTCCTCTAGTAGCTAAAAAGTTTCACATTTTACTCGATATTTTGCATGAACCTTTTATAATGTCAACTCGATGGGTGAGTTTGTTGTTGCAAAAGGGTGTGTAGAAATTGTCCTATAATTTTGCCCAATAGAGTTTCTTATATTGAACTAGTAGAACTTGATATGCTTGAATTTGTTGTCATTTTGAGTATGGACGGGTTGCATGATTACTTTGCCTCTATTAATTGTAGGACAAGGGTGGTGAAGTTTAACTTTCATAATGAGCCTGTTTTATAGTGGAAGGGAAAACTTCTATTGTTAAAGGTCGTATCATCTCTTGTTTGAAAGAATGAAATATGATCTCAAAAGGGTGTCTATACCATATAGTAAGAAACCAAGATTTACACTTTGAAATTCCTCCCATTGAGTCGGTCCCCGTAGTGAGGGAATTTATGGAGGATTTCCTAATGATCTTCTGAGTATTCCTCTTGTACGGTAAATTGAATTTCGTACTGACTTGTTACCGGATACAAATCCCATTTCAATTCCACCTTATCGGATGAATACGACCGAATTGAATGAGTTAAAGGCTCAACTCAAAGATTTACTAGACAAAGGTTCCGTTAGACCAATTATTTCTCCATAGGGTGTTCCAAATTTATTTGTAAATAAGAAGAATGGGTCCCTTATAATGTGCATTGATTATCGCCAACTCACTAAAGTCACTATTAAGAACAAGTAACCTCTCCCTCGGAGTGACGACTTGTTTGGTCTACTCTAAGGGGCAAGATACTTTTCAAATATTGATATGAGATCAGGGTATGACCAAACTTAGGGTGAGAGGTCAGAACATTCCAAGGACAACATTTATGACTAGATATTGTCACTTTGAGTTCTTAGTAATGTCCTTTGGTCTCATGAATTCATGCCGGCATTTATGGACCTCTAAATAGGGTTTTTCCAAGATACCTAGATTCATTTGTCATTGTCTTCATTAAAGACATCTTATTATATTCGAAAAATAAGGGTGATCACATGAACCATTTAAGGGTGTTGTTACATGTTCTTAACGAGAATCAATTGTTTGCCAAATATAGCAAAAGTGAGTTTTCGTTGAGGTTGGTGACATTACTTGGTCATATCATCTCTAGTGATGGAGTTGAGATTGATCCAACAAAAACGAAGGCGGTTAAAAAGCCTAGACCATTGACTCCAACTTACATAAAAAGTTTCTTGGGTCTAGCGGGTTAGTATTAGAGGTTTTTGGATGGTTTTTAGTCTATTGCATCTCCCTTTACTATTTTGACCCCAAAGAGTAAGAAATTTTAATTGTCGGAGGCGTGTGGTAGAAGATGCAACATCTTGAAAGATATGCTTACTTCAATTTTGGTATTACCTTTACCGGAGGGTACAAAGGGTTTCGTTGTGTATTATGGTTCATCTAGAGTGGGTTTAGGGTGTGTGCTTATGCAACATGGGAAGGTAATAGCCTATGCCTCTAGGCAACTTAATATGCATGAGAGAAAGTATCCAACTCATGATCTTGAATTAGCAGCCGTGGTATTTTCCTTGAAAATATTGAGGCATTACTTGTACAGTGTCCATGTTGATGTGTATACCGACTACAAGAGTCTCCTATATGTGTTTACTTAAAAGGAGTTGAATTTTAAACAAATAAGGAAGTTGGAATTGTTGAAAGACCACGACATGAGTGTTCTCAATCACCCCGGCAAGGCCAATGTGGTTGCAGATGATCTAAGTCATATCACCATGGGTAGTGTGTCTCACATAGAGGAAGCTAAGAAAGACCTAGTAAGAGATGGTCATACTTTGACTTGATTAGGTTTTAAGTAAGAAGATTCTCTAAACGGTGGTTTTATGGTCCATCATAACTCCGATCTATCCTTTGTGGTTGATAGTGTCTTGAGTTTTACAGGAAGGTTGTGTGTTCCCAATGTATATGAGTTGAGGAATCGGATCCTTGAAGAAGCACATGGGTCCCGTTACACCATTTATCAGGGTTCAAGAAAAATGTACCATGACCTTAGTAAATTATTTTGGTGGGAAGGTTTATAAAATGTTATAGCTGAATATGTTGCTAAGTGTCCAAATTTCCAACAAGTGAAAGCCGAACATCAAAGTCGGGTTGTTTACTACAGGAAATCCAAGTTCGTACTTGGAAGTGGGAAGACATCAATATGGATTTTGTAGTAAGTTTGCCTCGGATTTAAAGGCAATATGACTCAATATGGGTTTTTGTGGATAGATTGACCAAATCTGCTCATATAATTCTAGTCAAGTCTACTTATTTGGTTGAAGATTATGCATTGATCTTCATAGATGAGATTTTGTGTCGCCATGGTATTTCATTATCGATCTTATCAGATCGTGGTGCACAGTTCACATCTAGATTTTTAAGGACATTCCAAGAAGGGTTGAGTACTAAGGTAAAGTTGAGCACCACTTTTCATCTCCAAATGGATATTCCAAGGGAGTATACTTTCAAACACTTGAATATATTCTTAGGTCTTGTATTATTGTTTTGATGGTAAATTGGGACAAAGATTTTCCATTGGTGCAGTTTGCTTACAATAATAGTTTCCATTCATCCATATCTATGACTCCTTATGCAACGTTGTATGGTAGGCGGTGAAGGTCTCCTATTGGGTTGTTTGAAGTGGGTAAGACTTAAATTCTTGGTCAACATTTAATTTATAAAACTTAGGAGAAAGTTCATATTATAAGGAATCACTTACAAATTGCCTATAGGCGGCAAAAGTCTTATGTCGATCATAGGAGAAGAAATTTAGATTTTGAAGAAGGTGATAAAGTGTCTTTGAAAATTTCGCCTATGAAAGGGGTTGTAAGATTAGGCAAGAAATGGAAGTTGAGTCCTCGTTATGTGGGTCCCTATGAAATTATTCAAAGGGTCTGTAAGGTTGCTTATGAAGTTAAGGTTGCATAGTAAATTAGCTTCAGTTCATCCATTTTTCCATGTTTCTATTCTTAAGAAGTGTATCATTGATCCCGAGTCTATTCTTCCCATTGGGAGTCTTGTTGTAAAGTATAACATCTCTTATGAGGAAGTTCGGTTCAAATCCTTGATAGGCTAGTAAGAAATGGAGGAACAAAGAGGTGTCTTCAGTAAAGGTTTTATGGAAGAATCACCTAGTTGAGGGTGCAAGTTGGGAGGCCTAGGCCGACATTAATTCCTGTTACCCTTATCAATTTGATAACTAAGGTTAGTTATTCTTACAGATAATGAAAATAATAACTAAAATGAAGTTTCTTGATTTTTGGTGTATGTTTTGAAAAATATGCATTTTTGAATGTTGTTCATTGATTATAGTGAAGTATGCCAATAATTTGCAATTTTTCTTGTTTGAGTTATGTTTTGCATTTTGATATGGGAATCTTTATGAAATAATATATATCATGTGGCTAAGTTGAACTTTGTTATAATTGATTCATAAATTTTATGCTAAGCTCTTGTTGTGGTGAGAAGGATATTCCTCATAATGTGATGTTTGAGCTTAGGTGTGGTAATTGGAGCTTTTTTAATTACCTTAAGTAAATGGTATAATTCATGTTGTTATGGATTTCCGTTTGTTGGGATGATAGTCTTGAGTCTATTCCTTCCTTCAAACTATTTAAATGTCATTCGGGCACGAATGTTCCTAAAAGGGGGATAATATAACACTTCGAAAATCCAAGACGTGTTCTAGAGCCTAAAATAAGTGTCATAAGGTGTAGACAGTGTTTTTACGTCCATTTTTATGAATATAAGTCATTTATGAAGTCCAGAAACAAAAACATCCAAGAACGTCCATGAAATAGTTCAAGGAGGTACTAACGTGCCTTAGCCTGTTTGACTAGATTTTAGAAGAAGAAAAATTATGAAAATTGGTGTAAGGGTATCTAACATGTGTTTATGCTTATTCATGGTCGAAACATTGGGCTACGACTCAGCAAGGACCAACCAAGGGCCCTTGAGGAGAACCCTTTTAGTTTTTGGGTCAAAGACTGCCTGGCAGTGTGCACCCAAGAAGGGAAACAACAGAGTGTGTGTGGATCGACGGGGCGTCGATGCCATATGTTAACTAACACTTAGACATTTTTACTAATGTTCCATTTGTATTAGTGTATGACCTTACTTACGAATGTGCAGAACGGAAGGGGGTAGTGATCGTCGACTCACAAATGCACCTCTGGTCGAGGTCTCGTCTGTGAAGGCCTTATTTCACTGAACGGTTTTAATTAATTCAAATTATTTAATTAAGGGGTTAGGTATTTAGTTGGGGCTAAGGGGATTCGAATTAAGCTAATTAACACTCCATATAAAGACCCCAACACCATTACACTAATCAAAACTCACATAATTCAGAAACCCAAACTCTCTTCCTTCTCTCTCAAAGACACCCCCATTGAATATCAAGCTAGAGGTGGATTCAACGGATGAAAAGGTTCAATTTAATCCTTAATTCATAAACAATTAGTAATGTATGGGATCTATTTCACCTTTGATACCTGTTTCCTAAAAGGGTTCCATCAAATTAATTTTAAAAGTTTTGTTTTCAAGTGGATTTTCATCCAATACGAATTTGATGTTGTGAATTGTATTTTTTATGATTTATTTTTGATATTATATATTAACATGTATTATAACTTAATTATGATATATCTTGATGGTTTGGTCTAGTTTGAAGAAGCTGACCTTCACCACTTAACCCTAGGTGATGATGATCTTGATATAAATTATGTTAAATTTGTTTGATTGACTTGTTTATTGGTTGAATTACATCTAGATGTTGTTTTTATAATAATTATGAATGAATTAGGTTTATTTATAGTCCTTTCATGCTAGTTCTTTATGAGTGATCTAGGTTATGAAGTATGTGTGAGTTTGACCTAAGTATCTTGTCTTAAGCTATGAACTAGTATTGAATTATGATGTAGTGATTCATTTATATTTATAATCATTTCAATCATTGAATTTTGGTGATGTTATAACCAAATTGGGTTCAGTTTACGTTTAATGGTAAGACCTTGATGATGAATTATGAAGGAGACTTGCTAACTGTTATGATCCCTATACATTACTTCAAATTTTGGTTAATTGTGATTAAGTTATGATGTTTTATTGGAGTAATCCTTGTATTAGGATTTATAGAGTTGTATGATATTGAATTTAAATGTCTTGACTAGGGTTTGTGAGGTGTTGTCTAAGAACTAAATGTGATAAGGATGTTGAATGATTAACCAATGTGCCTTATCATGATATGAAAATGTTAATGTGCTAACTTCACCTATATGAACTGTAATGAAGAGAAAATTCTCATGCAATTTTTATTGACCTATGATGATGATGATTATGTTTATATATGGTTTATGCCCTATGACCTACAATAAGTTATGATGATTAATAAAGACATTAAAGACATTTAAAAAGGGACTCTACCTTAGCACCGAGTGAAGTAGAGTGAGGAGTGTTCTTCCCACATACGGAAGCTAGAATCACTAATATACTATTGAGATTGGAGACTATAATGCTTGTAGCATAAAGAGGGTCCCAATTGTATCTCCTAGTTTATGAACTATGTTGCCTCCATAAGAATACTAGCTAGTGGATCCATATACTTGTTATGTTCATGTTTTGGTACTACATTAGCAATTAGTCCGCTTTATTTTTGTGTAGGGTTCCATGGCACCAAATTTCACATTAGCTCATTTAGTATATGTTGGTTAGAGAAAGATGTTCCGAACATGTTAATTGAATTAAAGGTATGAACTTTAACTAAGATAATCTAAGGGGCCTAGCTTAGTCTAGGTAGGGGTATAAGACTCTACCTAAACATTGCACTAGTTAGCTTTGAGGGGAGTCTTCGGAGGATGTTCTTATTTATGAACATGTTTATGAGGGTATATAATATATATATGATGTATTTTCACACTGTTGATACTATATGTTGATTAGTTTCCCGTATGAATATGTGTTGGTCTACATTGTTAAAGTCAGATGATATGTACTCTGAAATTCCATGTTATGAGAAGTGGGATGATAGTAATGATTCTTTTTAGGTCACTTTTATGAGTAAGTTTGTGGGGCTTTAGATGGTCATTGCACTTGTTGATTCGATAGGGGTTCGTGAATATTTGTCTTACTTTTGTTATAATGAAGTGTACCCTTAGTCATACTTGTTGAATTTATAACTTTATGATGAGGGTGGTGTTGATTACATATGCAAGTATGTTGATATTTTCATTAACTTGACTATGCTTTGTATAGTTGTCAATGTGATGTATATGACTATGACTAAATGCACATGTTTTATTCGTTGGTATGGTTTTGTTGTCTATGTATAATGGTTTTTAATGAAAAGTGTATTCTTATTTAAATGTCTCTTTTCTTAGCATGTTTTTCAAGTATGTGTTCATATGGTCTCATACTTACTACAAGTCGTATACTAACCCCATTTCTTGATTTCCCCAACATTTTAGGTTCCGGTTGTTGAAGGGATTTTTTAGACTACTTTGAACTAGGCTTTGATATCTTGACCATCTATGTTTAATAAGTCCTCACTTTCCAATGGAAATGCCAATATCAAGATATGAAGATGTTTTAGTATTAAGACTCGTATGTTTCTTTCTTTTCATTTGATTACTAAACATTGTATGATCTATATGTGGTCTTAGTGTATTAATGTATGGGCTAGGACCAATTTGATATACTATTATTTGATGGTTGTGAGATGTGACATCTATTTTGAGACTATGTTATATTTTATATATCTATGTGCAATAAAAGTAGAAGACTAAGTGATCTTTGCATACGAAGGGTCTATGTATACTCGATATAAATATATACTATGTGTATGTAGGGATCTGTGTAAACCTCCAATTACAAATAATAAAAAAAATTTAATTTCCGCTAAATTTTACCTATGAATTTAATTATGTAACATAAGAGGCTATTCTTACTCCTCAAAGAGGACGAGAAAACCGGTTACATCTAGGGGTTTTTCCAAGATGTGACAATTGGATTGTGATTTAGTGATTCAATTGGATCTATTGTCATGTTGGTTATTGATGTTTGATGATATTACACTATTATTGGTTTGAGTTAAGGGTTGATGGTAATAACTTGATGATGGATTATGAAGGGGAGTTGGTAAGTCTTGTTATCCCTATTCTTTTCTCCAATTGTGGTAAATTGTGATTATGTGATGATATTGCATTGAAGTATACTTTGTATTAAGGTTGATAGGGTTGATATGATGTTGAATTGAAATTTCCTTACTGTGGATTGTGGTGTGTTGACTAATATCTAATGTTATATGAGTGGTGATACTTACCAATGTGCCTTTTCATGATGTGGATATGTAAATGTCCTAGCCTCAATTATATGAATTAGAATGAAAGGTTAACACTTATGCAATTATTATTGAGATATGATCATTATGATTATATAAGGGATAAACCCAATTATCTACATTAGGTTATAATGATTAATAAAGGCATTAAAGATATTTCAAAAATGGACTCTTGTTTAGAACTGGGTGAACTAGAGTGAGGAGTGTCCCTTCCCACATAGGGAAGGTTGGATCACTAATGTATACTTGAGATTGGATACTATAATGCATGTATCAAAAAGAGGATCCCAACTATATCTCCTAGTTCTTGAACTATATTGCCCCCATAGGAATACTAGATAGTTTATTCACGTAGTTGTTATGTTCATATTTTAGTACTACCTTGGCAAGTAGTCCTCCTTCCTTCGGTGTAGGGTTTAAAGACACAGAATTCAATATTAGCTCATATGGTCTATGTTGTTTATCGCAAGATGTTCCCAAAAGGTAAAATGAACCAAAATAAAGAACTTCAACTAGGATAACCTAAGGGGTTTAACATAGTCTAGGTAGGGGTATGTGACTCTACCTAATCATTTCACTAGTTAGCCTTGAGGGAAATCTTAGGAGGAGGATCTTATATATGTATATGCTTATAATGGTATATGATATGTATATGTTGATGTTTCACATTGTTGATACTATATGACAGTTGGTTTCACTTATGAATATGAGTTGGTATTCATTGTTAAAGTATGATGGTATGTAGTCTTAATAATGCACTATCTAAAGTTGGACATTTGTTATGGGTCTTGTTGAGTTTACTTGATTGAGTAAGGTTACGTGGATTTGCTTTGTTATTGGACTTGTTGGCTCAATAGGGGTTCATGGTCTATTGTCTTGCTTTGGTTATGTTGCAATGAACTCTTACGTATGCTTGTTGCTACTATAACTTGATGATAGAGTTGTCTTGACTAAGTGTTCAAGTACATTGATATTCATGTGACTTGATTTGACTTAAGGTTGTTTGGTCTTGTAGAGTACATGGTATTGACTTGTCGAATATGTATTAATAACTTGTATTGGTTCTTAAATGTGCAGAAGACTTTCTAAATGTAAAATAGCATGTTTTAATTAAAATATCCTATTTTTAGCATGATTATATTTGTGCATATGGTCTCATTCTTATTACATGTTGTGTTCTAACTCGATTTTCTCCCTTTTCCCCAAAAAATTTTAGGTTATGATCGTCGAAGATCTTTTGAGGCGATTTTGAAGGAAGACTTGGAGTTATCATTCATCCAAGTTGGGTAGGTCTTCACTTTTTGAGAGCAACTCCACTATCAAGTTTACGATTTTCTTCTATTTTTAAAATTCAATGTTATTTCTTTTCATTTGAGTAATAGACATTTTATAGCCTATATGTTGCTTTATTACATTGATGTTTGGTCTAGGCTCAAATTATTATATCTTGTTAGATGGTTATGAGATGAGACATCCATTTGAGACTATTTTATATTTTATATAACTATGTACAACAAAAGTAGTAGACTATGTATATTCCCTAAGGGTCTATGTATACTAGATATAAATATTATGTCTATGTAGTGGTTTACGTAAACCTCAATATAGATGAAATAAAAAGTTTAAAACTTTTCTGGATTTCTGGCCAGTGAATTTAATGATGTAAGCTAAGAGACTAGTCTTATTCCTCAAAGAAAATGATGATGCCAGTTACGTTAAGGAATACTTCCTGAATGTGACAAACTTGGTACAAGAGCATGAGGTTGAATATCTTTGAGTCGATGTCTCTCTCAACAACGTCTATGTAGATTCTTACTCATAATATTGAAGAGTACCACACTTATGAATAGGAAACTATAAGATTCTTAGGAAAACGCTCACTTTCTTTGAAATCTAATATCGTACATCTAGAGTCTTATACTCTATGTGCTTGTAGTCTCTAATACTTTTATTGTGATTTTAAGCAATAAAAAATCGAAGGAACGCAACACGAATACTTTATGAAGAGATTTCCAATGCAGGAGATCCTCCCCGAGGAAATGAAGTCCCTCCTATTGAAGAAGATATTAATGATGACCAAGCTCTGGTAAATACGCCTCCTTGGCGCATAGTGACATAAGGGCTGCCATTCTCAACATGGCCCAAGTCATTACAACTCAAGCACAAGACGTCACCACCCAATCTCAAGCCATGATGGCCCAAGCTAATCGGGAGGTTATACACCAATCCAACCAAGACGTTGGTACCATGGCCTCCCAATTGAGGGCCTTCACTAGGATTAATCCCCGTACACTCTATGGGTTCAATTTCCGGAAAGCCCCCAAGAGTTCATTGATGAAATCTACAGGATCCATTATGCTATGGGTTGACTACTAGTGAGAAAGCCGAGTTAGACACTTACCAACATAAGGATGTGTCACAAACTTGGTACGTCTAATGGAGGGACAATAGGCATTTGAGAGGTGGACCGGTGACTTTGGAGGTTTTAAACATGCTTTTATTGAAAGATTCTTTCCTAGGGAGAAGCGGGAAGGTAAAGTGGTGGAGTGCATCAATCTTCGTCAAGGTGGTATGAGTGTGATTGAATACTCCTTGATATTAACTAAATTGTCAAAATATGCTCCTCGTTTGGTTTCCGATCTTAGGTATAAAATAATTTGCTTTCTGATGGGAGTGTCGGATAACTTGCTAGAAGAGTATTATTAGGCTATGATACATGAAAACATCAACATTTCAAATCTCATGGTTCATTCTCAACATGCACACCATAGGAATAATATCTCCATATTTTCATGGAAAAAACTACAGCAGCAAACTTAAGGTCATAAGTTGGATAATCCTTCTCATGAACTTTGAGTTTCCTAGAAGAATTAGCTATCACCTCTCAATGTTGAACAAGGACACATCCCAAGACCACTCAGGAATCATAACAATACAATACATAGCCTTCATCACCCGCCAGTAAGGTCAACACAGCAGCGAAGGTAAGCTTGTATTTCATTTATTGAAAACATTTTTCACAATCTTCCAACTATTCAAACTTCACCTTCTTTTAAGTCAAAGTTTTTAAAGGAGAACTTGTAGGCCAAAATTTATCCTTAAATCTTCAATAGTACCCGGCTAGATTAAAGAAACATTTTATGCCTATGTTAGTCAAAGGTCTAGGCCAATCTCTGACCACTTCGGTCTTCTTTGGATCCACCTCTACAACATCACCAGAGATAATATGGCCAAGAAAAGCAGCCGTTCTTAACAAAAATTAACACTTGATAAAATTTGTTTAAAGTTGGTGTTCTTTAAGGTCTTTAAAGAAAACCTCACGTGACTCTCATGCTCATTTTCATTTTGGAATATAACAAAATATCATTAATGAACAAAATCACAAATGAGTCGAGGTCTTCTCTTAAAACTCTATTCATTAGGTCCATAAAAACTTTCGGGGTTTTTGTTAATCTAAAATACATAAATAGAAATTCATAGTGACCATATCTAGTTCGGAAAGCTATTTTGGGAATATCTTCACCCCTACCCTATGTTGGTGATATTCAGACCTGAACTCAACCTTGAAAAAGTAGCTAGCACCTTTGAGTTGATAAAATATATCATCAATCCGAGTGAGATGATACTTTTTCTTTATGGAGACGTTATTAAATTACCGATAATTAATGCACATTCTAATAGACCCATCCTTTTACTTCACAAACAAGACTAGAGCACCCCATGGAGATATTCTAGGTTGAATGAAACTGTTATCTAGTAAATCTTTGAGTTGGAGATTCAACTCTTTCAATGTAGTCGAAGCCATCCTATATGGATGAATTGAAATGGGATTTGTCTGGTAAAAAATCAATGCCAAATTCAATTTCCCATTCCAAGGATTCCCTGGAACATCACTAGAACAAACTCATGATATTCCCTTTCTATGGGGACTAACTTAATAGAAGGAATTTCACATTCTAGGTCCTTAACCCTCACAACATGATATAGACAACCCTTGTCTATCATCTAACAAGACTTTAAAAAATAAATGATTTGACCTCTTGGAATACGAATGGTAAATGGTTCCATCAAAACATCAGGAAGTACATTAATTTTATTAGATACCAAAGGTGTAATAAAAGAAAGAGTATCACCTGGATCAAGCATTGCATAGACATTATCAGAGAAGACTTGTAACATACCCGTCACAACATTGGGAGAGTTCCCTTCTTTACCCCTAGCCTTGAGTGCATAGAAACAGTTCCTTTCTTGAGCTTCAGAACTAGATACGCTTAGTTGAGGTTGGTCATCCCCCTTGCCTTGGCTTCTCACATTAGAAATTTGTTTCACCATATAGCCACCCTTTCCATAACCGTAGCAATTATTAGTCCCAACAAGAGACTCACCCACATGTTTCTTATCACATTAACCACAAGTTAGTCTCTCTTATGGTGGATAAACATTTCTCCACCATTGAGGTTTAGGATTAGAACATCTATCATTGCTATTTTTATAGAAATTAAAAGGAAACTTATTTGAAAATATCTTCTTAAACTTAGGCTTGTCAAGAACATCAAGCCTATTCTCAGAGGAACTATTTTCAAAAGACCTTGCCTTAATAGCTTCCCTATTCTTCTTGTTTAGACTACTATCCTTAACCTGTTTAGTATGAACCATCAGCCTAGAAAGATCCATATTGTCATGATGCATGGCTGTACGACTTTCATCCTCAATCTCTTCGAACACTCCCGTTACAAAATGGCTAATCTCATCCCTATCATTATAAACCAAAAAAATAGAATATTTGGATAGATTCATGAACTTTAATGAGTATTCCTTACACTCATACCTCCTTGACGAAGGTTGATAAACTCCTCTACCTTAGCTTCTCTTTGTTCCCTTTGGAAGAATCTGTCAAAAAAGGTCTTTTTGAAGATCTCTCATGTCATGGGACCAACTTCTAAAGACCTACTATCCTTCCACTTACCATGTTTGAGCCACGTCCTTGAGTTGATAGGAAACAAGTTCAACCTTCTCAATAGTACTCACCCCCGTATAAAACAAAATATTGTAAACCTCATCAAGGAAGTTTGGGGTTCTTCATAAATTTTAGATCCAAAAAACATAGGTGGATTCATCCTCGTAAAGTCCCTCAAACGGCTAGCCATAAGTCTAGCATGTTGGTTTTCTCGAGAAACAACCTCTCTGTTAGCTTGTGCCATAATGAACTAAGATTGGGTGGTTATGGCTTGGGCCATTTGAAGCATGGCTGCCTTCACCTCACTATCGATCATTGTCGCAGGATTGACAAAAACTTGTTCATTTGCAAAAACTTGTACTTGAGGAGTATTTCGATTGCCTTAAGGAATATCTCCCGCATTCGCAATATCCTCCCGCACTCTCCTCAGTGTTGTCCTTATTGTGTTCATCACCTAATACCACAAGAAAGGGATTCGATACTAAAACACACATAGTGTCTAAACTCTAAAGTCATGACATAGGATTATCAAGAAAAGAGAAGTTTCCTAGTCATCACATAGCGTCTAATCTATAATTGTGGCTCGCTTCACAACCATGAACAAGATAGTATGTAACGTGGTTTTGTGACACATTTATCCTAAGGATATTAACCTCATTTTCTAATACCAGTTTCGTCACACTCAAAGAGTACACCCCATATGCGACAGGTGGTGACGTCCTCCTATAGAACTCATAAAAACCTCTTAGCGTTCTTCATTAGATATCATAAGTTAATATTTTTGGAAAATTAAAAACATTACAACTATGTGAAGTATACTTGGACTTCATAATTAAAATTCATATTAGCATACAATATTTTAAAAAAAATGTCTCACATGTATAAAACAATCTAAAGAATACAAATAAATAGAGGACTTAATACAAAAGAATCCAAAGAACGTAAATGGAAATTGAATATTCTTAAAACTACTAAAGTCTTCATAAGCTAGAGTATTAAAAGATAGCATCCCCGAACATCAGTACCTACCAATACTTGGAAAAAAAGTTCTAAGGTTCTTCAATCGACTTTCTTCATCTTCAACGGGCGGCCCCTACATTTGTAGTAATACAAGGTATTGGGGTTAGTACGCCAAATGTACTAAGTATGTGTATATGCACATAACGTTTAACGACATACATGAAAAATGATCATTTATCATTTCTTTGCAATAGATGCTAAGTCATATGAATGTCTTTAATGCACATACA
Source organism: Solanum lycopersicum (assembly GCF_036512215.1). Taxonomy (NCBI): domain Eukaryota; kingdom Viridiplantae; phylum Streptophyta; class Magnoliopsida; order Solanales; family Solanaceae; genus Solanum; species Solanum lycopersicum. The sequence goes on from NC_090807.1 coordinate 14,319,944, forward strand.
AAGAAAATGTACAAATTAAGGATTCGATCAACATAAAACTTGATCATAAGTAAATACATTATCATAGAGTCATTATAACTTTTCATATTCAATTGATCATACAAACATAACTTACAAAACACTTAATCATGATTTCATACCCATCCTACAAGTACAATGGTCATGTGGAGACCATAAATAAAGTATTTTTTCATGTAACTTGTAACATAAATGGTCATCACCTTATAAAGAAATATATGACAATAACATGTTCATTAACATAATCATCTTCGTATAAGAGTAACAACATTTATCATAATCATCATACCTTGAATGTTATCATTATACATAAGAACAATCTCCTAGGAGTTCCCTTAGATTCAACTTGTGTAATTTTTAGGTAGAGTCTCACAACGCTACCTATACTAAGTAGATTAGTCAAGTTATCCTAGTTTACATCCATTTACTTTTATTTCATTTTACATAAGTGAACATACACATTAACATACATAGACAATGTGATATAAACATCAAATCCAATGTCATAAAACCCTACACCTAAAGAAGGTGGTCTACTGGCCAAAGTAGAACCCAACATTACATAGCTTTCTAAGTGGATCCAATATCCAGTATCCTATGTTTGAAACACTATTCAAGAACTAGGAGATGTATTAGATACCCATAATTCCACATTACATAGAAGACTCTATCTCACGAGAGTTAGTGAGAACCTATCTTCAAACTAGGTAAGGGAGAGTTAGTGTGAACCTATCTTCAAACTAGGTAAGGGACACCTCTCATACCTTTGAGATTAATAATCCACAAAATTTAATTGGAAACCATGGATTCATCGTCCTCTTCCTTAAGCTCTTCTTGTTCAACAATGCAGTTTTAAAAAGAGAGTGTTTCTTGAGATAGATGGGTAATTGCATTTGAATTTGATTTAGGCATGTAAAAAGTGTTCTAGAACTGACCTAGTTTCAATACATAGTTGTATTATAAAATACCTAAAAGTCCCTCCATTTAAATGGGTCTTTTATAAAGTTAAATTACTAAAAATACGACTTTAATTAATATGGGAAGTGGTTGCGCGTCGCAGAGCCATTACCCATTATTTTTCTAAAATCTTTGGTTAAGGTAGTGGGGTGAGTATTAGCCTCGCATCATGAGGCTGCCCGTCATATATTGAGGAAGCGCACCTTGTGAGGTCTGTGCATGGTGCACCTTGTCCCCCAATTTGGCAGTTTGCAGGTTGCATGACAGGTTGCTCACCCATGTGTGGGTCCTCCCTAAAGACCCTTCGATTGGTCTTTGGGTGTCGTTACAAGACTTCTGGACACTTTGTACTAAATACTACCTAACCAAGGTATCTTTTAATGTTTTGGACTTCCTTTGACACTTCGAAACCTTCACCAAAAATAGGGACCTCAACTAGTTCAAATTGTTTACGGACGTCAAGGTCTTTCTTTGTCATTTTGGCTCTAACATTTTCAAAATAAACTTACTAGATAAATATAGGTCAGGAAATATCATTTTAGAAATTATTTAATAGATAAAGGTCTAGTGTAACTCATGAAATTTCCGAAGTGTTATAGTATTTATGAATGAGTGAAATTCTAGCATTGGTAGACTAATGTGAAACATTGAATATTAAAAGAATTTTACGAATGTGAAATCTTGAAATTAAAAAGAATCATATGAATGTGAAACCTTGAATATGATAAGAAGGTTAAGAATTTGAAATCTTCAATATGAAAACAACGTTAAGAATATTAAACCTTGAATACAAAATGAAGGTTAATAACGAAGCCTTGAAATAGTAGACCGTAATGGTGCCCTTTCTTGAGATGAATGATGGACTTAGAGTTAGGTTTTATGGAACGACATGAAACCATCTCTAATAAAGTCATAAGAGCCATCCTTATAAGCCTTTATCGGTAGACCTTGGGTTAACACTTCTTGGTAGTGATACTATATAAGTTTGTAGAACTACATAATGGTACCTTCTCAAATACTAATATGTAAATCAACTTACTCTATGAGAAACAAGTCAAAGTAGTCAATGGATATGTTTGTGGTAGAAGCAACACATAAAGTTTGAGACTAGAGTGCAAAGAAGCCATTCATATCCCTTAACTATGTGCCTACATGGGGTGTGTCCTATTTCTACATTTGTCAAGTAGAAAACCTTCCACTGTGTGGGTTCTTATGACACCGGATTACATACCTAGCTAGTATGGTCTATGTCGTTAATGCCTATTCTCAACATATGGGATATGCACTCTAGTTGTTGGATAGGTTCTATAACGAGTTGGTAGTGGAACGGGATTCTATTTACATATGTCACGAGTAGGCTTTGCAGATACTAAAGTGAGTTCCCTAGATCTTCTAAGACCATTGTGTGATGTCCCCTATTTTTTTAGTTGTGTCTTTAATGGCCTAATGAAAAAAGTTTATTTTGTTAAATTATATTGAATAGAAAGGTTCTTATCTAGGGTGGGTTTAAATATCACATAGGTGTGCTTGAAGAGGTTATATGAGTGGTATCTTCATGTTCTTGTCAGGTGGGTCTTAGAGTAACCTTAGGTAGAGACTCTATATGTTGAAAAGGTTTACTTGATAAATATGAAATTAAGTTCTTTATTTTGATACTAGTTGAATAAGTCTTATATATGATTTTTGACTTGAATTAGGTTTCTTAAACTCATATGATGAAGGTTTTTATCAAAATTTCATTAAAGCATGTCTCTATACTGAATGTGTCTTTTGCATGGCTTTCATATTTGGTGCTTAATTGTGCTAACCCCTTCTTTTCCCATTTTTAACTAAAGTGTAGGAATTAGAGGTCCTGGTATGCTATGGATGATGGATGAGTTTATAAGGCTTGAAGATGAAGATTTGGTGAGTACTTATAGATTCGACGAAAAAACCCACATGTTCTTTTATGGTCCTTTTGTCTTTATTTTAAATCTTGTTTGGGCTTAGTCAAAAATGTTTCACTCCAAAAGTTATTATATGATTTAATGAGATATATTGTAAAATTAGATATTTTAAAGACTTCTTCTTGCTAACTAATGAAAGTATTCTTCTTTTATAAAGAAAGATTTAATTATTCTCTATTTTTAAAGTATCGTATGAAATTATGAATTCATGTGTCTTGTATGTGACCTTCTAGAGGTCGACTACTCCACTTACGTCTAGGGGGTAGTCCAAGGTCGTTACACCAATTGAGTGCCAAAACATTTGATAACATTTATTTTGATATTTTATGATGTTTAGTTAAAACTATAATTCTTCGGGGTTGATAGTGTAATTATGGGTTGAATTTGTTTTGGCTATTTTTCATTACTAGTTTAAATTCTTAACTAAAGTGAGTTTAATTATTAATTGTGGTTTAATTTAAGAATTGCAGTAGGAAATACATTTCTACTTTTGTGTTCTTGTCTTGCGAGAGAGAGAGAGGTTTGATACTAAGATTATTTTTAATGATTTGTGGGTATTGGGTTGAGTGAGGGTAGCTCTATAGAGTGAATCCTAAACGTAATCCTACCTATCTATCTAAAAAGAGTGGATTATTAGGCTTTGTGTTGTTCTTCATTCTCTTGCTTGTTGATTTCAAAAGAAATAACCCGATTCTCCCTTATAGTCTAGCCTACTAACTTACTTTCTCTTCTTTACTAGTAGTTTCAATTATCCATATGCCTATATTTGCCTATAATCGATCACATCCAAAGAATCTATCTCCTTATTGTTATATCAAATTGTTTGTGACAATTTGTAGTTGACAGTAACACCAAAAACCCCCATTTGAAGTTTGTGTTCCCTTTTCATTTAATATCTTTTTTAGATAAATTTTATATGTATGACTGATTAGACCATGCTTATACTACTTAATTGAATTCAAAACACAACTCATTTTTGGTTTAGACCCAAACCATTTAGTGGGATTGTATACTGATTTATGATCGTTGAGAGTTAGAATCAGAAAAAGTGTCTTTTGAACATTGTTAATCATCCTGCCAGGCGTTCATTCACTAGGGATCTGATTGAGCACACTACAGGTACAGCTCGCCAGCCTCCATTTAGGAAAGGTTTGATTGGGTGCACTTCTGGCGCATTGCGCTAGAATTTCACGCATAATAGCCATGCCTTGATCTAGAACTTTTGATGATTTTCCTTGTTCTGTACATGACCTAAATTATCTTGAAATAAATGATTTAACTCCAAAATTATGTAAATTCAGAAACCAAACGTAATTCATCAAAAACTCACTTCATTTACACCTAGAATAAAATTCTTTTGCAAATCTCTCACTCTATCAATCCAACATTAATCCATTGTTAAAAATGTCACAAAACCTTAAGAATTACTGAAGATTCTATATATTATAATTTCATGGATGATTAACCAAAAGAAATACATGTTTGGAAAAAATATAAACATACCCATCACTAAGAAAACGTCACTCAAAAGAACAAAGTTCTTTGAAATTTCCCCAAAACCTTGAAAAACCTCTTAAAATCTCCCCATTATATTCTTGAACTTTTCCCTTAATTTCTTAAACATTTTTGAGAGACTGAACTGATTTCATTTGGCTTATGGCCCTATTTTGGTGAGTCAAAACGTATGGGCTTAATGCAGTCAGAAAGAGAGGGCAGATAAATAGGTATATGTCCTTCATTCAAACTTGGAATTTAGAAAACATAGTGGGGTTTGAAAGAGTATCTCATGGGACACATAAATCATCTTGTGAATGGTGTAATCATTGGAAGTTGAGCCAAACCATAAAATTTAAAGAGGAACTTTCAAGACTCTAGATTTTGTTCTTTCAAATTTAGCTTTGGCTAAGTATGAGATGTTACAATATCAACCCCCTGGGAATATTTTTCCTTGATTTAGATCACTCCTATACAACATGAAAAAATATAAAGCATCTAACCACTCCAACTCCAGTACACAGCATGCAACTTACATGCACTCAACACATCAACTTAATGAGTGCCAATATAGATTTTTTATGTTGGTTTCGAATTGCGTATGAAGAAAAAAATATGTGTATATTACTTCTTCATATCCTATTGAACATACCAAGTAGCTTCCTCCAAAAATTGGTCCCTCCATAAGACATTGACAGATTTTACCTCCCTGGTTATGAACATAAGAACCTGAGGATCAAGAATATAAATGGATATCCCTTCATAAGATAGGTTGTCCTTAATACAAAGATTGTTAGTAGGTATAATAAGTTAAGGATTTCCCATACACTTCTTCATCATAGATATGTGAAACACTGGATGAATTGCTTCTAACGACATTGACAAACCTCTTGGATATCTTGTAAGGACCAATATACCAGGGACTTATTTTTCCCTTATTCTCAAACCAAATAATACCCTTTTTTGGAAAAAACTTCAAGAAAACCCATTCATATATCTAAAACTCCAAGTTTCTTCTTTTAACATCTATATAGGATTTCTGACAACTTAACTCTATTTTTAACCTTTCTTGAATGATCTTCACTTTCTCCATAGTTTGACGAACCAAGTTTGGTAATATAAACCCAACTTTATCGACCTCAAATTAACGAGTAGGAGATCTACATATTCTCCCATAAGTAGCCACGTATGGAGCGATATGAATATTAGATTGATAGCGATTATTGTATGAAGACTCTATGAGAGGTAAGTGATCATACCATTACACAAGCCCTAAAAATATCCTCTTAATTCTAAATTGTACGTTGTATTTGACCATTAGTTTTACGATCAAAAGAAGTACTCAAATTTAGCTTTGACCCCAAACATTTCTCGAAAGACTTCAAAAGCTGAGTAGTGAATAACACACCTCTATCTGAAAAAATACATACAAGAACTCCATGAAGCATGACTATCTATTAAATATATAATATGGTATAATATTCTATGGAATGGGTAGTCTTTATAGCCAAGAATTGAGTTGATTTAGTCATTCAATCTATTATCATCCAAATAAAATTGTGTTTTCTACATGATCACTGAAAATTAGTAACGAAATCCATAATAATCATATCTCACTTCCATTTTAGAATCTATATATTCTGAACCATCCCACCGGGTATTAGGTGCTCGAACATGACTTTTTGGCAATTTAGGCACTTAACAACAAACTCTATAATACACCTATTAATACTACTCCATCAATAGACTTCCCTCAATTCATGATGCATCTTTGTGGGGCAAGGACAGATTGAATATATGGAGCTATGAACTTGTTCCATGATCCTCTATTAGAGTTCATCAACCATAGGACCACACAATATACCTTTATTATAAAATACACCATCTCCATATGTTCTAAAGTCGACTCATTTTTCATATGAACATTTTCCTTCAGCTTAAGAACAATGGTATCTTTGTCTTGTTTCTCTTTAACTTCAGACAGTACTGATGATTGATAATGTAACCACCCACAACTACACCCTGGATGTTAGAGCGTCCTTGAGACGCCACACGGCAAATGAGATTTGAAGAAGTCTCACTTAAAGACAATCATACCATTTATTGCATAATAAATTTTAAAATAAGTAAGAAGTTGTAAGCTTTTTAACACAAGCAGAACTCTTTCCACGATCAATACGCAAATAGAAGACTTCCATTAAAACATTAAATCTTTACAACATCTCCTTGAACCATCTAAAATTTTGATTATTTAACACTTGGGACGAAGCCTATACGAGACATAAAATAAAGATTAAACATATAAAGTAACATGTGGAAAGTAACATGTGGATATTGTCCTTGAATCGATGAGGACTCACCAATACTTTATTTTCTACCCTTAGAAACGTATCCATCCTCCTTGGCATATCAAGACTTTAAATTTCCTACAGATTAGAAAACAGGGGAAAAGAAGGGTTAGCACATTAGATGCACTACGTATGGAAACCATGCAATAACCATGAAAAAGGGATTTTCCGTAAATAAGATGATTTTTATGAATTTTGACTAAAACATACTACAATAAGCATAAGAATAACATTTGACGCCTTAGAAACACATATGAAATTATTTAAGCAATTTATCACATTTTAAAGAACCCTTTACGGTGAGCTAATTCATTGTTAAAGTGACTTCCTTCAGTGTTACAATGAAGTCATTACACTACACATATAATACTTTCTAGCATGTAATCTCCTCTCTAAAAGCTATCCTAGGACTCAACAAAGTATGACAAAGAGATACCGCTCATACACCCTCTCTACGTACACCTAAATAATCCTTTATCCCACCGATGATGAGCTACACATACTTCAATCCATAAAATATATTGGCATGAGATTCTCCTAAAAAAATATAATTATAAGGTTCACTTGAGTGATTTGCGAAGCGACCGATCATACAATCCCTTTCAGACACACTTAAGATCCTTTACACTACGTAGGATAATATCATTCCATCTTAACACAATAACATTCATAGAATATGACATTCTCCTCCTAAAGGTTATAAAATGACCTACTCAACTAAATCTAAAAGAGAACATCCGTGATTGTCCTCTTCAAGATTATCAAAGTAATCCTTAAGACTACCTAAGTTTTGATCCTGTCTACATAATCAACCAACTTCCTAACTAGAGTCAATCTTAAGTGTTATCTAAGTAAGATACGAAGTAACCATTCATATGCACTCTTCTCAAATAATAAGAAAACCCTTAATTACTCTAAATAATACTTATTCATTTCACATGCTTTCTTAATTCAAGTCATTACATTCCTTCGTTCATTTAATACTCACTCATCAGATTTTTACATTCAAGTACTGGTGTTGGAGAAGAGCTAGGGACTCTCACTATCATCTTCAAAGCCTATTGTGCAATGTCTAGATAGTATCTCATACAACCACTTAAGCTTCATAGAACTTCTTCAATACTAGTAGTTATCCCACATGATGAGAATAGGCAATAACCGACATAGACCATGATAGCAAAGCATGGAGTCTGGAGTTGTAACCTACTTTTATTGAGGGTGTTCTAATTGCCAATGGTAGAACATGGGTACATCCCATATCGACACATGGTTAAGGAATATGAAGGGCTTAATTTGTAATCTAGCCTCATCCTTTGACTAGAGATACTTCCCTTACCCTATTCACTCAGTGATATACTTTATTCTCATAAAATAATTTATATTAAAGGTTCACAAAAAGGGGTTCCATATAAAGTTCATAACCCAATCACATTCACTCTATCAAAGAGTTCCCCTAAGGCTGCCTTACTATGGTGACAATGATAGCTCATAATTACATTCCTAAGGATGATTTGATGTCCTTCCGGTCAACCAAACTTATGTCCATCATTAATTACAAGAAGGATACCATTACGACTTTCGACTTTAAGTTTTATAACTTTACCACTAGGTTCAAGGTTCGACATAAATGACCTTCTTAGAACCATTCAACGTGTCACATCATTCATTCATAAAAAACTAAGAGGCTTTAGCATCCTAACTCAAGACTTCTCATTTTCACATTCATATATGTATCAAGTAAAGGACACAAGTCAACAACACAAGAGACCAATGACTTCACTTTATCATATATAGGATATAATTCTAGAACCGCTATAATCTTTAAGTCATCATATACACGAATATAGAGTCATCAATATAATAATCATAGACTCATATAGTCAAGTAGGAATAATGATGAACCAACTTTAACAGTACACACATAAGGACATAGTCATATTCTAACACGATCACCTAACAAAATCAAATAGAAGAAACATATATTTTAAGCTTAGTCACAGGTAGATGAATATAATTATAATTCACATAAACCAACTACAAAAATCATAATAATACATCTAGTAGTTACCGACAAGGCTATGATCATGATAATATATAAAGTTAACGCCGACAAGGCCACATCAATACCATAGCAGCACCACCATGAATGGACTATACAAATCATCATTATAATACAAAAGTTATACATAATATTAAGAAAGTTAGGGAAGCATACCACCTATCCAATCTCACAACTTCCTTCCATAGCAAAATCAACCAATACAATACTCAAAGGCCATTATTCATAGCCATAAACATCAATTTAATTCAATAAGATTAACATAAAATGGATATCAGAATATAAAATACTCAACTGATCAAATTAAGACAGCCTATAAACCATACAATCATAATCTACACATAAATGAATAGCCCATAACAATCTAAACATAAATTCATTTCTACTTAGACATAATCAATTTACCCATAATTTAGTCAAATTGGGAGATTTAACAAGGTCCAGGGTTCATGGATAATTTCATTGGAAAATATAAATTATACATATTTAATATCATATCTTAAGTTTTGAAAACGTTTCATGCAATAACCCAAGACTTTGAGTAGAAATTGGACTTTTTGATCATTTTTTCATCTTGGAAAATCATCTTTGAAAATGACTATAAAGTTATACAAAGTATTAGATGAAGAACTTACATACCTTATTATAAGAACCCAATGATAATTGAAGAATAAACTCCACTGAAGATCCAGGCTCCATCTTCACCTTGAGGTTCCATGGATGTTTTTGGGGAAAATTGGGAGGGAATGGGTTTTGATCTTAGTGCTAGGGTTTAAATGAGAGATAAATGATTTATATACTCGTAAAATACCCATAAACACAAGAAACAACCGTCCTCCTATTTTATGAGACCTAGGGTGAATTTTTGCAAAAACCACCATGTCTTAACAAAAAGCTGGAAGAAATTGCAGCACCATCGACTACCTATCATCGACGTTCCGTTGGTGAGACCTCTGCACATTGATGGGGTCTGTTAGTTGTGTTTGAAGCTAACAAACCTGCAGTATACTTTGATCCATCAACTTCACCCATCGACGGTCCGTCGTCTGATCAACTTGCTTTCGTTTGGGGCAGTCGATTGCCACTGCCAAGCAGTGTTGAGCTCTAAGTTGTGGTCATCCTTCTAGGGCACGTTGTGGGTCCTATGTGGAGTCCTACCGAGACGTTAAACATCTAAAATGGACGTCTAAGTATTAGAAATATATCCAAACAGTTTCAACATGAAAAAAGCCACATAACATGCTAAAACACATCAAAACTCACATGTTTGTCAAACGACTATCTTTCGAATTTCACCAAACATTCTTGGATATTTGAAGTCCAAATCGTACCAAACTCAACATCATGGGTCTAAAAACTATTATAAACAATATAAAGACCTTATAAACTCATAACGCAAACATAAGCTCATGAGAATACATAAGACACATAGAGACTAGTCACTAAAAGTCTTGGTTGTCCCTTGACGTTTCACTTCAAACTTCAGCAAAATCTTTAGACACTGCCTCAAACATCATTTTAAACAATCATATGAATTCAAGAGGTTATGTTAGAGACATTAGGTCCTAGTTTAACCTAAGTCATTTTTGGAGTTGTTATATTCTCCCCCACTTGAACAACATTTGTCCTCAAAAGACACTTGCTTCATGTTACACATTATCAAAAGATGGTTAACTCAAGACTAGCAGCACATAACCATACCACAAAATACTCTTATAGGATAAACATCACTTTCACATAAACAATAGACTCACAACACAACAAGAAGCTAGAAAGTAATCTATGACTTATCATGTGATAAGACTCACACTCCTTATTTTATTTACGAAAAACTCCATTCTCAACACGCTATCATGATCATATACATAAATTCTAGACACCACAGAACCATTTTAAGTTAAATAACAACTTATTCATTTTCAAAAAATGTTTATAGTTACCACCATTTTTCCTTGTAGTGAACATGTTTCACAATCTAACAATGCGATACTTAAGAAATTCCATATAAATGCTCAACAAACCAATATTATATCACAATTTAGACACACTCACTATTCACCTTCATGAAATAATTAGCAACTTACACTAGATGCACCTGAACTTTGAGGAAGATACCATGCATGCAAACTCATTTTCTCATTCAACAAAACTTCAACCATACCATACATATCATAAGGAGAATGTTTGGAACTCATTTATCACAATAACAACTCCTAAATAAATCAAGTTACTAAGAACACGTTGTTTTAGGCTAGAATAAACACATAAAAAAGGTTAAGGGAACCTCACTCTCAACAACCATAACCCCCCCTCCACCGCACACACACAGATAGGAGAAACCCATTATACGGTCAACATAACATCCAATGCACGGAACTCCCTCAAAGTACCTTAAACCTTACAAATAATCTCTCACCAAAGTCTATTCCATTAAAGCTAAGGACATTCAAATGTCTAACCATCTAACCACTACATTCCCCTTACTAGGAGAAACTCACCTTTACTCATTCAAATATCATCAACTTTTTTTCGATGGTTGGGTCTTTAAAAAACATTAAGTCATCTCAACAACCATTGCTTCATATTTCTAACACTATACCTTAGCGTTATTTCCAACTATAATACCCTTCAAAAGGTAACGAAACAAACCTAGGGTCATCGACACAATCTTTCACACCTCATCTAACAAGTCACATCTCATCTTTTCTCTGCGTGAACCCAATCTTCAGAAAGTCCCACTCGAATGACCAACACATAAAGGAACAAGGGTCACATACAAATCTTTTAGGCACGATTACATGATTGAAGAAAAGAAACTTTTTAATAGAACCAAATAGCGTCCTATTCATATTTTGGAGTGCTTAACATTATGAACAAGACTCTATTAGATGTAGTTAATGAGACAACTACGACACTCTCAAACCTTATGATTTGAAACAAACTTTGTAATGACCCACAAGTAAGGAGTAGAAGTTAGAGCATGCTTGAGTCTCTACAAGGTAATTGAGACTTCAATAAGTCTTACTTAAAGGTACTCGTATCATTCATTGCATAATAAACATTCTATATTCAGTAAGAAGTTAAAACTTTCTTCACACACAAAGAAGTCTTTCGATGATAAATACCCAAACAAAAGACTTTCATTAAAACCTTTACAACATATCCTTAAAGCATCTAAAATATGAATTATACAACATTTGGGACTAAGCCCATACAAGACATAACATAAAGACTAAGACATAAAGGAATATGTGGATATTGTCCTCGAATAGATGAGGGCTCACCAATACTTCATCTTTAAACATTAGAAATTTATCATCCTTCAAGGCATATAAAGACTTCAAATTCCTTGTAGTTTAGTCAATAAGGTAAAAGAAGGGGTTAGAACATTAGATTCACTCAGTATAGAAGTAATCCAAAAACCATGAAAAAGAGACATTTAGTAAATAAAATGTTTTTCATCAATTTTTATTAAAACACCATACTATAAGCATAAGAATAACTTTTAACACCTTAGAAACATATAAGAAATCATTATCGCAATTTATCACATTTTACGGAACAATTTAGGTGAGGTAAATCAATGTTACAATGAATTCCTTCACTTTTAGAGTGAATTCCTTCACTATTAAAGTGAAGTCTATGAACTTCACATTTAACACTTTATAGCATGTTATCCTCATTCAAACTTATCCTAGGATTATTTAAGTAAGACAAAGAGAGACCGCCCATAGACCCTCACTAGGCACACCTTAATGATCCTTAAGTGTACCTATAATGAGCCACACATACTTTCAATCAGACAAACAAATAAGCATGAGATTCTTCTACCAAAGGTTATTCTAAGGTTTACTTGAGTAAGTTGTGAAGTGACTACCCATACAATTCCTTTTACAAACACTTTAGAGATCCTTTAGACTACCTAGGATAAGCTCATTCCCACTTAACACAATATCATTCATAGAATATGACATTCTTCTTCCAATGATTATCAAAGGACCTACTCAAGTAATTCAAGAAGAGAACGTCTGTGATTGAACTCGTCAAGATTAGATAAGTAATACTTAAGACTACCTATGTTTGGAACATGTCTACATAATCGACTAACTTACCTAACTAGAGTCACTCTTAAGACTTATCTAGGTAAGATACGAAGTGACCATTCATATGACCTCTTCATACCTTAACTATACAACCCTTAATTACTCTAGTAGGTACTTATTCACTTAATACACTTTGATAATTTAAGTCATTACATTCCTTAGTACATTTAGTACTCATTTATCACATAAGGACATTAACGTAATATTTTTGAAGAAGACCTATGGTGTCTCACTAACATCTTCATAGCCTATTGTGAAATTTCTAGATAGTGTCCCATATAACCACTAAACTTCTTAGACCTTCTGCAACACTAGTAGGTATCCCAAATGATGAGAATAGGCAATAACTGACATAGACTATGGTAGCAAAGACTGGAATCCGGAGTTGTAACATACTCCTTTGGAGGGTCTTCTACTTTCCAATGATAGAACATGGAAACATCACATGTAGTCACATGGTTAAGGAATATGAAAGGCTTACTTTGTACTCTAGCCTCATCCATTAATTAGAGCTACTTTCCTTGCCATACTCACTCGGTGCTAGCCTTTGTTCTCATAGAGTAATTTACATTAAAAGTTCATACAAAGGGGTTACATATAAAGTTCATAACCGAAATGCATTTACCCTACAAAAGAGGACCCCATATCAAGCTTATAATGAATTTCATAATTATGATATGATTCTGTTCGAATAAATAAAAATTAAATATATCATTCATTACTCGAAGGATACCATTACGACTTACAACTTCAAATTTTATAACGTTACCACTACGTTCAATGTTTAACATAAATGACCTTCTTAGAATCATTCAAGGTCTCACATCTTTCATTCATAAAAGACAGATGATTTAGCTTCCAAAGTGAAGCCATTACATTTTCATGTTCATACATGTATCAAGAAAGCAACACCAGTCAACCACACAAAACATCAATGACTTCATTTTATCGTAGATAGCATATCATTCTTATATCACATAGGATTAACCATTGTCATCTTCAAGTCATCGTACACACTACCATAACATCATGAATATAACCATCATAAACTCATATAGTTAAATAGGAATAACCATGCATCAATATTTAGACTGCACACATAAGAACATAATCATATTCTAACATGGTCACCTAACAAAAACAAATACAAGAAACAAATACTTTCACCTTAGTGACAATTAGATGAATATGATTATACTTCACATAAAAAAAACTACATTGATCAACATAATACTTCAAGTAGTTGCCGATAAGGCTATGATCATCATAATACATAAAGTAACATCGACAAGGCCACATAGATCACATAGCACTGCCACCGTAAGTTGACCATAACAATCATTATTGTAATAAAAAATCTAAACATAATATTAATAGATCTAGGACAACATACAACCCATCGAATGTCAGAATTTCCTTCCATAGCCAAATCAACCAATACAATACTCAAAGGACCTTACCCATGCGATGAACATCAATTTAATTTAATAAGCTTAATATACATTAAATCTAAGAATATACATAACTAAATTGATAAATTGAGACAACCTATAAACCATACAGTCATAATATATACATAAACCAAGAGCCCATATCAATCTATACATGAATTCATTACTAGTTAGCCATAATCAATTTACCCATAATTTAGTCAAATTGGGATATTTTAGAAGGTCAAGGATTCATGTATAATTTAATTAGAAAATATAAATGATACATCAATAATATCATATTTGAAGGTTTGAAAACGTTCATGCATAAACCCAAGACTTTTAGTAGAAATTGGAATATTTTATCTTTTTGAAATCTTTGAAAAAGATCTTTTAAAGTTACTCTAAGGTGATAGCAAGCTTAATATGAAGAAATCTCATACCTTTTTTAAAGAACCCAATGATAATTGAGGAAGAAACTCCATTAAAAATGCATCTTCAATCATCATCTTCACCTTGAGCTCTCATGGAGGTTTTTTGAGAAACTTTGGGAGGGAAACTTTTTGATCTATGTGTTAGGGTTTAAATGAGAGTTCAGTGTCTTATTTACTCTTAAAATACCTATAATATTAAAATACCTATAAATACCTAAAACAACCATCCTCCTTTTTTATAAGACTTGGGGTGAATTTTCCGAAAAACACCTAGTCTTAAACAGAAAGTTGGTATAAATTGCAGCACCATCGACTCCCTATCATCGAAGGTCCATTTGTAAGACCACGTCCTGTCTATTGGGTCCGTTGATTTTTTATGCATCTCATTAACCTTTAGGCTGCTTAAATCCATCGACACCATGCATTGATAGGCCATCGTGTCATCAACTAGCCGTCATTTAGGGCAGTCAATTGCCAAGACCAATCAGTATTGAGCTCTAAGTTGGGGTCGTTCTTCTAGGGCCTCTTGTGGGTCCTAGGTTGAGTCATACCCAAACGATAAAACATCTAAACATGCATTTCTATGTATAAAAAAAATCTCCAAATAATTTTAACGTCAAAAATCCACATAACATCGTAAAACAAATACAAACACATAAGGACGTCAAATGGCTATGTTTTGAACTTTATTGGACGTTTGACCTCCAAACCTTATTAAACTAAACATGCTGACTCGAAACACTATTATAAACCATATAAGAATCTCATAAACTCATTACTCACAGATAAGCACATGAAAACGCATAAGAAACATAGGTGACTAGTCGTCGAACGTCACAGTTGTCCCTTGCAATTTGACTTCAAACATCACCAAATTAATTAAAAACTACATGAAACATCATTATAAACAATCTTAGGACTTTAATAATTTATGTATCACTTATGGAAAAGGAAACTATGGTAAGTGTTTAGCCGGTACTACTTGTTGCTTTTGTTGTGGGAAGGTTTGTCATAAGGTTAAAGATTTTCCTACCATTGCGGTTAGAGTAAGAGAGGGTAAGAAAGTTGCTTCTAATGTTCCAGAATATGATACTCCAAATAAGAAGCGTTTCTATCCATTTCGGAGTAGAGGAACAAAGCCAGATGAGGATGATGATGATGTCAAGTCGTTGTATCTCTTTACTGGTATGATTTGCTTCTAAGTGGGAGAGTATGGTGATTAAAGGTGTTTTGATTGATTTTCGCATATCCTCAATTCCACTCAAGCTTGAGAGTAAAGTGTAATGGAAGCATGTTGCATGAGCATTATGTTTAAGGGTATTTTTGAAATTGAATTTCATTGATTCCTTGCATTGTGCATTCCATGAATTTATGATTATGTTTTAAAATGTGTTTATATGTTCTTATATTGAATTTTAACATTTTTCTATCATGAATGGCCTAAAAAATGTATTTTTGAAAAATATTGAAAAAATTCACGGATATTTTCTCATAGTGAAAATTTTGAGAAATTGACTAATTCATTCTCTGGTAGAAAATGGTTTAATGTTGTTAGAACATATGTATATAAGTATGATTTTGAATATAAAATGAGTGGTTTCTATTTTGAATGAAGGATATGAGTTTTATGGCATAATGAGTTATAGATTTTATTGTGAATTCTTGTTGTGTTGTGAGTATCTTGATTATGTGAAATTGATGTTCTACTAGATGTTTTAATTGTATAAGATTTTATATGTTATGTTTATGATATAATAATTGAATCTCTATTCTCGGAAGTGTTCAAAAAGAGCAAACTCTTATTCGAGGACGAATGGTGTCCAAGTGGGAGAGATTGTAAGATCCCGAACATGACCTAGGTGAAGCTAGATCCGATCATGATTTTAATGTGCTTATGAGGTCCTAAAATTTTCCATAATGTGTTATTGAGGTAGTGTCTATAATTTTAGGTGATTTGAAAGTGAAACGTTAAGGGACGACCAAGGCGTTCGACGACTAAGTCACCTATGTTCCTCTTATGTGGTTATGTTCCTATATGTGTCTCTTATGAGTTTATGAGGTCCTTACATGATTTATAATAGTGTACATAGTAAGTGTGTTAATTTTCTTTAAGTTTGGAGGTCAAACGTCCATAACGTTTTAAAGGTTTGCATTGAAACTACCTTGTGTCTTGGCATGTTTTGTTGTAGTTTACGATTTAATTTTTGATGAAAATCATGTGATATGTCCTAAAATTGTATACTAAATAATTCGTGTTGGAAACGTTCTGGTGAAAGTCCCCAAGGACCAACCAAGGGTCATTGAGGAAGGACACTTCATGAGTTCCCAAGCTGTCAAAACCAGTCCAACCGGCGGAGACAATCGACACCCAGTGGGTCAGTCGACATCCCGTAAGGGAGGGGATTTGGTTGAAATATAGGTGTGAGAGAATTCAAGACAAGGAACATCTTGAGTCCCTAAATATGGACCAAAAAAATTGTCCTTTGGTGGCCATCCGTCGATGGACTCTCTACTACGTGCAGTTCACTATTATGTTAGGGGTGAGTTGTAAATTATTCCCACATACAAAAAGGAGTTTGGGCGGATTACTAAGGGTTGTTTGAGTATTATAAAATCTTTTATAATTCTTTTACACGTACAAGATTTCATTCTTCAAAATCAAAAACCAAATTCCCTTAGAAATTCTGTAGAACTACATTGGAGACAAAACTCAAGGAAGGGCTTGCATTTGTGAATTGAGTGGAGATGCTTCATCCATTTGTAGTATTATCTTTATTGAGGTATGGTTTTTTATTATTAGTCTATGAAGGTTATATTTATGATGATATGGTAATGTATAGGATTTCTTTATGATGATAAGGGTCATTCCTAAGTGCTTCTATGAATGATATGCTATAAGTAGTAAGGTAAAGAATGTTTCGTCTTGTATTTGTAGATTTGTGTCCCTTTACTTGATCGATGTATGAATTATATGTGAATATGAGATGTCTGTACTAGGTTTGATTAGTGCAACCTTGTCATGTATGAGTGGTAAAAGGTCATGTGCGTGGAACCTTAAACCTAGTTGAAAGGTTATGAATGTTGAAGTCTAGAGACATGATGGTATCTTTCATGTAAAGGAATGGCGGACCTACGGTTGATTGGATGGACCAATATCATATAATCCTTAGAAAATTCATAATGAGCTATCTATGTCTCCATTGTAAGGTAGCCCTAGTGGAACTCCTTGGTAGGGTGAATGTGATTAGGTTATAAACCATATAATGAACCTCTTCACGTAATCCATTATGTAAATGAATATATGAGAACAAAGTCTACACGAGTGAGTATATTATTAGAAGTATCTCTCCTTGAGAATGATACTCGAGTACAAGGTATCGCAGTTTGAGAATGATACTAGAGTGCATAATAGCCCTTAATATTCCTTAACCATGTGCCTACATGGTATTTGTACTAGTTGTAACCTTAGCAAGTAGAAAGCCCTCATCAGATTAGGTTAGACTATGATTACGTCCATTGTTTTATTTTGTTAATATTAAGAAGCTTCTTAACTAATTTATATTAATCCGTCTTTATTAACTTATAGCTAATATCACCCAATAGCTCAATTTGGCTATGATTGTAATTCTTTTGGCCACCATCTCAACCTATGAAAATGCTAAATAATGTGCCTTCTCTCCAACCCTTTCAACCAAATCCATTCAAAAGATGAGGCCCAAACCCTTTATCCTTTTACTAAATCAGCAATCTCAGCCCATTTTTATAATTTCAGTCGACCCACCCTATAGCCAATTCCAATTTTTTGAATTATATCTCAGCCCAATTCCCTTAACAACCCGACCCATCCCTTTCCCTTTGCAAAAAAAAAGAATACCCAGAAAAACGTTCATTTTCAAACTTCGAGCGTTCCTGCGTCAACATTAGCAACGCGTGAATGGCACATTGGAAGCCTCTGCGTGCATCCTCCTCTCTCCACGTGTGAACGACACTCCAAGAGGGAAAACAATGATATTTTTTCTTCTTCCTTGGACGTCCCTTTTAATTGTACAGTAGGTCAGAGCAGCCTCATCCATCGCCCTTGGCTCGCGTGGATGGGTGCCACGTCGAGCACACGGAGGAGGAGTTTAATCCAAGCCGTCCAACCTACTGATTTGTCTGGATTTTCTTGGGATATAGATGAATCTCATGTAAATTCAATTATCTTCTTTTCCTTTTAAATGATTTCTAATTTTATAATTTAAGGAAGTGTCCGATTTTGCCCCCAACTTCTCTAGAAATTCTCCCACCTCCCTTGTTTGGAAGTCCTAACTTTCGCCCTATAAATACCCCTCTTCTTCATTGGTTCTGGGGTTTTTTTGGAGGATTTGAGGTTTTTCTTCTGGTTCTGGTTTAAGTCTAAGATAGTGAGAATTATTTGATGAAAAAAAATGTTACACTGAAGTTAAAGAAACTTTGTGTGTTTAAGTTCTTTTGGAAAGAGGGATAGTGAGTTTATGTTTTTTCACAGAAGAATAGCTCAAAATACGCTTTGAAAGAGAAGATCTCTCATTAGGATTCAAGTTTCATTTTTTCTCGATCATCTCTTGCTCTCTTGAAGATCATCCGAATCCTACCTCGGTAGTCATCCTCATTCATTGGTTATAGCAAGGTAACAAAACTTTCATCCCTTCTTTGTATTGGATGTTAACCTTTGATCCACCATGTCTCATTGTTCTACACATTTAGCCAAGTTGAAATTTCGCTTGTTGTTCTACTCATTGATAGCGTTGATAAGAATATGTGAGTGCCATGATATTGTCCTTTTTTGAGTTCAATGTGTTTTGATGGGTAACTCGCTGTTCTTATGTGTGTTTTTAGATTATATGAATTTTCTCTCATCTACCTTTGAAGGTGTCATTTTTTTTCAAATGTTTTTCTGCTAAATGATTATCTTTTATTCTGGTTGATCTATTTTTTTATATAAAGAATTGGCATTATGTCTTTATAGTGTTTTAGGTCGTACTGCTCAGTTGGATGTTCCTTAAAATGAAAGGGTGATGTCGTTTATTTACTTATTCATTTATGTTGTTGTTTTCCCTACGTTACATTCTATCCCTTTCTACTACTAGATTATAAGTTTGAGGTTTCAAGTCTCTTTTATGAATTTTGGAGGAATGTAATGACTTGTATAAATTTATTACTTACCTTTGAGCATCTTTAACACTTTCAAATATGTTAATGGTCCCACTCTGATCTCCCTTTATTTCGGCGTATCGTCTGAGCTTTCGAAAGTATAGTTTCTTATTGCCTGGTCTCACTTCTTTATCCATCTTCATATCCGAATCTTGCTTTAGGGTTAGTAAAAAAGGCCTATCATTGACAGTGCTAGGTAGGAGTTTCATGCCGTATTTTGTTTATATTTTCCTTGTTTTGTTTGTTTATTTTCATAAGGATGTTTTTTTTTGTGTAATTATATTATCTTATGTATCTCTAAATATGTGTTGAAAATGATAATTTGCCTTGTATTTGTTGTAAATTGAAATGATGTATTACTTTGGTATTATATTTTCTCTTCAAAGAAGATTGATGGACGTTCTTTTTATTAATTTGATTTAGTGACTTGATTGGTGTCTCTATGTTGGTTTTTTAATCGGCATTTGATGAATGCACATTTTGCGCAAATTAGTTTTCTTTCTGTGTTTCTCATGGAATTGTTGTCGTCTGATCATATGTCCTTGTTCGTTTTGAAGTCATAACATGATGTTTATGTTAAATTTTTAGCATCTACTTTCATTATTTGCTAGTTTTTACCTTATCTTTATATATACGTTGCATGACTCTCTCCTTACACAATTAGTATATTTTCTTTTGTTCCATATTAATGGAGTCATATATTTTAACTGTATTCTATCTTTTGTTGCATGTATATCTTCCCAAGTCCTAGCGGTCTCTCTATTCGCATTTCCAATGGGGACATAAAGGCCCTAAAATTAATCTTATTGATCTGGACAATTAGGGAATTCTAAGGATAAATTCGCAAAATCGACGACCAGGTCATGAAAATTGGAGAATATGGAGTCAATTGAAGAAATGAATAAATTGGGTCATTAGGATCCAAAATTTATTTAAAGTTTTGTATGAAGTTGTTGTTTGGTCCTAAGGTCATTTAATTACTTTACTTATTGTATCCTAAAAATTTAGGACAAGTACAGGTGAAGTGGTCCCAAGACCCAAAACAAGCAGGTCAAAAAATACACAACAAAATGGTTTCAAATACTGGTCCAGGTGTACAGATAACCAGGATTTGGACCCAACTCTCTCTCTTTCTCTCTCTCCCCCTTATTTTTGCTTTTTAATCTACTTCTTTTGTCGTCAGTTTTGAAGTTGAAGAATCCAAAACAGCGCAAACTTCGTAAATATTTTATCGACTTAAAATGAATTCCAAATGAATCCTAACATGATGGATAATTTTGCAAATTAATATAACTCAATTAAGATTATAAGTTATTATTTAATATAACTCTTGGCAAGTTCTAAGTAAAATTTAAAATCAAATTAAGTAAAACGATTTTTAGACAAATATTTTGTTGTTGTATAACCGCAAGTAAGCAGACGTCTTAGGTTCTTTCAAATCTTCCTTAGATGTTAGTAAGAATCCCTGAACCCTTTAAAAAATCATTCAAATTGATTTTCTTTTTAAGACAAATTGAAAGAATAGTTTTTCTTGATTTTTTCTTCAAAATTAATTGGCAACTCTGAAAAGTCAAAAACTTTTTTAAATATTATAATATATTATTTTTTAAAAAACTCGTATAAAACATAATTGCGACTCCGCTAGGGAAGTTTGAGGATTCTAACCTAAAACTAATAATGTTTGGCTATGTGACATATTTTGTTTGCTTGTTTTCTTTATCCTAGTATTAAATTATTGCATTTTTCATGGCATAGTTCCGCCAAACGACAAATAGATGCACTATAAAAATGGAAGTTATGTGGCTTTCGATAGCTTCTTTAAGAAATACACAAAAATTTCATTTGGAAGTATCAAATAAATCGTTGGAATGCGGTCATCCGACGTTTCTTGATAGGTTCACTGCATTGCCTGTCCGACTCGGATAACCGTCACTTTGAAACAAATGCACCACATTTCCAAGGTAAAATAGATTGATAATATAAAATATAAAAAAATGTTTAAAATATATCTAAATCATTGAAAGTTTAAGTTTAATATAAAAAATTTTGTTTATATATATATATATATATATATATATATTCTAGTAAGCCTAAGGTAGAGCGAAAACAAAGCCAAACTTGAGCATTAACATAAGACGGCTTGATACCCAAGGTGTATTAAGTCTATTAGTAGAAACCGCCAAAATCGTGTCCAAGGTCTCCAACCTTACGACACATCATTTTTCTTGACATTTGAATGATGTACGTGTGGATAACAATGTGGGGTGGGCATACTTAACTAGTTTATGTTGGTAGGTATGGATTGCTTCCCAAAGTATGACATGATTATAGAAGCACCACTTAAACTCAAAATGTGGTATAATGATCTCGACAGGGATCATAGAAGATCCCTCAACAAATATGTGGGTGCGCTAACCGAATTGATCAACATGAATGGTTGGCAAAAACATATTGAGGTACTCACAAGGTATTGGAATAATGAATGAATGGTGTTCCGATTTGAAACCGCAGAGATTACCCAAACTATTGAGGACATTCGTGATTGCATCAACACAATACGTACTATGATAGAATGAAAAGCACAAAAAAGAGGATATTTTCATCCCTAATAAACCTTTCGTAGAAAATATTGCAGACAGGCTCGGTTTAAGGAATGATTTTGTCTACTGGTGCCAGGAATCGCACATATTATTCTGAGATGCATGCAAGCTTCTACAACACTTATAACCAAGTGAATAGGGTCTCCTATAGAGGGTGGAACGAAATTCATCCATTAGCATTTGTTGTGGCATTGTTAGGGACAATCACCTTCCCATATGGACAAGGTCTGAGCATCAATGATCAAGTTATAACACTCACGCACACTTTATTTTAAGGGTACAAGATTTATGGGAAAGTGAATTTCTACCCTATTGCCCCGAACATATTGTCTGACATGTATCGAGCCCTGGGACAATGTAAAGAGGAGCATCGATACTTTCAAGGGTGCAACCTACTCCTTCAGTTATGGATTCTAAGTTACTTGGAAAAGGGGGCTGGGACTCATGAGTTGCATATTGTCAATAACAAGAGCACCCTTAGAGATTTAAATTACATGTTGTACTAGGAAAATCTTGATAATCGGAGAACTAGGGGAAGTTGGGCTCATATCTTTTCCGAATCGAGAGATCTCCAATGGATGCTTGATGACTTTATCTCAAAATAAGTCATTGTAGAGGGACGTAGCTATCTTGTGCTTTCTCTATCAGGTATTCGGGGAATCCGCCCTTACACCATTTAGAGTCTTACGACGGCTTGATATGATGCAAACTACACCCTGAGAGGCGTACTATGGCGCCTATGTCTACGATATTGGAGATGACAGAGAACACGAAGCTTCAGAAATGCCGAGGGAACTCGAAAGGTGCCAAACTGATGGATAAAGACACCATTGCCTTAGACCGATTCAACGCTGAAAATGATGAAGGTTACAAAGTCAGACTAAGAGATAACATACATTGTATCTCCTCACCAATCCCGCCCAGCTTTTGCAGCGTAACAGACAAGGAGGCCAAAGCGGTGGTCGAGCTTAGAGAAGTAAAAATGGGAAGCCAATGAAATAAATGACATGTTTGTTGAGAACCAAGATAATCTTAAGAAGGCAAATCAAGAGGTGGAAAGACTGAGACGTGGTTATGATTAGTTTGACTCGTGGGTCAAAGATAAGATTGAGAGGATGCGATACAAAAACAAGGAACACATAGGATGCTTGGGTAAAGGATTCTTGTTGATGCTACGATATATTTTTCAGCAATACAAGGCTTAGGAAGGCAGCGAAGGAGCAGGGCTGTCAGGGACAATATAATGGATTTCGCCCCTGTGCGGGTTTTTTATGTGTATTAATGTCATTGTTAGCCTCTGTATGGCCCTGTCTTTATCGCACTTTCGTACATTTAAATTTCCCCTACATGGGATGGTCTTTGTATTTTGTTCTTTTATTTCCCCTGCGAACTTGAGTATTACTTTGTGAATTTTTTTGGGGGAAGGGGTTGATTATATGGTTGAAATTCACATGCAGATCATTCAAATGCACTAGGCCTACCCTTTCTCACAATAAAGGGTCCCATGTATGTTTTAGGACACAATATATTTTCAATTGACTCCTTATGTGCTATGTTGACGCAAATGAGGACATCATAAACTTACTCTCTGTCAGAAACTATCAAAAAATATACAAGTAAGTATTGCATAGTTTGCCTAAATTTTCAGAGTGATCACTTCCTCAATAAAAAATAAAATCCTATATCCAAATCCTAAAACGTTACTCTACTTTCTTCGGAATCATTGCTATGGGAAAGGGTAAGAATATCAAGAAAGAACTTACAGGTACGTAGGCGGCCTATATCGGCCTCGATCGGTTCCTTTGTAAATCTCTTATATTTTTCAACCTTTGATGAGGAACTACGTTTGACCTGATTCCATCCTTAATGGGATACGAAGGTGCCACAAGTGTTTGGTCATATTTCCCGTAAGATTTCTATTCCTTTTTACAATAGAAATTTTTATAGAATTGTTGAGAGAGACTAAAAAGTTCTCGGAGATAAGATTTTTCATCAACAAGCCAGGACCGAAGATATTTCGATATTTGCAACCGGAACAAATTTTTTTTAAGGATCTCAAAAATTTCGTGATTTGCTGACCAACTGTCAAAGATAAGCTTAAGACAATTATCAGTGACAAAAATTTTGTGGATGGCCTCAAAATTTAAACAAGGGTTTATTGACAGTCTAGAGTGGCTTTGAATACTCCCCATCGAATAATCACATCTACCTCTAAGTATCAGGCTCAAAGAAATTCGCTAAGCCTAACGTGACATGACATTCGACAATGACCTTTTCGAAAATACTACTTCACAAAAATTTATTTTCTTAAATAATTTCCTTTTATGTTTCATTTGTTTTGACATAAAATCTTGTCTTATATATCAAGAGATGGGGGATCAGGAAAATCAACTGTAGATAGCAGCACAGGGAGCACAGAACTGAAGAATCAACACACATAAGTTCATTTTAAAACTAACGATTTTTTCTGGATGCATGTTTATAGTTTTTATTTGGAAATTGCCGAATTTCTCAAATCAACGATAGGGAGAAGTCAAGGAGGAAAAAGTTCTCCCAATTTGAATTTTTTTCTATGGACGTAGGAATTCTTTTATGATGTTCATATCGAAGGTGAATCATATAAAAATCTCAAGAAAAAGTTTACGGCTTTTGTAAAAGATGTTATCTGCATTATATTGTTAGAGACGATACACTTCTTTGAGAGGTCATTTATTTATTGTCGATCAAGACATACACTACACAGAGGGGTCATTTTTTGGTATTATCGTTCGAGACAATACAGTGCCTGAAGGTTCATTTTAGTTTTATTGTCAATTGAGACAACATGATTATGTAGAAGGCACCCAAAAGATAACTACGTTGCTCGACTGAAGCACTATCTTCATTTGGCACCAAGGATTACATCACGATTTAATATTCATTATGCGGAAGATCGTTTATCGTGAGTTAATATTCATGCATCGCCAGTCAATATTCATGCATCATGGAATACCATGCATCAGGAGTCAATATTCTTGCATAGCGGAAGATCATGCCTCGCGAGTCAATATCATGCATCGTGGAAGATCATGCATCGCGAGTCAATATTCATGCATCGTGGAAGATCATGCATCGCGAGTTCATGCATCGAAAGAAGATATTCATGCATGGTAAAAAGATATGCATCGCAAAAAAATATTCATGCCTAGCAAAAGGTTTCACATCGTGAGAAGATATTCATGTCTCTCAAAAAGTTACACATCGTGAGAAGATATTCATGCCTTGTAGAAATTTATGCATCACGGAATGATATTCATGCCCCGCAAAAAATTATGCATAGCAAGTCAATATTCATGCATCGTGGAAGATAATTCATCATGAGCCAATATTCATGCATTGCAGAAGATCATGCATCGCGAGTCAATATTCATGCATTGTGGAAGACCATGAATCACAAGTTAGTACTCATGCATTTCAAGTTAAATTGTTCATCGTGAGAAAATATTCATGCCTCGAAGAAAGTTATGAATCGCGAGAAGATATTCATGTCTCGCAGAATTAATGCATCGCGAGAAGACATATATGCCTCGCTGAAAATTACACATTGCGGAATGATATTCATGCCCCGAAAAAATCATTCACTGCCATAAAAGGAAATCGATCATCTCAAGAAAAGTATTTAACCATCGGCATCTAATGCATCTTTTATTTTGCAAGACTGTATGCCAAGAAAATCATCGAAGACGACATCAAGAGAAATATTAGCAATGAATCAACTTTCATTTATGTTTACATCAAATGAAGAGTATTTTGAAGATTATATTGCAAACAACATAAGCTTTATTTTCATTATGTCAAACCGATCGAGTTGACGCCAAATGGGAAGGAGAGCAACTAAGTGTCAACGCGGTACAATACACTATATACCATTTGAGTAGCTTTTTTATGCTAATGAATTTTATCTCATCCTTTGTCAGGAGCATCCGAAAGAATGCGTTATCAAAAAACTAAACCACATGTGCGGACGAAATCAAAAAGGATGCAGCACAACATGGAACTTTTTCTTAGCAATTAACTGGTACATAGTCCAAAGAGGATTGTAAAATTCATAAGACACGAGAAGAGGAGCGACTTCCACCACAATCAAACCACACACTTATCAGAAGGCTTCTGGGTTTTTGTTTCGCTTTTCTACTTTTAAGTTTCGCATCCAGAAATTTTTGTGTTTATCAGAAGCAAGTTTTCAATCTTAGTGACAATGCACCAAGAGACTTGGAAATTATGTTTGTGTAAGTTCTTAATGTGGGTGTGAAGCGCGCCACTTTTATAACAAAGAGATTACAAGCCGATTTTTCATACTAGATTTACTTTGTCACTCGTCAAGAGCCAAAGGTTATCTAGCGTAATATATTACCTTTTACACCAATCGAGTCAAACTACAAGCAGCCTGATTCCAAGGTTTAAGGATATGTTGGAGATCTCAACATTCAAACTCGGCTGTATTCAAACATTCGCTCTTAAATCAAACCCACGAGTATTTGGGTCGATTCATAATTCGGTATCAAAATGTCTTACAAATTCTTTTAACATCATGCATTAAATCAAGCATATTGAACTACAAGTGGCATGAATTATCAAATAACCTTAGATATGTAGGGAACTCATTTTCATGGCTCGGCCATAATTGATAAAGTTAGTAAAAAAAGATTTTCTGAAAGATGAATTTGTGGTTGGTCAATTTAATTTTCCTCAAATTTTCTTATCAATGCAAGTGAAATGAGGGACAGTTTTATACACCCAATTATGACCCTCCCGATAATAATTAGTTTTCAAGTTTCATCAATTTCAAACAAGCTAAAATAATTAGTTTTATGAAATTGTAAGAAGAATATAATGTTTACTAATTATTTTACTATGTTTTGGCGCTTATAGTATTTTAGTGATTTATGTCTTATTTAAATTCATACATAATTGGCATATTTTTTAGACATTCCAAAAATCCTCTCAAAAAGATTTAGTTGTTTTAAATATGTTACTAATTAGTTTAGGATATAATAATTTACTATGACTACGTCAAATATATTATTTCATTAAGATTAAGAAGCTTCTTAATTAATTTATTAATCCGTCTTTATTACATTTTAGCCAATTTAACTCAATAGCTCAATTTTTCTATGATTGTAATTCGTTTGGCCACCATCCCAACCCATCAAAATGTTTGACGATGGGCCTTTTCTCCAACCCTTGCAGCATATCCATTAAAAAGATGAGGCCCAAACCGTTTCCCCTTTTACTAAATCAGTAATCTATTCCCATTTTTATGATTTGAGTTGACCCACCCTATAGCCCATTAAATTTTTTTACATCATATCTTAGGCCAATTCACTTAACAATCTGACCCATCCCTTTCTCCCTTGAGAAAAAAAGAATACTCCAAACAACGTTCGATTCCCAACCTCGACCGTTCCAGTGTCAACATCAGCGACGTGTGAATGGCACATGGGGGGCCTCTACGTGCGTCCTCCTCCCTCCATGTGTGAACGATGCTCCAAGCGGGAAAAAAATGATCTTTTGTTTTCTTCCATGGACGTCCTCTTTCATCGTCAATAGGTCAGAGAAACCCCGTCTATCGTCCTTGGCTTGCGTATATGGGCACCACGACAAGAACAAGGACGATGAGTTTAATTCGAGTCGCCCAACGTACTTATTTGTCCGGATTTTAATGGATATGGACGAATGTCGTGAAAATTCATCTATATCCTTTTCCTTGAAAAAGATTTCCAATTTTTGAATTTATGTGAGTGTCCACTTTTTCCCTCAACTTCTAAAGAAATTCAACCGCCTCTGCTTGACTGGAAACCCTAAGTTTCCTCTCTATAAACAACCCTCTTCTTCATTAGTTCTAGGGTTTTCTTTGGATGAATTGAGGTTTTTCTCTTTGTTCTTTTTTTATGCACAGATAGAGAGAATTTTTGTTTCAAAAAACTAAAAAAAATAAACATTAGACAGAAGTTGAAGAAACTTGGAGTGTAAAAGTTCTTAGGAAAGAGGGATATTGAGTTTACCTTTTTCATAGAAGAATAGCTCAAAATACACTTTGAAAGAAAATCTTTCTCGTTAGGATTCCATTTTTACATTTCTTCAATCGTCACTTGCTCTCTTAAAGTTCATCGAATCCAACCTCGGCAATGGAAGCTCGCTAGTTTTTGCTCGTTTTTGTCCTCACTCGCATCTTATAACAAGGTAACACAACTTTCATCCCTTATTTTTCTTGGCTGTAACCTTAGATCCATCATGTATAATGGTTGTACGCATTTAGCAGAGTTAAAATTTTGCTTGTTGTATGCTCGTTGAAAGCGTCGATAAGAATTTGCGAGTGCCATGATAGTCTCCCTTCGTTGAGTTTAATGTGTTTAGATGGGTAACTCGCTGTTCTTATGTGTGTTTTTAGATTATATGGATTTTCTCTTATCTACCTCTTAAGGTTTAATTTTTTTTCTATTGGTTTTCCACTAAAGGATTATATTCTTGTTTGGTTGTTCTGTTTTGTTTTTTTATATAAAGAATTGTCATCATGTCTCTATGGTGTTTTAGGTTGTATTGCTCAATCGGATGTTCCTTAAAACGAAAGTGTGTTGTATTTTATTTATTTAGTCATTTATGTCTATCTCTTTGTACTGGCAGATTATTAGTTCGATGTTTCAAGTCTCTTTTACTAAACCTGGAGAAATGTAATGGATTGTTTAGGTTTATTACTTACCTCTGAGAATGTTTAACACTTTGAGATATGTTAATGGGCCCCCTCTTGATCTCCCTTAATTTCGGCGTCTCCTCCGAGCTTTCGAAAGTATAGTATTTTCTTGCCTAGCCTCGCTCTTCTTTATCAAACTTCATGTCCGTATCTTGCTCAAGTGTTAGTCAGAAAAGCCTATAATTGACAGTACTAGATAGGATTTTTATGGCGTATCTGCTTTAACTTTGCCTTGTTTTGTTTCTTTATTTTCATGATGATTTTTTTGTGTCATTATTTTATCTCATCTAATAGTAAATATATGTTGAAAATGACAGTTATCCTCGAATTGTTCGGAAATCCAAATGAAGTATGACTCTGTTATTATATTTCTCTTCAAGGAAGCTTGCTGGCAGCTTTTGTCTTTTTTAAGTCATTTGATTTACTGACTTGATTGGAGTCTCCATATTTGTTTTTTAATCGGATCTTGATTAATGCACATTTTAGCCAAATTAGTTTTCATTCTTTGTTTCTCGTGGAATGTTGTTGTTTGATTATATGTCCTTATTCGTTTTAAAGTCACTGCATGATGTACATGTTTAATTTTCAGTATTTTTGTTTCATTATTTGCTAGTTTAGGACCTTATCCTTATAAAAACGTTGCATGACTCTCCCCTTACACAAATTAGTATATTTTCTTTTCTTCCATATTAATTGAGTCATATATGTTAAATGTATTCCATGTTTTGTTGCATGTAATCTTCCCAAGTCCTAGTGGACTCTCTCTTCGCATTCCCCAAGGGGACATGAAGGCACAAATATTAATCTTATCGAGTCAGCCGATTAGGGATTTCATAGGATAAATTTGAAAATCGACAAGCACGTCACCAAAATAGGAGAATATGGAGTCAATTGAAGAATTAAAGAACTTGGGTCTTTCAGATCAAAAATTTATTTTAAGTCTTGTATTATGTTGTCATTTGGGCTTATACCGATTTAATTATTTTATTTATTGTATCCTTAGAATTTATGACATATACACGTGAAGTGGTCAAAAGACCCAAAATAAATGGGTCAAAAAACCACAACAAAATGGGTCTAATTACCTGTCCAGATGTACAGATAACCCGAATTTGGACCCTACTCTCTCTCTCTCGATCTCTCCCTTATTTATGTTTATTTATCTACTTCTTTGGTCGTCACTTTTAAATTTTAAGAATCCAAATCTCCGAAGATGTCGTAAATGTTTTATAATCTTAAAATTAATTTCAAATGAATCCTAAAAGGATGGATAATTTTGAAAATTAAAATAACTCACTTAAAATGATAAGTTAGCATTGAATATAACTCTTGGCAGGTTCTTAGTAAACTTTCAATTCAATTTAAGTTAAACGATTGTTAGCCAAATATTTAAGTTTTTGGATAACCGCAAGAAGGCGGACGTCTTAGGTACTTTCAAACCTTCCTATGGAGTTAGTAAGAATCTCCAAAATCATTAATATATTATTTTTCCGAAAACTCGTATAAATCAATGGGATAATTTCGAGTATTAGAGAAGTACTATGAATTTTAGATGGTGGTATGGGACGCTATCTTGACATTGAACAATAGACTTTGAAGGTGTTATTTAGACTCTCTAGGTCTTGTTCAAGACCACTACTTGAATGTATTTATGTGATCAATGAGTCATAAATTAACTAACAAATGTAATGACATAAATTAAGAAAGTATGTTGAATGAATAAGTACTTATCTAGTGTAGTTAAGGGTTGTATAGTTAAGGTGTGAAGGAGCAAAGAAATAGTCACTTCGTCTCTTACCTCGACAAGTCTTAAGAATGACTCTAGTTAGGGAAGATGGATTATTATGTAGACATGATCGAAGACTTAGGTAGTCTTAAGGATTATCTAGGTAATCTTGAAGAGGTCAATCATGGACGTTGTCTTCTTTATTCACATAAGTAAGTCTTTGGTATACTTTAGAAGTAGAATGACATATTATATATATATGTTATCGTACTAAGTGAGAATATTTCTATTCTAGGTAGTCTATAGTATATCTTAAGTGTGTGTGTAAGGGATTATGGGGGGTCGCTTCACAACTCACTCAAGTGAGATTTAGAATCACCTTTGTACGAGAAATCTCATTTTGATGTGGTTGGTGTTTTGGAAGTGTGTATATCTCATTATAGGTGGTCTTAAGGATCATTTAGGTGTTCCTAGAGAGTTTGTATCGGTGGTCTCTCTTTTTCTTACCTAAGTGAGTCTTAGGATATCTTTTTATGAGAGGATTACATGCTAGAAGGTGTCTAAGCAGAATAAAACTTCACTAAATCTTCACTGTAACAGTGAATTGATTCACTATAAAGTGACATGGTATTACTATATTGTTTCTAAAAATGTTCTAAATAAATTTACTTATTATGTGTTTCAAAGGTGTTAAATTTATTGTAATTATTATATTATGATCTTTTAATGAAAAAATATGCATATTTCATATTTTAAATTAATGTCCGGTTTCATCATTTTTATGCTTTTATGTCATACTTAGTGCATGTGATTCTACTAATTCCATAGTTGTATCTATTTCTATAATGATTAATAGGTGAAGGTGATTTGGGAAGCAAGACTTGGATCGTAGATTATTCAAGTGAAGTTGAAGTATTTTATCATTTAACTCGAGGGCGTACATCTCTTTTATTTCTGTAATTGAAGTATCGTAATAGACTAAGTATTTCTATATTTCCATTGTTTATGGTCCCTGTCCCAAAGTATTATTGTGTCTAAGATTTTATCAAATGATAATTAGTATTTCGTACGAGTTTTATATGAAAGAGTTTATAATGACTTATAAAATGTTTAAGAAAAGTTTGAATTCCTCACTACTTTTTGTTTGATTATATGCAACGAAAAATACGAAAGGTTTTATACAAGATCTCCGAGAGGTCAAGTATGACGCTTGCACTCCAAGAGTGCCATATCTTCTAGGGTGTGGTCTTGGGATATAACATTATAGATGAGTTTATAGATTGGACATTTTAAGTTTATACTTTGAGGGAAATAGTGTTCATAATTACTTATTTTATTAATTACTGATGAATAACATCGAGTTTCATGTACTTTTAGTTTGAGGAAAAACATAGATACTACTTGGCACAAAAGGAGAAACAAGGATGAAAAGAATGAAGAAATGAAGGTTTTAGGATCACCAAGTCCACTTGGTGAAACACCAATAGGTCTAAAGAGTGTGTTTTATTAGAGTGTGTTGACGCCTGAAGGAAAGCATCAAACATACAGAAAAAAGGATTAGTTGGCGCATTATCGAGGAGTTATGTGAAGCAATATGGTATGGCCCAATGGTCCAAAACATGAAGATGATGGGACTTAGTACAAGATGACGATGAATTACTAAAGGGTGAATCATAAATTTTATCAGTGATTGTGACTAAGTGTGGAAACTGATCCACGGTCAAATACTTGTTGAGTTTCTTTGGCTTAATAACAAATTTTATTGAATAGAATAGAATTAATTATATTTTATAGAGTTTTATCAATTTAAGCTTCTATTTTTGACCTCTAAATTTGGAGAGGGTTTTAGAAGACCTAGAAGATTAAAAGGGTTTTATCTCCGAGAATTTATACTTGAGTCTCTTGGACTATTCAGTATTGGCATTTTAAAAGACTTAAATACTCATATCCATTTGAATGAAAGCTCATTTGGTATAAAATTCTATTTGTTGTACTTGTCTCGCTAAAACCTCAATTGTTGGGGTGTAATTTTATGGATATGGATTATATTAGTTGCTAGTCTTGCTTGCTGATACTTTATTTGTAGTTTAAATGTGATTTATTTTAATAGTTGTGCGTGAATTTAATGGGGTTTTTGTTGCAAGAATAATCTCATCTATGTGTTTTTTGCTTTGTTGTGAGAGAGGTCTGAATGTCACATCGGGTTTACGCCGTAGACGTAACCGGCACCGTCGTCCTCTTGGAGGTTTAAAACTATTAATTAATTATACTTGGAGGTTTACATAGAAATTTACCCACACAAACACATATATATATACATGTGTATATATGTATATATATATATATATCGAGTATACGTAGACCTTTCGTATAGGAATATAAAATAGTCTTCTAATTTCATTGTACATAACTATATAAAAGATAACATACTCAGAATAGTCGTAAAGTCGTGGTTTTTTTTAACCTCCTAATAAGAGTGTAAGATCTTGGGTATAATCCACACATCAAAGTAAGAATGCCTCACATAAGCTATACATTGTTTCATACTAAATGGAAAGAAAGATTCATAAAAGTCTATAACTAAAAACAACTCTATAAGCTAGATATTGGCATAACCCTAGGAAGTTGAGGACATACCCTACATATATGATCAGGATAGTAACGTTGTCTTCAATGTCGTCTCCAAAAGACATTCAACAACTAGAACCTAAATTGTTGGGGAAAAGAAACAAATGGGGTTAGTACATCATTTGTACTAAGTATGAGACCATAGGAACACATATATGAAAACATGATAAGAAAGAGGGACATTTCCATAAAATATGAACTTATAATTTAAAACCATTATGCACATTCAACAAGACCATACCAACCAATAATGCATGTTTATATAGACATAGGCATGTACATCACAATAAAAACAACATTAAGTTTAGTCAATTCATTCACTCATATCATGTAATAGAATACATATTCATGTAACTCCATCATCAATTATATTTACAACAAGCATGTATATGAGTTCCTTTCAACATAACCAAAGCAAGACAATTACCCATGAACCCCTATGAAGTAAAAAAAGTGCAATGACCAAGCAAAACCCCATAAGCTTACTCAATCAAGTAACCCAGCAAGAATCATGAACAACATCCTACTTCAAATAACATATCATTTAAGAGTACATATGATCTTACTTTATGCATATAAACAACCACAAATACATGAGTGAAACTAATAATTAGATATTATTTACAATGTGGAAGTTAATTATATGCATATCATATATCATCATAGTCATAATCATACATAAAAAAATCCACCTAAAACTCCCCTCAAGGATAGTTAGTGCAATGCTTTGATAGAGTCCCATACCCCTACCTATACTAACCTAGACCCCTTAAGTTAGCATAGTTAGAGTTCATTCTGTTAGTTCATTTTACCTTTTGGGATCATCTTGCACTAATAGACATAGACCACAAGAGCTAATGTGTAATCAAGTGTCATGGAACATTACAGCGAAGAAAGATGGAGTACTTGCCAAGGTACTAACAAAACATGAACATAGCCACTACGTGGATTCATTAGCTAGTAATTCTATTGGAGAAACATAGTTCAAGAACTAGGAGATATAATTTGGATCCTCTTTATTATGCATTACCATCTCCAATCTCAATAGTACATTAATGATCCTACCTTCACTATGTTGGAAGGGACACTCCTCACTCTAGTTCACTCGGTGCTAATCTAGAGTCCTTTTTTAAAATTTCTTTAAGCATTTATTATCAATCATAGCTTAGTTTATGTTAAAGGGTATACCCTTTTATTTATTCATCATCATTGTAGCTAATTAATAATTTCATGCGTATAAACCCTTTCATTACTATTAATATAGGTGAGGTTAGCACATAAGCATTTTCACTTCATGATAAGGCACATTGCTAAATCATGCACCCTCCTTATAAATTTACATGTTAAGCCAAAACCTCACAATAAAAAGGAAGACATTTGAATTCAACATCATACCACCCTATCAATGCTTATATAAGTCATACTTCAATACAACATCATGATTTTATCACAATTAACAACAATTGAAGTAAAGGGCAAGGATCATAAGACTTACCAAGTCTCCTTCATAGTTCATCATCAATGTCTTACCATAAACACATAATTCTTTCAAATTTGTGTTTACATCATAATAATTAAATAACCAAAAATATCATAAGGCTAGACGAATCATCACATCACAATTCAATATTCGATCATAGTTTAAGACAAGATACTTAAGTCGATTCACAACATACATTATAACTTCGATAATCTTCTCAAGAACTAGCATGGAACACTAAAAATAACCCTAATTTGTTCATTATTAGTATAACAACATCCTCTAGTAGTAATTCAATCAATAATAAAGTCAGTTGATCCAATACAACCTAATTCTTATACAGATCAAAACCTAGGGTCAAGGGTCATTTCTACAAACTAAACCGAATCATCAATATATATCATCATTAAGTTAGAATACATGTTAATATTTTAATATTATCCAAAATAAATCATAAACAACTCAATTAATACAATCAATTTTGAGATTGGGAAAGAACTAGTTGAAAATTCAACATTTGAAAATACTTTGAAGAAACTCTTTGACGAAAGTGCTTTGAAAGTTGAATTTGATCACATACCTTAATGTTTAATGAAGAATAGATGGTAAAATCGTCCCTTTACATCACACTAAAAACCCACTCCTAGCTCTATCTTAATGGTGTCTTCCAATAGAGAGTGAAAGAACAGAGAAGGAAGAGAGTTTTGTTTTTAGAGTTGAAATTAGTCTAATATGTTTGGGGTATTTATATGGGGGTTTAATTAAATTAGTTAGAATTCCATTAATCCCTAAATAACAACCAAACCCTTTAATTATTTGTATAATACTTAGTGAAAATGTGCAGCAAAAATAGGTCACTCACCCATGAGACCCCGTCAGTGCCTCGTGTCTCAATTGACGGACCAAACCATCTTTCGTGCTCCTCATCCATCAATCAGTTCACATGCATAAGATTCCCTTGAATTAATTTTCAAAGTGACTATCGATGAATGGAATCGACACCCCGTCGATCCACATAAGCCTCGTTGAGTGCCTTTTTGGGTGTACACTGCCCAGGCAATGTTTGACTCCAAACGCAAGGGTCCTCCTGAAGGGCCCTTTATTGGTCCTTGGGGAGTCTTATTTGAAAGTTTCGATAATGAATCAACTTTAACACATGTTAGACTCCCTTCTACCAATTTTCATCATTTTCGAAATTTTTAAAAACTAGTCAAATATGCTAAGGTACGCTATTGCCTCGTTTAACTACTTTCCGGATGTCATGGATGTTCTTAGACATTTTATTTTGTAGACTCCCTAGATGACTTATATTAATTAGAATGGACGTCAAAGTAGTGTACAAACCTTATGAAATGTATGTTAGCTCTAGAACACGTCTTGGTCTTTCGAAGTGTTACATTATCCCCCCTAGAGAATATTTGTCCCCGAATGAAAAAAAATCTTTCGAAATGAAGGAATAGACTCAAGACTAGAATCCCAACCAACAACAATACATAACAACATCAACTATATCACTGACAGAAGGAAATTATAATATTCAACTAACACATATAAGGCTAAACATTACATGATGAAGAATATCCTTCTCATAACAACAAGAACTCAACTTGACATTTATGGGTAAGTTACGTCAAATTCAACTTAACAAAACGCTACATATCATTTCATAACGACTAACTATATCAAATTGCACAATGTGACCCATAACAAGCAAAATTTCAAGTTCAAGTAAAAGGGCATAATTTTTCACTATAATTCACTATATAGACATAAAAATGCCCCTTTTGCAAAACATCTGTATGAATATATGAAAATTCAATATTTATAATTATTTTGATTATTAGTATGAACAACTCTTTTTTTATCAAATATATGAGGGTAACGGGACTTCATGTCGTCGTCGGCCTCCCATGCTGCACCCTCAACTTTTTAATTCCTCCATAAAACCATTATGGAAGTCACCTCTTTATTTCATAACTACTTTACTTGTAAATCAAGAGTTTGAAATAGAACTTCATCATAAGATATATTATCCTTCACACTAAGAGCCTCACTAAGAAGAATAGACTCGGGATCACCAATACACTTATTAAACATGGAATCATAGAGAATCGGATGAACTGAAGTCAATTCACAAGGAAGTTTCAATATATAGGCAACCTTACCAACCATTTGTAAGATTTCATAGGGACCCACATAACGAGGACTCAATTTCCCTTTCTTGCCAAATCTAAGAACCCCTTTCATTGGCAAAATTTTCAAATAGACTTTATCACCTTCTTCAAACTCCAAATCACTTCTCCTATGCTCGGCAAAAGACTTTTGCCAACTATTGGCCGTTTGAAACCAATTCTTCATGATATGAACTTTTTACAATATCATAAAAATCAAATCTGTACCAAGAAGAAAATACTCACCAACTTCAAACAATCAAATAGGAGACCCACACCTCCTACCATACAAGGCTTCATACGGAGCCATGGATATGGAGAAATGAAAATTTTTATTATGCACAAACTCCACAAAGGCAAATGCTTATCGTATTTTCCCATGAAATCAATAATAAAAGCTCTAAGGATATCCTCAAGAGTTTGAATAGTACGCTCTGCTTGACCATGCATTTTGGGATTAAAAGTGGTACTTAACATCACCTTAGTACCAAACACTTCTTGGAATGAACTCCAATACCTAGATGTGAATTGTGCACCCAGATCTGATATAATGCATAAAGGAATAACATGAACGCACACAATCTCATCTATGAAGATACTAACATAATCTTTTGCAGAATAAATAGACTTCACGGGAATAAAATGAGTAAACTTGGTCAACCTAGGCACAACCACCCATAAAGTGTAATGTTGAATTTTAGACCAAGGTGAACCTACTACAAAATCCATATTGATTTGTTCCCACTTCAAAGTAGGAACTTGGATTTCATGTAGTAAGCCACCCGACTTTTGATGTTTGACTTTCACTTGTTTGCAATTTGGACACTTAGAAACAAACTCTGCTACGTCCTTATTGAAACCTACACACCAAAATAATTCTCTAAGGTTATGGTACATTTTTACCAACCCAGATAATGGAGTTCCGAAAACCACAGGCTTACTCAAGGATCCGGTGCCTCAATCAATGTACATTGGAAACACAAAATGTTCTGTGGTACCTCAAAAAACCATCCCCCATATTGAGAATGACTCATTAAGCTTACCAAAAACCAATTACTTAAACTTAATCAATGGTTTATGAAGGTGTTGTTTAGAAATTATCTCAACCACCAAGGATAAATCAGAGTTATGATTGAACAACAACCCGCAATTCGGAGAATCTTCCAACCTCACACCTAATCTAGCCAACCTATTAACATCTTTCATTGGATAATTCTTGGGTTAATATCTGTGAGACACACTACCCATATTCATACTACTTAGAGCATCACGAACCATTTTGGACTTTCTAGGGTGATAAAGAAAACTGATGTCGTAATCTTTCAACAATTCAAGCCAACATTTTTGTCAGAGATTCAACTTCTTTTCGGTAAACGTATATTTGAGACTCCTATGGTTGGTATACATATCAACATGGAGATCATACACGTCATGCCTCCACAGTTTCAAGGAAAATACCACGGAAGTTAATTAAAGATCATGTGTGGGATAGTATCTCTCATGCACTTTAAGTTTCCTATAAGCATAAGTACTATTACCTTCCAACATTGCATAAGCACACACCACAAACCCACTCGGGATTCATCACAATATGAAACCAAGCCGTTTGTAATCTCCGGTAAGTTCAACACTAGAGCGGAAGTAAGTCTATCCTTCAACATTTGGAAGCACTCTCACATGATTCCTACCACTCAAATTTCTTACACTTTTGGATCAATGTATTCAAGGGAGATGCAATGGACGTAAAACCATCCATAAACCTATTATAATAACTCAATAAAACAAAGAAACTCCTAATGTCAGTTGGAGTAAATGGTCTAGGTAAATTCTTCACTGATTACGTTTTTGTTGGATCAACCTTAACTCCCTCAATAGAGATGATATGACCAATAAATGTCACTGAGCTTAACCAAAACTCATATTTGCTATAATTGGCAAAAAATTTATGTTATTTAAGTACTTATAACACTACTCTCAAATGGTTAATATGATCACCCTCATATTCGAATATACAATGATGTCATCAATGAAGATAATGAAAAATGATTATAGATATGTTTAAAAAACCCTATTCATTAGGTCCACAAACGTCACCGCAATATTAGTGAGACCAAATCACATTTCTAGGAACTCATAGTGACCAAATATAGTTTGGAATGTCGTCTTTGTTATATCCTCACCTCTCACCAAAAGTTAGTGATACACCAATATCAAGTCAATCTTTGAAAAATAGATTTTCCCATGGATTTGAACAAACAAATTATCAATCCAAGGGAGAGGATACTTGTTCTTAATAGTGACTTCATTGAGTTGGAAATAATCAATACACATGCTTCTTAAAAAAAACAGAACACCCTATGGAGAAATACTAGGTCTAATGAAGCCTTTGTCTAGTAGATCTTTGAGTTGAGCCTTCAACTCTTTCAATTCGTCCAGAGCCTTCTGATAAGGAGGAATTTAAATAGGATATGGATCCAGTAGCAAGTCGATAATAAAAATCGATTTCCCATTCGGGAGGATTACTAGGAAGATCATTAGGAAAGTCCCCCAAAAATTCACTCACTATAGGGACCGACTGAATGGGAGAAATTTCAGAGTCTAAACCTTTGATTGTTACAATATGGAATAGCCGTTAATCTGAAACCTATTCTTAAATCTAGTCTTGTCTTGTATCTGAAACCTATTCTTTGAAGAACCTCCATCAACATATTTTTCCCTCTTAAAATTTATAATCTTCTCTTATCCCCTGCCTTATCCACATGTTGGGCATGCACCATAAGACGGGAAATGTTCAAGCAGTCATGTAGCATAGCTGAATGACACTCTCCTTGCAAATCATCTGACACCCCCATCATAATGTGACTCATTTCATCACTAGGAACGGAAACCAAAAAAAGAGCATGTCACATCCGTGGAGAAACCCCTAGAAGTAACATCGCATACTTAACCTCTCAGAGGTCTTATACAATACCATTGTTTTCATTCATCGTATTGACATAGTTAATCTAGCGAAAAATTTCAAACATTTCATAGTACATCATATGCTAGAAAATTTACTACATATATTAAAAATATAATACATATTTACACCTTAAGTCTCTTTGCCGTCTTAAACTCCATAACATAGAGTACATTAGGAACATAAACATTACTACAACTTTATACACTTTACAGTAAAGACATAATTAGGAGATATTTGAACTTAAGGATTCCTTTCATTGAGCTTGAGAATAATCTATCAAGTTCTTCTTATTCAAGACATCCTTTAAACATCCATATCCCAAACATTGTGTTAAAAGTATATAAGAATTTGATTAGTAAAAGAATGTACTAAGTATGGAAATCATCAAAAAACATGCATTTTAAAGGGAAATTTTCTTGATATCATACTTCATACATTTTTGAGTAAATCTTCGTAAAAACTTTAAACCGTAGCATTTGTTTCATCCACATAATTCATATAAACATGTTCAAATTCTAAACATTATATAAGATCACATATAGAATTTATGAAATTTTTGATTTACATTACAGTGAGCTCTTTTTCCCATATAGTGAGCTTTATTTCCTTTTATTCATTAACTTCCCAAGTAACTATCTAAGGATACTTGGTTCAATGTATCGTCTTAAGTTTACAAATAAAGCTTACACATAACCTAAATAATCATACACATATACTTATATAAGCATAATACATGAAAGACACATTTAAGTCAAATCCATAAGACATTATAGTAAGCTACACCAATTAACACATATATTAACGTTATATCATTATTAGACCTTGTTAATGAGTCCAATATTAGTCTACTAGTACATTAAACATATAAAGCCCCATAACACCATACATTCTTAGTAAACCCTTCATGAGACTACAAACCTTAACATTCAATTCATACATCCACAAGTAAGTGAAGGAAATTCCATTCATGTCAATACAAAGACCTTCATCATATATTCATTTAGACTAACATAGTGCATATAAGTATAAGATCACATCTTATAGATTTATAACATGCATATCTTCAAAAAAATTAGAGGAATACTACCATTACATGCATAAAAAATTACTCATAATCATACACATTAGGTCACCTTCGTAGGACTTCCTAAAGAGATACTTGTGCAATGTCTAAATAGGTTCTTTGCTTCCACCTATCCTAAGTAATCTCCATTAAATTCATCCTAGTTAGGATCCTAGTCATTTATTTCCATTGCCCATTTTTCATTAGGGAAACTATATCCTTAACCGACACTAAGACCATGGGTGCTAAACATAATATTTGGTGTTGTAGAGCCTAACACCAATGGAAGGTTTCCTCACCTAGACAAGGTATAATATAAAAATACATCCTAGCATCCAAAATAAATTTCATTTTCTAGATCCTATGTTGTAA
Source organism: Solanum lycopersicum (assembly GCF_036512215.1). NCBI lineage: Eukaryota > Viridiplantae > Streptophyta > Magnoliopsida > Solanales > Solanaceae > Solanum > Solanum lycopersicum. Next base: position 14,361,637 of record NC_090807.1, read on the forward strand.
GCGTAGTTAATGCAACTAAGAGATAGGTATAATAACTCTACATGCCATAGGGAAATTAGAGACTCTTCTCAATTCAAACATGGGTGAATCTTCCTCAAAGGGAAGTAAACACCTTATGTGGGTCTATAGGTGAGTGTTCCTCTATGGTAAGTCAACACTCTATAAAGGAGAAATGGTGAATCTTCCTCCAAGGGAAGTCAACACCTCTTAATGTCATGTAATGTTACACATGTTAATATATCAATACATAAGTTTATAGGTGTACCTATATGAGCAATCATTTCATATCAACACTTCAAGACACTATGCACATACATACTTCATCATATCATATACTTAGCATCATAACATATAAGTCATTTTTATAACTTTTTCATACAATCCTATGCATGTATTTAGAAAACAAACCTAGGAACTATACCATCGAGGTGCACATGTACAATACATAGTCAAAGTCCCAAACCCCGTCCTATGATAGTACATCTATCAAGTCATTCTAGTGAATGATACATCACATATCATCATAGAATGTTAAACATAGCATAAGACTAATATGTTTAAGACTTACAACATTCTTACAGTAAGCTTTAGTCTTTATGTAGTTATCATTGCTTTACATCACATATAGCATTATAAGACCTCCTCATGGGCAGAAAGTACATTTTACCCTACCATACGTATACACATGCTTGTATAATAGCTATACAATCTAAATCAGAACTAGAATAGGAATGTAGGCATAAGCTTCACATAGTATCATAATAAGCGCAAATTCGCATGTTCATCAATTATTCTTTAAAGATATGGCAAACACATATATAGTGAAACTCAAGTAAACACCGCAAACATAAGTGGACCATACCACACAATGCCATACAAGGCCTTATCAACTACTACACAATAAAAAAAAGTAGAGGAGATAAGTATTCTTACAAATTTCTTATCCTTTGATAACTATTGATCAACAAACCTTGTTTATCAAACATTCATATATAGGGAAGTACCTACATGTACTTTAATCATAAAAGAAATCATGTAAAGTCACTACAAGGTCATGACACAACAAGTGCAAATGTTCTTGAAAAAAGATAGGCATATAACATCAATCAATTTCCCTAGTCTTGTTTATCAATATAGGTTCATCAATAATTTACATGTAGAGCAGTATCCAAAGAAATCATAGCCTAAACGAGACACTACTAGAATTTTCCGATAAAGTCAAATTCATTGTAAGTATGCTTAATATTAGGAAATCATGGAAGGTAAGTTTATATTTGTTAATCCTATTCAAATTTTCATGAAGTGATGAACATCGGATCCATTACATATATCTAATACTCACATTACATTATAGGCGGTAGCTAAGGACAATTAACCATGATCAATTTATCTAAGAAATAATCTAACGTCATGATTAGAAGTTACAATTCCATAGACTAGAAGAACCTAGTTCAATTCATATAAGACATCTTTACTTTAGTTATAGAAGATTCATATCCATATTTCAAACATTATATAAACCTAGAACAATAGATATAACAAAGTTATAATGATCGAAATCAACTTTTATAATATTATGGATCCACATTAGTATGATCACATTGTGTCGAGGCATGTTACCTTCACAATTTGATACACATGGATCCTTAATGATCAATTCAATATTAACTCACATAAATAACAGTAGATATAACAACTTCAATGTAATATAATTACAATACAATCGATAACAAGTCAAGATCATAAAGCCCATACAAGAACTAAATCAATTTAAGGAAGGAACATGGGTTCATCATGCAATTGGACTAAAATTACATGAAAACCAATATAGTAACATAAATTTATCATGATTTAACCATTAAAATGGATAAAGAACCCATGATTAGATTGATAAAGAAGACATTTGGTCATATTTTAATTTTTAAAACATTAAGATTAATTATCTAATAACTAAAGATTGAGGGTAAACATACCTTTATCCGTATGAAAAACATTCAAACTTGATGAAGAACTGATAAGAATTCATGCTCCAAGATGTTCTTGAGCTTCACGAACAATGGACGATTCTAGGGAGAAGATTTTTTGAGGGAAAATTCAATTTCATGTAGAGGGGATTAGGAATTGGTTGTTCACGTGTTTGATTTCTTATATAATCCCTAATATAGGTAAATCAATCAATTAGAGTTAGGTTAGGACGTGGGGAAAATTTCCCATTCACCCCTTAAATAAAATAGAAGCAAGGCAGCAATTACATGCCACCATCGACGGACCCATTCGATTGGTCGTTGCTCAATAGACTGGTCGTCCGTTGGCTTCCATTGGTTGGTCCATGGACAATTTTTTGGTTTAGAACTAATGTAACATGGTTTCACGGTATTTCCAATGCTTTTTCCTTATGATTAGTGTATGTCTAGGGCCTTTTATATTAAATTTAATGTATTTTTATCTGTGTTTTGTAGGAAAATTGTTAAAATAGGAAATGCAGAAATCAATACAGACGTGACCCATGAAGCCATCGAGGGACCATTGATGGTGATCGTCGACTGGAGAGTTAAGCATCTGGAATCAACTTGGGGAATTCTGACTAATTGTGGGGCTAGGGAAGGATCAACAGTCAATTGAGTGATCGACTAAATGTTCTAGCAAATTAATGATGAGATAGGAGAATGTCCCAAAAACTGGTTTTGAAGAAAAATCAAATATGGAGTGACGATATACATTGATGGACCGCAAGTTCATCGATTGACCATGTTGTTGGTCTGTCGATTGGATCAGAGAAGATGCGCATGCAGGCTTTAAAAAGATGTTAAGTATGGATAGACAACGGCAGTCGACGGTCCGTCGTTTGACTGATGGATCGTAAGTGGGGTAGATTGAATCCGGGTTTTTTGGACAAACATTCCTTAATTGGTTTCCTTTAATTTTAGGACGATTTTTTTATAAATAGGATGTAAAACCTCATTTTAGTTGTTGGATATTTTATTATTTTTCATACTTTTGTTCTTTGAGGTTTGACTTTGCGACTTGGACAATTAATTCAAGTTTCCAGAATCGATTCTCAGGTGGTTTTATTAAAGTACAAATTATGGATTTTCATCAAAATTTTCAAAGTAAGTTCATGATATATTATTCAACAAATATGAATTGTTCTCTTCTAAGATGAGTAACTATATCCACGACTAGGGTTGAGGGTATAATGGGGTATTAACAAAATAAACCTCTCTAATTAACAATTCTCAACTAGGTTATTGCATGCATCGATAGTGCTATCTTCTAGAAGTATTTTTATCGAGTGCACGCGTTAGAACTCGCCATATTGCGATTCACTGGTCCAAGGGGATAGTTAATAGGAAAAGAATTATATACATAAATTTAGTGGATACTATCTATAGGCTAGTTTTTGTTGGTGCAAGGTGATAACTAAGCCAAACATCAAATATGATGCTTAATATGAAGTAAAATGTGAGGGTTAGTAATTTAAACACACGTAGCCAGACCAAGGTAAAGGGTGAAATTCTCTAAATGCTGGATCAAATATTTCGAGATACATAACTTATCACTTTGCATGCAAAACCTTAGAAAATAATTTTTATAAGCAAGGGTTATGTCGTTACGAACCTATGGGGACCACTCACACCCTAGTTTCTCTCAAAACTTGATAAACATCAACAATTTACTTTTTCTACTTATTATATTTCATAATATTACATCATTTTTTGTTTCCAAAAGAATCCCGCCTTTTAATTACTTATTTTCAGAAAATATTTGACTAAATAGAGGTAATCATACATTAAATTAAGTCTAGACCATGTTCCTCGTGGTATCGACCCCAACCTAATTGTTGGGTTCTTTACTAGATACGATCGCTTAAATGTTTTTAAGGAAATATAATTTCAGCATGTCAAATTTTGGCGTCGCTGCCGGGGAAAGAAGTTTTTATATTAACACTTACTGAATTTTAGTAAATAAATTCTTAATTTTACTTTTTTCTTTGGTTTGTATCTTTCAGGTTTAGCTCTAATGTATGTCAAATACACGGAGTCGAGGAGAACAAATACTTCCATACGATCCATAATTGAATCTTAAAATCTGAAAAATGATTGATTAATAGAATCCAGCTAATCGTGGTGATAGGATAAACCATCAACTTCCTCTTCTAGTTGATTCTCACAACCAAGTGATTGTGGAGAACCATGGTAATGGTTCTTTGAGGAGGAAACCTCCAGCCCCACGCCCTTAAGAGTAATATAGAGGCAATATTAACATCACTAATTTTGATGGGACTCATGTCCTACCTCCTCTACCACAGGGTCATACATTTGTGGTAACTAGTAGAATGATGCAGATTCTCACTACAAGGGGTTTATTTTCGGGGCTCGCATCTGAGGATCCAGATGCTCAGATCGCTAAACTGAGGTTGGTTTTTAAGATTAGTGTAGGGAGGACAAACTTGGACATGGATTTCATCAGATTAAAGGTGTTCTCTCTCGCACTGACGGGACAAGCCTCAATTTGTGTTACTGAGTTGCCCTATAATTCTATCTAAACTTCGAACCAGTTGAGGGATGTGTTCCTAGCGTTGTACTACTCGGTGTCTAGAAAGCTCAAACATAAAGATAGAGTGAACAATTTTGTGACATTAACTTGGGAATCCGTAAGTAGATCTTGGGATAGGTTCACCTTATTTGTGATAAGTGTTCCAAACAACTACATTTATTAGGAGTCATTTAAAGGGAACTTCTATAGGGGGAAAGATGATAATAATAATAAGACAATACTTTATACTATTGCTAATGGTTTTTATAGTGAGTGCACATATGCAAAGATAGCGGCAAAGATGGAAAAAATCTCTCGCAAGAATAAGGCTTCTAGCACTATGAAGTCTGATATCTAGAGAAACACATTTGCAGTGCAAGCTATACACAACCTGTCCTCATATGAGATTCCTGAAAAATTTGCTCAAATGAGAACTAAGATCAGGTTTATATTGAAACATATCATTGTAGGCGCCGAGAATATGAATGAGGTGAATTATTTGACTATACCACCACCTCCAGCAGATGAATTCTACTATGAAGACGATTGTTATGCAGTGAATGATCAGACAGAGGGTTTCCAACCTAACGCCCATGGCTCCAAGGTCAAGCAAATCAAGGTCAAAACTATGGGAATTACAAGAGAGAGGGTCATTATTTTCAAGATGGAAACAACAAGCGCAATAAAACTTAAACGAGGGTAACTATTGTAATAGAAACAATCTGCGTGGGACCTATGTTCCAGGTCAAAATTGGTAAGTTGCTCCTAGGGATAGTGGAAGTAGTATGGCATGAGTTGGGGACATGTTGCAAAAGATGATGATGAGGTTCGATGCTAGTGATGAGCATGCTAAGAGTTGAGAGGTGATTTGGCTAAAATTTTTAAAAATTTGGATGCACATGCAATCTGAGTCAAGCATGTTGAGTTTCAAATGGCCCAATTGTTTTCTATAGTGAACCCATGTCAACCGGGTACTATTCCAAATAAGACTGTCAAAAATCGGAAAAATAATGGACATTGCATGGTAGTTACTACTCGAGGGGGTAAGCTAACAATAGATCCACCTATGTCATTTGGTGTGTAAGATGAGGTGAGGAAAGAAGATGAGGTGGTTGCAAATAATGTTAATTCGGTTGATAAAGGGGTGAAAGTAGTAGAGATACCCCAAAAGTTAATATGTGTTCCTAGACCACCACCTCTATTTATGCAAAGATTGGTAAAGAAGACAAAGAATGGTAAATACTGGAATTTTATTACTATGTTGAAACAACTTTCCATCAATGTCCCTTCGGTAGATGAACTTGAAAAAAATGCCTAGTAATGCCATGTTTATGAAAGATATGGTTAGTAAGAATAGATCGGTGAGTTTTGAGGATAATGACCGAAATGCAAAATGTAGTGACATTGCTACAAGGTCTCTCCTATTAGAGAAAGAAGATCCACGCACTTTCACTATTTGATGTACCATAGGGTTGTTGCACTTTCCAAAGCACTATGTGATGTTGATGCAAGTATAAATCTCATTCCTCTCGCTATTTGAAAGAAATTGGGTTTGGGTGACCCAAAGCCCACTGCGATGTGGTTACTGATGGGCGGGTCGAACATTGAAAAGACCTATCCAGATACTCCACCATGTGTTGGTAAAGGTGGAGTCATTTATATTTGTGGCCGATTTTTTGAGGTGGATTTTGAGGTGCCTATTGATCTTGAGAGGCCATTCGTTCAAACTGGTTGTGCCTTAGTTGATATGGAAAAAGGGCAGATAAAGTTGAGGTTAAAAAAGTAAGAAGCAACATTCAACATTTGTAGGTTTATGAAAGATATGGTTAGTAAGAATAGATCGGTGAGTTTTGAGGATAATGACCGAAATGCAAAATATAGTGACATTGCTACCAGGTCTCTCCTGTTAAAGAAAGAAGATCCAGGCACTTTCACTATTTGATGTACCACAGGGTTGTTGCACTTTCCAAAGCACTATGTGATGTTGATGCAAGTATAAATCTCATTCCTCTCGCTATTTGAAAGAAATTGGGTTTGGGTGACCCAAAGCCCACTGCGATGTGGTTACTGATGGGCGGGTCGAACATTGAAAAGACCTATCCAGATACTCCACCATGTGTTGGTAAAGGTGGAGTCATTTATATTTGTGGCCAATTTTGTGAGGTGGATTTTTAGGTGCCTATTGATCTTGAGAGGCCATTCGTTCAAACTGGTTGTGCCTTAGTTGACATGGAAAAAGGGCAGATAAAGTTGAGGTTAAAAAATGAAGAAGCAACATTCAACATTTGTAGGTCCATCAAGTAGACTTGTGAGCTCCTAATGGTATTTGCTATATCCTACTGGGTTGAGAGTACGCATGACGTACAAATCAAAGAGCGCCTTGATGTCGAGGCAATAGCGGCGGGGATCATCAATTTTTAGAGTGATGGTATTGAGGAGTATGGGTCATCGGTAGCGGCACTTGATCGAGGTAATTTTTGGTTTAAACAAAAGAAATTGGAGTTAGATATTAAGCATCCTGAGTATTCACCTACAAAACCATCTATCGAGGAGTCCCAAAAATTAAAGGTTTAGGCTTTACTACCACGTCTGAGGTATGTATTCTTTGGAAGAGATCAAACTTTGTCGGTAATCATTGTATATGATTTGAATGTGGAACAAGTAGTGTTTGGTAGAAGTTTTAAAAAGGTTTAAATGAGCCATTGATTGAACTATTGCGGACATTATTGGGATCCAACCCGACATTTGCTACAACAAAATCCAACATAGGCCCTATCACAAGACAAGTATTGAGACTACAGAAGTTTGAATCCACCGATGCAAGAGTTAGTAAAGAAAGAGATTATTATGTGTTTGGATACCAGAGTCATATATCCTATTGTAGATGGTAGTTGGGTATGCCCTGTTTATTGTGTGCCCAAAAATGAGGGAATACTTGTGGTCCCGATTGAGAAAAATGATCTTGTCTCAATCATGCTAGTGACCCAATGGAGAGTTTCTATGCATTACGCAAGTTGAATGCATAGACTGAGTTTCCTTATGCCTTTCATGGATTAGATGTTAGCTAGGTTTGCAAGGGAAGGTTGTTGTTGTTTCTTGATGTTTATTAGGGCTGTAATCAAATCTCTATTGCATCAGATGATTAAAAAGAAAACAACCTTTACTTGCCCTTATGGGTTATTCACAGTCAAGAGGACACCTTTTGGATTTTGTAGTGCACCTGCTACTTTTCAGAGATATATGATATCGATATGTTACGATATGGTGGAGGACACTATTGAGGTTCTTATGGATAATTTTTCAGTTGTTCGGGACTCTTAGGAACATTGTTTGAGAAAATTGGCCGATGTTATCAATATGTTTGAAGATTGCAATCTTGTGCTAAATTGAAAAAAAATGTCAATTTATGGTGAAAGAGGGTTTTATATTGGGCAATCGCATCTCAGAAAAGGGGTTTGAGGTTGATCGAGCCAAAGTTGAGATTATAGAAAGACTTCCTCCACCCATATCTGTAAAAGGTATGTGATGTTTTATTGGGCATGCTGGCTTCTATCATAAGATCATTAAGGATTTCTCTAAAGTTGCACATCCTCTGTGCATGTTCTTAAGAAGGAATATAAATTTTATTTTGATGAATCCTATCTAAAGGCGTTTAGAGAGTTGTAGGCGTAGTTGGTGTCTGCGCGTATAATTATTTCCCCCGATTAGAGTAAGCCACTTGAGGTGATAGGTGATACTAGAGGGGTTTCTCTTGGTGTGGTTTTGGGACAAATAAGAGATAAAATCCTTCACCCAATTTAATATGCTAGTAAGTCCTTAAATGAATCACAAAATAATTACGATGCGAACTGACCAAGATCTTCTTGTGGTAATATTTTCTTTCGAAAAACTTTTCTCCTATTTGCTAGGCACGAGAGTCATAGTGCATATCGACCACTATAACTTTGAGATATTTGATGGCAAAGAAAGATGTAAAACCATGGTTTATTAGATGTGTTAGACTATTACAAGCGTTTGATTTTGAGGTTAAATAAAGAAAAGGGACCGAAAATCAAGTTGCCGATCACTTTTCCAAATTAGAGGACGAAGTTGTGCGAGAGTTAAGTTAAAAGGCTGCAGTTATGATACCTTCCCTGATGAGCATGATTGGCCGCCTCTCAAGACATGATTCCATGTTTCACTGAGTTTGCAAATTATCTGTCCACTGATATAGTCCCATAGGACTTGTCTTTCCATCAAAGGAAAAAGTTCATGCATTCTGTGAAAAAGTTCATTTGGGATGAGACTTACTTATACCAGAGTTGTGTAGATGGTCTTATTTATCGTTTTGTGCCTAAACTTGAGATGCTGAGTGGTTTGAAGGCATCCCATTCCTCACTTGTGGCTGGGAATCATAGTGGTATTCGGATTATCCATAAGATTTTGCAATGTCGATAATATTGTCCAACCATCCATCAAGATGATCATGAGTTCACCATGGCATGTGATAGGTTCCAAAGAGACCGAGGTATTTCTAGAAGAAAAGAGCTCCCTTTGTATACCATTAAGGTGATAGAGTTATTTGATGTATGGAGAATTGATTTTATGTGCCCGTTTGTGAGTTCTCATGGGATGAAATATATTCTTGTGGCAGTGGATTATGTGTCAAAATGGGTGGAAAACATAACACTAGCTAACAATGAAGGGAAGAGTGTCACTGCGTTCTTGAAAAAGAACATCTTCTCTAGATTTGGCACACCTAGGGACATTATTAGCGATGGGGGATCCAAATTTTACAATAAGTTATTCAAAGGTTTATTGGAGAAATATGGGTTCTCCATAATATTGCCAGTCAGTACTATCCGCAAATTAGTGGGCATGTTGAGGTGTCCAACAAAGAAATAAAGTATATTCTTTAAAAAATGGTAAATGCTAGTAGAATGGATAGGTCTAAGAGGCTTGATGATGCTCTTTGGGATTACGGGACAACATACCAGACTCCCATATGTATATCTCCATAAAAACTTGTATATGGAAAGTCTTGTGACTTGCTGGTTGAGTTAGAGCACAAGACCACGTGGGCAATGAATAAATTAAAGATCGATTGGAATGAAGCAGTGGAGGAGAGACTTAATGGGTTGAATGAGCTTAATGAGTTTCGTCTAAAAGTATATGAAAGATCATCCCGCTACAAAGAGAAGATGACGAAGTACCACGACCAAGAGATTGAGAAGCGCTAATTTGTAGTTGGGGATTTAATACTTCTGTATAACTCTAGGATGCGCTTGTTCCCGGGAAACTCAAGTCAAAATGGACTGGTCCATTTTTGATTCTTAAGTGCTCCCACATGCAGTGGCTGAGTTGGAAAAAAAAGAGGGTGCAAGGTCACGGTAAACGGGAACAGAATCAAGGTATAACTTGGACATGTGGAGAGTGCCCATGAAGTGATGAGGCATATTATCTTGATGAAGTCTGTGTTATTAAGGGTCTTGCATCGTGGTTCAACGTTAAATCAAGTGCTTTTGTGGAGGCAACCTAATGTGTATCCTCTAGCAAACAAGGTTTTTGTTTTCTTGTTGGAATAGTTTCATTATTTTGTTTTGTTTTGATTTACGCAATGTCATGTGTAATTTTTTTTTATATTTTTAAGTCTTTTGGCTAGAGAGTAGTTTAGGGTCCATGTCTAAAAGATGTCCAGAAAACACACAAAGAATGGCTTAATAGGTTCAAAATGTGGAGGCACCAAACCACAAGAATTCTACAAAAATTGTTCTGGAGCACAGATTGATGGATAAGTAGACGGTCCATAATTACATCGACGGACAGTCGATGGTTTTAGTAGTTCTGAGGTATATTTCTAAATTTTTGTCGAAGTTGGGGTACAACTTGTGGACCGTCGATTCAGTTACAGACTGTCAACAGGGTACCGTCAGTTCATAAAATCTAGTGACACAACACAACCTGACCGGCTATATAAAATTATAACAGTTTATTTACCCTCGCACACCTTTTAAAATTCCAACCAACCGGTTCCCTCCGTCATTGTTTGAACTCCCAATTAAATTCCAACAATCACCCACTCTAATTTCCATAAGATTTCCAATTTTCCCTTGCTCTCAAAATCCCCAAAATCATGGTCCCCCAATTCTCCTCCATTTTCATCTTCTTCAACGGTCGGTGTTTGAAGGTAGGCAAGTAGGTGGTTTTTTCAAGATCACCCACTTGATTCTATCCACTACACCGTACATGTATTTAATCTTCACTTGCTCAATGAATTCTTTTTAATTTTCTTTTGGATTTAAAGTTATTTTGTGGGTCTTAACATAGGGACTTAATTGAATTTTAAACATGTTCAAATTGAGTTTTATGTCCCTTAAAATGATTGAAATTAAATAGGTTAGGGGGTGAACTCTTTCTAAATTAACTATGCTTGTTGTTTGTTTTGTTGTTTTTCCAGAATAGGGCATATTAGTCTCTTAAAATTCATGGTTGAAGTTGGCAAAATAGAAGCTCTAGGAATAAAAAATTAGTATTTTGCTTCATATTGGATGTTGGGTGTGCTATTTTTTGCATGAAAGTGCTCATTTGTGGGTTACAAACCAAGCCTTAAATCCTATCTCTGACCAACATAACGAGACCCCATCTATGGACCGTCGGTTTATCGACGGATCATCTATGGGGTCCATCGATGGTTATTTTTGAAAACTTCTAATTGTTGAAAGATGGAAGTGTATTACGATTCTTTGATTGATCGATGGGCCGCACTGCACGTTTGTCTTTTTTGTTTGAAACTGTGCTTTGTCAGATTTTTTAAAATTATTCTAAGTGTCAAAAGACGGAAATAGACTACGGTGCATCGATTGATCAACGGGTCATTCTGAGGAAATATGACTTATGAAATGTTCTAAGTACCTATCAATAGACAGCATCGACGGGCTGTCGATGGTGCCTGTCTTCTGAGTCTTCAATTATGCACTAACATATGTGCTATATTTCCAGATTTTGTTTGCTTCTTTTGTGTGTGTAAGTTGATTACAATGAAACTAACAACAACCTTTTTAGGTACTAATATCCCCCAAATTGGACCTTTTCTATTCCAGCGGATGGTCAAAGTATGTGGAACCATCCCGACGCCTGATTGTATTGTCTTATTATAAGAGGGATCTAGAATACGTGCCCCCAGGCAACAACAACCTCATACAACCTCCTATTGTCACTCGGTGCACGCCCAAGAAGGTGGCGCCCGGTGAAGTCACTGCATCCCAGTATAATGAGGAGCGCATATTTACCACCACACTGTCTGGGTCTGTCTCGGGTTCTTAGGGAGTATCTGGATCCGACGAGGCCTCTGTTTTTGAGTTGACCTACACTATAGGGTCGAATAAGGACACTTCCTCCAGTTTTGGGTCATAGGGAGCCCCTCTCCTTGATATGTGTGCCTACCATACCTATTTTGATGAGGCCTTAGGTTCGGAGTCTATTTCGGCATCCCAGCATGAGGTCCCTTTGCCGGTCGCTGATGAGACCAACTGGTGGTGCGTAGATTTTCAGAACTAGGTTTAAAGGTATTCCTATATTTGAACAATAAGGGGGTGATTACTCGATTGTTGACAATTGAGCGACGATTTTTTTATAGAGAGCCTCCAAACAGTCCCTGCGGTATAGCATTTGTTAAACCGTCACCGACTTGAGTGGATGACTAGAAGTGTGGGGCCGTACAGTGAGGAGATCGTGTGAGAGCCTCTTACGTGGTTTCTCTCCGAGTTACTTTAGACAGACAGTCTAACTTCTCTAAACAGGAACCACTCAAAGATTTCCATGTTCGAGGCTGTCGGGTGGATATATCTTTTCCTTTCATTCGTCGTTTCCTATATGGTACGGACAATGACGTCGCGAGGGTCCCTCTAACACCTAAGTTCGACTACAGGTGGGTCATAGTGAAGGGTGGTCATTTTTAGTTGAGTAGACATTTGAGATAGTTTACCAAGAGGTGGATTGCACAACGACTCTCTATGGACGGCGAGGGAGCAGATTGGGTTTAGGACACAAGAGGCCTTATCAAGAAGGCCACCCTCACATTCGTGGCCAATTTTTTTCTGGGTTAAAGTCCGTCACCTCCTATCCTCTATGGCTACAGATAATATTCCCACTTGGGATTGGGCAGCATTGGTACCAACTTTGGTAGACGGGTTGGAGGTTGATTTTTCCAGGTTGCTCATCTTTGTAATCCATGAGAGGGATTTTAAGGCATCTATCACTTACCTGTTTCAATGTATGGTCTACCCGCTGTGCAGGGATGCAGGAATGCCCATTTGGCAGAGATGTCCTCTGTACTCCTACCGGGACAGTTGATATCGGTCTCATTCAGGATAAGTAATAATGCTCAAACTTACTTGTCAAATAAGATATACAACAGTCATATCAAGTAAGAACCCAACTAATGAGATTAGGATTGTTCCCACGAGGAAAAATAGTTCAGACTTAACTTCAGTCTATTATTACTATTATTTAGTCAATTATTTCCATAGAAAACAAAGACAATAAAATGGGTTTTTTTATTTCAAAATGAATGAAAATAACTAAGCTAAATTAAAGTAGACAACTAACAAATTAATTTTTAGAGTTTAATCAATTAATAAAAGTAACTAGGGTTTAAGTGTTCCCCGCAGATTCCTAATTTGATAATTCTAACTACAACAATTGTTTCCTAGTATCTTGCATGCAAAGTTATAAGTTATGTGTTTCTAAATCCTGGTCCGACATTTAGAAAATTTTACTCTGCACCTTGGTCCACCTACATGTGTTGTTACACTAACCCTTACCTTTGTCTCATATTAAGCATTGCATTCGATATTTGACAAACTAATTACCTTGTACCAATTAATACTAGCGTATTAGATAGTATACACTAAATCTATGTTGATAATTTTTTTCGTATTATCTACCTCCTCAATCCAGAAAGTAGTATTAAGGAGATTTGTAACGTTGGCCATCCATTAAAAAGACTTTTAAGCGAAAGAATTATCAATACATGCAAGACACTATTCTAGAATTGTTATTTAAGTTAGATTTTACCTCTGTATTCATGCACTTACTTCAATGAGAGAACAAAATCCAGAAATTTACTTGATTAATCAAAAAAATCACCAACAATCAACTCCAGAGAAAAGTGTAACAATGCAAAGTCTCATATAAAAAATAATCTACTAACAAAGAATCTAACATAATACTGTCTAACCACCAGTCTAACACCAAAAATGAGATTTTTAGAACTATTTATAAAAATCAAAAGCCTTTTATAAGAAGGACTCTATTTGCTAAAAATCTATGAAAACGCAGCTGGGTCGACGGACTTCGTGACGGGTCTTCGTGGTCACGACGGGCCGTCATGGACTCCATCATCCAATACATTGCTAATTCTTCTGCTGCTTTCTTCATTACCCTTGAAGGCAGGTATGACGAACCGTCAGAGGAATAATAATCCGTCGAGGGTCTCCGTTCCATACCACTTAAACTCTTTGAATTTGGATAGTGGGGCTACTTCTCTGATCATCACGACAAACCAGCAAGACAGACCGTCATGGCTATGACAGTCCGTCATGCACTTTGTAACACCACACTTGGTCAGACATCCCCATCTTCCTTCAACAGCTTTACTACAATGCCTCCTACGGATCATCACAGGAACGACGGACCATCACAAGCTCCGTAGGTGGTTACTTTTCTGCATTTCTTGCTCACAAACTTTCGGGTTCATCTTTAGACAGATTTCCTGCAAATAAAGGGAAACATACATAAAAATCAATACAAAAAGGCTTTTGGACCCACACTAAACATAAGGAAAAAGCATCCATGTGAAACCACGATATATCTACACCCTCTACTTAAATTTGTTGTTTGTCCTCAAGCGACGCACTATGACTACTAAAAAAATCTTTTTACAATAATATACATGTTTTAACTTTCGTAATCATTTGGATACCAATCCCGGTCTATATCATCATTTTTATGCATGTTATCACTATTATGCTTGAATCATGTGGAATAAGACCATGACACAGACTCACTACACACTAACACCTATCTTCTTCAATTTCTCACTAAGGTGCTAATAATTCCGGTATTGCAACTAGTGTCCTCACTTCAATAAAACATCCTCATTTTTCACACAATGATTTAAGTTTGAATATGAGGATTAATTTTCAACACTCACTCTCAGAACAAATTCACAAATCATTCATACATATTAGGATCACGATAGGACTTTCTTCACTTATAAAATAAGCTCAGGGTCAGGTAGGGTATATTTAGGTATAGTTTAGTTTTCTTTTTTCCCTCTTTGACATATAGGCTAAACATAACTATCTTCATCATTTTATTTCGCCCAATTTCTCATATTCTTTAACTTTGCTATTTTCCCCTCTTTCTTCATCTGTGTAAGTGACTCTCTTCTTTTCTTGCTTGTATTTATTGTATTGTATTTATTTATTTATTTATTTTATTTAACTATTCTTTCAAAAAATTCTTGAGTTAATTTAGTTTTGTTCTTTCTCTCTCATTGTTCTTTCAACCCCACTTTCAAGAGCATTCCTAATAATAGCCACCCTCAACTCATGACTTTTACATGATTCAAAGTACACAATACCCAAGTTGGGTCACGGCCATGAAAAGATTGTTTACTGCATTAGCCACCCTCAACTTATGCTTTTTCCATAAGATGAGGTGCACATGTCCAAGGATAGACCAAGGCCAACACATTATTGCTAGAAAAGATAAATTGGGGTGAAAAAGAAAGGTCTAGTTTAAGCTCAAATCGTTTGGATCAAATAAGGATTAATTTCATTTATTTTTTCAGGCTAAAAATGATCTATGTTTAACAAGGGCCTATGATCCATTCCTAATTCTCTATTACAACGTACATTAAGCAAGACTAACCAGGCAAGTTCCAGCTTAGTACAAATACTGGACTATTTAAATCTTCCCCACACTCATTTGACTTCTCATTACTCTACCAGATTATTAGAAACCTAGTTCAAATTTTTAGTCTTAGGGTCATGCAGTGATGTATCTCTATGTCATGCTTAGAGCCACATATTTATAAATTACTATGCCTAGTCATGCATCATTTTCATTTAACCAGGATATCATTTTAGCCATCTTGCTTTAGAGTTAAACTATGTACGCAACATATAGACATGTCGGTTCAATAATAAAAATAATCAATCTATTAGGACAAAAGAACACAGGCAAGAAAATTCCAAAAGAGGATAGTGAATTGGGCTACTCAGACTTCACCCTAGCACTCACTTTCCATTTACCCCAACCCAACAAAAAGATATGCAATTGTCCCCAATTCATAAAAAATTGAAATACGAGAGTGGTAGGTGATGCAAACTTTGGGTGCAAAGCCCCGACAATAAGCAAGCTGGCAGGTCTGGTTCCCCGGAACCCACTACCTTTGTAGTCTGGACACCCTCAGTAGTGTCCTCACAAGCAACATCACTATCAGCAGTGCCTCCGACAATCGCCACATCTCTGGAGCTAGATTCCCCAATAGTTTACTTTACATCCCTGATCCGACGAGCCTATTAATCAGCAAGGAGGCTCTCATTGCAGCCTCCATCTCCAGCGGTCCTTATTCCGTGCTTTAGCCTAATCCTGCTCTCACCCCTTATACCTCTTGGCATGATCTCGAGGTAGAGGTTGTGGAATCTCTGAAGTGGCGAATAAGGCCGTCATCACTGTTTCCTCAGTAGGCTCTTCATAAGGGGCCTCATACTCAGGCACCCTAGCCTCTAGGATCATATTAATGTCCGCTTGAAGACTCTAAACCGTAGCGTGAAGGGTTGACACGTCCACCTGAGGTGCTAGGCGGGCTAGAACCCCCAACTCAAAAGCGTCAAAGCACTGATGAACCTTAACAATCTTCTGCTATGTGTGCTGAACCATTTTCCGCTCTAAGAGCTCTTCTGCCTCAATAATAGACCTCTGCATCCAAGGCTGGATGTGATGCAGAAGTGTAGCCATCTGTGCCTCTAGTTTCAGAGTGAGAGGATCTCTGGGCAGTGCTACTACCTGAGATAGACTCGACCGGGGTAGTGTAAGTGGTTTAAAAAGCAGCTTGCATAGCAGTGCGAGCCTGTGCTACCGCATCAACCAGATTTTCACCAAGTGGAGGCAACTCTAGACAGGGCCCTCTTTGTTGAGTCAACGCATTGGATTCATCCCTGATGAGGCCGATATCAACAATGCCCAGCGGAGTCTTGAGCTGATCAATGTGACAGATGGGCACACCTGCGGACCTCAATAAGGAAAATACCATGCACGGAAAAGGGTAAGTAGTTGTGACCTTAGAAACCCTCTCGTGCATGACCGCTTATAGAAGAAAATCAAAGTCCACCTCTGTGGTTAAATTTCTTTGAGACTGCATAGTAACGTGCTAAGAAAAGGTCCCTTAGTTGGTTCCAAGTGAAAATTGAGTTCTAAGGGAGCTCACAAAACCAAATAGAAGCCTCTCCTATCAGTGAGAGAGTAGAGACTCTTAGACCTATTACATCCAAATCCAAATCAGACCTCACTACACAACTTTCTCACACTACCCTTATCTTAATTATATGGGCATGTGGATCCTTTGAAGATACCCCTAAAAACACACCTCTGGCAGTGAGCATTTGCATCAAGCTACTAGATACCACAAAGGTGTGGCCTTGTGGTAGAGGGGGAAAGATAAGTGGCCCATAGGAGTCTGCTATAGTACCATAGCCTCTGTAGTACTCTTGAGGACATGAAGCGGTATTTTGTCCCAGTTATTGGTTTTCACCCGGAGCATCGAGTAATAACGGACCATGAACATCAACTGCATCTCGGATGTTCTGGTTTTGATCATTATCATTAATACCCAAGTTTTGATTGATGTTGTGTAGTGTACGCTCTAATTAAGGATCGTAGGGAAAAAAGGATTCTCTTCATCTTCGTGTATTTGGCATACAAGGAAGATAGTTCTGCAAGAATCAAAAACAACAAAAAAAGTAAAATTAATGAGGTAGCATGGCTACTAACGGGCAAGTGCTTGGTAAGACAACAACCCAGTGAACCAGGCGGTGCACTCGAAGAAAGGGGGCACACTAAGCAAGTACGAGAAATTGGCCCAGCTCCACTTTCTAAAAGGATGGACAACTACGGGAGGTCAAAACAAGAATCTATGGAAGTGGGGTCTCGTCCCCGGTCAATATTGGATCAAACAATAGGGAGTCGTAGTACTAACCTATTTTTTTTATTAATTCAGTAAAATAGGGGAAAAGATGGTACAGTTCCCTAAAGAGACAAACTCTCAACATATCCTTCGCGCTCTAGTAATACCTCTTCTGTGCGTCTATTTACTGGCGGGAACAGAACAAAAGGGAAAGACCCAGCCTAAGGCGAGCTTTATTTATTTAAGAGAGAATGGGGAGTGAATCGAATTCCATATCCGTTCTTTGGGGTCTTTCGGGACCCTCTCGATCTTTTTCGTAATTGAGAAGGGGGAAGGAGTGTAAATCAATGAAAATTAATGAACCATCATTGATTGACGTTGCACATAACACGATCAATTCGACTCAAGTTGCAGCGCTAATAGAAGTTCCTTACATTCCTCGTAGCGTAGGAAAGGGCAGGGATTTTTTCGTACTAATAGTGGGCCGGTATCATTAGATCTATGCCGGCCTTCAGAATCAAACAAAGGTCGAAGGACCATTCGATTCATTAAGGGGCATAGCTCCACGAGGAAAATAGTTCAGACTTAACTTCAATCTATTATTACTATTATTTAGTCAATTATTTCCTTAGAAAACAAAGACAATAAAAGGGGGGGGGGTTATTTCTAAATTAATAAAAATAACTAGATAAATTAAAGTAGACAATTAATAGATTCAAATGTTTGAGTTTAATCTATTAATAAAAGTAAATATGGTTTAAGTGTTCCTCACAAATTCCTAATTTGATAATTCTAACTATAACAATTCTTTCCTAGTAGCTTGCTTGCAAAGTGATATGTTATGTATTCTAAATCCTTGGTCTGGCATCTAGAATGTTTCACTCCTTACCTTGGTCCGGATACATGTGTTGCTATAGAAACCCTTACCTTTACCTCATATAAAGCATTGTATTCGATATTTGACTAAGTGATTACCTCGTCCCAATCAATACTAACCTATTAGATAGTATACACTAAATCTATGTTTATAATTCTTTTCCTATTATCTACCTCCTTTGTCCAAAAAGTAGCATTACGGTGATTTCTAACGTTGGCCATCCATTAAAAAGACTTCTAAGAGAAAGAATTATCAATACATGCAAGACACTATTCTAGAGTTGTTATTTTAATTAGATATTACCTCATTATTCACCCATGGATCCCACAACCCTAATTATGGAGTTTAGCTACCCATAGTAATACTCACAATATTTATATATATGACATAAGAATTCATGCAATTACTTCAATGAGAAAGAATATACTCCACAAATTTACTTGATTTATCGACAAAATCACCAACAATCAACTCAAGAGAAAAGTGTAACAATCAAAAGTCTAATATCCAAAAAATCTGCTAACAAAGAATCTAGCTTAAAAGTGTTTAACCATCAAAAGTCTAACCGCAAAAATGAGGTTTTAAAACTATTTATAGAAAGCAAAAACCTAACAAAAGAAGGACTCTATTTGCTAAAAATCTGTCAAAACGTGGTTGGATCAACAGACCTCGTGACGGGTCATCGTGGCCACGACATTAAAAATTCTTCTGTTTCACTCTTTATTACCCTCGACGGCAGGTATGACAGACCGTCATAGTCATAACGGTCTGTCGAGGGTCTCCGTTCCATAACATTTAAACTCTTGGAGTTTGGGTACTAGGAATACTTCTATGATCATCACAAAGAACCAGTAGGACGGCCTGTCGTGGCTACGACAGTCTGTCATGCACTTTGTAACGCCACACTTTTTCAAACTTCCCCGTGTTTTTTCAGCATCTTCACTACGATGCCACCTACGGACCGTCACACGCACAACGGACCGTCACAAGATCCGTAGGTCGTAACTTTTCTGCATTTCTTGCTCAAAAACATCCGCATTCATCTTTAGACAGATTTCCTACAAATAAAGGGAAACTTACTTAAAAATCAATACAAAAAGGATTTTGGACATACACTAAACTTAAGGAAAAAGAATTTAAAAAAACATGAAACCACGATATCTTAATGAGTTCAATGTGGCGGAACCTCAACGTGAGCCTAGGGTTGAGGTGTAGCCTCTATGTCAGAACTTGTTTGTTATTGTTGAGCAGGCCCATGTGGCTGATCATGCTACTTCGGAGTCTACACATGAAACACTGGTTGAGTCTGCACCAGGCACGAGTGTGGCGCCTAGTTCCTCTCGGTCTAAACCACCTTCAGCAGCACTTGTCTCGATTGCTAGGGTCCAGAAGTAAAAGGCCTAAATGGACATCTTGCTGCATCATATTAAGCCTTTGATGCAGAAGTCTATTGTCGAGGATGAGGACCGAATTGAGAATAAGGTAGACTAGCAGAAGAAGAGGTAGATTTAGGTGTTCAACTAGCGCCTCGATGAATTTATGTTGAGTGTCCTAGCACGCCCATCCCCTACCATTGATTGGACTACTCTTCAAGTGGCTGTTGCAAGTGTGCGGGCTGATGATAATACTATACTAGATGTGAGAGTGACCTACATTGAGTTCGCACCTGTAGAGCTTACGGAGGATACAATGCTGGCTCCAATGTTCATTACATGTACCGTACCTCCGCCCCCACCACGTGAGAATTCCAAGAGGCACCGGTCAAGCAACACCAGTGAGATTGAGTAGGCTAGGGCTTGGGATGAATGAGCGCAAATATTTGGAGGGTGCGAGGGGAGCGTTGTTGCTGTATGACGAGGACCGTCAAATATGGGCTAGAGAGTTAGATTTTGGGTCATCTAAAACCAAGTTGGAGGATGTTTAGAGAAAAACTATGAAGGATGTAGATATTGATGTGGGCACCATAGATGGTGGCCTTACTACTGAAGGACCGGGTTTCGGGAAACCAGACCCGCTTGCTTATTTATCCTTGGCGCTATGCAACTTAGTTTCGCTTCACCTAGTGCCTTTTGTTTATTTTCTTATGCATTGGGGACAATTGCATTTTTTTTTGTTGTGGGTGGGGTAACTGGAAAGTGAGTACTACGCTAAAGTCTGAGTGACCCAACTGGCGATCCTCTCTTGGTGGTTTTCTTTCCTTTGTTCTTTTGCCCCAAGTGATTGATTTTTTTATTTTGAACCGGCATTTTTAGTATCATTTACAAAGTACGAATGTGAAATCTTAGGCATGATGGCTAAATATGAATTTTATCACGTTTTGATAAGAATGCTTGCATGATTAGGCATAATGAATGTTGAATGTTTTGGATCTAAGAATGACATGGAGATGAATCATTTCATGACCCTCAATATAACACTCAAACTAGGCGTCCGATAATGTGATAGGGTAATGAGATGTTTAGAGAGGGGGATGAATGATGATTGTGCCACGGTTGGTATCTTGCTAGAACTCGCCCACTTAGTCCTGCAAAAAGAAATCTATGTTAGACATTTAGGGAGGGATCATAGGCCCTTATTAAATTTAGCCCATATGAATCCTAAATGAATGGATACTAAATGAAATTAATCCCTTTTTTTATCCTAATATTTTTTGCTAAATAAGCAACGATTAGAAAGCCCATGCAAGGGCTAAATAAATTTTTGGACGGGACATGGGTTCATTATTAATTTGGATTGAAAATCATGTTAAAAACAATATATTAACATCAATTAATCATAATTAAAACGTTTTTAGAAGGAACCTATGGCTAGATTGAAGAAGAAGAAGTTTGATCATGAAATCTGTTAACAAACTTTGAGATTAACTCTCTAGATAAAAGGATAAATAGAGATGAAGGATAAGCATACCTTAGTCAATTATAAAAACTTTAGAACGTGTTGAATAATCCATGTAAATCCAAGCACTAAGTTGTTCTTGAGTTTCACCTTCAATGGGGGTTCTAGGGAGAATTTGTTTTGGGGAGAAAGTTTTTTTTGTATGAATTGGAATTGGAATGGGTTGATCACTTTTTTAATCAATTATATACACTAAAGAATATCTTAATAAATTATGTAGGGTCAGTTTAGGACGTGGGGTGAATTTCCTATTCACCCCTTTAATGACCAATCGCTAGGAATTGATGCACCAGCTTTGATCGACGGACCTAATGATGATCCATTTTGTGCTCTTTGTCTATTGGGTCTAAGGATTTCATGTGAGCAAGACATCTCTAGGATAAATTCCCATTGACACCTCCCCATCGACAGGGCATCAGTAAACAAACAGGGCATTTTTTGGCTTGTCGATTGACACTGCCAAGGTCTTGTGTCGACAACCCTTGGGTTCTTCTTGTGGTCTCTTTTCTATGGCCCTTATGAAGTCATACCTGGGTGTTTCAAAGTTAAATACGCACATTGACAAGTAAAATACGTTACATTAAAGTTTCACAAAAAAATGCCACCTAAAACATGTCCTGATGTGCTAGGCCGCATTAAGACATACTTGAACGTCCTAAGGGCTAACTTTCGAACGTAATAGACGTTCTTTGACGTTTGACCTCTAATGTACATGAAACCCTACATAATGACCATAAAAATCATGATAACTCTTTTAGAGACTTCATAGTATCATGAAACATTAAAAAACACATAAAAGTATCAAAGACGCTTTTGCGACTAATTGTCGAACGTCTTGGTCGTCCCTTGACGTTTGACTTCCAAATCATCTCAAACATTAAACATTGACTCAATACCATATTTTGAAAAATTTTAGTACCTTATACCTGATGATGAACATTTTAGGATCTAGTTACCTTAACTCATTTTGGGTGTCTTACAAATCTACCTATGAATGAAGATAGAATGAATTGATGAATAATGAACCTTTGGATGGTTTTTTTGGGTGTAGATTTAGGATGATTGATTTAAAGTGATATAATTAACTTGAAAATTGAGAGATTTTCCAAGACGCCCCTCCATGAGAAAAGGTTTAACAAGGCTTGACAAGTAAACCTTAAAGTATATGCTTGACTCGAAGGGCATATGCAAAGGGAGACGGACGTTCAAGGAAGGGTCTAGACTCCATGTAAAAAGTAAAGCCACACCTCGTAATTTAATAACTGTCAAAGTAGGTCTCATGCGCCGGGAGTCTTTCATGTAGTACTTTCAAGGTATTCTAGTAGACATCTCTATATCCTATGAATTTAGACACGCTTGAGAAGCATCTCATAGTGTTCATTAGAAAAGAATGAACTTAGACATGCCTAAGGGTATTTCGCAGTGTTCATAGTGTGTGAATGAACTTAGACATGCCCAAGGGGTATCTCATAGTATTCATGAATATTAAGGGACCAAGACTTACCTTCAAAAGAATCTCATAGGATCCATATGACTAAGGAAATTAGACATGCTTAATGAAGTATCTCATAGTGTTCAAAAGATAAAAATAGGGCTAGGCTTCAAATTAAGAAGTGATTTTAAAGGATCTAAACTAGTACCTAGCATGAGTGGTGGTATGGGGGAATCATAAGTTCATTGTGCAAGGTATAACGTAGGTTTATTAAAGAAGAAGAGACTTAAGATAGGAATGGATTAAAGTTGTCTTTTATTAGAAAAGAAGACTTAAGATGAGAGAATCTTAATAAATGAATTTATATAAAGATAGGGCTATGGAGGCTAAACAAGTTAAGGATGACTTCAAGATAGGATTAGTATGTGAGGTTTTATGGTCTGCCTCATGTACATTGCACAAGAAAGTTATGACGATATCATAAGAGTATAGTACTATTAGTATGAAGTAAGGCTTCTATAGACTTGATGAAATAAGATAGGGTGACTGAAAGATATGCTCAGTGTGTGAGGTAGTATGGGATGCTTCAAATGCATTGCACTAGTATGTTTTATGTTGGTTTAGGGGAAAAGTTCTCATATAACATTATGAACTTAGGTCTTAATTATAAAATTTAACTATGATCAAGGACCACCAAAGAGATGTACTTAGCATTGGTAGCAGTATAGGATGCTACCTTAGCCTTGCACTAGTAGACTTAGCGGTAGCTTGTGGTTTAGTTCATTTGAGTAAGAAGGACAAGTAAGTATGTAATCTTATGTACTTTAATATGATCATGATATTCATGATATATTTATGAATTTATCTTTTATGATTATGTCTATTATTGACGAACATTTTGATATTTCATATGTTTGGTTTGACAATTTCCATACATAGTACATATCGTACGACGCATATTACCTAAATGTTGTCCATGAAGGGTCTTCAGAAGTTTTTGTTGCTTTCAAGTGGAAAGTTCCATGGTTTTAAAGAACAGAATAAGTGGTGAGTCCTTATAGCTTCGAGAATGAACCTTTATGTTCCTTTATATCTTTGTTTATCTTTTAGATTTTATGTGGGCTGCATCTTAGGATGTTTCGTTCATGTAACACATAGATTTTTTTTAGACAAATTTGATAGTGATACTTCGGATTTTATAAAATATCTTTTTGTATATGTTTAAAGAATGTTTTTTTAAAAATCCGTCCATTTATGCATGATGTGATGTAATGAAATAAAGAGGCTTGTACAAGACCTCTGAGAGATAAAGTACGCAGTGTTGTGACCTAAGAGTGCCCTAACTTCTAGTGTATACATGCGGGTCGCGACACAATAAACCTTTTGAAGGGAAAGGATAGAGTCAATACTAACAGTCCAACCAAAAACATACATAATAAACATGAATAACAACTCAAATCATATGACAATATTGCACTTACTCATAGCAACTCAAAACATCAAGTACTTCATATAAGAGCTCAACATCACATTAGGAAGAATTTACTTCTCTACCACAACATGAACTCAACATAAAATCAAAGAGTGATTTATGCTAAAAAATCTTTTAAAACACACCAACGTGATCAATTTCACATTATGAACGCAACAAGATACCAAATACACAAAAAAGTGCTAATCAAGCAAAAGGGTATTTTTTCATAAAAAATTATTTTTAGCATAAAATTTTACAATAATTATTATATCTTTGAAAAACAAGACAAATTGTAATTAACTTATTATTTTCATTATTCATAGGAACAACTAATTTAAAGAAAAAAGAGATGAGGATAATGGTACTTCATGTCGTCCTCTACCTTTCATTTGCCCCTTCAACTATGTTGTTTCTCCAGAACACATTTACGGAGGCTACCTATTTTTTCATCAACTTATGCAATTGAGGACCTCTTCATTGGAGAGATTCTCATCCCCTCTTAGACCTTCAACAGTAAGAACGTACTCGGGGTCAATAATGCAAAACTTAAGCACGGACACATGGAAAACTAGGTGAACAGAAGCTACCTCACTATGTTACCTCAACTAATATGCAACCTTACCTACCTTTTACAATATATCAGAGGAACCCACATAAGGTGGAATTAATCTCCATTTCATGCAAAATTTTAGCACCGCTTTCATGGGTGAATCTTTCAAATACACTTTATCACCTTCTTCAAATTCTAATTCTCTTCTACTATTGTTGGCATTAGACTTTTGCTTGCTATTGGATGTTTGAAATTGATTCTTGATTAAATTTACTTTCTCCAAGGTCTTATAAATCAAGTTGGGACCAAGGATTGAAGAGTCACCAACTTCAAATAATCCAATGGGAGATCAACATCTTATACCGTACAAAGCTTCAAAAGGAGACATGGCTATAGATGAATGATAACTATTATTATAAGAGAAAAGCACTAAATAAATGTTCTCCTCCCAAATTTACTTGAATTCAATGACACAAACTCTAAGAATATCCTCAAATTTTTGAATTGTACGCTCTGCTTGACCAACCGTTTGAGGATGAAAAGTGATGCTAAACTTCACTCTTGTATGCAACCCTTTTTGAAATGACCTCCAAATAAAAATGTGAATTATGTTCCCCTATCCGTTATGATGGGTGGCGGAATACCATGGAGACTCACAATATCATCTATGTAAATCTTGGCATGATCCTCCGCTGAATAAGTAAACTTAGTGGGATTAAAGTGAGCGGACTTTGTCATCTTATCCATCACCACCCATATGGAGACATTTTGCCTTCGAGTCCGAGGAAATCCCACTATAAAGTCAATACTAATATCTTCCAACTTTCAAATGGAAACTTGAATATCCTGAAGTAAGACACCCGATTTTTGTTGCTCATCTTTCACTTGTTGGCAATTTGGACATTTTGCAACAAATTACGTCATGTCCTTTTTAAGCCTTCCCATCAAAATACATTTTTAAGGTCAAGATACAAATTCGTATAAGCCGGATGAATTGACTAAGGAAAACGATGAGCTTCCTCTAGGATCCGATTCCTCAAATCATTTATATTGGGAACATACAACCTTTCTTGGTACCTCAAAACACAGTTCCCCCTAAGGATAATGACTCATTAAGCTTATTAACAACTGAATAATTTAACTCCATCAATAATGGCTCAACGTGTTGCTTATACTTCACCTTTACCACCAAAGACGATTCGGAGTTATGATGAATCGTAAAACTACCATTTGGAGAATCTTCCATCGAACACTCAAACAAGTCAACCTGTGGACATATTTCACTAGACCATTCTTGCATACTGAGACAACTTTCCATGGTCATACGACTTAGAGCATCCGCAACCACGTTGGCGTTGCCGTGGTGGTAAATAACACTCATGTCGTTATATTTCAACAATTCCAACCACCTTAGTTGTTGTAAGTTCAACTACATTTAAGTAAACACATATTGAAGACCGTTTTGGTCAGTAAATACATCAACATAAACACCATATAAGCAATGACTCCATATTTTGAAGGCAAACACCATGACCTCTAACTCAAGATCATGTGTTACATTTTAGGTTGTCCGGAAGTAAAGGCTATAACTTCCCTATGTTGCATAAGGAAACAACCCAATCCCACTCGGCATGCATCACAATATACCATGAAACCATTAGTACCCTTTTGTAAAGTAAACACAGGAGCGGTGGTATGAGTATCTTTCATGTTTTGGAAGCTTCTTTCACAAGCCTCTAGCCACTCAAATTTCACATTCTTTTGGGTTAAAGTAGTCAAGGGAGATGCAATGAACGCAAAATCATCCACAAACCTTATATAGTACCCATATATACCCTAGAAACTTATAATACCTTTTGGAGAAAAAGATCTAGTCCAATTTCTAGCCGCCTCGATTTGCTATGGATCAACCTCTACACCCTCACTAGAAATGACATGACCAAGAAACGCCACCAACCTTAATCAAGACTCATATTTTCTATATTTTGAAAATAATTGGTGTTACTTCAAGACTTGTAATACAACTCTTAATTGAACCATACAGTTACCCTCATTTTGCGAATATACCAAAATGTCATCTATGAAGATAATTAGAAAGGCATCTCGATAGTTTCGGAACAATATATTCGTTAGGTAGATAAATACAATTGGGGCATTATCAAACAAAAAATATATTACTCTAAACTAATAGTGACCATATTTTCAAAAAGGCTGTTTTGGGAATATCTTCATCTCTTAGCCTAAGTTTGTGATATATCGACATTAAGTAAATTTTGGAAAAGTAGCACGCCCCTAGGAGTTTATCAAACAAGTTTTTAATCCAAGCGAGAAGATACTTATTCTTAATGATCACCTCGTTAAGCTCCTGGTAATCGATACACATCCTAAGGGACCCATCCTTTTTATTCACCAATAGTATCGGAGCACCCTATGTTGAAATACTAGGTGGGATAAAACCCTTTTCTAGTAAATCCTTGAGTTAAGCTTTCAACTCTATTAAATTAGGAGGAACCGAAATGAGATTCGTATCCTGTATCAAGCAACTAACAAAATTAATTTCCTCTTAGGGAGGGATTCCGGGAAGATCATTAGAAAAGACATCGGGAAAATCATTCACTACGGGGACTAACTCAATTAGAGGATGTTCGGAGTCTAAATCATTAATTCTTATAGAATAGCATAGACACCCCTTTAGATATCACCTTACAATCTAATAGACAAGAAATGATACAACATCTAGGAATAGAACTTCCCCCGACGACGGGTGCAATTGGAAAATGAAACTTTAAAACTCTTATACTACAATCAATAGAAGCAAAACAAGCACACAACCAATCCATCCCCAAAATAACATTGAAATCTATCATATCAAGTACTACCAATTCAACATACATAACTCTATTGGGAAAAATTATAGGAAAACTTCTATAAAATCTATTTTCAACAACCTACTTTCCCACCTAGGTAGTCATCATGAATGCTTCATTCAAGGTATCGGGTAAAATATCAGACTTTCTAGATACCAATGGATTAACAAAATAAAAGTTAGCAACCGGATAAAGTAAAACATAAATATTTTAAAAAAAGACTAGTAAAATACCGGTCAGCACATCGGGAGTACTCTCTTGTTCACCCTAGAACGGAGAGCATAAAAGCGATTCTTTTTTGGAGCATCAACATTTGAACCACTTTCTTGTCCACTCCCCTTGTTTTTACCATTTACATTAGGGAAATCTCTAACCTTGTGACCACCTTTACCACATCCAAAGTAATATTCCATTCCAACTAGGCACTCACCCCATGTTTTTTGCCACACTTCCCACAAGTTTGTTTGTTGCTTGGTAAAATAGTAAATCTTCCCTTTTGATACTCCCTATCGTCACGAGCATTAGGGAATTTGGAAAAATCTTTATTAGAGAACCTCTTCTTGAATCTAGGCTTATCTTGAATTGCAACCTCCCCTTTGAAGAACCACTTTCAAATGACTTGGTTATATTGGCCTATCTATTCTCCATTCTTAGTGTAGTAAATTCAATTTTTTAAGCATGAACCATTTGACGGGAAACATTCATATTGTCATGAAGCATATCCGAACGACATTCTGTCACCAAGTCATCAGATACTCTCGTAAGAAAACAACTCATCTCATCCCTTGGGTTATCCACCAAGGATGGACCATAATTCGACAATTTTTAAAACTTTAAGGAGTAGTCAAATACACTAGTACCTCCTTCAAGAACGTTAATGAATTATTCCACCTAATCTTTCCTCAACTATATAGGAAAGAATCGATCAAGGAATGCCCTCTTGAAGATCTCTTAAGTCACCGGACCACCTCTTATAACCCTATTGTCTCTCCATTGGGTGTACAACAAGTTTGTGCCACATATTTGAGTTGAACGGTGGCCAACTCGACTTATTCAAGCGTAGTCACAACCATTGAAAATAGAATCCTATAGAACTCATCTAGGAAATCTTGAGGGTCTTTATCTGACCTCGACCCATAGATCAAAAGAGGTTTAATACTAGTATAATCTCTCAAACAAGATGCCATAGTTCTAGCATAACAAGGCACACATGGTCCAACTTCCCGATTCACTTAGCTCTTTATTGCATGGACTTATTAAGTTAAGGCATTACATTATGAAGTCTTGGCTTTGAGAAAATTGACAAGTTATACCTTTATCTCTCCATCGCGAATCGGTGGAGGAGCGAACGGAACTTGATCACTCATAAAAACCTCTTGAAGTGGAGGGACTTGATTGTCTTGCAAAGGAGCTTGATTTCTATGAGCACCCACATCCAAAATCCCTTCCTCGACCCTTCGTTCACCTGATTTTCGATTATTTATACCTATGACCATAATAAAAGGCTTAGGTTAAAGCATACATAAAGTAGAATTTAGAGGAACGAAATAGGATTACAAGAAGATGAGAATTTCCTAAGCATCATATAGTCTGTAAATAATAAGTGTGGCACACTTCGCATTTATCAATAAAGATAAACATAGATATAGTTGAATGAAAAATCCACCCTAATGATATTCAACCTCAAGCTCTGATACAAAGTATGTATAATCCAGGGAGCACCGCTAGACGTAACCGGCGTCGTCATCCTAAGAGGATTTAGACTAGCCTCTTTCCATTCGTCATAGCATATCATTGATTAAATTATGGAATATTTAAAAAATTTCATCTACTTTTATATTGAGGTTTACATAGACCTCTTGCTTACACATAATTTATATATATACTGAGGGAGTTTACATAGACTCCTCAAGTAGGAAGAAATAAATAGACTTCTACTGAGTTTAGATAGACTCCACACATAGGAAGAACTACATAGGCTTCTAATTTTATTTCACATACATGAAATAGCAATTTAAATTCACAAGAACTCTTTGATACATCTCATATTAAAAACATCTTGAACGAGTACAAAATGGGACATACTCCATACTTCATACAATAAAATCAACAAATAGGCATATATAACATTAGTCATTAAATTAAAGAGGATGAATAAAAGTGTTTTTAAGACTTAAAAACATCAAATATGCATATAGTGGCATCGCCCTCAAAAAATGAGGACCTGCCGAACTTGTATAATGTGAATTAAAGTAATCTACATATCACTCGAAAATCTCAACCTTCGGAACCTACATATTTTAATAAATATAGAAACATGGGTTAGTACATCACTTGTACTAAACATAGGCATTTGCACATAAACATTTGAAATGATGATAAAGGAAGCATTTGTTAAAAAAATGCTAAGTTATTTTGAAAAGCCTTATGCACAACCAAGAATCCATATAACCAAATAAGCACATATTTACTAAGACGGTCATAATTACCACAAGTTCAATATCATCAAGTATAATAAAGTCAACATATGTAATAGCATCCTTAACAATACATGACTTACAAGACCCTTACTCGTAATCAAACTTCAACTATTCATGTGCAATGACCAAGCAAATCCCTATAACCTAACTCAACTAAGTAAATCAAAGAAAGGATCACAAACAATGCCTATATTTACATAACATAACATCAAGAGTAGTCAACCTCATATTTAGCAATATAGACCATTAGAATGTTAATAAATAAAACTAACATCATATAGGATCATCAACATCTAAATTTGACTTATTCATACAATTACATAATATATCATAAGAACAACTTTCTAGGACTTCCTCAAGGCCAAGTAGTGCAACGTATAGGTAGAGTCTCATACCCTACGTAGACTAAGTCAAACCCCTTAAGTTACCCTAGATAGTGATCTCCTTATTTTTTCATTTTACTTTCAGGAACACTTTCCTTAACCGACATAGACCACAATAGCTTAATGCAGAATTCGGTGTAATAAAACCCTACACAAAAGAAGGTGGAATACTTGCAAACGTAGTTCAAAACATTATCATAACATTCTAGGTGGATCCACTAGCTGTTAATCCTAAGGGGGAAACATCGTTAAATATCTAGGGGATATACTTCGAACCCCCTTTATGCATATTGCATTATATTGTCCAATCTCACAAGTACAATTATTAACCTACCTTCCATACTTGGAAAGTGAAACTCCTTATTACCAGTTCACTCGTTGCTAAACTAGAGTCCATTTGAAATATTTTTAAGTCATTCTTTATCAATAATAACTTAGAATAGGACATTTCAATTTCATCATCATACCAACACCTACCTAACTCAATAACAAAGCATGTTTTATATGATTTTCATCACCTAGTATAAGGCACTACAATTGAAGTAAAGGTTTAAGATAACAAATTCTTATCAATTAATCTTCATAAGCCATCATCATTGGTCTGTCCCTCAACCATTCCAATTTCGTCCATCAATAGGTGTAACAACATCTTAGAATAGTAACTAACACCAGCACTAAGTCAATTCAATCATCCTGTCTCGATTCCCTTCAATTCTTAACCTAGAGTAAGGGGGAATGAAGTTCATTAATAATTAGATCCAATCACAACAATACATTACCTTAGGAATTCCATAAATAAATTAGGATGGATAAAACAAGTCTAACAATCAAAACATTCTTTAATTCCCATCAATTCATAAGCAAGATCCAAGATTTGAGGAAAATGCGAAAAGATACATGATCCACACGAAATTCCTATAATAAAAATCAATTAGTAAAAAAATGTACACTTAATGATCCATGGATAATCATAAATAGTCATAATCAATAATCAATTGCAAGTTTAGAAGATAACCATTAAATGTAGAAAACCCTTGGAACTAAGTGATTGAGAAATCAACATTGAAAGGAACTCTTGGGGAAAGGAATCCCAAGAGGGAAGTCCTATACATTAATGTATCATAATAAAATATTCAAGTTAAATTCTAAGGAAATTGGCATTCTAATTCAAGCTTTCTTCTTCCTGTAATGGAGGTTGAATATAGATAGAAAGTAGAGAGAGGTGAGAACTTTTGGGTTTTCATTTGGGTATTTGATATGAGTGAGTGAATATGATCTAAAAATGATTTAAAATAAATATATATACCTCCCATAAAATACCCAAAAGACCCCTCACTTATATTGACCATTCAATGAAGTCAAATTTATTTTTAACTTTCAGATTTTCATCATAAAATCTGTCCACGATGCGACGCAAACTTGATTTTTGACCAAAATCACACCAAGTAAACCACGTGGACAGACTTCATCTCTATGTATTTTGGTTGCTACTTTGGAATCTTGCTTGGCCAATTTTAACGTCATTTCATGGACCCTTAGGGCAACCTTTGGGAGAGCAGACCTGTCGTTTTCAATCTATATACATGATTTTTTTATTAAAGTAATTTTACATGTTTTGAACCTCATACAACACCTCCAAACCTTAAAAAACCTAAGGACGTTTCACTAGTTTAATTACACAAGCTTACGGATGTTATGGACGTTCCTTGATGTTTTGACTCTACAACATCCTAAATGGTTTATAAACATTATTTTAGGCTTAGAAACAATGTAACCAACCTTAGTTCCACATGTGACACTCTAGATTTGGTCTTGAACTTTCAGAGTGTTACACTTAGAATCATCATATTGTAAATAAAACTTTCATATCATATCGTACTCATGCATACGTATATATATGAGAATAATCTTTAAAATAAATAAAAACTAGATCAAAACTATAGACATTTCACTCATGAAATGTTCTAAAAAAACATATACAAAGAATTCATTAACATGTATTATATCATAATTTCCCTTTTTAATGATCAAAGGTTATATCAAGTCAAAACATCTAGAATTTACTACGTTATAAATGGATATTAAAATAAATAATAAAACCAAATTACTACAAGCATAATATCATAATATCTTTCTTTCAGCAACAGACCGACATCACAAGGTCATAACTTGGGAATATGGAGATTTTATGGGTTCTTGGGAATTTCAACATAAGAACTATAATGAACACTCAATTCAATCATAATATTAAGTAATTCAAGCATTAGAATCATTTATGAACACCAATGACTTTTGAATCAAAACTTAGCTATTAGGGTTTTCTATCTCTGAAATTATGATTATGAAGGGTCTCATGAATTCAATTCATGGATGAAGACTTACCATACCATAGCAATGAAAACCAATGAATTTGACTAGAAAACCTTATTTTTTGTATTATATTTGGGTTTATGAAATAATGAGGATAATTAATTAATATAGTGGTCTAAAATACTTGTATAGGTGGTCTAAATTACTCTAAAATGACACCGCTTAATACTAATTAAGGCATTAAAACCTTAAAGTAACCCTGCTATAACTCCATTAAATAGTCCCCAGGTTACCACACACAAGCCTCACAAATAGGACATGATTGGACCCATGACCCGTGATGGTAAACTAAGGTTTGGTTATAGGGAGCTTTTTTCAGGGACATGACCTATGGCCCCGCATCCATAGGCTTGAATTAACCCACGAGGTGCAGGTCTTGTCATGGTCTTGTACTTTTGAACAATTTTTGGTCACTTCCCCATGGACCCATGGTTGGTGCTTGGGGGGTCTCACATTAACATTCATACACAAATCCCTTTATTTTTAAGTACGACGATTAACACCAAAGACTCTAACCTTCACGATAAGCTCTATTTTTTCCCACTAATTTCCACAGTGCTACAATATCTCTACGTTTGAAATATTCATCTTCGAATGACAATTTGACACCTTACAGAGGTTAAAACTTAAGACTTGTATCCCCTATTGCATGAAGCATCATAATAATGCATTTTTAAAAGGAGGAAACATCAATTCAATCTCAAACATAATTATAGGAAGTAGGAACCAAATCTAAAAACCTATTATGCATAAAACTCATCATTTCTATATCCACGGGACGAACTTCCATAGAAAAAATAAAAGTATGCTCAATAGAACCTTAATGAGAATTTATAAATATAGTACCATCAACCATGACAAAGTATGATCGACACCATTTCTCATGAAGTCAAATAGCCAACTCATACTCAATGCACAACAACATAAGAAGAATCAATCCTTAAACTGACTTACTAAACATTAATTTCCCAAGAACATGCATAACATAATGAAATCATGTAAAAAACAAATATGACACAAATGAATCCAAAACTAAGAAAAATCAAGAGGAACTACTTAAATTAAGCTTGAATAGGAGTAAAAGTAATGAGATACGTAAATTGGGACTTCATAAGCATCCACCTGTAAAGACCTGTTTAGTCGTTTTGAGCAGCAGATTTTATTCTGGAAAAACAGGCTGAGGCGACGGACCCCACGACGGACCGTCATAGGCACGATGGACCGTCGCAGGGTCTCGTTTCAAAACACTTAGAAAATCTGAAATTGGGTACTGAAAATCGACTCTCTGAACTTCGTAACGGAGTGGCAGGATGAACCGTCACAGGTGTGACGGACCGTCACAGGCCATTCACCCAAAATCAAGTTTCAAAACTATGCGACGGACAGCAGGACGGACCGTCGCAGGTGCGACGGACAGCAGGATGGACCATCGCAGGTTGCGCAAATCTCAGGCAGAATCAGATTTCCTTACACGTTTTAAGGGACGTTTTTGACTACTCCTTCCGTAATTATAGATTTTGTGGGTTTATATTAATAACTCAAATTTTTGGGGGTTAAAAGAGGTAACCCTAAGTTAATTAGTGGGGTATTATTGCCATCTATTACACTTAATTATACGTTAACTAGGGTAAAAGAAAGAGGGTTTGAATTAAGAAAATAGAGAGAACAAGGAGAGAGAGAAATTGATCGATCAAGAGGCAGAGGGAATATCAAAGCTTGGGAAATTGCTTGTTGATTCTAATTCTTCGGTGAAGGTATGTTATGGTTTTCATGCTATTCGTAGTAAACTCTTAATAGCGAATGATATGTGTTAGTAGTATTGTAAACCTTCTATATGTTTAATTGTATGCTTGCATGAATGATGTGATTATGTAATTGTGAATAAATAAGCATGATGAAGCTATTGAATCCCAAATCTTGAAAAGAAACCCTAATCTACTTTGTTAATGATGATCCCTTGGTATAAAAGAAGGCTTGATGAACGAAAGTGGTGAGATTAGGGGATCGGGTGCCACGTTCTGGTACTAGGATAGAATATGGATCGGGTGTCACGTTCCGACACCTGGATAGAATATGGATCGGGTGCCACGTTTCGGTACCAGGATAGAATATGGATCGGGTGTCACGTTCCGACACCAGGATAGAATATGGATCGGGTGCCACGTTCCCGTACCAGGATAGAATATGGATCGGGTGTCACGTTCCGACACCAGGATAGAATATGGATCTGGTGCCACGTTCCGGTACCAGGATAGTATATGAGTATTGGAGTGTCACGTTCCGACACCAGGATAGAATATGGATCGGGTGCCACGTTCCGGTACAAGGATAGAATGAGGATCGGAGTGTCACGTTCCGACACCAGGATAGTATATTGAGGAGCGGAGTGTCACGTACCGACACGAGGGGAATAAAGATAATGAATCTTGAAATATGTTAATATATCCAATCTAATGAACTAAATTTCCAAATGAGTATGACGAGGAGGTGTGAGTCCTCATTAATGTGCTTGGTGTTGTAACCAAGGATTATGGTAACTGTAAATGCTGCATGCTAAGGATATTAGTTGATTTTATGATATTGCTTAATACATACTGTTTTCTATTTTGAGTTGGCCGATGATATCTACTCAGTACCCGTGTTTTGTACTGACCCCTACTTTTATTGTTTTCTTCTTGTTTATTTGTGGAGTGCAGCAAACGTGCCGTCATCTTCGACTCAACAGTAACTCAAGCCAGTCTTACTACATCAGAAATTCAGGGTGAGCTAATGCTTCTAGCTTGGACTAGATCTTCTTCTCCAAGTCTTGATGCCTTGAACTTCCGGCATGGACTAGCTTCTTATGTATTTTTAGCTTCTTAGAATACTCTTAGTTTAGTAATTTGATTATAGATGTTCTTGTGATGATGATTTTCAGATTTTGGGAATAATAATAGTTATTGATTTTATTAATGAGTTTAAGTCTTCCGCATTTCTTTATGTTGATATTACCTTGAAATGTTAAGATTTAGATTGGTTAGTTCGCTCACATAGGAGGGTAAGTGTGGGTGCCAGTCGCGGCTCCGATTTGGGTCGTGACAAACTTGGTATCAGAGCATTAGGTTCGTTGGTCTCATCACACAAGAACAGGTCTAGTAGAGTCTTAAGGAACGGTAGGGGGACGCCTTTACTTTTCTTTGAGAGGCTATAAGACTTTAGGAAAAATTTCACTCTTTCATTCTTTCTTTCGTGCTATTACTTGGATCCAATTGGTATCTAGGTGATACAAATTGGTATCTGACCATCTTCACTATATTTCGCGGATGGTTAGAACTAGAGCAACGACTGTGCCAACACCAACATCGGCAAGACAAGAAGCGTCTGAGCCAGCCACTGGGGTTGTAGCTCGAGGAAGAGTAGCGGCAAGAGGCCGTGGTAGAGGTCGTGGGAGGACGTCCTCTAGAGGAAGAGGACGAGCACCTAGCCCGTCTGATACTAGGGCGGTGACTCCTCCACCGACTGAGGAAGTGGTAATAGAAGGGAAGGATGGGGAAACTGAACAAGTGCAAAATGAGGAAATGCCACCCCAACCTACCCCAGAGATGATCAATCAGGTTCTGGCTTATCTTAGCGGGTTATCTGATCAAGATCAGGCACCTCCACTGTTTTCTGCGCCAACACCTCCGGTTTCAGAGGTACATCATGCGGCTACTATGGCTCCCCGCATGGATGTTCCATTGGACATAGGCACATTTCCACGTCTGACTATTGGGCCTATAATGACAAATGATCAGCATGAACTTTTCAGTAAGTTCTTGAAATTGAAACCTCCGGTCTTCAATGGTGCTGAATCGGAGGATGCTTATGATTTTCAGGTTGACTGTCACGAGCTACTACACAAGATGGGTATAGTAGAACGGTTTGGTGTGGAGTTTGTGACTTATCAGTTTCAAGGGAACGCCAAAATATGGTGGCGGTCACATATCGAGTGTCAACCAATAGAGGCACCACCTATGACTTGGGCCTCATTCTCTAGTTTTTTTTATGGAGAAGTATATCCCCTGGACTTTGAGGGATAGGAAAAGGGATGAGTTCTTGAGCCTAGAGCAAGGTAGTATGTCGGTTAATGCTTATGAGGCTAAGTTTCGTGCACTATCCAGACATGCCACTCAACTCTGTTTCAGTCCTCAAGAGCGGATTCGCCGGTTTGTGAAGGTGTTGAGGTCAGAATTGCGGATTTCGGCCTTACAGATAGCGGCAACAGCAAAATCCTTCCAAGAAGTGGTAGACTTTGTGATAGAAGTGGAAGGAGTGAAGACAAACGACTTCACCACAACATCAACATCAAAAAGGTGTATAGGTCTTGTTTGGTGAACTTTGTGGGGAGCAACACTTATGTAGATTTGGTTATCTTAGAAATGGATGATTTTGATGTAATTCTGGGTATGACTTGGCTTTCTCAGCAATTTGCGATCTTTGATTGTAATGCTAAAACGGTGACGTTAGCCAAGCCTGGGACAGATCCGTTAGTGTGGGAGGGTGACTACACTTCCAATCCGGTGCGTATCATCTCCTTTCTTCGTGCTAAGAAAATGGTTAGTAAAGGGTGTTTAGCTTTCTTGGCACATCTCAAGGATGACACTACCCAAGTGCCTTCGATTGAGTCGGTTTCAGTAGTCCGTGAGTTTCTGGATGTGTTCCCTGCAGATCTTCCTGGTATGCCACCAGATAGGGATATTGACTTCTGTATCGATCTTGAACCGGGTACTCGCCCCATTTCTATACCCCCTTATAGAATGGCTCCCACGGAGTTAAGAGAGTTAAAAGCCCAACTTCAAGAGTTGTTAAACAAATGCTTTATTAGACCAAGTGCATCTCCTTGGGGTGCTCCGGTTTTGTTTGTGAAGAAGAAGGATGGGAGTTTTCGAATGTGTATAGACTACAGACAACTAAACAAGGTAACCATAAAGAACAAGTATCCTCTTCCTCGCATTGATGACTTGTTCGATCAGTTACAAGGTGCTTGTGTCTTCTCTGAGATTGACTTGAGCTCCGGTTATCATCAGTTTAAAATACGGGCAACGGATGTGCCAAAGACTGCATTTCGAACGAGGTATGGGCATTATGAATTTATAGTGATGTCTTTTGGCCTTACGAATGCCCCTGTTGCGTTCATGAGCTTGATGAATGGTATTTTTAAGCCATATTTGGACCTCTTCGTGATCGTATTTATTGATGATATATTGGTATACTCAAAGAGCAAGAAGGAACATGAAGAGCATTTGAGAATGGTATTGGAAATGTTGAGGGAGAAAAAGCTTTATGCCAAGTTCTCTAAGTGTGAGTTTTGGCTAGATGAAGTGTCCTTCTTTGGACACGTGGTTTCTAAGGATGGAGTGATGGTGGATCCTTCTAAGATTGAGATAGTGAAGAATTGGGTAAGACCTACTAATGTGTCAGAAATAAGGAGCTTTGTTGGATTAGCTAGCTACTACCGTCGATTTGTCAAGGGATTCTCTTCTATTGCTTCCCAATTGACGAACTTGACTAAGCAGAATGTTCCATTTGTATGGTCGGACGAATGTGAGGAAAGCTTTCAGAAGCTCAAGACTTTGTTGACTACTGCACCTATCCTTACCTTGCCAGTAGAGGGTAAGAACTTCATTGTTTATTTTGATGCATCCTATTCTGGTTTGGGTGCAGTACTAATGCAAGAGAAGAGTGTGATTGCTTATGCTTCAAAACAATTAAAAGTGCATGAACGTAACTATCCAACTCATGATTTGGAATTGGCTGCGATAGTGTTTGCATTAAAACAATGGAGACACTATTTATATGGGGTTAAGTGTGAGGTCTACACGGATCATCGTAGCCTTCAGTATGTCTTTACTCAGAAAGATTTGAACTTAAGACAGAGGAGATGGATGGAGTTACTAAAGGACTACGATATCACTATCTTGTATCATCCGGGGAAGGCGAATGTTGTAGCGGATGCTTTAAGTAGAAAGGCGGGAAGCATGGGAAGTCTAGCTCACTTGCAAGCTTCTAGACGCCTACTGGCTAGAGAGGTTCAGACTCTAGCTAATGACTTGATGAGATTAGAAGTAAACGAGAAAGGAGGATTGTTGGCTTCTGTGGAGGCAAGATCTTCCTTTCTTGACAAGATTAAAGGAAGACAGTCTGATGATGAGAAACTGCACAGAATTCAAGATAAGGTATTGGGAGGAGAGGCTAAGGAAGCACAAATTGATGAGGAAGGTGTTTTGAGGATCAAGGGAAGGGTATGCATACCCCGCGTCGATGATTTGATCAACACTATTCTGACAGAGGCTCATAGTTCAAGGTATTCTATACATCCGGGTGCAACCAAGATGTATCGTGACCTAAAGCAACACTTTTGGTGGAGTAGAATGAAGCGTGATATTGTTGACTTTATTGCCAAGTGTCCAAACTGTCAACAAGTAAAGTATGAACACCAGAGGCCTGGAGGAACACTTCAGAGAATGCCCATTCCTGAATGGAAGTGGGAGAGAATTGCAAAGGACTTTGTGGTTGGTCTTCCCAAGACATTGGGAATGTTTGATTCTATTTGGGTAATTGTTGATAGGTTAACTAAGTCTGCTCATTTTATTCCGGTTAAGGTGACTTGCAATGCCGAGAAGTTAGCCAAGATCTATATCTCAGAAATCGTTCGATTGCATGGGGTTCCACTATCCATCATATCAGATAGAGGTACGCAGCCTACTTCTATGTTTTGGAAAACATTGCATGCGGAATCGGGTAATAGGTTGGACCTTAGTACTGCGTTCCATCCTCAGACCGATGGTCAGTCTGAGCAAACGATTCAAGTGTTGGAGGATATGCTTCGTGCATGTGTGATAGAGTTTGGTGGTCATTGGGATAGCTTCCTACCCTTAGTGGAGTTTTCATACAATAATAGCTATCACTCAAGCATTGATATGGCTCCATTTGAAGCATTGTATGGTAGGAGATGTAGGTCTCCCATTGGTTGGTTTGATGCATTTGAGGTTAGGCCTTGGGGTACTGGCCTTTTGAGGGATTCGATAGAGAAAGTGAAGTCTATTCAAGAAAAGCTTCTAGCGGCGCAAAGTAGACAAAAAGAATATGCAGATCGAAAGGTTAGAGACTTAGAGTTCATGGAGGGTGAACAAGTCTTGTTGAAAGTTTCACCAATGAAAGGGGTGATGTGGTTTGGTAAAAGGGGTAAACTAAGTCCAAGGTACATTGGACCATTTGAAGTACTTAAGCGAGTAGGAGAGGTGGCTTATGAGTTAGCCTTGCCTCCAGGGCTGTTCGGAGTGCATCCGGTATTCCATGTGTCGATGTTGAAAAGATACCATGGGGATGGAAACTACATCATCCGTTGGGATTCAATTTTGCTTGATGAGAACTTGTCTTATGAGGAGGAGCCTGTTGCTATTTTAGATAGAGAAGTTCGCAAGTTGAGGTTAAGAGAGATTGCATCCATCAAGGTGCAATGGAAGAATCGACCCGTTGAAGAAGCCAATTGGGAGAAGGAGGCAGATATGCAAGAAAGATACCCACATCTGTTTAAAGATTTAGGTGCTCCTTCTCGCCCCTGTTTTTCTTCTTGTGATCGTTCGGGGACAAACGATGGGTAAATTGGTATCTATTGTAACGACCTGTTTAGTCGTTTTGAGCAGCAGATTTTATTCTGGAAAAATAGGCTGAGGCGACGGACCCCACGACGGACCGTCATGGGCACGACGGACCGTCACAGGGTCTCGTTTCAAAACACTTAGAAAATCTGAAATTGGGTACTGAAAATCGACTCTCTGAACTTCGTAATGGAGTGGCAGGAAAGACCGTCACAGGTGTGACGGACCGTCACAGGCCATTCACCCAAAATCAATTTTATTAACTATGCGACGGACAGCAGGACGGACCGTCGCAGGCACGATGACCCGTCACAGGTTGCGCAAATCCCAGGCAGAATCGGATTTTCTTACACGTTTTAAGGGACGTTTTTGACTACTCCTTCCTTAATTATAGATTTTGTGGGTTTATATTAATAACTCAAATTCTTGGGGGTTAAAAGAGGTAACCCTAAGTTAATTAGTGGGGTATTATTGTCATCTTTTACACTTAATTATATGTTAACTAGGGTAAAAGAAAGAGGGTTTGAATAAAGAAAATAGAGAGAACAAGGAGAGAGAGAAATTGATCGATCAAGAGGCAGAGGGAATATCAAAGCTTGGGAAATTGCTTGTTGATTCCAATTCTTCGGTGAAGGTAGGTTATGGTTTTCATGCTATTCGTAGTAAACTCTTAATAGCGGATGATATGTGATAGTAGTATTGTAAACCTTCTATATGTTTAATTGTATGCTTGCATGAATGATGTGTTTATGTAATTGTGAATAAATAAGCATGATGAAGCTATTGAATCCCAAATATTGAAAAGAAAACCTAATCTACTTTGTTAATGATGATCCCTTGGTATAAAAGAAGGCTTGATGAACGAAACTGGTGAGATTAGGGGATCGGGTGCCACGTTGCGGTACCAGGATAGAATATGGATCGAATGTCACGTTCCGACACCAGGATAGAATATGGATCGGTTGCCACGTTCCGGTACCAGGATAGAATATGGATCGGGTGTCACGTTGTGACACCAGGATAGAATATGGATCGGGTGCCACGTTCCGGTACCAGGATAGAATATGGATCGGGTGTCACGTTCCGACACCAGGATAGAATATGGATCGGGTGCCACGTTCCGGTACCAGGATAGTATATGAGGATCGGAGTGTCACATTTTGACACCAGGATACAATATGGATCGGGTGCCACGTTCCGGTACCAGGATAGAATGAGGATCGGAGTGTCACGTTCCGACACCAGGATAGTATATTGAGGAGCGGAGTGTCACGTACCGACACGAGGGGAATAAAGATAATGAATCTTGTAATATGTTAATATATCCAATCTAATGAACTAAATTCCCAAATGAGTATGATGAGGAGGTGTGAGTCCTCATTGATGTGCTTGGTGTTGTAACCAAGGGTTATGGTAACTGTAAATGCTGCATGCTAAGGATATTAGTTGATTTTATGATATTGCTTAATACATACTGTTTTCTATTTTGAGTTGGCCGATGATATCTACTCAGTACCCGTGTTTTGTACTGACCCCTACTTTTATGTTTTCTTCTTGTTTATTTGTGGAGTGCAGCAAACGTGCCGTCATCTTCGACTCAACACTAACTCAAGCCAGTCTTACTACATCAAAAATTCAGGGTGAGCTAATGCTTCTAGCTTGGACTGGATCTTCTTCTCCAAGTCTTGATGCCTTGAACTTCCGGCATGGACTAGCTTCTTATGTATTTTTAGCTTCTTAGAATACTCTTACTTTGGTAATTTGAATATAGATGTTCTTGTGATGATGACTTCCAGATTTTGGGAATAATAATAGTTATTGATTTTATTAATGAGTTTAAGTCTTCCGCATTTATTTATGTTGATATTACCTTGAAATGTTAAGATTTAGATTGGTTGGTTCGCTCACATAGGAGGGTAAGTGTGGGTGCCAGTCGCGGCTCCGATTTGGGTCGTGACATCACCTCCCAAGTAGAACCCTTAAAAAAAAGATTTATCCATATAACCTTCACGGAAGCTATTATTTGTTTATGAATCCCCTAATTTTGTTGTCTAGGATATCGACCAAAACCTCCTCATATGGAAGAATATCTTCGTCTCCCAACCCTTTAAATAGAATAAAGGATGTTGGATCTCCAATACACATTTGGAATGTAGAAACATAAAATACTGTATGAACCAGAGCCAACTCATTTGGAAAATCAAAGACATAGTCTTACTTCAACATAGGTTTCAAAATTTGATATGGGCCTATATAGCGGGACTTAGTTTCCCTTTCTTGAAAAATCTCATCACACACTTCGTTGTTGAGATTTTCTATTAGACCCAATCATTAACTTTAAATAATAGACCCCTTCCTCTTGAATCAGCATTAGACATTTGTCTACTTTGATTCATTCTCAATAACTCCCTAATATGCAAAAATTTATCAATGTATTTTATAAACTATCTCGGCACCGATCAAGGAGACTTCACCCACCTCAACCCGACACACCAAACACCTGCATCTCCTACTATAGAAGGCTTCCAAGGGATCAATACCTATACTTGAGTGATAGAAGTTATTGTAGGAAAAATATATTAATGGCAATTGCTGATCCCAATTACCTTTGAAGGCTATTACACATTCCCTCAACTTATTTTGCAATGTATGGATTGTACACTCCTTGTTCCCAGTGGTTTTTGAATGAAAGGTCATTATAAGCTTAACCGTAGTACCATGAAATTTTTGAATGACTTTCAAAAGTTCAATGTAAATTGACTACCCCAATTGGAAATAAAAATTGAGAAACTCCATGAAATTTCACCATTTAAATTATATTGAATTTAGCATAGTCTTCTTCCCAAAAGAGAAACCTTGACTAGGATAACGTGGGTTGATTTTTTAATCAAATCTATGACGAAGAAAATAAAATCATGTTGTCACTAGTTCCATGTAAACCAAATTATTATACGTTCTGACTTCCAAGTGAAAATACTTACATCTTGGGATAAGACTCCAAGCTTCTGATCCTCAAGCTTAACATGTCCACAATTCAAAACTATGGAAAGAAAAATCGCAATATTTTTTTGCATACCATTATACAAATACACTTTGCGTAGATGAAGGTACATCATGGTAGCTCCCAGGTGAATGGAATACCGAGAACTATGGACTTCCTCTAAAATTTATTTTTCTCAAACCATCAACATTCAAAATTCATTTCCCACCTTGGTACCTAAGTACCCCATCTCCCCCTTGGGGGAAATCCTCAACAGACTTCTTAAGTACATACTTTTTCAACTCAAATAATATTGGATGAAGGCATTGTATAAACATCAAATCCATCTAAAGGAACGATTTGGAACAAAAATGGAGATTTACACCACCTTTAGTGGAATATACAAGTTGAAAACCTAGTTGGGTCATGCTATGCACATCTTGAACCAATTCTTTCTTTTCATCTTCTACATGAGCATCATTACCCATAAATAATATACTAAGAGCATCCGCTATTAGCTTTATCACGGTAATAAATGACACTCATATCATAGACCTTCAATAATTCTAAACACCTTCATTGAAAAAGATTCATGTCTCTTTAACTAAAAACATATCATCGAATCTTGTTGTTGGACTCAAAAAAATTAATGCCTTTATATATTTTTAAGGAAAACATAAAC
Source organism: Solanum lycopersicum (assembly GCF_036512215.1). Classification (NCBI taxonomy): domain Eukaryota; kingdom Viridiplantae; phylum Streptophyta; class Magnoliopsida; order Solanales; family Solanaceae; genus Solanum; species Solanum lycopersicum. The sequence continues at coordinate 14,405,953 of NC_090807.1, forward strand.
GCCACTAAGAAAACGTTATGGGTATGATAATTCTTGTCATCAACTTTAAATTTCCTTGAAGAATAGGAAATCACCTTACAACTTTACATGAGCAGACGTCTCAGGTCAACTTTGACAGGCATCACAATGCACCACGAAACCATTTGTACCTTCTAGTAAAGTAAACATCGGAGCGGAAGTAAGTCTATCTTATTTTGGAAACTTTCTCACAAGCCTCTGACCATACAAACATAGTTTTATTTTGAGTAACATCCATCACTGGAGATGCATTAGAAGAAACACCCTCAACAAACATTCTATAGTAATTGGGAAAAGACAAAAAGATTCTAATTTCGGAAGGAGTTAGAGGTCTAAAACAATTCTTTACTGCATCCGTCTTCTTTGAATCTACCTCATCAATACCCTCACTTGACAGTATATGACCGATGAGAGCTACGAACCTTAAAAAAAAGTTCACACTATCTAAAATTTGCGGAAAATTATTGGTCCTTTATAAATTACAACGCAGTTCTTAAATTGTCTACATGTTCATTCTCACTCCTTCAAGAGATCAATATATCATCATTAAACACAATCACGAAAATCCATATATATTACCTAAAAACTCTATTCATCAATTCGATGCACGCTGTTGGGCCATTAGTCAACCCAAACAACATAACCAAAAACTCATAATAACCATACAAGGTTATAAAAGCTTTTTTGATATATCAACCCCTCTCACGTTAAATTGGTGATAACCCAAATAAAGATCAGTCTTTGAGAAATAACCATCTACTTGATGTTGGTGAAACAACTCATCTATCCTTCGTAGAGGATATTTATTCTTCATGGTCACTTTTTTTAACTGACGATGATCAATGCACATTTTGAGAGACCCATCTATATTTGTAACAAATAATACCGGAGCACCCTATAAAGAGATAATCGATCGAATGAAGCCTCTATCTAACAGATCATTTAGTTTATCATTTAACTATTTTAACTACACTGGATCCATTCTATAAGAATGAATAGAGATAGGTTGCATATCCGAAAGAAGTTCAATATAAAAATCTATTTCCTGCTCAGGGAGAACACTGGGAAATCCTCGGGGAAAACATCCAGGTTCTTATTAACCACTTAAAGTATATCAAGAGAAGGAATTTTAAGAATCTTTATCAATCACACTAACAACATGGTAAAATCAACCTATGGAGACCATCTTTGTAATGTTAATATAGGACACAAATGGACTTCTAGGCATAGAATTTCTCTTTTTTCACTTGAAGACATCCTCACTTTAAATTTATCTTACCAACCGAGTTTTACAATCGATAGATGAATAACATGAATTCAACAAATCAATACAATGAAACACATCAAAATCTAACATTTCAAGTTCTACAAAGTATGAAAGAGTAACTTTATGGGACAATAAACAATACATCTTCTATAAACCTTTTTAGCAACCATAGAATAACCAATCAGGGGGTAGAGAATGAAAAATGTTCCAAAAATACTTCAGGGAGCATATAAAAATTCATGGCCACAAAATATGTATGATGAGTTTGACATTCCGACACATGTAGGGCTTTATTTATACATGTTTCATGTCTTCAAATATTCATTTTTTGACAATAAAAAAAGTAAAACACTTTTATTTCAAGGTACATGCATTGACGAACAAACCAAGAATACTTATTTGAAAAGAGGAACAAATACTGCTCAATGAATGAATAAAGGGAAGCCAGATGATCGCCAAATCCTCTTGGTGAGTTAAAAGATAGACACTTGACCACAGAATGTTCCATTGTGCCAAGCCATAAAGAAAACAACAAAGCTGGTTAGAGAAAATAGTAGTCGGTAGATCACCTAGTTGTTCCATGATGGGGAATTTAATGGTCCAAAGTTATAGACCTTAAGGATGATAAATGTCAATGCAGAGGGCGATTGAAGTGAACAAAGGGCGGCTTTCCAAGTGGTTGAGTAAGCCCGAGTTTATTTGTCGAGTTACTCTTCGCAACATATTTATGGTTACTAGAAATACATTTTTTAAAATTTTTATATATCAATTACTCTTTAGAATAATTTTATTTAAGTGGTTAGCTTCTAGAGACATGATTCCTATTGTTTCACCTATGTTTTAAAGAATTGATGTTTTTCACTTTTAAGAAATTGGAAGTGGGTCTTTGAAATTATTAATATTCAAGAATTTTAAGGAAAAAATTATACTTTCTAATTGAATGATAATCAAATTGGTAACTATTTTTAACTTTATATGATGTCATCTAAAACCCAAATTCTTCCTGTGTGATTATGTAATTATGGGCTGATTTACTTTATGGATATTGCTAATTTTTAGATTAAATTCTATTTAAAAGAGAGTTCAATATTCAATAGTGGCTGAATATAAGAATTGTAGTTGCAAATACAGTTCTACCCTAGTACTTTTGGCTTGATCGAGAGTGAGGTTTTAAAACTAAATTTATTGATTGATGGTCTATGGGTAATGGGTTGACCTTGGCTCAGATAGAAAGGATGAATCCTAAACCGAGTTGCCAAGTTCACCTTTATAGAGTGAATGTATTAAGGTGTGGTATGTTCTTGTTTTGCATGCTTGTTGATGTTTAAGAGAAATCAACTTGATTCAGGGTAAATTTTTTGAAAGAATGTTCGTCTCCTCTCTATGCTAGCTTACTCACTATTATTTTGATATTTTCTAATAGTTGCAATCACTCAATTGTCTATATTATCCTATAATTGAATCACATCCCGAGAACGTGTCTCATTATGGTTATTTCGTATTAATTTTCCAATGTTAGTAGTAAATAATTAGAGTGAAAAATCCCCATTTGACATTCGTATAACCCCTTGATATTAATGTTGTCTTTATGAAATATTTTTTCTTCCTAGGTTTGATTTTTTCATATTAATGCTTCCCCATTGAACCATAAACATTTACGGATCCCAGTGGGATTAGAATTTAACTTATTTAGATGTGTTTATACTGACTAGAGATCTTAGACACATAGAATTGGATAAAGTAACCTTAAAATGTTAAAATAAATGGTGTCATTTCCACGGATGGTATTATTTAAGATTTTTTTTGTGAAGTTGAATTTTATATTATGTAGGTGAAAATGTGGAATGTGTTTGAAAAGTGCAGTTTGGCGAGAAAAATGTCCAGTTGGCGACTCACCGAAGAGGTCAGCGAGCCCAACATTGTCCACCGCTTGGACCCTTACATTAACTGGAGGTCCTGTAAAACTCAGTGAGGTAAGTACCCACTAGATATGTGGCTCAGTGGTTTTGTTGTACACAGGGATTCCATGACTTAGTATAGATCCTCACATGATGAATTAAGCCTTGGATAGTGTTTCTAAGTTTAACTAGAGGCAATGAACTTAATTAGGATGTTTTATGTATCAGATGGTTTTCATAGTCGGAATTAAGTCAAATTTTGCGAAAAGGTTGGCAATAGATTCTACAGTGTTTTTAGGGTTAAAAGGTTTGAGTTAGACTCTACAGGAATAACTCTAAGAGTCCTTGAGTAGTACCTATATATTGACCATCAAAACTAGTCCCTAGGCTGTGTGCAACAACGAGACCAATCGATTAATTGTCATTCTGTTAATGCACCATTGATTTTGCCATTGGTTGACACTTTGTAATTTTCCCAAGAGCCTCCAAAAAGGATTCTCTGACAAAAATCTTGAATGACAAGTATGGTCACATGGTTTGGGCAACGTGATTGTTGCCATGATATCGTTGTTTAAAACCCCACGTCACTGTCAAAAAATTGTCAACTTAGGGATGTTAGGAAATTAATTAGGTTCTTAGGTCGATTATGATTGAATAATTTCGGACTATATTAGTAAACGATGAAAATTAACTAACCCAACACCTCGTTATTTTCCCTAAAGCAAATCTCTCTAACATATATCTAGTTTAATTCTCCCCAATCTCAAAAATCAATTAAAGGAACACTAGAGCTCCAAGTGGAAGACGAGTTAACCAAGGAATCAAATTCGTGGAAAAATCATCCTCAAGTTATGGTTTTTTTTCCGTCTTTGCATCCTTTTTCCAAGAGGCTCCTTCGACAATTGTTTTCAAACTTCCCCTAGACTAGAGTTTCAATCTAGACATGGGTCGCATTTTCCCAAAAAAATTAGTCAATTGGGATTAATTATGTTCCTTAATCATTGTTCAACTATGTGATTGTGGTTTAATTGTTGGTAATCACTACAGATTTTGTAACACCTATAGAACGACTTAGGATTAACTAGAGACTTACGCTTGTGTATTGGTATTTTAAAGTAGTTAAATGTTTATTAAAGATATTAGGAGGCAGTGCAAGTTTCATAAAGTTTGGAGGTCAAACATACAAAAACATCTGTGATGTTTGATAGGTTGGCCTTGAAATAACCTTGTGTGTCTTAGCATTGTTTGTTGTGTTTTGTGTGTTCATTTTGAATAAAAATGATGAGAGCGGTCATAAACTCGTATATGAATATATTTGGGTTGGAAACTTCTAGTATCAAGTGTCCTTGGACTAACCAAGGGTCCTTTAGAATGGAACCATCTTGGAGGCAAAAATTTCCTGAGACAGTCCCACCTAGCAATTGACGCCCAGTAGGCTGATCGGTGTTATGTAGGTGGAGGGAGTCAATGGACACATAGGTGTGGGAGGATGTACTTCCAAATAATAGCGTCTCACCAAAACCAGAGACCAACTGGACGGTCTGTTCGTTAGGTGATGCTCCGTCAATGGGCAGGCGTTGATCGTGGTCTACAACCTGTGCACTTCATTGTTATTTGAAGGGGTGAAGTGGTAAATTCACCCCACTTCCATATAACAAAAAGGCGGTTTAATAGAAGTATTTAAGGTATTATAAATTGTTTTATATCTCTTAAACTCCTAGATGAATTCATTATTCCAAATCAAAATCAAAATTCTCTAAGAATTTCTATAGAACTCCATTGGAGAAAAAACTAAAGGTACAACTTGGATTGAAGATTCTTTGGTGATTTATCCATATAATATTCATCAAATTCACTGTTTAGAATCAATTAATTTATGTCCTTCATCCTTGAATCTCTTTTCTTCATGGATTCAATCTTCAAAGTGATTTCTAATGCCTTTAAAACATGAACCTGTCCAATTTTGTAATCTATCCACGGGTTCTTGAATTAAATGTTTTTAATTATTGTATATTGAGTGAATTGTTGTTCATTAGATGATCTTCACATAGACTCTATGAAACCATGTATTTTCTGTAACCCTAGATTTACTATTTGATGGGTGATTTGGTTATGTCTTAATGCTATTGATTCTTATGTAGTTTGTTTACGGTATTAAATAATGATAGAATGATGCTAAAATTTTTAGTTGGATGCCCTAATTTACTAAATTCATGTTGTATTATCCTTTATTTATTATGTATTGTACTTATTTGATTGAATTGATAATTATGACTAATTGCAAGGTCCTTGAGTATTGTGTTGGTTGAGTTTACTATAGATTGAAGTTGTGAGGTTGGAGTCAGGGTAAGTTGACCTATTTTTTTCTATATTATGCATTACAATTCATAGATGATTATGATTCTTGGTATGGTCTACTTATGGTGACAGCTCCTATGTCCTATACTTGTGACTGATGTTGCATTCTCTGCATTACATTATGAATTTTGAACTACGTGGCCTCTTCTGCATTACATTAAATTTTATGGCTTTATCATCTTGTAAGTTTATTATGTGGATATTATGAATGTCAAGATGATTTATGTGTTTATGTGGAGTCAAAGCATGAAATGTTCTAGTTGATGATGTGTGTCTCTTTTTAACTATACTGTAGTCATTATGTAGATTAATTGATGTTGAAGTATGATGTTTCATTATAGATTATATGATACTTGTGATACGTAGATTAATGATACTATAGTAGTGAGTAGGATGACCTATAGGTGATATTTGTTATACCTATGTGCCTCTTGAATGATATTCGATATGTGATATGGTGAAGTATGAGCTTGTTTTGTTTTTGTAGACTTGTGTCCCTTATTTTATACATGTAGATTGGGAATATGAATTCTTAATTTAGTATTCTAAAGCTTCTTAGTCTTGTATATGTGATTGACAAGTTACCTTGATCATTGTTAAGAAGGTCTTTTATGTGGAACCTTCCACCTACTTGGAAGGTTATGATATCTTGAAATTGAAAGTCGTAATGGTAGCCTTCTTGTGTGAATGGTTGACATAGTGTTGATTGGCTGGAACGGAACGTAATTATCCATACGAATGTCATTGTCCAATCCTCTTGACCTTATAAGGTACGCTTAATGGACCCTCATTGGTAAGGTGTAATGTGATTGGGTTGTGAACTAGATATGGAAAATTTGATGTACTCCATTATTAAATTACTATATGAGAACTAAGGCTAAAACCGAGTGAATGATGTTTGTGGAGTAGCTCTAGTTAAGTATGAGGTCAGAGTACAAAGAAACCCTTCATATTCCTTAACCATGTGCCTACATGGGATGTGTCCTAGTACTACCATTGGCCCGTAATACAAACCTCCGACGCAGTAGGTTCATACTTCAGATTCCATGTATAGCTAGTATGGTCTATGTTGGCTAGTGTCTATTCTCAACATATGAGATACCTACTAGTACTGGAGAAGTTCTACAATCATTAGGTGGTGGAATAGGAATCTATCTAGACATTGCAAAATTAGGATTTGAATGTGCTTGTGTAATTAATATCTCTTAGTTAACTAAAAAATATAATTACTTATGTTTGAGTATGTTAATGACTTAGTAATTACGTATATTAGTTTAAGGGTCACCTACTTAAGGTATGAATGGGGCATAAGAATGGTCACTTCATGTCTTACCTAAGGAAGACTTAATATTGACTCTAGATAGAAATGTAAATTGAATATCTAGACATGATCTTAACTTAGGTATTCTAAAGATTATATAGGTAATCTTGGAGAGGGTGTATGGGCGTTCTGTTATATAATTACTTAAGTAAATCTTTTTAAACCATTCGGGAGGAGAATGTCCTGTTATATATATATATATATATATATATATATATATATATATATATATATATATATATATATATATATATATATATATATATATATATATATATATATATATATATATTATTGCATTAAGTGAGAACAATCTTAGTCTAGATAGCCTAATGGATCTCTTAGGTTTCTGTGAAGGTATTGTATGGGCGGTCGATTCATAACTGACTGAAGTGATCCTTAGAATCATCTTATGTAGTAGGACCAGATAGTTATGTGTTTTGAGATGTATTTTAATGTTATGTTATAATATATAAAATTCACATCAACATACAATGAAGTCACTTAAAGCTCGTTGTTATGTCCCCTTAACTTTCATATAATGTGGATATCATTTATAATGTCTTATAATTGTGTGGTTTGGTATTTTAATGTAATTCTTATACATTTTATATGATGATTTAATAAAAAAAGCATGTTTCACATAAATGTTCGTTTCTCATGTTTTATGCATTAAGACATACTTAGTACATGTGTTTGTACCGATTCCATACATTTTAATATGTCTAAAGGTGTAGGTGGAATGGAGAATCATCTTGAAGGAAATCTTGGCAACTAGGATTCTGTCAAGCAAGTTGAAATATGTGGTCACTTGACTCGACAGCATAGATATCTTTAGATATATTTTATTTTATGTATTGTAATAGACTATGTATTTCTATATTCGTATTATATGGGTCGTGTCCCAATTATTCATGAGTATAAGATTGACATATGTTGAGACTTAGTGTAATCTATAATTTTTATTATGAAATATGTTTTAAGATATTTCGTGTGAAAATTTTTAATTCCGTGCTCTTTTCATACATGTATGAAATGAATTATGTAAAAGGACTAGTAAAAGACCTCCGAGATGTCATGTATGCTGAGTCACACTCTAAGAGTGTCATATCTTCTAGGGCGTGCTCTGTGGATGTTACAAGCTTGGTATCAAAGCATAGGTTGTGAAATTTCTTTTTGGAATCAAAAAGTCTCATAAAGCCACGTCTAGTAGAACATTGATCATCGATGTGACTTGCAACACATCTATGAGCGAGAGCCTATAGAACGATAGAGTTTCACATTCCTCATCAATCTTGTGCCATGCCTATAGATTTCAGGTTGTAAGTGTCAATTTCCAATATTTTCTCTTATGTTTATATGATATGAGTAATAGAAGGATTTCAGCTAGAATGTTTGAAGAAAGAAAGATGGATGAAGAAGTTCCTCTTCAAGTTGAGCAAGTTGAGGAAGTTCTTCAAGGTGTTCAAATTCCTCCAAAAGGTGTTCGAGTCCCTATTGGAGGCCAATGTAACGAGTTTCTAGTGGTTCTGCATGCAATGAATAATGGGAAGATTAGAGAGTCTTTACTTACTTTAGCTAGAGCCTTGACTACCCATATGAATTGGGGAATTGAACCTCGGATAAATATTGTGGAGAGCACTATGACATCTAGATTTAGAAATTTAGTGAGGATGAATCCTCATGTCTTTCTTGTCTCTATGGTGGGAGAGGATCCACAAGAGTTTCTAGAGGGTGTGTATAAGGTGTTGAGTGACATGGGGGTGCCTTATAGGGAGAAGGCGTGGTTGGATTCCTACCAATTGAGGGATGTTACTCATGTGTGGAATACTCAATGGAAATATAATATGATGGTTGAGTTGAGTCCTACAGAGTGTGAAGAGTTTAAGGACGCTTTCATACGGAATTACTTTCTCTATGAGAGGGGGGAGATGAATGTTGAGGAGTTCATAAATTTGAAGCAAGACAATATGAGAGATGAACAGTATTCCTTTAAGTTCAATATGTTATCTAGGTATGATCCATCCTTGGTGTCTAACCCTAGGGATGATATTAGTAGGGTTGTGACTGTTTTCTCGACTTTTTGAAAGAAAAGGTTGTACGGCCATGTTCCAATGTGACATGAACTTGTCTAGACTCATGGTGTTTTTTCAATTTGTTGATCATTCTTAGCTTAGTAGGATTGCAAGGAAATTGAAGAGGGGTGGATCTAGTTATCAAAACCAACCTAGGTTAAAAAAAGGGGGCTCAAACTGAAGATTAACCTACAGATCCTAAGGTAAAACTTGACAAAGGTAGTGGTTCTGATATTGGTAGGCCTACTCGTTTTACTTGTGGGAAGAAGCATTATGAAAAATTCTTAGTTGTTAATGGTTATTGTTTTGCTTGTTGTAAGAATGGACACAAGGTGAGGTATTGTCCTACTATTAGGGCTAGAGGAAAATAAGGCATGAAAGTTCCTCCAAGTATTCTGGGTGATCATGTTACAAGAAAGAATCACTTATATGCAATTTGGGCAAGAGGATCAAAGCAAGATGATGATGAGGAAGGTTGTAAGTTATTGCTTATTTCGTTAGTTGTTATAAGTTCTTTCTAAGTGGGAGAGTAAGGTTAGTAGTGGAGTTTTGATGGACTGTCTCATCTTCTCTATTCAATTCAAGCATGAGAGTTAGCAAGTGCTAGTAGCATGTTACTTTGTTGCATGTGTTTAGGAGTTTTTTTATAATTGAATTTCATTGATTCCTTGATTTGTGCATTTCATTAAGTAATAATTATGTTGTAAATTAATTTTACTTTGTTATATCTCTCATATTGTGATGCCTCCATCATCAATTGCATAAGAGATACATTACTTGAAAATTTGAACATGTTTTACTATAATGTTGGCAGTTTACTATAGGGTTATTTAAAATTTTAATAAATTGTGCTTTTGTTGAAATTTGTTGTAATGTTTATATAATAATGTATATGAATATGATAATTAATAAAGAAGTATTTCTTGCTATTTTAATTGAAGAATGTGTGTCTTATTGCATAATGAGTCGTAAATTAGTTTCTATCCTCTTGTTGTGTTTTGAGTCTCTAAAAGTATGTAATATTAGTATTCTTCCTAATTGTGTATTGTATTTGATGTTTTAGTGTTATGTGCTGCTAGTCTTGAGTTTAATAAATGTGGAAAGTTATTTAAAAGAAGCAAGTGTTAGTCGAGGACGAATGTTGTCCATGTGGGGGATATTGTAACGCCTGTAGGTGAAACTAGGGACAAATATATGTGTCATGATAATTAAAATTCACTAAATGGTTAATAATAGTATTATATAAAGTTTGTAATTGTTTGATGATCGAACATACAAGAACGTCCAAAAACTAGTCGAAGTTAAACTAGTGATTCGGGGTAAATTTTTTGAATGAATGTTTGTCTCCTCTATAGGCTAGCTTATTCACTAATTTTTTTCTATTTTCTAATTGTTTAAATTAATCATATGTATATATTATCCTATAATTGAATCACATCCCAAGAACCCATCTCATTATTGTTATTTCATACAATTTGCAATGATTGTTAGTTCATAATTACAAACAAAACTCCCCATTTGATATTTGTATCACCCCTTGATATTAATGTTGTCTTTATGAAATAAATTTTCTTCCTATGCTTGATTTTTTCATGTTGATGCTTCCATATTGAACCTTAAACAAGTATGGATCCTGGTGGGATTTGAATCCAACTCATTTAGATGAGTTTTATGCTTACTAGAGTTTATAGATACTTTGAATTGGATAAATAATCCTCAAAATGTTAATAAAAATTGCACCGTTACTAGGGATGGACCACCCTCTTTCAAAAATTATTATTATTAGGGATAAGATCTTAAATTTTGATGCAATTAGAGGATTAGGTAATCAAGGAGTTGTTCAATTTATGGAAACTAGATGATGAGGTTATTCAGGAGTCATGACATAGATTTAAGACATTATTGTTGCAATGCCCAACTCATGGAATCCCAGATAAGATGTTACAAAATTTCTTCTATAGAGGTCTTGATTCTGAGAATAGAAGTGTGGCTGACCAAAATTTTTGGGTGATCTCATTAGACAATGCTATGAAATGGAAGCCCAACTCCTTGATCAACAGACTGAGACAAACAAGGATACACAGAAGAAAAATGTTTTGGCAAAACAGTTGACCCAGTTGGATATCTTTGCCAGAAAGACCATGCAATTAAAAGTACCGTAAAAAAAGATTGGTCCATTTCCCCTCATGAGCATATAAATCAAAGTAGTTCATAAGTTGGAAGATAGAAAAAATACTCTCACTCATTCTCCGTACATTCGAAGAGACGACAGAGTGTTGAAAGAATACGAGAATTTCTCAATGTTGAACCAGATGACTAATTGTCTTTCCATATCTATTTATCTACTGAAGACCCAATGGGTAGTATGTTGCCTCGTCTCTACCCTATTAAAAAGATAGTGATTCCTACTAAAATATGAAAAACCAAGGAAGGAGGTTCGAGTGGTGACTTTCATTGTACCACGACGTTAACTAAGGAGCTTCTTCGGAGGCATCCTAATTTAGTATTTTCTTTTTATAGGAGGTAATAGTCCTGTCTTGATTGTGCAGGTAAAAGTGTGGAATGTGTTTGAAAAGTGCAGGTTGGCGTGCAAAATATAAATTTGGAGACTCACCTAAGAGGTCCCCAAGCCCAACATTGTCCATTTCTTGTACCCTTACATTAGGTAGAGGTCCTAAAAAACTCGGTGAGATAAGTAACAACTCGACATGTGGCTGAGTGGTTTGGCTGTACTCGGGGATTCCATGACTTAATCTAGAGCCTCACATGATGAAATAAGTCCTAAATTAGTGTTTCTGAGATTAACTAGAGGCGATGAACTCAATTAGGAAGGGTTTGAACAAAAACTTCAAGAAACGAGCATGACGTCTACAAATTTGGAAAAATTAAACTAGTGTGCCTTGGTATATTTCAAAGGGTTTTTGGAGTTAGAAATAAGTCAAATTTGGTGAATAGGTTCGAAATACATGCTAATGTGTTTTTAGGGTTGAAACGTCTGGGTACGACTCCACCGGAACAACCCTAGGGGTCCTTGAAGGGTGCGTCTTATTGACCATCCAAAACCGTCCCTACGAAGTGTGCAACCACAAGACAAATTGACGAGTCATCATTTTGTTGACGCACCATTGATTGTTTCATTGGGTGACAATTTGTCATTTACCCAAGAGCCTCCAAAAGGGAGCCTTTGAAAAAAACCATGGTGTTAAGTGCGGTCACATGCTTCGGGCAACATAGCGTCGACATGATCTCGTTGTATGAGACCTCACTTCACTGTCAAAAAACAATAAATGTATGGATGTGAGGGAATGTATTAATTAATTAATTAGGTTCTTAGGTCGATTATGATTGAATAGTTTAGGACTATATTAGTAATTTATGTCAATTAACTTACCTAACACCTCATTATATTCCCAAACCCAAATTTCTTTAACTTCTCTCTAGTTTCACTCTCTCCAAACTCAAACCTCTATTGAAGGAACTCTAGAGCTCCAACAGAAGGAGAAGTTCACAAAGGAATTAAATTAGAAGCAAAATCATCCTCAAGGTCAGGTATCTTTCACTCTTGGGATCCTTTGCCCAAGTGGATCCTTCAACTATAGTTTTCAAATATCCCCTAAACTAGGGTTTCTATGTAGACATGGGTCCCCTTTGCAAAACAAAATAATTGTTCAATTAGGATGAATTCTGGTCCTTTATCATTGTTCAACTATGTGATTATGGTTAATTGTTGGTAATCACTAGACCTTAACGCTTTTCTATTGATTTTTTGATGTCGTTAAATAGGTTATAAAGATATAAGGAGGCATTGCTAAAAAATTCATGAGTTTTGGAGGTCAAACATCGAAGAACGTCCATGACGTTAGATAGGTTGGCCGTGAAATGACCTTGTCTGTCTTCGCAAGTTTTATTGAGTTTTACATGTTCGTTTTGAATGAAATTGATGTTAGAGGTCCTAAAATCGTTTACTAACATATTTAGGCTAGAAAATATTGGGAAAAAGTCTCCTAGGACCAACCAAGGGTCATTGAGGAAGGACACATCTTTGTGGCCAAAATTTCCTAAGGCTGTTTCACCTAGAAATTGACTCCCAATAGGTTGATCGACACACCTTAATTAAAGGGAGTCGCTGAGTACTTAGGAGTGGGAAGATGGCCTTCCGTACAAAAATGTCTGACCCAAAACATGGACCAACAAGATTGTCTGTTAGCTAGGTGATGCTCTGTTGATGGGCAGGCTTCGATGGTGGTTTGTAGCCTGCGCACTTTAAAGTAAAGTGAAGTGGTGAAGTGGTAAATTCATCCCACTTCAAAATAATTAAAAGTCCAGTTTTCTAGAAGTATTTTAGGTATATATTTTAATATGTCTTAAACAGCTAGATGAATTAATTATTCTTACTCAAAACCCATATTCTCTATGATTTTTTGACGAACTCCATTTGAGCAGAAACTCAAGGTAGAGCTTGGATTTAAGATTCTTTGATGATTTCACCATATAATATTAATCAAATTCGGTTTATATCATCAATTAATTTATGTCATTCATCCTTTAATCATTTTTCTTCAAGGAGCCAAACTTCAACGTGATTTCTAAAGTCTTTCAAACATGAACTTGTCTTAATGTGTAATCTATCCATGGGTTGTTGAATTCAATAGTTTGAATTATTGCATATTGATTGAATTCTTGTTGGTTATATGATTTTATCCTAAAACTCTATGAACCCATGTAATTCATGTAACTCTAGATTTGACTACTTTATGGGTGATTTGTATTATGTCTTAATATTATTGATTCTTATGTAGTTTTATTAGGGCTATTGAATTATGATATGATCATGCCAGAGTTATTAGTTGGTTTCCCCTATTTCATTAATTCATGATTGATTATACTTTATTTATTATGTATTGTAATTATTAAATTTAATTAATGATCATGGCCAATTGTAAGGGTCTTGAGTATTGTGTTGGTTGAGTTTACTACGGATGGAATTTGTGAGGTTTGAATCATGGTATGTTGACTTAAATTTCTCTATATTATGTATTACAATTCTTATATGATAATGATGCTTGGTATGGTCCACTTATGGTGGCAGTCCTTATGTGTTATACTTGTGACTAATGTTTCCTTGTCTGCATTTCTTTATGAATTTTGAATGATGTGGCCTCTTATGCATTACTTTAAATTTTATGGCTGTATTATGTTATTAATTAATTATGTGGATATTATCAATGTCAATATGACTTAATATGTTTATGTGGAGTCAAAGAATGAGTTGTTCTAGTTGATGATGTGTGTCTCTAGTAAACTATAGTGTACTCATTATGTAGATTAATTAATGTTGACGTTTGATATTTCTTGATAGGTTATATGACACTTGTGATACTTAGATTGATTATACTATTGTATTGAGTAGGATGACCTATAGGGTATATTGGTTATGCCTATGTGCTTCTTGAATGATATGCTATATGTGATATGGTAAAGTATGAGTGTGTCTTGTTTTGGTAGACTTGTGTCCCTTACTTGATATAGGTAGAATAGGAATATGAGTTCCTGAATTAGTATGCCTAAGGTGCTAACTTGATACATGTAGTTGGAAGGTTATGATATCCTTGAAGTTGAAAGTCTTAATGGTATCATTCTTGTATGAATGGTGGACTTAGGGTTGATTGGCTGGGATGACATTAAATTATCCATATGAAAGTCATTGAGAGATCCTCTTAAACTTTTAAAGTAGGCTTAGTGGACCCTCTTTCATAAGTTGTAATGAGATTGGGTTGTGTACTAGATATAGAACCTCTTCATTTACAACATTATTAAAATACTATATGAGAACAAAGGCTAGCACCGAGTGATTGTGGTTTGTGGAGTAGCTCTAGTTATGTAAGAACTAGAGTACAAACAAAACCCTACATATTCCCTTATTATGTGCCTATATGGGATGTGTCCTAGTTCTACCATTGGTCCGTAATAGAAACATCCAACGAAGCAGGTTCATTACTCCGGCTTCCATGCATAGCTAGTATACTCTACGTTTCTTATTGCCTATTCTCATCATATAGGAATACTAGTACTGGAGAAGTTCTATGAGGTTTAGGTGGTGGAATAGGACGCTATCGAGACATTGCACGATTAGAATTTGAAGATGTCAGTGAGTGAGTCCCTCGGTCTTCTATAATACAAATACTTGAATGCCCTTGTGTGATTAATGTCTCTTAATGAACTAATAAAGATAATAACTTATGTTAGAGTATGTTAATGACTAAGTAATTACCTATAGTAGTTTAAGTTTTTCTTACTTAAGGTATAAATGGGGCATAGGAATGGTCACTTCATATATTACCTTAGGAAGTCTTAATATTGACTCTAGATAGGGTTAGTAAATATAATATCTTGACATGATCATAACTTAGGTAGTCTTAAGGATTATTTAAGAATCATGGAAAGGGAGTATGCGCGTTTTCTTCTTGAACTTCTTAAGTAAATCTTTTGATATCCTTTGGGAGGAGAATGCCATATTATATATATGTTATTGCATGAAGTGAGAATAATTTTACTCTAGATAGCCTAAAGGATTTCTTAAGTGTGTGTGAAGAGATTGTATAGGTGGTCGCTTAATAACTCACTCAAGTTATGTGTTTTGGGTAGTAGGACCTCATAGTTATGTGTTTTGGATGTATATTAATGCTATATTGTGATATATGAAATTTACATCACCCTACAGTGAAGTCACTATAATCACACTTTATTGTCACAATAACCTTCATATATAGTGGATGTAAATTATTATGTCTTCTAATTGTGTGGTTTTGTGTTTAAATGTGATTCTTATACTTTTAATATAACGTTTTAATCAAAAAGATCATGTTTATCATAAATGTCTCTTTCTCATGTATTAATCATTAAGACGTACTAAGTACATGTGTTTGTACAAATTTCAAACATCTTGTTATATATAAAGGTGTAGGTGGAAGGTGAGAATCCTTTTGAAGAAAAGTTTGGAAACTATGATTCTTTCAAAAGACATAGTGTTCTCAATGATTTTTAATATGAACCGTGTATTAAGATATTTAGTGTGAAAAGTTTTAATTCCGCGCTACTTTTCATGCCTGTATACAATGAATGATGTCAAAGGACTTGTAAAAGACCTCCGAGAGGTCAAGTATGCCGCATCGCGCTCCGAGAGTGTCATATCTTCTACGGTGTGCTCTAAGGGTGTTACAAGCTTGGTATCAGAGCATAGGTTTGAAAGTGGTCTTAGGAATCAAAAAGTCTTACAAAGCCACGTCTAGTTGATTCTTGATCATCGAAGTGAGTTGCAACACATCTATGAGCGAGAAGGCTATAAAACAATAGACTTTCACTCTCTTCATCAATCTTGTGTCATGCCTATAGATTTGAGGCTTTAAGTGTATATTCGTAATCTATTCACTTTTTTTCATATGATATGTGTACTAGAAGGATTGCCGCTAGAATGTTGGATGAAAAAAGGATGGATCAGGAAGTTCCTACTCAAATTTAGCATGTTCTTCAAGGTGCTCAAAGTTATGAAATTCCTCCACATGGATTTTAAGTCTTTATTGGAGTATTAGAGAGGCTTTACATACTTTAGACCGAGCCTTGACTACCCATGTGAATTGGGGTATTGAACCTAGGAAAAAAAATTGTGGAGAGCACTATGACATATTAGTTGAGAAATTTTGTGAGGATGAATCCTCCTATCTTTATTTGCTGTATGGTGGGAGAGGATCCCCACGAGTTTCTAGACGGTGTGTATAAGGTGTTGAGTGACATGGGGGTGACTTCTAGGGAGAGTCATAGTTGGCTTCGTACCGTTGAGAGAGGTTTCTAATGTTTGGTATACTCAATTGAAAGATATTAGTTTGGTTGAGTTGAAGCCTATAGTGTGGTAAGAGTTTAAGGAGGCTTTCTTATGGAAGTACTTTCCCCGTGCGAGGAGGGAGGTAAAGGTTGAAGAGTTCATTAATCTTAAGCAAGGCAATATGACAGGTGAGAAGTATTCCCTTAAGTTCAATATGTTTTCTAGGTATGCTTGTCACTTGATGTCTAACCCTAGGGATGAGATGAGTATGTTTGTGATCGGTGTTGCCGACATTGTGAAAGAAATGTGTTGTACGGCCATACTCCATGGGGATGTGAACTAGTCTTGACTCATGGTGTTTGTTCAATATGTAGAGGAGTCTATGCTTAGTAGGATTGCAACGAACTTGAAGAGGTGTAGATTTAGTGATCAAAACCAACCTAGGTTCAAGAAAAGAGGTCAAACGCAAGATCAACCTAGACATCCTAAGGTCATACTTTAGAAAAGTAGTGGTTCTCAAGGTGGTGAGCCTACTTGTGCTACTTCTGGGAGGAAGTTCAATGGAAAATGTTTAGTTCTTAATGGTAATTGCTTTGTTTGTTGTAAGGATGGACACAAGGTGAGGGATTGTCCTAATATTGACGCTAGAGGAAAATAAGTCAATAAAGTTCCTCCAAGTGTTCTGAGTGATGATATTACAAAGAAGAATCACTTCTATGCACATAGGGCAAGAGGATCAAATCCGGATGATGTTGATAAAGTTTGTAAGTTATAGCTTATTTCTTTAGTTGTTATAAGTTCCTTCAATGTGGGGGAGTATGGTGAGTAGTGGAGTTTTGGATGACTGTCTTATCTCTTTTTTTCAACTCAAGCTTGAGAGTTAGAAAGTCATTGACGCCATGTTGCTTTGTTATATTGTGTTTAGGAGTCTTGTTGGATTTCAATTTCATGGATTTCTTGCAATATAAATTTCATGAAGTTTTTATTATGTTGTAAATTGAGTTTGTATGCTTGTATCTCTTATATTTTCATGCCTCCTTTATCAATTGCTTAAGAGTTTCCTTTTTTAAAATTTTTAACATGTTTCACTATAATTTTCTCAGTATAAACTATACAATTTTTGAAAGTTTGACTAAATTGTTCTTTTGTTGAAAATTGTTCTGACGTGTATATAATAGATGTATATCCACATGATAAGGAATTAAGAAGGAGTTCTTGCTATTTTAAATGAAGAATGTGAGTCTTCTTGCATAATGAGTCAAAAATTAGTGTCTATCCTTTTGTTGTGTTTTGAGTCTCTAGAATTATGTACAATAGGTATTATTTCTAATTGTAAAATTTTTATGGTGTGTTATGGTTATGTGGTTCTACTCATGAATTTAATAACTCTTAAAAGCTTTTTAAAAGAAGCAACTGTCAGTGAAGGATGAATGTTGTCTAAGTGGGGGAGATTGTAACGCCTCTAAAAACGACCTAGCTGAAACTAGTGCCTAACATGTGTGCCATGATGATTTAGATTCCTAAAAATATTAATACTAGTGTTTATAGGTAGAACAAAGAGTTTGGAATTGTTTGGAGGTCAAACGTCAAAGATGTCCGGAAACTAGTCGAAGTTAATCTAGTGTGTCATAGCATTTCTTAGTGGAGTTTTGTGGGACGGTTTGAAAGTGATATTTCATAAAAAAAAATTGTTCCTACTTATAGCTTGATATGTAAAGGGTCTAAACATCAGAAAATGACGCCCTGGGGACTAGCGTAATGGTCCCCAAAGAGGACGGAAACATGGGACTACCAAGCTGCCTCTCTAGACAAGATTTGGCATGGTTGTGCGTCGTGCAGCTGGCAATGATTAAGGAAAATATTTACCCTGAGATGCGGGGCTTTCACAAACCATTTTTCTCAAATTATCCAGAAAAAAAGATTGGAAAATGCCTCTAAGACACGCAGTAAACTCAGAGATTTGGTCTCATTGTTTTTACGTCAAATTTGAATTGGTTAAATTGTATAATGAGTGCAGGTTTTTTTGGGTACTTTGGAATGAATTCTTGATGGTTATTGAGTATTTTTATACACCTACACTGACTAATAAAACATAAGCCCTTAACTCAATACAAAACCTCTCTATACTTCTCTCTAAAACATCCCTTAATCAAGCTTTGAAAATCCAATGAAGAAGACTCATTATCCATGTTTTTCTCCTTAAATTTTCTTGGGTTATTATAACAATTAAGGTATGTCCTTCATCCTTGAATCTGTGTTCTATAATGAGACAATGTTCAAAGTGATTTCTAATGGCTTCCAAATATGAACTTGCCCAATTTCGTAATCTATCCATGGGTTCTTGCCTTATATGTTTTGAATCAATGTATATTGATTGAGTTGTTGTGAATTTTATTATTTTAACCTAAAATCTATTTGAACCCATTTAATTCATGTAACCCTAGATTTTACTACTTTATCGGTGATTGATTATGTTTTAATACTATGTGATTCTTATGCAATTTTATTAGGGCTATTGAATTATGAATGAATCATGCTAGAATTGTTAGGTTTCTGACCTTATTTCATAAATTCATGTTGAAATATATTTGATTCATTGTATACTCTAATTATTGGGTTGAAATGATTATCATGGCCATTGGTAAGAGCCTTTGTATATTATGTTGGATGATTAGCTAGGGATTCTAGTTGTGAGGTTGGATTCATGGTATGTTGACCTAAATTTTTAAATTGTGTTGTATAGGATTTAGATAGTAATCATGTTTGGTATAGTCCACTTAGGGTGGTGGTGCTTATGTGCTATATTTTATGACTAACGTGGCCTTCTTGGTAATACTTTATAAATTTTGAATGATGTGGCCTTGTCGACATTACTTCAACTGTTATGGGTTAATCATGTTATAACTTGAATATTTGGATTGTACGAATGTAAATATGACTTATGTGTTTATGTGGAGTAAAAGCATGATTTCTTTTGGATGATGACGCGTGTCTCTAGCAATCTATATTGTTGTAATTATTTAGAATATTTCATGTTGAAGTATATTTCTTGATATATTATATGATACTTGTGATAGTTAAATTAATGATTTTTTAGTATTGAATAGGGTGATCTATAGATGATGTTGGTTATGCCTATGTTCCTTAGAATGATATGCTATATGTCAAGTATGTGTCTATCTTGTTTTGCTAGACTTCTGTACCTTACATGATACATGAAAAATGTGAATATGAGTTCTTTACTTAGTATGATAAAGCTTCTTAATATTGTATAGGTCGTAATACTATCCTTATTGGGTGAATAGTTTACTTAGGGTTGATTGGATGGAATGGCATGAAATCATCTTTAGGAAAGTCATTGAGCTATCTTATTGACCATTGTAGGTCGCCTAAGTGGACCTTCTTTGGTAAGGAGTAAAGTGATTGCGTTATGAACTAGATATGAAACCTTTTCATGTACTCCTTTATTGAAATATTCCATGAGAACAAAGGCTAGAAATGAGTGGGTATGGTTAGGGAGTTCCTCTACTTGAATCACGAGAATTGAGAACAAATAAACCCTTCATGTTCCGTAACCATGTGTCTATATGGGTTGTATCCTAGTTCTAGCATTGGCAAGTAAACACTGTTTGAAAGAGTAGGGTTTACTCTGGATTCCATGCTTAGCTATTGTGGTCTATGTTGGTTATTGTCTATTCTAGTCATATGGAATACCCACTAGTATTGCAGTATTTCATTGAAGTTTAGGTAGTGGTATCTGACGCTATCTAGACATTGCACGATTAGTATTTGAAGATGTTAGTGAGCCCCTATGTCTTATCAAAGACAATTACATAAATGTTCTAATGTGTTGAGTCTCTCTTAATGAACTAATAAAGATAAGGACTTAAAGTTAGAAAATATGTTAATGAATAAGTACTTACCTAGTGTAGTTTAAAGGTTGATCAATAAAGGTATGAAGGGGGCATAGGAATGGCCTCTTCCTATCTTACCTAGAAAAGGATCATTTAGCTAAGCTTGGAGAGAGTGTATGGACGGTCTCTTCTTGCATTACATAAGAAAGTCTTTTTATAAACTTTAGGAAGAGAATTTAATAATATATGTATCCTATTGTGTGAACTGAGAATGATCTTGTCTTAGGTAGTATAAAGGATTTCTTAGGTGTGATTCCAAGGATGGTATGGTTGGTCGCTTGTCACGTCATGGAATACCCACTAGACGTAACCGGCGTCGTCGTCCTATTTGAGGACTAAGAATAACATCTTAGCTTACATCTTTACATTAATAGGTAAAATTTAGCGGAAAATTTAAAACTTTTTTTTATTTCTACTCGGAGCTTTACATAGACATCTACATACACATAGACCCTTCGTATAGGAAGATTAGTTAGTCTTCTACTTTTATTGCACATAAATATAAAAAATATAACATAGTTTCAAAATAGTCATCTCATCTTATAATCATTTAATAAGAGTATATCAAATTGGGCCTAGCACATACATCAATAAAAAAGACCACATATCGGTCATACAAATGATTAGTACTCCAATGAAATTAAAGAAACATAAGAGTCTTAATACTAAAACAAGTTCATGGCTTGATATTGACATTGCCCTCATAATGTGAGGACCTACCCAATTTGGATGATCAAGAATTCTGAGCCTTCTTCAAAGTCGTCTCTGAAAGTCCTTCAACGATTGGATCGTGAAATGTTTGGGTAAAGGAGGAACTGGGTTAGTACACCACTTGTTCTATGTATGAGAACATATGCACACATAATATGAAATCATACTAAGAAAAGGGACATTTCATAAAGTATGCACTTTTCATTTAAAAACCATTATGCACATTCAACAAGACCATAACAACCAATAGGACATGTTCAGGATTCATAAGGATGTACATCATAAGAACAAAAACATCAAGTCTTGTCAAATCAACATTCATAGCATATAATTGATACATGGTCAAGTAACTCCATCATCAAGTCATAACAGCAACAAGCATGAATAAAAGTTCATTATAATATAAACAAAGCAAGACACTTACCCATGAAACCATATTAATCCAACAAATGCAATGACAAAGTTAATCCCCAAAACCTTACTCAATCAAGTAATTTAACAAGAATCATGACTAACATCCCGCTTCACATAGAATAGAACTTAGGAGTAAATATAATCTTACTTTAACAATATAGACCAACACATATTCATCAGTCAAACTAATCAACCTATACGATCAAGAATGTTCAAGTTCATTATATACACATAGAATACCATCATAAGCATATTCATACACAGGAACAACCTCCTAAAGTTCCCTTCAAGACTAAGTAGTGTAAGGCATAAGTAGAGTTCCATAAACCTACCTAAGTTAATTAAACCTCTCAAGTAACCCTAGTTAATTTTTACTTCAATATTTCATTTTAGCTTAGGGAACACTTTTCTTAACTGAAATAATCCACAATAGGTAAGTGTGGTGTTGTAAAACCTTACACCGAAGGAAGGTAGTATACCAGCTAAAGGAAAATCAAACATATATGTAGCTTCGTAGGTAGATCCACTACCTAGTAGTCCTATGGGGCCAACATAGCTCATATCACATCCGGGGAGAACTCCCTAGAAGTAACATGGTATACTTTACCTCTGGGAGGTCTTATACAAGACCATAGTTATTATTCCTCGCATTGTCATAGTAAATTTTGTGGAAAATTTAAAACTTTGTAAACACATCATATACTAGAAACTTTAACTCATATGTATATATATTATCATAAGTCATTATACATATTTAGACGTTTAGTATGTTTTCCATCCTAGACACAACATCATAAGAGTACCTTAGAGACACGACCCTTTTACCATAATACATAAATAAAACAATTATTAACTTTACAATAAACTACACATTTGGAAATTGTTGGATTTAAGGATTCCTTTTGTTGAGCTTGGGAGTAACAAATTAATCTCCTCATCCATCTAGGCATCCTTTAAGCATCCATAATCTACACTTTGTGTAAAACGTTAAGAAGAATGATATTAGCACAAGAATGCACTAAGTGTGACAACCATGCAAAGACATTCATTTAAAAGGGACATTTTCTTGAAATCATACATTATGCCTTTTTGAGTAAATATTCATAAAAACTTTATACAATAGCATTTATATCATTCAAATGCTGAATATATATATATTTAAAGGCCAAACATCATAGAAAATTGCATATAGAATTTAAGTCATTTTTTAGAAAACTTTACACTAACCTATCTTCACATTATAGTGAATCCTTTTCTTTTAACTCATAAACCTCCTATGTAACCCTTTTGTGATACTTGGTGCAACGCATCACCTTAAGTCCAAAAAGAAAGCATACATATAACCTACACAAGTCATCACATATCCTCATATAATCCTAATATATGAAAGATAAATTCAGGTCAAGACTTCATTGGCTTTAGAGTAAGTTATCTACAATTACACATCTTTACTACTTTTCATATATATTATTATAAGACCTTGTTCATGACCCAAATCTGAGCCTACTAGTGCAATGTACATGTGAAGCCCCATAACCCCACAAATACTTAGTAAACCCTTCATGAGATCACAAACCTTATCATTCAATTCATACATCAACATGTAAAATATTTGTAACTTCATCCACACTAGGAAAGATCTTCATCATATAGTCATTAAACCCAACATGGTTCATATAATAATAAGATCAGACCACATTGACTCATACCATGCACATCTTCATGACAAATAGACAAATAGTACCATACCATGCATAAGGACATAATCATAATCATACACATTAGAACACCTTCCTAGATCTTACTAAGGAGCTACTTGTGCAATTTCTAGATGAGTTCATTACTTCCACCTATCCAAAATAACCCCTAGATAATCCTAGTTAGGGTACTATTCATTAGTTTCCATTATCCATTTTACATTGGGGAAAACTATAGCCTTAACAAACACTAAAACAATGGGTGCTAAAAATGGAATATGGTGTTGTCCCCTCACACAAAAAAGAAGGCATATTACTTGAAAAGGTAAGACATGAGTATTATGCCAGCATATTAGGTGATATCACTTGCTAGATCCTATGTGGTAAGAATAGTTTATGGAACTTGGGTGAATCATGGAAAAAACACTATACACCCTTTTTGGTTCATGAGGCTATACACCTCGTGAGGACCGTTAGTGGACCCTACCTTCCCTCCTTAGGAAGGTGCCACCCCCTAATCTACAAGTTCAGTCTGTGCTAAGCTTAGTTCTCTTTATTGAAAAAAACCATTGTGAAATTACTTTATAAAATTATATGCTTCTGAGATTTATTCCCTGTATGCTTATCTCATATTTCATAGATGAGAAGTACTTTCATCAACCTATATTATGTGAGAAAACCTTTAACATGTACATTTCATATATCATTAGCACTATCTAGTTTAGGATACAATTGAGCACACCTTTAAAGACTTTTCTATTGAAATGGTCATTATTAATGTGTGTTTGTATACATATATTTGAGCAATCCTTTCACAAAACACGTTAAGGTCACACATGTTCATACATTCATATTAATGCACATAGAAACCAAAAGTAGAACTATCCTATGAAGGTACACATGTTCAATGAATAGGCCAAGAACCATACCCTTTCCCATAATAAAACACCTACAAAGTCATCCTACTTAAGGAAACACATATCAAACTTTCATAGAAATATTCTTAACATGCATAGTAGTAGACACTATTGAATATTAGATCTACCTTTCATTCAGACACCATGACCTATAATACTTGTAAGCATGCACATAAAGTGAGATGTGTGTAAATTGGTCAATATTATCACATAATGGCTATAAACAGTATATGGAGGCATCCAACCTCTTATAACCACATTACATATTCAAGCATAGACCACACAGCATAACTTCGTGTAGGAGGCAACGTAACTTCATATTAAACTTCAAGTCTCCTACCATTATTATTTACACCTACGCATAGAGGTACATGGGTAGGGGTCATCAATATTTAATAGTTCATTATTGTCAGAACCTACAAATGATCTTAACATAATCATTTACATGCTCCTAAGAATAGTAACATAACTTAGATTCATAACTAGAGAAGAAGACTAGGAATAACTTACACAAAAGGTGATCATCATAACCAATACTTGAATGTTCTTTATGTGATGAATAAATCATAAATAAATTATTCAATGTACTGACTCATGTTAAGAAAGTATTTTGAATGAATGAGCACTTACCTAGAGTAATTAAGTGTTTTCTAGTTAAGGCATGAAGGGGGCATAGGAATGGTCACTTCTTATCTTACCTAGATAAGTCTTAAGAATGACTCAAGTAAGGGAAGATGATTGTTTATGTGGAAATGATGCAAATGTACCAAGTCTAAAGGATTATTTAGATAGTCTTGAAGAGGTCAATCATGGATGTTATCTTCTTGATGTGCTTAAGTAAGTCTTTCGATAGGTTTTGATGAGGAAATGTAATATCATATTTATGTTGATTTATAAAGTGAGCATGATTCGATAGTAGGTAGTCTATAGGATATCTTAAGTGTTTGTGTAAGGGATTGTATGGGTGGTAACTTAACATCTCCTTCAAGTAATACTTAGAAGTATCTTTGGTAGTAGAATCCCATGGTCTTATGTTTGTGTCTTGTAAGTGTGTATGTGACTCATCATAAGTAGTCTTGATGATCATTTAGGAATTGCTAGAGAGGCTATATGGGAGATTTCTCTTTGTGTTGATTAACTTAGTCTTAGTATATCTTTAAATGGTATAATTACATGCTAGAATATATTTAAGTGAAGTGGAAGAAGTTCACTATAACAGTGAATTGAGCTAACTATATAGTGAATTGAGTTCACTGTACAGGAAGTGATTTCACTTGAAAGTGTTCCTAAACTGTGGCTTGTTACTAAAATAATTCCTTATGTGTTCTCTAAGTTGTTATATGTTTTACTTAAGCTTATTGTATGATGTTTGAATCGAAATTCATGAAAAGCATGTTATTCACTTAATGTCTCTTTTTCAAGGTTTTTGCATGGCTTCCATACTATGTAAAACTAATGTTCTAACCCCTTCTTTTCCCTTTTATATTGAAGTGTACGGAATTGGAAGTCTTCATTTGCCATGGAGGATTGATAGGTTTCTAAGGCTTGAAGATGAAGTATTGGTGAGTCCTCATCAATTTGAGGAAAATATCCACATGTCCCTTATGTCATATACCTTTTCTATTATTTTGTATGGGATTAGTTCCCAAGTATTGTATATCATAAACTATAGATGGTTCATGTAGATATTGCAAAGATTTAATGTTTTAAATAAAAGTCTTTTGCTTGCGTATTGTTTATGAATGAGTTCTTTGTGTGTGCAGATAGTTTTAAATTCTTACCTATTTTAGTATGATTTTTATGCAATGAATGATACGAGAGGCTTAGATACGACTTCTTGAAGTATCATTTGTCGTGTGACAGCACAAGGATGCACTAACTTCTAGGGTGTTCTTGTGGATCGTGACATAAGGTGTGCTAATCCTTCATCCTTGTCTAATCTTCAATCTAAGTAGTTCTTTATAAGGTTTTTAAAGGGAATTCATCATCCAAATAGTTATTTTTAGATATAGTAATACGTTTATTCTCAAACTTATTTCAAAAGCATTCAAATGGGGAATTTATGATTAATTGATGATTTTTAATATGACTTTCAATCAAAATCCATCAATAACCCATGATCTTCCAATTCTCAATTTATGATATAATGTTGATGTTTTGATCTTGATTAGAAAATGATTGAAAAATGATTAGATTATAATGAATTTCTTAATTCTATGTTTATCTAGTCTAATTGATTATGAATTGTAGAGAAATTATCAATAGTGATCATAGCTTGGAAGTATTGGTAAATTGACTTAGATCTCTTTATTTAATATAGAATTGACACTGAATTGGGTTTATTGGTCTGGTCCTCTTATGGTGGTGGTGTTTACATTCTTGTATATCTATCTATATATTGTAATCATGGCCTTGAAGCAAAGTTACGCAATGTGAATCGTTATAATGAAGATCACATGTATGAATTGATTTGTGTAGTCTTCAATCGTAGTATCATGATCTAGGTGTATTAATGATATATGTGCATATGAATTACGATGTTAGGATGACGTAGGGTCCAATACTTTTATGGTAATGAATTCTATTGATGAATGGCCCCCTACCTATATTCCCCTATATATGTTGTATTGTATGCATTAGTAGGAGTCTCCTATGTAAATATTGAACATGTTATTGTCTCATATAATGTAATGTAAGTGTGTGTAGCCTATATTCCTCAAATACTCTCCATTTGTGTGACTTAAGACTTAAGGGATGGTGTACATGTGTTGTAGTCTTTAGAGCGTGTCTTACTCATTATCATGGTGTTGCCATTATATGATCTTGTTGACCAATATGCATGATTACAAGTCTAATATGTTTATGAATGTATGAAAATGTATCTTAACTAGCATGACTTTATAGGTGAACTAGTATATATAAGGGTATGGGACTTTGAATATTCATTTCACATGTCTACCTTGAAAGTACATGCTATGATGTTAAGAATATGATATGATGAAGTATGCATATGTATTGTGTCAAAATGTGGTATGTGAAAGGTTTCCTCATATATGAACATATACATAAACATGAATGAATGCATTATGAACTATGTATGAAAACTTAGTAACTGAAGTCCTTTTAAAGGTTTACTCAATTGTACTGTAAACTTGACTAAGCTATGAATATGCTATGTCCATGTGAAAGGACATTCTCATATTATTTAGGTTGTTGAAAGAATAATTCACATCTATAACGTATGAGCTAAGCATATGAGGGGTTAATTTTTCCTTAAGACTTTTTATGAAAATAATATTAATAAAGGTTTTTCAACAAATGGTACTTAGCTTAGAACCAAGTGAACTTAAAACATGTGATGTGCCCCTTCTTAATAAGGAGGTCTTGTTAACCAATGGTTTCTCATAAGGTGTTGACTTCCCTTAAAATAAGATTCACTTATGGTTTCACATGAGTTATTGACTTCCGTAGAAAGGAGATTCTTCTTATGCAACTCATGAGATGGAAGTTACAATGCCAATAGGCATAAAGAGGGGTTCAGTATACATCTCCTAGTTCCTTAACAATGTTTCCCCATAGGACCTATAGAGTGGATCCTACTAATATACTAGAATAATACCTATATCTTACAATGGCAAGGAGGATAGCCTACTTTTGGTTTGAGTGAATGACACCGGACTCCATGTTTAGTCATATGGTCTTATTGTCAGTTAAGGGTAGAATTTTTTTAAAGTAAAATAGATAATGGAAATAAAGTAGTGAACCCTAATTAGGATAACATAAGGGATGTTTCTTAGTGTAGGTAAGGGTATGGTACTTTATCTATGTATTGGTTATGCTCTTGAGGGGAGATGTAGGAAGGTGTTCTATGTGTATAAATATATGTATGTGTCTGGTATACATGATTCTATGACTTTGGCCTACTTGTATGATAATATGCGTAGTATGAGTCTTATGGTGTCTATATTATGAATGTACCGCTTTATATGCATAATGTAGGTATTATTGGCTATATAATAAATATCTCACCTTGTATATGCATGATGTTGGTCTTGACATGTATGTTTTCTTGGAATGAGTCTTCTATGTGGTCTCTATGGGATGTTGAGTCATGTATGAAATAAGTAACTTATGATATGTTGTATTTTGATGAATGTCTATGTTTAAGTAATGAAGGTTAATTGTATGTTAACCTTAGTGACCTTAAATGTGATGCTTAAGTGTAGGTAGTGGAGTAGGACAGTGTTCATGCATTGCACCAAGTGTTACTAGAAAGTTACTTAGGGGTAAAGGACTTAAGGTAAAAGAATGAAGAGTGTCATGAAATGTTAAATGAGCCTTAAATAATTATGTGGCTTATGTGATGTTGCGACCATTGAACATGCCTATATTTGAATGCAATTTATGTAACTTGGTGTGCTATATTGAATAGTATTTATGCCCATATGAAGTATATGAGATACGTTGTACTTATGATAACAAGGTTTTATGATGTTTTAAAAAAAGGCATGATGCATGATTTTCTATGTAAATGTCATATTTAATAGAATGTATTTGCATGGTTTCCATACTAAGTTCATTCTTCTACTAACACCATTCTTATTAATATTTTTAAACAAAGTGTAGGTGTTGATGGCTAAATGATGTCTTCTAAGTGAAGGTCTTGGATATACCTCCCAAGTTAAAGAAAGGGATACCTATGATTCAAGGATTTCCTATGTCAAGGTCTTATTAATTTTCATGTAATAGTTAGATTATCATTTTATGTTGTTAAGGGACGTGTCCCTATTCTACTCTATTGATGCTCAGTCTAAGATGGCAAAATAGACATACAGTCTAACTTTATATGTATTATGATATTTAAGATGTATGATGTGATGATTCTAGCATATGATGTGCTATTAAAAGTTTTAAATTTTTCTACTAAATTTACCTATAACAATGAGAAGTTGATGACTATGGGCTTGTATAAGACCTCAGAGAGGTCAAGTAAGTAATTTTACTTCTATAATGTCCTCCCTGATTGTGAGAAGCATTACGACATGAGTGTTCTATACCAAAAAAAAATAAAATGTGGTGGTGGATGCTCAAAGTCGAAAGTCAATGGGTAGGTTGTCCCATGTTCTAGATGATAAGAAAGAGTTAGTGGTTCAGGTGAAGCCGAAGCAACATCTTTTAAAGTAGTTGAAAGGATGGGCGGTTAAAAAATCTAATAAATCTTTCTCCCAAAGTAGGGATAGAGTACTTAGGTATGAAGGTTGGTTTCGTACCGAATGTGAATGACTTAAGAAGTAGAATTCTAGAAGAGGCTCATGGATCCCGATATTTAATTCATTTTCAGGTACCACAAAAATGTATTGTTACTTACAAGAGATCTATCGGTGGGAAGAGTTGAATAAGGATATAGCAGTTTTAATGACCAAATATCCACATTGTCACTAGTGAAGGACGAACATCGAAGAACGGGAGGGTTAACTAAAGAAATGGCTATTCCCCATTCGAAGTGGGAAGATGATAGCATGGATTTATTTGTTGGTTTGCTTCGTACAGTAGGCAATACTATTCTGTGTGGGTGATTGTTGATATGTTGACAAAGTCAGCCCATTTTAATCCAGTCAAAGCTACTTATATTGGAAGGAGAACTATGATAAATTGTATCTAAAGGAGATTGTGAGAATGCATGGAGTCCCTTTGTCCATCATTTTAATAGGGGAACTTAATTCACTTCTCATTTTTGGAAAGCATTCCAAAGTGTGTTCGATACTAAGGTAAAACTTAGTGACGCTTTTCACCCCCAAGCTAATGGTTTTGAAGAACGAACCATACAAGCCCTATAAGATATGTTGAGGGAATCTTTTTCATCTTTATGGCTAATTTGGATTACCATATACCATTAGTCAAATTCTTTTACATTAATAGCTATCATTCGAGTATAACAGGGCATCATTCAAAGAACTCTATGGTAGGAGATGTCGATTTCTAATTGGGTGGCCTCGAGATAGTCTTTGAGGCTATGAAATAAGTTTTGATGATGAGAGTTAGGTTAAAACCATCCTATTGTCGGCAAATATCTTATGTCTAAATAGAAGTAGGGACCTTGAGTTTGAAGTAGGTGATTAGGTAAATTTAAAAATTTCACCCATGAAAAAGGTGATGAGGTGTGGTAAAAATGGAAAACTTACTCCCCGTTATGTAGACCCTAATAGGATATTGAAGAGGGTCAGGAAAGGTAATTATCAGTGAAAGCTAACAAGTGAATTAGCCCTAGTTCACCCGATATTTCATGTCTCTATGCTCAAGAAATCTATAGGCGACCCAATGTCTATTCTCCCGATGGATTGGTTAGGAGTGAATGAGAACCTTTATTATGAAGAGGTTCCCTTTGAATTCCTAGATCTTCAAGTCATGAAGATGAGTAATCAATAGGTGGCCTCTTTAAAACCTCTATGGTGAAACCATCTAATTGATGGTGCAACATGGGAGACCGAGGCAGACATGAAGTCCCTCTACCCTCATCTTTTTCCTCCTGGTCCTAGTAAAAGTTGAGGCTAGTAGTTCTTCTTAAATTAGTATAAATTTATTTTCATATGTATTTATCACCATGATATGAATTCCTTGTATGTGCAGATCCTCGTAGAGATCCATGCTTGAATTGAGTTTTCCTGATATTTGCTCACATGGTTATATTGCACATGCATGTAATGTATTCTATGTTATTTCAAGAGAGTTGTATTAAGCATGTTAATGTTGTGTTTGAAAAGAAGAATTGGTGTAACTATCTAATATTAATGTTGACCTCTTATTGGAATGGATAAGATAGTTCCTCCTTATGTGATATGAAAAAGTGAGCTATTATATGTGCTGAATTGGTAATTGAGTTGCTATGTGTAATGATATGATTATGCATGAATAGGAGATGAGAATTTCTGCTATGAGTTGTGACTCACTATGATTATGTTGTTGTTGTTGGGCTTCTAGTATTGTCTTATTTTCAAATAAAACATCAACATGATAACTACAACTCACATGAATCAATATATAATACTCTACATTGACTCTCTAATATTCATTTTGACTTCTTACAAAAATAGAGAAGGTAGTTCCTCTTTACGTTATGAAAAAATGTTCTCTTATATGTGGTGACTTGTGAATAAAGTTGATATTTTTATGCATTGAAAGGAGATGAGAGTTCCTCCTATGATTTGTGACTCATTGTGGTTATCTAGATGTAGTTAGGTTTCTATTATTTATTCTCTTTCTTTTCGTAGAAGAAGGTTAAGCTGTCATTTTGGGATGAATGTTCCAGGGGATAATGTAACACATCGAAAAGTTCAATTAGTTATACCAAAGATTCATCTTATAAATAATGTTTAAAATGATGTTTCTTGACCTAAAATAATGTAATTAACTTGATTTGGAAGTATTAGATCCTAGTTTTCAAATGATGATTATGACGTTTGAAAAATAGTAGTAGATGTCCTTATGTCTTCTGAAGGTTTCAGAATGTCGTATGAATTCTAATACTTGTAAAAATACTTTAAATAGGAAAAATAATGTGTATACGATCAAAATGTTCAGGTGCGACTCACAAAGGACCAACCAAAGTGTCCTTGAGGAGGGACCAATCATTAGAAAGGGGGATGCGAAGGCAATGACCGACAAACTTAATTTTTGAGGAGGTCAAGTTTGGCACATCCCACACCTGATAGTAAAAAATATACCTCGTGATGCAAGGACTTTACGAGGCTTAGTTCCTTAAACTAGATTCGAGAAAAAGATATGGAAGTGTCCCCACGATGCATAACCATGTTCCAGATCTGATCATGTCGTTTTTAAGTTAACTTGGCTTCACAAAAATTTCAAAATAAATGACGGGTCTTTTTGGGTATTTTATGAGAGGTTTATATATTTATTTAGGGTATGTTTTAATGGTTATTACCCACTAAAATCAATTCCCCAACTCAGTCTAACATCTCTCTAAATTCTATATGTACTTTACTTCAATTGAAAGACTAATTTCTTATGTTTTGAACATCAAATTCGTGCGAAATCATCAAATAAGGTATGGGATATTGATTCATGGATTAATTTCTCCTTGAAGACAATCAAAACTTCCATTTTTTATTTTAATATTGTTACAAAAAAGTAGGGCATTTGATCTATCCATAGGTTCAACATAAAATCATTTTCTTTATGTTATGTACCTTGTATTTTTAATATATTGGAAATAGAACTGTATTTTAAAAATCATCCAAGAACCCAGGTGCACCTTATGACCTAATTTCATTAATTTTTTTGGTTTAATTGTGTAGATATGGACATAATGCATTACAATTAATGATGATATAGTCATAGAATTGCATGAACTCATATGCACCCTATGACCGAATTTCATTAATTTTGATTGATGAATTTAGTATATACTTGATTTCTCTTCTGATGTTGATGGGGGTAATCAAGATACTTGATTCCTAAACATGAAAAAGGGTAAATTCCAGGATTTTTATACATGATAACGAATATTGTACATAGATGTTGAGTTTCTTGCAAGGTACATGGCTTATTAAATGATTCAAGAAATGTAGTATTTGATAGTGTCTAATCTCTTAAACCTTACCTATTGTAAGGCAT
The DNA here is from genome assembly GCF_036512215.1 of Solanum lycopersicum. NCBI lineage: Eukaryota > Viridiplantae > Streptophyta > Magnoliopsida > Solanales > Solanaceae > Solanum > Solanum lycopersicum. The sequence continues at coordinate 14,438,993 of NC_090807.1, forward strand.
AAATTATTGAAAATATAATTTATATCTTTTGTTGATTAAAATCATAGTTCTCATGAAAACACTATAGTTGAGATTGTAAAGGTGCTACTCACATATATATGTTGATTCTAGGATGAATGTGTATTCTCAGCTAATGAATCTAAGATATTTATGTTGAAATATATTGATTGAAGATGTATTACTCTTGAAACATGTATATACAATTAATAAACCAATGGTAGTAAGTTTGAAAAGTGTACTAAGCAATGATAGATATGTCCAATGAGGAAAAGACCCTTCCGTTAATATAACAGGTTGGGTCATCCTAGAGATACTCAGAAGATGGGGGCTCCTCCATTAATGTAATAGGTGGAGTCCCTAGAAGCAATCTTCCTATCCTTTAACTATGTGCCCCTCTAATATTTATCTAGTGGATCCATATAGTAGCTAGTATGCAGGTTCCACCATGGGAAGTAGAACATCCTTTTTGGCTGTGGGGCTTTATGACACAGGATTCCATGTAAGCTCTCACGGTCTATGTCGGTTGCATCTTATATTCCCTAAGTAATAAAGTAAATAATTAAGTATTAAATAACCTATGATAGCTTAATAAGTTTAGTAAGCACAAGTGGGGGTATAGGACTTCAGTTGTTTATTGCACTAGTAGGTTTTGAAGGGTGTCATAGGGAGCTCTTTCTAGTCGTGAAGTAATATGAGAATATGTATGTTAAATGGATAATAGTTTAAGTGAACATATCCATATACATCAATGTTGCACATGATTTATGTAATTCACTTATCATTATTGGAATAATGAATGTAAATGTAATATTCCTAGACAAGGTGGTTTCAGTGGGAATGCTTGGTAGACTTGGTAGTATAGGATGTTAACTCTACATTGCAAAAGTAGACCATAAGAAGTGCTAAGGTCATGCCTTCTGTAACATTCCTGAAAATGTACTCGTCTCATGAAGAGCGTATTAAGTTTAAGAATAGGTATTGGGACTACATAGGCATCCCAATTCCCAATATTGATTAATATTAGGCATATTAGAAAATATTGGGTTAAGGGTATTAGCCAATTTCTATATATACACAAGGGTGTTAACTAAAATTTAAACTTGTCTAAGAAACGTTCCTGCAATGTAAAACGTAACCTAAAATTAATATGTTAACCTTAATACAAATTAGGTACGAGACATCCAAGTGACTAGCCTAGGTATCAAAGCTCGTGATCATTTAAAATGTTCATGTAGAGTAAGAATTTACCAATCATATAGTGAGGAACCTTGGAACAATAACAAATGAGCAACAACACATGTTCAAGCATATGTGCAAGAATTTAGTTAGGGTGATTAGGGCGGGTAGGGGCAGGCGCACATGTGGGGTTCAATCCATGTGGTGCTAAGATTCCTAATAAAATCTACGCTATAACTAACTTACCCTAAAATCTAAATAACCTAGGAGAGTCCGAAATAAACTACCTAGTGCACCCGACAATCTAAGACCTAACCAGGTGACACTAACCTAGTAACTAACTCAAGAAACATCCTAGTACCTAACCTAGGATGGTCCAAAAGGGTTAAGTATGGGCCTAACGACTTAGGGTTACTTTATTAATAACCCTAGGTCACCTAATTAACTAAATTAACAACTCAATTAATTAATTTAAATGGGTAAACCGAAATCCTTACACTAGACAAGTAACTAACTAAGATACATCCTAGTATCAAACCTAGGATAGTCCAAAGGGTTGGTTATTATCCTTTGAACTTAGTGATACATTAGTAATTACCCATGTTTGCCTAATTGATTAAATTAGAAACTTAATTAGTTAATTTAATTGGTTAAAATCGAATTCAATAAGCAATTTAAATATTTCGATTAAGTCAAATGTTTTTCAAATTCTAGTCAATCTAGGAGAGGCATTTTATGAAATTAGTTAATTTATTTATTAATTAAGTGAATTATTATAAGTTATATTACTAAATATAAGTTACTAATACCCCGAAATTCATAACCAAATCTTGAAACAAGCATGAGAAAAACAGTTCACAAAATACAAGAAAAATATAAAATTTCTTATGCAATTTCAAGGTATTTTTCAAGGTTCCGTGAAAGATGATCTTCGTTGATTAAATTTTAAATAAGGTATGGGTTTTATATCATGTAATTATTTCTCGAAGATACACTTCAAACGTTTGAATTCATGAATTTTGAAACTAGGTTTGTTCACCAATGATATTGTTGAACATCCATCTCCCTAGTTATTCTTTTTTTCTACTCTTTGAGATTATAGATGTAATCTTAAACAAGTTATTGGTATCTGGTGCTAAATGATCATTAAATATAGTTTCTTGATTTTTTAATGACTAATGAGGCATATATATACTTGATTCATATGAATAGGGTATAAGTTATACGAAATAAAGAATGATGTAATGCTTATTTTTGTTTGAGAATATGATGTGTGTTCAAAGTCTATCATGAAGTGAGATACTGTTGAATTCGACTTGATTCCTATTTAGGGGATCATTATAAAATATTTATTCGATTATTTTATGTGGTTAGTGATAACATGATGAAATTTGTTTAAGTGAAAGTTTTATTTATGCCAATAAAATAGCTTACAATGTCTTGCCCTAAAAGTTGATTGAAATTGGCTTACAATATTGCTTCAAAAGTATGATGGGAATATTGGAGAATGGTTAATGTAAAACCAATTAAGCATGGAATGTAATTTTTAATTCATAACAAAGGGTATGCACATAATTGGGACAAGTACCAACTTACCCTTTCCCAATGAACTATGAATATAGTAACTTCAATGAACAATGTTCTTAATGTTTATAAAGAAAGATAAAAAGCTATCAAAAGACATGAAAAGTGTAAAGGTAAGTAATAATATAATTAAAAAACTTTAAATTAAAAAAGTGATCAGGATAAGGTGTTGAAGGAAGTGAGAAAAGTATAACTTACACCTAAGACAACTAAGATAAAAAATACTCACAAAAGATGGTCTTAATAATCGTGAGACAAGTCTCATTAACAAGAAGATGATAATGTAATGTTAAATTTCACATTTCATATAGTAACGAATTAAAGGACCGGTTATACAAAGAGTTAACTAAAATGCATAACTAGAAGCAAGCTTCCATAAAGTTTGAGTCAACTCTAAAAGATGTAAACAAAAAGAAGTTAAGCAAAGCACCAATAGAGCAACAATGAGCTTATGCCAGCACATCTAAGCCTCATGAGATGAGGATACCACCAAGGTGTATGAGCAGTATCCATTTGTCTTCTAGTCTTCGAACTATGTTGCCAGCATAGGAACTAGCTATTGGATTTCACCAAAGCGAGCTAGGTATGACGAGGTTTCACTTTTGACGGTGATTCCACCTCTCTTAGGTGTGGGGAAGACACAAAATTTCAAATTAATGTCACATGATATATTTTGGTTAACTGTTCAAAGAAAGTATTTGTTCACTATAGACGCAAACAACTTCTATTCAGTGTGGGAAGAACAATGAACTTGTATTTACTTTAGCTTGTGAACCACCCCTTTTTGTTGTTGGGTAGATACTGAATTTCATGTTAGCTCACATGATCTAAATTCATTTTGATTGGTGAATCACCCATTTTCGGAGTGGGGCAGACACTGGATTTTATGTTAGCTCACATGATCTTAATTCTAAAGATGTACTCAAGAAAGCAAAAAAGAAAGAAAAAAAGAAATGTATGTTCAAAGTTAGCTAATAATGTAGGAGCTTAAGAATATTAATCATCAGTGTTTGATAAGAATGAACTTTTCAGCAAATAATTGGCATACCCAATAATGACTTCGTTTATTACAAAAATGATTAATACTAAATAAAATTGGCTTATAATGACGTTTTGTATTATGACAATAATGGGGAGTAAAAAATAATGGTAAATAAATTTCCAAAATTCTCCATAACATGAAAATGATGACATCAGTGGCCTAGAAAATAAAGATTAGCTTATAAAGATTTTATTCCCAATCTAACAAGAATGGAAAGAATATGTTGTACTAAGGGTAGTCAAATCATTTCTTTAGTATTTTTGATTACTTACTTGATTCATTGTAGGCATAGGACTACAATGTATCATTTCACTTGTAAGTAAAATATAACATTGAAGAGATCTTTGAACTACACAAAAGAAGAAGGAAAAGATTGACAAATAAAATAAGTATGAAAAAGGGGGCTATCGGGTTTGGAGGAGCAATTTTTAGAATTTTCGTTCGAGTTGTTCCAAAATTATGTTGATGATTCTAATATCTTATGTTCATATAGAAAATAAGTTGTGTGATTTTAATGAATTAAAATACTTCATATTAATACCACAATTCACAACTAACAAATTAGGAAAGTCTATTGATGTCACTTTCCAAAAATGGAATGTTTTTGTAGGAAGAGCTTTCCTTGATCATTCATAGTCATTATGTTTGTGTGCATACACCCATACTTAGTACAAGTTTGTAATAAACCTATACAATTATTATATTTATAGGTGCAGGTCATAAAGAGGGTTGAAGACTCATCGATGAAGTTTGGATTATCGATCTCCAAGATTTAGTAGGTCCTCTTGATGTTCAAGGATGCTACACTTATTTTTATCCATCGTATTAATTAAGACATAGCTAGTTGATATTTTCCATACCGTTTCTTTTCAAATACTTATTTGAATCTTTTATTAAGGAAATTTTGATAATTTATTACAATATATTTATTTCTTCATTGTATTGATTGATCAATTGTAGATGGTTGTTTGAGTTTGAACTCATTAGAATATTAATTCATGTGGTAGTTATATGAAGTCTATATATACTTCATTATGCTTTAAAAGTTTTAAATTTTTCAAAAATTTAACTATACAATTGTGATGAAAGCTAAGAAGTTCACATCACCTATTGAGTTCGGATTCCAGAATCCGCGCGTGAAAAACTTTGTTTTAGAGCATGAGTTAAATAACCTACAAACTAAAGATCAAAACAACTACATTACAATGTTTCTTACTTATGGTTGTGAAGTGCGCCACGATCACGACTTAGAGACTAAGTGATGATAACAAACCTCTCTTCTACTGTTTATCATGCCATGTAGTGCTTTGACATTTTGTGTCATTCTAGCATCGAGCTTCCTTCTTGTGTGTGTGTGATGAGGATGAATACAAGAAGAATCATAGGTAGGAGAGTTGGAGAAGAAGATGTTGGGGGAAACCAAGCTCCACCTCAAGCCGAGCTGCAAGAGTAGAATTGCCTGTCCACCCAGCTGTGTTGATAGAAGGAGAAGAGCGAGCAACAATAATTTAGATGGCTCGATCCATCACTGTGCAGGCAGAGGCCATCACGGCCCAAGCCACTAAACAGGGTACTCCTAGGGAGAACTCGAATGCTAGCACCATGGCTAGCAGACTGAGATATTTCAGCAAGATGTTGACAGGGACGAGTTTGTATAAGGCTCTAGATTAAGGTTCTATTATTTTAAAGGTAGAGAGGAGTAGGAGAAGTCAGCTAATGTGGTCACTCGTACCATGTATGTCTTTTCTTTTCCTGTGTATGCATTGTTAGATCGAAGATCCACTTTGTCTTTTGTTACTCCTTTAGCAGTTAATAAATTTGACTGGCTTCCTGCTATCTTGCATGAACCTTTTCTAGTTACTATTTCCAAAGGAACAACTTTAGAGCTAAAAGAGCCAATAATGAATGCCCTATAACTTTTCTTAATAGAGTTACTTATGCTAACCTAATAGAATTAACAATTATCGAACTTGGTTTGATATTGGGTATGGATTTGCTCCATAAATGCTATGCTACCATAAACTGTAGAAATAGGGTAGTGAGGTTTCAGTTGCGAAATGAGTTAGAATTAAAATGGCAAGGGTGTGGTTCAAATCCAACAAGCCAAATAGTATCCAATCTTAAAGACAACAACATGTTATCTTAGGGGTTAGAAGAAGATGAGAAACTTTCTTACGAAAACGTTCCCATTGAAATTTTATATCTCCAAGTGAAACATTGGAGGAACAAGGAGTTTGCCACCGTTAAGGTGCTATGAAGGAACCACCTTGTTGAGGGAGCAACATGTGAGCCCGAGGCCAATATAAGATCCAGTTACCCACACTTGTTCAGTTCTTAAGGGTAGATATACTATTTCTTTGTCCGATTTCATTAAGAAGACTCTAAATCTTAGTTCATTAGGTGGTTTTGGTGTACTATGTCCATAACTGTGTTTTACATTTGCACTATATGAGTTAATATGAGTTCATGCTTGCATTAATTTTTTTTGATTTTGTATAGCGTTTGCTTGATTTATGTGCTGCATGAGTGTGATGTGCATTGAGTTAAAGTAAGATTGAGAAAAAAGTTCCTCAATCTCTAATATGAAGCTTCACATAAGGTTTGAGTAATATGCATCATCCATATTAAGTTGTGAATCAGATATTCACAAAGATGAAATTTCAAGCATGTTGATGTGTTTTCGAAGATACCCTCTATAGTTAAAAATTATGTGTAGTGGCATTCCGGGATGAATGTTTCTAATGGGAAGATAATGTAGAATTCCAAAAAAATTACTCGTCAAGTGAAGGGTGTACTATGTTTTAAGAATGGGTATTGGGGATACATAGGCATCCCAATGCCCAGTATTGAGTAGTATTGGGGATATTAAAAAATATTTGCTTCAAGGTGTAAGCGAATTTCTAAATATGCACAAGGGTTTATATTAAAATCAAAGCTTGTCTAACAAATGTACCTTCAATGAAAACCCTAAGCTAAAACTAATATGCCAACCATTATATAAATTAGGTACGAGGGATCAAATCGTCAAGCCTAGGTACAATAGAACATGATCAATTTAAATGATCATGTAGATTAAGAAGTGCCCAAGGATATAGTGAGGATTCTTGGAAGAATAAGAAATGAGCAGCAACACATGTGCAAGAACATGTGCAAGAATCCGGTTAGGGTGGTTAGGGAAGTAAGGGACAGGAGCACATATAGGGGTCAAGCCATGTGGGGCTGAGCTTCCTAAAAAACTCTAGGCTTTAACTAACTTACCTAACTATATAACTAACGTAGGAATAACAAAAATAAAATAACTAGTGCACCCGACAACCTAAGACCTAACCGGCTGAGACTAACCGTGTAACTAACTCAAGAAACATCCTAGTACATAACTTAGGATGGTCCAAAAGTGTTTGTTATGAACCTAAGGACTTAGGGGATATTCATTAATTACCCTAGGTCGCTTAATTATTTAAATTAACAACTTATTTAATTAATTTTAATGGTCAAACAGAAATCGTTACACTAGACAAGTAACTTAGTAAGAAACATCCTGGTACCTAGCCTACGATGATCCAAAGGGTTTGTTATGGTCCTAACAATTTATGGGTAGTTTATTAATTATCCTAGGTTACCTAATTAATTAAATTATATACTTAATTAATTACTTTAAATGGGAAACCGAAGTCCCTACAATGGACAAGTAAGTAACTAGGAAACATCCTAGTACCTAATCTAGGATGGACCAAAGGGTTGGTTATTATCCTAACAACATAGTTAATTCTAGTCAATCTAGGAGGGGCGTTTTAGTAATATAGGTAATTGATTTTTTAATTATGTAAACTAGTTTAAGTAAATTACTATATATTAGTTCCTAATATCTAGAAACTCACGACTAACACCAGAAAACAAGAATGAGAAAAATAGTTAACAAACCGCAAGAAAAATAGAAAATTTCTTTGGCGATTATTTCAAGGTATTTTTCAATTCAAAATTCGTGCAAGGTGATATTTGTAGATTAAATTCCACATAAGGTATGGGTTTTATCTAATGGATTTATTTCTCCAAGATACTTTTTCAAAAATTTAAATTTATGAATTTTGAAACTTGGGTTGTTCCCCAATGATATTGTTGAACGTCCACCCCCTAGTTATTCTTGTTTTCTATTCTTTCAGTATATAGATGTAATATTGAACATGTTCATGGTATGTGGTGCTAACTGATAATTAAGTATAGGTTCTTGATTTTTTATGCCTCATGAGACATATAAATACTTTATTGATATGATTAGGGTATTACGTATACGAAATAAAGAATGGTTTTATGCGTAATTGTGTTCGAGAATATGAAGTGTGTTAAAAGTTTATTTTGAAGTTAGCTATTCTTGAAATAAAGTTGTTACAAACTGTGGGGATCATTATATTACATTTATATTATTAATTGATGTGTTTAGTGATAACATAATGAAAGTTGTTTAATTGAAATTTTGGTTTATTCCAATAAAATGGCTAACAATATCTTTCCCAAAAAGTTTAATGAAATTGGCTTACATATTGCTTTCAAAGTATGTTGGGAAGATTGGATAATTGTTAATATAAACCCAATTAATCATGACTAATGGAACTTTGAATTCATAACCAAGGGTATGTTAATCATTAGGACAAGTCCCAACATACCATTTCCAAATCAAATATGAAAAGAGTAACTACATCGAACAAAGTTCTTAACGTTAGTAAAGAATGGTATAAAGCTACCTAAAGATATTAAAAGATTTAAGGCAAGTAATAACAGAATGAAAAATATTTAAATTATTAAATTTATTAGAATGGGGTGTTAAAGGAAGTGGGACAAGTTTCACTTACACCTAAGACAACTATGTAGAAGATACTCACCAAAAATGGTGTTAATCATCGTGAGACAAGTCTCATTAACAACAAGATAATAATGTAAGATTAAATTTCACATTTCATCAAGTAAAGAATGGTAAGACCGGTTATGCAAAGAGTTAAGGGTAACCATATAACAAGAAGCAAGCTTCAACAATGTTTGAGTCAACTCTAAAATATATAAAGAAAAAGAAGTTGAGCAAAGAACCGATAGACTACCAATGAGCTTGTGCCAGCATTTGTAAGCCTCATGTGATGAGGCTACCACCAAGATTTATAAGTAGTCTCCATATGTATCCTAGTCTTCAAATTATGTTGCAAGCATAGGAACTAGACGTTGTATTCAACCTAAGCGGGCTAGGTATGATGCGGTTTAACTTTTGCCAGAGATTCTACCTATTTTAAATTTGGGGAAGACATCTGATTTCATGTTTAGCTCACATGATCTATGTCAGTTAAATGCTCAAAGCAAGTATTCGATTCACTTTAGCCGTGAACCACCTCTTTTTGGTGTGGTGAGAACACTGAACGTAGTTTCACTTTAGCCGGCAAACCATCCCTTTTCGGTGTGGGGCAGACACATGATTTCATGTTATCTCACATTATCTAGATTCACTTTTATTGGTGAATAACCTCTTTTCGGTGTGGGACAGACAGTGGATTTCATGTTAGCTCGTATGGTCTTAATTCTAATGATGTACTTAAGAAAGCAAAAAAGAAACAAGAAGAGTTGTATGTTCAAATTGATCTAAGAAAGTAAGAGCTTAATAATATCAATCATCAGTGTTTGATAATAATGTCGTTTTCAGCAAATAATGGGAATAGCCAATAATGACATCTTTTATTATGATAATGATCAAATCCATATAAAATTAGCTTATAATGACTTCATATATTATGCCAATAAAGGGGAGTAAAACAAAATATGAAATCAACATCCCAGATTCTCCATAACATGAAAACGATGACATAAGTAGACTAGCCAATAAAGATTGGCTTATAAAGATTTCATTTCCAGTTTAACAAGAATGGAATGAATTAGTTGTAATAATGGTTGTCGAATCATTTCCTTAGTCTTTTGGATACTTACTTGATTCATTGTAGGGGGGTAACCCAACTGTTCACTCTATCCAATTATAGGTTTTGTTTAATGTAAAGAGAGGTTTTGTTTTGTTTTGTTATATTTTTGTAGGTGTTTCATTCTGTTTGTCATTGTTTGACAGATTTGACTAGAGATTACAATAGTGTACATCTCTAGAAAATTCCAGAATATAGAAAAAGAATGGCCTAATTATTTTTACATGTGTAGGATGCTAAAATTAGAATCTTCAGATAATGGTGTGGTGCAGAGGTATATAGACCCCATAAACGGCCCGTCACTCAATCAACGGACCATCAGTGGCGTTGGTAGACCCCAGGTAAGATTCAAAAATTATTTAATTTTAAGTTTAATTGAAGGTCACAATAGATGGACCATCGATCAATCCACGGACCTTCAACGGGGTTTCATGGATCCAGTCTTCCAATGAAACGACCTGACCCGACCGATTATATTTATAAAATACCCAATAAAATTCTTTCCCCCCTTCCATTTTGTATCAAAATTACTTCCATAACTGTTTCTCCGTGTTAACTACCTCCCTAAATGACTCCCCAATTGAACACCAAATCTCTACATCCCCTAATTCTTATCACTTTACCTAAATCCCGATCATATCTCTCTCGAATTCTCTACCTTTTAATCCTTAAAACATTGGTGATCGGATTTGGCGAGCTTAGGTTGCACATTACTTTAGGCATATAATCACAACACTCTTCATCCTTGAAAGGTAATTTGACTTCTCCTCACTCTAGATTCTCGTTCATGGTTGAAAATAGAAAGTCAGAAGTTTATTTTTGACATTTGAACTAAATTTATCAAGAGTGCTGCTAATAGTTTCGTAGTAATTACCCTTGGGAGGATAGAGAGTGTTTTGTAGCATACTAACTACCCTACATTTTTGTGTCTATGTCTAAGTGTCATTTCTTAATTAGGTTCCTTGTTTTATACAAACAATTGTTAGAAATGTTTTTGAAATAGTAACCCTAAGATAGAGGAACTAGCATAGGATATTCTAAAAAGCATGTATAGACTTAGTTGTTGTAAAAAAATTGGTAACTAAAGAAACTCAAAATTTGAGTTTAAAGAGGCGTGAAATGTTGCATAGACCTTAGTCACATGACCCTATCTATGGACCGTTGTTAAATTGATAGACCTTCGATTGGGTCCTTATTTTGTCATGCCCAAAAATTAGCACAACTGTAAAATAATTAATATGGACTACGGTCTATCGACTGATCGAAGGGCCATTTTTTACATTCGTCATTTCTATCAGAGTGTTTTACAACCCATCTAATCGACAGAAGATTCCATAAACCACAGATAAATCTATGAACCGTCGATGAGTCTTGTTTACATGAACTTCAACATGGAATTAATTTTTATATTTTTGGAGTGTGTCGTAAGTTTTGTTTGTTGCAACAATTGCTACACAAGTACAATGGCTCCATAAAAGCAAGTGGATTACTCCAAAAAGGTAAAATCAATGTTTTTTGGCCCGTCATATCGATTGATTGATAAATACACATACGAATAAGGACCCAACCTATATTCCTGCGGACACTAAAAAACCAACAACATCATCCCGAGCCACTAGGGGTACCCCATTAAAAGTGAACCCCGATGTAGTCATTACTACCAGTCTACTGTGGAGCGCACACTCATCTAGTCACCAACCAGAGCTGGTTCCAGAAGACAAGGGGGCTCGACAACCTTCTCAGAGTCGGCCATGGCTTAAGAACCACAGTCGGCCAAGTCTTCAATGTACAGTCGGCCACTACATAAGTCATGCAAGGACGCTAGTATGCAATTATGGCATTTTATACACTCCATCGAGTGACTGTGACATTTGATACAGGCCTCATAAGAGATGAGCGTAATTTAGAGACACCTCTGAAAGGGCTTTGGGTTGCGGTCCCTCAACCTCTTCCTTGCATGCAACCAACAAACCCCCCAACTCATTCAAATCCACACCACAAGCCGAAGTAGTGATCCCTGTATTGATCCGTCTATGTAGATTCTAGAAGCTAGAGGTGCAGAAGGTAATCGTTCTCTATGATATTAAGTCGTGGATGCATAAGTTCATACTGAATGCCGAGGACTAGATAGAGAAGTTGGTGGCCAAGCAGACAGAGCAAAAAATTTAGCTGGTTCACAATCACCATGACATGTTTAAGCTAGGTATTCTAGCCCAACCAGTCCTTACAAGTGATCTCACTGCCATCAGACTGAGCTTACCACCCTACGAGCCGATATTGATGAAATCATCGAGATGTAGGGGGCAGAGATAGATCATGCCTTTATAGATCTAGCCGAAGATGTCGTGCTTGTGGCCTTGTTCAAATCTCCTACTTATATACACCCTGAACCCCATGATTATGGCAAGAAGCACAGTTCTAGCCATAATGTCGATGTCATGGATGAGGCCCATCCATGGAAAAAAAGTGGACGCAGCTGGAACAATTCTTCGACGTCATGCGCCACAGATTTACTTCACCTACCATCCTGATGTTTATGATATATTGTGAATTGGGAACAATTGCATAATTTTTTTTTGGGTGGGGTAAATGGAATTTGACCGAGAGGGTGAAGTGTGAGTAGTCTAACTCACAATACTCTGTTGGGGTTTATTTGTGTGTCTTCATTTTCCCCAAGAGCCTGCTTAAATTTATGTTTAACTTGCATGTATTAGTGAGTGTATATGAAGAAGTATGAAAGACTGAACCATGATGTCTAATGAAAAAGATACCTCGTCAAATTGTAGTGTTTGTTTGTATAGGTTTAGATAAGATGAAAGTGTTGGCTCTAATCATGACATGAAAAGGCACCGGCTTCCTGACTATCAACTAAAATTTGAACCAGGAATTACGATAATCAGATATTGTAAAGATTTCCAATGGAGTGTGAGGATATTTGAGTGTTGAACAGTAGTTGCCTAACCAGAATTTTCCCTGTTACTCCTGCTATGGGAATCTACAATAGAAGATAGGAATTGATAAAAGTGGTTGACCAAATGTAATAAAGGTCCCCTTTTAATAAAATATGTTGAGCGTGTAATAGGGTTTTTTTTTATTGGCAACTCACCTTCCTGGGGTCTACTGTTTTTTACCTAGTCCCTCTTTGGAGATGTGCACCTCAACTTAGGCTGAACGCCACAGTTTACGATGGATAATGCAAAAAGTGATATCTTTTTGGCCTTAATCTGACCTCGGGTATTGTGCACCTTCGCATGCTATAAATCCATGAGTTGAGGAAGGTTATTATTAGTGAAGACGAAAAATGGTGTGAAAAGAGTTGGATGTAGAAAAGAAAATCATAAGTAAGAGAAGGATGTGACTTGATGAAAACCAAAGAACAGTTTGAAGGGAAGGATAAATAGTTTTCTAAAGAAACAAAATACAAAAAATAGAAAGTCCCATCGAAGGATAAATGAGGCAAAAGAAAGTCGAGTAAAGAACTAGCGGGTCAAAATAATAAAAGTGGTTGAAAGCTTAGCGGTAATTTCAAGGAAAGCAGATAATTACTTAATGTACCCAAATGTATCACAACTAACCCGGAGCCTATGTTACAAGATAAGAAATTCCTACCATGATCCTAGAGTCTAGTGTTCGGAACCTATGTAGCGAAGATATGGGCAAGCCTATGACGTGTAGCAAAAACATTATTTTAACTAATTCTTTAAGCTTAGAGTTTAAATATACCCTTGTTCCCAAACATCATAATCACTATGCAAAAATTGATGAATTTTTTTGATGTGAGGGCAATAGTTACATTATGAGAAAATTTGTACCTTTTTGAGAGGAAAAATAATTGAGGTGTCTGTTTCATGATAAATTTGTGTAGCGATATGATCTGCATGAGTTAGCTTATTGAGACTGAGGTGTATGCCGACACTTATTCCGGAAGGAGTCGAGAAATATAGACATGTGATTGCAACAGCTTAAAGCGCCCACATCAACGCAATTGTCATTTAGAGTCATAGTTTGTTGCTTTAGGAGAAATAACTAATTTATTTTGATGGTGTTGATGTACCATGATTTCATGGTATTTATAATGCATGTTACTTAATAGTTGTGTGTTTCTAGAGCAATTTTTTTATTGGTTTTCACAAGTTTTGTGTCCTGTTTTTCATAAAAGATGTTCAGACAAAAAAGCAAGAAAACACATCAAAAGGTGCAGAAATAGACCAATGTAGGCAATTGATAATTTGTCGTTCAGTCGATGCTCTATAGGTAGTCATCCTAAGGATCAGCCCAAGCATTAAGGGAAATTAGGGAAGTCATACCAAGTGTTGAACTATGATTGACATACCGTCAGGATAAACAGTAGTTTGCGACTACAAGGTTCCAGGACCTGATATTCGAATAATCTAATATGGAGTCACGGAGGAGAATCGACAAAACGTAGATTGAACAATGGATCATGTTATTGATCCATCATTTGATTCCTAGAGGATGCCATCAAGTTATCAAAATATTTTCTCTAAGTCTTGGCTGACAAAGCTCTCCACGGACAGTCTATCGTTCGATGTCCCTCCTGTATGTCTCGTTGATTGAAGTTTAGTGCCTGAACAAAACTGTCCTTATTTGAATTCATTTCTTATTAAGACTTTGTTTTCTATAGATAGGGTATTAAAAATGCATTTTTGGGGGTTAACTATCATTACTCTTGTTCTAGTTTATGTATTGGGGATTAATGTTTGCAAGTTTTGCAATTAATTGAATTCCAAATTTGTTTTTGGAGGTTTTGATTTGCAATTTTGAGTTTATTCTTTTTGCAAAGTAAGTTCATGATTTTTTCATCTAAAATCATGAATTAAGATCATGCTAGTATGGGTAACTAAATCAGCAAATAGGGTTGTGAGAACCATAATGGATTACACACATATAACTACTAATTATGCAAATCTTGAATATTGTTTGTGCATGCATTGATAATTCTTTCGTTGAGATGTATTTTTAATGAGTGCAAGCATTGAAACTCGCCTTCTTGCTACTTGCCTGTAACGACCTGTTTAGTCGTTTCGAGCAGCAGATTTTATTTCTGGAAAAACAGGCTGAGGCGACGGACCGTCATGGGCATGACGGACCATCGCAGGGTCTCGTTTCAAAACGCTTAGAAAATCTGAAATTGGGTACTGAAAATCGACTCTCTGAACTTCGTAACGGACTTGCAGGACGGACCGTCACAGGCGTGACGGACCGTCACAGATTATTCAGTGGAAATTGAGTCTCTGACCCTTGCGACGACCTACAGGACGGACCGTCGCAGGCACGACGGACCGTTGCAGGTTGCGCGATCCCAATCTAGGTCGAATTTCTTGATACATTTTAAGGGACGTTTTTGACTATTCTTACCTTAATTATAAAGTTAGTGGGTTAATGTTACTAAGTCTAATTACTTGGGGGTTAAAAGAGGTAACCTTAAGTTAATTAGTGGGTTATTATTGCCATCTTTCATTCTTAATTATATACTAATTAGGGTAAAAGAAAGAGGGTTTGAATAAAGAAAATAGAAAGAACAAGAGAACGAGAGAGAGGATCGAACGAGAGGAAAAATTTAAAGCTTGGGAAATTGCTTGCTTGATCACGAATCTTCGGTGGAGGTAGGTTATGGTTTTCATGCTATTCGTAGTAAACTCTTAATAGCGAATGATATGTGTTAGTTGTATTGTAAAACCTTCTGTATGTTTAATTGTATGCTTGCATGAATGATGTGATTATGTAATTGTGAATAAATAAGCATGATGAAGCTATTGAATCCCAAATCTTGAAAAGAAACCCTAATCTACTTTGTTAATGATGATGCCTTGGTATAAAAGAAGGCTTGATGAACGAAAGTGGTGAGATTAGGGGATCGGGTGCCACGTTCCGGTACCAGGATAGAATATGGATCGGGTGTCACGTTCCGACACCAGGATAGAATATGGATCGGGTGTCACGTTCCGACACCAGGATAGAATATGGATCGGGTTCCACGTTCGCGTACCAGGATAGTATATGAGGATTGAAGTGTCACGTTCCGACACCAGGATAGTATATGGATCGGGTGCCACGTTCCGGTACCAGGATAGAATATGGATCGGGTGTCACGTTCCGACACCAGGATAGAATGAGGATCGGAGTGTCACGTTCCGACATTAGGATAGTATTTTGAGGAGCGGAGTGTCACGTACTGACACGAGGGGAATAAAGATAATGAATCTTCAAAGATGTTAATATATCCAATCTAATGAACTAAATTCCCAAATGAGTATGATGAGGAGGTGTGAGTCCTCATTGATGTGCTTGGTGTTTTAACCAAGGGTTATGGTAACTGTAAATGCTGCATGCTAAGTATATTAGTTGATTTTATGATATTGCTTAATACATACTGTTTTCTATTTTGAGTTGGCCGATGATATCTACTCAGTACCCCTATTTTGTACTGACCCCTACTTTTATTGTTTTCTTCTTGTTTATTTGTGGAGTGCATTAAACGTGCCGTCATCTTCGACTCAAAGTAACTCAAGCCAGTCTTACTACATCGGAAATTCAGGGTGAGCTAATGCTTCTAGCTTGGACTGGATCTTCTTCTTCAAGTCTTGATGCCTTGAGCTTTCGGCATGGACTAGCTTCTTATGTATTTTTTAGCTTCTTATAATACTCTTAGTTTAGTAATTTGATTATAGAAGTTCTTGTGATGATGACTTCCAGATTTTTGGGGAATAATAGATGTTGAATTTTAGAAGTTAATGAATTGGTCTTTATTTAATGAGTTTAAGTCTTCCGCATTACTTTTTGTTGATATTATATTGAAATGTTAAGGTTAGATTGGTTGGTTCGCTCACATAGGAGGGTAAGTGGGGGTGCCAGTCGCAACCCAGTTTGGGTCGTGACATTGCCAGACGAAGGAGGTAGTTAATGAGATATGAATTATCAACATAGATGTAATACTCTACAAATCTAAATCTTAATCTAGAGCATAACATGAGATTCTAAGAGTTGTAACACTATTTTAAGTCAATTATAATGTATTTGATTCATTTAAGATGTTAAAAAATAAAAACTTTAAGGAACATTCATGACGTTGGAAATTAGTTCAATTATGTGCTAGTGTGCCTTAGCCTATTTGACTAAGTTTTAGGAGTCAGAAAGTGATGAAAAATGGTGATAAGATATCTAACATGTACTAGAGTCTGTTTATAGTGAAATATTATAAGTACGAATCCCCAAGAACAACCAAGGGTCATTGAGTAGGACCCTTGAAATTATAAAAAAATTTCCAAAAGTTAGTGTTCAACAACAGATTGTAGGTGGCGGCTTGTGGTCCAATCAATGGGGCTTCGATGGCCACCGTCCATGGAAACATAGAAAATTTTTTGGGAATCTATTTGGACCAATCTCTGACAAAAATGATGCCTATGCAGAACAGATGTGAGCAGTGCTCGTCGTTTGACAAACGGGGCATTGGTCGTGATTTCGTCTATCAAGGCACCGTTTTGCCACACATTTTAAGGTAAGTTTATTTAATTATTTATCTGATTATTTAATTATTTAGGTATTAATGGAAGTATAATTATGTTAGTTAATGAACTATGTAAAGACCCTAACATAATAAAACTAACCTAACCCTCACAATTCCCAAAACCCAATTGCTCTTCCTTCTCTCTCATAAGAAACCCCATTGAAAACCAAGCAAAGTGTGGGTTAAAGGGATGAAAAGGATAAAGTTTATCGATAAAACTTCATAAATTACTAAGGTTTGGGATTTTTTTCACCTTTGCGATCTCTTTTCTCAAAGGCCTCTTTCAAATTGAGTTCCGAAAATTGAAATTCAAGTGGGTTTACCTACAATACGACATTAATCCTTCAAATTTGTTTGTTTATAATTTTTCTTGGTAATTACGAGTATATTAACATATATTGTAATTTTATTATACAATTTAATTATTTAACCTAGTTTGTGGAGGATGATCTTTTCCCCTTAACCTTAGGTTGTTATCTTGAATTGAATTGTATATGTATTGACTCGATTGGCTTTGTTAGTATGTGAATTGCTATACTATGTTGTTGTCATGATAATTATGAGTAGATTGTGATATATTGTAATCTAATTATGCTTGTTCTTGAGTAATTAACCTAGGTTGTGCTGTGAATTATGAACTTCATCGAAATTTCAAATTCTAGGCTATGAACAATTGATTTGTTGTTGTGTAATGAATAAAATAACTTCATTATTATATTGGTTACTATTGTGTGATTATTTTATACCATTCTTGGGTTTAATTGTATGGTTGATCGTAAGACCTTTGATTATGACATTGCGAAGGAGTTTGAGTATGTCTTGTGATCTCTATACTTCTTTAGTTCAATTATAATTACTTCTAATTAAGTGGATATTTTGTATTGAAGTACACCTTATATTAATATTTATAGGGTTAGTATGATTTTTAGTTTTTAGTTACGATGAAAATTTTTTATATTTCGGGACAACTTACGAATGTGACTTATAATGATGTGACAATTTAAATGTGCTAATCTCACATGTATGAATTGTGATTAAAGGAAAATACTCATGCAATTTTTATTAAGCTATGATAATGATGATTATATAAGGCATAGATCCTATGACATACATTAAGTTGTGATTATATTAATGTAACATTTTTAAAATTCAAGACGTGTCGCAAAGCCTAACATTGATATGCTGTGGTATAAGTACTGTTTTTAAGTCCATTCTAATAAATATAGGTCATTTAGGAAGTTTATGAACCAAAACGTCCAAGAAAGTCCATGACATTAAGAAGTTCGTTCAAAGGGGTACTAATGTGATTTAAATACTTGACTAGCTTTTTGGTGTCGAAAATGTATGATAATTGGTAACTAGGTATCTAATAAGTGTTTGAGTTGTTTCGATGTCAAATTTCCATGTTACGATTCCCCAAATATCAACCAACGGCCCTTATACGGGACATTTGCAGGATTGAGGAAACACTGCCTGAGTAGTGTGCATTGACGTGTCAAGCAACGGTCCGTGTGTGAACATACTGGGCATCGATGCCACCGTCGTACTAAAATTAGAATTTTTGAGGAATATATCGCCTTCACAAGTCTCTTAACTTATGAAGGGAGTGCAGGACAAAGGGGACTCAGTCCGTCGACTCACTGACGACTCGTCGGCGGGGTTCCATCTATGAGTCTCTTTATTTTCTTGCACGTTTTATTGTTAACTCATTTAATTATTTTGGTGGATTATAGGTTATTTACGGATTAAGTGGAGACAATTTAACCAACTTAACTCCCATATAAAGACCCAACCCCAATTAACCTAATCATAACTTTCAAATGAAAACTCTCTTTCTTCTCTCTTTTTTATCTCTGTACTTAAACTCACTATTGAATACTAGCAAAGTAAATTGTTTTTGGTAGGGAAAGGGACGAATTCACAGTCAATTCTTCATAAAACTTTAATGTATGTGATCTAATTAACCTTTGAGACTCTTTCCTCAAAGGGTTCCTTCAAATTAGATTTCAAAAGTTGAGTTTCTTATGGGTTTCATCCAAATACGAAATTGAAGTTGTGAACTATGTTGTTTATGGTTTTTTTAGATTATAATGGATGGAATAACATGTAATTGAACTTTATTAGGATTAATTGTGAGTTTTTGATTTAAATTGATGAATGTGATCTTTAACTCTTAACCCTTGGTTTGACCTTTATGTGAATTATGTTGCAATTAATTCAATTGAATTTATTATTGGTTAAATAACTACTAGATGATAAGGTTACACTAATCATAAAGAATTTAGTATATTTTATAGCTTTTCATACTAGGTCTTCAGAAGTTGTCTTGGTTAAGAAAATTGACCTATCTATCTTGCCTTAAAGATTTGGTTTAGTATTGTATTGTGTTGAAGTGACTCTTCTAACTTTGTTATCATGTTGGTAATTTAATGATATTGATTCGATGAGCTAATTGGGTTGAGTTTTGGGTTGATGGTAAGGCCTTTATGATGAACTATGGAGGAGGCTTGGTAAGTTTTGTAATTCCAATTCTTTACTTCAAGTTCTGGTTAATTGTGATTTAGTTATGAAGTTTTATTGGAATATGCCTTGTCTAGGATTGATAGGATGGTGTGATGTTGAATTGAAATTCCATGGTTATGGTTTTGAGGTTTATTAGTGTGTACTTGTTATAAGGATGATAATTTTTATCGATGATGCCCTATTATGAGGTGATATGCAATGTGTTAACCTCACATATATGAATTGTGATGAAAGGAATATTACTCATGCTATTCATATTGACCAATGATATTGATGAATATACAAGGGCTAGACCCTATGAAGTTATCTAAGTTTTGAATGTTAATAAAGACTTTATGGCATCTCAAAAAAAGGACCTAGCTTAGCACCGATTGATCTTGTATGTTAGGGAGTAACACCTTTCAAAGTAGGGAAGGCAAGGTTAACTACGATTCTAACCGAGTGGATATTCTCATGAACCTAAAAGGGTGTAGAGTGACATTTCTATGATTCTCCCAAGGTCCATAAAGTATTTTACCACCATAGGATACTAGCTCGTTGATCCACCTAGGAAGCTATGTTTATATTAGGTTTTACCCTTGCTAGTAGACCATCTTCCATCATTGTAAGGTTTTATGATACTGGATTCCAGATTTAGCTCATGTTTTCTATGTCGGTTAAGGAAATTAGTCCCTAAACTAAAATGAAGTAATGAAGCATAAACTAAATAAGGTAACTTGAGATGTTTAACATAGCTTAGATAGGGGTATGGGACTCTATCTATGCTTTGCACTTGTTGGCCTTGATGGGAGCTTTAGAAAGTTAGTATTATGTACGTATATTATAATGATGTAAATGATGGTAATACGTTGATGTATACAATGAACAATGTTATATGATTATGACTATTTCCATGGAGCATGTAACTTGATTATTTTATTCAAATATGTCAGTATGCATCCTTAAAGGTTGCTTATGAGAAGTTGGGCATTGCTTATGGTTTCTTGTAGGGACTATTTCATTAATTTAGGTTATGGCGCTTTATATGATCATTACACTTGTTGTCTTGATGAGGATTTATGTGTAATTTCCTTGCTTATTATGTCATTGTTAACTCTTATTCATGCTTGTGATGTTATTCTATGATGATTGGGTTGTAGTAGGTCATAAATTAAAGTATGTCAATATAAATTTCCCCTATTTGAGTTTGTAAGTATGTTGGTTGGTTTAAATGACTTGCTTGGCTATGCATGAGACAATCAGAAGGGTTAAAAAAGCATTTTTTTAATTAAATGTCTCTTTTTCGCAAATTTGATCTTATGTGTGCATGTGGTCTCATACATAGTAAATGTGGCATACTAACTCCATTTTATCCCTTTTTACAAAACATTTAGGTTCCGATCGTTGAAGACTCATTTGATACAACTTTAAGAAGCCTTTGATATTGTTTATCATCTAAGGGGTAGGTCCTCACAATCCGAAGGCGATGCCGATACCTAGCTTATGGAGTTGCTTTATTTTCTAAGACTCTTATATCCATTCTACTTTCGTTTGAGTATGATTTGTATAAGCCGATATGTGGCTTCTTTACTTTGATTAGGGCTATCCCCAAATTGTTATGATCATTTAAGTGGTATGAGATGAGCAATCATTGAGACCTGATTTTATCTTATGTATATATGTATATTCCATAAAAGTAAAAGGATAAGTAACCTTCCTATACGAAGGTTCTATAATATACACTATACGAATATATGTTACGGGTATGTATAGGTTTATGTAAACCTCCAAGTAGATGCTTATGAAAAGCTTTAATTTTCCCATATTTTCGACCAATAAATGTGATAATGTAAAAATAAGAGGCTAGTCCTAGTCGAAAAAGAGGAAGACAACATCGGTTATATCTGGGGGTAAACCCAGATTTGACAGTTAATAGAGGTATTAAAGACATTTCAAAAGGGATTCTAGCTTAGCACTGAGTAAACAAGAGTGAGGAGTGTCCCTTCCAATATTGGGAAGGTAGAATCAATAATGTACTCATGAGGTTGGACACTATAATTCATGTAGCAGAAAGAGGGTCCCAACTATATCTCCTAGTTCTTCAACAATGTTTTCCCCATAGGAATACTATCTAGGGAATCTACCTAGATTCTATGTTCATGTTTTTGTACTATCTTGCCAAGTAGTGTGCCTTACTTCGGTGTAGGGTTCGATGATATCGAATTCCACATTAACTCATATGTTCTATGTTGGTTAAAGGAAGATGTTCCCAAAAAAGTAAAATGAACTAAATAATGAACTTTAACTTGGATGACTTAAGGGGTTCAACTTAGTGTAGGTAGGGTCATGGGACTCTACCTAAACATTACACTAGTTAGACATAAGGGAAATCTTAGAAGGATGTTTTTATATATGTATATGCTTATAAATTTAAATGATATGCATCTGATGATCTTCCATGTTGATGATACTATATGAGGATTGGTTTCACTTATGAACATGTGTTTGGTCTCTATTGATAAAGTATGATGATATTTACTATTAATGATATGCTATGAGAAGTTGGACATTGGCTATGGTTATTGCTGGGTTTACATTATTGAGTAAGGTTATGGGGCTTTGCTTTTTTATTGCACTAGTTGACATAATGAGGGTTCATCTGTAATGGTTTTGCTTGGGTTATGATGTTAGGAACTCTTATAAATACTTGTTGATATTATAAGTTACTAATAATGTTATCTCGATAATGTTCTCAGTTATGTTGATATGCATGTTTGCTCAACTAGACATAGTATTGTTGGTCTTGTGATGTACATGATCTTGACTTAATTAATATGTCTTATTTATTGGTATGGTTTTTTGAATGTGCACAACGCTTTAGTAAATCAAATTCCATTGTAAAATGACCTTCTTTTGTATGATTTTATGTTGTGTGTGCATATGGTCTCATAGTTATTATAAGTGATGTTATCACACAATTTTCACCCTTTTCCTCCAACTTTTGTGGTTTCAATAATTTAAGGCTTGTGAAAACTTTTGAAGGAAGACTTGGATTCTAATCCTCCATCTTTCGTAGGTCCTAAATACTCCGAGGATAGTGCCATTTTCTAGTTTTCCAGATTGATTAGTCTGCAAGACAACATGTTAATTTCCTATCATTTGAGTTTTAAAGATTGTATAGCTAATCTGTGGATTTTATGATATTGATGTATGAGCTAGGCCCAATTTTTATAACTCCTATTTAAATGGTTATGAGATGACACATCAAACTTTAAGACTATATATATATATATATATATATACGTGTGTGTGTGTGTGCGCACACACACGCGTATGCCTAATAAAAGTAGAAGACTAAGTAATCTTCTTATATGAAGGGTCTATGTATAGACAATATGACTATTTTATGTGTATGTGAGAGGTCTTTGTAAACCTCATTACATATAGAAGAAAATTTTGAATTTTGAACATTTTTACCTATGAATGTAATGAGTGAATCTAAGAGGCTAGTCTTAGTCCTCGATTTCGACTACGACGCTTGTTACGTCTAGGGGATGCTCCGCTTATGTGACAAACTTATTATTAGAGCATGATATTCAATATAATTAGAGTCGATATCTCACTTAACAGCGTCTATGTATATTCTTACTCATAATTCTGAACTGCGCCTTACTTATGAATACGAAACTATGAGATGTCTAGGAAACTCCCCTTTTCTTAGAAATCCAATATCGTTCCTCTAGAGTCTTGACTCAATGTTCCCTTAGTATCTTATTCTTTTATTGTTATTATAGGCAATGAATACTCGAAGAACAGCCGCTCAAAGACTTGGTGATGTGTTTTCCAATGAGGGAGTTCCTCCTTGAGGCAATCAATTCCCTCCTCTTGAAGAAGTTTCTAATGATTACCAAGCTCATGTCAATACTCCACCATTAATGGATGGGAACATAAGGGTACCCTTACTCCAAATTGACCAAGAAATCACTACAGAATAAGCTGCCCTCTCACACAAGCCAAGCCATGACGGCCCAAGCTAATTGGGAGGTTGTCCCCTAGGAAAACCAACATATTGGAACAATGGCCTCATGTTTAAGGGATTTCAGAAGGATGAATGCCCTTAAATTCTATGGTTCAAAATCTGAGAAAGACCCACAATATCCCCTATACTATGGAGTTGACTTCTACTGACAAGGCTGATCTAACAACTTACCATATTAATGATGTGGCAAAACCATAGTACATCCAATGGACAGACAATAGGCCCTTAATTGGTCGACCGGTGACAGTCGAGATTTTTTGAAAGGCTTTTCTTGATAGGTTATTTCCTAGGGAGACAAGGGAAGCTAATGTGGAGGAATTCATCAAACTTCATCAAGGAGGTATTAGTGTACTGGACAAGTCTTTGAAATTTACTAAAATTTCAAAGTATGCTCCTTCTTTGGTTTCCGATACTAGGGATTAAATGAGCCTCTTTGTGACGGGAGTGTCAGAAGACTTGAAGGAAGAATGTCGTTCTTCTATGCTACAATACATTATGAACATTTGTCCTCTCGTGGTTCATGATCAATAAATGGAAGAGACAAAGTTTAAGATAAAGAGTAGAGCTTCCAAGAGGGCAAGGTCTTTTGATGGTATCTCATCCAAGGGTAGGCTTGATATCGAAGGCAAGCGTAGGCTTAAAAATAGGTCTTCTAATCAAGTTCCTTCAAAATTTTCCTAGGATCTTGATTATAGGGTGTCTAACCTTAAGTCAAAAAAAGAAAAAAGTACTAGCTCACCAAACAGAAAGACGACTAGTAGAAAGTATGTCAAGAAGCATTATAATAATATCCTTGTGGGGACGGACAACGTCTTTGGGTGTGTAAAGATTGGACACAAGGTCATAGATTGCCCAAATTTGAATAGGGAATACAAAGGTAGAGGGCAAGCTCAAGCTAGTGGTTCTAATGTGAATCAGCCAAAGAAGAATAACATTTATGCATTTCGCTCTGGGGTGAACAAGAGAGTTCTCCCGATTTGGTGACCGGTATGTTATAAGTATTACCTATTGATGTAAAGGTTATACTTGATCTGGGTGATACACTATTTTTTTTACTCCTTTGATAGCTAAAAACATTGAATTTTTTAACCATATTCTAAATGAAGCATTCATGGTAACTATCTCGGTATGTCAGTCGGTGGTTGAAAGAGGGTATATAAAAATTGTCCTATAATTATATCCAATAGAGTTACTCATGTTGAATTAGTATAACATTATATGGCTGACTGTGAGTTCATTTTTAAGATGGATTGGCTACATGATTTTTTTGCTTCCATTGATTTTACAACTAGAACTATCAAGTTCAATTATCCAAATGAACACGTTTTAGAGTGGAAAGGGGAAAATGTAATCCTAGAGGTTGTATTATATCTTTTCTTAAGGCTTGTAAAATCATCTCAAAAGGGTGTCTATATCACATTGTAAGAGTCAAAGATATACACTCCGACAATCCTCCCATTGAGTAAGTCCCCGTAGTAAGGGAATTTCAAGAGGTCTTTCCTAATGATCTTCAAGGAATCCCTTCCGAAAGAGAAATTGAGTTTGATATTGACTCTCTTCTGAATGAAAATATCATTTCAATTCATTCTTATCGGATGGCGCTGGATGAAGTGAAATATTGAAAGGCTCAACAAAAAGATTTACTAGAAAAAGACTTCATTAGACCTAGTATTCCTCCATGGAGTGCTTCGGTTGTATTTTTAAAAAAGAAGGATTGGTATCTTAGAATATAGATCGTTTATCGCCAATTCATTAAATTCACTATTAAGAACAAGTATCCTATCCCTCAGATTGAAGACTTATTTGATCAACTCCAAAAAGCAAGTTACTTTTCTAAAATTCACTTGAGATCGACGTATCACCAACTTAGGGTGAGAGGTGAAGATATACAAAAAACGACTTTTCAGACTAGATATGGTATTTATAAGATATTAGTAATGTTATTTGCCCTCAGTAATGCCCCGGTGGAGTTTATGGATCTCAGGAATAAGTTGTTTCGAAGTTACCAAGATTCATTTGTCATTGTCTTCATTGATGATATCTTGTTACATTAGAAAATTGAGGGTAAACACAGTGATCACATTACGGTTGTGTTACAAATGCTTAAGGAGAACCAACTATTTTCCAAGTACAGCAAATATGAGTATTGGTTGAGCATTGTGGCATTTCTTTGTCATATCATCTCTAGTTAGGGATTTTAGGTTGATCCAAGGAAAACCGAAGTGATCAAGAATTGGCCTAGAACATTGACTACAACCGACATTAGAACTTTTTTGTGTCTAGAGGGATACTATAGGAGGTTTGTGGATTGTTTGCTTCCCTTACATCTCCCTTCACTACTTTACTTAAAAGAGTGTGAAATTTTAGTGGTCGGAGGCATGGGAGTGAAGTTTTGAAATCTTGAAAGATATTCTTACTTTCACTCCGGTGTTGATTTTGCGGAGGATACCAAGGTCTTCGTTTTAAGTATGATGCATCCCGAGTGGGCTTGGGATGTGTGCTTCTGCGATATGGTAAAGTAGTAACCTATGCCCGGAGACAAATAAAGGTGCACGAGAAGAACTACCAAACTTATGATCTTGAGTTAGCGGTTGTTGTGTTTACCTTGAAAATATGGAGGTATTATATGTATGGTGTCCATGTTGATGTGTATACCGAACACAAGAGTCTACAATATATGTTTATTTAAAAGGAGTTGAATACAAGATAAAGATGGTGGTGCGAATTGCTGAAAGATGTTGACATGTGTATTGTCTATCACCCCTGCAAGGCCAATGTGGTTGTGGATTCTCTAAGTCGTATGACCATAGGTAGTGTATCACATGTAGAAGAAGCCAACACCTACTGAATAATTTTCATAGTTTGGCAACATTTTGTTTTAGATTGGAAGATTCTGCGAAAGCTGGTTTTATGGTCCATCATAACTTCGAGACATATTTTGTGGTTGAGGTGAAGTCCAAACAACACCTTGATAAACCATTGATGGAGTTGATGGAATCGGTTTTTGGTAAGCTTAATGAGTCATTCTCCTTGGGGGGGGGGGGTGTTTTGATGTATCAAGGAAAGTTCTGTGTCCCATTGTAGATTGTATGAGGAACCAGATTCTTGAGGAAGCTCATGCGTCCCATTACTCCATTCATCCGGGTTATACAAAGTTGTATCATGGCCTTAGGGAAATGTTTTGTTGGGAAGGCTTGAAGAAGGATATAGAGGAATTTTTTTCAAATTGTCCAAATTGTGTATGTTAAAGCTGAACACCAAAACACATGTGTTTTATTTCAAGAGATCCATGTTTTTATTTGGAAAATGGACTATATTTACAAGGATTTTGTGATAGGTTTGCCTCGTATACAAAAGAAATCCGATTCGAAATGGGTGGTTGTGGATATAGTGAGCGAATCCGATAATTTTATCCTCGTCAAGTCTACTCACTCACTGGATATTATTATATTGCTTGTCGCCATGGTATTTCGGTTTCCATCATATCGGATAAGGTTCACAATTCACATCTAGGTTTTGGAGGTCATTCAAAAAACGGTTGGGTACCAAAGTGAAGGTAAGCATTGCTTTTTATTCTCAAATGGATGGTAAAGATGAGCGTACTATTCAAATCCTTGAGGATATGTTATAGCTCTTATAATTGATTTCAAGGGAAATTTGGATAACCACTTGCCTTTGGTTGAGTTTGCTTACAAAAATAGTTACCATTCATCTATATCTATGGCACTTTGTCAATATATACCTTAACAAGTAGTAGACCTTCAATGCGAGTGTCACCCAAAATGAAAACGTAAAACACATCAAAACATTCAAGTAACACTCAAGACACACATGAACGTCTCAAGGACTAAATCTCATGAAACTTAATAAGCTACCTATAAACATCATTTTTAAACATGTAGAGACCTCATAAGCTCATGAAACATACATAAACACATAAAAGAACCTAAGGCATCTTTCGCATCTAGTCGTTGAACGTCTTGGTCGTCCCATGATGTGACTTCCAAATGACATTAAATCACACAAGCATAGTTTATCGCACTGTAATCAAATGGTAAAAACATTATAGGTTCAAGTGATACTCTATACACTCTTACAAATTTTGGGAGTCTTACAATATCCCCCACTTGGGAACGTTCATCCTCAAATAATACTTAGAACATTTTAATAACAACAAGGACTTCCATTGAGTTATAAAGCATTTCACATCATTCATAATATAATCATATAGTAGTTAATGCATCAAACTTACAATGAAGAAACATCGAACCATTTACACTCAATGCATACAAGCAAGCAAAACTTATATTCACTCACTCTTTAATTCATCAAATACAAAGGCTCTTATCGTGTTCATAAGTGGAACATCCTTCTCCAATTCATAACATTGTCATTACTCTTAATTTTATTTAAGAGCTCATCATTTATGATAACATATAGGTAAAATTTCAACAATACTCAAAATTTATTTAAGCACTCATACTTCAATGCACATAGACTTGATTTAATTAGATAGAATATGAATTTTTAATAGTCAGACCTAGTGATATAAGGGTAATAATCAACCATACTATGCTTAGTTGTGTCCATTATGGAATTCCTTCTACTCAACACACTTACCTGTTTTATGAGTTCATACCTAAGAAAATGCACAAAGGTCTTCTTTACTATAACATAAGAATTTCTCAACTTTTAAACCATGGCATGCTCATGTTTTCTTCCTAATGAAGTCTAATTGGTAAGTCACACCAAGAAAATCACAATAAATAGGAAGCCTTTTCAATAAATAGGAAGCCTTTTCACAAAATATCAATTTTTAACATAGTAATATCCTTCACAGTAAGCATCATTAAGGGAAAATATTAACATTTGTAGGCACACACAAGCACAATAGCTAACATGCCTCTACTTTATCAATAGTGAATCTACTGTCATGCTTTCAAAATAGTAGAAGTCAGATAGTTCACAAGAGACTCAACATATTTAATTTTAAAGAGGTTAAATTTCTCATTATAAGGCTAAACCTTATTTATCAAAAGTTTATTCAAACATGTATCTTACCTTATCTCATAAATTTAAATGCACAACTAACACATAAAGATGCACAATAAATATGAGATAACCATGAAGTTAATCAAAAATTTCTTTTCAAGTTCTTTGAAATATTAAAAATACCATAAATATAATGTGAATCATTACATACCAAACATGTCAAGGTTATGCAATTCGTATTATAGACAAGACTTCTATAATGAATAAGCTTACTAAAAGTTATTAGATTCAAGTTCAAGTATGAATAAAAGGAAAAGGTAAAAAAACTTAGAACCTTACTACTGATATAGCGATCCCCCACTTACGGATAAGCCAATTAAGAGAAACTTCACAAAATCTTAACAGGATCTTAACCGAAGAACATTCATTTATATCACTTAAGAGTAACTTTTTCATAAAAAAAATTACAGTAAGCCAACCAAGACATTCTAATCTTTCTCATCTGAGCATATTATCCCCCACTTTAAAGTTAGGTCATACTATTCAACCACATAAAGTTTTCAACAATGTAAAGACACCAAGGTCATGTACACATGAGGGGAAATAATTGAGAAGACTTGGCCATATGGACTCTTCCTTTTATACAACCTTATTGTAAGGTAAGTTCTAGGTCAATAAACCTACACTCTAATCATATAAAGATATTTATGCCACCCTTACTTCTAGAATAAAGCTATACAATGGACTATAATCCCCACAAGGCAACTAGGAAGATGTACACATATAAGAAGGGCACCATTTTAAATATAATACATATATTCTTAGGGCCGCATGCTTCTTTACCATTTAGTAAATTCTTAGCATTCTTTAACAATATCATAATATATAATTCTCAAGACAACATGCTAATTCACATAGGTCTCACATATAGCAAAAAGGGATATCATATCAACATATTATTGAAAAATTCACCTTCACCCATCACTAAACCATAATAAAAATATAAACATCAAAACATACCAATTGTCCCTCAAACATACTAATACAATCTCATCCAAGCATTCACATCTAAAACTACCAGACAAGAAAATATAAGAGAGAGTTTTTAGAGTTATGTTCTTTCGCGCGACATGAAAATGATGAACAAGGGAAACTCTATATTTCTATAGCCTCTCGTACCATTTTATGTGTCGTGAATCTTCACCAATGATATGAGAATCTACTAGACATGGCAAAATAAGACCCTTGGAACCTAAAACGACTTACATAAACCTCATGCTGTAATACTACATTGGCGTACTTGAACTCTCGGAGGTATTATACTAGCATAGTGATCATTCCTTCGAATTTTCATAGTAAATTTATCAGAAAAGTTAAAACTTATTATAGCACATCATATGCTAGAAACATTACCTCGTGTATATATATATATAAAATATCATAAGTATATCTTTTTAGTTTATGTTATTTTTTAAATCCTAGACACAACAACATAAGAGTAAAAAAGGGACATGGACCCTATAACATAATCAAAAATATACAATTACAAGACTTTATGCATAACATGACATGGTTCATCCTTGAATCTTAAGGATTATGTTTTTTTTAGCTTGGGAAACACATAATAACATCCTCACTTCATGTACATCCTTTTAAGCATCCATAACCTACACTCTGCGTAAAAATTAGGGAATAATGGAGTTAGTACAAGAATGCACTAAGTATGGAACCATGTAAAAACATGCATTTAAAAGGAACATTTTCCTGAAATCATACTTCATGACTTTTTGCGTAAATCTTCATAAAACTTATATACAATAGCCTTTATCATTCATATACTTCATATTCACATATTTAAAGGCCAAATATAATATAAGAAAACACATAGAATTTAACCCAAATTTGAGGTCACTTTACAGTGAGCTGTTTCTTGTTACAGTACGCATATTGCTTTAATGTTAAATATCTTTATTTTAACTTCTTAATCTCCCAAGTAACCCTCTAGTGATAGTTAATGCACTGCATCACCTTAAGGACACAAGGAATCATTCATACAACTTATATAGTCAAGACAAACCATAATAGAAGTATAATACGTAAAAGAGACAGTTAGCCAAAGAAATAAGAACATTACAGTAAGGTCTTGTCATTATGCATATATATACTTAAATTTCTTCATATAGGAAGTTGATAAGACCTTAGCCATAATATAAATCTATATCTACTAGTACAATGTATATGTCAAGCCCCATAACCTCCCACATACTTAGTAGACCTATCATAAGACCACAAGCCTTAACATCGCATTCGTACATCAACATGTATGTGAAGAAAATATCATTCATGTCAACAACCTTAATCATATATTCATTAAGACCAACATAGTGCATATCCTGTAATTATGTTGACACTAACACAATGTCATGCTAGAGAACCATAATAATAGACACATGCATTAGAACACCTTCCTAGGTTTTCCCTCAAAAGTCACTTGTGTAATGCATAGGTGAAGCCCCCTTCCCCCATCTACACCAAGTAACTACCCTAAGGTTGTCCTTGCTAGATTTCTTAATTTACTTTCATTAACAATTTTAGTTTAGGGAAACTATAGCATTAACCGACAATAAGACTATGTCATCCCCTCACAAGAATAGATGGTGTCTTACTTCCTAAGGTAAGACATGAGTATCATGATAGCATAATAGGTTATATAACTAGCTTGATCCTATGGGGCAAAATAGTTATGAAAATTTGACGTATCTAGAAATATTATTCTAACAACGTTTTTTTTGTCATGAGGTTGTCAATCTCATGAGGATTATGGTGACCTACCTTCTTCCAATGGGTAGGGACACCCCTCACTTAAAGTTTACTTGGTGTTAAGCTAAGTTCATTTTATTAAAAATATTTACAACATTACTTTATAAAACATAGGCTTTAGGGGATTCATTTCTTATATGCTTAGCTCATAGGTTGTACATTAGAAGTCCTTTATTCAACCTTTATATGTCAAAAAACCTTTCACATGGACATAGCATATGTAAGCATCGATCTAGTTTAGGATACTCTCGAGAACTCCTTTCACGAGACACTTTATTGAATAGACCATCATTCATATGTGAGTGCAGATACATCTGAGCAAACCTTTCACATAACCATTTGACCAAGTCATGCATAAGTGTAGAAGTGTAACTATATGAGCCATGCTTTCATATAAACACATTTAGACACTACGTATAATTATCTTGATCATACCATATACTTCACATTATAGTATATAAGACATGTTTATAAAATACTCATTCATTCATATCCATGTACATTAGAGACCAAACCAAGGAACTATCCTATAATGGTACTCATGTAATGCATATAAAAGGTCCAATACATTTGCCCATACTAGTACACCTATCAAGTCATCCTAGTAAAGGAAACACATATCATACTTTTATAAACATAAGGTTAGAATGCATAGTAGTAGACACTACTGAATATAGAAACATCGTTTTATTAGACACTATGAACCTTTACAACATTATAAGCATGTATAATATGTTAGTATGTGTACATTGGTCAACATGATCAGATAGTGAATATCAACAACACCTTGATGCAGCCACCCTTTTAAGACCACATTACACTTTCAAGCATAGACCACAAAACCATATTAAACTTTAAGACTCCTAACATTAACTATGCACAGATTTACATAAGGGGTACATTGATAGGGGTGATCAATCCTTAACACTTCATTAATGGAAGAACCTACATGATTTTAACATAACCATTTTCATACTCAAAACAAATATAACATAACCTAGTTTCACAACTAGAGAAGAAGACTAGGCACAAGTTACACATTATGTAATCATCATAACCACACATTCATATATTCAACAATTTTCATTCAAAATAGTCAACACATATATAATGAAAATAAAGGAAACAACGCCACCATAAGTTTACAATACAACACAATGTCATACAAAACACTATCAATTAACAATACTATGGAAAAGTAGAGAAGTAAAAGATTATAGCAATTATGACCAATCCTTTAGACTTTGGGTATTATTGAACGTTACTATTCTTTCATTAACAATTAGAATATAAGGAAGTATCTAAAGTAAGATAATAATTAAAGAAATCATGTACAAGTCGCTATGAGATCACACTACAATGTAATACAATACATCACATATATACTAGAAAGTAGATAGTTAAAGATCATCAACCAATCTCCCTAGTCTTGTTCGTATATCATATTTACTCAATAATATACTTTTAGGGAAATAGCTTAAGAGATAGAACAATATATCTAATCATGCTTCATCTACCTAAAGATATATATCACAACAAATACATTAATTTACCAAGTCTATAGACTATAAGAACTTACACCAATCTTTACCAGTTCTATTGTTATCTATTCATATTGGATCGGTTATAAATAATTATAATTATGTTACACATATAGACAATAGCTAAGACAATTCACCATAATCGAATCACATTATTAACAACATAACGTCAAGATCACAAGTTATTTCTTGATAGACTAGAATAACCTTTATAATTTCAAACCAAGATTTATTTACTAAGATCATACAAGATTAATATCTACATTTCAACCATGGTATTAACCTAACACAGTATATACAAGCATCCTAATATATTCGTATTCCACTTTTATACATTTATAGATAAATCTTACAATAAACACATAGAAGCATAGACTAGTCATGTTCAATTCTTTATGCGTTGATCCACATGGATCCTTCATCATAAATTCATCACTTATAAACATGACTTGCAGTTGAAATTAGCAATTGAATGTAATAGAACAAAAATTCAATCAAAAACAAGCCATGATCACAATTCCCATGCAAGGGCTAAATCGAATTTAGGAAGAGAAATGGGTTTATCATGAAATTTGATTGTTTTTCACAGTAAACCAATAAATTACAATCAATTGTTAATGATTAATCCTTTTAGAGTTTTTTGAGAAAAAAGAATGGCTAGGTTCAAAGATTGAAAGTTTGATCACGAAATGACTTTGATAACTTTAAGATTAAGCCTCAAAGATAAAGGTTACTTATCGATGTTGGATCACAATACCTTATTATAGATTAAAACCTCTAAAAAAATTTCAATAAACCATAGTAATCAAAGTTCCAATCTGTTCTTGAGCTTCACCTTCAATGGATATTCAAAAGAGAATATTCTTAGCGGGAAACTATAATTGGTGTGAATTGTTTTTTTTAATTGGTTGATTAATTTTTTGATCCTTTAAATACACGAAAAAATAACTAAACAAATCTATTAGGGCTATGCTAGAACATGCGATGAATTTCCCATTCACCCCTTTAATGAAACAGTCTTAGTCATCCATTGATGTTTGACTTCCAAATGACTTCAAATAACCTAAAAATAATTAAAGAACTGTATTAACATGGTAACAAGGTTATTTTTACATGTGAGGCTCTAGACACCCTTACTAATTTTGGTGGTCTTACAAAATACTTCTTAGGGTGATTACTCTATGTATATAAATATGATTGCATGGATTAAAATATGAAAATGAATGTATAAGATATGATGTTAAGAATATGAAAATGATGAAGTATGTGTATGTGTCATGTGTAAATGTTGTATGTGATGGTTTCCTCATATATGAACATAATCAAACACATGAACGGGCATATTGATGTTTGTTTGATAACCTAGTAAGTAAAGTCCTTTGAAAGGTTTGCTCAATTGTACTCTAAACTAGACTAGTCTATTAATATGTTATGTCCATGTGAAAGGATATTTTCACTTGATTTAGATTGATGAAAGCACAACTCTAATTTAAACCTATGATGTAAGAATATGAGGGGTTGATTCTTCTAAAGACTTTTTATGAAAATAATATTAATAAAGTCTTTCAACAAATGAAAATTATCTTAGAACCCAATGAACTTGAAAAATAATGTGTGGACCTTCGTAATGAGGAAGGATTATTCACCATTGCTTTTTCAAAAGGTGTTGACTTCCCTTTAAAGGATATTCACATATGGTTCCAAATGAGGTGTTGACATCCCTTGGATGGAGATTAACCTTATGTTACTCTTGAGATTGAAGTTACAATGCCACTTAGCATATATAGGGCTTCAATATACATCTCCTAGTTCATTAATTGTGTTGACCCATAGGAACTAGCAAGTGGATCCACCTAATATTCTATAATGATACTCATGTATTACCTAGGAAGCTAGAATACCTTCCTGCCAGTGTAAGGGAATAACACCTAATTTCACATTTAGTCAAATGGTCTTATTTTTTGTTAAGGCTAGCATTTCCCTAAATAATAAATGGAGTATGGAAATAAAGTAGTGAATCCTAAGTAGGATAACTTAAAGGAAGTTTGTTTGTGTAGGTGAGGGTATATAACTTAACATATGCATTGCAAAAGTAGGTTTTAAGGGGAGTTCTAGGAAGGTGTTCTATATGTATTTGTATATATGTGTGTCTCTTATGCATTATTCTATGACTTTTACCTACTTCTATGATAATATGCATAGCATGAGTCTTATTGTGTCTACATAATGAATGTTTTACTTAATATGCATAATGTTAGTCTTATTTTCTATATGATAAAGGTCTTACATTGAATATGCATAATATTGGTCTTGACTTGTATGTTTTCTTGTAATGTGTCTTCTATGTGGTCTATAAATCATGTGGAGTAATGTATGAGATATGTATCTTATTATATGCTATGTTTTCATGAATGTTTATTTTTGAGTTAATGAAGGTTATGTTAATGTTCACCTTGGTGGCCTTTAAGGTGATGCTTTAGTGTGGGAAGTGGAATGTAACACTATTCATGCGTTGCCCCAAGTTTTATTATAGTGTTACATAGGAGTAAAGGACTTTAGGTAAAAGAATGAATAATGTCATGAAATACTAAATGAGCCTTAAATGAATTATGTGGCTTATGCGATGTTGTGGCTATTGCACAAACCTATATTTTAATGCAATATATGTGACTTGGTGTGATTTCATTAATAGTGTTTATTACTATATGAAGTATATGAGCTATGTTGTACTTATGATATCAATGATTGATGAAGTTTCACAAAAATGCTTGATGCATGGTTTTCTATCTAAATGTCCTCTGTATGTTTTTCATGGTTGCCATAGTTAGTGCATTCTTGTTCTTAAACCATTCTTCTTCATCTTTTAAACAATGCGGAGGTGGTGATGTCTAGAGGATGTCTTTTAAGTGAAGGTCTTGGATAGATCTCACATGTTCAAGTAAGGGTCGTGTCCCTATTTTACTCTATTGATATTGAGTCTATTATGTCAAAAGAGATTTAAAAGTCTAACTATGTGTTAAGATGACAAAATAGTCTTTGAGAGAAGGAGAGGATTAATTTGACCAACTTGAATTGGTTAGTTGTCCTTTAAAATTAGCCTTAAGTATGACCATTTGACGAAGTGCTTAGTTTGTACCTAGGTTTGGTTTGTTGGAGGTTTCCTACAAAGGTTATGATGTTAGTTAAAATGACCTAGTTGTTACCTTTCCCTAGTGTTTAAACAAAAAAAAGAAACCTTCATGGACATGTTTCATATATTGTCTTCCCTAAGGGTTTTCATGACCCTTGGTATTCATGGTATAGTTAAAGCCTCATATGGTTGTGTAGTATGAGTTAGATTGATTTATATGAGTTATTTTAGGTGATAAACATAGTGTAATAGAGATGCTTGAGGTAGTACCTCTTGATGATTGAGTTAGTAGTCTCCTTGATATTAGATTTTGAGTAAAAACCCTCAATGATGTTGAACCTTCTTATGAGGGAATTTTATAGGTTTGATCCTTATTTACTGTTACCTTGGTATTTAAGGTAATTTATTGATTAGTCTCACCCCATGTAGGGGATAATGTTTCTAGATGTTATGATTTCACAATGTCCTTTAAGTTCCCTTAAACTTCTATGTTGAGAATCACTTTTAGGTGATGTTAACGAAGGGTTTGAATAACCTTAGATTCAAAGAGAGGGATGATGTTCTTAAGTTGTTATGGTTGTTAAGCTCAGGTTCTCTTAAGGATTAGATAATATGCTCTTAATTGGGTTTACCCTAGTGGGGGATGATGATGTTAGTTAGTATGGTTGTAGATATCCTTATCTAATCCTTTTATTCATACTCTAGCTTGAAGACAAAGAGTTCCTACGTAGCTTTGTTTGATAGGAGTCTTGTATATAAGTACAAGATGTATGTTGTCCATATGTTGTGCATGTATTAATTGTCACTATTTTATGTGTGGTGTGTATGTGAAAATGAAAAATTTGAGTCTCCTTTATTTGAAAAATAACAATCCCTCATAAAAATGCGTGACTTTTGTGATTTGGTAAAGGTTAATGTAGACTCACTCTATAGAAGTGGTAGTATGTCTATCCAATGTTCTTCGTGTGTGCTTATAAATTTCAAGAATTTCCCTGATTGGTGTATTTCTATTAAGAGTTGTTACATGCTAGAATTTGAAACTATATCAATGTTTTCCTATTGTTCTGATGTATGTGGTGTGCAATACAATGTTAACTTCATTAGGAATAGAGTATGAGCATACTTTGGGTAAAAGTGGAGAAGTCTCTTTAAAATGAATTGACCTTTGTGCATTGCTTGTGTATGAACTCTTGATAGAATGTATGTATGTTATTGAAAAAGACATTCTTATTAAAACATAACTAAACATGATGATGTTAAATATGGAAAAAACGGTATTGTATCAAAATGGTGAGGATCTTTGTTGATCTAAGCTCACTCATGATCTATGTACATTGAGTATGAGTAACTTGTTTGCTCCTTGATGTGATGTTCAACCTTCCTATAAAAAACCTAATGGTTGTTGTATAATGAGATCTGAAGAAAATAAGATATAAAGGCCATGTTATTATATGGATAAGGGTGTTCCTCTTTTGAACATTACTATAACCTATGTGTATAATACATTAATGAGAGAGTGAATAATGGTTTTACTTGCTTGTGTTCAATTGAGTACAAAAAGGTTTGAAGTTTGTGTTTCTTTTATGTTTGGTGCATGATTATTATGTGATTATGTTTTTATTATGGTGAGATGCCCGAGGGGTCATTGAGTCTTGTATGTGTTTGAAATGTTGAAGGTGTCATGCGAGGACGAATGTCGCAAGTGAGCGACATTGTAAGGTCTCTCCAAATGAACTAAGGCGTATAGAGCCTCACATGTGCTTAAAAATGTTAATAATATGTTCATTAATTTTTTGTACAATGTGTATAATTGATTTCAAGTGATTTGGAAGTCAAACATCCAAGACATTCGAAAATTAGCTTTGAGACGTGCTTGTGTGTTCTAGAGTGCCTTTGAATTTTTTTTTTGTTTTTTGGAGTTTGAATTGAAAGGAGAGGTTCCTATCATCTATAAGATCCTATTAAGGGTCAAAACACAAGGAAAGACTCACTAAGGACCACTATATGGGTCCTTCGGGAGAACCCAACCTTGAGCAAGCTAGGTACCCAAGGCAGAAGTCACTTAGGCATGAGGGAACCAATCTGCATCACGGACATGGTTCAGCAAGGATTAGATTTTGGTATGGGTCACGGGCCATAGCGCGGAATCTACTGTATCAATTTTTAATTCAAAAAATAATGTGGGAACATCGACGCGAACGCAGACTTCTTTTTAAACAAAGATTTAAAAAATGAAAATTAGTTTGACATGTCAAAAAGTCCAAATAACTGTAAGGGTATTCAGGGTAATTGGGAGTCAGTTATAAACAGTTTCTAAGACCTATTTAACCACTTTTCCAAGTCAAAATTCCAACACCCATAAGAAATAAAAATCCCAAAACTATCTTCTCTTCAAAATTCTATCAAACCTCCACTGGAGACAAAAACTCAAATACAAACTACGGACACAATTTTTATGGTTTCTTCTCCAATTTTTCATGGGTCTTAAATCAATAAGGTATGGTAATCCTTCATCCTTTAATCTAAGGAGTTCCTTCAAATGTTTTAAAAGAGAATTCGTTATCCAAATAGTTATTTAAATGTAGTCATGCATTCATTGTCAAAATTATTTCAAAAGTAATCTACTGGTGAATTTATGATTAATCAATGATTTTTATGAATTTCAATCGAATTCCATGAAGAACCAATGATCTCCCAATTTCCCAATTTATGACATACTGTGGGTCTTGTGATCATGATTCGATAATGATTGCATAATGCTTAGATTGTATTGAATTGCTTAATTTTATGTTTATCTATGCCAGTTTATTATGAATTGTTGAGAAATGATCAATGGTGATCATAACTTTGAAGTATTGGTAAGTTCACTAAGACCTCTTTTTTTAGTATAGAATTAACATTGAATTGTGTTGATTTGTGCGGTGCTCTTATGGTGGTGGCATTTACCTTCTTGTATATTTATCTATATGTTCTGATCATGGCCTTGACGGCAAATTATGTAATGAGAATTGTGTTGGCGATGATCACATTTGTGAATGATTTTGTGTATTCTTTAATCATAATATCATGATCTAGGTGCAGTGATGATGTTATGTGCATATGAATGATGATGTTAGGATAACTTAGGGTCTAGACATTTTCATAGAAATGAATTCTATTGATGAATTACCACCTACCTATGTTCCCCTCTATATATGTGGTCTTATATGCATGCGTAGGACTCTCCTATGTAAAGATTGAAAGTATTTCACCTATAATGTAATGTAAGTGTGTGTATCCTATAGTCCTTAATACTCTACATTTTAGTGATTTATGTCTTGAGGGATGTTGTACATATTTGTGCTATTTGAAGCATGGTTTCCTCATTATCATGGTGTTTCCATTATGTGATCTAGTAGACAAATATGTACACACATACACATTATATATAACTACAAGTGTAATAGTTTATCTATGTATGACAAATGTATCTTTACTAGGATGACTTTATAGGTGAACTAGTATAGATAAGGGTATGGGACATGAGATATACTTGGCAGATCTCTACCTTGATGGAATAATTTCTAGGGTGATTACTCTAAGTATATGAATATTAATACATGATTTATTTTATTAACATGAAAGTACATGCTAAAATGTTAAGAGTAGTGTCAAAATGTGTTATGTGAAAGGTCTCCTCAGACAAACATATACACAAACATGAATGAATGCATAAAGAAGGATGTATGATAGCTTAGTACGTGAAGTCCTTTCAGAGGATTGCATCATTTTACTCTAAACTTGACTAGCTATAAGCATTCTATGTCCATGTGAAAGGATATTCTCAAATCATTTAGTTTGATGAAAGTACAATTCTATTTTATAACCTATGAGCTAAGAATATGATTGGTTAATTCTCCTAAAGACTTTTTATGGAAATAATATTAATAAAGGTTTTTCAACAAATGAAACTTATCTTAGTACCGAGTGAACTTAACAAATGATTGGTGCCTTTCCTAATGAGGAAGGCTTAGTCACCAATGGTTTCTCATAAGGTATTGACTTTCCTTGGAGGGAGGTTAACTTGTGGTTCCACATAAGCTGTTGACTTCCCATAGAGGGAGATTCATCTTATGTTCCTCATGAGATGGAAGTTACAATGACAATTTGCATAAAAATGGCTTCAATATACATATATTAGTTCCTTACAATGTTTCCCCGTCGGACCTAGTAAGTTTATCCTCTTAATATGCTAGCATAATACTCATATCTTAACTTAACAAGTGGGATCGCCTCCTTTTAGTGTGACGGAATGACACCAGAACCATGTTTAGGTACATGGTCTTATTGTTGGATAAGGCTAGAATTTCCTTAATGTAAAATAGACAATGGAAATAAAGTAGTGAACCATAATTAGGATAACCTAAGAGAATTTGCTTAGTGTAGGTAAGGGTATGGTACTTTACCTATGTATTGCACAAGGTCTTGAGGGGAGTTGCAGGATGGTGTTCTATGTGTATATATTATATGTATATCTATGTGTCTCTTATACATGATTCTATGTCTTTTGCCTACTTGCATGATAATATGTTTAGTATGAGTTTTATGGTGTCTATATAATGAATGTCTTGCTTTATATGCATAATGTTTGTCTTAATAGGTATATTATAAAGTTCTTACCTTGAATATACATGATAATTGTCTTGACTTTTATGTTGTCTTAGAATTAGTCATCTATGGTGTCTATAAAGCATGTTGAGTCATGTATGAAATATGTATCTCATAATATACTATGTTTTAATCAATGTCCATGTTTTAGTTAATTAAGGTTATGTGGATGTTCACCTTTGTGACATTCAAGGTGATGATTGAGTGTAGGTACTGGAATTGGACATTGTTCATGCATTGCACAATGTTTTACTAGAGGGTTACTTTGGGGTAAAGGACTTAAGGGAAAAGTATGAATAAATTCATGAAATACTAAATTAGCCTTAAATAATTATGTGGCTTATGTGATGTTGTGACCATTGCACATGCCTATATTTGAATGCAATATATGTGACTTGGTGTGTTATCATAAAAGGTGTTTATGTCCATATAAAGTATATGAGATATATTGTACTTATGATATCAAGGTTTTATGAAGTTTTACAAAAAGCATGATGCATGGTTTTCTAACTAAATATCCTCTTTAAATGCATGTTTTTGCTTTGGTACCATACTTAGTGCATTATTGTACTAATACCATTCTTCTTCATCTTTTTAAACATAGTGTATGTGGTGATGGCTAAAGGATGTCTTCTAAGTGAAGGGCTTGGATATATCTCCCAATTTCACGAAATGGATCATTATGATTCATGGATTTCCTATGTCAATGTCTTATTCCATCGTATGTTATAGGTAGAATATTATTTATTGTTTTTAAGGGTCATGTCCCTATTCTACTCTACGGATGTTGAGTCTAAGATGAGAAAAGAGACCAGGAGTCTAACTATATATGCATCATGATATTTTATATATATGAAGTGATTATTCTAGCCTATGATGTGCTATGAAATGTTTTAAATTTTTTCGCAAAATTTACATATGACAATGAGATGAATTATGACTATGGGCTTTTATAAGACGTCAGAGAGGTAATGTGTACCATGTTACTTCCATTGGTTGCCCCTAATCGTGAGAAGTATTTCGACAGGAGTGTTCTCTAACATCAAAGAAAAGTCGATGTGGTTTTGGATTCTCTAAGTTGAATATCAATGGGTAGGTTTGTCCATGATTATGATGATAAGAAAGAGTTAGTGGTTGAGTTGAAGCTAAACCAACATTTATTTATGGAGTTGAAGGGTTTGACCCTTATAAAATCTTATAAATCTTTCTCCCAAGAGGACATGGGGTACGTAGGTACCGAGTTGTGTACTGAATGTGAATGACTTAAGATTAAAAATTCTAGAAGAGGCTCATGGATCTTGATATTAAATTTATTTGGGTACAAAAAAAATGTATGGTTACATACATGATATCAATTAGTGGGAAGGGTTGAAGAAGTATATTGCGGAATTTGTGGCCAAATGTGATAATTGTCAACAAGTGAAGGTCGAACATCGATAACTGAGAGGGTTAACTAAAGAAATGGATATTGCAACTTGGAAGGGGGAAGATGTCAGCATGGATTTCATTGTGGGTTTACCTCGTACTAGTAGGAAAAATGATTCTATATGGGTGATTGTTGATATAATTAAAAAGTCAGCCAATTTTATTCGTGTCAAAGCTACTTATACTAGATGCAGGACTATGCTAAATTTTATGTAAAACAGATTGTGATAATGCATGTAGTCCCCATGTACATCATTTTGATAGGGGCACTCAATTCACCTGGTTTTTCAAGTCTCTATGCTCAAAAATTGTATCGGCGACCCGGTGTTTATTCTCTCGATAAGTGGGATAGAAGTGAAGAAGAACCTTTCTTATAAAGAGGTTCCAATTGAAATCCTTGATCTTTAAGTCATGAAGTTAAGGAATAAATAGGTGGCCTCTATAAAAGTCCTATGGATAAACCATCTAGTTGAGGGTGCAACATGGGAGACCGAGGTCTACATAAAGTCCCTCAACCCTCATCTTTTTCCTCCTACTCCTAGCCCTAGTTAAGGTTAGTAGTTCTTCATAAATAAGTACAAATTTAGAGTCATATGTATTGATGACCATGACATGAGTTTCTTGTATGTCCATATCCTTGTTGAGATTCATTCTTCAATTGACTTTTCATTGAATTTGCTCACAAGGTTAAATTGCACACGCATGTAGTGTATTTTATGTTGTTTCAATGAGATTTTAAGTGAGAATGTTGATGTTGTTTTTGAAAAGAAGAGTTGGAAGTAACTATCTAATATTCATTTTGAGCTCTTATTTAAATTGATAAGGTAGTTCAACATTATGTGATATGAAAAAATGAGCTCTTAGATGTGCTGGATTGTTAATTGAGTTGCTATGTGTAAACGTATGATTATGTGTTGAAAGGAGATGTGAATTTCTCCGATGAGTTGTGACACATTATGATTATGTTCTTGTTGGGGGTCTTCTATTATTGTATTATTTTCAATTACATCATCAACATTCTAGCTACAACTCTCGTAAACCACATATAATACTCTACATTAACTCTCTAATATTCATTTTGAGTTCCTCTTTGCGTGATATGAAAAAGTGATTACTTATATGTGATGGATTGTGATTAAGCTGCTATGTGTAATGATATGATTATGCATTGAAAGGAGATAATAATTATTCTTATAAGATGTGGCTCATTATGATTATCTTGTTTTAGTCAGGCTGCTAGTATTGATTGTCTTACTTTTCGTAGAAGAAGGTTAAGGTGTCATTTGGGGATGAATATTCCTAAGGGGGGATAATGTAACACATCAAAAAGTTCTATAACTTATACGAGATCCTCTTATAACTATTAATTTTTAAAATGATATTTCTTGACCTAAAGTAATGTAAATAACTTTATTTGGAAGTATTAGAGCCAAGACGTCAAAGGATAACCATGACGTCCGAAAAATAGTTGTAGACATCCCTGAGTCTTTTGAAGGTTTCAGAATGTCGTATGATGTGTAATACTTGTAAAAATACTTAAATAGGTAAAATAATTTTTAATTGGTGAAATCATTCAATTGCGACTCCCCAAAGACAAACCCAAGGGGCCTTGAGCAGTGACCGATCATTGGCAAGG
The DNA here is from genome assembly GCF_036512215.1 of Solanum lycopersicum. NCBI lineage: Eukaryota > Viridiplantae > Streptophyta > Magnoliopsida > Solanales > Solanaceae > Solanum > Solanum lycopersicum. Next base: position 14,483,003 of record NC_090807.1, read on the forward strand.
TGAATGCGAAGGCAATGCCGACCATCGTCTTTTTCAAGCCGGTCACAAGTCACGCATCCTACGCCTGATATTATTAAATTTCCTCGTGATGTAGGACCTTCACCAGTCTCACTACCTCAAAATGGATTAATGAAAAAATAAATGGAAGTGTCCCGCGATGTGCACCCATGTTCCTGATCTAATCACGTCATTTTTAAGTTAACACGACTTCACAAAAATGTCAAATTAAGTGAGGGGGTTTTTGGTTGTTTTATTGGAGGTTTATATATTGATTTAGGGTAAGTTTTAAGTGTTTCTTACCCACTCAAATCAATTCCCCTAATCAGTCTCACATCTCTCTGAACTCTCTCTCTACTGAACTTCCATTGAAAGGTGATTTTGTCAAGTTTTTCACTTTAAATTCGTGTGAAATCATAAAATAATGTATGGCATATTGATTTATGTATTAGTTTCTCAATGAAAATCGTAAAACATATTCTATTCTAGAATACAATATTGTGACAAAAAAACTAGGGCACTTGATATAGCCATGGGTTCAACTCAAAATTGTTTCTTTATGTTATGTACCTTGTATTTTGAATATATTGGAATTTGTAACATTCCAGAAAATGTATTTGTCTTATGAAGAGTCTTTTAGATTTTAAGAATGTGTATTGGGGTACATAGGCATCCCAATGCACAATATTGAGTAATATTGGTCATGTTAGAGAATATAGGTTTAAGGGTGTTGCCCAACTTCTATGTAATACAAGTAACTTAAAATACACTTTGTGTTAAAATTATCCATTCCAAGTTTGTTTATGAATTTTTCCTGCAATGAGGACCCTAAGCTAAATCTTTTGTTTTTTTAGCTTACACAAATTAGGTACGAGGCATCGAGTTGTCAAGCCTATGTACCATAGCACATCGTCATTTATGGTCACGTAGGTTAAGCAGTGACCAAAAACATAGTGAGTATCCTAGGGACAAGAAGAAATTTCCAAGTGCAACTACAGAGTTCACAATTAGGAAATTGCACAGCAACACATGTGCAAGCACACGTCTTACCGGCCGAAAGACCAAGCCCAAACGATTTGGTAAGGTAAATTAGGGGCAGACACACGTCGGGTCAAGCCACGTATGGCCGATCTTCCTAACAAATCCTAGGCTCTAACTTACTTACCTAACTAGCTAAATAACCTAGGACTAAGTAAAAATGAGCTAACTAGTGTGCCCCAAATCCTAAGACCTAACAGGGTGACACTAGCCTAGTAGCTAAATAAAGAAACATCCTAGTACCTAACATAGGATAGTCCAAATGGGTTAGTTATGGTCCTAGTGACATAGGGGTACATTATTTATTACTCTAGGCCTCTAAATTAATTAAATTAGCAACGTAAATAATTAATTTAAATTCATGGTCAAAGCTGAGACCGTTAGCAAAATTTTAATTTTGGAGGTGCGTTTTTGTTATTACCCTAAGTCAAATGCTCTCCTATGTCAATTTAGAAGGTTCCTTTTGGTAATCATCTACTTGATTTATTTAAATATTTTAATAAGCCTAACTTGAATTTGTCAATGTTCATCTATTAAGACTTAGACTCACGTTTATCTAGTAGAAACTCACGACTGATAAACAGTGAGGAAACGTAAGAAAAATAGCATAAAATACACTCGATTCTGCTTAGGCGGTTTCTAGGCAATTCATGAAGATTTTCTTGCAATGTACAAGGTGATCTATATACATTTAATTCTATATTAAGGTATGGGTTTCTCTCTTGGATACCTTTCTCCAAGAGGCTTTTCAAATGTTTTGATTTTATAAAAAATCAAAACTAGGATTGTTCCCAATGAAATTGTCGAATGATCATCTCCCTAGGTCACCCTATTTCCGATTCTAGTAGTATGTCTAATGCAACTCCCGAGCATGTTGTTTGTATGTGGTTCTAAATGATCATTACGTGTATGCTTATGTGATTAAATAATGTCGAATGAGACCTATAGGTTATATCTGTATGATTAGAGTATCATTTACATGAGATAAGAAATGTTGTAATGCCCCATTGTCTTCGAGAAGATGAAATTGATATAAGTCGTTTATGAAATTAAGTTTACTATTGAAAGGAATGAAGTTTTTTATTACTGTGTGTATTTACATTAAATATGTTTGTGAGAGTTTGGAATGCAATGTTTCAAAGAAGAAACAAGAATGAGAATCAAATTTAGTTAATGAATCTTCAATGCCAAATCAACTTTATAGCTAGGCCAAACTAAGCATTGACTTGTTCTTATAAGCCAATCAAATGTTAAAAGTTGGGTTTCTTAAAATTATGACATTCTTATAGTGTATACATGAAGTTAATTGCTTGGCTAGTGATAATATCATGTCAAGTGTTTCGTGAAAGTTTAATTTATGCCAATAAATAGGACAAAAATATTATTTAAAAAACATGTAATTGTGTATTGACTAATTCATACCAATCTTATATGACTAATGTAAATTGTGATGTTTCTTGTAAAGAAAAATAAATGTTAAATATTGACTTGACAAGATGTAACTCAATGAAATCATAGCCTAGGGTATGGCAATGACTGGGCCAAGTCCTAACATACCATATCTAAATGAACTTGTGAACATAGTAACACATTGAATAAGTCCTTATAACTTATATAAAGAATGGTACAAGAATACCAAATACCATTTAACTAGATAAGGTGATTCATGAAATAATTACAAGCTTATGAGTTATGAAATGGACCTAGAATAGGTGTTAAAGGAAGTGAGACAAGTCTCATTTGCACCTAAAAAATTATGTTAATGATACACACATAAGAGGGTGGTGGAAATCATGAGACAAGTCTCATTTACACCATAATGATAATGTAAGATTAAATTTCACATTAATCAAGTATAGAAAGGAATGACAAGTCATATGTTGAGATAAGCATACCTCATACTAGAAGAAAGCTTCCATAGTGTATGAGTCAACTCTAAGAGTTGTAAAGTATAATAAATTGAGCTAATCAATGATAGACTAGTAATGAGATTGTGCAAGCACATGTAAGACTCATGAGATGAGAGTACTACTAAGGTAATAAAGGGTCTCAAAATTCTTATACTTTTGAACTATGTCGCCATCATAGGTTACTACCTAGTCGATCCACTTAACAAAGCTAGGAAGTATTCGGTTCCACTTTAGCCGGTTATCAACTTCTTTTAACTGTGTGGAAGACACTAGATTTCATGTTAGATCACATGATCAATGTCGGTTAAATGATAAAGATTTCTTTAAGAAAGTATGAAAGAAAGAAAGAGAGAACTAGGAAGATAAGGGGTGTTCGGATAGGATGACCAGAGGGTGAGGTTAGACTAAGTCATGCTGTAGGTCATTCTTAGTCATTGCACAGAAAGATCTCAATGGTAGTCTTAAAAGAATGTCCTATGTCATCCTAGCATGTTTAATGTGACCATGAGAAAAAAAAATAAGTTCAAAGTGAATTAAGTAATAAAAAGCATAAGTATATCAAATCATTAGTTTTTGATAAGAATGAAGTTTTTACAGTTATTGGCTTATGACAACAAAAAGAAACAAAACATAATGACTCAACAATTGGAGTATGTGACCCAGTATCATTATATTATACTAATGATCAAAGAATGGGCATAGACAATAAATATTTGCTTATAATGACTTCATGCCCAATTTAACAAGAATAGAAAGAACAACTTGTGAGTAGGGTAGTCAAATCATTTACATAATATTTGGACTTACTTAGTTGATTCACTCTAGAAATAGAAAAGGGCCTAAAATAGCCTTGAAGTATTCAAAATGTTACACAAATACCCTTTATCCACCTATTGGCTCCAAAATTCCCTTTCACACACCTGTTGGCTCAAAAATATGCTTGACATCCACCTTTGGGTTCAAAATTGACCACTTGTTTAATGGATTCATATTTAAACTATTTTTTTCAAAATAGTATGTACTCAACTATTACATATAATTTAATTTATTATAATTATTTATAAACCAACCCAACAGCGACCCATTACTAATTAAACCCCATCCAATAAATAAATAAATTATACTATAAAAATTGCTCTAAACAATACTAAAACACGAAAAAATTACATATTCTTAAAAATTACATCAAAAATTATTTAGTTCGAATAAAAGCCCCAATTAAATTTAGGCTGAGCCAAATTTTTAGTACACTTTCAATAGGATTATCTTTCAAGCTTGAATTGAAATTTTATGATTAAAGGTAAAGAAGTAGTACATTCGGAATAAATTTATGCAAATTTTAAATGTAATTTTGTAAAAATAAATTATTTGTTTTGAATAATTTAATATATGCTTTGTAAAAAATGTTGTCCATTAAGTAACATCACATAATTGAGAGGAATGAATATCTAAGATGAACATGGTCATACTTTTAAGTTTATCGGTAATTTTATTTAAACACTTGAATTATAATATGTTTTGATTGAGGACTTGAATGTATGATAACGTACTTCTATAGATATTTTCGCCTCAATATTTTAGAAAAAAGCAATAGTTTTCTGTTGTTGCATTAGTAATGGGGTGGGTTTATAAATTGCTTGTGATTTTATTAGTAACGGGTTGTAGATTGATTCATAAAGTATATTAATAACTTAAATTAAACCAATATTAGAGCTCCATGTATTAGAAAAATTATTTAAATAGATTAAATATAAAATCGTTAAATAAGTGGTCAATTTTGAAAACCAAAAGTAGATGAGAAGGGTATTTTTAAGCCAAAAGGTGGATGAAAACGGTATTTTGGAGCCAATAGGTGGATAAACGGTAATTTTGTATCACTTTTGATACTTCAAGGGTATTTTAGGCCCTAATTTGTTGTAGCAATGGGGCTACAATGAGTCATTGCACTTGTAAGTAAAACATTTGATCAAAAGAGATCATTGAACTACACAATTAAAAAAAGATAATGTTGAAAAATAAACTAATTCTGAGAGAGGGAGCTCTCGGCCTAAGGGGAAAAATATTTAATTTGCTTGAGTTATTTTAAAATGATATTCATGATTTCAAGGTCTTATGTTCATATAGAAAATGAGTCGTGTGCTTTAAATGCATGAAAATACGTCATATTCATAACATGATTCATAAATAATGAATTAAGAAAGTGAAGTGACTTGACATTCCAAAAACAACAAATTGCTATAGGAAGAGCTTTCCTTTATAATGCATAGTTCGTATGTGTTTATGTGCTTACACCCATACATAGTACAGGTGTGTACTAACCTATATACAATTACTATTTTTTATAGGTGCACAGGCTCAGGGATGTGTCTCTGGTATGGCACAAGATGTGGGTAGATGGCCGAGCACTAGGAGAAGTCCCCACTTACTTAAGACATTCTCAAGACTACATTTCTGTAAAGCTTTATTCCCACAGAGAAGAGAGAGGATAAGGTTGAGGAGTTCATCACATCAAGGAGGTATGTCAATCAAGGAATACTCCTTGAAGATTGTTCACCTTTCCAAATGCTTCTTCTTTGGTGTCCATTAGCAGGGATGACATGAATAGGATTGTGACTGGTGTATCGAAGGATCTGGAAAAAAATGTCGGTCAGCCATGTTGCATGATGACATGGACCTTGCTAGGTTGATGGTACATGCAAAATAGGTGGAGGAGAGTCATCGGAGGAAGAGAGGTCGAGAAGGCAAGAATCGTGGGCCCTCATATGAGTCTTGGTAAAGCACTGGCAGGAGTTCGTTTGGAGTCCATCACAGGCCCATGATAATGAAGGGGCACCAACACTCAGCTAATTCTAATCCTTACAGGAACACTAATTCCAAAGGGTGAAAGTCTTGCCCCAACAAGGGCAATGATAGAAATGCCCAACGTGACAGAAAGTCTTGTGGTAAGTTTGGATCTTTGCATGGAAGTGAGTGCATGGTAGGTTCTAATGCCTACTATGAGTGCGGCAAGACTGTACATATTTTCAGGGACTTTAAAATGTGAAGAATGATTCCAAGTGAGATACCAAGCCTCGGCCAAATCCTACTTCTACAGTCGAGCTTTCAAGGAGGAATAAGTTCTACGCTTTTAATGTAGACAGGAGCAGGAGAAGTCACATGATGTGGTCACTTGTACCTTGCATGTATTTTCTTTGGCTGTGTATGCATTTTTATATCCCAGACCGACTATCTCTTTTGTTACTTCTTTAGTAGCTAGTAAATTTGACTTTCTTCCTGAGATCTTCCTTGAACCTCTTCTACTTAAAACTCCCATAATAGACACCATTAGAGCTTAAAGAGTGTATAAAGATTTCAAAATAATTTTTTGATAGAGTTACCTATCTTGACCTAATAAAATTAACCATGCTTGACATTGATATAATTTTGGGTATGGATTCGCTCCATAAATGCTATGCTACCATACACTGTTGAAATAGGGTAGTAAGGCTTAAGTTTCCTAATGAGTCAAAGTTGGAATGGGAAGAGCGTAGTTCAAATCTTATAGGCCAAATAGTATACCATATTAAATCTAATAAGATGTTATTTATGGGGTATTTATCCACTTTGTCAGAGTCAATGACTTAGAACACGAAATTCCATCCACAGACTTTGTGTCCATATTGAATGAGTTTAAAGATGTCTTTCCAGAGGATTTACCAGGAATCCCTCCGGAACGCGAAATTTATTTTTGTGGTTACATAGATCCCAACTCCAAAAAAAATTTCAAATCTCCCAATAGAATGGCTCAAGATTAACCCAAAGAGGTGAAGTTGCAGTTAAAAGATCTAATTGATATGGCCTTAATGCAGCCGAGCATATCCCCATGGTGTGCTATAGTGTTGTTGGTTAAGAAAAATGATGGAACCCTTAGAATGTGTATCGATTATCGGGAACTCAACAAAGTCACAATAAAGAACAAATAACCTCCTACTTAGAACTGATGATCTATTTTAACAACTACAAGGTTCAAGTTTCTTTTCTAATATAGATCTTCGGTCATGGTTTCACCAACTTAGAGTGAGATAAGAGGACACTCCTAAGATTTCCCTGCGTACTAGGTATGGTTATTTCGAGTTTCTTGTCATATCATTTGGTCTTAGTAACACACCATCCGCATTTATGGACCTTATGAATACGGTCTTCTATGAATACCTTGATTTTTTGTCATAGTATTCTTAGATGACATCCTCATATACTCTAATACTAGAGAAGAGCATGAACAACATCTAAGAACGACATGGCAAGAACTCAGGCAAAATCAGTTGTATATAAAAGTCAGCAAATATGAGTTTTGGTTGAGATTAAAGACCTTCATTGGTCATGTTGTGTTCGACCAAGGTGAAGAGGTTGATATGAAAAATTTTGAGTCAGTAAAAAGCTGTTCCAAACCCTGTACTCCTAAAGATATCAAGAGTATCTTGGGTTTGGTTTAGTTATATCACATGTTTGTTCAGGGCTTTTCTGTTATTGCTGCTCCATTGACATCTTTAACAATGAAGAAGGTGAAGTTTTAGTGGTCTGAAACTTGTTAAAAGAGATTCCAAGAGCTCAAGGACCGACTCACTTTAGACTAGTTTCTCACATTGCTGAAGAGTGGTGAAGGGAATGTGGTGTACTGTGATTCTTCTAGAGTAGGTTTGGGATGTGTTCTTATGCAGGATGGTAAGGACATTTCATACGCATCTTGACAGTTGCAAATCAACGAGAAAAATTACCCTACCCATGATCTTGAGTTAGTTGGTGTGGTATTTTCCTTAAAACTTTAATGATATTTCGTCTGTGGTGTAGATGTTGATGTATTTACTGAACATAAAAGTCTTTAGTATGTTTTTAAACAGAGTGAATTGAATCTTTGTAAAAGAAAATTGCTACAGGTACTCATGGATTATTATACGAGTTTCCACTATCACCCAGGTAAGGACAATATAGTGGCCGATGCTTTGAGATGATTGAGAATGGGAAGTGTGTCTCATATTGATGATAATAACAAGGAGATTGTTAAAGATGTACACAATCGGCTGGTTGATACACAAAGTTGGGGTGTTTTAGTTCATTCCAGTTCTGAAACATCATTTGTTATAGATGTTAGAGCTAGCCTGCATCTCGACCAAGTACTCATGGAGTTGAATGACTCAATATTTAGTAAACATAATGAATCATTCTTCCTGGGGGGATGTGTGCTTAGATACTAGGCCAGATTGTTTGTCCCCAATATTGCTAATCTACGACCTAATATCATTGTAGAGGCTCATGGCTCTAGGTGTTCAATTCATGCAGGTTCCACAAAGATGTATGATTGATCTAAATGAGATCTATTGGTGGGAAGGTATGATGCAAGATATTTCTTATTTTGTGGAGGAGTGCCCCAATTGCTAATAGGTTAAGGCCGAACACTTGGAGATCTTACGTAGTCAATTGATATCCCAACATCGAAGTTGGAGGCTATTTATAATGACTCTGTGGTTTGTCTGCCCAGGACAAGGAAACTACATGATTCAATTTTGGTCATTGTTGACAGGAATACTAAGTATGTTCACATTGTTACTGTGAAGTCTACTTACAGGGCCGGAGATTATGCCACGTTGTATATTGATAAGATAGTTTGGTGGCATGGGATCCCTTTATCTGTCTTTTTATAGGGGATCCAAGATCACTTCTCACTTTTGGAGATCATTCAAAAAGAGCTTGGGTACACAAGTGAAGCTTAGTACTTCTTTTTATCGTCAGATGGATGGACAAGAAGAGCGTACCATTTAGAACCTTGAAGACATGTTGTGATCATGTGTTATTGACTTCAAGGGGAGTTGGGATTATCACTTTCCACATATTAAGTTCTCTTATAATAATATCTACCCTTTTAGTATTTGGATGGAACCTTTTGAAGCACTGTATAGGAGGAGATGTAGGTTCCATGTTGGGTGGTTTTAGGTAGGAAATCTTATATCATTGTCCCTGAGATCATATATGAGGATATGGAAAAGGTGAGAATGGTCAGTGATAGATTGGCTACTACTTATAGTCGTCGATAATCCTATGCTGAGAACAAGAACAGGGCTCTTGAATTCGAAGTAGGTGATCACGTCTACAAGAAGATATCACCCATGAAAGGAGTGATGAGGTTTGCTAAAAAAGGGATGTTGGGTTCTAGGTATAAATGTCTTTATAAGGGAAGTTGTTAGAAAAAAACGTGACTAAGATTGATAGAGACGTGAGAGAGATGAACATGGGAGAGGAGAGTTTTCTTAGGCTTAGAAGTCTAGTTTAGGACATAGTCAAATTAGGTATTATTAATTATTAAAAATCCGATTTTATTTTATTTTAAATTAGCTAATAAATAATTAAATTAAATTAATTACATTTATTTAAGAACTTAAACTAAAAACAATTTAATTTATTGCTTCTACCTAGGTTCGAACCTGGGTGGAGCAAGACTTCTCAACAAGAGCCCAATTTCGGCTCTCTCTCCCAAAAATACCACTCCACCTTATTAATTAAATAATTAATCATATATTTCGGGTAATTACAATACTACCCTTATCCTTGAAAAAGACCATTTTACCCCTATAACCTCCAAACCTAAGATTTCCCCTTTTTAAGTCCGGTAAAGACTCCTTCGAGTAATTTATTGTATTCGAGAGCCCTGCATGGCCGGACCCAACATTTCCTAACTCAAATAAATCCCCAAGTTAGTTAAGGGTTTCGAGGTCTGGTTCTACGCTCATCAATCCGTGTAATCACGGTCTAATCCTAAGCATTCTAGACACATGAAGTATCACTTAGCATATCCCTATTTAGGGTTGTTACATTAAACCCTCCTTAGGAACATTCATCCTTAAATGATACTACTAACTATCTAATACAATACCAATCCATGCGAAGTATAACATCAAAATCATGCATGGGTAACTCAACCAAGATTGTACACATAGTCTTACAACATATAACTATTGGGCATTCTTAATGAACCCTATCAGCTCTTACATTTCCTCCCGTTCGGAAAATCCTTCAGAATGTGACCCGTTTTGTCACAACCGTCACAAGAGTTAAAGTGCTTCATACATTCTCCTCTATGAATTATGCCACAGTTTTTATTACGTGGCCTCTCCTGCCTGTAAAGTGTTACGAACTTCAAGGAGTACTCGCTGAATAACATTGAGCCCTGCTTACGGTTGATGAACTCCTCAACCTTACCGTCCTTCATTCATGTGGGCAAAAACCGCTCTAGAAAAGCCATATTAAAGAGATTCCACGTAATAGGACCTCTTTTTATGGCCTTGCAATCCTGTCACACCTTATACCAGGATTGAGCTACATCCTTTAGCTTGTAAGATGCCGAATTTGACTTCTTCACATCAATAAAACCCAAAAGGCTGAGCTTTTAAAGTTCTAGCTTGGAACATTGGTGCCAGCAATGTCCATACTTCTCCATCTGTTAAACATGTTGGGTTAACGGCATCTCTATTCCAGCAGTTGGAACCTTAGGAGAAACGTGCATTACCCCAACAGCTGCTCTTCAAATCTCTCCGCCTTCTTTTCGCTTTATATTCATATTTTTGAAACTTCAAGGATTTATGTTAGACACGCTAATAACACCATGAAATAAGACATTAGGAAAAGCTAGATATGATGAGAAGAAAGAATATTTTCCTACGCATCATGCAGTCTGTAATCCATGATAGTGGTGCATTTAACTATCATGACTTAGAAAGTTCTCAATGTGATTGATGTGAACTTATTATCCTCGAAAATTAACCTAGTTCTCTTATACCAAATTTGTCACGACAGGAGACTACAATCAACATGAGACCGGCATCGTTGACCTCTCAGAGGTCGCAGACAAGCCTAGATACGTCATTTTTAATTCATCTAGATTATTTTTTGCAGAAAAATTGAAATTTTTTGTTTTTTACTATGCTTAGTAAACAATCTATTATAAATATAGTTGTTCACCATCAACCTTCTAAAATTAAGATCATGAAATGAAAGAAATAGTTCATAGTTGCATTATATATGTACTTGCCAGAAAGGCACCAATCCAAAGTCTGAAATGAAATGGGAAATGAAACACTAGTGTAACATGCTCCACTAGCTAAAGCCTATATCTAAGCTAGATAATAACAATAGAAAACATCAAAAGTGTATGAGTCTTCCAAGTTTGGATGAAAGCTCCACGTCCGGATAGTTGCAACATCAACTTGTAAAATTTAGCGTTCACCTGTACTTTCACCTAAAAATATAGAGTTGTATGGAATTAGTACACACTTGTACTATGTATGGGTATATTCAAGCACACCCCAAGGACATGCCTGAGAAAGGATATCTTTTTCCTTACAACATGATTTTAGAAGGTCAACTTAGTGGACTTTCCTAATCGAGACTAGCAAAGTGAGTGACCTTTTGAAATTTAGATTACGAAAGTCAGTGAGCTTTCCAAATTCTTATTAGGAATGTCATGCCATGACAATAACATGCATCATCATACTTATCATATTGCACACATCAAATAAATTTTATACTTAGCACATCTCATATTGCATGTAGAATATAACATATTTCATGTCATTCGTTCGTATGACATTAGACCTTGGAATCACGGAATTAACGTTAAGACTTCCAAGAAATGAGGTATCAACATATGGGACATCAACTAGGGAGTCTGCTTCAGCAAACACGAAGTCTGCTTCGTTCTTTTGTACGTACTCCATTTCATTTCATTCATAGTCTAGTGTAAACACCAGTTATACCTAATATGTAGCTTAATACTTTCATCAAGTTCGTTGTGCAATGACAAAGAATGCCCTAATGTCATTGCTTGATTCTGAATCACCTATTGATTATCCTATCCTAACACCTTTGGTATCATTCATTTTATTGTGAGCATCATGATATCTACTTTTATGAAATCCCACACTGAAAAGAGGAGGAATCACCAGAAAAACTTGAAACATGCTACCGTACATGGGAATTGAACCCCACCACATACCTATATTGGTAGTATAGGTTGATAGATTAGGAGGTATATGGAGACCCATACTCGGTATTCCAAATAGTCTCATGTCATGAGTGTTACGTGAACCTCATCCGTTCCTGAAAAAAGGCATCAACCCTCATAGCTAGTCTAGCGATGCTCACTATAAAGTTCCATTACATTAATCTCATACGTCATGGAAGCTGACTTCTATTATGAGGACATCATATCTCATTAGATGATTACATATATCATCATTAGTATTAAGTATTTTAAACTCAATACTTTCTTTAGGGTGTTCACAAAGACTTGTATCTTTATTAACTTTAAACTCTCATAGTTGAGTACGTTTTGGTAACATTTACTTAGGCTCACTTGAGATTGCTCTCATCTTTTACATTAGCCTCATATCATGTTGTCACAACATTTCTCAACAATAGTACATTTGCTCACCATAATTACTCACCCCTTTTACGAGAATGTTCAATTAATCATATGCCAATGCACTTGGTAATTTAGTGTTTTTAACACTCTTACTTAACCCTTCAAGGGTTCCGTCATTTCATTGTTCATTTCATCATATGGCAATACACTTGGCCATTTAGTGTGTTTCACACTCTTATTTAACCCTTCTAGGGTTTCACCATTTCATTGTTTATTTCATCATTTCATTGTTAATTTCATCCTTTCATTTGTTCATTTCATTATTATATTGTTCATTACATTTTTTCTTTGTTCATTTTATTGCATACATCCTAGGTTCACTTACTTTTAAACTTATGCGCTACTTATGCGTCTATAGATACAAGCCATGAGGCTTTATTCATAGTTTGTGTGATAGTGTTGCATAGTGATTTGTATAGGGTGCGTTTCTAGAATGTCTCCAAAAAATAAAAAAAGAATGGCCTAACTATTGTTACAGAAGTAGGATGCAAAAATCAGAATAATGAGAAAATGGTGTGGTTTAGAGGTCTATAGATCCCATCGACTGCCCATTATTCAATCAAAGGACAGTCATTGGCATTTGTAGACCCCAGGTAAGTATAAAAATTTTCTTCATATAAGAGTGATCGACAATTAAAATCGAAAGACCGTCGATCAATCCACGGACCGTCAATCAATCCACGGACCGTCAACCGGGTTTCGTTGATACAGTTTGCCAGTGAAACAACCTCACCCGGCCGTCTATCATTCCCATCCAAATTCTTTTCGTCTTTCGATTTTCTCCCCAAATTCCTTCCATTATTGATTCGGCATATTACTTACCTCCCTAAATGACTCCACAATTCATCACCAAATATCTTCAAGCCCCCATTTTTATAACTTTCGCAAATCCCAATCATCTCTTTCACAAATTCTCTACCTTTTCAAACTCAAAAGTTCAGTGATCCAGTTCAGCTAGCGTTGATTTGTCTTAAGGTCGCACATCATTTAAGGCACATAATCACAACACTCTTCATCGTTTGATAGGTAATTTGACTATTGCTCACTCAAAATACTCATTTATAATTTAAAATAATAAGTCAGAAATATATTTTTGACCTTTTAACTAAATTGATCAATACTACATGCTAATAGTTCAATAGTAATTACCCTTGGGATGATAGAGAGTGATTGTGTAGCATATTAACTACCCTCTATTTGTGAGTCTAAGTCTACGTGTCATTTGTGACTTACTTTTCCTTGCTTTGTACAAATCATGGTTACAGAATTGCAAGAAGTTAGCACCCTAGAAACGATGAACTAGTATAGTATATTTTGAAATGCATATATAGACTTGGTTGCTATTTAAAATTGGTAAATAAAGAAACTTAAAATTTGAATTTATAGAGGCCTATAATCTAGCACAGACCGTAGTCATGAGACCCCGTCTATGGACCCTCGTTTAATTGATATACCTTTATTTCGGTTCGTACTTGGTCATGCCCAAAATAAAGACAAGTGTAATATGATTTATATCAACTATTGTCTATCGACTAATCAAATTGCCATTCTGTACATTCGTCATTTCAATCAAAGAGTATGTTTTTCAACCCATCCAATCGAAGGAAGATAACATGATCCGTACATCAATCCATGGACCATCAAAAGGCTCGTCAAGATGAATTGAAAAATGGAATTGTTTTTTTAGTGTGTCGTAAGTTTTATTTCTTGTAACAATTGCTCCACATTTAAAATGGCTCCAAAAAAGCAAGTGGTCTACTCCAAAAAAGTCAAATCAAAGTCGTTCACCCTGTCGTATCTATTGAGTGATGAAGACACTGACATGGAGAAGGACGCCACCTACATTCATGTGGACACTAAAAATCCAACAACATCATACCGAGCCACTTGGAATACCCCATGGAAGATTAACCTTGATGTAGTCATTGCTTCTAGTCTGATGAGGAGCACACACTGATCAGCTTACCAGATGGGGTTTGTTCCAGTACATAAGGGGACTCAGCATCTGGCTCTAAGTAGGCCACGACTTCAGGATCAAAGTCGGCCAATTCTTCAAGGTCAAGTTGGACACTCCCTCAGGTTCCACCTCCAAGAAACTACAAGATCTGAAGAACAAGAATATATTCCTCGTTTGATGAGAAAATTAGCTCGACAACTGCACCTTCACCTACAGCCCAAAAAAATGGATCATTCTTCGATAGCCAGTGATCCAATAGGTTGTGCATCAAAGGGCAATGACAAGTTTACAAGCATACCAAGACAATAAATAAAAAGGGTTGATGATACGAATTGTTACTATTGGTAAATGAGTCCTCACAAGGATCCTACATACCATGCCCGATCTGCACCAGCTATGCAACAACCACATGTTTTACTGGATGGCACAACAACTAGGCCAATACAACATGGAGATTTTGCGGGAGTTCTATGTTTCTATGCTGCCACTCTCCGCGAGTCCATACACAAGAGAGCCAAACCTACAAAACAAGACCTTTTGACAGACACCACGGCTAGATGATGAAGGGTTGACATCTCACAAGATACTATCCGTCGATTTCTATACAGCCCCACTACTTGTATAGGTTGGAGCCTCAATACTGCGGAGTTTGACTACATAAGGGACATAGTCCTGGTACTTTTTGATAGGCGAGAAGTAGTTAAAATATTTCTAGACCAATACATTCCAATCGATGATGAGAGGGTTGAGTAGTTCATGGAACCCCAACGTCTTATAAATAAGGCTATACTGACTTTTGTGGCCCTATTTTTCTTGTTTGTTAGTCTGTCATAGAGTATCCCCTCTAAGGGTGAAAATGCCTCGTCTGGGACACAGAAGTCATGGTGGAACTACTTGTAGAAGGGTTGGAGATTGACTTCGCACAGATGAAGTGGCATAGATACACGAGAGGGCATTCAATACCTCCACCACTTAACGCTTTCCATGTTTGGTACTTCACTTCTGAAAGGATGTTAGAGTTCCAATAGGGCATGTGATACACTCCATTGAGAGATTTTCACATTTGATATAGGACTTATAAGAGATGAGGATAATTAAGAGACACCTCTTAGATGGCCATAGGTCGACGTCCCTCGACCCTTTCCTTGCATGCAACAAGTAGGGCCCTCAGCTCGTTCAAATCAACACCACAAGCCAATGTAGTGATCCCTCAAATTATGCCTCTATCTAGAGTCTAGAATCTAGAGGTGCAAATGGTAGCCCTTATCTATTATATTGAGTCGTAAATGCAGAAGTCAATAATGAAGGCCGAGGACAGGATAAAAAATTTGGTTGCCAAGAAGATAGAGTAGAAAATTCAGGTTGTTCACAAACACCTTTACGTATTTGAGCATGACCACCCCCATTTCTGATCTCACTTCCGTAAAGAGTGATCTTTTTACCCTACGAGCTGATTTTCATGCAATCTTTGAGGTGCAAGGGACTGAGTTGTAGCATGCCCTCACATAGCTAGCGGAAGATGTTGTTCTTGAGGCCTTGTTCAAGTCTCCTGATGAGATACATCCTTAACCCCGTGTTTTTGGAAAGAATCACCATTCTAGAAATACTTATGAGGCCATTGATGTGACCCATTCAAGAAAAAAAGTCTAGACGGAGTGTGTTCTTTTTCCCCAAGAGTCTGCTTAAAAATATGTTAAACCGGCATGCCTTAGTGAGTGTATGTGTATAAACATGATCGATAATGAAAAATGATACCCCGTCTAATTGTAGTGCTTGGTTGTAAAGGTTTAGATAAGTTGAATGTGTTGGCTCAAAACATGACATGAAAAGGCACCAACTACTTGACTATAAACTAAAACTTGAATTAGGAATTATGATAATCTTATGGTGCAACAATATGCCAATCGAGTGTTACAATATTTGAATGTTTAACATTTGTTGCCTGACTAGAATTTTCCTGGTTAGCCCTGCTCTGGGAATCTACTCTAGCCATTGTTTAAAATACCCACATCAAGGCTAAAAAAGGTTGACCAAATGAAATAAAGGTCCCCTTTTATCCAAATATATTTAGCTTGTAACAGACCACTTTGTTTTCTAGCCAACTAACCTTCCCAGTGTTTGGTGTTTTGTCCCTAGACCCTTCTTACGGATGGAAAATGCAAAAAATGATATCGTGTTTCCCGTGATCCGACATCGGGTATTCTACACCTCGACTTTCGGTAAATCTATGAGTTGAGGGTGGTTGTTATAAGTGAAGTCCTAAAAATGGGTGTGAAAAGTGTTTGATGTAGAAAAAAAGCATAATTAAGAGAATTATGTGAATTGATGAAATTAAAAGAACATTTGTAAAAGAAGGATTATGATTTTTCTGATTAAACAAACTACAAAAAACAGAAAGTCACATCTAAGGTTGAGATGAGGCAAAAGAAAGACGAATAAAGAAATAGGGGTTCAAAACAATAAAAGAAGTTGAAAGCTTAGTTGTAATGTAAAGGAGGGAAGGTAGTCCATTAATGAACTCATATTTACTAAACCTTACCCTGGGCCGACGTTATAAGCTATGAAATTCCTACCATGATCCTAGAGTCTAGTATGGTGAACCTAAGTAGCGAAGATAAGGGCAAGCTTATGGTGTGGAGCAATAACAATATTTTAACTCATTATTGAGGGTGAGATTTCAAATAAATCCTTGTACCTAAACTTCGTAATAACTGTGTAAATACTGGGATTTTGTTTGAAATGAGGGAAGTAGTTACACGATGAGAAAATTAATACCTTTGTGAGAGGAAAATAATAAAGGTGTCTGTTTCATTGTGAATTTGTGTCATGATATGATCTGCAAGAGTTATCTTGTCGAGACTGAGGCATAGGCCTACACTCATTCAAAAAAGAGTCATGACATATATACATGTGATCGCTAGATCATAAAGTATCAACATCAATGTAAGTGTCATTTTGCGTCATACTGTGTTGCTTGAG
This sequence comes from Solanum lycopersicum, assembly GCF_036512215.1. Lineage (NCBI taxonomy): Eukaryota > Viridiplantae > Streptophyta > Magnoliopsida > Solanales > Solanaceae > Solanum > Solanum lycopersicum. The sequence continues at coordinate 14,500,335 of NC_090807.1, forward strand.
GACACAAAACAAATTTATTTTGAGGGTGTTGATGTACCATGATTTCATGGTTTTTATTAGGCATGTCACTTAAGTTGTGTGTTTCTAGAGCCTTTTTGTATTGGTGTTAATACGTTTTATGTCTTGTTTTACAAGAAAGACGTTAAGGCAGAAACGAAGAAGACAGATGAAAATGTGAAGAAATAGAAGAACAGAGGCAATCGACGGTTCGTCATTCAGTCGATGCTCAAAAGTTAGTGATCCTTAAGGAGCATCGCAGACATTTAAATAAATCAGGGAACTCTTACCAAGTGTGGAACCAAGATTGATGGACCCTCCTGATGAATAGTAGTTTGCGACTGTGAGATTCCAGTACCTGTTATTTCAAAAATCTAAGTATCGAGTCACGAAGGAGAATCAATGGACCGTAGATGGAATGACAGATATTGATGTTGATCCATTATTTGATTCAGAGAGTATGCCATCAGGTGATCAAAATATTTCTCTAGGTCTTGTCTTATGAAGCAATCCACGGACAGTCGATCGTTCGACGACCCTCAAGTCTGTATCATTATTTGAAGTCGTGTGCCTAAAAAAAACAATCCTTATTTGAACTCATTTCATATAATGACTTTGTTTTCTATAATTATGTTCGAGTTTAAAATATGGAGGTATTATATGTATGGTGTCCATGTTGATGTGTATACCGCACACAAGAGTTTACAATATGTGTTTACTAGGAGTCCAATCTCCTATAAAGAAGGTGGTTTGAATTGCTGAAGTATTATGACATGCGTGTTCTCTATCATCCCGGCAAGGCAAATTTGTTTGTGGATTCTCTAAGTCATATTACCATGGTTAGTGTGTCACAAGTAAAAGAAGCCATGAAAAACCTATTGAAACATGTTCATAGGTTGGCGAGATTGCGTGTTAGATTGGATGATTCTACGAATAATGTTTTTACGGTCCATTATAATTTCGAGTTATTTTTTGTGGTTGAGGCGAGGTCCAAACAAAACCTTGAACAACCATTGATGGAGTTGTAGGAAATGGTTCATGGAAAGCTTAATGAGTAATTCTCCTTAGGGGGGTATCTTGAGATATTAAGAAAGGTTGTGTGTTCCCAATTTGGATGGTTTGAGGAACCTTATTCTTAAGGAAGCTCATGCGCCCCATTTCTCCATTCATCTGGGTTTTAGAATGATGATCATGACCTTAGGGAATTGTTATGGTTGGAAGTCTACAAGAAGGACATAGAGGTATTTGTTGTAAAGTAGTCCAAAATGGCAATAATGTAAAGCTGAACATCAAAAGCTATGTTGTTTACTTCAAGAAATTGAAGTTCTACTTGGAAGTGGGAAAACATTAATATGGATTTTGTGATAGGTTTGCCTCGAACACAAAAGCAATATCACTCCACATGGGTGATTGTGCTTAGGGTCACCAAATCCGATCATTTTATTTACATCAAGTCTACTTACTCTGTGGAGGATTATGCAAGGATCTTTATAGATGAGATTTCGTGTCGCCATGGTATTTCGTTATCCATCATATTGGATAGGGGTGCACAATTCACATGTAGGTTTTGGAGGTCATTCCAATTAGGTTTGAATACAAAGGTGAAGTTAAGCACTGCTTTTAATCCTCGCACGGATGGTCAAGCGGAGGGTATGATTAAAACCATTGAGGATATACTTAGAGAGCTTATAATTGATTTTAAAGAAAATTGGGATTAGCACTTGCCTTTGGTAGAATTTCCATACAACAATAGTAACCATTCATATACATATCAATGACTCCTTATGAATATATATATTAACAAGTTGTATACCTTCCATGCAATTTCACCCGAAATGAAAACGTAAAGCACATCTAAACTTGCAAGGCACACTCAAGACAGACATGAACGTCTCAATGGCTAACTTTTGAACTTCATGGATGTTCTTTGACGTTTGACCTCCAAACCTCATGAAACTCAATACACTATTTATAAACATCATTTTTACTAATATAGGGACCTGAATGCTCATGTAAAAAACCTAAACAGATAAAAGCACCTAAGGCTCAATTGACGACTAGACGTCCAACGTCTGGGTCATCCCTTGACTTGACTTCCAAATGACCTCAAATCGCCCAAGCATACTTTAAAGCACTGCATTGAAATGTTAAAAATCATATAGTCACAAGTGATGCTCAATAGACGCTTACTCATTTTAAAGGTCTTACAATATCCTCCACCTGGAAACATTCGTCCTTGAATGATACGTAGAACATTTTAATTACAAAAATGACTTCCAATGAGTTATAATGCAGTTCACATTGTTGATAACATAATCATATAGAAGTAAAGTCACAAAATTTATAACAAAGACACTTGAAAATTTTAGCACTCAATGTATACAAGCAAGAAAAAGTTTTATTCACTCACTCGTTAATGCATCAAACACATAGGCTCTTATCAAGTTCATAGGAGGAACATATTTCTCCTAATAATAACATGGTCATTACTCTTCATTTTTTTAAGATCTTATCATATAAGGTCACACATAGAAATATACCAAAAATATTAAAATGTCATTTAAGCATTAATACTTCAATGCACAAATAGTTGAGTTAATTATATTGACAATTGATTCTTATTAGTTAGGCCTAGTGCTATAAGGTTCATACTTAACCATACCATGCTTAGTTATTTCCATGGAGGAATTTCCTTCCACTCAACACACTTATATGTTTTATGAGTTCATACTTATGCAAATGCACAAAGGCCATCTTTAATATAACATAAGAACTTCTCAACTTTTAAACAATAGGATGCTCATGTTTTCTTCCTATTGAAGTCTAAATGGTAAGTCACACCAAGCACATCACCACAAATAGAATGAATTTTCAGAAAATGTCTATTTCTAACATAGCAATAGCCTTTACTGTAAGCATCATTAAGGAATAATCTTACAATTTTTAGGCACACATACGGACATTAGCTAGCATGCCTTCACTTTTTCAACTGTGATCTACCATCATGCTTTCCAAATAATAGAAGTCACATAGTTTGAAAAAGACTCAACATATTTTATTTTGAAGATCCTCAATTTCTCATTATAAGGCTAAACCTTACACATGAAAAGTGACATCAAACATGTTTCTTACGTAATCTTATAAAGTTAAATGAACTACTAGCATATCAAGATTCACAATCAACATGATGAAACCATGAAGTTAATCAAAATTTGTTTTCGAGTTCTTTGAAATCTTCAAAGTATTATTAAGATAGTGTGAATCCCAAGATATACCAAACATGTGAAGGTTATGTAATTCATATTATAGACGACTTCTATCATGAAAAAGCTAACTAAAAGTTATTAGATTCAAGTTCAAGTAAGAATAGAAGGATAAGGTAAAAATATCTAAAGCCTTACTATAAACATTGCCATCCCCCACTTAGGGTTAAACCAATTAAGAGAAACATAAAAAAACCTTAGAGGATCTTAACTAAATAAAATTAAACTTCATCACTTAAGAGTGATTTTTTTCTTTAAAAAGAAATACAGTAAGCCCACCAAGGCATTCTAATCCTTCTCAGATATGCAAATTATCCCCAACCTTTCAAGATAGGTCATACTATTGAACCACAACGCATTTTCAACAATGTAAGACACCAAGGTAACACAACTTTAGCGGAAACAATTTAGAAGACTTAGCCATATTGACTCTTCCTTTTTATTGAACCTTACAGTAAGGTGACTTCTTTGTCAATCAACCTTCATCATAAACCTACCAAGATAATTATACCACCCTTAATTCTATAATCAAGCTTATACAATGTACTCTAATCCCTACAAGGAAACTAGGAAGATGCAAACATATACCAAGGGCACCATTTGAAACATCATATATATATATATATTCTTAGGTAAGCATGCTTTTTACCATTTAATATATATTCTTATCATGCTTTAACCATATCATAACATATAATTCTCAACACAAAATGCTATTATAGATAGGTCTCATATATAGCCACAAGGGTATCATATCAACATATCATTGAAAAATTCACTTTCACACATACTCATGAAACCATAAGACCCAGATAAACATCAAAACTTACCTTTTCCCCCTGAAGCATACATATACAATCTCCTTAAAGCAATCACATCTGAAAAACCACTGGATAAAAAAATACAAGAGAGAGATCTTATGGATTTAAGTACTTTCTCATGACATGAGAATGATAAAGAAGGTAAACTCTATTTTCCTATAGCCTCTAATAAATTTTGATGTGTTGCGACTCCTCACCAATAATATGAGACTCTACTAGACATGGCAATATAAGACTCTTAGAACCTCCAAACCACTTTCATAAACATCATGCTCTGATACCACAATTGTCACATCCGGGGACCACCCCCTAGAAGTAACATGGCGTAATTGACCTCTCGGATGTCTTATACAAAGCTATTGTTATCATTCCTGGCATTACCAGAGTGATTTTATCGGAAAAAATTTAAAAATTTTTATAGCACATCATATGCTAGAAACTTTACCTCATTTATAAATAAAATATCATAAGTACATATTAGACCTTAAGTCTCTTTTTCATCCTAGACACAACATCATAAGAGTACAAAAGGGACATGTCCCTTATAACATAGTCATAAATATAGAATTACAAGACTTTAAACATAACTTGACATAGAACATCCTTGAATTTAAGGTTTTCTTTTTTCTTGAGCTTGGGAAACACATAACATGCTCCTCACTTCATAGGCATCCTTTTACGTATCCATAACCTACACTGTGTAAAAAGTATAGAATAATGGAGTTAGTACAATAATGCTAAATATGGGAACCATGCAAAAATATTTATTTAAAAGGAACATTTTTTTTGAAATCATACTTCATGCCTTTTTGAGTAAATCTTCATAAATACTTTATGTAATAGAAATTAACCCATATTTGAGGTCAATTTATAATGAGCTATTTCTTTTTATAGTAAGCATTTTTTTAACACTGAATATATTTCTTTTAACTTCTTAATATCCCAGGTAACCCTCTTGTGATAGTTCGCTCAATGCATAACATTAAGGCCACAAGGAATTATTCATATAACTTATATAAGTTAACACATACCATCATAGAACTATAATACATAAAAGACATAGTTAGGCCAAGACATAAGAACATTAAGTAAACTCTTGTCATTATGCATATATATAAATATCTTTTTTCATATAGGACCTTATGAAACCTTACTCATAATCTTAATCCAAAACTACTAGTTCAATCTACATATGAAGCCCCATAACCTCGCACATACTTTGTAGACCTATCATTAGACGACAAGCCTTAACATCTAATTCATACATCAGCATGTAAGTTTAGACAATTTTATTCATGTCAACAACCTTAATCATATAGTCGTTAATACAAGCATAGTACATATCGCCTTATCCTGTTGACACTAACACAATGTCATGCAAGAGAACCATAATCACAGACACATGCATTAGAACACCTTTCTATGTTTTCCCTCAAGAGTCAGTTGTCCGATAATTAGGTGAAGTCCCGTACCCCCACCTACATTAAGTAACTATCCTTAGGTTATCCTAGTTAGATTCCTTACTTTACTTCCATTGTCAATTTTACTCAAGGGAAACTATAGCATTAACCTACAATAAGACAATCTATGCTAAACATTGAATTTGGTGTCATCCCCTTACACCAAGAAGGGTGTCTTACTTACTAAGGTAAGAGATGAGTATCGTGCTAGCATATTACGTAATATAACTTGCTTGATCCTATGGGGCAAAACAGTTATAGAACTTGGAGGCTTCATGGAAATATCACTCTAACACCCTTTTTGGCTCATGGGGATATCCACCTCGTGAAGAATTTGGTAAGCTACCTACCTCAAACGAGAAGGGACACCCCTTCACATCAAGTTCAATCGGTGGTAAGCTAAGTTTATTTTACTAAACACCTTTATTCCATTACTTTATAAAGCATAGACTTTTGGAAACTCACTCCCCATATGCTAAGATCACATGTTATAGATGAGAATTCCTTTCATCAACCTATATCATGTGAGAAAACCTTTCACATGGACATAGAATACGTAAGCATATATAGTTTAGGATTCTCTTGAAAACTCCTTTGAAGAGAACCTCTATTAACTAGATCATCATTCATGTGTGTGTACATACATCAGACTAAACCTTTCACATAATACCTTTGACTATACATGTTCATACTTCACTTCATTCATGGATAAGTGTAGAAGTGTAATTATATGTGGCATGCTTTCATATAATTACATTTACACAATAGGTAATCATACTTAATCATACTAAATACTTCATATTATAGAATATAAGACATGTTCATAACATAGTCATGAATTCATATTCTTGTACATAAGAGACTAAACCTAGGAACTATCATATCAAGGTACTCATGTGCAATGCATTGACAGGGTCCCATACCCTTTCCCATACAAGTATGCCTATAAACTAATCCTAGTTTAGGAAAACAATATCATGCTTTCATAGACATAATATTCATGCATAGTAGTAGACTATACTGAATATGAGAACATTCTTTCATTAGACACTATGAACATTTATTACATTGTAAGCATGCATAATGTGTGAATGAGTGTACATTTGTCAACATGATTACATAATGACTATCAACAACACCTTAAGGAAGCCATCCTCTTAATACCACATTAAAATTTCAAGCATAAACTACACAACACAATCTAGCATAGGAGGCAACAAACTTCATATTAAACTTTAAGACTCCCAACATTAACTATTCACACATTTGCATAGGGGTACATGGGTAGGGGTTATCAATCCTTAGAACATTCATTAATTGAAGCACCTATACATGATCTTAACATAACAATTTTCATGCTCATAACAATAGTAACATAAGCTAGATTCACAACTAGAAAAGAAAACTAGGCACAAGTTACACATCAGGTGATCATCATAATCACACATTCATATATTCATCAATTTTTATTCAAGGCCATGGTCAACACATATATAATAACAATAAAGTAAACATTGTTATCATAGGTTGACCATACAAAAAAAGTCATACAAGGCTTACTCAATTAATAGTACTATGGAAAAGTAGAGAAGTAGAAGAGTACAACAATTCTTACCAATCCTTTAGACTTTTGACATCATTGAACATTACTATTCTTTCATCAACAATTCGAATATAAGGCAGTATATAAAGAACAATAATCATGAAGAAACTATGTACAATTAATTATCATTACGTTACACATATAGGAAGTACCTAAGACAATTCACAAAAATCGATCCACATGATTATCAACCTAAGGTCAAGATCACAAGTTACTTCTTGATAGACTAAAAGAACATAGATCAATTAAAACAAAGCTTTCATTAATAAGATCATGCAAGTTTTATATCCACATTTTAACCATTGTATTAACCTAATTATTTAGCTACAAGAATCTTAACATAATAAAATTCCAGTTTTACAAATTTAAAGATAGATCTTACAGCAAACATATAGAAGTATAGACTAGTCATGTTTAATTCATCATACGTTGATCCACATGGATCCTTCATCATCAAATCATATTTATACATGTAAATATCAGTATACATAAGCAAATAAACGTACTAGTATTACAACTGAATCAATAACAAGCCATGATCATAATGCCTATGGAAAGGCTAAATCGAGTTCGTGAAGGGACATGGGTTCATAATGAAATTAGATTTTTTTCACGTTCAAAATAATATATTATCACCAATTCATCATTATAAAACTTTAGAAAACCTTTTAAGGAAGAACCCATGGCTAGATTGTTATTGAATGTTTGATCATGAAATCTTTTTGAAAACTTTAAGATTAACTCTCCAACTAAAAGTTTACTCAGAGATGATTGATAACCATATCTTTATTGAAATTAAAACCTCAAAAACATGATGAAGAATCCATATGAATCCAAGCTCCAAGCTATTCTTGAGCTTCATCTTTAATCGAGGTTCTATTGAAAATATTTTTGGAAGGAAAGTCTTAATTGTGTAAATTGGTTTGGGAATGGGTTGATCACGTTTTTGATCCATTAAATTCACCGATAATAAGTAAATAAAACTAGTAAGGTTATGTTAGTCTGTGGGGTTAATTTCGCATTCACCCCTTTAGTGAAATAGTTGCTAGAAAGTAGTTGCAAGCCACAATCAACGGCCAGTAGGTCCATCGATGGGCCATCTAAGGCTTCAGTCAATAGGGTCTTTTTTTGTTTTTCCGATGAGTCTAATAAAGGATAAGTGTCCATCGACGGAACCACAATTTACAGAACATTTTACAACAAATGGGGCATCGTTAGGTCATGGCGATTGACACTTCCAAGGCAGAGTCTCGATAGCCCTTGGGTCCTTCTTGTTGGCCCTTTTGTGGGACCCTTCTAAATTTGTACCTGAACGTTTCTAACATGAATATATACCTTAATAAGGTTTAGACCATCCATGAAAGTTTCACCAAAACTGAACACGTAAACCATATAAAAAGATGCAAGGCACACTAAAGACACACATAAACATCTCAAGGGCTAAGTTTGAACATCTTAGACGTTCTTGAACGTTTGACCTCAAAAACTCAATAAAATGTCTATAAACATAATTTTTAATCATATAGGGACATCATAATATCATGACACACACATAAACACATAAAAGCACCAAAGGCCTTATTGGCGACTAGTCGTCGAACGTCATGGTCGTCCCTTGATGTTTGACTTCCAAATGACTTAAATCACCCAGAAATAATGTAAAGCATTGTGTTAATATGTTAACAATATAATTGGCACATGTGAGGCTCTTTACACGCTTACTCATTTTGGGGGTCTTAGAATATAATTCCTAGGGTCATTACTCTATGTATATGAATAAGAATGCATGAATTAAGAAATGAACGTGAATGTATCTGCTATGATGTTAAGAATTTGATATTATGAAGTATGCATATGTGTAGTTTCTAAATGTTGTACGTGAAGGGTTTCTCACATATGAACGTAATCACATACATGAATGAATGCATAATAAAGTATGTATGAAACCTAGTAAGTATTGTCCTTTGAAAGGTTTGGTCACTTTTACTCTAAACTAGACTAGGCTATGAATATGTTATGTCCATGTAAAAGGATATAATCACATGATTTAGGTTGATGAAAGTAAAAGTCTCATCTATAACATATGATCTAAGCATATAAGGCGGTTGATTTTCCTAAAGACTATTTAAATGAAAATAATATTAATAATGGTTTTTCATCAAATGAAACTTATCTTAGCACTGAGTGAACTTCAAATATAAAAGGTACCCCTTCGTAATGATGAAGTTTTATTCACCAATGATTTCTCATAAGGTCTTGACTTTCCTTGGAGGAAGATTTACCATTAGTTCCACATAAGGTGTTGGCATCCCTTGAAGGGAGATTAACCTTATGTTCCTCATGAGATAGAAGTTACAGTTCCAATTATCAAAAAGCGGGATTCAAAATACATCTCCTAGTTCCTTAATAATGTTTCTCCATAGGACGTAGAAGTTGATCTACCTAATATTCTAGCATAATACTGATGTATTACCTTGGCAACTAGAATACCCTCCTTCTGGTGTGAGGTGATGACACTTGATCCCATGTTTACTCACATGGTCTTATTCTGTGTTAAGGCTAGAATTTTTGTAAATTAAAATGGACAATGGAAATAAAGTAGTGAACCCTAAGTAGGATAACTTAAGGGAAATTGCTTAGTGAAGGTGAGGGTATGTGACTTTACGTTTGCATTGCACAAGTAGCTCTTGAGGAGAGTTTTAAGAAGTTGTTCTAAATTTGTATGTATATGTATATATATGTGTCTCTTATGAACGATTCTATGGCTTAAAACTACTTCGATTATAATATGCATAACATGAGTCTATGGTGTCAATATAATGAATAACTTACTTTATATGCATAATGTTGGTCTTATTTGCTATATGATAAAGGTCTTACCTTTAATATGCATGATGTTTGTCTTAGCTTGTATGTTGAGTCATGTATGATTATGTATGTTATTATGTACTATGTTTTCATCAATGTCCATGTTTGAGTAAATACAGGTTATGTGAATGTTAACCTTGGTGGCCTTAAGGTGGTGCTTGAGTGTGGGTACTGGAATTGGACATATTTCATGTAGTGCACCAAGGGTTATAAGAGGGTTACATAGGGGTAAAGGACATTAGGTAAAAGAATAAATAATATCATGAAATGTTAATTGAGACTTAAAAGAATTCTGTGGCTTATGTGATGTTGTGGCTATTGCACATGCTTATATTTGAATGTTATATATGTGACTTGGTTTGTTATCATTAATAGTGTCTATGCCCATATGAAGTATATGAGCTACGTTGTACTTATGAAATCAATGTTTTATGATGTTTTACAAAAAGGAATGATGCATGGTTTTCTAACTAAATATCCTCTTTGAATGCATGTTTTAACATGGTTGCATACTTAGTTCATTCTTGTACTAATACCATTCTTCTTCATTTTTTAAACAATGTTTAGTTGGTAATAGATAAAGTATGTATTTGAAGTGAAAGTCTTGGATATATCTCCTAGGATCAAGAAAGGAATCCTTATGATTCAAGGATTTTCTATCTCAAGGTCTTATTCAATGTTTTGTAATATTTAGATTATTATTTTACGTTGTTAAGTTTCTTGTCCCTATTCTAATCTACTAATGTTGAGTTTAAGATGGCAAAAGGGACTTAGAGTCTAACTATATATTTATTATGATATTTTATATATATAATGTTAAGATTCTAGAATATCATGTGTTATATATAGTTTTAAATTTTTCTGCTAAATTTACCTATAACAATAAGTTGAATAATGACTATTGTCTTGTCTAATACCACAGAGAGGTCAAGTACGCCATGTTACTTCAATGGGGTGCTCCCTGATCGTGAGAAGGATTACGATATAAGTGTTCTCTACCATCCAAAAAAAGTAAATGTTGTGATGGATTCTATATGTCGAATGTGACTGGGTAGGTTGGCCCATGTTCCCAATGATAAGAAAGAGCTAGTGGTTTGTATGAAGCTGAAGCCAAAAATATAGTGATGGATTTGAAGGGGTCAACCTTTACAATATCAAATAAATCATTCTACCTAGGGGGAATGGGGTACTTAGGTACAAAGGTCGGTTGTGTACCAAATGTGAATGACTTAAACACAAATTCTGGATAAGGCTCATGGATCACGATAATCAATTCATCCAGGTACCACCGAAATGTATCATTTCTTATAAGAGATCTATTGGTGGGAACTTTTAAAGATGGGTAAAGAAAAATTTGTGACAAATGTCCTAATTGTAAACAAGTTAATGTCGAACATTGAAGACAAGGAGGATTAACTAAATAATAGCTCTTCCCACTTTGAAGTGGAAAGTTGTCAGCATGGATTTAATTGTGGGTTTGCCTCGTATACATAGGTAAAATGATTTTATATGGGTGATTGTTGATAGGTTGCCATAGTAAGCCCATTTTATTCCTGTCAAAGCTTCTTATATTGGGCGGAGGACTATGTTTTTTGTAAGTCAAATAAATTGTGAGAATGCATGGAGTTTCCATGTCCATCATTTTAGTAGGGGAACTCAATTCACTTCTATTTTTTTTAATGCATTCAAAATTGGGTTCGGTACAAAGATAAAACTTAGTACCACTTTTACCCTCAAACAAATGGTTTGGAATATCGAACAATACAAACACTAGTAGATATGTTGAGGGAATGTGTCATCAACTTAAGGGGTAATTAGGACCACCATCTTCCATTGGTAAAATTCTCTTACATTTATAGCTATTATTCAACTATAGACATGACGCCATTCAAAAATCTCTATGGTAGGAGATGTCGTTCTCTGATTGGGTTGTCTAAGGTTTGTGAGTCTGCACTTCTTGATCCTGAGATAGTCTATAATGCTACAGAAAAAATTTGCATGCTAAGAGTTATGTTAAAACAAGCAAATAGTAAGCAAATATCTTATGTCGACAATAGAAGTAGAGAACTTGATTTTGAAGTAGGAGATTGGATCTATTTAAACACTTCACCCATGAAAGGGGTGATGAGGTTTGGTATAAATGGAAAACTTAGTCTTCGTTATGTTGCCCTTATGTGACAATGAAGCGGTTCAGGGAACCTATTTATTAGTTGAAGCTACCAACGAATTAACCAAAATTTTCTTGATATTTCATGTCCCTATGTTCAAGAGATGTATAGGGAGCCTGGTGTCTATTCTCCCAATAGATGTGTTAGGAGTAAATAAGAACATTTCTTATGAAGAGGTTCTATTTGAAATCCTAGATCTTCAAGACAATAAGTTGAGAATAGGTGGACTCTGTAAATGTTTTGTAAAGAAACAATCTAGTTGAGTATTCAAAATGGAGATCGAGGCCGATATGAAGTCCCTCTACCATCATTTTTTTCCTCCTACTACTAGTCAAAGTTGACGTTAATACTTCCTCATAAATTAGTATAAATTTATAGTCATTTGTATTGATGACAATTAACTCAATTCCTTGTATGCTCATATTCCTGTAGAAATGCATGCTTGAATTGAGGTTTCCTGAAATCTTATCACATGGTTAAATTGCACATGTATGTAGCGTATTATATCTTGTTTCGTGAGAGTTGTAGTTAGCATATTGATGTTGTGTTTGAAAAGAAGAATTGTATTTAACTATCTAATATTAATGTTGATCTTTTATTAAAATTGATAAGTTAGTGCCTCATTTTGTGATATGAAAAAGTGAGCTCTTATATGTGCTGAATTGTTAATTGAGTTTCTATGTGTAATGATATGATTATGCATTGAAAGGATATGAGAATTTCACCTATGAGTTGTGACTCATTATGATTATGTTGTTGCTGTTGTTGGGACATTTGTATTGTCTTCTCTTAAAATGCAACATCAACATGCTAAAAAGAACACTCATGACGCAACATATAATACTCTACACTAACTCTATAATATTCAATTTGAGTTCTTATAAATATTGAGATGGCAGTTCCTCTTTACATGATATGAAAAAGTAATCTCTTAAATGTGATGAATTGTTAATTGACCTTCTATATGTAATGGTATGATTATTCATAGAAAGGAGATGAAAATTCATCCTATTAATTGTGAGTCATTATGATTATCTTGTTGTTTTTCTGCTCCTACTATTGATTCTCTTTCATTCCAAAAAATAAGGTTAAGGTGTCATTCAGGGATGCATGTTTCTAAGGGGGGATAATGTACCACACTAGAAAGTTCAATGACGTAGACTGGAACCTCTTAAAATAAATAATGTTAAAAATTCTTTTTCTTGACCTAAACTAGTGTAAATAACTTTATTTGGAAGTATTAGAGCCTACATGTCAAAGGATTACCATGACGTCTGAAAAATAGAAGTAGATACTCAAGTCTTTGAAGGTGTCAAAAAGTTGTATGAAGTCTTATAGTTGTAAAAATACTTTTAATAGGTAAAATAATGTTTATAGGGTCAAAACTTTTAGTTATGACTCACCAAGGAAAAACCAAAGGTTCCTTGAGGAGGCACCGATTGTTTGAAAGGGGGATGCAAAGGCAATGACCAACCTTCTTCTTTTTCGAAGTTGTCACATGTCGCGCATCCCACACTTGATAGGAAAAATTTAGCTTGAGATACAAGGAATTCACGATGCTGACCGCCTCAACATGGACTAAAAAAAAGACATGGAAGTATCCCCGTGACGCACAACCATTTTCCATAACTGATCATGTCGTTTTAAAGTTAACTTTCCTTCAAAAAAAAAAAATTAAGTGAGGGGGTATTTTCTTTATTTATGGGATGTTTATATATTCATTTCAAGTAAGCTTTATGTGCTGTTTAACCACTCAAATCAATTCCCCAAATTAGTCTCACTTCTCTCTATATTCTCTCTCTACTCAACCTCCATTGAAAAACCAATTTCATATGTTTTTCACTTTAAATTAGTGGGAAATGATCAAATAAGGTATGGAATATTGATTCATCAATTAGTTTCTCCATGATTACCATTAAAACTTCTATTTTCGAATTCAATATTGCGACCAAAAACTATGGTATTTGATATAGACATGGCTTGAACTCAAAGTCGTTTTCTTTTTGTTATGTACCTTTTATATTGAATATATTAGAATCAATTGATGATTTGTAATAGGTAATGCAACAGGTTGGGACATCCTAGACATACACATGAGATAAGGGCTCCTCCATTAATTTAATAGGTAGAGTCCATAAAAGAAATTTCCCTATCCCTTAACTACGTGCCCCCGCAAGAGTTTTCTAGTGGATCATTATAGTAGCTAGTACGTATGTTGTTTTTTCTGTGGGGCTTTATGATACCGTAATCCATGTAACCTCTCACGGTCTATGGCGGTTCTAGGTTATCTTCCCCTAAGTAATAAAGTAACTAATGAAGCAAGAAATAGCCTATGATATCCTAATAAGTTTAGTAACTACAAGTGTGGGTATGAGACTTTACTTGTTCATTGCATTGGTAGGCTTTGTGGGCTTTATAGGTACTTCTTTGTAGTGATGAAGTAATATGAGAATATGTATGTTTAATGGATAATAGTTGATGTGAACATATCCTTATACATCAATGTTACTCTTGATCCATGTAATTCACTTATGATTGTTGGAATAATGAATGTAATTGTATTATGTCTGGCCCAGATGGTTTTGTGGTAACGCTTGGTAGACTTGGTAGTATGGGATGTTAACTCTACATTGCAAAAGTAGACCCTAGGAAGTTCCAAGGTCATGCCTTCATTCTAATTTTTTCATTGTTAGGGTACTGTTTTAGGTATTGTATTGATGATGTAATACATTTTCAAAAACTACATAAATGCATACTATACATGTGACAGTCCCTTTTAAATATGTTAATGGTTCTATCCATAGATAGAGAATTAACTGTACTCACCCATTTCTCCCTTTTTCCTATATTGAGTATAGTCTCCGGCTTATTGGTTTACTCCTACATCCTTGAAGAAAGCTTGGACTCTTTAACTCCAAGACTTGTGGTAGGTCCTCAAAGATTCGAGGACTAATGCACTTGATGTTACTTTATGATTTCTCTATTTATGTAATAGACTTAGAAATATTTTTATGTACTTGTGTTCTAATTGACTATTGTGTATAAAGATCTAAGGAACCTATTTTATGATTTTTGTTGAACTTGTATTAGTAGATGGTGTATGTATTACAACGACATTAGATTCTTACTAGTCTATCTTACAAAAAGGAAGTTGAACTTTTATTTTGAAAAGATTTAAATTTCCTCATTATTTCAAGTTCATTATGAAGTGATAATTATTCTACGGGATTGTTGTAACGTCTAGGGTGTACTATCCAATTATTATGTTACCAGTCAAGCTAGAGCATAAGGCGATGTCGGTAATGAAGAGACTGAACTTGGATTTGACCGAAGCATCAAAAAATAAGGCTAAATGAGTTTAATGAGCTTTATGAGTTTCTGCTAAAAACATCTAGATGTCTAGCAATATATAAAGAGAAGAGGAAGATGTAGTATGATCAAACAATTGAAATACGAGAATTTGCGGTTGGATATCTTATGTTTCTATTTAAGTCAAGGTTGCGTTTATTTTTAGCAAACTCAAGTCCAAATGGACAGGCCCATTCCTCATAACCACAGTGTTTCCTAATAGATCATTTGAGCTTGAGGCCAAACTTCTTGATGCAGTCTTACTAATTAATGGGCAAGTGTTATGCCGCACAATTAAATCATGTGTTTCTAGGTAAGCAACCCATGCTTTCTCTCTAGGAAAAAATAGTTATTGTTTCCCATAAGGAAAGAGTTTTTGTTTTGTTAAGTTTTAATAGATGTTTCAGTCTTTTTGTCTTTCTGTGTTAGTGTTGCCTAGTGTTAAGAATAGGGTCTGTTTCTAGAATTTCTCCAAATAATAGAAAAAGAATTGAATAACTATTGTTACATCAGTAGGAGGACAAAATTAGAATACATAATGGTCTGTTTTAGAGGACTACAGACCCCATCGACGGCCCGTCATTCAATAGACGGACCGCCAATGGCGTTTGTATACCCTAGGTAAGCTTAAAAAACTATCTATGTCTAAGGGTTATCTATAGTCAAAATTGACGAACCATCAACGGGGTTTCGTGCGCTCTTCCAGTGAGCCGACCTGACCTTGCCTACTTTATTTATAACATACCAATTAAAATTCTTCCCCCTTTTTGTTTTATCCCAAATTCCTTCCATAACTATTTTCACCCATTAATTACCTCCCTAAATGACTCCACAATTCATCAAAACATTTCTACAATCCGTATTCTTATAACTTTCCGAAAATCCCAATCATCTCTCTCACATATATTCTACCTTTTCATACTCAAAAGTTTTGTGATAAGGTTCGGCAAGCGTTGGATTTCTCTTTAGATCGCACACCATTTTAGGCACACAACCGTAACACTCGCATTGCTTGTAAGGTAATTCGACTTCTCCTCACATTGAATTCTCTTTCATGATTGAAGATAGGAAGTTAAAAGTGTATTTTTTACCTTTAAACTAAATTCATAAATATTGTAGGCTAACAGTTTCGTAGTTATAAACCTTTGAATGCTAAAGAGTGACTGTGTATCATATTAACTACCCTACATTTGTTTGTCTAAGTCTAATCGTCATTTCTTACTTAGTGTTCCTTGATTTATACAAATCATTTAGAAATTTTATGAAATTGTAACCCTAGGAACGAGGAACTAGCATATGATATTTTGAAAAGCATGGATAGACTTAGTTGTTGTTCAAAATTGGTAACTAAGGAACCTCAAAAGTTTAATTAATAGAGGCTTGATATCTTGCACATACCTCAGCCTTGGGTTCCCAGCTATGGACCGCCGTTCTATTGATAGACCTTCGATTGGGTCTTGTAACGCCCAAAAATATTTACAACTGTCAAACGATGGATATGGAATACTATCACATTAGGGGAGCCCCACATAGAAATAACGCAGCGTACATGACCGCTCGGAGGTCTTATACAAGCCCATAGTTATCCTTCATCGCATCAACATAGTAAATTTGGCGGAAAATTTAGAACTTTTCATAGCACCTCATATACTAGAAACTTCACTTCTTATATATATAAACATAAGTCGTTAATCATAGTTAAATCCTAAGTCTCTTTGCCATCATGGACTCAAAAACATAGAATACATCTGGGACACGCCCCATTAAACATAAGACAAACCTATATAGCTTTTAATAAACATTACATTAAGGCATGAGTAGCGAATCCTTTTAACTTAAAGATCCCTCTCCTTGATCTTGGGAATCACATATCAAGCTCCACATTCATAGACATCCATTATGAATCCATTACCTACACTTTGTATAAAAAGTAGAGAAGAAAGAGATTAGTAAAAGAATGCACTAGTAGTGCAACCATGAAAAAACATGCATCTAGAAAAAACATTATCTTGAAATCATACTTCAAGCCTTATTGAGTAAATATATATAAATCCTTCATACCATAACATCTATATAATTCACATACGTCATATAAACATATTCAAAGGCCAAACATTACATAAGATCAAATTTAGAAATTATTTCATTATTTAGGCACATTAAAGTAAGCCCTTTTCCCCTTAACAGTGAAACAATCTCTCTTTTTTTCATTAACTTCCCAAGAAACCATCTAGTGATACTTGGTGCAGTGCATCACCTTAAGGCCACAAGAAAACAAACATACTATCTATACAAGGAAACACATACAATCACAGAAGTATAATGCAACTTAGACCTATTTAAGCCAAGATTAAAACGACATTACAGTGAAGTCCTATTCATTATGCATATATACTTATTTTACTTCACATAGAACCTTATTAGACTAAAATCATACTCCCAATCTAAGTATAGTAGTGCAACGTAGATGTAAGGTCCCATAACCTTACACATACCTAGTGAAGCTATCATGAGACCACAAATTTTTTCATCCAAGTCATATATAAACATAGTTAGAGGACACCACTTCATTTATGACTAGCAAGACCTTCATCGTGTAGTCAACAAGATCAACATCATACAACAAGACTCATATCATGCACATCTTCACAGAAAGTAGAAAACTACTATAATGTCATGAATTAGGAACACATTCATAGGGACATGAATTAGAACACCATCTTATAACATCCTAAGGAGATACGTGTGCAATGCCTAGATGGTCCGCTACTTCCACCTATACAAAGTAACCTACCATAAGCCATTATAGTTAGGGTCCTAGTCATTTACTTCCATTATCAATTTAAATTTAGAGAAACTATAAACTTAACCGTCATAGACCATGTTATTCTAAACATGGAATCCGGTGTCGAAAAAACCCACTCCGAAAGGAGGTGGTCTACTGGCCAAAGTAGAATCAAATGTGACATAGCTTTTTAGGTTGATCCACTAGCTAATATGCTATGGTGGCAACATAGTTGTGGAACTTAAAGGTTCATGTGCAAATCATCTTTATGCAAAGATTAGCATTGTAGTTATTCACTCTAACACCCTTTTTGGTTCATGAGGCTATCAATCCCATAAGGTTTATGGTGACCAACATTCCTACCATAGGAAGGTACACACACTCATATTCAAGTTCACTCGGCGCTAAGCTATGTACCCTCTGTTGAAAACCATAATTATACTTTTACTATATAGATTATAGGTATTGGAGAGTCATCACTTTATATAATTAACTCACAGGTCAGAGATGAAAGTTCATCAACCTAAATCATGTAAAAGATTTACTTCACATGAACATAGCATATGTAAAGCATCATCTAGTTTAAGGTACTTATGAACAAACCATTCAAGGCAACTCTATTGACTAGGTCTTCATACATGTGTGTGTGTATACATATATGTAGGAAAACCTTTGACATGACACATTAAGATATATATGCAATGCATACATTTTAAAAAATATAGAAACCAAAACAAGAACTATCCTATCAAGGTACACATGTGCAACGCATATGCCAAGTCCATTACCCTTGTCCATTTTAGTCCATCAATCTAGTCGCCCTAGCTATGGAAACACATATCATGCTTTCATGAACATTATCTTAACATGCATAGTAATAGACACTTATGAATATTATAACTACATTACATTTAGACACCACGACCTATAGTACTTATAACATGCATGTAAAGTGAGTATGTGGCTACATTGGTCAACATGATCACATAATGGCTATCAACAACATATTGAGGAACCCACCCTATTAGGACCACAATATACCTTCAATCATAAACCACACAACACACAAAATAGCATAGGCGGCAAGAAAACCTACATATTATAATCAAGACTCCTAACCTTTCCTATGTACCCATTCATATAAGGGGTACATGGGTAGGGGTCATTAATCATTAGCACTTCATTAATGGAAGCACCTACACATGATATTAGCATAATAATTTACATGCTCATAATAATATAACATCACCTGGATTTACAACTCAAGTAGAAGACTAGGCACAAGTCACACATAAAGTGATTAGCATAACCACTCGTTCACATAATCATCAATTTGCCTTCAAGGCCATGGTAAACACATATATAATGATTATAAAGTAAACACGGATACCATAAGTTTACCATACTACACAATGCCAAAAAAGGCTTCCGCAACATTACTATAAAGAAATAGAGAAGTAGAAGAGTAGAGGAATTCTTGTCGATCAATTAGTCTTTGGTCATCATTGAGCATTACTCTTTTATCAATAAATCAAGTATTTTAAGTAGCTTAAGTTACCATAATCATACATGAATTTAAGTATAATCTACTTCAAGGCCATGGTACAACTAGTACAACATATCATTAACACACTAGAATGTAGAAGGACATAGACCATCAACAAACTTCACTTGCATGGATTATAAGTCATATTTATTCAATAATATCAATCCAAGGAAGTATCTAATAATATTCTTAATCATATCTAAATCATTCTTAAATCTATTCAAGACCAAGCTAATATTGTAGGCATTAAACAGTCAATTCAACAAAACGTGGAGAGAATCGGCCATCTTATTAATTTTCCCAAAGTATTAATCATCACTCATATTTTATCAGTAAAGTACATGCTATGGCGTGGCTAATGAAAACATAGTCTAATTCAGTATAAGCATGCTTTGCATTAGGATTTCATGGAAGGTAAGTTTACATAGGTTAATCCTATTCAAACTATCATGCATTAATCCACATTAGATCCATTACATATAATTCATAATCTCGTTACATCATACGCAGTAGATAAGAGTCATTTTAACATAATTAAATCTCACTAGAAGCATGCTAGAATCATCCATCCATTGGCTAAAGCATGTAGGTCAATCATACCAAGTTTACTTTGATTTTATAACTAAGGGTTCATACCCACGGTTCATTAGTAATATCAACTTAAAAAACTAGCTACAATGATCTTTACCCAATACAAATCTCATAACAATCACTATGAATCCGAACTTACTGTGAACACATAGAAAATAGGCTAGTTTTGTTGAAATCATCATACATGTTACCATCAATATACTTACTATACAGTATACATAATAATATTAAGATTATTGAATCACAATTCAATATGCATAAGCTCAAGATTATAAAGCCATACATAGGCTAAAATTGAGTTTGCGATAGAGCATGGGTTCATCATGAAATTGGATTGAAAATCATGTACAAATCAGTATATAGTAATAAAAACATTCATATG
Source organism: Solanum lycopersicum (assembly GCF_036512215.1). Lineage (NCBI taxonomy): Eukaryota > Viridiplantae > Streptophyta > Magnoliopsida > Solanales > Solanaceae > Solanum > Solanum lycopersicum. The sequence goes on from NC_090807.1 coordinate 14,521,167, forward strand.
ATGTTTTTGGGATCAATTAAAGAAAGAACACATGGTTAGATTGAAGAAGAAGAACTTTGATCATAAACATTCTTTGAAAACTTTGAGATTAACTCTCTGGATTGAAGGATAACTAGAGATCAAGGATTAACATACATTTATCTACATGTAGACCTCTGAATCATCGTGATTCATCAATGGAAATCCAAGATCCAAGCTGTTCTTGAGCTTCACCAACAATGGTAGTTTCTATAGAGAATATTTTTTAGGGAAAAGATTTAATTCGTGGGAGAGTATTTGAAATGTGTTCTTCATGTGTTAGATGACTTATATACAGCAAAAAATATCTAAATAAACCTATTAGAATAATTTTAGAACGTGGGGTGAATTTTCCATTCAGCCTTTAAATAAAAGAGATGCTGGTACCAATTTATAGGCCACCATCGACGGAGCAATCGACAAGACGTAAGTTAGTCTAATGGCCGTCCATTGGTACTTGGCAAATGTTTATGTTGAGACCTTCCCAAGAAAAATAAGAATCGATGAGACCTCACCAATGGTCCGTTGGTTTACCAACGGTACATCGTTTTGTTCGTCGATTTACACTGCCTAGGCAGTGTCTCGACCAACCTGGGTCCTTCTTGTGGGGACTTTGGTGAAGCCCTTTATAAGTCATACAAAGAAGTTTTCAACGTAAATACGAACCTTAAAAATTTGTAGACATTTCGCATAAGTTTCACTCAAAATAAACACCAGCAATTCATCCAAACAGGCTGACCCCATCAGGACACAAGTTGAGTGTCTTAAGGACTATCTTTCAAACTCCTTGGACGTTCTTGGTCATTTAACGTCAAAACTTCTCGAAACTCCATCTACGATATTTAAAAATCATTATAACTCATTTATAAAATTCTTAAGCTTATTATATACAAATATAAGCATTCAGAGACACATGAGGCACATAGGCGAATAGTCGTCAAACGACTTGGTCATCCCTTGATGTTAAATTTCCAAACCAACTCAAACTTTACACACTTCCTCTAACCATATTATAATATATTTTAGGACCTTATAACATTAACACAAACACATTAGGCTCTATACACCCTAACTTATTTAGGGGGTCTTACAATATCCGCCTTTTGGGAACATTCGTCCTCCAATGAAACTTAGGGCTCTTTAATCACAATAAGGATTTCAGTGTACCTTAGTGTTGTTCATACCATTTAAAATATCGTCAAAACATTTTAGCACTCAGTACACGCATGCAAGAAAAAACATTAGTCACTCACTCTTAAATGCATTAAACACAAAGGCTTTTATTCTGTTCAGAAAATCCTTATCCTAATCATAACATGGGCATTAAACATCAATTCATTTAGAGCTTATTATTGAGACTATTCTTTAAGTCACACGTAGAAAGATTTCAACAACACTCATGAAGAAATTAGGCACTCATACATCAATGGAAATAAACTTGAGTTAAATTAATAAGCGAAGATCTTTATAGTTAGACATAGTGCCATGAAGTTCATACTCAAACATACCATGCTCAGTGGTATCCATGGAGGAATGTCCTTCTCCTAAACACACTTACATGCATCGCGAGTTCACACCTAAGCAAAGTACAAGGTAAATTTCTTTTTTTCTTTTTAAAATAGAGATTCTAAATTTTTATCAAAGACATGAGAATGTATTCTTCTTAGTGAAGTCTAAATGGTAAGTCACACAAAGTACATCACATTGAATAGGAAGTCAATTCACAACATTCCGATTTCTAAGATATTTCTCACCTTCATAGTAAGCATCATTTGAGATGAATAACAAAATTCATAGGCACACACATGAGCACTTAACTAATCATGCTTTCACTTTCTAAGGATGAGCCTACATTATGCATTCCAAATCATAATACTTACGTAGTTTTCAAGAGTCTCAACATTTTCATTTTAAAGAGACACCTTTTAATTATAAGGCTTAACATTATACCTCACAAATGACTAGAACAAGTTTCTTATCTTACCTCTTGAAGTCAGATGCACAATACAAATGAGAAAACATGGATTTTATCAAAAAAATTCTTTCATACACTTTGAATCTTAAAATATCCTTAAGGTGATGTCAATAAATACACACCAAACATATAAAGTTCATGGAATTCATACTTTATGCAAGACTCTATTCATGAACAATCATATAAGGAATTCATTAGATTCAAGTTAGAGTAAGAATAGAAGGACAAGGTTGACACTATATAAAACCTTACTACTCCATAACCATCCTCCAATGAGGTTAACCTAATCATGAGAAACTTAACCCAACCTTAAGAGGATCTTAACTAAACGACATTCGTTTTCATCACTTAAAGTGATTACAATTTCTGAAGGAATTTACAGTACATTATCAAAGGAACACCAACGTATTTTAAACCTTATCATCTAGGAAATTTATCCCCAATTATAAAGTTAGGTCATCTCATTCAACCACATAAGGGTTTCGTACAATACAATAGACTCCAAAGTCATACATCATTAGGGTAAACAATATAGGAGACTTAGTCTTAGGGACTCATTCTTTTCTTTCAACATTAATGTAAGGTAACTTCTAGGTCAATCAAACCCACATCATCACAGTACAAAGATAAGAGTACTACCTTCAACACTAGGGAAACACCAATTCCACAACATAAAGAGACTCACAACACAATTAGAAGTAAGAAATAATCCGACAACACATCATGCCATAAGACTCATTATTCATTCCAATTAAAAAATTTCCTTTTTACATTCATTATCATGTTCATATGCATCAACTCTATACATATAACATTTAATCATAGAATGATTTAGTTGATTTATCACAAATCATACTGTAAACTGTCTAATCATTACATTGAGCAGGCTTTCAAATTCAAAAATGCAACATTTAGGCAATTGATGGGAAAATCATGACACTATAAGTTACAAGACTTCACCAAGGCAATCATACTATCATCACACCTAGGACCAAGAATAAACGTAGGACTCCAATCCATATTGGGCAACTTATTAAGGAATACATGTATAAACAAGGAAACATTGAACACCTTTGAGTACAATATCTTAAGGTAGCATGCCTCCATAGGTAGTAACTAAGCATTTCAAGTTTAAATCGTAGCATAAGGCTACCACCATGCAAAACAATATAGGGACACATCATTCTAAAAAAAGACTCATTTTAACCATAATAACTTCTAACATGCTTTAACTATGTGATGACACACATTTTTTTTCCACATAACATGCTATTTTGTATAAGTTCCCATATATAGCCATAAATTAAATCATATCATCAAAACATGAAAAAATATACCTTCACATATACTCATTCAAACCATAGAACCTAGATAACGATTGAAACTCACCTCTTCCGCCTCAAGCATAGAGATAATCTCATTAAAGCAATCTCAACTAAAAGACAACAGGAGAGAACATAAGAGAGAGATCTTATAGAAGTAATTTTTATGACACGATATGATAATGATGAAGAAGGAAAACTCTATCCTCCTATAGCCTGTTGAACCTTTTGATATGTCGTGAACCACCACAAATGATATAAGACTCTCTTAGACGTGGAAATATGACACTTCATGGACACTAAACTAGTTTTAAAACCTCATGCTCTAACACCACCTTTTTCATATCCGAGGAGAACCCTCTAGAAGTAAAATTACATACTATCCTCTCGGAGGTCTTATACAAGCCGATAGTTATCATTAATCACATCGACATAGTAACTTTAGAAGAAAATTTAGAACTTTTCATTGTAACTTATATGTTAGAATCAATACTTCTTATATATATAAAAACATAAGTCGTAATACATCGTTAAAACCTTAGTCTATTTGACATCTAAAACTCCACAACTTTAAAATACATTACAGACACGACCTTTAAAACATAAGACATAACTATGTAACTCATAATAAACTTTACATCAGGACATGACTTAGGAATCCTTGAACTTAAGGACCCCTTTCTTTGATCTTGGGATTAACATGAATCTCTTCAATCATAGATATACTTAAATCATCTATAGTATACACTGTATAAAATGTAGAGAAGAATGGCATTAGTAGAAGAATGCACTAAGTATTGAAACCATGCAAAACATGCATTTAAAAGGGACATTTTTTTGAAATTATACTTCATGCCTTTTTGAGTAGTTCTATATAAAACCTTCATACAATAGCATTTATATCATTAACATATTTCATATAAATAAATTCAAAGGCCAAACATCACATAAGATCATATTTAGAATTTATTGCATTCTTAGGGCATATTACAGTTAGCCATTTTTTAATTTACAGTGAACCATCTTCTCATTTGTTCATTAACTTCCTAAGTATCCCTCCAGTGATTCATGGTGCAATGCATCACCTTAAGCTCACAACAAAACATAAATTCAATCTATACAAGGTAAACATACCAATATAGAAGTATAATGCAACTTAGACATGTTTAAGCCAAGACTAAAAGGACATTATAGTGAATTCCTAGTCATAATGAACATATAGTTATTTTACTTCACATAGAACCTTATAAGACCTAACTCATGCCCCGAATCTAAGTCTACTAGTGCAATGTACATGTAAGGCGCCATAACATTACACATACTTAGTAAACCTATCATGACACCACAAGTCTTTACATCCAAGTCATATATAACCATATTAAGATGAAACCTCTTAATTTATATCTAGCAAGACTTTCATCATATATCAACAAGATCAACATCATGCATAAAGACTCATATCATGCAGCAAGTAGAAAAATACTACAATGTCATGCATAAGCAACACATACGTAGTGACATGCATTAGAACACCTTCCTAGAACTTCCTAAGTAGCTACTAGTGCTCGTCTAGACGGGTTCATTCCTTCCACCTATCCTAAGTAACCTCCCTTAAGTCATTATAATTAGGGTCTTAGTCATTTACTTTTATTTTCAATTTTTATTTAAGGAAACTATTGTCTTAATCGACTTCAACCATATGATGCTACACATGGAATCCGGTGTCATACAACCCCAGTCTGAAATGAGGTGACCTACCGGCTAAAGTAGAACAATCTACGACATAGCTTTCTCGGTTGATCCAGTGTTTAGTATCTTGTGGTGGAAACATAGTTATGGAACTTGGAGGTACATGTGAAAACCCTCTTTATGCTAAGAATAGGCATTATAGTCCTTAACTTATGGAAACATCACTATAACACTATTTTTTGGGTCATGAGGCTATCCATACCATGAGGTTTATGGCGAACTACCTTCCTACCATAAGAAGGGACACACAATCATATTAAAGTTCACTGGGTACTAAGCTAAATTCCCTTTATTGAAAACCTTTATTATATTTTACTATATAAAAAAGGGTTAAGGAGAGCATTCCATCATATCCTTAACTCATAGGTCATAGATGGAAGTTCATCAACCTAAATCATCTAAAAGAAATCCTTCACATGAACATATCATATGTAAAGCATTATCTAGTTTAGGGTTTATATGAATATACCATTGAAGGTGCCTCTCGTGACTAGGTCTTCATTCATGTGTGTGTCTATAGATATACGTGAAAAAACCTTTCACATGACAGAGTAAGACACACATGTCATACATACATATTCATACATATAGAAACAAAAACTAGAACTATCGTATCAAGGTACACATATGTCATGTATAGGCAAAGTCCCATACCCTTGCTCATATTAGTACACCTATCAAGTCATCCTAGCTAAGGAAACACATATCATGTTTTCATAAGCATCATCTTGCAATGCATAGTAGTATACACTAGTAAATATGAGAACTACATTTCATTTAGACAACACGACCTATAGTACTTGTAACATGCATATAAAGTGAGTGTATGCGTATATTGGTGAACATGATAACATAATTGCTATCAACAATATATTGAGGCATCCACCCTCTTAGGACCACAATATACCGTCAACCATAAACCGCAAAACATACACAATAGCATAGGAGGCAAGACAATCTAAAAATTATAATCGAGACTCCTCACCTTTGCTATTTACCCATTCATATAAAGGGTACATTGGTAGGGGTCATTAATAATTAACACTTAATTAATGGAAAAACCTAAACATTATATTAAAATAATCATTTACATGCTCATAACAATATAACATAACCTAGATTCACAACTCAAGTAGAAGACTAGGCACAGGTTACACATAAACTGATCTTCATAATGACTCATTCATATAATCATCAATTTGCGGTAAACTCCATCATTAACAAATACATAATTATGATAAGGTAAACAAAAACACCATTAGTGGACCATACCACACAGTGCCAAAAAAGGATTCCTCAACATTACTATTAAGAAATAAAGATGTAGATGAGTAGAGGAATTCTTACATATCCTATAGCCTTTGGTCAACATTGACCATTACTACACTTTTATCAATAAATAATGTATAGGAAGTAGCTTAAGGTACCATAATCATACATGAAGTTAAGCATAAGCTACTACAAGGTCAGGCTACAACTAGTACAACATATCATAAACATGCTAGGATGTAGAAGGATATATACCATAAACAAACTTCACTTGCATGGATTATAAGTCATATTTATTCAATAAAATCAATAAAATTCCGTAGAAAATTATATACTCAATCATATCGAGATAATGCTTAATTCTCTTCAAGATCAAGCTACTATCGTAGGCATTACACAATTAATTAACCGTAGAGTTGAGAAAATAGTCCATATTATTAATTTTCCCAAAGTATTAATCATCAATCATATTTTAACAATAAAATACATTGTAGTAAACATATAATCAAATCATAGTCTAGATAAGACATTACTACAATTGCCAATAATGACGAATTCAGTATAAGCATGCTTCATATTAGGAACTCATGGAAGGATGGTTTACATAGGTTAATATTATTCAAACTATCATGCATTATAGTCACATTAGATCATAGGCAGTAGCTAACCATAATTTTAATGTAGTTGAATCTCACAATAATCTTGCTAGAATCATCAAATCATAGGCTAAAGCATGTAGGTCAATCTTACCAAGTTGTCTTTGATTTGATAACTAATGGTTCATACGCTAAATTTATTCATAATATCAACATAAGAAAGTAGCTACAATGAACTTTACCCAATCGAAATCTCATAAAAATCACCATGAATCCAAACATACAATGAACACATAGAACATAGTCTAGTTTTGTTTAAATCTTCATACATGGATTCATATGGATAATTAATACACAATTCACAATTAATATATATACTAGACAATAGACATATGCTTATTAAAAAAATTGAATCACAATTCGATATGTATAAGATCAAGATCGTAAAGCCACACCTAAGCTAAAATCGAGTTTGTGAAAGATCATGGGTTTATCATGCAATTCTTTTGAAAATCACGTTCAAATTAGTAGATAATTTTCACTAAATTGATGTGATGCTTTTGGAATGAACTTACGAAACAATACATGGTTAGATTGAAGAAGAAGAACATTGATCATAAACATTCTTTTAAAACATTAAAATTAACTCTCTATATCACACCTTTATCCATATGAAGACCTCTAAAACTTCATGATTCATCCATGGAAATCCAAGATCCAAGATTTTCTTGAGCTTCACAAACAATGGGAGTTTATAGAGACAATATTTTTTAAGGAAAATGTTTAATTAATGGGAGAGGATTTGGAATGGATTCTTCAGGTATTAGATGACTTATATACCCCCCAAAAGTAGCTAAACAAATCTATTAGAATCAGGCTAGTACATAGGGTGAATTTCCTATTCACCCCTTAAATAAAACATATGCAGGAACTAGTTTACAAGCCACCATTGATAGAGCAATCGACAGGCTGTAGGTCAGTCTACTGGCCGTCCATTGGCTTCTGTCGATTGGTACTTGGCCCATTTTTGGGTTCAGACCTTCCTAATCTAAGTACTAATTAACAAGAACTCACCAAGGGGCCGTTCGTTGAACAACTAGCCTTCATTTTGTCCGTCAATTGACACTACCAAGGCAATGTCTCGACCAACCTTGTGTGATTCTTGTGGGGCCCTTTAGAAATTATACCCAGACGTTTCCAACGTAAATATGAACCTTAAAAGGTTTTAGACCTTCCACATAAGTTTCACCCAAAAAAACACCTACAACTCGTCCAAACAAGCTAGGCCCCATAAAGACACACGTTGAGCGTCTTAAGGGCTATTTTTTGAACGCCTTGGACGTTTTTGGTCTTTTGACCTCCAAACATCTCAAAACACAATATACCGTAATTAATCATCATTATAACTCATTGAAAGATTTCATAATATATTGTAATAAAAATATAGGCATGCATAGACACATGAGGCACATAGGCGAGTAGTCGTCGAACATCTTGGTCGTCTCTAGATGTTCGACTTGCAAACTACCTAAAACATTATACACTGCCATTAAATAATATTATGAGACATTTTAGGACCTTAGAACCATAATTAAAACTTGTGAGACTCTAGACACCCTAGCTCATTTTGGGGGTTTTACAACTACGCTCTATCGATTGATCGAAGGGTCATTCGGTACATTCGCCATTTCTATCAAAGATAATGTTATTAAACCAATCCAATTGCAAGAAGATTCCAAGAACATTAGATCAATATATGGACCGTCGAAGGGGCTCTTCAACATGAATTGCAATATGGAATTGTTTTTAAATTTTTTTTAGCGTGTTGTAAGTTTTGTTGCTCAAAACCATTGCTCAACACATACAATGTCTCTAAAAACCAAGTGGTTTAATCCAAAAAGGTCAAATAAAAGTTGTTCACCCCGTCGTATCTATTCATTGATGAAGACAGTGACACAAAGAAGGACCCAACTTATATTCCTGCAGACACTAGAAAACCAAAAAATCATCCCGAGCCAATAGGGGTACCCTACGAAAGGTGAATCGTGATGTAGTCATTTCTTCTAGTTTGATCAGGATTACACGCTGTTTGGCTCACCAACTCGGGTTGGTTCCAATACAAAACGAGGCTTCGCATAGGGATCCGCCTCAACCATAACTTTAGGATCAGGGTCAACAAGGTCTTGAAAGTCCAGTCGGCCACTATATTAGGTTAAAATTCTGAGGGAGCCACAAGATCCGAGGAACAGTAATAACAAACCTTGTTGATGAGTCTAGTAGCTCGGAGACTACACATGCACCTGTACCCCAACTAAATGATCCTTCTTCGATAGCCGGTGAATAAAAGAGGTTTTGCATCAAACGACAATGGCATGTTTACAAAGATGCCAAGATGATAAATAAAAAGGGGATGATGACAAATCTAATTACTAAGGATCAATGAGTCCTCACAGAGAATCTACATACCATGCTTGAGGTGCACCAACTATTCAACATCCACATGTTTTGCTAGATTGTAGAATAACTAAGCCAATACATCAAGGAGATTTTGCAAGAGTTATATGCTTCCTATGCTTCCACTCTCCAAGAGTCATTTCACAAGCGGGCCAACCCTTCAAAACAAGAACCTTTCACATACACTACTGTTCGAGGATGACAGGTTGACATTTCACGAGCCACTATCTGCGTATTTCTATATGGTGAACCACTAGTATAGGCTGGAGCCTCAACACTACGGAGTTTGACTACATATGAGACATAGTCCCAGGTAGTGATTTTCAGTGTAGTGCGGATAAGCGGGAAGCTGTTAAAATAGGGCTAGAATAATAAATTTTGGTCGATGGTGAGAGGGTTGCATGATTCATAGAACCACAAGATTTATTTAAGAAGGCTACACTAACTATTGTGGCTAATTTTTTTTAGTTTGTTTATCCGTAACACAATATCCACTCTAATTCTCACAACGTACACACGTGGGAAAGGGAAATCATGCTGGTAGCACCGGTAGCAGGATGGAATCCACTTCGCACAATTGATGTTGGCGGAGATACATGAGAGGGTGTTCAAGACCTCAACCACGTAACCCTTTCCGTGTTAGATACTTTAGTTATGCAAGGATGTTGGATTGCCTATATGGAACGGTAATACACTCCATCGAGAGACCGTGACATTGGATATAAGTATCATAAGAGATGAGGATAATTTAGAGACAACTCAAAAAGGGACCTAGATTGAGGTCCCTCGATCTCTTCCCTGCATGCAACAAGTAAGGCCCCTAGCTCGTTGAAATCCACACCACCAGCCGAAGCAGCGATCCCTCTAATGATGCCTCTATAGAGAGTCTAGAAACTAAAAGCGTAGATGGCCACCCTTCTCTATGATATACAGCCATGGATGTAGAAGTCCATTGTGAAGGTCGAGGAATTCATAGAGAAGTTGGTGTCCAAGGAGTCAGAGTACAAAATTTAGGTGGTTCATAAAAACCTTGACGTTTTGAGATTTGTATTCTAGCACGACCATTTCCATCCACTTATCAAACTACCATCCAGACTGATCTTTCCACCTTACGAGCCGATGTTTATGCAATCTTCAATATTCAGGGGACTGAGTTGGAGCATTCCCTCACAAAGCTAGTCAAAGATGTCGTTCTTGTGTCCTTGTTCGAAACTCCAACTTATATACACCCCGTACCCCAGGTTTGTGGCAAGAAGCAACAATTTAGCCATACTGTTGAGGCCGTTGATCAAGCCCATGCAATAAAAAAAAGTAGATGTAGCTGGAACATCTCTTCGGTGATGTGCACCACATGTTTTCTTCACCTACAATCCTAATGTTTATGAAATATTGTGCACTGGGGTCAATTGAATTATTTTTTGTTGGGTTGGGGTAAATGGAATGTGAGTGATAGGATTAAATTTGAGTATCCCAACTCACAGTCCTCTCTTGGGGTTTTATTTTGTGTGTTCTTTTTCCCCAAGACACTACTAAAATTTAAGTTAAACCGTCATGTATAAGTGAGTGTATGTGTCGAAACATGAAATACTGAATCATGATCGCTAATGAAAAATGGTACCCCATGAAATTGTAGTGCTTGCATGTATAGGTTTACATGAAAAGGCACCAACTACCTAACCACCAACTAAAACATGACCTAGTAATTTGGATAATCTTATAGTGTAACGCTGTGCCAATGAGTGTAAGCATATTTGAGTGTTGAACAATTGTTGCCTTACTAGAATATTCCCGATTAGTCCTGCTATGGGAATCTACTCTAGAAGCTAGGAACATATCATATTCCCTTGTATGAAATAGCCCACGTTAAGGTTGAAAGGGGTTGACCAAATGAAATAAAGGTCCCCCTTTATCCAAATATGTTGAGCGTGTAATAGACCATTTATTTTCCTTGCCAACTCACCTTCCCATAGTCTAATGTTTTGGCCCTAGTCCCTCCTTGGACATGTGAAACTATACATAGTCCAAAAGCCTACTTTGAGGATTGATAATGCAAAAAGTTATATCATCTTTTACCCCATCCGAGAACGGGTATTGTGCACCTCAACATGTGGTAAATCAATCAGCTGAGGGTGGTTATTATAAGTGAAGACCCAAAAGTGGGTTTGAAAAGAGTTTGATGTAGAAAACAAAAGCATATGTAAGAGAAGGATGTGACTAGATGAAAATGAAAGAACAATTGAAAAAAAGGATAAAGAGTTTTCTGAAGAAACAAAATACAAAAAAATGAAAGTCACATCTAAGGGTGAAATAAGGAAAAAAAGACGAGTAAAGAAATAGGGGCTAAACAACAAAAAGTGGTTTAAATCATAGCGGTAATGTAAAGGAGGGTAGATAGTCACTAAATGTAACAAAATGAACAAGACCTTACCGTGATCCTACAATACATAGTAAGATATTACTACCATGATCCTAGAGTCTAGTGTGGTGACCTAAGTAGCGAAGATATGGGCAAGCCTATGGCATAAAATGACAATAGTATTTTAACTCATTCTTGAGCGTGAGAGTTATAATAGATCCTTCTACTTATACTTCATAATCAATTTGTTAAAAAGTGAGGATTTCTTCCGAAGTGAGGGAAGTAGCTACATTATGAGAATATTTGTACTTCAAAATAAAAACAATAGAGGTGTCTGTTTCATGGTGACTTTGTATCATGATATAATGTGCATAAGTTAGCATGTTGAGATCGAGGCGTAGGCATGAACTCAATTAAGAAAGAGTCGGGACATATAGACATGTGATTAGTATAATTTAAAGTGTCTGCATCAACACAAGTGTCATTTATGGACATAGTGTGTTTCTTAAGGACAAGCAATGTATTTATTTAGAGGGTGTTGATGTACCATAATTTCATTGTATGTATACTGCATGTCACCTAATAGTTGTGTGTTTCTAGAGTATTTTTTATTGGTTGTGTCTTGTTTTGCAAGAAAGACGTTCAGGCATAAAACCAAGAAGACAGATAAAAAAGTGCAAAAATAGACCAGTGGAGGCAATGGACGGTTCATCATTTAGTCAACGCTCCTCGGGTATTGATCATAAAAAAGTAGCCCAGGCATTAAAGGGAATTAGGAAAATTTTACCAAGTGTAGAACTATGATTGACGAACAATCCTGATGAACCGTAGTTTGCGACTTCGAGGTTCCAGTACCTGATATTTGAAATATCTAAGTATGGAGTCACAGACAAGAATCGACGGACCATAGATGGAACGACGAATAGTCTTTTTGATCCATCTTTTGATTCAGAGAGGATGCCATCAGGTGATAAAAAAATTTCTTTAGGTCTTGACTGACGAAGCTATCCACAGATAATCGATCGTTCGATGGCCGTCAAGTCTATCTCATTTATTGAAGGCATCCTTGAACAAAACTCTCCTTTTATGAATTACTTTCTTATTAATACTTCATTTCATTAAATAGGGGATTAAAAACTCATTTTTGGGGGTTAACTACCATTACTCAGGTTCTACTTTATGTATTGGGTATTAATTTTTGCAACTTTGGCAATTTATTTAAATATGAATTTGGTTTTGGAGTTTTTGGTTTACCATTAAGGTGTAATGCTGATTTTATTCTTCTTTCTAAGTATGTTCATGATTTCTTTATCTAAAATCATGAATTCTTATCATGCTAGTATGGGTAATTGAATCAGCAACTAGGGTTGTGATTACCATAAGGGAATACCAACGTAGAACAAGTAATTATGCAATTCTTGACTAGTGTTTGTGCATGAACTGATAATTCTTTCATTTAGAAGTCTTTTTAACGAGTGCATGCATTGAAAATCGCCTTGTTCCTACTTGCTAGACCAATGAGGTAGATAATAGGTTAAAATTATCCACATATATATAATACTCTTAAAGTCTAAAGTTTAATCTAGAGCATAACATGAGAGTCTAAGAGTTTTAACGCTGTTTAAAGTTAATTATAATATATTTGAGTCATTTAAGAAGTTTTAGAATAAAAATGTCAAGGAACGTCCATGACTTCCACAAACTAGTTCAATTAGGTAATTGTGTGCCTTAGCCTATTTGGCTAAGTTTTAGGAGTCGAAATATGATGAAATATGGTTGTAAGGTATCTAACATGTATTAGAATCAGGTATAATGGAAATTTACGGGTACAAATCCCCAAGAACCAACCGAGCGACATTGAGTTGGACCCTTGGAATTTCGTGAAAGTTGCCAAGAGGCAGTGTGCAAGGACGGATTGCAAGCGAAGTCTCCTAGTGCAATCGACGGGTCTTCGATGGCCAGCGTCGATGGAAACTTAGACAATTTTGTGGGAATTAATTTTGTACCACTCTCTGAAAAAAATGACTAATGTGCAGGACAGATGTGAACAGTGCTCGTCGTTTCACAAACGGGATGTTTGTCGTGGTTTTGTCTGTCAACGCACTATTTTGCTGCACATTTTAAGGTAAGTTAAATTATTTAATTAGGTGGTTAGCTCACTAGTTAGGGGTTAAGGGAATTCTAGTTATGTTAGTTAATTAACTATATAAAGACCCAAACCTAATTAAACTAACCTAACCCTCATGATTCCCAAAACCCAATTGCTCTTCCTTCTCTCTTTTTTCTCTCTCAAAGGAAACCCCATTAAAGAAAAAGAAAAGGGTGGGTTCTAGGGATAAAGAGGATCAATTTTATACCTCGGACATCATCGATTAGTAATGTATGTGATTCCTTTCACCTTTGGTATGTCTTTCCCCAAAGGGGTCATTCAAATTGATTTCCAAAGTATGAAAATTCAAGAAGATTTACTTCCATTACGCAATTGCTCTTTTGAATTTCTTTGTTTATGATTTATCTTTGTAATTATGATTATATTAACATGTATTATTAATTAATTATACTACTTCTTAATGATTTAACCTAGTTTGTGGAAGATGATCTTTTTCCCTTTGCACTAGGTTGTGATATTGAACTGAATTGTATAGGCATTTACTCAATTGGCATGGTTAGTGTGTGAATTACAATACTCTGTTGTTATCATGCTAATTATGAGTAAATTTTGATATACTTCTATCCAATTATTCTAGTTCTTGGGTAATTAACCTAGGTTGTGTAGTAGATTATGAACTTGATATAAGTTTCGAATTCTAGGCTATGAACTAGTGATAAATTGTTGTGTAGTGATCAATTGACTTCATTATTATATTGGTTACTATTGATTGATTATATTATACCATTATTGGGTTGAATTGGATGGTTGATTGTAAGACCTTGATGATGGCATTGTGGATGAGATTGAGTAAGGCTTGTGATATTTATTCTATACTTCAATTATAATTACTTGTGATAAAGTGATGATTTTGTATTGAACTATAACTTATATTAATATTGATAGGTTTAGTATGCTGTTTAATTTAAATGTCTTGAACTATGGATTTTCAGTTTTTGGCTAAGATGTAAATTTTATAACGATGGAGATAACTTACCAATGTGACTTATTATGATGTGACTAAGTAACTCTGCTAATCTCACATGTATCAATTGTAATGAAAGGAAAATACTCATCCAATTCTTATTGACCTATGATGATGATTGTTATATAAGGGATAGGCCCTATGACATACATTAAGCTATAATTATTAATAAAGGCACTAAAGACATCTCAAATGGAAATCTAGCTTAGCACCGAGTAAACTTGAGTGAGGTGTGTCCATTCCCATATAGGGAAGGTAGTATTACTAATGTACGTATGAGGTTTGAGACTATAATGAATGTAGAATAAATAGGATGCAAATTTTATATGTCCTAGTTCATGAACTATGTTGCCCCTATAGGAATACTAGCTAGGGGATCAACCTAGATGCAATGTTTATCTTTTGGTAGTACCTTGGAAAATAGTCTGCCTTCCTTCGGTGTAGGGTTCCATAATACCGGATTCTACATTATCTCATATGGTCTATCTCGATTAAGAGAAGATGCTCCCAAAAGTTAAAATAAACAAAAATAATGAGCTCTAACTAGGATTACCTAAGAGGTTTAGATTAGTTTAGGTAAGGGTATGAACATATGGGGAACACAAATACCCTAGTTATTTACTCACCTTGATAACAACCAATGTTTTATTTTTTTCACTTGATAATCGCACTTAAAGTAATTTGTTTCACTTCCCCCTCCTATTCTTTTACTTAATTTCTTTGGAAATACCTTGACGAAAAAGGGATAATCATGAATTAAAGTTAAGTCTAAACCATTTTCCTCGTGGAATAGACCCCAAACCTAGTAGTTGGGTTATTTGTTTCATAACGATCGCTTATGCTTCTTCACTGAGGTGTAATTTGAGCGTATGACACCCCAACCGAATCTCCAAAACTACAACATTCATAAGAATCATCCTGACGTAACAACTCACACATTGCATAGCACATAGCTCAAAAACAAAACTTAAACAATTTACATATCCTCAACATAAAAGTTTGATAAATTATATATCCTCAACAAAAATACTTTCCTTTTTATATAATAAAAAAGAAGATCAATATTCATCAATTACAAATTCCACAGAAAGACTCGCAAGATCAGCAAAACGCAATATGAGTTCACTAATGTTAATTATGTGCAATGTCAGGGAATGGAATGTCAAGTATAATAATGCATTTATGACATAGTGATACACTCCCGTTGTTTCTTATTTTGGGTCGCAAGGGAGACATATCTATACATTTGTTCATTGTGGCGTGCGACATGATCCTCTATAATACTAACCATGACGGTGCACGATGCATCCCTCAAATGATAGACATAAGGGCGCGCAAAACATCCATCGAAATGCTACATTCTCTTTAATTTATTATTCTTTCTCAATTCAAATAATACTTGTCACATCCATATCTCATTACAACAGAAATGACATATTCACAAAAAAAATGAGGAGATGACAATTTTCATAATAATGCACAATTCCAAACAACACAATTATTCAACACCCCATTAAAACCATTCTCACCATACCACACACCAACAATTAATCACATTAACTTTTATTACACCTTTTATCATTATAATTAACAATATTGTCAAGTCAATTCATCAGCAAGTTCGATTAATCCAAAACACATAATACAAGTGAACACACGAATTTCATACACTTAACAAAAGTTTAGAAATTCAATTACCTAAATTTAATAAGTATTTACTCTGTAAGTTGAGTCTTTCCCTTTAGTCGAACTTCAAACTCAAAGAAATCTATTCATAGTATAATTACAATAAGACACCCAAATTACTTTCTGTCTGGACTAGTCCTAAACATTTACTAAAATCCATAATAAAATTCCTAATATTGATGCCAATAACAAGTAAAAAAATTTCACATTCTCCAAATTAAAGACAAGTCCAATACCATAAATATAATTTTATTTACATAATTGTCACTTTCATGCAGCACCCCCAAGACTAACCAGCGTCGTCGTCCTTTTTGTGGACTAACACTAGTCTTTTAGCCTACATAATTAGATTCATTGGTCAAAACGCGAAAAAAATGTAAAACTTTTCATTACTTCTATATTGACGTTTACATCAATTTCTTAATACACAAAATACTTATATCGATTATACATTGACCCTTTGTATAAGAAGATTACATAATCTTCATGTTTTATTGCACACACACACACACACATATATATATATGACATATAAAATAGTCTAAACTGGAAGTTTCATCTGATAACCATATAACAAGAGTATAACAATTCTGGCCTCGCCCTTACATCATGAAACAAAGTCACGTATAGGCTGTACAATATTTAGTACAATATTGAAAAGGAAAGAACCTAAGAGTCTTAAATTAGAAAAACTTCATAAGATGCACATTGGCATTTCACCCGAAAAGTGAGGACCTTCCTAAATCGTAATAATAAAAATTCTAAATTTTCCTTCATGTTGTCTCAATGACCTTCAACGATCGAAATCTACAATGTTGGGGAAAAAGGGAGAAAATAAGGTTAGAACACCGCTTGTAATAGATATGAGACCATATGCACACAAATTATCAAATAATGCTAAAAACGGACATTTTATTAAAGTATGCCACTTACTTTTAAAATTTGTATGCACATTCAAGAAGATCATACCAATCAATAAAAGATATTCAGTAAGTGAAAACAATGTACATCTCAAGAACGACAATGATAAGTCTAGTCAAGTCATTATGCATATCCTTTAATTGAACACATAGTCAAAGAAACTAAATAATGAAGTTATAATAGCCACAAGAATGAATAAGAGTTCATTACAACCTAACCAAGCAAGACAATTACCCATGAACCCTTATTATGTTAACAAGTGCAATAACCAAGAAAAGCCCCGTAATCTTATTCAATTAGGTAAACTCAACAACAACCATGAATAACGTCCAACTTCACATGCAATATCATTCAAGAGTACATCTCATCATCTGTAATGACCTGTTTAGTCGTTTTGAACAACAAATTTTATTTCTGGAAAAACAGGCTGAGGCGACGGACCCCACGATGGATCGTCATGGGCGCGACGGACCGTCGCAGGGTCTCCTTTCAAAACACTTAGAAAATCTGAAATTGGGTACTGAAAATCGACTCTCTGAACTTCGTAACGGAATGGCAGGACAGACCGTCACAGACTCATCAGAGAAATTGAGTCTCTGAACTCTGTGACGGAGCAGCAGGACGGACGGTCGAAGGTGCGACATGCCGTTACAGGCTGTGTAAATCCAAGGCTGAGTTGTAATTCCTCAATTGTTTTAAGGGACGTTTTTGACTATTCTTGCTTTAATTATAAAGTAAGTGGGTTAATGTTAACAAGTCTAATTACTTGGGGGTTAAAAGAGGTAACCTTAAGTTAATTAGTAGGTTATAATTGCCACCTTTTATTCTTAATTATATACTAATTAGGGTAAAAGAAAGAGGGTTGGAATAAGAAAATTTGAAAGCACAAGAGAGGGAGAAAACGAACGAACAGGGAGAGGAGAAGAACAAAGCTTTAGGAATTTTCTTGCTTGATCACTAGTCTTCGGTGGAGGTAGGTTATGGTTTCTCTTATGATATTCATAGTAAACTCTTAATAGCGAAAGATATGTATTGATAATATTATAAACCCTGCTATGTGCTTAATTGTATGCTTGCATGAATGTAATTATATAATTGTGATTATATAAGCACGATGAACTTATTGAATCCCAAATCTTGCAAAACCCTAATCTCTTTGTTAATGATGAGGCCTTGGTATAAAAGAAGTGGTGATGAACTAATTAATGAGATTGATGATGCCTTGGTAAGAACAAAGGCTTGATAAATTGATAGAAGGAGATTAAGGGAACTGGGTGTCACGAACCGACACGTAGATTTAGGGGATCGAAGTGTCACGTTCCGACACATAGTAGTAGGGGATCGGAGTGTCCCGTACCGATACAAGAGAATTAATGAATATGAGGGAGCGGAGTGTCACGTACCGACACAAGAGAAATAAAGATAATGAATCTTGAAAGATGTTAATATACTCAGTCTAATGAACATAATTCCCAAATGAGTGTGGTATTGAGGCTTGAGTCCTCATGTGTGAACTTGACGGTAATTGTTAATGATATAGTACTTGCTGTTGCTACATGTTGAGTATCATAGTTGATTTTATGATATTACTTGGTATATATGGATTTCTATTTTGAGTTGGCCGATGATATCTACTCAGTACCCGTGTTTTGTACTGACCCCTACTTTTATGTTTTCTTCTTGTTTACTTGTGGAGTGCAGCAAACGTGCCGTCATCTTCGATTTAACAGTAAATGTAGCCTGTCTTCATCACATCAGATCTTCAGGGTGACCTAATGTTTGTAGCTTGGACTGGATCTTCCTCTTCATGTCTTGATGCCTTGAAGTTCCGGCATGGACTAGCTTTTATGTATTTTTAGCTTCTTAGAAACTCTTAGATTTAGTAATTTGATCATAGATGTTCTTGTGATGATGACTTCCACATTTTGGGAAATAATAGTTATTGAATTGGTTTTATTGATGAGTTTAAGTCTTCCGCATTATTTTATGATGATATTACATTGAAATGTTAAGGTTTAGATTGGCTGGTTCGCTCACATAGGAGGGTAAGTGTGGTTGCCAGTCGCGGCTCGATTTTGGGTCGTGACAAACTTGGTATCAGAGCATTAGGTTCGTTGGTCTCATCAAACAAGAACGAGTCTAGTAGAGTCTTAAGGAACGGTAGGGTGACGCCTTTACTTTTCTTTGAGAGTCTATAAGACTTTAGGAAAATTCCATTCTTTCTTTCTTTTTTTCATGCTATTACTTGGATCCAATTGGTATCTTGGTGATACAAATTTGTATTTGACCATCTTCACTCTGTTTCGCAGATGGTTAGAACTAGAGCAACAACTGCGCCAACACCAATGTCGGCAAGACAAGAAGCATCCGAGCCAGCCACTGGGGCTGTAGCTAGAGGAAGAGTAGCGGCAAGAGGCTGTGGAAGAGGTCGTGGGAGGACGTCCTCTAGAGGAAGAGGACAAGCACCTAGCCCATCTGATGCTAGGGTGGTGACTCCTCCACCTACTGAGGAAGTAGTAAGAGAGGGTGAGGAAGGGGAGAATGAACAACTGCAAAATGAGGAATTGCCACACCAAACTACCCCAGAGATGATCAATCAGGTTCTCTCTTATCTTAGTGGGTTGTCTGATCAGGGTCAGGCCCCTCCAGTGTTTTCTACACCAACACCTCTGGTTTCAGAGGTACAACATGCAGCCACTATGGCTCCTCGTATGGATGCCCCATTGGACATAGGCACGTTTCCACGTCTAACTACTGGGCCTATAATGACAAATGACCAGCATGAACTTTTCATGTAAGTTCTTGAAATTGAAACCTCCAGTCTTCAAGGGTGCTGAATCTGAGGATGCTTACGATTTTCTGGTTGACTGTCATGAGCTACTACACAAGATGGGTATAGTAGAACGGTTTGGTGTTGAGTTCGTTAGTTATCAGTTTCAAGGGAATGCCAAAATGTGGTGGCGGTCACATGTTGAGTGTCAACAAACAGAGGCACCACCTATGACTTGGGCCTCATTCTCTAGCTTGTTTATGGAAAAGTATATCCCCCGGACTCTGAGAGATAGGAAAAGGGATGAGTTCTTGAGCCTAGAGCAAGGTAGGATGTCGGTCAATGCATATGAGGCTATGTTTCATGCACTATCCAGATATGCCACCCAACTTTGTTTCAGTTCACAAGAGCGGATTCGTTGTTTTATGAAGGGGTTGAGGTCAGAGTTGCGGATTTCAGCCTTACAGGTAGCGGCTACGGCAAAATCCTTCCAATAAGTGGTAGATTTCGTAGTAGAGGTGGAAGGAGTGAAGGCAGATGAATTCACCATGGCATCGACATCAAAAAGGTTTTGAAAGGGAGGTGAGTTTAATGGCTCTTACTCTAGAGGACAAGGTTCCGGAGGTTACTCAGTTCGACCCATTCAGTCTTCACTACAGACTGTAGTTGGGGGTCCACCTCAGGCCGGTCAACAATTCTCTGAGACACCTATGCTTGACTCTAGAGAGTGTTATGGATGTGGGGAGACTTGATATATTAGGCGGAATTGTCCCAAACAGAGTTATAGACCCTCAATAGCTAGAGGTAGAGGTGGTCATGGTAGAGGACGTTATTCTGGAGAACGTGGTGGTCGAGGTAATGGTGGTCACCAAAATGGCTGAGGTGATGGGCAAACTGGAGCCACTACATCACAACATGGTAGGGGCAATGGACAGGCAAACGATAGGGCCCATTGTTACGCTTTCCCTAGGCGGTCTAAAGCGGAGGCATCTGATGTTGTCATCACAGGTAATCTTCTGGTTTGTGATTGCATGGCTTCTGTATTGTTTGATCCTTGATCCACATTTTCTTATGTATCTTCCTCATTTGCTAATGGTCTAAATTTACATTGTTAATTACTTGATATTCCTATTCGTGTTTCTACTCCGGTGGGTGAATCTGTGGTAGTTGAAAAGGTATATAGGTCTTGTTTGGTGAACTTTGTTGGGAGCAACACTTATGTAGATTTGGTTATCTTAGAAATGGATGATTTTGATGTAGTTCTGGGTATGACTTGGCTTTCTCTGCAATTTGCAGTCTTGTATTGTAATACTAAAACGGTGACGTTAGCCAAGCCTGGGAAAGATCCGTTAGTATGGGAGGGTGACAACACTTCCATTCCGGTGCGTATTATCTCCTTTCTTCGTGCTAAGAAAATGGTTAGTAAAGGGTGTTTAGCTTTATTGGCACATCTCAAGGATGACACTACCCAAGTACCTTCGATTGAGTCGGTTTCGGTGGTCCGTGTGTTTCTTGATGTGTTCCCTGCAGATCTTCCTGGTATGCCACTAGATAGGGATATTGACTTCTGTATTGATCTTGAACCGGGTACTCGCCCCATTTCTATACCCTCTTATAGAATGGCTCCTGCAAACTTAAGAGAGTTAAAAGCCCAACTTAAAGAGTTGTTGAGCAAGGGCTTCATTAGACCAAGTGCATCTCCTTGGGGTGCTCCGGTTTTGTTTGTAATGAAGAAGGATGGGAGTTTTCGGATGTGCATAGACTATCGGCAGTTGAACAAGGTAACCATAAAGAACAAGTATCCTCTTCCTCGCATTGATGACTTGTTCGATCAGTTACAAGGTGCTTGTGTCTTGTCTAAGATTGACTTGAGATCCGGTTATCATCAATTGAAAATATGGGCAACGGATGTGCCAAAGACTACTTTTAGTACCAGGTATGCGCATTACCAATTTGTAGTGATGTCTTTTGGTCTTACAAATGCCCCTGCTACGTTCATGAGTTTGATGAACGGAATTTTTAAGCACTATTTGGATCTCTTTGTGATCGTATTTATTGATGATATACTGATATACTCTAAAAGTAAGTAGGAACATGAGGAGCATTTGAGAATGGTATTGGAAGTGTTGAGGGAGAAAAAGCTTTATGCCAAGTTCTCTAAGTGTGAGTTTTGGCTAGATGCAGTGTCCTTCTTGGGGCACGTGGTTTCTAAGGATGGAGTGATGGTGGATCCTTCTAAGATTGAGACAGTGAAGAATTGGGTAAGACCTACTAATGTGTAAGAAATAAGGAGCTTTGTTGGTTTAGCTAGCTACTAACGCCGATTTGTCAAGGGATTCTCTTCTACTACTTCCCAACTGACGAACTTGACTAAGCAAAATGTTCCATTTGTATTGTCGGATGAGTGTGAGGAAATCTTTCAGAAGCTCAAGACTTTGTTAACTACTGCACCAATTCTCACCTTGCCAGTGGAGGGTAAGAATTTCATTGTCTATTGTGATGCATCCTATTCGGGTTTGGGTGCAGTGCTAATGCAAGAGAAGAATGTGATTGCTTATGCTTCAAGACAATTAAAAGTGCATGAACGTAACTATCCAACTCATGATCTGGAATTGGCCGCGGTAGTGTTTGCATTAAAGCAATGGAGACACTATTTATATGGGGTTAGGTGTGAGGTATATACGGATCATCGTAGCCTACAGTATGTCTTCACTGAGAAAGATTTAAACTTGAGACAGAGGAGATGGATGGAACTACTGAAGGACTACGACATCACTATTTTGTGTCATCCGGGGAAGGCGAATGTTGTAGCGGATGCTTTATGTAGAAAGGCGGGAAGCATGGGAAGTCTAGCTTACTTGCAAGCTTCTAGACGCCCATTGGCTAGAGAAGTTCAGATTCTGGCTAACGACCTTATGAGGTTAGAAGTAAATGAGAAGGGAGGATTTTTAGCTTGTGTGGAGGCAAGATCTTCCTTCCTTGACAAGATTAAGGGAAAGCAGTTTAATGATGAAAAATTGATCTGGGTCTGAGATAAAGTTTTGCAAGGAGAGGCTAAGGAAGCACAAATCGATGAGGAAGGTGTTTTGAGGATCAAGGGAAGGGTATGTGTACCCCGCGTCGATGATTTGATCAACACTATTCTAACAGAGGCTCATAGTTCAAGGTATTCGATACATCCGGGTGCAACCAAGATGTACCGTGACCTAAAGCAACAATTTTGGTGGAGTAGAATGAAGCGTGATATTGTGGATTTTATTGCGAAATGTCCAAACTGTCAACAAGTAAAGTATGAACACCAAAGGCCCGGAGGAACACTTCAGAGAATGCCCATTCCTGAATGGAAGTGGGAAAGGATTGCAATGGATTTCGTGGTTGGTCTTCCAAAGACATTGGGAAAGTTTGATTCCATTTGGGTAATTGTTGATAGGTTAACAAAGTCTGCTCACTTCATTCCGGTCAAGGTGACTTACAATGCAGAGAAGTTAGCCAAACTTTACATCTCGGAAGTGGTGCGATTGCATGGGGTTCCACTATCCATTATATCAGATAGAGGTACCTAGTTTACTTCTATGTTTTGGAAAACATTGCATGCGGAATTGGGTACTAGGTTGGACCTTAGTACTGCGTTCCATCCTCAGACCGATGGTAAGTCTGAGCGAACGATTCAATTGTTGGAGGATATGCTTCGTGCATGTGTGATAGAATTTGGTGGTCAGTGGGATAGCTTCTTACCCTTAGCAGAGTTCTCCTACAACAATAGCTATCACTCAAGCATCGATATGGCCCCATTTGAGGCACTATATGGGAGAATATGTAGGTCTCCCATTGGGTGGTTTGATGCATTTGAAGTTAGACCTTGGGGTACTGACCTTCTGAGGGAATCGTTAGATAAAGTGAAATCTATTCAAGAAAAGCTTCTAGCGGCGCAAAGTAGATAGAAGGAGTAGGCAGACCGGAAGGTTAGATACTTACAGTTTATGGAGGGTGAACAAGTCTTGTTGAAGGTTTCGCCAATGAAAGGGGTGATGTCGTTTGGTAAGCGAGGTAAACTTAGCCCAAGGTATATTGGTCCATTTGAAGTACTTAAGCGAGTAGGGTAGGTGGCTTATGAGGTAGCCTTGCCTCCAGGGCTGTCCGGAGTGCATCCGGTATTCCATGTGTCGATGTTGAAAAGATACCATGGGGATGGAATCGACATTATCCGTTGGGATTCAGTTTTGCTTGATGAGAATTTGTCTTATGAGGAGGAACCTGTTGCCATTCTAGATAGAGAAATTCGCAAGTTGAGATCAAGGGAGATTGCATCCATCAAAGTTCAATGGAAGAATCGACCCGTTGAAGAAGACACTTGGGAGAAGGAGGCGGATATGCGAGAAAGATACCCACATCTGTTTACAGATTCAGGTACTCCTTTTCGCCCTTGTTTTCCTTCTTGTGATCGTTCGGGGACAAACGATGGGTAAATTGGTATCTATTGTAACGACCTGTTTTGTAGTTTTGAACAACAAATTTTATTTCTGGAAAAATAGGCTGAGGCGACGGACCCCACGACGGAACGTCATGGGCGCGACGGACCGTCGCAGGGTCTCGTTTAAAAACACTTACAAAATCTGAAATTAGGTACTGAAAATCGACTCTCTGAACTTCGTAACCGAATGGCAGGACAGACAGTCACAGACTCTTCAGAGAAATTGAGTCTCTGAACTATGTGACGGAGCACCAGGACGGACCGTCGCAGGTGCGACGGGCCGTCACAGGCTGCGTAAATCCCAGTATGAGTAGGAATTCCTCAATTGTTTTAAGGGACGTTTTTGACTATTCCTGCTTTAATTATAAAGTTAGTGGGTTAATGTTAACAAGTCTAATTACTTGGGGGTTAAAAGAGGTAACCTTTAGTTAATTAGTGGGTTATTATTGCCACTTTTTATTCTTAATTATATACTAATTAGGGTAAAAGAAAGAAGGTTGGAATAAGAAAATTTGAAAGCACAAGAGAGGGAGAAAACGAACGAACAGGGAGAGGAGAAGAACAAAGCTTTGGGAATTTGCTTGCTTGATCATTAGTCTTCGGTGGAGGGAGGTTATGGTTTCTCTTACGATTTTCGTAGTAAACTCTTTATAGCGAAAGATATGTATTGATAATATTGTAAACCCTGCTATGTGATTAATTGTATGCTTGCATGAATGTAATTATATAATTGTGATTATATAAGCATGATGAAGTAATTGAATCTGAAATCTTGCAAAACCCTAATATCTTTATTAATGATGAGGCCTTGGTATAAAAGAAGGCGTGATGAACTAATTAATGAGATTGATGATCCCTTGGTAAGAAAGAAGGCTTGATATTTGATAGAAGGAGATTAGGGGATCGGGTGTCACGAACCGACACGTAGATTTAGGGGATCGGAGTGTCACGTTCTGACACATAGTAGTAGGGGATCGGAGTGTCACGTACCGACACAAGAGAATTAATGAATATAAGGGAGCGGAGTGTCACGTACGACACAAGAGAAATAAAGATAATGAATCTTGAAAGATGTTAATATACTCAATCTAATGAACATAATTCCCAAATGAGTATGGTATTGAGGCTTGAGTCCTCATGTATGAACTTGACGGTAATTGTTAATGATATAGTACTTGATGTTGCTACATGTTGCGTATCATAGTTGATTTTATGATATTACTTGGTATGTATTGATTTCTATTTTTAGATGGCCGATGATATCTACTTAGTACCCGTGTTTTGTACTGACCCCTACTTTTATGTTTTCTTGTTGTTTACTTGTGGAGTGTAGAAAACGTGCCGTCATCTTTGATTTAGCAGTAACTCTAACCAGTTTTCATCACACCGGATCTCCAGGGTGAGCTAATGCTTCTAGCTTGGACTGGATCTTCCTCTTCATTTCTTGATGCCTTGAAGTTCCGGCATGGACTAGCTTTTATGTATTTTTAGCATCTTAGAAACTCTTAAATTTAGTAATTTGATCATAGATGTTCTTCTGATGATGACTTCCAGATTTTGGGAAATAATAGTTATTGAATTGGTTTTTATTAATGAGTTTAAATTTTCCGCATTATTTTATGATGATATTACATTGAAATGTTAAGGTTTAGATTGGTTGGTTCGCTCACATAGGAGGGTAAGTGTGGGTGCCAGTCGTGGCTCGGTTTTTGGTCGTGACATCATCATACACTAGACCTAGTAAAAAACATATTCGTAAGTGAAATTAATCATCATGTAGTATCATCAATGTGCAAGATCATGATATAAATATTATGTACCATTATAATGATATTCATATATATGAATAACCTTCTAAAATTTCCTTCAAGTCAAACTGTTGCAAGGCACAGGTAGAGTACCATACCCTTACCTAAGTTAAGTGAAACCGCTTAAGTCCCTTTTGTTGGTTTGTCTTCATTCCTTAATTTAACTTAAGGGAACACTTCATTTAACCAACATAGCAAACAATATATAAGTTTAGAATCTAATATTGTAAAACCTTACATCGATTGAAGGTGGTCTACCGGCAAAAGTAAAACCAGATGTAACCATAGCTTTCTAGGTGGATCCACTAGCTAGTCTCTATGGGGGTAACATAGTTCAAGAACTAAGATATAGGTATGAACCCTCAACATGTAAAATTGCAATTGGATCCTCATCTCATGAGAATCTATAGGATGAGTATCCCTCATACGGTAGTCAAAACAACGTGTGAAACTATAGCGTAACCCTTACTCAATGGAAAGTCAACACCTCCATAGTGAAGTTTACTAGATGCTAAGCTAAGTACCTTTTTTAAATGTCTTTAATATCATTTGAATCATCACAACTTAATTGTAGGTCATAAGTTACATCCATTATATAATAATCATAATCATAGCTTAATAAGAATTACATGAGTATATTCCTTTCATTACAATTCATATAAGTGAGGTTAGAAAATTTACATATCACTTCATAGTAAGGTACATTGGTGAATCATCACCATCCTTATAACATTTACATCTTAACATTCACTTGGTGCTAAGATAATCCCTTTTGAAATGACTTTAATATCTTTTTGAATCTTCCTAACTTATTGGAGGTCATAAGGTCTAACCCTTTTGTAAATGATAGTGATAAAACTTACAAAGTCTCTTTCGTAATCCGTCATCAAGGACTTTTCATCAACCCTTAAGTAAACCCAATTAGGGTATACATGAATCATTAAAAAACAACTCCACATAATAACAAGGATAATTGAATCACTACATCACAATTCCCCACTAGTTCATAGCTTAAGATAAGATACTTAGGTCAATTCATAACATACTTCATAACCTAGATTACTTTTGAAGAACTATCGTGAAAGGACTATAATAACACTAATTCGTTCTTAATAAGCATAACAACATCATCATGTAGTCATTCAACCAATAACAAAGTCAATTGAACCAATATAACATTATTCATATCAAGACCATAACCTAGGGTTAAGGGGTAAAGGTCATATGCTACAAACTAGACAAAAAATCAAGATATATCATAATTAAGTTACAATAAATGTTAATATATTCATAATTATCAAAATAAATATTAAACAAATCAATTTATAAAATTAATTTCGAGATTTGATGAAACAACTTGAAAAATCAACTTAAGAAATCAATTTGATGGAACCATTGAGGAAAGAGGTCTTAAAGGTGAATTAGATCTCATGCCTTACTAATTGACGAAGATTGATTGTGAAGCTTTAATCCTTGCAGCCCTTAAACCCTCCCCTACCTTTGTCTTCAATGGAGTTCTTCACATGATAAAGAAAGAAGAGAGAAGGAAAAGAGATTGGGTTTGTGTGTTATGAGAGCTTAGGTAAGTCTAATTGGTTTAGGGTCATTATATGGGGTGTTAATTAACTTAATTAGACTCAACTTGACCCCACATAACGACCTAACCCCATTAACTAATTAATTTCCAATAACTAAAACATAAAACAAACTAGACCCCTGAGAGACAAGACCCGATCAATGGTCCATCACTGAGATGATGGCCACAGGACCCTCATTCCTGTAGGTCGGTTGTTTTGCTCAGAAACTTTTCCAAAACCAGTCATGGGGAAAATGTCTAAGTGTTCATCGACGAGGCAATCGATGCCCCTGTCGATTGACACATGGATCATCGACTGTAAGTCGTTGGGATTTGTTTCCAATAACAAGAGATAATAAAATCAATTTCCCGTTCGAGAGGAATACCCAAAAGATCATTAGAAAGGACCTCAGAATATTCCCTCTGTACGGGGATCGACTCAATGGGAGGAAGTTCCAAGTCTAAATCTTGGACTCTTACTATAAGGTATAAAAAGTTTTTAGAGATCACTTATATGCCTTAAGAGAAGAGATAATATGACCTCTTGGAATAGAATCCCCCCCCCTTCAACTCTTAAACGGGCTCATTCGGAAAGATAAACTTCAACACCCTAGTTCTACAATCTATAAAAGCAAAGACAGCGTAGAACCAATCCATACCCAATATGACATCAAAATCAAGCATATCAAGTTCTACTTATTAAACATAAGTAATTCCATTGGGTTCCATCAAAGGACAATTTTTATATATTCTCTTTGCAACAACCGACTAAGCCCCTAGGGTAGACACCATAAAAAGTACATTCAAGATATCATGCAAAATGTAAATTTTTGTAGCTACTAGAGGAGTAACAAATGATAAGGTAGCACCGGTATCAAATAATATATATCAATAAGAAGAATTTCGACATACCTGTCACCACTTAGGGGTAAGCCTCTTGCTCAGCCGTAGAGCGGAGAGGATAAAAGTGATTCTTTTTCCAAACATCATTCGAACGAATTGCTTGAGTTTGAGAACTACCTTTGTCTTCACCCTTCTCATTAGGACAATCCCTAACCTTGTGGACACTCTTTCCACAACAAATACAGTTTTCCATTAAAGCTACGCTACCTAATAGACCTTCTCCACACTTGGATCAAGTAGGATTCTTGTTTGGTGAACTAGTATCCCTTCCCTTCTTAGGCTTAGGGTTACAAAACCTATCCTCTCTTACCTTAGGGAAATTGGAAGAAACTTTACTATAAACCCTCTTTGCATCTCTACTCTTTCTCTTAGCCCCTGCCTCTTCCAATTGTTTAGAATGAACCACGAGATAAGAAATAAGTGAAGTTAGTACATTTACATATCACTTCATAGTAATGCACATTGGTAAATCATCAATATCCTTATAAAATTTTCATCTTATCAAACACCTAACAAACAATAGTTAAGACATTTAAATTCAACATCATACCAACCCTACAAATTGTAATACATTATATATTTCAATGGAACGTCATTACTCAATCTAAAATAACCACACAAGAAGTAAAAAATAGGGATCACAAGACTTACCAAGTCTCCTTCATAATCCATTATAAAGGTCTTAATATTAGCCTTAAAATCAACCCAATTAGGGTGTAACATCATCATACAACAGTAACTCATAATTATAACAAAAACAATTGAACCACTACGTCACAATCCATCTCTAGTTCATAGTTTAAGATAAGAGAATTTGGTCAAAGTCATAATCTAGATCAATTAATAAAGAACTAGCATGATAAGTCTATAATTAATCCTAATCTATTAATAATTGGTACAATGACATCATCTAGTAGTAATTCAACAAATAACAAATTTAATTGATCAATATATCACAATTCATATCAAGATCACAACCTACGGTTAAAGGGAATAGGTCATCTTCTACAAACTAGACCAATCCATCAATAGATAACATAATTAGTTTAAAATACATGTTTATATTTTATTAATATCTAAAAATAAATCATAGACAAGGCAATTCACAAGATCAATTTCGAGATTGGAAAAGACCCATATGAAAACTAAACTTTTGAAATCAATTTGATTGAAACCTTTCATTAAAAAGGTCTAAAAGGTCAAATAAATATCATATCTTATAGTATGATTAATATTGATGAAGAAACATTGGTTATTGAAGCCCTAGACACAACCTTGACTTTGACTTCTATGGAGTTCTTCAACTTGAGAGAGAAACAAGAGAGTTGGAAGAGAGTTTGGGTTTGGGAAATTATGAGATATTATTTTAGTTTACATAGCTTAGGGTATTTATATAGGGTTTTAATTAACATAATTAGACCTCCTCTAACAAATAATTAACGACATATATAAGCTAACTAATTAAGTAAATTATTTTAAATCTGTAGTAAAAATAGTACCTCATAGACGAGACCCC
The DNA here is from genome assembly GCF_036512215.1 of Solanum lycopersicum. Lineage (NCBI taxonomy): Eukaryota > Viridiplantae > Streptophyta > Magnoliopsida > Solanales > Solanaceae > Solanum > Solanum lycopersicum. The sequence goes on from NC_090807.1 coordinate 14,551,691, forward strand.
GATCGACGCCTTGTGTATGAATCGACGGACACCATTCCCTCCGTGTTGAACATCCGTCGAAGAGATCAGTATCACACCCAGAATCTAGACCCCAGATTAGACCAGAGTCGTTAACCTATCAGAGGTCGCACACAAGCGTCTTTTTAGCTTTCATCACAATCATACAGTTAAATTTGAGGAAAAATTAATACTCTTTAATACTAAATGAAGTGTACATAGACTTCAGATGATAATGCATAAGATTTATTTTCTAATAATCTCAAACTGAAACAAGAATCTATTAAATATTAAATAATCAAAATAGGGAATCTTAATAATAATAATAATAATAGTTTGCCAATCGGTCTCATTACAAACGCTTTAACAAATGTTTGAAATAAAACACTAGGGACTATATCCACAAGCTATGACTATTGTACTAAAGCTAGAAAAATAATGTGTACCATCCTCGAACTCAAGAGGACCTACAAAAGTCTGGAGATCGCGAAACCAAACTGCTTCATCGAATCTTCAATCTTCTCAAGAACCTGCACCTATAAAAACAAGTTGTAATAAATGGGGTTAACACTTGTACTAAGTATAGGTTTATGCACAGAAACACATAAGGACTATGCATGATCAAGGAAAGCTTTTCCTATAACAATATTTCGTTTCTGGAATGTGAAGTCACTATACTTTCCTAATTAGTTATTTGTGAATCATGCTATGAATATGAAATGTTTTATGCCTTTCAAGCACACAAATCATTTTTTATATGTACATAAGGCCTTTGAATCATGAACATAATTTTGGAATAACTCAAGCAAAAATTAATATTTTGCTCCCTAAGGCCGAGTGCTTGTTCTTCCATGCCTTGTTTATTTTTCAGTCATTATTTTCTTGTTGTTTTGTAATTCAATGATCTCATTTTATCCTATGTTTTACTTGAAAGTGCAATGATTCATTGTAGTCTCATACCTAGAATTAATCAAATAAGTAATCTAAAAGGGTTAGGAAATGATTTGAATGACCTTACCACAAGTTATTCTTTCCTTTCTTGTTAAAGTGTCTATGAAGTCTTTATAAGAAAATCTTTATTAGCTATGACCATTATTTAATCCTTTGCATAATATAAAGATGTTGGGGCATTCATTCTTACTCGAAATTATTGAGTCATTATGTTTTGCTCTCTTTATTGGCATATATTCTTTTCTATGTCCATTATTTGATCATTTGCTTAGTATAAAGATTTATGGATATGCCTACTATTTGATCATTTTCATAATGTGAAGATACTAGAGCATATATCTTTGTTGGCATAAAACAATAAGTTATTAAAACATCATTCTTATCAACCACTTATTATTTGTATACTTTAAGCTCTTTCTTTCTTAATTAAATTTGTACTTACATTTGTTCTTCTTTCTTACTTACTTTATTAATGAAATCTTTAGCATTAAGATCATGTTTTCTAACATCAAATCCAGTGTCTACTCCAAACAGAAAGGGGTGGTTCACCGATCAGTTTAAACCTTGATCATGTAGTTAACATGAAATCCAGTGTCTATCCCACACTGAAAAGGGGTGGTTTACCAGCAAAAGTGAAACCAAGTCTAGTTTCTTCCCCACACAAAAAAGAGCTAGTTCACGGCTAAAGTGAAACAAAACACTTTATTTGAGCACTAAATAACATAGATCGTGTGAGCTAAACACGAAATTTACTGTCTGCCCCATACTAAAAATGGGTCGTACACCTACCAAAGTGAAACCGAATACCACTTAGCTCTCTTAGATGGAATCCACCGGCTATTCCCCATGCGGGCAACATAGTTCAAAGACTAGGAGATTTTTGAGATACTTATCCACCTTGCTGGTAGTCTCATCTCATCAGGCTTATATGTGCTTGCACAAGCTCATTGCTAGTCTATCGGTACTTTGCTAAATTTCTTATACATTTTAACTTTTAGAATTGACTCATACATTATGGAAGCTTGCTTCTAATAGAAGGTATGATTTACTAAATGGATGAGTTTTAATCCCTTTCTTTACTTGATATATATGAACTTAGAACTTACATTATCATTATGGTGTTAGTTAGAATTGTCTCACGATTTATAATGCCCTCTTATGTGAGTATCTTTAGCATAATTGTTTAGGTGCAAGTGAGACTTGTCTCGCATCCTTATGCACCCCATTCTGGTGATTTTCATAACTCATAAGCATTAATTATATCATTACCCACGTTATCTTGCTCAATGTCATTTCATAACTTTATACCATTCTTTATGAAAGTTATTAACTTATTCAATGTACTACTATATTCATAGTTAATTTTGATAGGGTATGTTTGTACTTGTCCCAATTATTGGCATACCCTTGGTTAAGAATTTATTGAGTTACATTGGTCATTCTTAATTTGGTATAACTTAGTAATTAGCCAATTTTTATATCATATTTTAGAAAAAACATTGTAAGCCAATTTTTTGGCATAAACCAATGTTTCACTAAACAATTGACATGATTTTATCATGGAAGCTTTCTTAAAATAACTTCATCTATATACTATAATGATCTCATCATTTTATACAAGCCAAATTTTAACATGTGCTTTGAAGATTGGCTAAGCTAATAAGTGAATTTGTTATTGAAGATTCATTAACTAGTCTTGATTTCCATTCTTATTTCTTCTTAGAAACATTGCATTTCTAATAATTACAAACACATCTACTATAAAAAACAATCACCAATCTAAATATTCATCCTTTTCCATAGTAGATTGAATTTAATAAAAAACCTATAACAATTTAATCTTCTCGAACACCATTGGGCATTTATTAGACAGGTCTAACCTATAGGTCTCATTTGACATAATCAAATCATAGATACCTAAAGATAGTGATCAGTTAGAACCACATACCAACAACATGCTAGGGATATGCATTATACAAACTACTAGAAGTCAAAAATAGAGAGAACTAGGGAGAGGAACATTTGAAAGTTTCATTGGGAACAACCATAGTTTCAAATCTCTTGAATTTAAAACATTTGAAAATACTCTTGGGGAAAGGAAACCAAGAGAGAAAACCCATAGCTTATTGTAGAATTGAATCTACAAAGATCACCTTGCACTTTGCACGAAAACCATGAAGAATAGACTTGAAACTTCTTAAGGAGAATTTTCTATTTTTCCTCCCGCTTATTCCCTGTTTTTAATCATAGGTTTTCTAGTGATTAAACGTGAGTCTAAGTGTTAGGAACAAATATTGACTAATTAAACTTAGGCTAATTAAGTTAATTATATAAATCAATTATCGAATTACCAAAATGTCCCTCCTGTATTGACTAAAAATAGGAGAACATTTAACTTAGCAAATCTTGAAATTTTCTAAGGGTTTCAGGTATGAATATGATTTTTAATTAATTAAATAAGTTACTAATTATTTAATTAAGTGACTTAGGGAATTACTTAATAACCCCTAAGTAATTAGAACCATAATCAACCCCTTAGGACCATCCTAGGTTAGGTAGTAGGATTTTTCTTGAATTAGTTACTAGGCTAGTGTCACCCGGTTAGCTCTTAGGTTTTTGGGTGCACTAGTTTGGTACTTTAGGTTAGTCCTAGGTTAGTTATATATTAAGGTAAGTTTTTTAGAGCCAAAAGTTTGTTAGGAATCTAGGACCCACATGGATTCATCCATGCGCAAGCATGGTCCCCTACCAACCTAAACAAATTCGGTTAGGCTTGTCCCTAGGCCGGTTGGCACATCTGCTTGCACATGTGTTGTACAGGTGTTGCTTCTCATTTCTTGTTGTCCCAAGAATCCTCTCTATATCCTTGGTCACTTATTACTTCTACATGATCATTTTAGATGATCATATGCTGTGGTACCTAGGTTTCACTTGGAAGCGTCGTACCTAATTTGTGAGTTAAGGAATTAAGCATTTTAGTTAAGGCTGTTCATTGCAGGTACAATTCCTAAACAAGCTTGAATTGGGGTATTTCAACATCAAAGTATATTTTAATACATAGAAATTGTATAATACCCTTAAGCCAATATTCTCTAAGATGCCCAATATTTCTCAATATTGGGCATTGGAATGTCTATGTACCCCAATACCTATTCCTATAAATTAATAGATTCTTCCGTAGAGGAGTACTTTTTCTACAATGTTATATTTTCCCCATCCCTTGGAACATTTGTCCTTGAAGGACACTACACATAATTTTAAAACAAAGAGGGTATTTTAGGAAACACATCAACATACTTGAAACTTCATCTTTGTGAATATTTTATTCACAACTTACTCTAGATGATGCATATCACTCAAAGCTTATACGTAGCTTCATATCATAGGTTAACATCCTTCCCAATCTTACTTAAACTCAATGCATAATAAAACTCATGTAACACAAAAATGATGTCAACGCTATACAAAAATAGCAACATGAATGCAAGCATGAAATCATATTAACTCATATAGTGCAAGAATAAAACACACAATTATGGACTTAAAAAACCAAAATCGTGTAATGTACTAACATTTAGAGTTTCATAATCAAAATCAGACTGATGAAGACTATATCTAACCTCAAGAACTAAAGAAGTGAGTGTAAGGGATCTCATATAGGCTTCGGCCTCCCATTTTGCTCCCTCAACTAGGTGGTTCCGCCATAACACTTTTACGGTGGCAACCTCCTTGTTCCTCACCCACTTCACTTGGCGATCTAAAGTTTCAACTCGAACATCTCCATAAAAAAGGTTCTAATTAACTCCTAACCCTTTAACAGGAAGAACAAATGATGGTTCGCCTAGACACTTTTAACCATCACAACATGAAACAATGATGAACAGAAGATAAGTAATTTGGCAATTTTAGTTCATAGGCAACATTCCCTACTCGCAGTAAGATCTCATAAGGACCAATATACCTCGAACTCAACTTCCCTTTCTTACCAAACCTCATCACCCCTTTCATAAGTGATATATTATGGAAAACTTGATCACATACCTCAAGTACAAGATCTCTCAACCTGTTATCAGCATAGGGTTTTTGACGACTGTAAGCAGTAGCAATCTATACCTGATCATCCTCACCTTTTTAATAGGCTCATGAATGATCTAAGGGCCAAGGATGGAAGACTCTTCTACCTCAAACAACCCAGGTTGACACCTACAATTCCTGCCATATAGTGCTTCATAATGTTCCCTCCCAATACCGGAATTGTAGAAATAATTATAAGAGAACTCAATCAGTGGCAACTGATCATCCCAACTCCGCTCAAAGTCAATAACAAAGCTCTCAACATGTTTTCAAATTTCTGAATGGTACGCTCTGCGTGTCCATCTGTGTGGGGATGAACCATAGTACTAAACTTCACTTGGTTACCCAAACTCTTTTTGAAAGATCTCCAAAAGTGAGAAGTGAACTCGGCTCCTCTAACATAAATGATAGACAAAGAATGCCATGCAATCTTACTATCTCAACATTATATATATCTTGTCATAATATTATGCCCTCTATGTAGATTTCAGATGCATTAATTAAGCACACTTAGTCATCATTTCAACAATGACCCAAATGGAATCATGCACTCTCCTGGTCCTAGGCATACCAACAAAAAAATCCATATTAATAGTCTCCCACTTCCATGTAAGGATCTTAATTGACTGGGTAATACCTCCAGGCTTATGTTTTGGCCTTAACCTATTTGCAATTGGGGAACTCCTCCACAAACATATAAATATCTCTTTTTATACCTCCCAACCAATAGATCTCCTTGAGCTCATGATACATGTTGGTTGAACCTGAATGAATTGAATACCTGGATCCATGAGTCTCTTTAATAATATGAGTTCTCATATTATCAATATTGGGCACACAAAATCAGCCCTGGTATATTAGCAAACCATCTTTCAAAAGGGAAAATGATTCATTCAGCTTACTCAACACAGAGTCTTTTAACTCCTTGATCAATGGGTCGAGATTATACTTATCTTTAAATTCTATAACAAATGAGGATTCCAAACAAGAATGAACTAACACACCCCCACTTGATGCATCTACCAGTCGTACAACTAAGCTAGCAAATTGGTATACCTATTTAACCAACTCCTTCTTCTCATCATGAAAATGAGACACACTTCCCACGCTCAATTGGTTCAAAGCATCATCCACTACATTAACCTTACCTGGGTGATAGTGGACACTCATGTCATAATCGTTGAGTAGTTCTAGAAATCTTCTCTGACGAAGATTCAATTCTCTCTATGTAAAAACATACTGAATACTTTTATGGTTTGTATATACATCAACATGTACACCATATAAGTAATGTCTCCAATGTTTTAAAGCAAATACCGAAACATCTAACTCAAGATCATGGGTAGGGTAATTGTTCTTATGGATTTTCAACTGTCTTGGTGCATATGAAATCACCTTGCCATCATACAGGAGAACACATCCCAAACCTACTCGGGAAGCATCATAATATACCACATACACTACGCCACTCCTCGGTACTGTGAGAACTGGGGCTGAAGTGAGTCTGTCTTTGAGCTCTTGAAATCTCTTTTTAAAAGGTTTGAACCACTAAAACATTGTCGTCTTTCTTTTTAAAGTTGTCAATATAGAAGCTGTAGAGGAAAATCCCTCAACAAACATGCGATAGTAATTATCATAACCGAAGAAACATTGGATTTTTGTAGGAATTAGGGGACTCGACAAAATCTTTACTGCCTAAATATTTTTCGGATCAACCTCTGAACCATAGTCGGACACAACATGTCCAACGAAGGTCACTGATCTCAGTCTAAACTCACATTTGGTATATTTTGCATATAGCTTTTGTTCCTTGAGTATTTGAAATTTCATTCTCAAGTGTTGTTCATGCTCTTCTCTAGTCTTAGAGTATATGAGGATGTTATATATGAATACTATGACAAAAAAATCAAGGTACTCAAGAAAAACCCTATTCATAAGGTCCATAAATGTGGTTGGTGCGTTAGTGAGGCCAACTGACAAGACAAGAAACTCATAATGACGAGACACAGTATGCAAGGTAGTCTTAGGATGTCCTCTTGTCTTAATCTAAGCTTGTGAAACCCTGACTACAGCTCTATTTTAGAAAAGAAACTTGAACCTTGGAGCTGATCAAATAGATCATTAATTCTAGGAAGAGGGTATTTGTTCTTTATAGTGACTTTGTTGAGTTTTCGATAATCGATACATATTGTAAGAGTTCCATCCTTTTTCTTATCGAACAACACTAAAGCACCCCATGGAGATAAGCTCGGCTGGATGAAGCCCTTATCAAGAAGATCTTTAACTGCAACTTGAACTCTTTGAGTTCAACTGGAGCAAATCTATAGAGCGGAACGGAAATTGGTTTGGTGTTGGGATCTAAGTCAACACAAAAATCAGTCTTGTGTTTAGGAGGAATTCTTGGTAAATCCTCTAGAAAGACATCTTGAAACTCATTTACCATGGACACAGAGTCTAGGGAACGAACCTCATGCTCTAAGCCATTGACTCTGACTAAGTGGTATAAATATCCCTTACATACCTTCTTATTGGCATTAAGATTGAAAACTATTGTGGCATTTCGGAATTGAGCCACGCCCTTCCCATTTTAGTTCATACTCATTAGGAAACTCAAACTTACTACTTTGTTTAGACTGTTTATGGTAGCATATCATATATGGAGCCAATCCATGCCCAAAATTATATCAAAGTAAAGCATGGTTAATTTTATTAGGTCATCATAAGTGACTTTATTAAAAATAGTTATTAGACAATCTCTATGTACTCTTTCAGCTCTAATAAAGCGTTCTATGGGAGTTCTAACTAGAAAAGGCACATTCAAAATCTAAAGTTGGAAATAAAATTTTCTAGCTAATAAAGGAGTAACAATTTGCAAAGTGGATCCTGGATCTACCAATGCATACATAGCAAAAGAGAAGACATGCAATGTACCAGTGACCTAATCAACTGTCATCTCCTGCTCTCTCTACCTTTCGAAGCATAGAATATGTTCCTCTTGGGAGGCTCGCCTGGAACAGTAGGATTACGAGGAGGCTCAGTATCTTCCTTTGCCTAATTACTCGCATATCGGCATTCCCTGATCACATTCTCCCTCTTGCAGGACCCATAGCAAGCATAAGTACTAACTAGGAACTCAACTCCATGCAAATGGAAACACTTACCACACGTCTTGCTATTACACTTGGCATTTCTATCATTGTCCTTTTTTTAAAAGATTTGTCCACTTTGGCATTATTGTTCTTGGAAGGAGTAGGATCACCTGAGTATTGGTGCCCCTTCTTGAACTTCGGCTTGTTCTGGAATCCAAACGAACTCCTACCAGTACTAGAACTAGACTGATCTGAGGGACTATGCTTCTTTATTTCTCTTCCTCTCTTTCTCCGATGACTCACCTCCACCTGCAGTTCATGTACCATCAACTTACCAAGGTCCATTTTATAATTCAACATGGCTGCAAGACAATCCTCCTCTTGGTCCTCCGGTACATCAGTCACAAACCTGCTCATCTCATCCCTGCTATTGGACACCAGGGAAGAAGCATATTTGGAAAGCTTAACAGATTTCAAGGAGTATTCCTTGACTAACATACCTCCCTGTCGTAGGTTGATGAACTCCTCAAACTTATCCTCTCTCTTCTCACTGGGGAAGAACCTCTCTAAGAATTCTGTCTTGAAAATGTTCCAATTGTGGGGACTTCTCCTAGTGCTGAGCCATCTACCCAAATTTTGTACCACACCTAAGCCATATCTTTTAGTTGATATGCAGCTAACTCATCCATCTTCTTTTTACTAATACCCATAGCATAAAGAATTTTGTATACATCATCCACAATTTCTTGGGGATCCTCTTTCATTCTGGACCCGAAGTAGATTGTAAGATTCATTCTGAAGAAATCCCTCATTTTGCTACCTATGATGCTAGCATGTTGGTTCTCCCTGGGAGAAGCCTCTCTAGTAGCCTGCACAGTGATAGCCTGTGCTTGAGTAGTGATGGCTTGGGCCATCTGAACTAGTGCTTCTCTCAGTTCTTCATCCGTCAACACAACTGGCTTGATAGGAACTTGTACTCCAGCAGCTGGGGCTAGAGGAGGAGCTTGGTTTCTTCCAGTAGCTTCTTCTTCAACTCTTCTGCCTGCATTTCTAATTGTGTTCATTGTTTTATGCACACCTACAAGAAGGAAGTTATATAGTAGAAGACACAAAATTTCAAAACTCTACGCAACAGTGTAAAGAGTAGAAAAACAAAAGATTCCTAACATCTCTTAGTCTCTAAGTCATGATTGTGGTACACTTCACAACCATAAGTTAGAAACTATGAAACATGGTTGTTTTAAGAGTTAGTTCCTACATTATTGACCTCATGCTCTGATACCAAATTTGTCAAAACAAGAATCTAGACCCCAGATGAGACCTGTGTCGTTAACCTCTCAGAGGTCGCTGAGAAGCCTCTGCTTAGCTTTCATAACAATCATAAAGTTAAATTTGCAAAAAACATGAAACTTATTAATACTTAATGAAGTATACATAGACTTCATATTGTACTGCATAAGAGTTATATTCTAAGAATCTTAAAGTAACGCAACCATCTATTAATGATTAAATAATTGAAATAGAGAATCAAAATAATAATAATAACAATTTGCGAGTCGGCCTTATTACAAATTTTTGAACAAATGTTTGAAATGAAATGGTAGGGGATACATCCACTAGCTATGAATATTGTACTAAAGTTAGAATAACAAAGTGCACCATTCTCGAACTCAAGAGGACCTACAAAAGTCTGTATATAGCTAAACAAAACTTCTTCGTTGAACTTTCAATCTTCTCTAGAACCTGCACATTTAAAAATAGTAATATTATATGGTGTTAGTTCAAACTTGTACAAATTATGGATTTATGCACATAAACACATAAGGACTATGCATGATCAAGAAAAGCACTTCCTACAGCAACATGTCTTTTCTGGAAAGTGAAGTCACTATAATTTCCTAATTGTTATTTGTATATCATGCTATGAATATTGCATGTTTCATGTAATTAAAGTACACAACTCATTATCGATATACACATAAGACCTTGGAATTAAGAAGATAATTTAAGAACAACTCAAGCAAAACATAATATTTTTGCTCCATTAGGCAGAGATCTTCTTTCATGCCTTAGTTTATTTTTAAATCTTTTTCTTCTTCTTGTTGTGTAATTCAATGATATCCTTTGATCCAATGTTTCACTAATGACTGAAATGTTTCATTGTAGTCCCATACCTAAAATGTATCAAGAAAGTAATCCAAAAGACTAAGGAAATGGTATGACTAACCTTAACATAAGTTATTCATTCCGTTCTTGTTAAAGTGAGCATTAATTCTTTGTAAGCCTATAATTATTGGTTATGCCCATTATTTGATCATTTGCATAATAAAAAAATGTTTGGGGCATATGTTCACTATCAAAATGATTGAGTCATTATGTTTTGCTCTCTTTATTAGAATATATTTATTGGTTATTCCCTTTATTTGATCATTTGCTTAATATAAAGATCATTTGCTATTCCCATTATTTTATTATTTGAATAATGTGAAGATATTGGAGTATATATCATTATTGGCATAAGCCAATAACTTGTTAAATATTCATTGTTATAAACCATTGATGATTTTATATACTTTAAGATCTTTTTTTCTTATTTTCACTTTGAACAAACATTTCTTCTTTTTTCTTTCTTACTTTCATAAATAAATTTTAAGCATTAAGATCATGTAAGGTAACATGAAATTCAGTGTCTGCCCCCTACCGAAATAGGCTGGTTCACCGATAAAAGAAAAAATAGATCATGTGAGATAACACGAGATACAGTGTCTGCCCCATACTGAAAAGGGGTGGTTCACCGACTAATGTGAAACAAAGTTCAGTGTCTTCCCCACACCGAAAAGAGGTGTTCCACTGCTAAAGTGAAACCGAGTAATTTTTTTTAGCATTGACCGACATGAATCATGTGAGGTGAACATGAAATCAAATATTTTTCATACACTTAAAAGGGGTGGTTCACATGTCAAAGTAAAATATAACACTACCTAGCTCTCTTAGGTGGAATCCAGTGGCTAGTTCCTATGTTGGCAACATAGTTGAAAGACTAGGAGATTTCGGAGACTACTTATCCACCTTGATGGTAGCCTCATCTCATGAGGCTTATATGTGCTTCCATAAGATCATTTCTAGTCTATCAGAGCTTTAATCAATTTCTTATACTTTTTAATTTTAAGAGTTTACTCATTTGTTATGGAAGCTTGTTTCTAATATGAAGTATGCTCTAAATCAATGGACGACTTGTCATCCCTTTATTTACATGAAGAATGTGAACTTAAACCTTACATTATCATCTTGATGTTAATGAGACTTGTCTCACAATTTTTAACCCACTATTATTTGAGTATCTTTAACATAATTTTATAGGTGCAAGTACGACTTCTCCCACATCCTTTAACACCCCATTCTTGTAAATTTCATAACAAGTAAGATTTTTGTTATGTCATTACTCAACTTATGTTTCTCAATGTTATTTGGTAGCCTTACACTATTCTTTATTAAAGTTATAAACTTATTCAATGTAGTACTATATTCATAGTTCATTTGGATAGCGTATGTTGGGACTTGTCCCAATGATTGACATACCCTAGGTTATGAAATAATTGAGATACATTGGTCATGTTTAATTTGGTATATCTTAGTCATTAGCCAATTTCTATAAACTTTTTTTGGAATAATATTGTAGGTCAATTTATAAGCAGAAACCAATCTTCAACTAAACAATAATAATGATACATGGAAGCTTTCTCAAAATAACTTTATTTATATACTATAATGATCTCATCATTTCAAACAAGACAACTTTTAACATTTGTTTTGATAAGATCATAAGAACAATTTAGTGCTTAGTTTGGCTAAACTAATAAGTTAATTTTGTAATGAAGATTAATTAACTAGTTTTGATTTTCACTGTTATTTCTTCTTGGAAATATTGCATTCCAAATAATTACAAACACATCTGCTGTAAAACACAATTACTAATCGAAATCTTCATCCCTTTCAACAGTAAATGGAATTTCATAAATGACTTATAATAATTTCTTCTTCTCGAACACAATTGGGCTTTGATTATACGAAGCTTTCCTATACGTCTCATTCAACATTATCAAATCATGAAGTCTATACATAATGATCAGTTAGAACCACATACCAAGAACATGCTCGAGATTCTTATTATACATACTACTAGAAGTAAAAAATTTGCAGAACAAGGGAGATGAACATTCGAATGTTTCATTGGGAACAACCCTAGTTTCAAATCTCTTGTATTCAAAAAGCTTGAAAAGCCTCATGGGGAAAGAAACGAAGAGAGAAAACCCATTCTTTATTGTAGAATCGAATCTACGAAGATCACCTTGAACTTTGCAAGAAAACCTTGAAGAGTAGCCTTCCAAATAGCCTAAGGAGAATTTTCTATTTTTCCTCCCGCTTTTTTACTGTTTTTAGTCGTAAGTTTTCTAGTGATTGAAAATGAGTCTAATTCTTAGGAACTGATATTAACTAATTCAACATAAGCTAATTAAGTGAATTAAAAAAATCAATTAGGTAATTACCAAAACGTCCCTCCTAAATAGACTAAAAATAGGAGAACATTTAACTTAACCAAATGTAGAAACTTTAAGGGTTTTGGCTAAGACCATGATTTTAAATTAATAAACTAAGTTGATAATTTAATTACATGATGACCCGGTAAAGAATGGGAACAAAGAGTCGCTCCCATAAACGAATGAATGGGGCTCCTGGTCCTGATCAAACCAGAGATTCCGACAACTTAAAAAATCAGCAGAAAGAGATGTGTCGGATACTGGAATCTACCCAAGAGTTCTGACTTTTTCGAGGCAGGGCTTTGACCCGTATCTGGCCAACTCCTCGAACTGCTGGGTGCGGCATATTCATGAAATGGCAAAGCGAACACTCAATTTGATCTGGAGAGCCTAGAGAGATCTCTATCTTTCCCAAATTCCGACTAGCGCGGTTCTTTTTCTCGACCAATTTGAATTCCATTTCATTTTAGATTTTCAGTTAAATAGAGTGATAAGTTTCTAGGCGAATTTAAGGGCATGCTTCATTGAGAATCTCCAACGAAATTCGAAGCGCCTATGATAGCGTATGATTATTCCCATTTGTGACCGACAGTTGCTTGCAAGAGGTGGCGATCGGGAGTGTTGCAAAGCTCCATAACGACGTGCGTTAGAGCGTTATGGTTTCCAATCAAGATATCTTTATTCTCATGGAGAGTTTGGCATTGGTAACTTCCTTTCTTTGGACAAAATTCTGACAAGACATGGATATACAATGCCCTCAAGGTCTTGGTGTTGTAATCGACCAAGAGCGTAAACCATGCAGTATCATTTTCTGAAGAGTCAATGTGCTGATAAGGTATGGCAGTACTTTTCCTTGGGTGCAGGTCTTACACATGGTGTAAGCTTAAAACAGGTATTTCAAAGGTGGTGGAAACACCCTGCAAATTTATATCTGAAGCCCTTATATCAAGCATTGCCCTGTGTAGTTGTCTGGGAGCTATGGAAGGGGAGAAAGAAAAAAAGGTATGGTGGTAATATATCCTTGAACACGAGAATTTTTCAGGTTTCTAATAAACTCATTTGGACCAACCTAGGTTAGTTACTAGGATGTTTCTTGAGTTAGTTTCTAGGCTAGTGTCACTGGATTAGTTCTTAGGTTGTCGGGTGCACTAGATAGTTAAATTTTGTTAGTCCTAGGTTATTTAGTTAGTTAGATCCTAGAGTTTGTTAGGAATCTAGGATCCACATGTCTTTAGCCGTGCGCGCGCCTGTTCCCCTACCGCCCTAACCGAATTCGGTTGGGCTTGTCCCTTGGTCTATTAGCACATGTGCTTGCACATGTGTTGCGATTCATTTGTTGTTTTCCCAAGGATCCTAACTATATCCTTTGTCACATCTTTCTCTACATGATAATTTTAAATAATCATGAGCTATGCCACCTAAGCTTGTCTCTTGCATGCCTCGTACCTAATTTCTGAATTATGGAATTAAGGATTTTAGTTTAAGGTCTTCATTGATGGTACGATTCCTAAATAGGCTTGAATTGGGGAATTTTAACATTAAATTATATTTTAATACATAGAAATTGTCTAACACCCTTGTGCCAATATTCTTTAAGAAGCCCCATATTACTCAAAATTGGTCAATGGAATGCCTATAAAACCCAATATATATTCTTAATATTTAATAGATTGTTTACTAGATGAGTACATTTTCTGGAAAGTCACATTAAGAGACAATGTAAAATAAGCTTTTCTTTAATTTCGCTAAGTGTTCATCGATGGTGGAAATAGACGCCTCGTCGATTGTACTCATCTGTGAACATTGCCTTTTGGCAGCTTCTTGCAAAAATTAGAGGTTCCTCCACAAGGAACATGGGTTGGTCCTTGGGGAGTCGTGCACGGATGTTTTTACTATGAACTAACTCTAATGTGTGTTAGACACCTTGGCACCAATTTTCATCATTTTCAGACTTGTAAGGCTAGTCAAATAGGCTAAGGCATGCTAGTACCTCATTTAACTAGTTTCCGGACATCATAAACGTTCTTTGACGTTTGGTTTCTAAACCACTTAAATGACTTATATAAAGTAAAATAGACCTTAAAATAGAGTCTAAACTTTTTTACACTTATGTTAGGCTATAAAACATGCCTTAGATTTTTTAAGTGTTACAATAATATAGTACAACATATATTTAATTATTTATCCCAATATATCAAAACATTGATAACTTTATCATCAATAAAAAAAAAAAAAAAAAATTCAATGTTGGAATATAACCCTTGAACAATTACCCGTTACAAAAACCACCCTTTATAACTTTAAAATGACCAAATATTAGGTACTGCCTCAAAAAAGTATTATGGACCATCTTAGAACTTCATAACCTCATAATACATATGTTCGGCTCTATATTCACCAAAATATTTTTAGAGGCATTACATAGTGTAGGCCACGTTCAGGGTGTAGGCTATGGCTCTGACAATTAAATATATAGTAGAAGATAGTTCATAATTATTTTTAGAGGCATGAAATCGCCTTGCTTTCTTAATAGGTGCACGTCTCTTAAAAGTTTTACCAACTACATTAATAAAAAAATGTCTTCATACACTATTCTTGCACTTATAAGAAACACATATGCGTTTGTTTCTTGAGATTTTTCTATTTTTTCATCTTGAAAAAAACGGTAGCATTGTAACTCTATGATGCATATTGATCTTATGATAAGGCTGAGAAGGAAGTTCATCACTATGTCATGAATATGGATCTCTTATATGTTGTGTATCATGAATTGAGTGCTATATGTAATACTATGGTATGTGTTGTGAGGAGTTGTGACATACTCCTATGAGCTGTTACTATTTGTGATCTTATTTTTTAATTGAATGATTGTGCTTCTAGTACTTCTACCCTCCAAAAAATTTTGAGTGTCATTCGCGGATGAATGTTCCCGGGTGGGGGGGGGGATAATGAAACACTCCGGAAATGCAATGACCTAGAATATATCTTAATCCATCAAATAATATTTAAAATGATGTTTTCATACCTAAATTAATGTAATAAACTCATTTAGAAAAGGTTAGAGCCAAAACAGCTAAGAGAGACCTTGACGTCCGAAAACTAGCTTTGACGTCACTATGTTTGGTGAAGTTTTCGAAGTGTCAAATGTAGTTCAAACTTGTAAACTGACCTTGGTTAGGAAGTATGTAATACAAAGGTTGCAAAAGTCCGGTAACGACACCCCAAGGACCCCCCTAAGGGACCTCAGGGAGGCCCCAAACATGGGTGGGCAAAGCTGCCTGGCAGCCTCGGAGAAGGCAGAAGTGGAGGAATACCGTGCGATGCGAGCCTATTACGAGGTGTTCTGCCTCAATACTTTAAAGGAAACCTCGCGATGTGAGGCTTTCATGAACCTCACTTCCTCAAGTCAAAATTCAATAAAAATAACGGGATTTGGCCCCGCTACGGGCCGCAGAGCTGCTTTCCTAAATTGTTAAACTCATATTTTTGTAATTTAACTTATTAAAAAGACCCATTTAGGTGGAGGGTCATTTGGTTAATTCGTAAGTAAACTATATATTGATATGAGGTCAGTTTTATACAACTTTTACACATTCCAAACAAGATCGAATGAAATTTCTCTCTTTCTCTCAAGAAATCTCTCTTTTAAAAAATCCATTGAAGAACAATAAGAGATTAAGAAAGAAGACGAAGACCTCATGTTTTTCATCCAGTAGTCGTGGATTCATCATCTATAAGGTATGGGTTTTTAAATTTTGTGATTCCTTTCTCAATGAGGTCCTTTCAAAGATAAGTTTCCGAGAACTTCAAACACTAGGGTTTTTACTCAACGAAAAAAAATTTCTTCCTAACCCTACATTTATGATGTTTAAAGAAAAATAATTGTTTTCTATGGTCTATTCCACACGATTTAATGATTATGTTGTTATTTATGTTTGAATTTTTGTGTGAAGAAAGTTATATACATGATGGTTTAGCATGAGTTTTCCTACTATTTATCAATATGAAAACGTAGGGATTGGAACTAAGACTAGAATGAACTCTTAAATTGCCCTTATCTTTTACCCTATATTATGCATGGATATTGTATATAATTTTAAGAGTTGTTCTTGATTATGATATTAAGTATTTCACTTTGTTATGGCTATGAATGGTTTAAGGCGAACATAAGCTCTTGAATAAGGTTCTTCGAAGCTAGAGGTAAGTCTTCTAAAGTTGTGATTACTCTATAATATTTATGTTAACCTACCGATCATGATGCTATGTTATGGAAGTATGTATGATGTGTTTATTTGTATATGCTTGTCTTTGAACCTGTTATTTGTGAGATCATGAAAAGAACACGAAACATGCATGTTATGATATCCCCTTGTATGCATTACACAAGAATACATTGTTAATCTCACAAATGAAGGGTTAGAATGAAAGGAAATTCTCATCTAATCCCAAAGAGATCATGACCATGTTTATACAAGGAGTTTATATGTTATGACCTATAGTATGTTATGATAAAAAAAGAAAACTTAAAGTTTATTCAATAAAAGGACATAACAATACAGACAAGATTCAAAGTATTTGCGGAGGAAAACAACTCAAAAATATATTTCTCAGTTTATTTTCTAAATACAAAATACATGATATCACATAGAGAGCATATAAACAAAAAAAAGTTCTTTCTTTGAGAACATCATAACACACGAGTAAAAGGAAAATATCTTTTGAACAAGTAGGAGTTTGCTTGTTTTAGATTGACACTATCTCAGAAAGGTTAGATCACGTTAAGCCAAGGTCTTCTTGCTGCATTTCTTTGAGGTCTGTTAATCTGAGCTCTCCATTTCCTTGTAGCATGTAAGGAGGAGCATGAAAATTTTAAAGGATAGGGGCCGGGCCTTGGAAGGCTGCCTTCGTATATCACAAGGAGAATTCAGATCCTACATAGTTCGAAAAAAGAGGAAATACTTGTTTTTCATTCATTGTTTACTATTACAATAAAATTTAAAAGATAACAACAAATATCTTAATGATAAGAGCAACCCATACCAGTCGCTCTTCTCCTTTTTCTAGTCTCAACAACAAGGAGCAAACTCGACTTGAATCTTTCCTATTTTAATAAGATATTCCACGCCGTGCTGGAATGATACACATTTTTTGATGTTATGGTCTTCCTTATTGTGATGGGGGCAGCTCTTTTGAACAACTTACAAAAGGGAATATGGCATGTCCATGCCTCTATAGAATGGGTGCAGACTCTATTTTGAACGAATTCCAAATAGATTTCCAGCATCGTTTTCCTGAAAGGTGTGAATGAGAAATAATAGAATATATTCCTCTCAGTGACTGGTATGCCAAGCCAGGGCTCATCACATGCAATGATGACGCCCTCACACAAACTGTTTGGAGTACTTTCCATATCGAGCAAATGACCGACCACATTCTTAAACTCTATACACTCCTCTATTGTTCTCCCTTTCTAGTTGGGATGACACTCATAAGTTTTGCGGAGATCCCCAGATCCCACTTGGGAAGATGCTCTTCAGCTAGGACTCAACATACACCTTTCCCGATAATGTTCGAAAATGAGGGTGCACGAGATGGCTTTCATCCTTGTTTGGCGTTTTTATGGATATGCTTTGAGAGTGATTATTTGGTCCCCTTCTACCAAACGTCCTTCGAGAGAATGCTTGAGGGCAAGCACTTCTTCATAACTTTATTCAATGTTTTCTATCTCGGGGGTCTCCGGAGGAAATATATAGGTGCTTTCCGTGCCACTTTCGTATGTCAATCATCTCTTCTTTCGTTGGTTCAGTCTTGATACTCCTTCTTTTGCCCATAGTTGTAATCTCACCTATCTCCAGAGATGGTAGAGTAGTGTTTTAGGAGTTTGTGATAGAATTTCACTTTTTGTTGAGAAACTCAAGACTCGGAATCTTTTGTCAAACATTTTGTAGTAGTGTCTATTGTATATTTCAGACACGGAGTGGGTGTACAATGTTCTCTTTCAATGAAACATATCACATAAAAAGTTAAAAACACATATTTCTAGTCTTAATCATGTGTGTAACCTTTTTGTGCCAAGTATAAGCCTTACGATTTGAGGAATGTATACGTGATTCGTAACATTACATTGCACCAAAACACCAAATTATTCAATCTTTAAAAGTAAAGCGAATGAGGATACATAGTAGGGGAATGAGATACAAATGATTAATCTAATGCAAGGATATAATCATGAACTATGCCCTAATGAAAAGCTTTTTTGATCTATACTTCTTATCTTCAAATGTCCACGCCTTTGGATGCAATAGTAGTCTGTATAACTACTTCTTCAGCTACAATAAACTAATAAAGTCCAAACCCCAAGAAACAATTGTGCAACAAATGAAGTATATAACCTTCAAAATTAGCACACAAACATAAGCGTCCATATAGGTTGTGGGCCCTTTTGGACTCAAGATGGTCTCTCTAATTGACTCCTTTGACATTGGGTCATCTTAGGCTAATGCGCTACTTTCGGGATTTAGTTTCACTCTATATTATTTTGACTAGAAGAAGGTTTTATTTATAGTTGAAAGGGTAACCCAAACGGACTACTTAGGCAGGGACAATAAACGACTGTTGACTATCAACTAGTCAACTACATTCGTCAGGGTGCCCTGAGAAAAATTTGGTTAACGAATGACTACAAGCCCGCAAAATCTTCCTTTAAGTGAAAATAAAAATAATCGTCATTTGACGGAAGATGTTATGACATTAAAGTGCAACAGTTCAATAAGGATATAAATAACACATAAAAATTTAACTTCACATAGGCAAAACAGGTTAGCTTTAAGGTTAGAATCCTCATATTCCAAAGCAGAGTCCCTATATCTGTTTCATTCATTTTTAAAAAAATATATGTTTTTGTATGTTTTTGATGTTTTTAGGGTTGCCACTTAATGTTAAGGTAAAATCAAGAAAAACTATGTTTTCAGAAGACTTAAAAAGAAAAACCATTTGAAAACTTGAAACGGGTTCGGGGATTCCTATTTATATTTTAGGAAGATTTTTCGGCAACTAAAATATTCACTAACTCGTGATTACCCAACAACTAACTTGTTGGCTAAATCCTGTTTACTTTTGAACTTCGCTTGATTTGAAAAATTATTTCGATTGCCGAAAGTCGAATATTGACCTAATATCTAAGCGAGTTATTTGATTTGAAATTTTTTATTTCAAGTTTATTTATACTTGAACGACTTGACTTAACTAAGACGAAATAGCGGCTCTATGGGACTTGAAATTTTTAACCTTAGAACTAAAGACAAAAACAATGCTATTAAAAAATAAAGTAGAAGAGGGAGAAAGAGAGAGAGAGAGAGAGAGAGAGAGAGTCGGATCCAAATCTGATTTATGTCCGCCTGGACCAGTATTTGGGACTCATTTCTTTCTGGAGGCCGTAGGCCCATATGATCTGTACATGTCCTAAATTCTAGCAAAGTAATAAAGAATAAGCAAATGTAGACAAGGGCGTAATTTCAATATAACAACACACAATTGTTTCAGAAAATAAGTTTTTGCCTTCTAACCTGATCTCTTCAAATATGTTTTTCTTCAACTTCTTACGACTCAAGAGCTTGTACGCCTTTAGTAGAAGGGGAGGATGACTCAAAAAATAAAGGTTAGAGACTTTAATAGACCATGCAGAATGCAAAGGGAGAAGAGACAAGATCCAAATGAACTCGAGAGGAGTTTCACATGCACATGAATTAATTATATTAGTCAAGGAAGATAGGTGAAATAAGATGATAAATATACAAAAACAAGAAGGTGGAAACACAAACAAAGAAACAAAATTAGCAGGCTTATCGAACTCATTCCAAATGAGCGAGAAATACAAACACTATACCCAACCTAAGCTTAGAATACTGTGAGCATTTATATAAAATAGGCAACTACACTCTCTGCAAATGTTCTAATAAATTAAAGAATCATACACGTTTAAAGCTCTACCAAAAAAAGTATAATTTTCATTTAAAGCACATTTCGAAATTCCAAACATAAATGTCAAATATTGACTATAGAAGCACATAATCCTTTAGGATACAAACTAAGAACACAAAAGCCTTTACAAAGAGCGTAGATTTCGAAATCAGATCATGCGATATATATGATTTTGAATGTAAATTTACTAACCCATGTGATTTACTATGCCATCAAAAGGCAACGGTAGAAAAAAAACATTGAAAACAACTACGACTATATGGTACAAACATAGATGTATCTACTTAGACATATATGATAACAAAGAAGAATGAATGCAAATAAGAAAATCAATAACTAGATAGAACGGGTCCATTAAAGTCGGTATAATTGAAAATGTAATATGACACTTACGAAAGGAAAGTAACAAATTCAAGTATTAGTATATTGAGTTTTAGCACTCTGGAACATGCGCAGAGCAGTATACAAAGTAAAAAATATGCCACTCTTTGCAGAAAAAAATTGGACATGAAAATAGGGGGAGGGTCTTGGCATTTCAGCAGCTAAAGACAAAGAAGAGAAGCCAAAATAAGCAACAATATTTACAGATAACATAAGCAACATATTTTACACATAATGAGGCATGTATTTAAAACTAAGCAAAGAATCGAATTTTAAAGCTCAAGACTACATTCCTTTGAAAAAAATTCAACCAACGAAATGAAATGATTCATGCTTAGTACACACACAAGAGTAGGACGTCATTGCATTATGGAAAGATTATAAACCAAACCAAATGTGGAACCCAACTAATTTATTTTATATAAAATATTGGTGTGTGAAATGTTCACATGGACATAGAGCAGCAATCCGAATAAAATATGTTTAAACAACTGACTAAAACATCTAAAACAACACGTATCAAGACACCGAATGAACTCACAATATTGACGTCCTAACTCATTCTTTAAACGTGAGGTAAACGAATGACAAATAAGGAATCAAATACTAAGCTGCAAAACTAGTTGTTGATGTTAAAGAAAACAAACTCCCAAAGAGAAAGTAGTCAAATAGAAAATAAAATCCAAATAATGTAATAGAGAGATGATAAAGAATCTAAATCATCGACTTATAGCTAAGCAGGCTCGATTAAATACATAAAACTATACATCATGAGGAGAAAACTTCATCTTGCTAACACTAGACAACCATTGAACACAAAAAAGGAAAATTTAGACATCATGCTATCATTTCAGAAGTAAATGAGAAGTGGAAAAAAATACTACGAAGAGATCAAAGTATCACCTTTCTCCAGTCAGCGATTGGAACAAAAGCTAGAAACCTCACCACTAAAGATAACGACTCGTATAAACTTGGAGAAAAAAGAAACGAGTAAAAGACTCAAGAGATGAACTCTCGCTCTGTTTTTTGAGATTACTTTCTAAACGCTTATGTATGAAAGTACCGCTG
This sequence comes from Solanum lycopersicum, assembly GCF_036512215.1. Classification (NCBI taxonomy): domain Eukaryota; kingdom Viridiplantae; phylum Streptophyta; class Magnoliopsida; order Solanales; family Solanaceae; genus Solanum; species Solanum lycopersicum. Next base: position 14,573,769 of record NC_090807.1, read on the forward strand.
ATAATTTTATTATGATCCAACTTCTTTTTTTTAATGCCTCCTTTTTTTTGTTTCTTCACCTCTTTTCCCAAAAAAAAATCTCCAAAATCATTTCTCTTTGAAAATATCTCACTTTTCTGTAAACTATTTCCAACAAAAACTGAAAGTAAAGTCTTCCGCTCCAGAAAGAACTTTTTTTTACATAAATGATTAGAACTTATTTATCAGGGAGAGAATTAGGGTTTTATGATTTGGGCGGAAAGGGGCAGAACGGGAATTCTTAAAATCCTCAAACATATTTAATTAAGAAAACCGCACTAATTTTGGCTGAACAAATTTTTTCTGAATCTTCAAACTTATTTCAAAAATGGGAAGAGAGGAAATGTTCAGGATCAATCCCAAAGTCCTTGGGGTGAGACTTGGCTCAATCTCCCGACCCCAAGGACGGAAATGTAATAGAAAATCAGTGGTAAAAGCCTGGACAAGACCGTACCATTGTAGCCTGCGCTGCTAGGCATACTTTTTAGTGGATCTGCCATCTTATTCCGTGTATCGACGTGAATCCGCTCTTTCCGTTATATTCGCTGCTCTACCTTATAGCGGGATTTGTTTGTTGACGTCGTTCTTCCTCTGTTTCTCACGGTTTGGAATTGTTGGCACACTCCTGGTCCTAGTGGAAAGGAGGAAAAGGTGGATTATCCGGCTCGGGTTAATAGGGATGGATCGGGTTAGGAGTTGGGATGGGGAATTTAGTATAGCATGGTTGGGATGGCCTGCTGCGGAGAGAGGTTTTGAATTGGCCCATCACTTGAACCATTTAAATATATTACTAAAAGATGAATTAGCATAACATTAATTTGATGAGCTTCTTAATCAAAACTAAATAAAATATTAACATAGTTATAAAATAAATAAAATAAATATAAGCTATTATATAAATATACTATTTAATCGAATATTTAACAAAATCCTTTGAGGCGGTTTTCGAATATTTATAAAATAAATAAATTAGTATATTAAATAACGAAACATATATACTACTTAAAATATGACAAGACAAACTAGTGAGTTTAGCTATAAAATAAAGATCAAAACTACGAGCAACAAAAAAAATGTCACACAAGACTAATATCTTTTGATACAATTTATTGGATATTTTATAAAATAGATTCAGCGTAATATATATATATATATGTATATATATACATATATACATACATATATATATATATATTGTGTATATAACTTCAAAGAATATAAAATAGTTAAATCAATTTTAACAAACGACTAAAAGAAAACTGTGAATTTCGTAACGTCAAATATTTCAACTCGTTCAGAAATCAAGAGACTCGAGAATTAATAATCATCGGGGTTCAAAATTAGGATTCTACACGTATAATGGATTAGATAGATGTTTTTATGGAATTGTAGGGTGACTTTGCAGTATACTTCATTGACCCTATGTCCTAAGTTTTAATGTTATTGGACATATGATAAGATGTTAATGAAGTGTGTCTCGTTTTGATAGACCTGTGTCTCTTACTTGATTCATGAACATTGTGAATATGAATCCTTGACTTAGTAGGCTAAGCACCTTGGTCATGTATGTAAATGTCTGATTGGAATGTGATCTTTAACATAGCTAAGAGGGTCATTAAATTAGGGCTTCCTAGAAAGGAGGTTATGATATTCTTTAAGTCTAATGTTGTAATGGTATCCTTCTTGTGTGATGATAGATATAGGGGTAGGTTGTCTCTAACAAAATGAAACAACCCATAATAAAGTCATTGAACTATCATTTTTGATTGTTTCGTTGCAGCCTCAGAGGACCTCCTTTGGTGAGGCGTATTATGATTTGGTTGTGACTTTTGTATGGTACTTCTTCATATACCCGTAGATTGAATTACTATATGAGAAAAAGGGCTGCTACGGAGGCGTATTCTTTGGGAATGACTCTTATTGAGATGAGACTAGAGCGCTAAGAATTCCTTGACACTCCTTAACCATGTACCTACAAGGGAAGTGTCGTTGTTATACCCTTGGAAAGTAGAACACCCTCCTTCGAAGTAGGTTTTTAATTCAGATTTCATGCCTAGCTAGTATGGTCTATGTAGGTTATTTCCTATTCCCATAATGTGGGATACAATCTAATAGTTTATAGGTTCTCCAAAGTTTAGGTAGTAGAATGATACATTATCTAGACATTGCTCTAGTTGGCTTTGAATATTCTAGTGTGTAGGTTATGTAGATCTTCTCCAAGACCACTATGTGAAAGTCCTTAATTGTTGAATGTGTCCTAAATGACTTAATGAAAATAGTGACTAAAGTAAATGTATGTAAGTGGAAAATTTTTATCTAGAATAGATTTAAGGATTGCTTAGGTATGCTTGGAGACGGTATATAGGCGGTCTCTTAATGTCCTAGTTAGGTGAGTCTTAGAGTGACTTCAAGTAGAGAGTTTAATTAAATATATTCTTATATTAGGAATACTTGAGGGTCTCTTAGGTGTGTGTGTGAAGGTGTTTTATGGAAGGACACTTTATGTCTTATGATTTTTTAGTTAGAAGTGGTAATTTATATATTTTGTAAGGTGACTTATATGTATTTATGTTGACTTGTAAGTTACTCTTATACTTTTCTTAATGGTTTTACATAAAAAGAGCATGTTTTTATACAAATGTCCTTTTAGCATGATTTTCATTGCATGTCCTCATACTTAGTGCATTCTAATGTACTAATTTCAAAAATTTTGTCTATCTTTTATGGTGTAGATGGCATTTTAGAGGAGTCCTTTGAAGTGAAATCGTAGATTAGTATCCATTAAAGTAAAGTAGGGGTATGTCCTCAATAAATCCGAGGAAATATATATGTTTACTATCTTTGTTAAAGACATTGTAATAAACATATATATTTCATATTGTTAATGTATGGGTCGTGTCCCAGTATATTCATTTATCTAAGATAGCGACTTTGAGACTTCGCCTTTCCCTATGACTTTCTATAAAGAGATATTTGATGTATTATTATTCAATGGAAAAGTTTTAATTCCACACTACTTTTCATACATTTATGCAATGAATGATGTTAAAGGACTTGTAAAAGGCCTCCAAGAGTTCAAGTACGCCGCGCCACGATTTTAGAATACCATATCTTCTAGGGTATACTCTACAGTCATTACAAGCCACCAATCATTGTTGTTACTAGGCAAACCCTTAGCCTGAGTTACTACTTAGACGAATACTTACTTAAGCAATAAAGAGCTTATAACATAATTTTTTAAATTTAATTTAAAGTAAAAATTAAACTAAAAGTGTCTTTAAAATACTAAATAACACAAGTATCATAATTTCAAAAAACATCTCAAGGACAACTAAATACTGAAAGACTTCTTAACACTATATATCGATGAAGCCTCTATTACTCATGATGGATATTAATACAAGACCCATGACATTTTGTAACAATTGACTAGAATATCAATGTGGAGTCCTCTTGAATACAAATGGGCTCACCAAAAGCTAACTAGAGTGTAGGGTGATATCAACGAAGTGCATGGTGATAATCTTGAATACTGGAATCTATATCATAAACACGAACACATAAAACACGACGAAATACTCTAAGACACACAAGATCATTTCAAGGCAATCCTTTTGAATATTATGGACGTTCTTGGACGTTTGACCTCCAAACCTAAAGAAAAATAACATGATTCCTATTAAAACTATTGTTCCTTAGATAATGACCCTGAATACTCTTTACACACACACACAAAACACATAGAAACACATAAGGCATATAGGTGACTATTCGTCTAACGTTCTGGTCGTCCCTTGACGTTTGACTTCCTACTCACCTAAATCTTTAGACAGTTCCTCATTACAAAATTTTAAACAATTTTAGGACCTTAGAAATCATGAAGAACATAATAGGTTCAAGTTTCACTTAACTCGATTTAGTGTTATCACACATAGGGTAACAATCCTTACATAGAAAAGAAACTCATGTCTAATACAAAGTCTTTGATAAAGAATCTTCAATCCTAGCTTCAACTTCAATTCAAGCTCCCATGGAGTCATAAGAGAGATCTATATGGGAGATGAAGTTTTATTTTCAAAAGTGGAATCTAAATTAAGGTCTAGCTGTTTAAACTAACTTATAAAACATTAAAATCCCTAAAATTACATTTTATATCTTGGTTAGGAGGTCTGGTGAATTTTCTAATACACCCCTAGTTTGGTCGAAACTTTGCAGAAAGTTGCAGGTGCCAAACCAAGACTAACATTGACGAGGCATCATTTGGACGACAGACCGTCCTACTTGTCCTCGTTCGTGACTAAGGTTCCTAATTTTTAAACTAATATCCCAAGACTATGTGTGGATCCACGCCCATTTTGATGGTGCGTCGTTTGGTCTATTACGCATTTTTTGCATCTGTCAATGAGGCTGTCCATGCAGCTTATTCTCAAATGTTTGGGTCCTCCTCAAGGACCCTTAGGGAGGTCCTTGGAGAGTAGTAGCCGCTATTTACAACTGTAAAAATAACCATCTAGTTTCTAGGCTCCTTTGAAGTCATTTGAAATTCCGAACGAGACACAAAAACACAAAAAACATGTAAAGGCACGCTTGCGCACATAAAACTAGTTTCCAAACGTCTTGGTCGTTCTTTAACGTTTGACTTTCAAATTCTTTTAAACGGGCTGCTATAGATGTTATTCATAGATTTAACACATTATTAACTCATAAAACACATTTGAAGATCTAGCTTGTCCTATTTCATTTTGAGGGTTGTTACAGAATGTTACGAAAAAATATGATTGATATTTTGGTCCTTTCTTGCCCAAAAAGACTAATTCATTTTAGTTAGGTTTCTTGGATCTAAACATATTGGTTTTAGTTTTATAATCATAATATTTGCTTACTTTTTGGGTTTAGAGTTCAAGAAGAGAAACAAAAACAAAAAAGAGAAAAGAGAAAAGGATCAAGGCGTTCATCGAGGTTCTTGAGTTTTGTTGCGGAATTTCCCAAAAGGATTGATCCTTAAGAAGTTTGTAAGTTTCTATATTGTTGTTTTTGTTCACCAACATTTCAATAATGATAAAAATATTCAAATTCATCCATAAAGATTGAAATATTTATGTTTTCATGAGGGTTATTGAAGTTTTTCTTTCACTCTTGAATTAGGGTGTGTTGGATGAGTTATTGAGACACATACTTCGAATTTACGGGTTGTTATTAGTATATTATTTTGTAATTATGTTGTATCAAAGTGATTGTGGGAGAAACCATTTGATTGTAGAAGAATTAGGTTCAAAAATAGAAGAATCAAATTCTTCAAAGAGTTTCCGGGAGGGGTTGGGGCAACACACTCCAGATAAGACAGAGGGACTACAGTGGCGCCCCAGAAGTGCGCCAACATCAAGTCCCCCCCCCCTCCGCCAGCATTGCGCTACGCTTGTCTACCCAAGACATTTATGTAAGTTAGCCGATTTGAGTTCCTTTAATGTGCATCTTCAGTCCCTTATGATTCTAACTACTCTAAAATACTTCTAAAAACCTATATAATTCATAACATGAATCATAACCTTGAATTTATGATTCAATTCTAGGTAGAGTTAACAGTTATGTTTTGAGTGTTCTTTTGAACATTTTGACAAAGTCCATTTTTCATCTTTTAGAGGAGTCTTCTACGATTCCTATTAACTTGTTATAAGTCTCGAGCAAATGAGTATGTGAAGGAGAAGAATGTATGTATGTGTCTAAATTATCATCATTATATCCATCATATAATTAATAATAACTCTTTAATTCATAATTCAAATTCAAGAGAGAGTTAAAAGTAGAGTTCGAGAAAGCCTTTCAGTTCAATTGTGAATCTTTTGAGATCAACCATCGATATTGAAATATGTTTTGAAGAATTAAGTATAAGAATGAGAAGAGAAATATAAAAGTAGAGATATATTTAGACCCTCGAGTTGAGTCATTCATGCCTTTAAATTATTCATGAAATCCATAAATTGAGCATCTTTGAGAGGAGTAGTATCTTCCATTTCTAAGTCTTTAGTTTTAAGTTCCTAATACATTTTAGATTATATTTTAATTATGGGACTAGTACATGTCTCCTATGAAGTCTTTGGGTTGAAGTTTTGATGCCCAAAATTCTATATGAACCATATGAGTTAATTGTTTTTTGAAATAAATAGTATCATGAAGTCCTTCAATTGAGTTGTTAATGCTCATAATTCCGCATGAATCCTCTAAGTTAAGTACTCTTCAAATAAGTAGTAGCATTAAAGTTTATAAGTAATTATTTGTTTATTTTTTAGTATTGAATTCTATGTATGTTTATTGAAAACCTTGAACTATGTCTTTCAAGTTCATAATTCTGCACGAACCCTATTTTGAGAAGTATTTTAAGATCACTTTGAACTTGTTTTAATACTTGAGTACTTGATTTTGAGAAATAGCAGAGTTGAGTTAATATTGTCGAAAATAATGGAAACTAAGCATTCCTACGAATAATTGTTTTCATATTTAAAAGAGGAGGAAAAATGAGATTTTCAAAAGATTTTGAGTAGTTGAGTACCATCTCATTTTAGTAGAATGATTTTTGAGTAATAATCTTAAACAGATTTCCTAGTCATATTTTGGCATTAGTATCGAGCATCAAGTTATGTTAGATTCTTATATGATTTAGAAGTCCAATAAAACTGCGTAGCACAGGTAGCATAGGATAACACTGATTCTTCATGTGACTTCTCACCGCCTCTAAGAAGGCATATATTTTGATCTATAGTCACTATATCATCTTATACTTCGACAAAATTTAGGATGACTTTCGCAACTTAAGGTGCAATAATATATCATTTTATAGGCTCGTGGTCATGGTTCTCTTTTAGAGAAACTCCCCACAAGTAAATCATATTATTTTCATATTGTTTTTATTGCATACGTGATTGTAAAGCTTAAATAGTTTTTACTTAATGTTCATGCGTTGATTCAGTTGAGATGAATGAGTTGGGAAGAGATAAGTATGTTTCTTTTCCACTAGTTAAAGCTTATGTTTATGCTTTAGAATTTCCGTTGTGTGCTCGCACATTCAAATTAATGAGAAATGGGGACTTAATTGTTTTATGATGCAAATACAAGTATTCAGGATCATCAATAGGTGTTTCATTGAGCTCATGAGATAGTCCTATATGTTTTGGTGAGACTTCTTATATTCTAGAGGACTTCACCTTTATCTTACATTAGGTAGTTTTGAGATGTCGTGGGTCTTGTTCTTATATCCTTCGGTACATATCTTCTTTGAGTTATTTTTACAAACTTTGAAATATCTATTGAGTAATGTTTGAAGTATTTAAAGTAGATTTTATTCAATTTAATTTGGTTTTTATCATTTTGTGTGGATGATTTAGTCTTCTACTTGTAATCAAACTGGATGAGGGTTAGCTTAAGACCAACAATAGTTCACGAGTGTCAGCCACGTCCATGGTATAGACTTGGGTCATGACATAACTACTTTTTAGTTATTTATTTGAAAACACTTTCCATTTTTCAAAAGTCTACTCTTTTTTCATGTAAAAATAAAACATATTTGACATACTTAGTTCCCCTATATTCATTCTCAAACTATTCTTTACTTTCTCAAAACTGAGTTTAAACAACAATGTTTTGTTTAAAAGATCATCAATATGAATTCACTAAATACTCAAATAGAAATCATGATATAATATAGTCATGAACAATCAACTCAATAACCACAATTAACATTGTATAAAAATAAATGATATTAAATAGGAATTCAAAATCAACAACTCAATAATTCAGAAACTCAAAATCAACACATCTCAATAATACAAACATCAAAAGACAGAATCCTAGATTACTATTTTACTTATTTGAAAGTATATGTAGGGCGATAGGATGAACTACTCCAACACTATGGTAGCCTTACATACTTGGAGAGAACAAAGTTTTTAGAAAAGTAGATGAAATTTGAAGAACATTTGAAAAGCGTAGCTTTTCTTCTCTTGAATCATTCCTTTATGTTTTTGAAGGATTTAATAACATAAAAATGTTTTAACACTGTTTAGGACATTAATTAGCTTTAAAATGTCTTGGTTTAGGCTTCGAAAAGGTATGAAAATACTAAATTACCCCTTTTTAAAAGCTAACAAGAATTGTCCATGATACTATCTACGGTTTGTGGTTTGACCTACTGATTGTTGATACCATTTGTGGAATTTATATTGAATTTTAAGGCTCAAAAGTTAATTGACGGGTCCAAATGACAAGCTGTTGGTTGGTTCCGTATAATTTGGGTCTTAGAAGTTAACTTCTAGTCCTCTTCCGTTGACTTGACAGGATGCATCATCGTTCAACCTATGGCCTGCCAATTAGATTCCTCGTTATTATAAAAATATTGGTAGTGCATTCTCTAATAAAAAGGTCATAACTATTTACAACTAACATGAATTGAGGCAAACATTGTGGCCTTAGAAAGAGGAATCAAAAAATTTGTTGTGGTAGGTCATAAGTCACATATTACATTTTTTCTGGTAGATATAATTGTTTTATGCTGGTTAAAAAAGATTCTTATGTCAAAACCTAATCGATAATGAATCTTTCAACTAATCTTTGTGCTATGGTATTCTAGTGAACATAATTAAAACCCAAACTCATTCCCTCACTTAATAATTGAGATTTACACATATTTGCAATATACTAATCACTTAGTATGATCTTATTAACACATGATGAATGGTTATAGCCTTCACATAGAATTTTTTGGGGTTTTACAATATTTTCCCTTCGGATCATACGTCGTCGAATGCGCTTGCTGTGGAACTCAAAAAAGATTTCAAGATTACAACCATGACATGAATAAAAATTTTAGGGCATGAAGTAAGAATATGATAACTATGCCTTGTTAACTTTACTCTTAAACTTAGCAACACATCTTATCTTTGCTACCCTTTATATTTTGTACACTTCCTTAGCAGAGACTAACAACTCCCACTAGATTATATGACTACTATTTTAGACATATATGTTTTATTTTTTGGTATTTTTATGTTCAAGCCTAATTTCTAACACACAAGATACTACACATGACCTGTTTATACTAATTTAAATCACAAGATTCAGGTTTTATGCATATATAGGAAATCCAATCCAATTAATACTCCTTAAGACTATAATCAACAAAAGTTGTGTCCTACTCAAGAAGCATATAATGCATCATATATTCATCAAAATATATTAAAAGCACATTCAATCCTAGTACTATAGTATATCCACTGACTAATACTTACAAATCCTTAGAAGAATTCCCAATCCTATTGTCATTTCTATCAACCTAAATTTCACGAATTGTTACAACAAACTAACTAATTAAACTATTATGCAAAGTAAATTTTTCCTATTCCTCTTCTATATTGTAATTTTAAATTAAATAACACACTACTACTACCAACATTAATTTTTAATGATTCCAAAAATTTGACTGATTTAGGGCTTTATTTTTATGAGTCCACAAAGCTCTTAAGTTTCAAGTATTTGATGTTTAGTGGAAGTATGAACACTCACTCACAAAAAGGAAAAAGAAATTAAAAGAACAAAAAAGTTGAAGCATGAGCTTAACCAATCACACGTGGCACACCGTTGAAGGAAATCACTCCGCCTTTGTATTAGTACGCAAGCTCTAAAGGAATTGGATCAAAAGGCGGTGAAAGGAGGAGTCGGTGTGACGCCAATTAGTTCTTAGAAGCAAAGATATACCGCCCAATGATATAGGATACAATCATGCTGAACGCGAAGGACAAAAGGTGATGAACTAGAAGAAGATTAAATCGTCGAATGGTTCGCCACAATACTTAACTTGAAAGCCATAAATAATAGTTGTATATCTTATTGTTTGAGCATCCAAACGTTATTATTAATTTTTTACCTTTTACAACTTTAGTGTTTTTAATTTTCTTGATTGGATAATCTTTTGTGGGAGACTTGATGAAGGAAGGGTTTCATCTTCCCCAAGATTAAAGTGGGTCTTCTCTATTCTTCCTCGTTTGCTCATCTTAAGATTTAATTTATACCTCTATGATATCACTATTATTTTAGGTGTAATTTGTGATTGTTCTATGTATGGCTAAAACAACCATTCTTGGGATGTAATTTCGGAAATATGAGTTCATATTATTGTTGGGTCTTGATTTATGATAGATTAGATGTATTTTAATGGTTATTTAACCTAGTCTTTGTGGTTTAAATTAACGGGTTTGTAGTTGCAAATACAATCTCACCCATTTGTGTTTGGCTTACCCATGAAAGAGGTAGGGAAACCAAAAGCACTTGAGAAGTGGCCTGACCATTGGCACAACATGATATTTAGCCGGTGAGGGTGAGACTTAGTCCAATATCCTAGCGCTCAGCTCCAGAGAGTGAGTGGGGTAAGCCGTAGGCTGCTTCATGTGGCATATGGGTGTCCTAGAGGAACGAATTTGAAACAAGGTAAGTTGTCCGAGAGGGAAATTATTTTCATATTAAGCTTAGCCTATTCAAGATTATATTTAAAATTTCCTATCAAACGCATGTACCAAACTACCTATATTAACTTGTATTACGGTCACACCTCAAGAATTTTACCCCATAATTGATTCCCTTTTGCATGATTGTTGTTTTTACCATACTTGTGAAAAAACTCTCTATGATATTTGACACTTTGGTATTAATCCTATTATTTAAATTGTTTTTGTTTATGAATATCTTTATCTATGAAAAATTAGAATGAGATTCTAATTTGACTACATCTTCTCCAAACTTATCTATTAGGACATAACCCCAATATTTGTAAGGTTACTAAAATATCGACAATAGTAGAGACTCATACCGTAAATAAGGTGTATTAGTAAGGATAATCATCAAAATAGCGTCGCTGCGGGGGAGTGGTGTTATGTAAAGGTGTAGTTAAATTACGATTTCTATTCTTTTTAGTTAGATTTTCTACTTAAGTTATTCTCAGCATGTTTTCTCTTTTGACTGTTAGTATTTAAGGTTAGTATATCACATACTACATGCGAGAAAATTGAATGGCCTATACTAGATGTAATTGTAATTTTTGATAAGATCCTAACCTTCTAACAATTGGAGGGTGAAATGATTCACCAGTCTGGGGAATAGATTTGAAGGACTAACAATTCCATGTTTGAGTAATGTTTTTCATGACATAATAATGTTTGTTGTTTCTACTGGGGTCTTGGCCCCCAAAACAAATAGACTAGTTGACAATCTTGTTTTATGTTGTACTGCAAAGAATCCATATAGCAGTAGTTCAATAGCTCGACGATGTGGCTAAAACGAACCAAGATGTAGAACAAGACTGTATGCTTGCCACTTTAATGACTTAGATTGATTAGTTGACAAAAAGTGTGACAAAGTTCAAAGCATTGTACAAGAAGAAAGATAAGTATACACCCTTATGAGAGAAAGATCCTCAAGGATCATGAGGTGAAATGCATTTAGGGAATACTTTCAACCATTATTTTGAAGGTGACCGAATATCATAGAGAACTAGAAGAATTGAAGGAGACGTAGAAAGGAGATAAAGAATTATTTCGTCTCATTTCAAAGATGTCGAAATGCTCGAGAATCTCATGGGTCAAGAGTTGATAAATATCAACTCACAAAAAATAAGAGTCACACGGCGGTGGTGCATAAAACCACAAAAATGAATCCTATCATATCAACATATGTCGTTCCATGACGTTAACTAAGGTGTTGTTTGGGAGGCAACCGAAAACCATATTTATAGCTTTTCTTGATTGTCGAAATAATAGATGTTGTTTGTACAAACAAAGCAAGGGGAGTGGTAAAAAAACTGTGAAGAAAAGTAATATGTCCTTTTGGTGGACAACAAAAATTTTCGTATACCCGATTATTCCTGTCGTTTTACTTATGACGTCTTAAAGGTTGAGCCTGTAAAACTTAGTGGATAAAGAATTTCATTGGTGCGTTCCCAATCCAATTGACGATCTCAACAAAGATTGTCGATGCGATTCCTTGGTGAACTAAAAGTCTTGTTATATTTGGAGAGAAAATTAGATATTCGGCGCTTTGCGGATTGTTTGGGAGAGATAAGCTAACATCACCAAATGAGAAAAAAACTGAACAGCCACAAGACAATAGGTTTAAAAGTTCTACTTCATTCACTTTCTTTCACTTTTTTGATTTTAAAAACTCACACTCGCACTCTAGTAGTTATATTTCTTGCATTTTCGAATATTTTTAGTGTATAATTGTTCTTGAATTTTGACCGCATTGCCTCTTAGCATCTCGAGTAAATCCTAATTTTTTAAAAAGGTTGGTTTCCACACCCTAAGTCCCTTTAATGATATTTTGTTCTCAAATGTAATAGCCTTACTTGTTGATTTGTGTTGGATTTCTTTTGTCGGATTAGAATTGTTGCTTGCCTATTTTAAGGTTCAATTATTTTGACCGTTTTGAGTAAATTGTTTGATTCCTAAAAATTCTTTCCTTAAATAGATAAAGCGTGGGATATGCACAATTAATCCTTGATCTAGGCATTACTTAAGTGGTACATGATATGATTTTGTTATTAGGTGTTACAATGTTGAATTGAAATAGTCGTGTGGGAGATGGGCACGTTGGGATATTTGGGAAGCTGCTTCGAGCTCACCGAACAACTCGGTGGTTTTCTTGATGTCCCCATCTTGCCTTTTGTTGCATGATAAATGAATTGAAGATTCTTTAACTTTCGGCGAGAAATCTGAAGTTGCTTAGTGCACTCTACGCTTTGATGAAATTTATCATGTTTGCCCTTTGCCTAGACCTTTAAACCCTCTACGCTATGCATTTAGTGTATTGCCAAAGTAGTTGCGTGATTCACCAATTGTATAGGCGAATAATTTTCTTCATCTAAACCTCCATACTTTTGTTCTAACTCTTTTTCAAGGTTATAGAACATATGTCAACACCCATAGTAGATGGAAGAATTATGTTATCCGGAAAAGTCATATTAAACAACTTCATAAGAAGTCAAAATATCTAAAAATCCTCCCAAAACAGAAATCGAGGGCCAAAAGTCGAGTTTCAGTAAGAAAAAAATTCCACAGGACCCTGTTATTCTGTCATGGAGATGTGGCTTCTTGTAACATCATGAGAGCACACCCTAGAATATATAGCATTCTCGGACTGCAACTTTGTGTAGTTGACCTCTCGGAGGTCTTGAACAAGCCCTTTGACAACATTCATTGTATACATATCTAAAATTGTTGTGTGGAATTAAAATTTTTTACACAAATATCTCAAACCATCTTTGATATTATAAATCATAGAAAACACTGAGTCTCAACATCTGCAAATTTAAGACTAAATAATACTTGGGACATGACCCATACAATAAGAATATAAGAATACTTAATCTATTACTATACTTTTAATTAAAGTAAATGTAAAAATTATTGTTCCATTGAGTCAAGTGAGGATATACTCAAACTTTTCTTTACCACGTCACCCCCAAATTTAAAAGTGAACTGCGAGGTTTGCAGACCCAATAGACGCTTGCCGATCGATAGGCTGGTTTGGCTGGCTGTCATTTCGTTAAGAGACCTGACTTTGCGAGAATAATCTTCCTAGGCTAAGTCTTGACCTACTCCACGATCGACGGGGCGTCAGCCAGCCTACTGGCCATCGATTTCCTAAGTCGTTTTGGGCTGGTCTAGATAGCTTTTGGCTCAAATGAAGGGTCCTTCCTCAAGGACCCTTGGTTGGTCTATGGAGTCTTTTTCCCGGATGTTTCCAACTCGAATATGATCGTACACGAGTTTAGGACCTCTAACATAAATTTCTTCAAAAATACATACTAAGAACTCGACAAAAGATGTTAAGAGACACAAGGTCGTTTCAGGGAAAACATATCGAATGTCATGGACGTTTGACCTCCAAACTTAACGAAACTTTACCTACTGCCTCCTAACCTTAATTTAACCCATTTTAGTACTTCAAAACAACAAAGAAACAAGCTTTAGTCTCTAGTTACGCCTATGTATTTTTAGAGGTGTTACATTCTCCCCACTTGGACAACATTCATCCTCAAATGACATTTGCTCTTTATACAATCTTTCAAGATATAAGAAACTCAATATTAGAAGAACATAACCCTACAAAACAATACACAATACAGGATCCGGAAGAACGCCAATTTCACATACTTTTAAGAGACTCAAAATACAACGTGGATATAGAAACAAATCTATAACTCATCATGCAATAAGACTAACATACTTCCCTTCAAAGAGGATGAACACATTCTCCCTTTATTATCGTGCTTATATAAATCAATTATATACCCACTACTACAAATTTCAACAAAAGAACAATTTAGCTAAAATTTGAAAAATCTTACACTGAACTTCCACCATTACATTAGACATGCTGAATTCATCCAAAAATGCAAATCTTAAGAAATTAATAATGAAATAATAATATAATAAAATATATAACAATATAAACTCAATTTATAACATAATCATAATTTCATGAAATGCACAATACAATGAATAAATGAAATTCAATTCCGACAAGATTCTTAAACACAATGCAACAATGCAAATTCTACTATGAGTTTCAAACTCTCAATCTTGAGTTAAGTAGATGAGATGAGACAATCAAAACTCCACTGCTCACCATACTACAATACTTAAAAGGAAGACATAACAACTAAAGAAAGAAACTATAACTTATAAACATCCTCATTATCATCTAAATTTGATCCTCTTGCCGAGAGTGCATAGAAGCGATTCTTTCTTAGAACATCATCACTCGGAACACTTGCAGGAACTTGCTTGACTTCTATTCCTCTAGCCACAATCGAAGAATAACCCCTCCCCTTAAGTCTATCCTTACCACAATAAAAGAAATTCTAGCACCAACTAGACATTTCCCATAATACATGTTCTCACAAGTACCAAAAGTAGTCTTACCACCTTGAGAACCACTACCATTCTCAAGTTTGACCTTAGGATCTCTAGGTTCATCATTAGTTTGAGCACTCTTTTTTAACTAGGTTGGTTTTGATCACAAGATCCACCCGTCTTCAACTTCCTTCAATCCTACTAAGCTTGGAGTCCTCAATGGACCGGTCATACACCATGAGTCTAGAAAAAATCATATCACCGTGGAGCATGGTCGTATGACACTGCTCTTTCACAAGGTCGGCAACGCATATCACCAACCTCTAGTAATCTCTTCCCTAGGGTTAGAAACCAAGAATGGAGTATACATATAAAACATAGTTGACTTCAAAGAATATTCCTCAATGCTCATATTCCTAGCTTTTGATTATTCATCTCCTCAAAATCACCTCCATCCTCTCACACGGAAAGTACTTTCCTGAGAGAGCCTCTTTAAACTCTAACCACTTTATAGGACTCAACTCAAACGGCCTTTATTTTTCTGTTGATTGTACAAAACTTGAGACACCTCCCTCAATTGATATGAGGAAAATTCCGCCTTCTCCCTAGAATTCACCCTCATGGTACTCCAAACCTTGTACATACAATCTAGAAACTCTTGGGCATCGTCTCCAACCTTAGATCCAATATTAATTGGAGGATTCATCCTCACAAAATATCTAAATCTAGATGTCATAGTTCTCTCCGCTACATTTACACTAGGTTCAATACCCCTGTTCAAATGGGTAGTCAAGGATCATGCCAAAATATGTAAGGCCTCTCTAATCTCCCCATTAGTCTATTCGGGGGGAACGACCAGAACCTCATTATCTCGGCCTCCAATAAGGACTTAAATACCTTGAACACCTTTAAGAACTTGCTCAACTTGAGGAAACTTCCTCGTTCGCCCTTCCTTCTTCCAACCTTCTAGCGACTATCTATCTAGTAGTCATCTCCTATAAAGACAATAGAAAAGATTAGGAATAGACACTTAGAACGTCAATACTATAGCCATGACATAAGGTTGATGAAGCAAGTTAAAATCTAACATCCTATAGACTCTCGCCCATAGATGTGTCGCGACTCACCCTGATGATCAAGACTCTACAAGACGTGGATTTATGAAACTTTTTAATTCCAAGGACGACTTTCATAACCTATGATTAAATACCAAGCTTTAAACATCCTTAGATCATACCTTAGAAGATATGACACTCTCGGAGTGAGACTTGGCCTAATTGACCTCTCAGAAATATTGTACAAGCCCTTTTACATTATTCATTGCATACATGTTTGAAAAGTAGTGTGAAATTAAAACTGTTCACACGACTTTTTTAAAACATATTTCACATTAAAAATCATAGAAAACACAAAGTCTCAACATCTGCAAATTATTGATTCAAGAATACTTGGGATACGACCGATACAATACGAATATGGTAATACTTAATTTATTACAATACTTTGAATTAAAGGAAAACTAAAAACGATTCAGTCATCAAATTAAGTGATGGCATACTTTAACTTTTCTTTAACGACAATTCGATTCCATGCTTTTAAAGATGCTTCTCACCTTTAACCTAAATCATTAGATATAACAAAATGTTGGAATTAGTCCAAACACTTGTACGAAGTATGGCATCATGCATAAAACATGAGAAACGGACATTTATGAGAAATACTCTTTTTGATTAAAACATCATATTAAAAGTATAAGAAACACATTAAAGAACCAAACCACACAATTAGAAGACATTACAAATTATAGCCACCATATATAAAAGTTACTGTGTCAGTACAGTGAGCTTACAATTACTTCATTGTAAGATCATCTAAGTTTCACATATCACAATAGAGCATTAAAATACATTCATAACACATATTTATGGGTCCTCCTACCCTTGATGATTCTAAGGATCTCTTGAGTGAGTTATGACGTAATCGCCCACACAATCCCATTACACACACCTAAGAGATCCCTTAGACTATCTAGAGTAACATCATTCTCACTTCATACAATAACATATATATAAAATATAAGATTCTCCTCCCAAAGATTATCAAAAGACTCACTTAACTAATTCAAGAAGAGAACGCCCGTACACCCTCTCCAAGATTACCGAAATAATGTTTATGACTCTGTAAGTCTACATAATGTCTAGATACTCAATTTACTGTCCCTATCTAGAGTCATTCTTAAGACTTCCATAGGTAAGACAGGAAGTGACAATACCTATGCCCCCTTCATACTTTAACTAAGCCTCTCTTAAACTACTCCAGGTAAGTACTGAATCATTAACATACTTTCCAACTTAAGTCATTATCTTTATTACTTTATTAATAGTCATTCATCACATAAGGACATTCAAGTAATTTTCTTGAAGAAAACCTAAAGACTCACTCACTAACATCTTCAAAGTCTAATCGTGCAACGTGTTGATACCGTCCCATACCACCACATAGACTTCATAGAATTTGTCCAATACAAGTAGGTATCCAATATGTTGATATAAGGTAATAACCAACATAGACCATTGTACGTAAGCATGGCATATGGAGTCAACCATACTTTGATAAAGGGTGTTCTATTAGCCAATGGTATAACTAGGACACAACCCATGTGGGCACATGGCTAGGAAATATGAAGGGTTTCATACTGCTTAACGTCATATCATCTTAGAACAACTCCACTAGCCATACTCAATTAATGATAGAATTTGTTCTCATAGAGTAATTCACATAAGTGATCACATAAAGAGGTTCAATATATAGTTCACAACCCAGTCATATTTCATATTACCACATGCAGTCAACTAAGGCTACCTACAATTGCTAAAAGAATAGCTCAATGACTTTCCTACGAATGATTTGATGTTGTTCTGGCCAATAAAACCTAAGTACACCATTCTCATATGAAGGATACCATTACGTCTTTAAACTTCAAGGATATCATAACTTTACAAATAGGTTGAAGTTATCACATAAATGACCTCTTATCAATGTTCATGGTGATATGTCAATCACATATACCAGACTAAGAAGCTTTATCATACTATGAAAAGAATTCATATTCACCTTCTACATGTATCAATTAAGGGAAACAAGTCTACCAAAGTAATGCCCACACATACTTGATATATAGCATATCATTTAAAAAGCACATAGGAATAACCAACATAATCTATAGGTCACCTTATTCAATGCTATAATATAATCAATATAACCATCATAATACTCACATAACCAATTAGGAATAATCAGACATCAATCCTAAGACTACACACATAAAGACAAAGTCATAATCTAGAATGATCACCTAATGTTAATAGAAGAAACACATACTTTCACATTACGCACAAGTAGATATATATGATCATACTTTACATAAATAACTACACAAATAATCATAATATATGAAGTGTGCCGACAAGTCTATGATTATCATAATTCATAAAGTAATGCCGACGAGGCCACATAATTCACAAGTAAAGCACATAGCATCGCCCCCATAAGTAAACCAAGTGTAATTACTATCTAACAACAAGAATACACAATATAGAGAAAATTAGATCAACATATCATTGATCAAATACCCAAAACATCAATCTAAAATAAATTCAACCAACACAATACTCAAGGCCCTTACCAATGGCCATGATCCCCAATTAATTCCAATAATTAAAATATATAATGAATCATAGATAATTCAAAATGAAATTATGAATTAGGGGCATCCAACTAACAATTATAGCATTATTTCTTTATAATTCAATAGCCTTAATCAAATCACATAAGAATTCGATAGTGTGAAGGCATACTAAAATCACCCATAAAGTAGTCAAATCAAGAGTTATATGTAATACATGGGTTGATAAATTTTTGAGATAAAATCATCTAATTAAAAATAATTCACTCAATTTGTAATGATTCATAACCTTCAATGCAAGAACCCGTAAATAGATTACAAAATTGAACAAGTTCATCTTGGAAAGACTTATGAAAATCATTTTGAAGATCGACTCCTTCAAGAAAAGAGATACAAGGGTGAAGGTCATACCTTAATTGATGCTACACAACGAATTCGATGAATATTTTATGAAGAATCACAAAAAAAATATTCAATCCAAGCTCTATTTTGTGTTTTAGCTCCAATGGAGTTCTACAGAATTTCATAGAGAATTTGTGTTTTGATTTTGCAAAATGAATTCATCTAGGTGTTTAAGACATATAAAACTATTTATAATGCCGAAAATACCCTTATAAAACCTTCCTTTTAATTATTTGTATGTGCGGGGTGAATTTACCACTTCACCCCCACATTTAGCAGTGACCTGCAATGTTTCCAGACCCAATCGATGTCTGCCTATCGATGACTCATTAGGTCATCGATGGGCCGTCATGTCTGGCCCCTTGTTTTTTTTAAAGAACTGACTTTGGGATATTAAGATGTCTAGTCTATGTCTTGACCTACTCCTCCATGGACAGGGCATCGACCAACGTAGTAGTCGTCGATTGCCTCACTTGTTTGGGGCTGGTCTAGATAGCCTTTTGCTCAAATGAAGGGTCCTTCCCCAAGGACCCTTGCAGAGTTTTTCCTGGAGCTTTCATATTTGAATATGATCATATACGATTTTACCACCTCTGATATAAATTTCATACAAAATGAACATATAAAACTTGACGAAACATTCTAAGGCTCAGAAGGTCGTTTGAAGGCAAACCTTTAAAGAGTTGTGTATGTTCTTGGTAGTTTGACCTCCAAACTCCATCAAAGTTTGACCAATGCCTCCTAACATTATTTTTATACATTTTAGGCCTTCAAAACATTAATACGTACGCATTAGGTTGTAGTTACACCTATGTCATTTTAGAGGTTTTACACTTCTTTAGAGCAAATGACTCCTTTTTGCCTGATCATGGCAGAAATAATTCCAGCAAGGCAACTGCCTCTTAATATGCATAAATGACTCTGGGATCCGGCATCCCATACAAGGCCGACACATTGGGCACTTAATCCCAAATAGATTAAGCTACTAAGAAAGAAGGTTTTCTCTGTACCTTCTTCTCTTGTTTTCACTAATATCTACTTTTGAATACTTTTAATTATATTTGAGGACAAACAATTTCTTTTTTAGTGGGTTGAGTTCCAAACCTTTTGTGTTGATATTTTGTAATTAATTCTTGCATTCGGTGAATATATCTTTTTGTTATCTGTTGTATTTTTTTAATCAAAAGAGCTTTGCAATGGGTTGAACTTATTGATCGATTATGTTTTTTAATTGCAAATGGTTTTCACTCTTCCAAAAAAATCATTTTTTAATTTTTTTTACCACCTTTTGTGTTGAATATGGTCGTTATCCTCTAAAGTTAAGTCTTGATTTCGATCAATACTGATGACATGAATAGTGTTATAAATCCAACAAACATAAATGTATGATTAAAATGACATAAAATGAAGTGATATAGTAAATATGTGTACTCTTTTCTTCTTATTGTTATTGGCCATGTATCAAACTTATTTCTCTTTGTGATCAAAATTACAATATAGAAAAATTGTGTATTCTTGTTTGACTTTAATATCGATTCCTTGTGTGATAAGCTTACTTTGAACCATGCTTGAATAAACCTGGAATTTTCCTTGCTAGTCTAATCAATTTGGAATGGTGTCCTCTTGAAATTATATTAATAAATTTTGTAGAGTGTGAGCAAAATTTGACATGGACCTCTTTTGTTACCTACCCGTGAGTATCTGAAACTATTTTGTATAACTCTTGATCCTCATACTTTATTTGGAAAAAAAGTTTGTTTACACAACTCTTTACTCTATCCACTACCTATAATCCTCATTACTTTTGGTTAACTGAATAGCCAACTTAAGTCAAAAGTTTAAGTTAGTTGTAAGGTGAAAAGGAAAAGGAGAAGTCAAGAAGTTCAAGAAAGTCTCGTAAACCTATGGTGTTGCTAAGAAAATCGAAACCCTCCATATAAAAATAAAATAAAATAAAATAAATCATGAAAAAAAATTGTGGAATAAAAGTCCAAAAGAAATTTTTTTTTTCAAGCAACACATAGAATGAATAATCGGATGACTTAGAAGCACTAATTGAAAATTAATAGAACAAGGTGGAGGAAAGGATGTTTTTGTGAGCTACAAAATTCATGAAGAATTTTTAGTCAGTACACTTAAATGATAATACCTTTGCACTCAGCCCCATTAAAACCCTTAGAAAGACATGTTTTTTGTTGCGTAAGCCGAATAGAACATTGATTGGAAAATAAGGTCAAACCTATTTGTAAAAACATGCATCATGTTTCTCTTTATGAGTGTGAGTGTTGCATTTTATTCCTCATCTTAAATTCATTGACCCATGTGTGCAAATAGAGATTCATTATTTTAATGAGAGCATTCATATACAGTTGTTGAACTTGAACTCGCATTAGTAGCAACTATAGTGAGCATGATAATATTTAATAAAGTGTGTCACAAATTGAATCTTTTAGTACACAATTAGTATTTTCTTGAGTAGTTTGAGTCTTTTTTTCTATGTCATAATTGAATCTACTGTAGCACTATTTTAGCGATCCTATTTGAACAGTCGAACTTGAGTTTTACTTGAGGACAATAAAAAGTAGGAGTTGGGGGTGTTGATGAGTCCACAAATTGTAATTATTAAGGGTTTTATTTTTATTGAAATAGTGTCCTCAAATGCTTATTTTTTCTCAATATTTGTGGAAAACTCTTAAATTTCATGTATTTCATATTTTAGTAGAAGCATGGACACTTACACGTAATTACACATAAAAAAAGAACAAAAACACTAAAAATAACGTAAAAGTTAAAGCGCGAGTTCCGCCAATCACACTTGGTGCATATCCAAAGGGAAGCATTCTACCCTTTGTTCTAGTACGCGAATCTCTTAAGGAAGTGGATCAAAAGGTGATAAAAGGAGCAATCAGTGTGACGTCGGTGAGTTCTGTGAAGCAATATATACAGCTCAATGATTTAGGAAATGAACGTGTTGAATGCAAACCACAATAGGCGATGAATCAGAAGAAGGATGAATCACTAAGACATTCGGCAATCACAACTAACCTTGTTGAATTGTTTGCCATTATACTTAATCTCAAAGTTAGTAATACTAATTATAGTTTTTCAGAGGTTCCGAACATTATTATCATTTTTTCATGTATTAGAACTTTAGTTTTTTATTTTCTCTAAATTTTGGAGAGCATTTTGAGAGAGACTTGAAGATGGAACAATTTCATCTTTCCCAAGTTGCAAGTGGCTTTATGCTATTCTTGTTCCTTTTCTCATATTAAGGTTCAATTTCATTTACCCATATGATTGCATTTTCATTTTAGTGGTAATTTTTATTGCTTGATGTGTGGCTTAAAACCCTATTCTTGGGGTACGATTTAGCAAATATGAGTTAATATTATTTTTGGGTCTTGCTTTATGATAGGTTAAATGTATTTTAATAGTGATTTCACCTAGTTTGTTTGTTTTACTTAATGGGATTGTAGTTACAAATATAAACTCCCCCATGTGTTTTTGGTTTGCCCGAGAATGAGGCCGCGAGGCAAAAACAACTAGACTAATGATCAAAGAAGTTGGTAAAAATGAGGTTGAGCCCGAGAGGATGGGCCGTAGTCCCATATCATATCACTAAGATCGAGAGTTTGAGTGGGGTGAGGCCAATTCTTTTCTTCATGCAGTAAATAGGTGTTTGACAGGAACACATTTGAAATGGCGTAAGTTGCCCAAGAGGGAACTTATTTCCATTTAAAACATAGCCTAGTCAAAATTATCTTAAAAATTTCCTATGGAAAGCATGTGCCGAACTTAATCTCTCAACTTTTTTTTGGTCAACCGAAAGAACTTTTCCCCATACATTATTCCCTTTTGTTTTCTTATTGTCTCTATTATACTTGTGAGAAAACCCCCATTTAGATATTTTAATGTTTTGTGTTTCCCCTTTTATTTAAAATGTTTATTCGTTATTCTCTTTAGCTACAAATAAGTAGAATGAGGTTCTAATTTTATTAGATCTTCTTGAAACCGCTCCCTTAGGAAACGACCTCAACCCTTGGTTCGGAAACGTAACTAGTGAAGAGAGTTGACACTCATACAGTAGGTTATTGTCATTGGTCACGATAAGCTTCTATCTTCTCCTTCTGTCATCACTCAACTTCTATCATCAACATCACTCTCTAAATAAAAAGGATCACTGAAAGAGTTTTAGGTTAAACCATAAGCACGATATATTTGAGAACTTTTAACTATGAATATTCATGAAATAACATTATGTTGCTAGTCATTATGGGTCACTCATGAATTTGTGAGACTGAGATTACTATGAGACTGGAGTACATATGTGAATATGTTCACGAGTGACTCATAATGACTAGAACACACTTGCTACGGATGGTATTGGCCTTAACTTAGGCATTTGCAGTTCTTACTTGCATTTCTATCTCCTCTCCCTATTTCTGAGTTGTGATGCATTATTCGAGATATCTGCTTTATCGAGATAAGAGTTCTTCCATATTAGAGGAATTAATGATATTGTTGAAGGTAGACGTCAATCAATGGTGAAATTTAGCCTACTTGAGATCCTTTTTGGAGTCAATACATTCCTTATAACTGTTACTAGATAGGCAACTAATGCTCCTAGATGTGGGTTGGTAAGAAAAACTGGATATTCAAAATCCTCTACAAAGTTGACATACCCCTAAGGCGCTTATCCTAGTTGTGAGGTTGAAACCCTGGGAGTGAATTGTTGTCCCAGGAAGTATGGGTTTATAGTCACTTTTTCTAGTTGGGCTTGGAGTTGACTAGTTCAGTTTATAGTCACTCTTTCTAGCTGGGTTGGGAGTTGAGTGTTTCCTTTGTTTGGATCTTGATTATTCTTCTGCCATGTATACTAATTCATTTTGTGTGCGTGTCAGGCATATAAGGGTCTATTAATGTTTTATTTAAACGTGCATATACGGGTTCACTTATGTTTACTTTAGGTTTTTAAGATATACTATGCTCGTGTTCCTTATTTACATATATGCTTGGCATCCATTTGTTTATATATTCTATATTCCTATTTTGTTTAGCTTTCTTGTGGACCTATGATAACTACGGAGTACTCTTATTTTGGTACATAAGATACACTCTGCATCATTTCGTGGTTTAGTTCATAGGACCACCTCCAACAATGATCCTTCATAGTGTCTTTTTCACGTTGTAGATATTGGAGATGAGGTTTGAATAGGCATTGCAGATGAGCATATCTCTATTGCACTTATTTTAACTTGTCTTTCGTCTTCGAGAAGTCTCGTTGTACAATACTTTTGTGACTTATATTTATCTTATTAGACGGCTCTTTACTCGTGATTTTTAGGTTTTCAAAGGGTTTACTTTGTATATATTTTTTTTGTTTGCTTTCCTATTTTTGTCTTTTCAAACTATTAGTATTATTATTTTATTTTAATTATACTCTTGTAATGACTATTTCTTGTTTTGGGAACACTTTGGCTTACCTATGTGGTGTTTTTAGTAGGTGTTTTTATTACTCGGGAAGTCGGATCGTGACAGTATGAAGGTTCTATATATTCTGCACCAAAATAGGCTTGAATTTTATAGTGGAATAAGAATATTTTGTGAATAATGTTATGACCAAAACTAATGCAACGGATTTGATGTTACCACGACGTTAGTTTCGATTCAAGTGCTAAAAAATCGCGAGTAATAAGATACAACAAAGGTTTGGGATCGTTCAAACAGAGAGGGTTTCGAGAAAGAATAATCAAGTCTGAATCAGTTCATGTCAGTTATACCTGGACACATTTATGAAAAAAAACGTGTTTTAAATTAAAGAGTGACACAAGTATCAATATCAAGGGGGTTTTTTATTTAACTATCAACTAAAACATTACATAAAAAATGAAAATGGTGATGGGATTCTTAGTATGTGATAGGATTATGGGATATGCTAAGCAACTAGTTAATTGCAATTATTAGTAAACAAATTCTAATCAATGAATAATATAGATTTTAGTGATGCTAAACTTTCTCTCGAACAATTTACCCCATATCACAATTGGTTTCTCTTGAACAAAAATAAGCGGCAATGAAGCACGACATTCGCTTTAGTTCATTCAAACTCTCGAGTTGAATGTATTGATAAGGGGATTAGGATTAAGTATCTCGAGTTGAACTCATGCCAACACAATACCCACAGACCATGAATTTAGTAATTTTTGTTTTAAAACCTCTCTCTCAAGCAAGTAATAAACATGAAGTTAAGATTGTATTTGAAACTACAAACCATTAAGGTCAACAACAACTACTAAGCAAAATTACTTTTAAACACGAAATAAACTATCACTTTGCAAAGCTTAGCAGTTAATTCGACCCATAATCAAATAATAACACCCCAACAATTGGGCGTTTAGCTAGTAAAAAGATAGAATTTCCTATCTAAATGTGTTTCCATCAACTATGTAAGATTAATATTGTCTTTATAAATGTCTAAGATGAAAAATCATGAAGACCCACTTCTTATTTCTTTGAGTTGGAAATCCTCGAATCTTCAAAGTTAAGGAAATATTTTCTCCAAACTAAACAACAATGAAAAATTATATAGATTCAAAAATAAATTGACAATTCGCTAGATAGATACTCAACTAAAAATTAAAAATTAAATTTATAATTGTCAAAAATTTTGTTGTGAAGGATCACTCGGCGCAAAAAGTCTGCATGGTTGATCCTTTCAGCGATTCACCGTTTGTCATTTGTATCTCAATTTTGGTTTTCACTTCAGTATCGTAGAGGTTTGGTATTTTGGACGGTATGACACTGGATTGCGGAATCATTCGGTGACTCGCGACTTGATTTCCTCCTTCAAGGCTTAGCACACGGGAACATAAGGCAAGACAAAGTCCATTTAGAGACTCTCCTAATGTGTTAGAAATTTTCAAGCCTTTTCTTCTTCATTCTTTCAACTACCTTTTTTTTTTGCTCTTTTGTGTCCATTCTTTGATCCTCAACCCAAATCCTTAAAAATAAAGGATTTATACAAGCTATTAGCACAAAATAAGCATATGAGTGCACTAAATCTATTAAAATAAATCCCTAAATGAGTGAAAATCGTGGACTCATCAACAACCCCAATTTAAACATTTGTTTGTTCTCAAGTAACATCAATTTCAGCAGTTAAAAAAGAATGCGTAAATTAATGCTACACAGGAATAGATCATTACTGCATAAAAAATTCTCAACATTCTCTTGCAAGGATCATGTGTGTACTAAAATATGTTGTGACTTACCATTATCAATGAATCTACACCTTACTATCCTGTCTTAAGATACAAGTTTAAACTCAGCAAAAGTGTTCAAATACCCTCACACAAGGAATGATTCCATATTCACACACAATGGTTCACAATATAAAGCTCAAATATCAAACTGGACGCTAAAACACACACATATAAACATGATGGGTGTAAAGGTTTTGTCATTTAACTTAAATGACCTCTATCCTCATGAAATATGGTGCGAACAACACTTTCTTTCCTTTTATTTATTTTTTTGAGCTCACAAGTCATCCCATTATTCATCTTTCATGGACTATTGGAAATCCCATTTTCTTTTCATTTTCATATCTTTATTCCACAACTTGTTCGATCTTTTTCTTTTTATTTTCTTTTATTTTAATTCTTGTTTTTTCTATAAAGTTGTTAATCTTCTAAAAATCATAGGCCAAAATGGATCTTTGTTGCACTTCTTGATAAGCGTTCTCTTTTCACCACACCTCATCTTAGGCATTTTGCATAAGTTGGCTACTAAATCTCTAAGACCCTCAAAATGAGTTAGGGTGTATAGTTACTAACATGTTAGTAATAAGGATATAAGGTCATAAAATAATGTTGTAACGACCTGTTTAGTCGTTTTGAACAGCAAATTTTTTTCTGGAAAAACAGGTTGAGGCAACGGACCCCACGACGAACCGTCATGGGCACGACGGACCGTCGCAGGGTCTCGTTTCAAAACACTTAGAAAATCTGAAATTGGGTACTGAAAATCGACTCTCTGAACATTGTAACGAAATGGCAGAACGGATCGTCACATGTGTGACGGACCGTCACAGACTCTTTGGTGGAAATTGACTCTCTGAATCTTGCGACGACCTGCAGGATGGACCGTCGCAGGCACGACGGGCCGTTGCAGGTTGTGTAATCCCAGTCCGGGTTGGATTTCTTATACGTTTTAAGGGACGTTTTTGACTATTCCTGCTTTAATGATAAAGTTAGTGGGTTAATGTTAATAAGTCTAATTACTTGGGGGTTAAAAGAGGTAACCTTAAGTTAATTAGTGGGTTATTATTGCAATCTTTTATTCTTAATTATATGCTAATTAGGGTAAAAGAAACAGGATTTTGAATAATAAAAATAGAAAGAACAAGAGAAAGAGAGAGAAAGTCGAACGAGAAAGAGGAGAAACGAAGAGAAACAAAGTTTGGGAAATTTCTTGCTTGATCACGAATCTTCGGTGGAGGTAGGTTATGGTTTCTCTTACGATATTTGTAGTAAACTCTTAATAGCGAATGATATGTATTGATAATATTGTAAGCCCTGCTATTTGGTTAATTGTATGCTTGCATGAATATAATTATATAATTGTGATTATATAAGCATGATAAAGTTATTGAATCCCAAATCTTGCAAAACCCTAATCTCTTTGTTAATGATGAGGCCTTGGTATAAAAGAAGGCGTGATGAACTAAAATAATGAGATTGATGATGCCTTGGTAAGAAAGAAGGCTTGATGAATTGATAGAAGGAGATTGGGGATCGGGTGTCACAAACTGACACGTAGATTTAGGGGATCGAGTGTCACAAACCGACACGTAGATTTAGGGGATCGGGTGTCACGAACCGACACGTAGATTTAAGGGATCGAGTGTCAAAAACTGACACGTAGATTTAGGGGATCGGGTGTCACGAACCAATATGTAGATTTAGGGGATCGAAGTGTCACGTTTCGACACATAGTAGTAGAGGATCGGAGTGTCACATACGGACACAAGAGAAATAAACATAATGAATCTTCAAAAATGTTAATATACTCAATCTAATAAACATAATTCTGAAATGAGTATGGTATTGAGGCTTGAGTCCTCATGTGTGAACTTGACGGTAAATGTTAATGATATAGTACTTGTTGTTGCTACATGTTGAGTATCATAGTTGATTTTATGATATTACTTGGTATATATTGATTTCTATTTTGAGTTGGCCAATGATATCTACTCAGTACCCGTGTTTTGTACTGACCCCTACTTTTATTGTTTTCTTCTTTTTATTTGTGGAGTGCAGCAAACGTGCCGTCATCTTCGACTCAACATTAACTCTAGCCAGTCTTTATTACTCCGGATATCAGGGTGAGCTAATGCTTCTAGCTTGGACTGGATCTTCCTCTTCATGTCTTGATGCCTTGAAGTTCCGGCATGGACTAGCTTTTATGTAATTTTCGCTTCTTAGAAGCTCTTAGATTTAGTAATTTGAAGTAGATGTTCTTGTGATGATGACTTCCAGATCTTGGGGATAATAATAATAGTTGTTGAGTTTTTAGAAAGTTAATGAATTGGTTTTTACTAATGACTTTAAGTCTTCCGCATTATTTTCTGTTGATATTATATTGAAATGTTAAGGTTTAAATTGCTTGGTTCGCTCACATTGGAGGGTAAGTGTGGGTGCCAGTCGCGGCCCGATTTGGGTTGTGACAAACTTGGTATCAGAGCATTAGGTTCGTTGGTCTCATCACACAAGAACGAGTTTAGTAAAGTCTTAAGGAAAGGTAGGGGGACGCCTTTACTTTTATTTGAGGGGCTATAAGACTTTAGTAAGATTCCATTCTTCCATTCTTTGGTATCTAGGTGATACAAATTGATATTTGACCATCTTCACTCTCTTTCGCAGATGGTTAGAAATAGAGCGACAACTGCGCCAACACCAATATCGGAAAGACAAAAAGCGTCGGAGCCAGCCACTGGTGCTGTAGCTCGAGGAAGAGTACCGGCAAGAGGCCGTGGTAGAGGCTTTGGGAGGACGTCCTCTAGAGGAAGAGGACGAGCACCTAGCCCGTCTGTTACTAGGGCGGTGACTCCTCTACCGACTAAAGAAGTGGTAAGAGAGGGTGAGGAAAGGGAGAATGAACAAGTGCAAAATGAGGAATTGCCACCCCAACCTACCCCAGAGATAATCAATCAGGTTCTCGCTTATCTTACTGGGTTGTCTGATCAGGGTCAGGCCCCTCCAGTGTTTTCTACACCAACACCTCCGGTTTCAGAGGTACAGCGTGCAGCCACTATGGCTCCTCGTATGGATGCCTCATTAAACATAGGCACGTTTCCACGTCTGACTACTGGGCCTATAATGACAAATGATCAGCATGAACTTTTCAGTAAGTTCTTGAAATTGAAACTTCCAATCTTCAAGGGTGCTGAATCTG
Source organism: Solanum lycopersicum (assembly GCF_036512215.1). Classification (NCBI taxonomy): domain Eukaryota; kingdom Viridiplantae; phylum Streptophyta; class Magnoliopsida; order Solanales; family Solanaceae; genus Solanum; species Solanum lycopersicum. Next base: position 14,603,223 of record NC_090807.1, read on the forward strand.
AGGATGCTTACGATTTTCTGGTTGACTGTCATGAGCTACTACACAAGATGGGTATAGTAGAACGGTTTGGTGTTGAGTTCATGAGTTATCAATTTCAAGGGAACGCCAAAATGTGGTAGCGGTCACATGTTGAGTGTCAACCAACAGAGGCACCACCTATGACTTGGGCCTCATTCTCTAGCTTGTTTATGGAGAAGTATATCCCCCGGACTTTGAGGGATAGGAAAAGGGATGAGTTCTTGAGCCTAGAGCAAGGTAGGATGTCGGTCAATGCATATGAGGCTAAGTTTCGTGCACTATCAAGATATGCCACTCAACTTTGTTTCAGTCCACAAGAGCAGATTCGTCGTTTTGTGAAGGGGTTGAGGTAAGAGTTGCGGATTTCAGCCTTACAGGTAGCGGCTATGGCAAAATCCTTCCAAGAAGTGGTAGATTTCGTGGTAGAGGTGGAAGGAGTGAAGCCAAATGAATTCACCATGGCATCGACATCAAAGAGGTTTCGAAAGGGAGGTGAGTTTAATGGTTCTTACTCTAGAGGACAGGGTTCTGGTGTTTACTCATATCGACCCATTCAGTCTTCACTACAGACAGTAGTTGGGGGTCCACCTCAGACCGGTCAACACTTCTCTGAGAGAACTATGCTTGACTCTAGAGAGTGTTATGGATGTGGGGAGACTGGACATATTAGGAGGAATTATCCTAAACAGAGTTATAGACCCCCAATAGCTAGAGGTAGAGGTGGTCATGGTAGAGGCCGTTATTCTGGAGGACGTGGTGGTCGAGGTAATGGTGGTCACCAAAACGGCCGGGGTGATGGGAAAACTGGAGCCACTACATCACAACATGGTAGGGGCAACGGACTATCAAACGAAAGGGCCCATTGTTATGCTTTCCCTAGGAGATCGGAGGTGAAGACATCTGATGCTGTCATCATAGGTAATCTTCCGGTTTGTGATTGCATGGCTTCTGTATTGTTTGATCCTGGATCCACATTTTCTTATGTATCTTCCTCATTTGCTAATGGTCTAAATTTACATTATGAATTACATGATATGCCTATTCGTGTTTCTACTCCGATGGGTGAGTCTGTGGTAGTTGAAAAGGTATTTAAGTCTTGTTTGGTGAATTTTGTGGGGAGCAACACTTATGTAGATTTGGTTATCTTAGAAATGGTTGATTTTGATGTAATTCTGGGTATGACTTGGCTTTCTCCGCAATTTGCGATCTTGGATTGTAATGCTAAAACGGTGACGTTAGCCAAGCCTGGGACAGATTCGTTAGTGTGGGAGGGTGACTACACTTCCAATCCGGTGCGTATCATCACCTTTCTTCGTGCTAAGAAAATGGTTAGTAAAGGGTGTTTAGCTTTCTTGGCACATCTCAAGGTTGACACTACCCAAGTACCTTCGATTGAGTCGGTTTTGGTGGTCCGTGAGTTTCTGGATGTGTTCCCTGCAGATCTTCTTAGTATGCAACCAGATAAGGATATTGACTTTTGTATTGATATTGAACCAGGAACTCGCCCCATTTCTATACCCCCTTATAGAATGGCTCCCGTGGAGTTAAGAGAGTTTAAAGACAAACTTCAAGAGTTGTTGAGCAAGGGCTTCATTAGACCAAGTGCATCTCCTTGGGGTGCTCCGGTTTTGTTTGTAAAGAAGAAGGATGGGAGTTTTCGGATGTGCATAGACTACCGGCAGTTGAACAAGGTAACCATAAAGAACAAGTATCCTCTTTTTCGCATTGATGACTTGTTCGATCAGTTAAAAGGTGCTTGTGTCTTCTCTAAGATTGACTTGAGATCCGGTTATCATCAATTGAAAATATGGGCAACGGATGTGCTAAAGACTACTTTTAGAACCAGGTATGGGCATTACGAATTTGTAATGATGTCTTTTAATCTTACGAATGCCCCTGCTGCGTTCATGAGTTTGATGAACGGTATTTTTAAGCCATATTTGGATGTCTTTGTGATCATATTTATTGATGATATACTGATATACTCTAAAAGTAAGGAGGAACATGAGGAGCATTTGAGAATGGTATTGGAAATGTTGAGGGAGAAAAAGCTTTATGCCAAGTTCTCTAAGTGTGAGTTTTGGCTAGATGCAGTGTCCTTCTTGGGGCACGTGGTTTCTAAGGATGGAATGATGGTGGATCCTTCTAAGATTGAGACAGTGAAGAATTGGGTAAGACCTACTAATGTGTCAAAAATAAGGAGCTTTGTTGGGTTAGCTAGCTACTACCGCCGATTTGTCAAGGGATTCTCTTCTATTGCTTCCCAACTGACGAACTTGACTAAGCATAATGTTTCATTTGTATGGTCGGATAATTGTGAGGAAAGCTTTCAGAAGCTCATGACTCTGTTGACTACTGCACCAATTCTTACCTTGCCAGCGGTAGGTAAGAATTTCATTGTCTATTGTGATGCATCCTATTCCGGTTTGGGTGCAGTGCTAATGCAAGAGAAGAGTGTTATTGCTTATGCTTCAAGACAATTAAAAGTGCATGAACGTAACTATCCAACTCATGATTTGGAATTGTCCGCGGTAGTGTTTGCATTAAAGCAATGGAGAAACTATTTATATGGGGTTAAGTGTGAGGTCTATATGGATCATCGTACCGTACAGTATGTCATTACTCAGAAAGATTTGAACTTCAGACAGAGGAGATAGATGGAACTACTGAAGGACTACGACATCACTATTTTGTATCATCCGGGGAAGGCGAATGTTGTAGCGGATGCTTTAAGTAGAAAGGCGGGAAGCATGGGAAGTCTAGCTCACTTGCAAGCTTCTAGACGCCCATTGGCTAGAGAAGTTAAGATTCTGGCTAACGACCATGTGAGATTAGAAGTAAATGAGAAGGGAGGATTTTTAGCTTGTGTGGAGGCAAGATCTTCCTTCCTTGACAAGATTAAGGGAAAGCAGTTTAATGATGAAAAATTGATCCGGATCCGAGATAAAGTGTTGCAAGGAGAGTCTAAAGAAGCGACAATCGATGAGGAAGGTGTTTTGAGGATCAAGGGAAGGGTATGTGTACCCCGCATCGATGATTTGATCAACACTATTCTGACAGAGGCTGATAGTTCAAGGTATTCTATACATCCTGGTGCAACCAAGATGTATCGTGACCTAAAGCAACACTTTTGGTGGAGTAGAATGAAGCGTGATATTGTTGACTTTATTGCCAAATGTCCAAACTGTCAACAAGTAAAGTATGAACACCAGAGGCCCGGAGGAACACTTCAGAGAATGCCCATTCCTGAATGGAAGTGGTAAAGGATTTCAATGGATTTCGTGGTTGGTCTTCCAAAGACATTGGGAAAGTTTGATTCTATTTGGGTAATTGTTGATAGGTTAACTAAGTATGCTCACTTCATTCCGATCAAGGTGACTTACAATGCAGAGAAGGTACCCAAACTTTACATCTCGGAAGTGGTGCGATTGCATGGGGTTCCATTCTCCATTATATCAGATAGAGGTACGCGGTTTACTTCTAAGTTTTGGAAAACATTGCATGCGGAACTGGGTACTAGGTTGGACCTTAGTACTGCGTTCCATCCTCAGACTGATGGTCAGTGTGAGGGAACGATTCAAGAGTTGGAGGATATGCTTCGTGCATGTTTGATAGAATTTTGTGGTCAGTGGGATAGCTTCTTACCCTTAGCAGAGTTCTCCTACAACAATAGCTATCACTAAAGCATTGATATGGCCCCATTTGAGGCACTATATGGGAGAAAATGTAGGTCTCCAATTAGGTGGTTTGATGCATTTGATGTTAGACCTTGGGGTAGTGACCTTCTGAGGGAATCGTTAGATAAAGTGAAATCTATTCAAGAGAATCTTCTAGCGGCGCAAAGTAGACAGAAGGAGTATGCAGATCGGAAGGTTAGAGACTTGGAGTTTATGGAGGGTGAACAAGTCTTGTTGAAGGTTTCGCCAATGAAAGGGGTGATGCGGTTTGGTAAGCGAGGTAAACTTAGCCCAAGGTATATTGGTCCATTTGAAGTACTTAAGCGAGTAGGGGAGGTGTCTTATGAGTTAGCCTTGCCTCCAGGGCTGTCCGGAGTACATCCGGTATTCCATGTGTCAATGTTGAAAAGATACCATGGGGATGGAAACTACATTATCAGTTGGGATTCAGTGTTGCTTGATTAGAATTGGTCTTATGAGGAGGAACCTGTTGCCATTCTAGATAGAGAAATTCGCAAGTTGAGATCAAGGGAGATTGCATCCATCAAAGTTAAATGGAAGAATCGACCCGTTGAAGAAGCCACTTGGGAGAAGGAGGCAGATATGAGAGAAAGATACCCACATCTGTTTACAGATTCAGGTACTCCTTTTCGCCCTTGTTTTCCTTCTTCTGATCATTCGGGGACGAACGATGGGTAAATTGGTATCTATTGTAACGACCTGTTTAGTCATTTTGAACAGCAGATTTTATTTCTGGAAAAACAGACTGAGGTAACCGACCTCACGATGGACCGTCATGGGAACGACGGAGGGTGTCTCGTTTCAGAACACTTAGAAAATCAGAAATTTGGTACTGAAAATCGACTCTCTGAACTTTGTAACGAAATGGCAGGACGGACCGTCACAGACTCTTTGGTTGAAATTGAGTCTCTGAATCTTGCGACGACCTGCAGGACGGACCGTCGTAGGCATGACAGGCCGTCGCAGGTTGCGTAATCCCAGTCCGGGTCGGATTTCTTATAAGTTTTAAGGGATGTTTTGGACTATTCCTGCTTTAATTATAAAGTTAGTGGGTTAATGTTAATAAGTCTAATTACTTGAGGGGTTAAAAGAGGTAACCTTAAGTTAATTACTGGGTTATTATTGCCATCTTTTATTCTTAAATATATGCTAATTAGGGTAAAAGAAAGAGGATTTTGAATAAAGAAAATAGAAAGAACAAGAGAAAAAGAGAGAAAGTCAAATGTGAAAAAGGAGAAACGAAGAGAAACAAAGCTTGGGAAATTGCTTGCTTATCACGAATCTTCGGTGGAGGTAGGTTATGGTTTCTCTTACGATATTTGTAGTGAACTCTTAATAGCTAATAATATGTATTGATAATATTGTAAACCTTGCTATGAGCTTAATTGTATGCTTGCATGAATGTAATTATATAATTGTGATTATATAAGCATGATGAAGTTATTGAATCCCAAATCATGCAAAACCCTAATATCTTTGTTAATGATGTGGCCTTTGTATAAAAGAAGGCTTGATGAACTAAAATAATGAGATTGATGATGCCTTGGTAAGAAAGAAGGCTTGATGAATTGATAGAAGGAGATTAGGGGATCGGGTGTCACGAACCGACACGTAGATTTAGGGGATCGGGTGTCACGAACCGACACATAGATTTAGGGGATCAGGTGTCACGAACCGACACGTAGATTTAGGGGATCGGGTGTCATGAACTGGCACGTAGATTTAGAGGATGAGAGTGTTACGTTCCGACAAATAGTAGTAGGGGATCGGAGTGTCATGTACCGACACAAGAGAAATAAAGATAATGAATCTTGAAAGATGTTAATATACTCAATCTAATAAACATAATTCCGAAATGAGTATGGTATTGAGGCTTGAGTCCTCATGTGTGAACTTGACGGTATTTGTTAATGATATAGTACTTGCTGTTGCTACATGTTGAGTATCATAGTTGATTTTATGATATTCCTTGGTATATATTGATTTCTATTTCGATTTGGCCGATGATATCTACTCAGTACCCATGTTTTGTACTGACCCCTACTTTTATTGTTTTCTTCTTGTTATTTGTGGAGTGCAGCAAACGTGTCGTCATCTTCGACTCAACAGTAACTCTAGCCAGTCTTCATTACTCCGGATACCAGGGTGAGCTAATGCTTCTAACTTGGACTGGATCTTCCTCTTCATGTCTTGATGCCTTGATGTTCCGACATGGACTAGCTTTTATGTATTTTTAGCTTCTTAGAAACTCTTAGATTTAGTAATTTGAAGTAGATGTTCTTGTGATGATGACTTCCAGATCTTGGGGATAATAATAATAGTTGTTGAGTTTTTAGAAAGTTAATGAATTGGTTTTTACTAATTTGTTTAAGTCTTCCGCATTATTTTCTGTTGATATTATATTGAAATGTTAAGGTTTAGATTGATTGGTTCGCTCACATATGAGGTTAAGTGTGGGTGCCAGTCGCGGCCTGATTTGGGTCGTGACAAATGTATACTACGGTATTGCGGAAATGTGTAATGTTTGAGGTGATTTGGAAGTCAAACGTCAAGGTACGATCAAAACGTTTAATGACTAGAAAATGATTTATACTATGAGCTTATGAAGTCTTTAAATGATTTTTAATGATTTTGATAAGCATTGTATGGATTTTTATGAAGCATAGAGTTCCAACATCCAAGAATATCCAAGGCGTTCGAAAGATTGCCCTTGAGGCGTTCATGTGTGTCTTAATGGGCCTAGCATGTTTGGACATATTACATGTAATATTTTTTGCTGAAAATTGCATGGATGGTCTAAAAATTGTTAATCTTTGTATCTTCTTTATAAATGTCCCTGTAAAACTTACCAAGGGCCACGTAAAAGGGCGCATAAGAAGGACACAAGGGCTGTCGAGACACTGCCTCGGAAGAATCAATCGACTGAACCAAAGACACCCTATTTGTTGACAAACGGCTCGTAAATAGTCGTGTTTTCAATGAACACTTAGAGTACATTAGGATCAGTAAAAGAACAAGCCAGTACCCAATCCATTGAAACCACAGACGGCCCGTTGATGGACCTACTGGTCGTCAATGGTGTCCTGCAACTCTTTTATTTAGTGGTTGAATGGGAAATTCACACCACATCCTAACCTAACCCTACCAGGTTTGTTTAGTTATATTTTTGTGTATTTAAAGAATCAAAAAGGTGAACAACAAATTCCAAAAACAAGTCACTAAAATTAGTCTCTAATTCCTAAAATTTCTCCCTAGAAAGTTCCTTTGAAGGTAAAGCTCAAAAACAACTTGGAGATTGGATTCCTATGGTTTATTTATAATGTTTTAGAAATTTTGGTCTAGATAAATGTGTGGTGATCCTTCGTTTCTAAATAACCTTTCACTTGGAGATTTAATTTCAATATTTTTCATAAAATTTCATTATCAAAGTTTAAACTATCAATTTAGCCATGGGTTCTTTCTCAAAAAGTTTTCAAAGTCTTAATCATTATGAATTGATGATAATGTATTGTTTTTAGCATGCAAAACAATCCAATTTCAAGATTAACCCATCTCACTTCCCAAACTCGATTTAGCCCTAGCATGGGCATTGTGATTATGTTACGTTGAATTGCTTATGTCTACTGTTTTAAACGTGAATTAATGATGAATTTATGATGAAGGATGCATGTGGACTAATATATGATGAATTAAACATGACTAGTCTATGCTTGTATGTGTTTACTGAAAGATTAATCATAAAAAGTATAGTAGTGTAATTCGATTATGAGGATTCTTGTATCTACTACCTTAGTTTAATATCATGTTTCAATTATGGATAGGAATCTCGTATAATCAAATTAAAAAGTCTTATCGGAATTTATCTAGGTTGTTATAGTCTATTAATTGATAATACAATGTATGTGACGTGATCTCGATTTTAGGTTAGATGAAGCATAATTCCTTTTGAGTAATGATCTATTTCGGTACTGTCTAACAAGTATATTAATGTTCAGATATAATTGATGATCATCGATTTAGGGAATTAGTAGCATTGCCTATTTCTGTTATCTCTATAAAATTGATAGTTTAATGCCTATGTTGGTATCTTGATCTTGTAGGTATTGAACAATTATTTCTTTATGATAAGTGTATGTTTAGCTACTACCCTTGATTTATACTATTGATGAAATATGATTTATGATTCGTGAAAGTGAAATTGGTTAATGTGTTTTACTAGTTGTAACGTGACCTTGTAATAGCTTATACACGATTTCGTGTATGATTATGGTGTTTTAGCTACTAAACTATGTTTGAATTGTTGATGAAAGAGTATTAATGGTCAATGATGATTAACCGCTAAAGGATTGGTAATTCTACTCTCTTTTACTTTTCTACATTTTTATAGTGTTGTTGATAAAGCATTATATGGCATTGTGTGATATGGTCCAATTATGGTGGAGGTGCTTACTTTAATGTAATTATTTATGTGTTTCCCATGTCCTTGAAGGAAAATTGATTAATATATGAATGTGTGATTATGATAATCACCTTATGTGCAACTTATGCCTAGTCTTCTACAGTAGGTTTTAATGTAGGTTATGTTACTATTGTCATGAATATGAAAATGATTATGTTAGGGTTATGTGTACATGTTTCCATTATTGAAATATTAATGAATGATGACCCATACCTATGTACCCCAATGTGAATGTGTGAATAACTAATGTTAGGAGTCTTAAAATATAATATTAATTTAGCTTACCTCCTATGCTAAGTCTTGTTGTGTGGTCTATCCTTAAAAGTGTAATATGGTCTTAATAGGGAGGCTGCCTCAATGCATTGTTGATAGATATTATGTGATCGTGTTGACTGATGTACACACAAAATCACACATCATGCATGCTTACACGTAGTATAGGATCATAGTGTCTAATGAAAGTTTGTTCCCATATTCATTAGTGTCTACTACTATGCATGTTAAGCTAATGTTTATGAAATTAAGATATGTGTTTCCTTAAATAGGATGATTTGATAGGTGTACTAGTGTGGGGAAGGATATAGGACCTTGTATATGTGTTGCATATGTGTACCTTGATAAAATAGTTCCTAGGTTTGGTCTATTATGTACAAGGATATGAATGTGTGAGTATGTTACGAACATGTCTTGTATTCTATAATGTGAAGTATAAGGTATAATGAAATATGATTATACCTAGTATATAAATGCGTTTACATGAAAGTATGGTTCATATAGTTACACTTGTAAACATATTCCTAAATGAAGTAAAGTATGAATATGTGTGGTCTAAAGGTGTTATGTGAAAGGTTTGCTCACATGTATGTACACACATACATGTATGATGATGTAGTCAATATAGGGGATCTTGAAAAGGTGATCTCAAGAGTATCCTATATTAGATAGATAATTACAAATGTATGTCCATGTGTAAGGTTTTCTTACATTATATAGTTTTATTAAAGGACATCTCATCTATAACCTATGAGCTAAGCATATGAGGAGTGAATCTCCTAAGTCATATGTGTTATAAATTTATGTTATAAAGATTTTTAATAGAGGTAACTTAGCATAGCACCGAGTAAACTTTAAGAAGGGGGTGTACTTTCCCATTGGAGGAAGGTAGGTCACCATGGTCCTCATGAGGTGGATTGCCTCGTAACCGAAATTGGGTGTTATAGTTATGTTTCCATGAAGCCTCCTAGTTTCATAACTATTTTTCCCCATAGGATCTAGCAAGTGATATCACCTAATATTCTAACATAATACCATGTATTATCTTGGCAAGTAAGACACATTTTGTGTTAGGGGATGACATCAAATTCCACGTTTGGTTACATGGTCTTATTGTGGGTTAAGGGTATAGTTTCCCTAAAGAAAAATGGACAATGGAAGTAAAGTAAGAACATTAACTAGGATAACCTATGGTTAGTTGCACAGTGTAAGGGGGGTATGAGACTTCATCTATGCATTGCACAAGTGACACTTGACGAAACTTCAACGACGGTTTTCTAATGCATGTGTCAATGTTTATGGTTTTCTTGTATGAAAATATGATAGCGTATACATGATTTGCCGATATGTATATCATGGAGATCTAATAAAAACTATGTGCTTTTTTATGAAATGGTCCTATGAATGCATGAGTTGAGTTAAAAGGTTGTATGTATGGTTTCCTTTTGGTCTTAAGTGAAGCTTAAGCATGAATAGTGTTATGGGACATTCTTCATGTATTGAAGCAAGTATCACTAGAAAGATTACTTGGGAAAGTAAAAAAGTTGGAAATAAAAGGAGTTCACTATAAACGAAGATAGTTTACTATAAAAAGAAAAGAGCTCACTGTTAAGTGACCTCAAATATGGATTAAATTCTATATGTAATTTTATATTATTTTTGGCCTTAGAATATGTCTATATGTGAATGATATAAATGCTATTGTATTATGTTTTTATAAAGATTTCACAAAAAGGCATCATTTATGGATTTAATGAAAAATATCCCTTTTAAATGTATGTTTTTGCATTGTTTTCATACTTAGTGCCTTCTTGTACTAACTCTATTCTTATATACTTCTTACACACAATATGGGTTATGGATGCTTAAAAGGATATCTATGAAGTGATGAGCATGTTAGGTGTTTCCCAAGCTCAAGCAAAAAGGAGTCCTTAAGATTCAAGGATGTCCTATGTCAATTTTTGTTTAAAGTCTTGTAATTTTATTATCTAATAAGAGTTGTGTACCTGTGGTACTTTTATGATGTTATGTCAAGAAGACTCTAGGTGTAAATATGTACTCATGATATATATATATATATATATATATATATATATGAGGTAAAGTTTCTAGCACATGATGTGCTATGAAAATTTTAAATTTTCTGCTAAATTTTCTATCAAAATACATTGAATGATAACTATGGGCTTGTATAACAGCTCTGAGAGGTCAAGTATGCCATGTTATTTCTAGGGGGTGCTCTTTGGATGTGACAAACGTAGTATTAGAGCATCAGGTAGATGAAAGGGGTATTAGGTTCTAATGGTCTCATATTGCCACGTCTAGTAGAGTCTCTTATCGTTGGTTGTGAGTCGCGACACATCAAATGGTACGAGAGGCTATAGGACGATAGAGTTTCCCTTCTACATCATTCTCTTGTCGTGTCGTAAAACATTACTCTATAAGATCTCTCTCATATATTTTCCTTTTCAGTGGTCTTTTATATGTGATTGCTTGGATGAGATTGTATCTATATTCTTGAGGCAGAAAAGGTCTATTTGATGCTTATCTTTTATTTATGGTTTCATGAGTTTGCGTGAAGGCGAATTTTGAAACGATATGTTGATATTATGTCCCTTCTAGCTATATGTATGACTTATGTGAAATAGTATGTTATGTTGGGAATTATAAGTTATGATATGGTTAAAGCGTGCTAACAATATGTTAAATGGTAAAGATGCATGTTGCCTAAGAATATATGCATGATTTTTCAAATGTTGCCTTTGTTTATATGTGTGAACCTTCATGATTGTTTATTATGAGTTGGAGTCCTTTGTATATACTTGATCCAAGGTGTAAAGGTAGTATGCCTATCTTGGTAGGGTGATAATGTGGGTTGGATTGTCCTAGAAGTGACCATACTATAATGTCCAAATAAAATAAGAAATTTTAAGGTTATGTCTTCTCAATTGTTTCCCCTAATATTTTATGACCTTAGTGTCTATTGGATTGTATAAAATCCTTATGAGGTTGAATTGTATGACCTAACTTTAAAATAGGGGTATAATTTGCATAGATATAAGGTTTAGAATACCTTGGTTGACTTACTATAGTTACTTTTAAAGAGTTAAAAACTTTTAATTGATGATATTGAAGGTGGTTAAGTTAAGATCCCCTTGAGGTTGGGTTAAGCTGCTCTTAATTGGGTTTACCCTAAGTTGGGGATTATGATGTGAGTATTAAGGTTGTAGATATTTTTACCTTGTCCTTATATGTTTACTTTGAACTTGAATCTAATAATTTTTAAGAAGCTTGTTCATGAAAAAGTCTTGTCTCAAATATTAAAATGCATGAACTTCACATATTTGGTAGGTTTTGACTAACACTATCTTAAAAGTATTTTGAAGATTGTAAAGTACTTGAAAAGAAAATTTTTGATTAACTTGATTGTTTTCTCATGTTGATTGTGCATCTTGACATGCTAATTGTGCATTTAACTTCATGAGATGAGGTAAGAAACATGTTTGAAGTCACATTTGATATGTATGCTTTATCCTTTTAATGAGAAATATAGCCTCTATAAAATGAAATGCATTGAGAATCTTGCAATCTATGTTATTTCTATGATTTGGAAAGCATGATGGTAGGTTCACTATTTAAAAAGTGATGGCATGTTAGCTACTGTCCTTGTGTGTGCCTATAAATTGTAAGATTTTCCCTAAATGATTCTTAATATAAAGTCTATTGCTATGTTAAAAATTGACATTTGGTGAAAAGGCTTCCTATTTGTTGTGATGTGCTTGGTGTGACTTACCATTTAGACTTCACTAGGAAGAATACATGAGAATGCCATGGTTAAAAGTTGAGAAATTCTCATGTTACAATAAATATGACCTTTGTGCATTTCCTTGAGTATGAACTCATGAAATATGTAAGTTTGTTGAGAAGAAGTACTTTCCTTCATAGAGACAACTATGCATGGTATAGTTGAGTATGACCCTCATAGAACTAGAACAAACTAATAATAAATCTATTATCAATATAATTAACTCATTTCTATGTGAATTAAAGCATTAGTGCTTAAATGGCGTTTGAGTATTGTTAGATTCTGCCTATGTGTGACCTTACATAATGAACTCTTAAATAAAATGAATAATAATGACAATTTTATGATTACGAGAAGGATTTTCCTCCTATGATCATGATACGAGCCTACGTGTTTGATGCATTAAAGAGTGAGTGAATAAAAGCTCTTTTTTGCTTGTATGCATTTAGTGCTAAATGGTTTGAAATTATGTTTCATTGTAATTTTGGTGCATTGACTTCTATATCATGATGTTATGAATTTTGTGAACTTCTTTATAACGCATGTAAAGTCCGTGTTGCCATTAATAGTTTCTAAGTGTCACTCAAGGACAAATGTTTCTAATTGAGGGATATTGTAAGATACCCAAAACAAGCCACGATGTCTATAGCCTAACATGTTCGTCATAAAGGTCGAATGTTCTAAATTTGTTTATACTTTTGTATTGATGCAGTTTGTAAAGTTTGAGGTGATTTGGAAGTCAAATGTCAATGGACTAACGAGACATTCGACGACTAGTCCCCAAAGGGTCCTTAGATGCTTTTATATGTTTTTGAATGTGTCTTGAGCTTATGAAGTCTTAAAATGATTTATAATGAGTTTTGTAAGAATTTTAAGGAATTTAATGATGTTTAGAAGTTAAACATCCAAGAATATCCAATATGTTTGAAATATAGCCCTTGAGACGTTCATGTGTGTCTTGATGGCGCCTAACATTTTTTGACATTTTGTGTTTTATAAATGAAAGGTCTATAAATTTTTAAAGGTTTGTATTTTAGTTTGAAACATTTGGGTACGACTTCTTAAGGGCCCCGCATAATGGCCCACAAGAAAGACCCAAGAGTTGTCGAGACACTACCTTGGCAGTGTCAATCGACTGAACAAAACGACGCCCTGTTTGTTGACAAAAAGGGATGTAATGGTGGTTTAATCTATGTAAAATTATCTTTTTTAGGATCATACATATAACAAGCCAAGACCCCACTGACTGAACCCACAGAAGGTCCGTCGATGGAATTACTGGTCGTCGATTGTTGCCATAAATATTGGATGTAACTGTTTTATTTGAGGGATGAATGGAAAATTTACCCCACGTCCTTACCTAAACCTACTAGTTTTTTTTGTTATTTTTTGGTTTATTTAAAGGATAAAAAACTAGATCAACCATTTCACAAACTAATTAACTCAAAATAGACTTCACTTCAAAAATCTTCTCCCTAGAAACCCCCATTGAAGGTGAAGCGCAAGAACATCTTGGAGATTGGATTACTATGTATTCTTCATCAGTTTTAAGAGTTTTTTGTCTATATATAAGTATGGTGATCCTTCATCTCTTAGTAACCTTTCACTTGGAGAGTTAATCTCTAAGTGTTCAAAGAGATTTAATAATCAAACTTTCAATCTTTCAATCAAGCCATGGGTTCTTTCTCAAAACATTTTCAAAGTCTTAATCATAATGATTTGATGATAATGTACTGCTTTTAAGGTGAAAAACAATCCAATCGCATGATAAACCTATGTCCCTTCAAAAACTCGATTTAGCCCTTAAATGGGCATTGTGATCATGGATTGTTATTGATTGAATTGTTATTCTCTTACGTTGAATTGATTATTTATATTTTAATTTATGTGTATTGATGATTAATTAATGATAAAGGATCCATGTGGATCAATTTATAAAGAATTGAACATTAATAGTCTATGATTCTATGTGTTTACTGTAAAGTGGATTTTAAATGTGTAACAGATGAATTAGATTATGTTAGGATTGTTGTAGCTACTGACATAGGTTAATATCATATGTTAATTATGGATATGAATCTTGTATGATTAAAGAAAAACATTCTTATGTTAATTGATCTACGTTCTACTATTCTATTGATTTATAATACAATGTAGGTAAGGTGATATCGAATTTAGGTTGGATGAAGCATGATTCCTTTTGAGTAATGATGTATTTAGCTACTGCATAACAAGTATATTATTGTTAAGATATGATTGATCATCAAGGCTTTCATGAATTAGTAGCGTTGCCTATTTTTCTACTCTATTGAATTAAAAGTTTAATACCTATGTTGGTATCTTGATCTTCTAGGGATTTAAGCATGATGTCGTTATGATAAGTGTATGGTTACCCACTTCCCTAGATTGATACTATTGATGAAATATGATTTATTATCCATGCAAGTGAAAGTGGTTAATGGTCTATACCCTTCTACTTTCTAGTATGTTAATTTGTTGAACTAGCCGTAACATGACCTTGTTGTCATATCCGAGGAGCACCCCCTGGAAGTTACACGGCGTACTTGACCTCCCGGGGGTCTTACACAAGCCCGTAGTTATCATTCATCGCATTATCATAGTAAATTAAGAGGAAATTTAAAACTTTCTTCTTACATCATATGCTAGAACATTACTTCATATATATATAAAATATGATACTATATACTAAGAGTTAAGCCTCTTTGCCATCTTAGACTCAACAACATTAGAGTACATTAGGAACACGGTCCTTAAAACATAATACATACGTCCACAATTTATAAATCTTTACAGTAAACATAAGTAGGACATCCTTGAACTTAAGGATACATTCATTAACCTTTGGAATCATCTATAGAGCTCATCACCATTCAAGACATCCTTTAAGCATCCATAACTTTCATTTGTTGTAAGAATAAGATAAGAACATGATTAGTACAAGAATGCACACAGTATGGAAACAATGCAAAAACATGGATTTATAAGGGACATTTTTTGATATCATACTTCATGTCTTTTTGAGTAAATATTAATAATACCTTTATACAATAGCATTTTTATCATTGACATAATTCATATAGACATATTCAAAGGTCAAGCACCATATAAGATAACATATATAATTGAAGTCATTTTTAAGTCATATTGAACTATATCCTTCTTTACAGCGAGTATTCTTTTCTTTAATTCATTAACCTCCCAAGTAACCCTCTTGTGATACTTGGTGGAGTACATAACCACGAGGCCACAAAGAAAGGATGCATAAAACCTACACAAGTCATGACATATCCTTATATAAGCATAATATATCAAATACACATTTAAGTCAAGATATCATTGGCTTTATAGTAAGTAACCTACATTTACACATATATTTACTTCTTTTGAATATACATCATTATAAGAACTTGTTCATGACCCCAATGCCTACTAGTTCAATGTACATGTGAGGCTCCATAACCTCACACATACTTCGTAAACCCATAATGAGAACACAAATCTTAACATTCAATTCATACGTCAACATAGTAAGTGAAGATAACTCTATTCGTGTCAAAAATCTTCATCATATAGTCATTAAGACTCACATAGTGCATATAATAATAATACCACATCACGTAGACACATATCATGCACATCTTTATGAAAAATAGAAAAATACTACCATTCCATGCTTAAAGACATAATCATAAGAACACACATTAGAACACTTTCCTAGAACTTCCTATGGAGCTACTTCTGCAATGACTAGATGGGTTCATTACTTCTGCCTATCCTAAGTAACCTTGCTTAGGTAATCCTATTTAGGTCCTAAGTCATTTACTTCCAATATCCATTTAACTTTAGGTAAACTATAGCATAAAGCGATGCTAAGACCATGGGTACTAAAGATGGAATTTGCTGTTATAGAGCCTTACACTAATGGAAGGTGTTCTTATCTATCCAAGGTAGATCATTAACACATGCTAGCATACTAGGTGAATTCACTTGATTGATAATAAATGGCAAGCATAGTTTATAGAACTTGGAGGTACATGTGAAAACCCTCTTTATGCCAAGATGGGAGATTATGGTTATTCATTTATGGAAAGCCTATTTATGCATATTTAAGTATTGTGGTTATCAACCTCATGAGATTTATTGTATACCTTCCTTCCACTATTGAAAAGGGACAAAAACTCATATTCTAGTTCACTCGGTGCTTAGCTAAGATTTCTTTATTAAAATCCTTTATTATCATTTCTTTATAAATTTAGGCTTCAGAAGATTGACTCCATATATGCTTAGCTCATAGGCCTAAATCACGTGAGAAACCCTTTCACATGGACATAACATATATAATTAGTACTATCTACTTTAAGACACTATTCAGAACACCTCTCAAGGCTTTTGTAATGATTAGATCATCATTAACGTGTGTGTGTATATATATGTGAGAAAACCTTTCACATAACGTATTAAGGTCATATATGTTCATACATTCATAGTCATACACATAGAAACCAAAACTAGAAACTATCCTATCAAGGTACACATGTGAAATGCATAGGAAAGGTACCATACTCATGCCCATAATAGCACACCTATCAAGTCATTCTAGTTAAGGAAAAACATATCATACTTTCATAGACATAAGAAAAACATGCATACTAGTAGACACTAGTGAATATGAGAACTATGTTTAATTTATACACCATGACTTATACTACTTCTAGTCATGCATGTACAGTGAGAGTGTGTGTACATTGGTAAATATGATCACATAATGGATTTTAAGAACACATTAAGGAATCCACCCTCATAGAACATATTAAACTTTCAAGCATAGACACACAAAATAATTTTGCATAGGAGGCAAGATCACTTCATATTACACTTTAAGACTGCTAACATTAGTTATTTCAACCTTCACATAGGGTTATAGGGTACATGTACTCCATCCTTAATAATTAGGTAATGGCAGCACCTACACGTTATCTTAACAGAAATATTCACATGATCATGACAATAGTAATAAAACCAAGATTCACAACTAAAGTAGAAGACTAGGCACAAGTTACACATAAGGTGATCATCATAACCCCTCTATAATATATTCATCAATTCAAGGTCATGGTAAACAAATATATAATGACAATAAATCAAACACCGCCACCATACGTGGACCATAACACACAATTTATAAAAGTCTTTATCAACAATACTATAGAGAAGTAGAAAAGTAGAGCAATTCTTACCGACCCTTTAGCCTTTGGTCATCATTGACAATTACTACTCTTTCATCAATAATTCATGTATAGGGTATTAGGTAAAGTACCATAAGAAACCATGTGCAAGTGCTACTCTTTCATCAATAAATCTTTTACCCTATGGTATTAGATAAAGTACAATAAGAAACCATGTGCAAGTCGTTACAAGATAATATTAAAATCCAATACAATACATCACATATATACTAGAAAGTAGAAGAACATATATGCTTAACCTAATGTGCTTGCATTTATCATCAATAAAAATTCATCAACAATACAAATGTAGTGAAGTAGATAAACATATCATTATTCAAACTAAGTCATACTTCATCTACTCTAACATTTAGATCAATTCATATACCCTACAACATTCATTTTACAGTCTAGCAGAATCTACATTTATCTTTAGCAATTCAATGGTTATGTATTCATGTTTGATGAATTATACCCCTTTATCATTGAATTATACATATAGGAAGTAGCTAAGGACAATTAAGCAATATTGAATCATATAACAACCATCCTAACATCAAGATCACAAGTTACTACTTGATAGACTAGAAAAACTTAGAATCAACTCATATCAATTTTCCTTCACCTTGATCATACACGATTTATACCTAAAATTCAATCATAACGTTAACATTAGGCAGTATCTAAAAGAATCTCAACATACTGAAAATCCACTTTTGTACAATTAAGAACCAATGTTACAGTGATCACATTCATAACAAGACTAAACATGCTCAAATATTCATGCATTGATCCACATGGATCCTTAGACATCAATTAATCATCAATTCACATAAATAACAGTATATATATAAAATTTAATGTAAGCGAATCACAATTCAACCATTAACAAGAAATGATCACATGCCCATGCAAGGGCTAAATCGATTTTGGGAATGGACATGGGTTCATCATGCAATTGGATTAATTTCATGTTAAAAACATCACTAGATTGAAGAAGAAGAAATTGGATGATGAAATCTTTTTGAAAACATTGAGTGTAACTCTCCCAGTGAAAAGTTTCTAAGAGATGAAGGATCACCATAACTTTATCTACATGAAAACCTTTAAAACATGATGAATAATCTATGAAAATCAAAGATCCAAGTTTTTCTTGAGCTTAACAAACAATGGAGGTTTCTAGGGAGAAATTTTTTGGATGGAAAATCTATTTTTGTGTAGAAGGGATTGAAAATGGGTTGTTCACGTGTTTTATCCCTTAAATACAACTAAAAAGAACTAAAAATTAATTATGGTTAGGTTAGAACGTGGGGTGAATTTCTCATTTACCTCTTTAATCAAACCGTCGCATGGACGCGACTGCAGGCCACCATCGGCGGGCACCATCGACGGCCAATAGGTCCATCGATGGGCCGTTTGTGGCTTCAGACTATTGGACCTTGGTCTGTTCCATGGTTGAGCCTTTCCCAGGCTAAGTTTACATCACCGATACCCCAAAAATGATCCGTTGGTTAACAAATTAGGCGGCGTTTGGTTCAATCGATTGACACTGCAAAGGTAGTGTCTCGACAGCCCTTGGGTCCTTGTTGTGGTACCTTTTGCGGGGCCCTTGGGAAGTCTTACAGTTTCAAACGTAAATATGTACATATAAAATTTAAGGATCATCAATGCAAGTTTCACCCAAAATGCACACATAAAACAAATCCAAAAATGCTATGTCCTATGAAGAAATTCCTGAATGTTTCAAAGCTAACTTTCGAACGCCTATGTTCTTGGATGTTTGACCTCCAAAATTCATGAAACTCCATATACTTCCTACAAACAACATTATCAATCATTTTTTTATAACTTCATAAGCTCATTACACATTCAAAAAACATAAAATCATCTAAGGCCCCTTTGGCGACTAGTCGATGAACGTCTTGCTCGTCCGTAGATCTTTGACTTCAAAATCACCTCAAACTTTACACACTACCTTATACCATATTATAAGTAATATTAGAACCTTAGAAACTAAATGCAAACATTTTAGGCTCTAGAATCCCTAAATCATTTTTTAGGTCTTATTATATTCTCTCTTGGGAACATTTGTCCTCGAATGACAGATAGAAAACTTAAATTACAACAAGGTCTTCAATGCATGATAGAGCAGTTCATCACACTCATACCATTATCACATAGAAGTCACTGCACCAAACGTACAAGGAACACAACTTCAACTCATTTTAGCACTCAATGCACACAAGCAAGCAAAACTTTCATTCAGTCACTCTTTAATTGATCACACACAAAGGCTCTTAAAATCATTATAGTAGGAACAGCCTTCTCCTTGTTATAACATGGTAGTTAAACCTCAATTAGTTAAGAGCTCATATTTCAACTATTCTTTATGTCAAACTTAGGAAGATTTAACCAACACATCAAGAAACAATTTGGCACTCATACTTTAATGCACATAGACATGAGTTAATTGAATCAACAAAGATTGTTATTAGTTAGACCTAGTGCCATGAAAGTCATACTCAACCATACCATGCTTAGTTGTGTCCATGGAGGAATTTCCTTCTCATCAACACACTTACATGTAACATGAGTTCACACCTAACCAAAGTACAAGGTCAACTTCTAAAAAAAATGAGAAATTCTCAACTTTTACACAAAGGCATGCTCATGTTTCCTACATAGTGAAGTCTAAAAGGTAGGTCACACAAAGCACATCAAAATAATTAAGAATTCATTTCTCAAAATTTCAATTTCTGACATAGCAATAGCCTTCACAATAAGCATCATTTGGGAAAAGTAACACAAATCATAGGCACACACATAATCTCTTAGCTAAGCATGCTTTCATTTCTCAAAAGTGATCGTACAATCATACTTTCCAAATCGTAAAGTCACATAGTTTTCAAGAGACACTACACTTTTCATTTCAAAGAAATTGAACTTTCAATTCTAAGGCTAAACATTACACCTCACAAATGACTACAACCATGTTTCTTATAGTACCTCTTGAAGTCAGTTTTACAATTAACATGTTAACATAGAACAATACACATGAGAATACATGGAATTTTATCAAAATTTTCCCTCATGCACCTTGGAAACTTTAAAATAGCTTTAAGGTAATGTCAACCAATACATACCAAACATATAAAGTTCATGCAATTTATACTTTATGCGAAACTCTATTCATGAACAAGCTTATTAAAAATTGATTAACTTCAAGCTCAAGTAAAAATTGAAGAACAAGGTAGAAAGTATCTACAACGTTACTACTCCATTACAATCCCCCACTTTGGTTAAACCCAATTAAGATAAACTTATCCCAATATTAAGAGGATCTTAGCTTAACACCATTCATTTTAATCACGTAAAAGTGATTAAAACATCAGAAGGGATTACAACAAGTTAACATATGAACACCAAGGTAATATAAACCTTGTCTTTTTAGGAAAATTATCCCCCTATTATAAAATTAGGTCATACCATTTAACCACATAAGTTCATCAATAATACAATAGACACCATGGTCATGCAACATTAAGGGAAATCAACATGAAGACTTAGTCATAAGGAATGTTTCTTTTCATTCAACATTAAAAAAAGGTAACTTCTAGGACAATCAAACCCACATGATTACCCTAAAAAGATAAGAATAGTACCCCAAATTCTAGGGGAAACATCAATTCCACAACATCAAGGAAGTCACAACACAACAAGAAGTTAGAGACACATTTACGACTCATCATGTCATAAGAGTCTCATCCTCCATTCAGAATAGCAAATCTCCTTTTTAAATTCAATATTATTCTCATATGCATCAATTTGAATAACTTTTCAACAACTTCCAATCAAGGAAAAATTTAGTTGATTTCCCAGAAATCATATATTAAGCTGCCCAGCATTACAGTGAACATTCTTCAAAATTACAAAAATGAAATACTTAGGCACTTGATGGGAAAAATATTACAATATGGGATACAAAACTTTACCAAATAATCCTACATAGCATGCATACTTCATTCAGACATAGTATCATGTCTAAACCAAGAACTACAATCCATGTAAAGCAATCATGAAGGTTCACACATATAACAATGGAAAAATTGAACACTTTAAAGCACATATTATTAGGGTAGCATGGTTCCATAGGTAGTCACTAAAAATTTCAAGCACAAATCATAATAGTAGGCTACCATCATGTAAAACCATATAGTAACTCATCATTCTAAAAAGGAACTCATTTTACCCATAATAACTTATATCATGCTTTAATCCTATGATGACATACATTTGTCAATATAACATGTTATTTCACGTAAATCTCATACTTAACCATAAATGGCATCACATCATCAAAATTTGCCAAAACTCACCTTCACACATACTCATCACACCATCAAACCAAGATAAGCATTTAAACTCACCTTTTCTCCCTCAACATAGAGAACAGTCTCATCCTAGCAATCACGTCTAAAAGATTAATGGAGAAGAAAACAAGAGAAAAAGATCTTAAGAGATAAGTTCTGTGCCACAATATGAGAATGATAAAGAATGGAAACTCTATCGACCTATAGCCTCCTGTAACAATTGATGTGACGCGACTAACCACCAATAGTATCAGACTCTACTTGACGTGGCAATATGAGACTTCTTCGACCCTAAACCACTATTAATACCTTATGCTCTGATACCACATTTGTCATATCTGGCGAGCACCACCAAGAAGTAACATGGCATACTTCATATCTCGGATGTCTTATACAAGCCCATGGTTACCATTAATCTCATTGTGATAGTAAATTTAGAGAAAATTTAAAACCTTCTTAGCACATCATATACTAGAACATTACTTCACACACACACACACACACACACATACACACACAGATATATAAATATATATATATATATATAATATATTATATATTTAGACTCTAAGTTTATTTTACATCTTAGACTCAACAACATTTGATTATATTAGGAACATGGGCCTTAAAACATAATACATAAGTACACAAATTATAGAACTATACAGTAAACATAAGTAGGAGATCCTTGAACTTATGGATTCCTTTTTTTGAGATTGGTAATCATCTATCAAGCCTATAACCATTCAACAAATCCTTTAAGCATACATAACCTACTCTTTGTGTAAAAAGTAGAGAAGAATGGAATTATTACAATAATGCACTAAGTAAGGCAACAATGCAAAAACATGCATTTAAAAGTGAAATTTACTTTAAATCATACTTCATGCTTATTTGAATAACTCTTCACAAAACAATTATACAATATCATTCATATCATTTACATACTTCATAGAGAAAAATTCAAAGGCCAAACATCGTATAACATCACATATAGAATTTACGTCATTTTTGAAGTCACATTACAGTGAGTTTTTTATTTCTTCACATTGAGCATTCTTTTCTTTTATTCATTATCCTCCCAAGTAAACCTGTAGTGATACTTGGTGCATTGCATCACCTTGAGGCAACAAAGAAAGCATACATACAAACTACACAAGTCATCACATATCCTTATATAAGCATAACATACCAAAGACACATATTAGGCAAGACATCATTGGATTTACAGTAAGTTACCTTCATTTACACATATATTTACTTTTTTCATATACATCATAATAAGACCTAGATCAATACCCGAATCTTAGCATACTAGTGCAATGTTCATGTGAGTCTACATAACCTCAGACATAATTACAAACCCATCATGGGACCACATATCTTAACATTCAATTCATACATCAACAAAGTAAGTGAAGGCAACTCCATTCATGCCAACAATCTTCATCATATAGTCATTAAGACACACATAGTGCATATAAGAATGAGACAACATCACATAGACTCATCACATGCATATCTTCATGACAAATAGACAAACACTATTATGCCATGCATAAAGACATAATCATAATCATACATATAAGAACACCTTCCTAGAATTTCCGAATGAGATAATTGCAATCTCTAGATGGGCTTTTTACTTCCACCTTTCCAAACAAAACTCCCTTATGTCATCCTAGATAGGGTCTTAGTCATTTACCTTCATGTTCCATTATACATTGGGAAACTATATCTTTAACAGACACTAAGATCATGGGTGCTAAACATGGAATTTTGTATTGTAGAGACTTAAACAATTGGAAGGTGTTCTTACCTAGCCAAGGTAGGACATTAACGCATGCTAACATACTAAGTGAATTCATTTTCTAGATACTATGTGCCAAGCATAGTTTATAGAACTTGGAGGTACATGTGAAAGACCGCTTTTTGCCAAGATGGGACATTATGGTTATTCACTTATGGAAAACCTCTTTATGCCTATTAACGCATTGTGGTTATCCACCTCATGAGATTTATGGTTGATCTTCCTTCCCATATTGAAAAGGGACACCCACTCATATTCAACTTCACTCATTACTAAGCTAAGTTACCTTTATTAAAAGCCTTTATTATCATTTCTTTAAAAATTTAAGGTTTAGGAGATTGAATTTCTATATGCTTAGATCAAAGGTCAAAGATGCGAGTTCATCAACCTAAAAAATATGAGATACCCTTTCACATGGACATAACATATATCATTAGCACTATCTAGTTTGGGATACACTTGAGCACACCTCTCAAGACCCCGCTATTAACTAGATCATCATTCATGTATGTGTGTATATATATATTTGACAAAACCTTTCACATAGCACATTAAGATCACAAATGTTAATACATTCATATTCATACGCATAGAAGCAAAAACTAGACCCTATCCTATCAAGGCACACATGTGCAATGAAAAGGCAAGGCCCCATAACCTTTCCCATACTAGTAAACATATAAAGTTATTCTAGTTAAGCAAACACATATCATACATTCATAGACATAAGCTTAACATGAATAGTTTTAGCCACAAGTGAATATGAGAACTACCTTTCATTTAGACAACATGACCCATGCTACTTGTAAGCATGCATCTAAAGTGAGACTCTGTGTACATTGATCAATATTATAGGATAATGGATATCAATAACACATTGAATTAGACACGCTGTTAGACCATATTACACTTTCAAGTATAGACCACACAATAGAAATTGGCATAAAAGGCAAGGTCACATCATATTACACTTTAAGACTCCTAACATTAGTTATTCCCGCTTTCACATAGGCGTACATGGGTAGGGGTCCTCAATACTTAATAATTCATTAATGTAAGCAACCACTTATCATTTTAACATAAAAATTTATATGCTTATGACAATAGTAACATAAACTAGATTCACAACTAAGGTAGCACACCAGGCACAAGTTACAAATACGGTGATTATCATAACCCATTATTCATATATTCATCAATTTTCCTTTCAGGTCATGGTGAAAACATATATAATGAAAATAAAGTAAACACCGCCACCATAAGTGGACCATACCACACAATACCATACAAGGTTTTATCAACAATACAATATAGAAGTGGAGAAGTAGAAGAGTAGAGCAATTCTTACCAATCCTTTAGACTTTTGTAATCATTGACCATTACTACTATTTCATCAATAATTCAATTTTAGGTCAGTAGCTAATTTACCATAATCATAAAAGGAACAACGTGAAAGTAGTTACAACATCGTATTATAATTTAATACAATACATCACATATATACGAGAGAAAAGAACATAGATATTTAACCCAGTTCTCTTCCATTGATCATCAATAAAAATTTATATACAATAAACATGTAGGTTATTATCTAAATATATCATTTATCAAACTAAATAATAATTAATCTACCCTAACATTTAGATCATGTAATATACACTACAACATTCACTTTATAAGCTAGAAGAATATAAATCAATCTTTACCAATTCAATGGTTATCTATTCATGTTATATCAATTATACCTAATTATAATCACATTATACATATAGGTAATAGATATCGACAATTACCCATGATCGAATCATATAAGAACCATCCCAACATCAAGATCACAAGTTACTACTTCATAGACTAAAATAACCTAGATTAACTCATATCAATCCTCCTTAACCTTGAGTATACACTATCTATACTTACAGTTCAATCATAAAATTAATCTTAAGATGTATCTACATGACTCTCTACATACTCAAAATCTACTTTTCTAATATTAAGAACCAATGTTACAATGAAAACATTGATAACTAGACTAAACATGCTATAATATTCATGCATTAATCCACATGGATCCTTCATAATAAAAATCATCATAAATTCACGTAAATAATAGTATATATAAAAAATTCAACATAAGAGAATCGCTGTCACGACCCAAATCCTGGCCGCGACTGGCACCCACACTTACCCTCCTATGTGAGTGAACCAACCAATCTAAACCTTAACATTTCAAGGTAATATCAACATAAAGTAATGCGGAAGACTTAAACTCATTAATAAAATCAATAACTATTATTATCCCCAAAATCTGGAAGTCATCATCACAAGAACATCTATAATCAAATTACTAAACTAAGAGTATTCTAAGAAGCTAAAAATACATAAGAAGCTAGTCCATGCCGGAAATTCAAGGCATCAAGACTTGAAGAAGAAGATCCAGTCCAAGATAGAAGCATTAGCTCACCCTGAATTTCCGATGTAGTAAGACTCGCTTGAGTTACTGTTGAGTCGAAGATGACGGCACATTTGCTGTACTCCACAAATAAACAAGAAGAAAACAATAAAAGTAGGGGTCAGTACAAAACACGGGTACTGAATAGATATCATCGGCCAACTCAAAATAGAAAACAATATGTATTAAGCAATATCATAAAATCAACTAATATCCTTAGCATGCAGCATTTACAGTTACCATAACCCTTGGTTACAACACCAAGCACATCAATGAGGACTCACACCTCCTCATCATACTCATTTGGGAATTTAGTTCATTAGATTGGATATATTAACATATTTCAAGATTCATTATCTTTATTCCCCTTGTGTCGGTACGTGACACTCCGCTCCTCAATATACTATCCTGGTGTCGAAACGTGACACTCCGATCCTCATTCTATCCTGGTACCGGAACGTGGCACCCGATCCATATTCTATCCTGGTGTCGGAACGTGACACTCCGATCCTCATATACTATCCTGGTACCGGAACGTGGCACCCGATCCGTATTCTATCCTGGTGTCGGAACGTGACACTCCGATCCTCATATACTATCCTGGTACCGGAACATGGCACCCGATCCATATTCTATCCTAGTGTCGGAACGTGACACTCCGATCCTCATATACTATCCTGGTACCGGAACGTGGCACCCGATCCATATTCTATCCTGGTGTCGGAACGTGACACCCGATCAATATTCTATCCAGGTACCGGAACGTGGCACCCGATCCCCTAATCTCACTACTTTCATTCATCAAGCGTTCTTTTATACCAAGGCATCATCATTAACAAAGTAGATTAGGGTTTCTTTTCAAGATTTGGGATTCAGTAGCTTCATCATGCTTATTTATTCATAATTACATAATCACATCATTCATGCAAGCATACAATTAAGCATATAAAAGGGTTTACAATACTACTAACACATATCATTCACTATTAAGAGTTTACTACGAATAGCATGAAAACCATAACCTACCTCCACCGAAGAATTGAATCAAGCAAGAATTTTCCCAAAGCTTGGTGTTTTCCTCTTCTTCTCGATCGTTTGTCTCTCTCCCTTCTTGTTCTTTCTATTTTCTTATTCAAACCCTCTTTCTTTTACCCTAATTAGTATATAATTAAGAATAAAAGATGGCAATAATACCCCACTAATTAACATAGGGTTACCTCTTTTAACCCCCAAGAATTTGAGTTATTAATATAAACCCACGAACTTTATAATTAAGGCAAGAATAGTCAAAAACGTCCCTTAAAACTTAACCAGAAATCCGACCAGACTGGGATTTCGTAGTCTGTGACGGCCCGTCGCGCCTGCGACGGTTTGTCCTGCTACCCGTGACAGAGTTCAGAGACTTGATTTTGGGTGAATGGCCTGTGACGGTCCGTCACACCTGTGACGGTCCGTCCTGCCACTCCGTTACAAAGTTCAGAGAGTCGATTTTCAGTACCCAATTTCAGATTTTCTAAGTGTTTTGAAACGAGACCCTGCAACGGTCCGTCGTGCCCATGACGGTATTCGTTTGGTCCATCGCCTCAGCCTGTTTTTCAAGAATTGAAGTTTGTTGCTCAAAACGACTAAACAGGTCGTTACAATAGATACCAATTTACCCATCGTTCGTCCCCGAACGATCAAAAGAGGGAAAACAAGGGCGAGAAGGAGTACCTGAATGTTTAAACAGATGTTGGTATCTTTCTTGCATATCCACCTCCTTCTCCCAAGTGGCTTCTTCAACTGGTCGATTCTTCCATTGCACCTTAATGGATGCAATCTCTCTTGACCTCAACTTGTGAACTTCTCTATCTAAGATAGCAACAGGCTCCTCCTCATAAGACAAGTTCTCATCAAGCAAGACTGAATCCCAACGGATAATGTAATTTCCATCCCCATGATATTTTTTCAACATAGACACATGGAATACCGGATGCACTCCGGACAGCCCTGGAGGCAAGGTTAACTCATAAGCCACCTCTCCTACTCACTTAAGTACTTCAAATGGTCCAATGTACCTTGGACTTAGCTTACCCCTTTTACCAAACCGCATCACCCCTTTCATTGGTGAAACTTTCAACAAGACTTGTTCACCCTCCATGAACTCTGAGTCTCTAACCTTTCGATCTGCATATTCTTTTTGTCTACTTTGCGCCGCTAGAAGCTTTTCTTGAATAGACTTCACTTTCTCTATCGAATCCCTCAAAAGGTCAGTACCCCAAGGCCTAACCTCAAACGCATCAAACCAACCAATGGGAGACCTACATCTCCTACCATACAATGCTTCAAATGGAGCCATATCAATGCTTGAGTGATAGCTATTATTGTATGAAAACTCCGCTAAGGGTAGGAAGCTATCCCAATGACCACCAAACTCTATCACACATGCACGAAGCATATCTTCCAACACTTGAATCGTTCTCTCAGACTGACCATCGGTCTGAGGATGGAACGCAGTACTAAGGTCCAACCTAGTACCCAATTCCGCATGCAATGTTTTCCAAAACTTAGAAGTAAACTGCGTACCTCTATCTAATATGATGGATAGTGGAACCCCATGCAATCGAACGATTTCTGAGATATACATCTTGGCTAATTTCTCGGCATTGTAAGTCACCTTAACCGGAATAAAAAGAGCAGATTTAGTTAACCTATCAACAATCACCCAAATGGAGTCATACTTACCCATTGTCCTTGGAAGACCAACCACAAAGTCCATTGCAATTCTCTCCCATTTCCATTCAGGAATGGGCATTCTCTGAAGTGTTCCTCCGGGCCTCTGGTGTTCATACTTTACTTGTTGACAGTTTGGACATTTGGCAATAAAATCCACAATGTCACGCTTCATTCTACTCCACCAAAAGTGTTGCTTTAGGTCACGGTACATCTTCGTTGCACCCGGATGTATCGAATACCTTGAACTATGAGCCTCTGTCAGAATAGTGTTGATCAAATCATCAATGCGGGGTACACATACCCTTCCCTTGATCCTAGAAACACCTTCCTCATCGATTTGTGCTTCCTTAGCCTCTCCTCGCAATACCTTATCTTGAATTCTGCGCAGTTTCTCATCATCAGACTGTCTTCCCTTAATCTTGTCAAGGAAAAAAGATCTTGCCTCCACAGAAGCCAACAATCCTCCCCTCTCATTTACTTCCAATCTCATCAAGTCATTAGCTAGAGTTTGAACCTCTCTAGCCAATGGGCGTCTAGAAAATTGCAAGTGAGCTAGACTTCCCATGCTTCCCGCCTTCCTACATAAAGCATCCGCTACAACATTCGCCTTCCCCGGATGATACAAGATAGTGATATCGTAGTCCTTTAGTAACTCCATCCATCTCCTCTGTCTTAAGTTCAAATCTTTCTGAGTAAAGACATACTGAAGGCTACGATGATCTGTATAGATCTAGCACTTAACCCCATATAAATAGTGTCTCCATTGTTTTAATGCAAACACTACCACGGCCAATTCCAAATCATGAGTGGGATAGTTACGTTCATGCACTTTTAATTGTCTTGAAGCATAAGCAATCACACTCTTCTCTTGCATTAGTACTGCACCCAAACCAGAATAGGATGCATCACAATAAACAATGAAGTTCTTACCCTCTACTGGCAAGGTAAGGATAGGTGCGGTAGTCAATAAAGTCTTGAGCTTCTGAAAGCTTTCCTCACATTCGTCCGACCATACAAATAGAACATTCTGCTTAGTCAAGTTCGTCAATTGGGAAGCAATAGAAGAGAATCCCTTGACGAATCGGCGGTAGTAGCTAGCTAACCCAACAAAGCTCCTTATTTCTGACACATTAGTAGGTCTTACCCAATTATTCATTGTCTCAATCTTAGAAGGATCCACCATCACTCCATCCTTAGAAACCACGTGTCCCAAGAAGGACACTGCATCTAGCCAAAACTCACACTTAGAGAACTTGGCATAAAGCTTTTTCTCCCTCAACATTTCCAATACCATTCTCAAATGCTCTTCATGTTCCTTCTTGCTCTTTGAGTATACCAATATATCATCAATAAATACGATCACGAAGAGGTCCAAATATGGCTTAAAAATCCCGTTCATCAAGTTCATGAACGTAGCAGGGTCATTTGTAAGGACAAAAGACATCACTACAAATTCGTAATGCCCATACCTCGTTCGAAAAGCAGTCTTTGGCACATCCTTTACCCGTATTTTCAATTGATGATAACTGGAACTCAAGTCAATCTTAGAGAAGACACAAGCACCTTGTAACTGATCGAACAAGTCATCAATGCGAGGAAGAGGATACTTGTTCTTTATGGTTACCTTATTCGGTTGTCTGTAGTCTATGCACATTCGAAAACTGCCATCCTTCTTCTTTACAAACAAAACTGGAGCACCCCAAGGAGATGCACTTTGTCTAATGAAGCCTTTGTTCAATAACTCTTGAAGTTGTGCCTTTAACTCTCTTAACTCCGCGGGAGCCATTCTATAAGGGGGTATAGAAATGGGGCGTGTGACCGGTTCGAGATCAATACAGAAGTCAATATCCCTATCCAGTTGCATACCAGAAAGATCTGCAGGGAACACATCCAGAAACGCACGAACTACTGAAACTGACTCAATTGAAGGTACTTGGGTAGTGACATCCTTGAGATGTGCTAAGAAAGCTAAACACCCTTTACTAACCATTTTCTTAGCACGAAGAAAGGAGATGATACGTACCGGATTGGAAGTGTAGTCACCCTCCCACACTAAGGGGTCTGTCCCAGGCTTGGCTAATGTCACCGTTTTAGCATTACAATCCAAGATTGCAAATTGCGTAGAAAGCCAAGTCATACCCAGAATCACATCAAAATCATCCATTTCTACGATAACCAAATCTACATAAGTGTTGCTCCCCACAAAGTTTACCAAACAAGACCTATATACCTTTTCAACTACCACAGACTCACCCACCAGAGTAGAGACACGAATAGGCATATCAAGTAATTCACAATGTAAATTTAGACCATTAGCAAATGAGGAAGGTATGAAAATGTGGATCCAGGATCAAACAATACAGAAGCCATGCTATCACAAACCAAAAGATTACCTGTGATGACAGCATCAGATGCCTCCGCTTCAGACCGCCCAGGGAAAGCGTAACAATGGGCCCTATCGTTCATCTGTCTGTTGCCCCTACCTTGTTGTTATGTAGTGGCTCTAGTTTGCCCATCACCTCGGCCGTTTTGGTGACCACCATTTCCTCGACCACCACGTCCTCCAGAATAACGGCCTCTGCCATGACCACCTCTACCTCTAACATTTGGAGGTCTGTAACTCTGTTTTGGACAATATCTCATAATATGTCCAATCTCCCCACATCCATAGCACTCTCTAGGTTCATGCATAGGTCTCTCAGAGAAGTGTTGACCGGTCGGAGGTGGACCCCCAACTACAGTCGGTAGTGAAGGCTGAATGGGTCGAACTGCGTAACTTCCCGAACCCTGTCCTTTAGTGTAAAAACCATTAAACTCACCTCCCTTTCGAAACCTTTTTGATGTCGATGTTGTGGTGAAGTCGTGTGGCTTCACTCCTTCCACTTCTATCACAAAGTCTACCACTTCTTGGAAGGATTTTGCCCTTGCCGCTATCTGTAAGGCCGAAATCCGCAATTCTGACCTCAACCCCTTCACAAACCGGCGAATCCGCTCTTGAGGACTGAAACAGAGTTGAGTGGCATATATGGATAGTGCACGAAACTTAGCCTCATAAGCATTAACCGACATCCGACCTTGCGCTAGGATCAAGAACTCATCCCTTTTCCTATCCCTCAAAGTCCGGGGGATATACTTCTCCATAAACAAACTAGAGAATGAGGCCCAAGGCATAGGTGGTGCCTCTATTGGTTGACACTCGATATGTGACCGCCACCACATTTTGGCGTTCCCTTGAAACTGATAAGTCACAAACTCCACACCAAACCGTTCTACTATACCCATCTTGTGTAGTAGCTCGTGACAGTTAACCAGAAAATCATAAGCATCCTCCGATTCAGCACCCTTGAAGACCGGAGGTTTCAATTTCAAGAACTTACTAAAAAGTTCATGCTGATCATTTGTCATTATAGGCCCAGTAGTTAGACGTGGAAATGTGCTTATGTCCAATGGAACATCCATGCGGGGAGCCATAGTAGCCGCATGTTGTACTTTTGAAACCGGAGGTGTTGGCGCAGAAAACACTGGGGTGCCTGACCTTGATCAGATAACCCGCTAAGATAAGCCAGAACCTGATTGATCATCTCTGGGGTAGGTTGGGGTAGCATTTCCTCATTTTGCACTTGTTCAGTTTCCCCATCCTCCCCTTCTCTTATTACTTCCTCAGTCGGTGGAGGAGTCACTGCCCTAGTATTAGATGGGCTAGGTGTTCGTCCTCTTCCCCTAGAGGACGTCCTCCCACGACCTCTTCCACGGCCCCTCGCTGCTGTTCTTCCTCGAGCCACAACCCCAGTTGCTGGCTCAGTTGTTTCTTGTCAAGCCGGTGTTGGTGTTGATGTAGTCGTTGCTCTAGTTCTAACCATCTGCGAAAGAGAGTGAAGAAGGTCAGATACCAATTCGTATCGCCTAGATACCAATTGGACTCAAGTAGTAGCACGAAAGAAAGAATGAAAGAGTGAAATTTTCCTGAAGTCTTATAGCCTCTCAAGGAAAAGTAAAGGCGTCCCCCTACCGTTCTTTAAGACTCTACTAGACATGTTCTTGTGTGATGAGACCAACGAACCTAATGCTCTGATACCAAGTTTTGTCACGACCCAAATCCGGGCCGCGACTGGCACCCACACTTACCCTCTTATGTGAGCGAACCAACCAATCTAAACCTTAACATTTCACGGTAATATCAACATAAAGTAATGCGGAAAACTTAAACTCATTAATAAAATCAATAACTATTATTATCATCAAAATCTGGAAGTCATCATCACAAGAACATCTATAATCAAATTACTAAACTAAGAGTATTCTAAGAAGCTAAAAATACATAAGAAGCTAGTCCATGCCGGAAGTTCAAGGCATCAAGACTTGAAGAAGAAGATCCAGTCCAAGCTAGAAGAATTAGCTCACCCTGAATTTCCGATGTAGTAAGACTGGCTTGAGTTACTGTTGAGTCGAAGATGACGGCACGTTTGCTGTACTCCACAAATAAACAAGAAGAAAACAATAAAAGTAGGGGTCAGTACAAAACACGGGTACTGAGTAGATATCATCGGCCAACTCAAAATAGAAAACAGTATGTATTAAGCAATATCATAAAATCAATTAATATCCTTAGCATGCAGCATTTACAGTTACCATAACCCTTGATTACAACACCAAGCACATAAATGAGGACTCACACCTCCTCTTCATACTCATTTGGGAATTTAGTTCATTAGATTGGATATATTAACATATTTCAAGATTCATTATCTTTATTCCCCTCGTGTCGGTACGTGACACTCCGCTCCTCAATATACTATCCTGGTGTCGGAACGTGACACTCCGATCCTCATTCTATCCTAGTACCGGAACGTGGCATCCGATCCATATTCTATCCTGGTGTCGGAACGTGACACTCCGATCCTCATATACTATCCTGGTTCCGGAACGTGGCACCCGATCCATATTCTATCCTGGTGTCGGAACGTGACACTCCGATCCTCATATACTATCCTGGTACCGGAACGTCGCACCCGATCCATATTCTATCCTGGTGTCGAAACGTGACACTCCGATCCTCATATACTATCCTGGTACCGGAACGTGGCACCCGATCCATATTCTATCCTGGTGTCGAAACGTGACACTCCGATCCTCATATACTATCCTGGTACCGGAACGTGGCACCCGATCCATATTCTATCCTGGTGTCGGAAAGTGACACCCGATCCATATTCTATCCTGGTACCGGAACGTGGCACCCGATCCCCTAATCTCACTACTTTCATTCATCAAGCCTTCTTTTATACCAAGGCATCATCATTAACAAAGTAGATTAGGGTTTCTTTTCAAGATTTGGGATTCAATAGCTTCATCATGCTTATTTATTCATAATTACATAATCACATCATTCATGCAAGCATACAATTAAGCATCTAGAAGGGTTTACAATACTACTAACACATATCATTCACTATAAAGAGTTTACTATGAATAGCATGAAAACCATAACCTACCTCTATCGAAGAATTGAATCAAGCAAGAATTTTCCCAAAGCTTGGTGTTTTCCTCTTCTTCTCAATCGTTTCTCTCTCTCCCTTCTTGTTCTTTCTATTTTCTTATCCAAACCCTCTTTCTTTTACCCTAATTAGTATATAATTAAGAATAAAAGATGGCAATAATACCCCACTAATTAACTTAGGGTTACCTCTTTTAACCCCCAAGAATTTGAGTTATTAACATAAACCCACGAACTTTATAATTCAGGCAAGAATAGTAAAAAACTTCCCTTAAAACTTAACCAGAAATCCGACCAGACTGGGATTTCGCAGTATGTGACGGCCCGTCGCGCCTGCGACGGTCCGTCCTGCTGCCCGTCACAGAGTTCAGAGACTTGATTTTGGGTGAATGGCCTGTGACGGTCCGTCCTGCCACTCCGTTACAAAGTTCAGAGAGTCAATTTTCAGTACCTAATTTCAGATTTTCTAAGTGTTTTGAAACGAGACCCTGCGACGGTCCGTCGTGCCCATGACGGTCGCCGTTTGGTCCGTCGCCTCAGCCTGTTTTTCCAGAATTGAAGTTTGTTGCTCAAAACGACTATACAGGTCGTTACAATCACAATTCAACCATTAAAAAGATATAATCACAATGTCAATGCAAGGGCTAAATCGATTATTGGAAGGGACATGGGTTCATCATGCAATTGGATTAAATTACACGTTAAAACCATCACATTATCATCAATTAATACTAATTAAGGCTTTGAAACAATGGATTGATAGAAGAATAAGATGTTTGATCATGAAATCTCTTTGAAAACTTTGAGATCAACTCTCCAAGTGAAAGGTTTCTTAGAGATGAAGGATCAATATACCTTTATCTACATGAAAACCTATTAAAATTGATCAGTAATACATCAAAATATAATCTACAATGTGTTATTGAGCTTCACCAACAATGGAGGTTTCTAAGGAGAAATTGAAGGTAAAGTCTATTTTGTGTAGAAGGGATTGGGAATGGGTTGTTTAACTGTTTGATCCCTAAAATACACCCAAAAATCACTAAATAAATCATATAGGCTAATGTTAGCACGTGGAGTGAATTTCCCATTCACCCCTTTAATGAAATAATGGTGTGGCAGCAATTGCAGGCCTCCGTCGACGGGCACCATCGACGGCCCATCTGTGGATTCAGTCAATTAATACTTGGTCTGTTATTAGGCTGATCCTTACCTATGACAAATTTCCAATTATTAGACCCCTCCAACGTCTGTTAGTTAACCAACTAGGTGTCGTTTGGTTCAGTCGATTGACCAAGGTTGTGTCTCGACAGATTTTAGGTCGTTCTTATGGGCCCTTTTGTGTGGCCTTTAGGAAGTCTTATCCTTGCGCTCCTAATGTAAATATGTAAATTTACAAGTCAAGTACCTTCCATTAATATTTAACTGGAAATGCACACATAAAACACATCCAATCATGCTAGGCCCCGTCAAGACATTCTTAAACTTTTGAACTTCTTCGACATTCTTTGGGTTTGACCTCCAAAGTTAACAAAACCCCTTATACTACCTAAAACCATCATTATAATTCATTTTAGGGCTTCATAAGTTTATTAAACATTTAAAAAACATAAATCCATCTAAGTCCCCTTTGGAGACTAGTCATCGGTTGTCTTGTTCTTCCCTTGACGTTTGACTTACAAATAACCTTAAAATTTACACACCAACATAATACCACAATAGAATTCATTTTTGTTTCTTATAACCTTAATAAATACATGTTAGGCTCTAGACACCCTAACTCATTTTTGGGGTCCTACACTTGTAGTAGCTTATAAATTAATTCATATACGATTATGATGTTTTAGGTACTGTCCTATACTTGAATTTTTAATGAAAGAGTACTAATTGTCAATTATGACCAAAGTCTAAATTATTGGTAGTGTTGTTGATAAAGCCTTGTATGGCATTGTGTGGTATGGTCCACTTATGGTGGCGGTGTTTATTTTATTGTCATTATATATGTGTTGACGATGGAATTGAAGGAAAATTGATGAATATATTAATGTGTGATTATGATGATCACTTTATGTGTAACTTATGCTTTGTCTTCTACTGTAGTTGTGAGTCTAGGTTATTTTACTATTATTATGAGCATGAAAATGATTATCTTACGGTAATTTGTAGGTGATGCCATTAATGAAATATTAAGAAAAGATGACCCGACCTATGTACCTCTATGTGAATGTGTGAATCACTAATGTTAGGAGTTTTAGAGTGTAATAGGAAGTTCATTTGTCTCCTATGATAAATTGTATTGTGTGGTCTATTGTTGAAAGTGTAATATGGTTTTATCAGGGTGGATGCCTTCATGCGGATTTTATAGACATTATGTGTGCATGTTGACCAATATATGCACATAATCACACATCATGCATTCTTACAAGTTGTATAGGATCATATTGTCTAATCAAAGTTTATTATAATTCACTAGTGTCTACTAGTATGAATGTTAAGCTTATGTCAATGGAAGTATTACATGTGTTTCATTCAATAGTATGACTTGATAGGTATACTTGTGCGGGCAAGGGCATGGGATCTTGTGTATGCATTGCACACGTGTTCCTTGATAGGATAATTCCAAGGTTTGTTCTCTTATTTACAAGGATATGAATGTATGAATATGTTATGAACATGTGTTAAATGCCATAATGTGTTAATAAGTAATGTTGGGAGTCTTAAAGTGTAATATGAAGTTAGTTTGACTTCTATAATAAATTATGTTGTGTTGTCTATGATTGATAGTGTAATATTGTTTTAAGACGGTAGCTGCCTTCATTCGTTGTTGATAGCCATTATGTTTGCATGTTGACCAATATATGCACATACCCACACATCATGCATTCTAACAAGTATCATAGGATCATACTATCTAATTAAAGTTTATTCTCATATTCACTAGTGTCTACTCATATGCATGTTAAGCTTATGTCAATGAAAGTATGATATGTGTTTCCTTAAAAAGTATGACTTGATAGGTTTATTAGTACGGGCAATTTATAGGATCTTGTCTATGCATTGCACATGTGTACCTTGATAGTACAGTTCCAAGGTTTGGTCTCTTATTTATAAGGATATGAATGTATGAGTATGTTATGAACGTATCTTATATGCTATATTGTGTGAATAACTAATGTTAGGAGTCTTAAAGTGTAATATGAAGTTAGTTTGCCTCCTATGATAAAATGTGTTGTGTGCTCTATGATTGAAGGTGTAATATGGTTTTAAGAGGGTGGTTGCCTCCATGCGTTGTATATAGCCATTATGTGTGCATGTTGACCAATGTATGAACATACTCACACATCATGCATTCTTACTAGTGTAGGATCATATTGTCTAATAAAAGTTTATTCTTATATTAAGTAGTGTCTACTAGTATGCATGTTAAGCTTATGTCAATGATAGCATGAGATGTGTTTGCTTTATTAGTATGACATTATAGGTTTACTAGTACGGCCAAGGGTATGGGATCTTTCCTATGTATTGCACATGTGTACCTTGATAGGATAGTTCTAAGGTTTGGTCTCTTATTTACAATGATATGCATGTATGAGTATGTTATGAACATGTCTTACATGCTATAATGTGAGGTATGAGGTATGATGAAGTATGATTATACATATTGTCTAACTGTGTTCATATGAAAGCATAACTCATATAGTTACACTTATACACTTATGCATGAATAAAGTAAAGTATGAATATGTGTGGTCTAATGGTGTTATGTGAAATGTTTTCTTACATGTATGTACACACACATGTATGATGATCTAGTCAATAGAGGGGCTCTTGAAAGGTTCTCTCAAGAGTATCCTAAACTACATAGATTCATACATATGTATGTCCATGTGAAAGGTTTTCTCACATTATATAGGTTGATGAAAAGACTTCGTATCTATAACCTATGAGCTAAGCATATCGAGAGTGAATCTCCTAAGGCCTATGCATTATAAAGTAAAGAAATAAAGACTTTTAATAAAGGTAACTTAGCATAGGACCGCGTGAACTTTAAGTGAGGGGTGTCCTTTCCCATTTGAGGAAGGTAGGTCACCATAATCACTCATCACCGAAATAGGGTGCTAGAGTGATGTTTTCATGATTCCTTCTAGTTCCATAACTATTTTTTTCCATAGGATCTAGAAAGTGATATCACATAGTATGCTAGCATGATACTCATGTCTTACCTTGGCAAGTAAGACACCCTTTGGTGTGAGGGGATGACACCAAATTCCACGTTTGGTTATATGGTGATATTGTGGGTTAAGGATATAGTTTCCCTAAAGAAAAATGGTCAATGGAAGTAAAGTAAGGACTCTAAGTATGATAACCTAAGGTTAATTGCATAGTGTAGGTGGGTGTATGAGACTTCACATATGCATTGCACAATTGACACTTGAAGGAAGTTCTAGGAAGGTTTTCTGATGCATGTGTCTATGTTTATTGTTTTTTTGTATTACTATATGATAATGTCTACATTAGGTGACAATATGTATAATATGGAGTTCTAATGTAAAGTATGTGCTTTTTTATGAAATGGTCCTATGAATGTATAAGTTGAGTTAAAAGGTTGTATCTATAGTTTCCTTGTGTTCTTAAGGTAAAGATTGAACATGAATAGTGCTACGAGAAATTCTTCATGCATTTAACAAAGCATCACTAGAAGGATTCCTTGGGAAAGTAAAGAAGTTTTAAATAAAAGGAGTTCACTGTAAAAAAAGATAGTTTACTGTAAAAAAGAGGGCTTACTGCAAAGTAACCTCAAATATGGCTTAAATTCTATATGTTATTTTATATGATTTGTGGCCTTTAAATATGTGTATATGAAGTATGTGAATGATATAAATGTTATTGTATTAAGGTTTTATCACAAATAGGCATCATTTATGGATTTCAAAGAAAAATGTCACTTTTAAATGGTTGTTTTTGCATGGTTGTTATACTTAGTGCATTCTTAAACTAATTTTGTTCTTATCTACTTTTTACACAACGTGTAGGTTATTGATGCTCAAAAAGATATCTATGAAGTAAGGAGATTGTTATGTGTTTCCCAAGCACAAGAAAAAAAAGAGTCCTTAAGATTCACGGATGTCCTATGTCAAGTTATGCTTAAAGACTTGTAACTTTATATTTATGATTATGTTATAAGGGTTGTCTCCCTATGGCACTGTTATGATGTTGTGTTTAGGATGTCAAAGAGACTTAAGGTATAAATATGTACTTATGATATTTTTATATATATGAGGTAAAGTTTCTAGCACGTTATGTGCTATGAAAAGTTTAAATTTTCCGCTAAATTTACTATGAAAATGCATTGAATGATAACTATAGGCTTGTATATGACCTCTGAGAGTCAAGTACGCTATGTTACTTTTTGGGAGTGTTCCCAGGATGTGAAAAACTATGTCGTATCATTGGTGGTGAGTGCGACACATAAAATTGTACGAGAGGCTATAAGACGACATAGTTTTCCCTTCTTTAACATTCTCTTGTCGTGCCATAAAACTTAACTCTACAAGATATCTCTCTTATGTTGTCTTGTCTAGTGGTCTTTTAGATCTGATTGCTTGGATGAGATTGGATATATATTCTTGAGGGAAAAAAGGTGTGTTTTGATGATTCTCTTTGTTTTATGGTTTCATGAGTATCTGTGTAGGTGAATTATTAAATTGTATGTTGATATGATTGTCCTTTGTGGCTATATGTGAGATTTATGTGAAATAACATGTTATGTTGGCAATTATATGTTATGATATGGTTAAAGAATGCTATGACTATGTTAAATGGCAATGATGCATGTTGCCTAATATTATATGTATGATGTTTCAAATGTTGCCTTTCTTAATGTGTGTTATCCTTCATGATTGTTTTGTATATATTGGAGTCCTTTGTATAGACTTGATCCTAGTTTTGAAGGTAGTATGCTTATCATGGTATTATGATGATGTTGAATGGATTGAACTAGAAGTTACGTTACTGTAATGTCCAAATAAAAGATGAAATTTTAAGGCTAAATCTTCTCAAACTGTTTCCCCTATGTTGTATGACCCTTGTGTCTATTGGATTGTATTAAAACCGTATGAGGTTGAATAGTATGATCTAACTTGAAATAGGGGGATAATTTGTATAGATGATGAGGTTTAGAATTCCTTGGTTGACTTACTGTAATTCCTTTTAAAGTGGTAGTCACTTTGAAGTAATGAAAATGAAGGTGGTTAAGGTATGATCCTCTTCAGGTTGGGTAAAGTTTCTCTTAATTGGGTAAAACCTAGGTGGGGGATAGTGATGTTAGTACTAATATTGCCGAT
Organism: Solanum lycopersicum; assembly: GCF_036512215.1. Classification (NCBI taxonomy): domain Eukaryota; kingdom Viridiplantae; phylum Streptophyta; class Magnoliopsida; order Solanales; family Solanaceae; genus Solanum; species Solanum lycopersicum. Next base: position 14,643,907 of record NC_090807.1, read on the forward strand.
ATTTGTACCTTGTCCTTCTATGTTTACATTAACATGAATCGAATAAGTTTTACTAAGCTTGTTCATGATAAAATTCTTGTCTTAAATATGAATTGCATGACCTTAACATGTTTGGTAGGTCTTGATCGACTCTATCTTAATAGTGTTTTGAAGTCTAAACTACTTGAAAGGAAATTATGGATTAACTTCATGGTTTTCTCATGTTTTGTGCATCTTGACATGCTAGTTGTGCATTTAACTTAATGAGAGGAGGTAAGAAACATGTTTGATGTCACTATTGATAAGCAAGGTTGAGGCTTATAATGAGAAATTTTACCTCTTTAAAATGAAATATGTTGAGTCTCTTGCATATTATGTGACTTGTATGAGTTAGAAAGGATGGTGGTAGGTGCACTATTGAAAAACTAAAGGCATGTTAGCTATTGTCGTTGTGTGTTTCTATAAATTATAAGATTTTACCTAAATAATGCTTACTGTAAAGGCTATTGCTCTGTTACAAATTGATATTTTGTGAAAAGGCTTGCTATTCCTATGTTAGAAATAGACATGTCCCATCCCTCGACCACACCTTAGAAGATATTTCACTGTCGGAGTGCAACCGACTTACTTGACCTCTCGTGAAGGATCTTCTTTGTACTCTAGTCTCATTCTTCACTAGATCTACTTCCCAAGTCCATACTCACTCGGTGCTAGCCTTTGTTCTCATTAAGTAATTTACATTAAAGTATCATACGAAGGGGTTCCATATAATGTTCAAAACCCAATCACATTCACCCTCCGAAAGAGGTCCCCTAGGGCTTCCTTACAATGGCGAAAAAGATAGCTCTATTGAGTTTCCCTAAGGATGATATGATGTCATACTAGCCAACCAGCCTTAAGTCAATCATTCATACTAGAAGGTAACCATTACTGCTTTCGACTTCAAAGTTGATAACCTTACTAGTAGGATTAAGGTTTCACATAAAGGACTTTGCTAACATCATTCAAGGTGTCATATCATTCATAGATTAAATACTAAGTAATTTAGCATCCTAATTAAAGACATCTCGTATCCACATTCCTACATGTATCAAGTAAGGCACAAAAGTCTACTAAAAAAAACACAACATACTTCACTTTGGCACATATTGCATATTATTCTAGCAGCACATAGGAATAACCATCATCACTTATAAGTCATCGTACACACTACTATAACATAATAAATATAACCATCACAGACTCATATAGTCAAATAGGAATAACCATACATCAACCATAAGACTACACTTATAACGACATAGTCATAGTCTAATATGATCACCTAGTAACAATTGAATAAACACATACTTTCACATTACTCACATGTATATAGATATGATCATACTTCACATAAATCACCACCCAAATCATCACAATACTTCAAGTAGTGCCGATAAGTCCATGATAATCATAATGCATAAAGTGATGCCGAAAAGGCCAAATCATTCACATAGAACCGCAACCATAAGTAGACGATACCAATCACAACATAATTCAAGAGATACATTACATAAAATAATGATAAATAATGTAGCATACCACCAATCGATTCTAACCACTTCAATCCAAAACTAAATCATTCAATTCAATAACATAAGGCCGTTACACATGGCCATGATCAATAATTCAATATAAAAACTATAATACTCAATGAATCTTGATAAATTCAATATAAATTTATCAATATAAGACAACAAACACATCAATTGAATACAATTCTTACATCAATCAATAGCCAATAGAAAACTAAACTAGAATTCATAATTATTAAGAAAATATCAATTCAACCATAATGTAGTCAAAAAGTAGAGTTCCTCCATTACAAGGTTTCATAGGTTAATTCCGTTAAAATCATATAATTAACAACAATTCAAGAAATATACAATGATTTAAAACCTTTAATACAAGAAACCATGGATAGATTTCAATTTAGAAAACTCATATTTTGAGATGTCTTTGAAAATCACATTAAAGATTTGCTCCTTGAAAAATAGAGTTTGAAGGATCATAAATAATACCTCATTGTTGTTAATCCACAAATTTGATGAAGAATTACCACTCAAATATCCATTCCAAGCTCTTCCTTAACTTTTGGCTTCAATGGAGTTCTTGGGAATTTCGATGATATTTTTGTGTTTTGATTTTGAAGAATGAATTCATGTAGGCATTTAGGACATACATATGAACTTTAAATACATAAAATACCACTATGTAAACTCCCTTTCTCATATTTGGACGTGGGGTTATTTTACCAATTCACCCCTTCACTTAATATTGATGTACACAAATTGCAAACCCATCTACGACATGTCCATGCACGGACCGTTTGTTGACAAATGGACCGCCCTGCTGGCCGTTATTGGGAATGAGACTTGAAAATAGGATCTTAATCTTCCTAGGCTATGTACCCATCAACGCGCTCCAATTACATGGCGTCCACCAGGCCACTGGTCGTCGTTTGCCATCCATAGGCGGTATTGCCTTGGGCAAATTTTTCCACAAACATGTGTCCTTCCTCAAGGACACTTGGATGGTCCTTGCGGATGTTTTTTCCAAACGTTTTCAACTCAATTTTTATCGTATACAAGTCTAGGACCTTCCATATCAATTCATCCAAAACAAACATGTAAAACTTGATGAAACATGTCAAGATACACAATGTCATTTTAAAGAAAACCTTCCAAACATTATGGACGTTCTCGGACGCTTGACCTCCAAACTTTATGAAACTTGACACACTGACTATAAACACTACAAAATCTCATATAAGGACCTCATTAACTCATGAAACGCACATATATGCACATAACCAAACATTAGAAACATAGGTGACTTAGCCGTCGAACATTTTGCTCGTCCCTTGACGTTTCACTTCAAAATCACCTGAACTCTACACACTACCTCAATACCACATTATAAAACATTTTAGGACCTTATACCCTTATTACAAACAGATTAATCTCTAGCTTCACCTAAGTCATTTTAGAGGTATTACACCTATCTGTACTCTATATGTGCCCAATGCATCACACTAGATATCAGTACCTGGAGTCACCTCAAATGAAAAAGCAGTGTCAGAGCCACTAGGAGTTGCCAAGGGACTATCTTCCAAAATGTTATGCACAACTTTATAGAATCCTAGGGCCCATGAAGGAATATAGGAGTCTCGAAGAGTAAGCTCCCTATTAAGAATCGGACTATTGCTTTTGCCTTTATCTCCACGTGAAGGTTCTTATCTACCTTTTTGGGAGTATTTTACTTCCTTTATTAATTTTGAAAATCAAGCTCTTATCTCTCATTGTAGAATGATTCGCCCAAAAACTTTCGATCTAGCCATGTCTCTAAAGCGTTGAGAAAAAGTATTAAAATAAAAGTAGAGAAATTCAGTTGCAAAAAAACACGTCGAGCCGATCTGCCTATCGCCCAATTACATTGTCGATCATGGAGTACTCCATCTAAAGTGATAGTGCAAAACTTGTTTAGGGGCGCAGATGAATTAAGATCAAGAAATACATTCCGCAAGTCATCGAGTACCTTCGGTGATCTCAGGCTTCTCGCTGAAAGTTCCAAAACCCAATCATCAAAATAAAGCAAGAAATTAAACAAATGATGGAGAACTTTGGTGAAACGTTGAGTGATATCTCGCTAAATGAACCAATGTGCATACAATCAACCCAACTTCTCAAATTCAACCCCACAACACCCGAAAACAAAATCAAATCTTGCAGAATTTCAATTATGCTAAGAACCATTCGCCTAGGTTACTCAAAATTAGTTTTGTTTTGTCAAATTTAGCCATTGGATGACTTTTTCCCTTAAAATGTTGTCACCCACTCTATCACTGGGAAAACTAAATCATTCGGCACACTAACGGGCTACTTAGACATCACCAGACTAGACTCAATCAACATTCAAGCACAACCTCGAAATATTTAATTGAGTTTTAAAAAAAACCCCGGGAATTTTAATATGTAAGCCATTATAGGCAAAATAATCTAATTTAAAAATAGGCAATCAAAAATTAAAGCTATATTCGGGAGGCGCAACACATGACAATTAGATAAAATCATTTGCATAAGAGTATAATTTCTCAAAAATAAATTCGGGGTTCGAATAACAATCTTGATTGTTGATTAAAATTATATTGAGATTATAAGATGTAGTTTAATCCAAATCCCAGCACAAATCCAATGACTAAACTACTCTAGAATTTAAGAAATATATAAAGTAGAGTGCGGATGTAAGTTTGGGAAGGCTAGAAAATAAGGGAAAGGTAGAGAATTAGATTTTTTAAACCTTTGGCCATGAAATTATCTAATTCTTTCCCAATCGGCCTAAATTTGATACGCTCAAAGTTACTTCTCAAATAAGAAGTAAAGCGGTCGTGCCATGTAAATAACCCAACTAGTGAGGTTGGGATCGTTCCCACGAGGAAATAAGTTTAGACTTAACTTCAATCCATTATTACTATTGTTCAGTCAATTACATCCTTGGAAAGCAAAAATTATAAAAGGGGGGTTTCTACTTCTAAATAAATGAAAATAACTAGCAATACTAAAGCAGACAACTAACAGCTTTGCATGTTGGAGTTTAATTAATTAATCAAAGTAACTAGGGTTTACGTGTTCCCCACAGGTTCATAACTTGATAAATCTAACTATAACAATTCTTTCCTAGTATCTTGCATGCAAAGTGATAAGTTATGTATTTCAAAATCATTGGTCCGGCATCTAAAAAATTTCTCTCCGCACCTTCATCCGGCTACGTGTGTTGCTATACCAACCCTTACATTTACCTCATATTAAGCATCGTATTCGATATTTCACTAAGTTATTACATCGTAACAATCAATACTATCCTATTAGATAGTATACACTAAATTGATGTTGATAATTCTTTTCCTATTATCTACCTCCTTGGTCCGACAAGTAGCATTAAGGCGAGTTCTAACGTTGGTCATCCGTAAAAAAGACTTCTAAGCGAAAGAATCATCAATACATGCAAGACACTATTCTATAATTTTTATTTTAGTTAGATTTTACCTCATTATTCACATATGGTTCCCACAACTCTAGTTATGGAGTTTAGTTACCCATAGTCATAGCTACAATATTAAAATATATGATATAAGAATTCATGCACAAACTTCAATTAGAAAGAGTAAAATCTAAAAGTTCGCTTTATTAATCAACAAAAATCACCAACAATCAATTACTAAAATTAATTGAAGAACGAAGAGTCTAACAAAGTGTCTAAAAATAATCAAGGGTCTAACCAAATAATCCATTCTAACCAAATAATCCAGAGTCTAACCTAATAATCCAATGTCTAACCTAAAAAACGAGGTTTTTCGAAATATTTATATAAAAATAAAAACCTAATTACATAATGACTCTATTTGCAGGAAATCTGTCAAAACGAAGCTGGGTCAACGGACCTCGCGATGGATTGTCGTGGTTATGATGAACCGTCATGGACTCCGACGTCCCATACTTGCATAATTTCTTCTGCTGCTTTCTTCATTATCCTTGACGGCAGATATGACGGATCATCACAGGCACAACAGTCAGCCAAGGATCTCCATTGCAAAACACTTCAACTCTTGGAATTTGGGTACTGGGAATTCTTCTCTGAACATTATGACGAACCAAAAGGGCGGACCGCCATGGCTACGACGGTCCGTCACTCACTCTGTAACCCCACACTTGGTCAGACATCCCCATCTTCCTTTAGCAGATTTACTACTATGCCACCTACGAACATTCACGAGCATGACGGATTGTCACAAGATCCGTAGGTGGTCTCTTCTGCATTTCTTCGCTCAAAAACCTCCACATTCATCTTTGGACAGATTTCCTACAAATAAGAAGAAACTTATATTAAAATTAGCACAAAAAGGGTTTTGGATACACTAAACAAAAAGTAAAAATTATTAATAATACTGTGAAACTAGGGTATATCAGTAGTCATAGTCGCCAATCCACTAATGGCACGCATAGTGGACACTTACCTCCTTGAATTCTATATGACCTCCGTTTATTGTGGGTGTCAAAATGACGGCTCTAAATCAGAATCCTGACATGGATGGTGGTTCCCCAATAATTTTCATGGGCTTGATGACTTTTATTGTTTCCAATGTAACTATGTCTTCAATCTAAGAGTGGTCTTGGTCGGGGTCGCGAACATTTATGAAATTTGTTGAATGGGCCATTTTCTCGCCAACCTTCACCTTGTTATCACTTTCCACACTTAAGCTACACGAACAACACATTATTATTACTAAAACAAAAAATAAATAAATAAAGGGTCTTTCGGTTGCCTCAGAAGCAGCGTCTTACTTTATATTATTGCACGATGAAAGTCCACCTTCTAACGTCATTCTTGAGTTTTACATAGTGTCACAAGGAAACCCCCTTGTTGTCTTGTGTTCAAATGCAATGAAATATAGCCCATGTAGGTTTTAAACTTCTTGATCAATACAGAATGAGAGGTAATGGTCTTGATAAAGGTGAACATATCGTCATGCAGTGTTGTCAAAATCTTATCTCAACCCTTTACTTTATTAAGTATACTAAAGGAGAATATCCTCAAACCGCCCACCTTCCGAATACATTGGATTTTGGAGCTTGTAGAGAGGCACACACCTATTTTTCTCCCCATCTTTCGAATTTGGATTTAGTTCTCTCCATTCTCGTTCACGGTCTTTCAAACCTTCATCCCTATTCCAAACTTTGTTACACCCTGTGTTTTAGGTAGTCTGAATGATAACCACCATCTTGGTTGTCTAGGAAATCACCTATTCATTATACAAAGCTTCAACATTTTCTCTTCAGGGTTAGTATACCCAACACCCACGACGTTGAGACTTTAAAAACAAGCTCCCACAATATTTTTTGACACAATATCTAGTTGTATCATCATCTTTGCTATGTTTTGGTCCCTCTCTCGATCTTTTTCTGTCTTCTCCATGATTAATTTAAACCTAAGAGAGAGACCTGGTCTTTGTGGGTGTGCAAAGACTAATTTATTATAGTCATTCCATCCAAAAGCATAGCCGATATCACATAAGGTTTGTGCATTAAACCTCATAGAAAAAGTTGGTCAGCAACACCCTTTTTTACCAAGTAAAAGATCCGACAAAAATACTTCAGCAATACATTATCAGACGAGCCATGGATTGGGAATTGAGTACCAACTTTATGAAGCGCAGCCAAGTCTCAAGAATTTGCCCTTAAATCCTTTGATACTATCCTGAAGAGTATTTTCTATGATAGAGGGAAAAATCACACATTAAATACAATAACTCACTTCTCCGACGAAGTGATTGATTCACGTGGACATTAATTCAGCCACTTGCTAGCTTCTTCTATCAAAGAGAATGAGAGCAACCTCAATGGGACTAATTCTTGGTATATATTTCTAAAGAAGAACGGTCTGCATACATCCACAAAATTTCATAAATGCTCATGGGTATCCTCATAAGCTAACCAACTGAAAATTCCCTTTAGCTGCAAGAGTTGCAACATAGTAATAGTGATGTGGAACACTTCATTCCATTCAACCGTAGGCCATATAACACTCTAAAAATTCAAGACATAATCTAGAGCCTAACATGAGTTTAAAAGGGTTTAGATATTTTTTATGACCTAAAATAATGTTTAGAAGTCATCCGAGAAGTTTTAGAACCAAAATGTCAAAGGACGTCGATGACGTTGAAAAACTAGTCTTATAGAACTAGTTGATATTGCTATGTTTGGGGAGGGTTTCATAGGGTTAAGTGAAGCCTAAAACTTGTGAAAAGACTTTGGTTAGGTAGATTTTTGTATCAAGAGTCTAAGTCCCATAAAAACGCCACAAGGACCACTTGTAGAGTCATAGAAGAGGGGCCCAATATTGATAGGAAGGCTGCTTAAGCAGCCTGCGAAGGTGAAGATTCATTGTACTGATGTGCGATGCTCAGCCAACACGGACCTCCCTGTCATAAAAAAATCTTTGGGGAATAATATGCGTGTTGGCCCCGCGACGCGGAGCCACTTCCCAAATTCGATAAAATTGTATTTTTGACATTTAGAGCTTACTGAAAGAACGATTAAAGTTAGGGGTGCTTTGGGTAATTTAGGGGGTTATTATATAAATTATAAGGGTAACTTTAAGTTATTCATCACTCACCAAAACCCAAATTCCCAAAAGAAACCCAAAAGCTCTCATCTCTCTCTACTTTCTCTTTCCCCGATTCCTCCATTAGAGAAAAAAGAAAGCTTGAGGAAGACAGTCAATTTCTAAAGGTACTCAGTTCAATTACATTGATTAATATTCATTAAGTTATGGGTTATTCACTCATCGGATTCTTCTATCCAAGAGGTCCTCTCAAATTTTATTTCTAAAGTACACAATTCCATGGGGTTTTCAAATTCTTATGGGTTTTCTTCTAAACTACAAATTGATGAAGAATTATGATTTACTATGACTGATTGAGTATAAATTTTTTATTCATTAATGTTAATTGATTAAAATTCATGTTTTTCTATTGATGGTAATTGAAGAATGAATTGATTATTAGACTTATTTTATCGATTCTAATTCATGTATGGATTGACGAGCATAATGTATTATTTGTATAGGATCTAATTCTTGATGAATTCACGATGAACCCAAATTCCCCTAACCCTAGGCTATTATTTGATGTTAATTGGAGTAGTTATGATGCAATTGACTTAGTTCTTCTGTTAATTATGATTTATTGATGTTACCACGCCTATTGTTGGATATGTAATTGGTTGGTTAATGGTAAGACCATGATGTTGTCTATTGAAGGAGATTGAGTAAGTCCTCATGATCCTAAACTTTACTTCAATTGTGATGGTTTGTTATTGATGATATAGTTCATCCAAAGCATGCCTTGTGATTAGCCTAAATAGGTGTTAGCATGATGTTGAATTAAAACGTCTTGATTATGTGATTGTGATATTATACTTAAGATTAAGTGACATAAGGTTGGTTATCAAGTACCTATGTGCCTTATTATGACATGATAATGATATTTTGAAATTCTCACATATGAGGGATACCATGAAAGGATATTGTCATGAAAATCCCTCTGATCTACAATAAGCTATGATGATTAATAAATACATTTCAAAAAGGACCTAGCTTAGCATCACTGAAGTTGACAATAGGAGGTGATGACTTCCTATAGAGGAAGATTCACCCTATTGTTCCACATGTGGTGTTGACTTCCGAAAGAGGGATACTCATCCAATGAATTCCCTATAGATGAGGCCCTAATTGCCAAGGTTTATGTAGAGGGATTATACCTATCTCTTAGTTCTTGAACTATGTTGCCCCATTAGGAAGACTAGCTAGTGGATCAACCTAGAAAGCTACATTTCTGTTTGAGTTTACTATGGCCGGTAGAACACACCTTCCTTTGGTATAAGGTTTTACAACACCGGATTCCACACTAGCTCATGTGGTCTATATAGGTTAAGGAAAGAGTTTCCTAAACTAAAAATGAAGTAATGAAGTACAAACAAACTAAAGGGACTTATGAAGTTTGACTTAACCTAGGTAGGGATATGGGACTCTACTTATGTCTTGCACTAATTTGTTTGAAGGGAACTTTAGAAGGTTGTGGTTATGTATGAATATTCTTGAAATAGTACATGATATGTATATTATGAACCTGCACATTGTTGATACTATATGTAGATTAGTTTCACTTATGAATACGTGTTGGTCAATATTGTTATACTATGATGATATTTAATCTTAAATGTCATGTTATGTGAAGTGGGATGTTTGTAATGTTTATTGTTGGGATACTTAATTGAGTAAGGTTATGCGTCTTTAATTTGTTATTGCACTTGTTTACTTGATTGGTGTTCATGGGTAATTTTCTTTCTTCTACCATGTCTTTATAGGTTCGTATTCATAACTATGAAGCGCACCACACTTATGAATAGGAATATGTGTGATGCTTAGGAAACTCTCACTTTCTTGGATGTCCAATATCGTGCATTTAGAGTGTTAGCTCTATGTGATTTTGTATCTAATCCTATAATTGTTATTATAGGCAATGAATACTCTAAAAATTTTGCATGAAGACTCGAGAAAGTGATTTCCAATGCGGGAAGTCCTTCCTGAGGTTATCAAGTTCCTCCTCTTTAGGAAGATTTGAATGATGGACAAGCCCTGGTCAATCATCCTTCTTTAACGGATGAGAACATAAGAGACGCTCTCTTTAGAATGGACCAAGACGTTACTACTCAAGTACAACTCGTCACTACTCAAGCCCAATCCATGAAGATCCAAGCTAATCAGGAGGTTGTACACCGAGCAAACAAACAAGTTGCTACCATGGCCTCTTGTCTAATAGACATCACTAGGATGAATCCCCAAACAATCTATGGGTCCAAAGTTTAAAAATACCCCCAAGAGTTTATCAACAAAATCTACAAGTTTTTTTATGTTATGGGGTTGTCTACTAGTGAGAAGGCATAGTTTTCTAAATACAAACTCAAGGATGTGGCTCAAGCATGGTATGTCCAAAGGAGGGATAATAGGCCATTAAATGGTGGAGTGGTGTCTTGGAAGTGTTTAAGAAGGCTTTTCTTGATCGATTCCTTCCTAGGGAAAAGAGTAAAGTTAAAGTAAAGGAGTTTATCAACCTTTGCCAAGGAGGTATGAGTGTGCTTTAATATTCATTGAAATTCACTAAATTGTAAAAATATTCTCCTTCTTTGGTTGATGATATTAGAGATGAAATGATCCATTTTGTGACGGCGTGTCGGATGATTTGCAAGAGGAGTACCATTAGGCTATGCTACATCACACCATGAACATTTCTCGTCTCATGGTTCATGCCAAACATGTAGAAGAGGCAAGGGCTAAATGGCAAGGTAGATATGCTAAGAGGGAAAGATCCTTTGATGGAGGTTCTCAAGGAGTATGCTTGATATTCAAGACAAGCCTAAGTTTAAGAAGCACGTTTCTAATCAATATCTTTCCTAGTTCCCAAAGGATAGGGATGATAGGTTTTCTAGCCCTAAGCCTAATAAGGTAAGGAATACTAGTTCACCAAACAAGAAGCCTACTTGTGCCAAATGTGAAAAAGGTTATGTAGGGGAATGCTTAGTTGGAACTTGAAATCACTTTTGTTATGGAAAGATTGGCCCCAAGTTTAGGGATTGCCTTAATGTGAAGAGTCGAGACAAGGGTATGGTCAAGCATGTTGTTCAAATGAGGATCCGAAGAAGAATAAATTTTATGGTCTCCGTTTTAGGGGTGAGAAATAGAATTTTGCCGACGTGGTGACGGGTATGTTGAAAGTCTTCTCTAATGATGTATACAACTTACTTGATCCCAATCCTACCTTATCATTTCTTACTCCTCTAGTATCTTAAAAGTTTGACATTTTTCCCGATATATTGCATAAACCGTATAAAGTGTCTACTAGAGTGGGTGAGTCGCGTGTTGCAAAAAGTGTGTATAGAAATTGTCCTATGATGTTGCTGAATGGAATCTCTTATGTTGATCTAGTAAAACCTTATATGCTTGATTTTTATATAATATTGGGTATGGATTGGTTGTATTCTTTCTTTGCCTTTCTAGATTTTAGAAAAATGGTGGTGAAGTTTAACTCTCCAAATAAGCCCTTTTTAGAGTTGAAGGGAAGAATTCTATTTCTAGAGGTAGTATCATCTCTTGCTTAAAAGAATGCAAAATGATCTCTAAAAGGTGTCTATACCATATAGTATGAGTGCAAGATTTAGACTCTGAAATTCCTCCCATTGAGTTGGTCCCCATAGAGGGGAATTTTTTAAGGTCTTTCCTAATGATCTTCCCGGTTTTTTGCACGAACAGGAAATCAATTTTTGCATTGACTTATTACCAGATACAAATACCATATTGGTTTCTCCTTATCGGATTGCTCCGACCGAATTGAAAGAGTGGAACTCTCAACTCAAATATTTACTAGACAAAGGTTTCATTAGACCTAGTATTTATCCATAGTGTGTTTTGGTATTGTTTGTAAAGAAGGAAGTGTCCCTTAGAATGTGCGTTGATTACCGCAAATTGAATAAAGTCACTATTAAGAACAAGTATCTTCTCCCTCAGATTAACGACTTATTTGATCAACTTCAAGGGGCATGCTACTTTTCTAAGATTCACTTTAGATCGGCTATCACGAACTTAGGGTGAGACGTGAGGAAATACCAAAAATGGCATTTAGGATAAGATATGGTCACTATGAGTTCTTACTATTGTTCTTATTAATGTTCTTTTGTCTCAATCATGCCCTGGCTACATTTATGGATCTCATGAATACGCTATTTTGAAGTTACCTAGATTAATTTGTCGTTTTATTCATTTATGATATCTTGGTATATTTAAGAAATAAGGGTGATCACATGAACCATTTTAGGGTGGCGTTACAAATACATATGGAGAATCAATTGCTTGCCAAATATAGAAAATGTGAGTTTTTGTTGAGGTTAGTGGCATTTCTTGGTCATATGATCTCTAGTGGAGAAGTTGAGGTTAATCCACGGAAAACCAAGGTTGTCAAGAATTGTCCTAGATCATTGACTAAACCTGACATTTGGAGTTTCTTGGTCAGCGGGTTTTTATCCGAGGTTTGTGGATGGTTTTGCATCCATTGCATATCCTACTTTAACCCAAAAGAGTAAGAAACTTGAATTGTTGGAGTAATGTGAGAGACGCTTCCAAATATTGAAACATAGGCTTACTTCTACTCCGGTGTTGACTTTACTGGAGGGTAAAGAGGGTTTTGTTGTGTATTATGATGCATCTCGGGTAGTTTTATGGTATGTGATTATGCAACATCGAAAGGTAATAGCCTATGCATGAGAGAAACTATTGAACTCATGATCTTAAAGTAACGGCAGCGGTATTTGATTTGAAAATATGGAGGCATTATTTGTATGGTGTCCATATTGATGTGTATGCTGACCATAAAAGTCTCCAATATGTGTTCACTCAAAAAGGGTTGAATCTCCATCAAAGGAGGTGGTTTAAATTGTTGAAATATTTCGACATTTGTGTTCTCTATCACCCTAGTAAAGTCAATGTGGTTGCAGATACTCTAATTCGTATGACTGTGGGTAGTGTGTCTAATGTAGTGGATGCTAAGAAAGACCTAGTGAAAGGATTTCATAGGTTGGCTAGGTTGGAAGATTCTCCGAATGGTGGTTTTATGGTGCATCATAAATCTGAGTCATCATTGGTTGTCGAGTTGAAGTCCAAACAACACCTTAATCAACCATTGATGGAGTTGAAGGAATAAATTCTCGGTAAGCTTAATGAGTCATTCTCTTTAGTGGGAGGATGGTGTCTTGAGGTATCAAGGAATATTGTGTGTTCCCGATGTAGATGGGTTGAGGAACCAGATCCTTCAGGAAACCCATGGGTCCCATTACTCCATTAATCTGAGTTCGACAAAAATGTACAATGACCATAGAGAAGTATTTTTGTCTGAAGGTTTGAAGAAGGAAATAGCGGAGTTTGTTGCTAAGTGCCAAAATTGCCAATATGTGAAAGCCAAACATCAATATCAGGGTGGCTTACTACAAGAAATAAAAGTTCCTACTTGGAACTGGAAAGACATTACATGGATTTTATAGTACGTTTGCCTCGGGCACAAAAGCAATATGACTCTATATGTATGGTTGTGGATACGTTGACCAAATCTGCTCATTTTGTTCCCATCAAGTCCACTTATTTAAAGAAAGACTATTCAAGGATCTTAATAGAAGAGATTGTGTGTCGCCATGGTATTCTGTTATCCATCAGATGGGATATGGGTGCATAATTCACATATAGGTTTTGGAGGTCATTCCAAGAAAGGGTAGGTAGAAAGGAGAAATTAGGAATCGCTTTTTATCCCCAAATGGACGGTCATGCAGAATTCACTATTCAAACACTTGAGGATATGCTTAGATATTTCATTATTGGTTTTAAGTAATTGCCTTTAATAGAGTTTGCTAACAACAATAGCTACCATTCATCTATATCTATGGCTCCTTATGAAGCCTTTTATGGTAGGAGAATCAATCTCCAAATGGATTGTTTGAACTGGGTGAAACTTCGCTTCTTCATCCCGATTTGATTTATAAGACTTTGAAAAAAGTCCATATTATAAGGAATCGCTTGCAAATGGCCTACAGTTGGTAGAAGTCTTATGCCGATCATAGGAGGAGGGACTTAGAGTTTGAGAAAGATGATAAAGTGTATTTGTAAATATCACCTATGAAAGGGGTGGTGAGATTTGGAAAGAAAGGAACGTTGATTCCTCGTTATGTGGGTCACTATGAAATCTTGCAAAGGGTTGGTAAGGTTACCTATGAGCTAAGGTTGCCTAGTGAATTGGCTTCTATTCATCCGGTTTTCCATGGTTCTATGCTTAAGAAGTGTATCGGTGATCCCGAGTCTATTCTTCCTATTGAGGGTCGTGAAGTAAAGGATAACCTCTCTTATGAGGAAGTTCCATTACAAATCCTTTATAGGCAAGTAAATAAACATAGGAATAAAGAGATGGCTTCCTTAAAGGTGTTATGGAAGAATCACCTAGTTGATGGTGCAACAGTGGAGGCCGAGGCTGACAAAAGGTCCCGTTACCCTCATCTTTTTTATAAATAAGGTTAGTTGAAGTTCCCTTTATTTTTAGTGAAATGTAGAAAAAATGTGCATTTTTGGTGTTGTTATAGTTACTTAAAGTGAAATGTTCTTTCAAGTTGAAAATTTTGCAATTTTGCCTTTTTTGAGTTATGTTGTGCACTTTTATATGGTGAGTTTTTATGAAATCATATGTAGCATGTTTTTAAGTTGAACTTTGATATAATTGACTCATGTAAAGTATGTTGAGCTCATGTTGTTCTTGTTGTGAGAAGGAAATTCCTTATGTTGTAACTTTGAGCCTTATGTGTAAAAATATATGTGTCACGTCATTGTGTAATTTTCATATTGTTATGTTGATTTGAGTTTTAACTCATGAGGATGTTGTATATTGGTTGTTGGGCTGCTAGTCATTAGTCTATTCTTTTCCCTTTCAAAAGCTTAGTGTCATTCGGGGACGAATGTTCCTAAGGAAGGGGGAATAATGTAACACTCCGAAAAGTCAAGATCTAATCTAGATGCTAACATGAGTTTCCAAAGGTTTAGAAACTATTTTGTGACTAAAATATTTTTTTGAAGTCATCCGAGAAGTTTTAGACACAAAACGTTAATGGACGTCCACGACGTCCGAAAACTAGCCTAATTGAACTAGTTTACATTTCTATGTTTGGGTATGGTTTTGGAGGTTCAAATGAAGTCTAAAACTTGTAAAAAAAAATTGGTTAGATACTATGTAGTATAGATAGTCTAAATGTCCCATAACGATGCACCAAGGACCACCGGAAGGGGAATGGAAAAGGGCTCCAACATGGGTGGGCAGGCTGCTGAGGCAGCCTGCAAAGGTGAAAATTCAGTGAGCTGCTGCCATGCGCAGCCCACGTGGACCTCACTTTTCCAAAATTTATTTTTGTGGAATAATAAGCGTGTTGGCCCCGCGACGTGGAGCCACTTCCCAGATTTGGTAAAATCGTATTTTTGACATTAAGACTTCACCTAAAGACCAATTTATGTGAGGGGTGTTTTGGGTAATTTAGACAATGATTATATATAGTCTAAGGGTCACTTTATGTCATTTATCACCCACCCAAACACAAATTCCCAAAACAAAGCTAAAAGCTCTTATATATTTCTGCTTTCTCTCTCCCCAAATCCTCCATAGAAGAAGTAAGAAGCTTGAGGGAAAAGGCCAATTTTTCTAGGAATTCACTTCAATTTCGTTGATTAATCTTCATTAAGGTACGAGTTCTTCACTCTTGAATTCCTTTCCACAAGAGGTCCTCTCAAAGTTAATTTCTAAAATACCCAATTCCATAGGGTTTTCCAATTCTAATGGGGTTTCTTCTAAACATCAAATTGATGATGAAGTATGATTTCATATGACTAAATGAGTATACATGGTTGATTAATTGATTTTAATTTATGGAAATTCATGTTTATCATGTTCCCTTCCCCAAATTTTCTAAATCTTGGATCTTGGTCATGAATTTATGGGAATTGAAGAATGAATTGTTTATTAGACTTATTTTTTCGATTCTAATTCAAGTATGGATTGACTAGCATAATGTATTATTTTTATTGGATCTAATTCTTGTTGAATTTATGATGAACCCGAATTTCACTAACCCTAGGTTATGATTTGATGTTAATTGGAGTAGTGATGATGCAATTGACCTAGTTCTTGTGTTAATTACAATTTATTGATGTTACTACACCTATTGTTGAATGTAATTGTTTGGTTGATGGTAAGACCATGATGATGGCTATTTAAGGAGATTGAGTAAGTCCTCGTGATCCTAAACTTTACTTAAATAGTGATGGCTTGTTATTGAGGATGTAGTTCAATTTAAGCATGCCTTGTGATTAGCCTAAATATGTGTTAGCATGATTTTGTATTAAAATGACTTGATTATGTGATTGTGAGATTATGCTTAAGATTAACTGACAAAAGGATGGTTATCAAGTACATATGTGCCTTATTATGACATGATAATGTTGTTTGGCTAATGTCATGTATGAGGGTTGCCATTAAAGGATATTCTAATGAAAATTCCTAATGAGCTAATTACAATAACTATACAATGGATTAGACCCTATGACCTACAATAAGCTATGATGATTTAAAAAGACATTAAATATATTTAAAAAGGGGACTTTGTTATATGAATAAACTTGATAATGGGAGGTGATGACTTCCATTAGAGGAATATTCACCTCATAGTTCCACATGCGGTGTTGACTCCCCATAGAGGGGATACTCATCCAATAGATTCCCATGAGAGGAGGCCCCAATTGCAAGGTGGTAATGTAGAAGCATTATACCTATCTCTTAGTCTTAGAACTATGTTGCCCCGTAGAAAGACTAGCTTGTGGATCCACCTAGAAAGTTACATTTATGTTTGGTTTTACTTTTTTCAGTAGTCTACCATCCTTCAGTGTAAGGTTTTACAACACCGGATTTTACAAAAGTTCATGTGGTCAATGTTGGATAAGGCAAGTGTTACCTATACTAAAAATGAAATAATGAATTAAAAACCCACTAAAGAGACTTAACAGGTTTAACTTAGCCTACATATGGGTATGGGACTCTACCTATGTCTTGCACTAGTTTGCCTTGAAGGGAACTTTAGAAGGTTGTGATTATGTATGAATATTCTTGAAATGGAAGATGATATGCAAATGATGAACTTTCACTTTGTTGAAACTATATATTTATTAGTTTCACATATCAATACATTCATATTATCCTTTTAAAATCAATTTAAGATAGAACACCTGGCTAGAATGAAGAAAAAGGGATTTGATCATGGAAATTCTTTGAAAACTTTGAGATTAACTCTCAAACATAAAGGTTACTTGGAGATGAAGGATCACCATACCTTTATTAGATGAAGAATAAAATAAAATTTGGTGAGGAAATTAATTCATAACTTTAACCCTAGCTTTAATCTTAACCTTATTTATAGAATCTTGACAAATTTTGGATCTTCTTGAATAGAATTTTCTACTTTGATTTTTTTCTTGAGGTTTTGTCCTAGGGTTTGATAGAGAAGAGAATAATGAATTTATAGATGGAATTAGGACTTTTTAGGTCTTTATAGGACTTGTGCAATCCATTTTATTTTGGTTTTTATAGTAGAAAAAGAGAGGAAGATAACCTTAATTTCTATTTTACCGCGGCCAAAACGGAAGTACACTATACTACTCACTAAAATGATCATAACTTTTTTCTCGAAAACTAGATTGATGCGATATTGGAGGCATTGAAAAGAGGCAGATTATAATAAATACTCAAAAGTGATTTAAGCAGTCATACTTCAATGCACATACACTATACTTAATTAGATTGACAATGGATTCTTATTAGTTAGACCTAGTGCTATGATGGTCATACTCAATCATACCATGCTTAGTTATGTCCAAGGAGGAATGTCCTTCTCGTCGACACACTTACATGTTTCATGAGTTCATATCCAAGCAAATGCAAAAAGGTCATCTTTACTTTAACATAAAAATTTCTCAATTTTTAATCCAAGGAATGTTCATGTTTTCTTCCTACTATAGTCTAAAAGGTAGGTCACACAAAGCACATCACCACAAATAGGAAGCCTTTTCACAAAATGCCAATTTCTAACATGGCAATAGCCTTCTCAATAAGCATCATTTAGTGGAATTCTTACACTTCATAGGCACACACAAGAACAATAGCTACACATGCATTAACTTTTCAAAAGTCGACCTACAATCATGATTTCCAAACAATAAAAGTCACATAGTTTTTGAGAGACTCGCATATTTCATTTTAAAGAGGCCTAATTTCTCATTATAAGGCTAAACTTTACACATAAAAGGTTACTTCAAACATGTTCCTTACCTTATCTCATGAAGTCAAATGCACAGCTAGTGTATCAAGATGCACAATAAACATGATAAAACCTTGAAGTTAATCCAAAATTTCCTTTCAAGTACTTTAGAATCTTCAAAATAGTATTAAGATAGTGTCAATCAAGACATACCAAACAAGTGAAGGTCATGCATTTCATATTTTAAGAATAGAAGCATAATATGGAAATATTTATAACCTTACTACTTAAATCACCATCCCCCACATAGAGTAAACCCAATCAGGAGCAACTTTACCTAACCTTAAGAGGATCTTCACAATATTCATTTTCATCACTTAACAGTGATTACTACTTAAAATGACTATAGTAGGTCAACCAAGGAATTCTAAGCCCTCTCATCTATGCAAATTATCCCCTTACTTTCATGTTATGTCATACTATTCAACCACATAAGGTGTCTAATAATGCAATACAAATCAAGGTCATAAAACATTAGGGGAAACAGTTGAGAAGACTTAACCATATAAAATCTTCCATTTTATTCAACCTTACAGTAAGGTTACTTCTAGTTCAATCAAACTCATCACATCATCCTACAAGGACAACATGCTACCATTGCTTCTAAGACCAAGCCTATGCAAAGACTTCCCTCCATACAAAACAATCATGAAGGTTCACACATATAAACAAGGGCAACATTTGAATCATTATACATATATTCTTAGGGAACATGCATCTTTACCATTTTACATATTCTTAGCATACGTTATAATTCCTAACCTAACATTTTATTTCACGTAAGTCTCACATGTAGCCATAAGGGACATCATATCAACATATCATTGCAAAATTCACCTTAACACATACTCATGAAACCATAAAACCAAGATAAGCATCAAAACTCACCTTTTCTCCCTCAAACATAGAGATACAATATCATCCAAGAAACCATATTTAAAAGACCACCAGACATGAAAATATAAGAGAGAGGTCTTATAAAGTTTAAGTTTTATAGTACGACATCAGAATGATGAAGAATGGAAACTCTATCGTCCTATAGCCTCTCATACCATTTGATGTGTCACGACTCACCACCAATGATAGGAGACTCTAGTAGCTGTGGAAATAAGAAACTTTTAGAACTAAAACCACTTTCATAAAGCACTTTCTCTAGTAGATGTGCAATGCATAGACAAGGTCCATACCCTTATCAAAGCAAACCTCTCTAACGTCATTGATGTTAATGGATGTTTGACCTTCAAACTTCACTAAACTTGAAAGAATGCCTATAAACATTACAATAGCTCATATAAGAACCTCATAAGCTCATGAAACACAAATAAACACATTAAAACATATAAGACACATAAGTGACTTAGTCATCGAATGTCTTAGTCGTCCATTGACGTTTGACATTCAAAAAACCTAAACATATTTCAAAGAATTGTATTAACATGTTAACAAGATTTTTGGCACAAAGATGGATCTAGAAACTCTAACTCATTTTGGTGGTCTTAAATGAAACATGATGTTGTTTTAATTATTAAGACGCTCATGTTTCTTTCATTTTAATTTGCATATTAGATATTGTATGATCTATATGTAGTTTAGTTGTATTGATGTACGGGCTAGGACCAATTTGATACACTCTTATTAACTTGTTATTATATGGGACATGCTTTTAAAAGTATGTTATATCTTATATATCTATGTGCAATAAAACTAGAAGACTAAGTAATCTTCATATACGAAGGGTCTATGCATACTCGATATAGATTATGTGTATTTTGAGGTCTATGTAAAATTTGATGTATAAGTAATGAAAAGTTTCAAATTTTTTGATAAATTTGACCTGTGAAGGTATTGATGTAAGATAAAAGGATAGTCTCAGTCCTTAAAGAGGACGACGACGCCAGTTACGTCTAGGGCGTATTCCTGGATATGTCAGGCAAGCAAATAGAACCAATACCACCCATGATATGGTGGTCATTATAATGACTCTCATTGACATCTTTGAGGTGGTCGATGTCATCTTGATGGCCTACTTTGCTAGAATTGTTGCCATTCACACTCATACCTCACTTAAGACACAAATAGTCAAAACAAGACTAAAAATTTGGTAAGTTCAACTATAAATAACAAGGGCAAATATTCAACTAAACCAAAGATTCTCACATAACACCACTCTTCGGCAGCAATGCCAATTGGATTTCAAGTTATCAGGACACTACTTCCAGTACAAGTGCCAACGATCGTGACTAGTAATAAAACCCAACCAAGGGTGGGATCTTTCCCACAGGGAGTGATTTTGAGAATCAATATCCAAGTTAAAATCAATTCAAAGTGATAGCTAGACACATTTACAAATGAAAACATTATTTAAATTAAAGAGTGACAAAAGTATCAAATATCAAAGGGGGGTTTGTCTTCAATTAACATGTAAAACAACAAACAATACAAAAATATGAATATGGACATGGGATTATTGGGATGTAATAGGATTATTGGCTAAGGTAAATAATCCAGTAATTGAAATTAATAGTAAGATGATGTGAATCAATTAATAAGATAGACTTTAGTGAGGGTAAACTTTCACTAAAAATATTTAGCCCGAATCAAATTGGTTTCTCTTGAGCACCTATTAGATGCAATTAAGAATAGTATTTACTTTAGACCATTCACTCTCTCAAGATGAATGTATGGAAACGGTAGGGTTTCATAACACTTTGGAAGTCCATGACATAATCTAAAGCCTCTAATGTCAAACAACGACATAGAACAATTTTTTGGTCAAATAAAAATACATAATCATTGAGTAAGTTTTAGGGTAAAAACATCAAGGAACGTCCATGATGTCTAGTGAACAGTGAAATAGAGGTTAGTGTAGCTTGGCTTGTTTCGTCGGGTTTTAAGAGTCAAAATTCAATGAAATTTGGCAGGAAGGTGTTAAAAATGTATTAAGATATGCTTAGGTTTGAAACATATAAGTATGAGTCCCCAAGGATCACTTTAGAGGTCATTGAAGAGGACCCTTCCAAACTGATCAAAAAGCAGTCAAATGACAGTAGCCATCTACGGTTGCCAAACAATGAGTCGTCGTCTTTTTAATGGGGCATTGATTGAGTCATTTTTCTAGCCTTAGCGATTTACAAAAATGGATACAAAATATCAGTATCTGAACTTATCGAGGGACGTGCAGTATGTGGATTAGATAGACCTAAGAGCCGTAGGTCAAGGTCTCGTAGGTTAGGGTTAGTTTTTCATTGTCAAATATTAAGTTGAGTCTTTTAATTAGTTAGTTGCTTAGGTGGTTAATTAAGTTTTAGGGAGCATTTAATCAAGTCAATTAAGGGTCTATATAATACCTTGCACTCATTAAACTTACCTAACTCACTTCAATTCCAAACACAAACTCCTTTTCCTTGTCTCTACTTTCTCTTTCTATTCCCCAAGACTCCATTGAAGATCAAATTCAAGGTCATAATGGTCAAAGATTAAACTTTCTCTCCATCAATATTCATTAATAGCTATGGTGTGGAAGTTCTTCACCTTTTGGACTCCTTTCCCCAAAGAGTTCTTCAAATTTGATTTCCAAAAGTTGATAAAAACATAGGTTTTATTCTTATTCCAAAATTGATCTTTCAAATTGTATTATTCTTAATTTCATTTGATTATTATTGTTATAACATGATTTATTAATGGTTAATTGGGGTAATTCTTCATGTTAGACCTAGTTCTACAAAAGAAATCATGAACTGACCCTATTTCTCTAACCCTGGGTTGTGAATTGATGTTTATTTGAATACTGATGACGTAATTGACTTAGTTCTTGTGTTAATTACTATTATATGATTTTATTAAGTCTATTATTGGATGAATATGGTTGGTTAACGGTAAAACCATGGAAGAAGGCTTGTCAACGAAAATAGGTATGACTTAAATTTTTAATCCTTACTTCAATTGTGATTGCTTGTACTTGATGATTATATTAAATTAATGTATTGATTATGATTAAACTAGATAGGTTATGGTATGATAAATGTAATTGAAATGTTGTTATTATATGGAATGTGAGATTATGATTAAGGTGTAATGATATAATGTTTATTTGGATCACATATGTGCCTTACTATATCATGATGATGATAATGTGTTAATCTCACATATGAGGGTTGTATTGAAATAAAGTTCTCATGCAATTCCAATTGAGATAATTATTATAAATATACAAAGGATTAGTCTCCTATGTACTATACTAAGGTATATTGATTAATAAAAGCTTAAAAACAATTCAAAAAGGGTCTTTAGCTTAATAACGAGTGAACTAGATATGAGGGGTCACAATGAATCTCATGCGATAGAGATTACAATGCAATTGTTCCTTATGAGGAACTCAAGTATGTTTCCTAGTTCGTATATTATGTTTCCCCAATAGAAATACTAGCTAATGGATCCACATCGAATGTTCATGTTATAATACTACATTGGCAAGTAGACCACCTTATTTTGGTATAGGGTTTCATGACACCGGATTCCACAATTAACTCATGTGATCTATGTCGTTTAAGGCAAATGTTGCTGAAAGTAAAACAAATTTAATAATGTTAACTCTAACTCGAATGACTTAAGGGGTTCATCTTAATATAGGTAAGGTATGGGACTCTACATATGCATTGCAATAGTTGGTGTTGATGGAAGTCTAAGAAGGATGTTCTTATGCTTTTCTGACTTTAATGATATACAAATGTGACTTTACATGTTGATGACCTATATGATGTTAATTTTACTTGTGAACATTTTATTAGTCTATGTTGATAGATTTAATGATGACTATCCTGGATGCTATGACATATGAAGGTAGAGATTGTTTGTGATATGTTGTTAGGTTTGCATGATTGTGTGGGGTTATGGACTTCACTTGATCATTTCACTTGTAGGCTTTGTAATGTATTATGTGTAATGGTCTTGCACATGCCGTAATATTATGAACTCTTAAACATTCTTCATTGTTATTATACTATGTTGGAGTAGTTTTGGGTTATGTGCCCTCATATGCTACTACACATGTGATATACCGTGGTTTCACGATATTTTTAATATTTTTCCTTCAGTTTAGTGTGTATCCAAAAGCCTTTTTGTATTGATTTTTATGAAAGTTTCTCCTTATTTTGCAACAAATCTGTCTAAAGATGAATGCGGAAGTTTTTGAGCAAGAAATGCAGAAATGTTACCACCTACGGAGCTTGAGACGGTCCGTCGAGCTTGTGACGGTACCTAGGTGGCATCATACTAAAGCTGCTGAAGGAAGTGGTGAAGTATGACCTAAGTGTGGGAATACGAAGTTCATGACCGACTGTCATAGCCACAACGGTCAGTCCTGGTGGTTCCTCGTCATGATCTAAGAGTAGTCCCAGTACTCAAATTCCAAGAAGTTTAAGTGTTATGAAAACGGAGAATAATTAGTGTAGATTTTATCTCATTATTCACCCATGGTTCCGACAAGTAGCATCTAACTAAACTTTTAACTGATGGCCAACGTTAGAACTCGCCTTAATGCTTCTTGCTGGACCAATGAGGTAGATAATAGGAAAAGAATTATCAACATAGATTTAGTGTATACTATCAAATAGGCTAGTATTGATTGGAACGGGGTAATAACTAAGTCAAATATCAAATACAATGCTTAATATTCGGTAAACGTAAGGGTTAGTATAGCAACACAAGTAGCCTAACCAAGGTGCGGAGTGTTATTTTCTTGATGCCGGACCAACGATTTAGAATTACATAACTTATCACTTTGCATGCAAGATACTAGGAAAGAATTCTTATAATTAGAATTATAAAGTTAGGAACCTGTGGGGAACACTTAAACCCCAGTTACTTTTATTAATTGATTAAACTCCAAGATTTGAATCTGTTAGTTGTTTACTTTAATTTAGATAGTTATTTTCATAAATTTAGAAATAAAACCCCCCCCCCTTTTATTGTCGTTTGTTTTCTATTGAAATAATTGACTAAATAATAGTAATCATAGATTAAAGTTATGTCTGAACTATTTTCCTCGTGGGAACGATCCCAACCTCATTAGTTGGGTTATTTACTTGATACGACCGCTTTACTTATTATTTGATAAGTAAGTTTGAGCGTATCAAATTTTGGTGCCACTGCCGGGGAAAGTAGCTTTTAGATTAACTTAAACTTGTTACTAAAGTTTAGTCAACATTTTCTTAATTTGATTTTTTTATTGTTTTTGATTCTTGCAGAACTATCTTCCTTGTACGCCAAATACACAGAGAGGAAGAGAACCCTTGTTTCTCTATGATCACGAATAAGAGCGTACACTATGCAATATGAATTGAAACTTGGGTATTAATGATGATGATCCAAACTAGAACATCCCAGCTTTAGTTGATATTCATGGTCAGTTATTACCTAATTATCAGGTTGAATATCAACAAATGGGAAAAAATCCCGCTCCACGTCTTCAAGAATACTACAGAGGCTATGATAATATAGCATACTCTAATGGGCCATTTGTCTTTCCCCCTCTACCACAAGGCCACACCTTTGTGGTATATAGTAGTCTGATGCAAATACTCACTGCCAAAGGTTTGTTTTCAGGGCTACCTTCTGAAGACCCACATGCCAATATATCTAAGGTAAGGGTAGTGTGTAAAAGTTGTGTAGGGAGGCCTTATTTGGATTTTGATGTAATAGGGCTAAGAGTATTTCCTCTCTCCTTTGGGAGAGACTTCTATTTGGTTCACTGAGCTCCCTCTAAACTCCATTCTTGTGATTGAGTTATTTGATGTTTGGGGTATTAAATTTATTGGTCCTTTTGTGAGTTGGAATGAAATATATTTTAGTAGCGGTTGATTATGTATCTAAATGGGTGGAAGCTATCGCCCTTGCAAACAATGAAGGGAAGAGTGTCACTGCATTCTTAAAAAGGAATATATTCTCTAATTTTGGCAGCTCAAGGGCAATTATTAGTGATGGGGGCTCCCACTTTTGCAACTGATTGTTCAATGGATTATTGGAGAAATATAGGGTTCTCCATAATGTGTCCACTCCTTACCATCCTCAAAATAGTGGTAAAGTTAAAGTGTGAATAGGCAGATCAAACAGATATTGAAAAAAATAGTGAACACTTGTAGAATGGATTGGTCAAGGAGGCTTGATGAAGCTCTTTCGGCCTACCTGACAGTGTATAAGACTTCCATAGGTATGTCCCCATACCAACTTGTATCTGATAAAGCTTGTCATCTTCCGGTTGAATTAGAGCATAAAGGCATGTGGGCTATGAAGAAGTTGAAAATGGATTGCAACGAACCTGTAGAACAACGGTTAACTAGGCTGAATAAACTCGATAAATTTCGCCTGAAAGCTTATGAAATCTCACCCCTATATATAGAAAATATGATGAACTACCATAACCTAAAAATTTAAAAACGAGAGTTTATGGTTGGGGATTTGGTGCTTTTATTCAATTCTAGGTTGCGCTTGTTTTCGGGCAAACTCAAGTCCAAATGGACTGGCCCTTAATTTGTTTCCCAACTATTCCCTCATGGAGCAGTTGAGTTGGAAACGAAGGAGGGTGTGCGGTTAAAGGTGAATAGAAAAAGCATAAAAATCTTTTTCGAGCATGCTGAATCAGCAAATGAAGCAATCGAGGCATACCACCTTGATGAAGTCTAAGTAACCAAGTGTCTTCTATCGTGCCACAACGTAAAAATCAGGCGCTTGTTGGGAGGCAACCCAATACTTATAGTTTTCTTTCTAGTAAAGGTAGAATTTTCTACTAATGGGTTATAAATTTGCAGGCACATCACCATGAAAATTCTGCAGAAAATAACACTGCAATAGTTACTAACGGATACATCGACGGACCGTCACGCACGCGACGGACCATCGCATGAATACATCATGCCGGGTACGTCTTTCATTTATTTTCAAAACTAGGGCACACGTGACGGAACCAATGACGGACCATTGCATCTGCCACGGACCATCGTCGAAGACTCGTTGTGTCATTAATGAGCGTACCCGACCCAACCCGGTTGGGGGTAATTTAAAAAATTGGTAACATTTAAAAACTCCACCCCTTCATTTCACCTGTTTCCTTCCCTCTTTCTCCCATTTCCCTCCCTTTCAAACTTCATACTTCCCACCTCTCTTCTCTATCAACTAATCACTTCCCCTAATTCCCTAATTCTGGATATCTCCTTCCTACTGGTCGGAGTCGGTTGCTGTGGTTCTGTTCTTGATCACCAAGTAGCTCCCTTGCTTGTTTTTCTCCTCTTCTCAAGTATGTGTCTCTACCCATTTACATTGCATTATTTTTTTTAATTCGTATTAGCCTATTTCTGTTTGGTGGGTCTTCATTCTTTGATCCAATTTTATCTGACCTAGGTTATGAATACTCAAATTGCATTGTTAAAACTCTAGAAATAGGTGCTTTAGAATTGCTTGTTTGCTATGTATTTGGGTTAGACACCTGTAGGTTAACACTAAAAATTCCATTTGAGTCATAGGGGATGATTGTGGCATCCCAGTTCTATCACTCAATGACCAAATGAGACTCCAATGACGGACCGTCCTACTCACGACGGACAGTCATATGGTCTACTCAAACATCCAACTGTTCGTTTTCTCTATGTGTACACCAACGGGTACATGCGACGGACAGTCGTTCCCACCACAGTTTATCGTGCACAACCGTTTTGGTTGTCAGAGACCTTTTTTCTAAGGGTCTCCTACTTTTTCTAAGTGTCGTGTGACGAACTTCTACGATGGACCGTCATACTCGTGATGGTCCGTCCTGCACAACCGTCGTGATGGTCAGAGACCCCTCTCCTAAGGGTTTCCATATTTTTTTAAGTACCCTACGACGGACATCGACGACGAACCGTTATCGTCACGACGGTCCGTCCTGCTTATCCGTCATACTTGTTAGAGACTTTCCTTCAGGGGTCTCCACATCAACATAGTTGAAGTAAGACATGACGGACAATGTGACAGTCCGTCATACTTACAACGAGCCATCACCTAGTCCGTCGTGTTTCACTGTTACTGCAGAAAAGTCATTACAACTTAGCTCTTATATTTATTTTTTCGTTTTTGCTCGTCTTAATTGCTCCTTCTTGCACTAATATTTATTGTTTATAGGTACTGTCTCATATGGAACCAAAATAAGATTGAGTTGACGCACGTGGGCGTTCCAAGACTGTCACCCCATCTTCCGACTAGTTATAGGCTCTGATGATGAGCATGACCCCGAGTACGTGTCACAGACACTCCCACTCCATCACGAGCTCCACGTGCTACTAGAGCTATGCCTAAAAAGCCGGCATCCAACGTAGTCACGACCTCACAGTCTGATGAGGAGCGCACACTGACCGACACACCTGCTGTGTCAGCTACACATGAAGGAGTGTCTGGCTAATTAGGAGTTTCCTGGTTGGAGGAAGCCTTCGGGTCCATGAAAGTCCTGCCCCGGCTACATCTGCCTAGTCTTCCACGTCTATCGAGGCTGACAATCCTGATTCCACTCCAGGCTTACCGACTGGTGCTCTCACCCAGGTTACTGACCAGCCCAACCGATGGTGTGTCAACGAGAAATATCAAGTGTATTCTGATGTCATGTTTCTAAATAATAAAGGCGTCATGACACGGACCCTTACACTAGAGAAGCGGGTCTTTACGGGATGTCTCCCCACCATGGCAGAGATCCATAACCTCTTCACCTGACAACGGCTGGAGTAGACAGCTCATTTTTTAGTACGTTATAGCTAGAATTTTTTCTGAAAGTTCTACGCCTCCTACGTCGCTACTCTTAGATCACAGATAGATAGGTGGGATGCCCCCACCAAACAGGCCTTACTTGAGCATGTCCGAGTACGTGGCATTCAGGTCGATATCTCCTTGCCCGCCATTCATGGGTATCTATACGGAAAAGATGTGACTGGCAAAAAAAAACCCTCTCACCGCTCAATTCGAATGTTGGTGGAAAATAGTAAAAGATGGCTAATTCTTGCATGATACATTGCTGAGAGAGACCACCAAGAGGTGCATGGACCTGTACTTGTCTATTGATGGAGAGGGTGCCGACTAGGTAACGGAGCTAAAGGGATCCATCAAAAAGGCCAACTTGACCTTCACGTCTAAGTTCTTATGGTTGATTGTCCGCCACTACCTTTCCCCAACGGCCGCTGATAATATAGTTACATGGGATCGTGAAGTTCTAATGGCGGCGATGATAGCCGGATTTGAGGTTGACTTGCTAGTCTTTCACAAGCGGTCATACACGAGAGGGATTCCAAGGTCACAACTACTTACCCTTTTCCGTGCATGATATTTTCCTTATGCAAGTCCGCAGGTGTGCCCATCTGGCACATTGATTTGCTTAAGACTCCGCTAGAAATTGTTCATATCGGCCTCATCAGGGATGAGGCAAAGGAGTTGGCTCCACGCAGAGGGCCCTGTCCTGAGTTGCCTCCACTTGGTGAAAATATGTTTTATACGGTAGCATCTGCTCGCACGGCTACATCAGCTGCTTCTGAAGCCACTGACACTACCCTGTTCTAGTCTATCCCGGGTAGTAGCACTACCCTTAGATCCTCTCGCTCAGCCACTTTCCCCGCTCTGGTCCCGCTTGCTACGGTCCAGAACTTAGAGGAACATATAGCTACACTTCTAAATCATATCCAGCCTTCAATGCAGAGGTCTATTGTTGAGGCAGAAGAGCGCTTGGAGCGTAAAATTATCCAGCACACAGAGCGAAAGATCGCTAAGGTTCATCAACGCTTGGACGCTTTTTAGTTGCAGTTGCTAGCCTGGCCAGCCCCTCAGGTGGACGTGTCGACCCTTTAGGCTGCGGTCGAGAGTCTTTGAGAAGACATTGATATGATCCTAGAGGCTAGGGTGCCTGACTCTGAGGCCCCTTCTGCAAAGCCTGCTGAAGACACAGTGATGGAAGCCTTATTCGCAACTTTTAAGATTCCACCACATCCCCCTCGAGAGCATGACAAGAGGAGCAAGGTTCGAGAGGAGGATGAGTATAGAGCACGGAAAAAAGGAGCGCAATGAGATGGAGGTTGCGAGGAGAGCCTTGCTTGCTGATGAGGAGGCGCGTCACATCAGGGTTGTAGAGTCAGGTGTTGGGGCATCTAGCTCCAGAGATGTGGTGATAGCGGGAGGCACTGCTAATAGTGTTGTTGCTTATGAGAACACTACTAAGGGTGTCTAGACTAAAGAGGTAGTAGGTTCCACGGAATTTGACCCACCAGCTTGCTGATCGTCGGTGATTTGTGCCCCAGGTTTGCTTCACCTACCACTCTCATATTTCAATTTTTTTATGCATTGGGGAAAATTGCATGTCTTTTGTTGGGGGTGGGGTAAATGGAAAGTGAGTGCTACGGTGAAGTGTGAGTAGCCCATTTCACTATCCTTTTTTGGGGTTTTCTTCCATGTGTTTTTTTTCTCCAATAGACTGATTATTTTTATTGTTGCATGTCAATATCTTGTGTACATAGTTTAACTCTGAAGCATGATAACTAAAATGATATCCTGATGAAATGAAAATGATGCATGACTAGGCATAGTAATTGATTAATGTGTGGCTCTAAGCTTGACATACAGATACACCACTACATGACCCTAAGTCTAAAATTCGAACTAGGTGTTTGATAATTTGGTAGAGTAATGAGATGTCAAGTGATTGTGAGGAAGATCTTAATAGTCCACTATTTGTACTGAGCTAGAACTTGCCTCGTTAATCCTGATAAATGTAAACTATAATAGACAATTAGGAAAGGATAATAGGCCCTTGATAAATATAGCCAATTTCTAGCCTACATTAAAAAACAAATGAAATTAATCCCTCTTTTATCCAATGATTTGAGCTTAAAATAGACCTTTCTTATTAACCCCAACTGATCTTTTCTGGGAATAATGTGTTGGCCCTAGTCCCTCCTTGGACATGTGCACCTCAACTTATGCCAAAAGCATAAGTTGAGGGTGGCTAATACAGTAAACAACCTTTTCATGTCCCTGACCAAACTTTGGGTATTGTGTACTTTTTACTCATGGAAAACCCATGAGTTGAGGGTGGCTATTATGAGGAATGCTATGGAAAGTTGGGTTGAAAGAACAAAGAGAGAGAAAGAACGAAAGTAAAGTGACTCAAGAACCTGTTAAAAGAAAAGTGAAATAAAAAAAATACAACAAATACAAGTTAAAAAAGAAGAGAGTCACTTACACAAATGAACAAATAACGAGAAAATAGCAAGGTGAAAGAATATGAAAAATTGGGAGAAATTAAATGATAAAAAGTGGTATGTTTAGACGATTTGTCAAGGAGGGCAAAAAGTCACTAAAGTTTACCTAAATATACTCTAGCTGACCCTGAGCCTATGTTACAAGTTAAGAAATTCCTATCGTGATCCTAAGAGTTGTATAGCGAACTTAAAGCAGTGAAAATAAGGGCAAGCTTATGGAAATATATATGAATGAGTTGTGAATTTGTTCTGAGAGTGAGTGTTGAAAAGTAATCTTTATACTCAAACTGAAATCATTGTGAGAAAAATGAGGATGTTGTTTTGAAGTAAGGACACTAGTTGCAATACTGGAAATATTAGCACCTCGGTGAGAAATTGAAGAGGATAGGTGTCACTGCGTGGTGAGTTTGTATCATGGTCTGATTCCACATAACTAAAGCCTAATAGAGATAACATCTATAAACATGATGAAACTGATCGTGATTGATAGCCAAATGATTGTGAAAGCTAAAAGATGGATACTATTGTACAAAGATTTTGTAGTGAGTCATAATGCGTCGCTTGAGGACAAATAATGAATTTAAGTTGATGGTGTTGATATACCGTTGTTTCACGGTATTCTTAATGCTTTTTCATTAAGTTTTGTGTGTGTCAAAGGCCTTTTTGTATTGATTTTTATGTAAGTTTCTCTTTATTTGGAGGAAATTTGTCTAATGATGAACGCGGAAAAGTTTGAGCAAGAAATGCAGAAAAGTTACCACCTACGGAGCTTGTAACGATCCGGCGAGCTTTTAACGGTCCGTAGGTGGCATCTTAGTGAAGCTGCTGAAGGAAGATGGGTAAGTCCGACCTAAGTTTGGGATTTCGAAGTTCATTACGGACCGTCATCGCCATGACAGTCCATCCTGTTTGTTTGTCGTGATAATTATTGAGTAGTCCAGCCTATATATAAGGAAAATAGTGTTTTTAGGAGTGGTAGCCATGTCTTACTCCTTGTACTCCGCCATACCCAAAAAACCTATAAACTCAATCTTCATTTCCTCTCCCAATTTCATCTTCAATACTGTTAACAAACACATCACTTGTGTAACTCAATAAATTTTTCCCAGCTTGTACCGTTTCATCGTGTAGTTTATGGTATGTTTATTTCAATTGAATTGAAATTGTTATCTTCGATTTTTGGTAGATAGTTCATAACAGCTTGTTAGAGCTAGTGCATGAGCACCTGGAAGCTCATTATAGAGTAGTCCCAATACCCAAATTCCAAGAAGTTTATGTATTATGGAACAGAGACCCTCAACGGACCATCGTGCTTGGAACGGTCCTTCATACCATTTCATCGAGGGTAATAAAGAAAGCAACAGAAGGATTTGTAAAGTATCGGATGACGGAGGCCATGACGGCCTGTCGTGACCACGATGGCCCGTCACGAGATCCGTCGACTCGGACGCGTTTTGACATAGTTTTAGTAACTAGAGTCCTTCATTTTTTGGGTGAGACTCTTTGTTAGTAGACTCTTGGATATTAGACTTTGTGATTTTTATAATTTTAGAGAAATTTTAGTCCTTGATTAATTTCAGTAATTGACACACTTTTTCTGGAATTGATTCTTGGTGCGTTTGTTGATTTAATCAAGTGAACTTCTGGATTTTATTCTTTCTCATTGAAGTAAGTACATGAATTCTTATATTACATATATGAATATTGTGATTATGACTATGGGTAACTAAACTCCATAACTACGGTTGTGGGAATTATGAGTGAATAATGAAGTAAAATCTAACTAAAATAACAATTCTAGAATAGTGTCTTGCATGTATTGAAAATTCTTTCGTAAAGAATTCTTTTTAACGGATGGCCAACGTTAGAACGCGCCTTTACGCTACATGCCGGACCAAGGAGGTAGATAATAGGAAAAGAATTATCAACATAGATTTAATGTGTACTATCTAATAGGTTAGTATTGATTGGTACGAGGTAATAACTTAGTCAAATATCAAATACAATGCTTTATATGAGGTAAACTAGTATAGCAACACAAGTAGCCGGAATATGGCGCGGAGTGAAATTTTCTACATGCCGGACCAAGGATTTAGAAATACATAACTTATCACTTTGCATGCAAGATACTACGAAAGAATTGTTATACTTAGAATTATAAAGTGAAGAACTTGTGGGAAATACTTAAATCCTAGTTATTTTTATTAATTGATTTAACTCCAAGATTTGAATCTGTTAGTTGTTTACTTTAATTTATATAGTTATTTTAATTAATTTGGAAAAAAACCCTCCTTTTATTGTCTTTGTTTTCTAATGAAATAATTGACTAAATGATAGTATTAATAGATTAAAGTTAAGTCTGAACTATTTTCCTCGTTTGAACAATACCAACCTCATTAGTTGGGTTCTTTACTTGATACAACCTCTTTACTTCTTATTTGTGAAGTAAGTTTGAGCGAATCAAACTTGACCTTACTTGAGAATTTTGGTCTTATATTGTATATGGTCTTGTCTTTTTGAATATGTGTCTATTAGTTCATAAGTGATCTTGAATGTTCATAAAGATTTTTCAAAATAAACGAGCATGTTTTGAAAAAATATCCCTTTTATTGTGATTTCAATGTTTTATGTACATATGTTTCCATACTTAGTACAAGTGGTGTAATAACCCCTATCTCTATGATTCATACAAATATGAAGGTTCCGGCCATTGAGTTCCTAGAAGGCCATTTGAATAAGACTTAGACTCTTTCTCCAAGTGTTTGTAGGTCCTCATGTTCGGGGATGTTGCCCATTACGACATTCTATCATTGAAGTTGTACTGTCATAAAAACGTTGTTCTTTCATTTAATATTTTAATATTTATGTAAGCCTAAATTTGCATGTTAACTTTATATTGGCTATATCCAACACTTGTACTCACTTTAGATGGTTCGATATGAGACAAAATATCATATGTTGTTCAAATGAGAAGTCTGTGTATGCTTCATATGCAAGGACCCTAAGTAAACACACATGTAGTATGCGAGAAGTCTATGTAAACCTCACTATATAGTTATATATAAAAAATATTAATCTTCCACACTCTTTGACTTATGAAATATAATGAGGAATGCTAAGAGGCTAGTCTTAATGTTCTACGAGGACGATGATGCCGGTTACGTCTAGTGGGTGCAACCTTGTTGTGATAGACATGACATCAGATCATAAGGTTACATAAATCTCAGGATTAATGTCACATTGAACAACATTTATATAGAGTAGGTGTGATGCGCGCCACACATATGAATGAGAGTCTATTTGACGTTTAGGAGTTCACACTTACTGGTAATCTTAAAAGTCGTGCATTAGGATTTGAAACTATATGTGTCCTCTTTATTCTAATCCTTTTCTTATGGATATAGGATATAACTAGAAGACGTGCAGCTTCAAGGAGAGTGGAGGAAGATTTGGCTAATATGGGAGTTACTCCACAAGACAACCAAGTGCCTCGATAAGAACAAGCTCTGGTCGTTCCTCCACCGATGATGGATGGAGAGATAAGGTCCGCATTTTTTTACTATGGATTAAGCTATGACTACCAAAGCACAAGCAGTAGCCACTCAAGCTCAAACCAAGGCGGCTCAAGCTAATAAGGAGGTTGGATCTCATGGTCAACCAAATACAATTACCATGGCTTCACACTTGAGGGACTTCACTAAGATGAATTCTCCTATGTTCTTTGGGTCGAAAGTGAATGAAGATTATGAAGCCTTCATTGATGAGGTCTACGAGATTCTCTATGTTGTGAAGTTGACTTGAAATGAGAAGTCGGAGTTCGATTTGTATAAACTCAAAGATGTAGCTCAAGCATGGTAAACCCAATGGAGAGTCAATAGGGCCTTGAGAGCGGTAACCATTCACTTAGGAGGTTTTTAGAAGCGCTTTTCTTGATCATTTCTTTCCTAGGGAGAAAAGAGAGGACAAAGTGGAGGAATTCATCATCCTTCGTCAAGTAGGTATGAGTGTCCAAGAGTACTCTTTGAAGTTCACCAAATTGTCCATGTATGCTCCTTCCTTGTGTCTAACCCAAGGGATGAAATGAGTCACTTTGCTAAGGGAGTGTCCGATCATTTGGTTGAAGAGTTTCGTTCAGCTATTCTCCTTGACAACATGAATATTTCTAGATTGTTTTTGAATGCTAAAAAAGTTGAGAAGACTTGACTTAAGAGGAAAAAATAGAAAGTATAAGAGGGCCAAGGCTTATGAAGGGGGTGTTTCCAAGGGTAGGCTTGAAATTCAACACAAGCCTAGGTTCAAGAAGAGGTTTTCAAACCAAGTTCCTTCAAGCTTTCCCAATACCAACAAGGATTGGATTTCTAACTCTAAGTCCCAAAAGGCTAGAAGTTGAAATTCACTAAGCGATGAATCATTTTCTTCCAAGTTTGGTAAGAAGCATTGGGGTGAATGTCTAGTTGGGACAGGAAAATTGTTTGGCTATGGAAAAGAGGGCCATAAAGTCGAGGATTATCTAATGTCAGCAAAGAAGATAATGGGAGTTGTCGGGCATAATAAAGTGGTCCTAGTTCCGAGTGTCCAAAGAGGAACCACTTTTATGTTTTCCCCTCTAGGGGTAAACAAGAAGAATCCCCAGATAAGATAACCGGTATGTTACAAGTCTTATCTATTGATGTTTATGCTTTTATTGAACCCAGTGATACACTATTATTTGAAACTCCTCTTTTAGATAAAAAGTTTGATGTTCTACCTGATATATTTACTGAATCATTTTTTATTACAACCCGGTGGGTGACTCCGTAGTTGCTAGAACAGTCTTTAGAAGTTTTCCTATATATTTACCTAATAGCGTTACATGGGTGGGATGGTAGAACTTGATATGGTCGATTTTCATGTTACTTTGGGAATGAATTGGCTGCATTATTGTTTTATTTCCATTAAGAGTGGTTAAATACAATTTTCCTAATGAACCCGTCTTAGAGTTGAAGGGGTTTAATTCAATTCCTAGAGGTCGTATCAATTATTGTTTAAAAGATTCTAAACGAATATTTAAAGGTTGTATTTACCATATTTTAAGAGTAAAACTTCTAGAGTCCGACATCCTTCCTATTGACTTTGTCCCCGTAGTGAAGGACTTTTTGGAAGTCTTTCCTGATGACTTGCATGGAATTCCTCCCGAACGGGAAATTGAGTTTGATATTGACTTATTACCATATACCAATCCCGTTTAAGTCCCTTCGTACCGTATGGCTCCGACGTAATTGAAAGAGTTAAAGCTTCAACTAAAAGACTTGTCAATATGGTTTCATACAACCTAGTATTTCACATGGGAAGTTGCGGTGTTGTTTCATAAGCAAAAGTAAGGGTCCCTAGTATGTGAATTGATTATTGCCAACTCAATAAGGTCACAATTAAGAACAAGTATCCTCTTTCTTGTATTGACGACTTATTTGATACACTCAAAGGGGCAAGCTACTTTTCGAAGATAGACTTCAGATCGAGGTATCACCAACTTAGGGTGAGAGGTGAGGATGTACCTAAAAGGGAATTTCCAACTAAATATGGGCACTATGATTCATTAGTCATGTTGTTTGGTCTCAAAAATTCCCCAATGGCTTTTATGGTAGGGTGTTTCAAAATTACCTATATTTCTTTGTGATTGTATTTATTGACGATATCTTGTTGTATTCAAAAAATGAGATTGATCATATGGGTCATTTGAGAGTGGTTTTACAAGTCCTCAATGAACACAAACTATTTACAAGTATACCAAGTGTGAGTTTTGGTTAAGATCAGTGGCGGTTTTTGGTCATTTCATCTCGAGTGAGGGCATTGAGGTTGATCCAAAGAAAATTGATGTGGTTAGGAATTTTCCTAGACCATTGGCTCCAATAGACATTAGAACTTTCTTGGGTTTATCCAAGTACTATATGAGGTTTGTGGATGGTTTTGCGGCCATTGATTCTCTGTGTTTGTGAATGCTTTGAGTCGTATTACCATTGTTGTATGTCTTATCTAGAAGAAGGGAATAATGACCTAAGTGAAAAATGTTCATAGGTTTGATAGATAGGGTGTGCGGTTTGAATTCCTCAAATGGTTATTTTGTGGTTCATAATAACTTCGAGTCATCCTTAGTGGTTGAGGTGAAATCTATACAACATCTTGATCCACTATTGATGGAGTTGAAGAAATTGGTACATAGTAAGTTGTCAGAGTCATTCTCACAAGGGAGATGGTGTGCTACGTTACCAAAATAGATTATGTGTACTGGATATTAATGATTTGAGGAATAGGGTGTTAGAGGAAGCACAAGGTTCATGATATTGCATCCATCAGAGTTCTACCAAAATATATCGTGATCTTAGAAAGTTATATTGGTGGAATGGCTTGAAAAGGACATACCGGAGTTTGTATCAAAGTATCCAAATTGTCAACAAGTTAAAGTTGAGCATCAAAAGCCTAGTGGTATAGTTCAAGAAATGGGTGTTTCTACTTGGAAGTGGGAACAAAATAAACATGGACATTGTTGTTGAGTTGCCTCGCACCCGAACGTAAAATGACTCAATTTGGGTGATAGTGGATTTATTGACAAAATCCACTTATTTTATTCCCATTAAGATATACTTATACGGCGGAGGATTATGCAAAGATATAGCATTGATGAGATTGTGACTCTTCATGAGATCCCTTTTTCCATCACATCGGATAGAGATGCCCAATCACTTCTCGTTTAGGAAGTGTTTCAACAATGGTTGGGTACTAGAGTCAAGCTTAGCACCACTTTTCATCCCCAAACGGATGGTCAAATGGATCGTACTATTCAAACCCTAGAGGATATTCTAAGAGCATGTGTGATAGACTTTAAAGGTAATTGCGATAATCATTTGTTGTTGATTGAGTTCTCTTATAATATGGTACTATTTGAGTATTTCCATGGCTCTATTTGAAGCACTTTATGGTAGGAGATGTAGGTGTCCGGTTGGGTGGTTTGAGGTTGGTGATTCTTCACTCCTTTGTCCCAATATTATCTTTGAATCTTTGGCGGAAATTCGTGTGATAAGAGATAGATTGAAAACACCCTATAGTCGGCAAAAGTACAATGCCAACAATAGGATAAGGGATAATGAATTCGATGTAGGTGATATGGTCTATTTGAAGATCTCACCTATGAAAGGTGTGATGAGATTCGGAAAAAAGGGAAGTTAAGTCCCTGGTATGAGGGTCCCTATGAGGCTTTGAAATGGATTGGAAGGGTTTTTAATGAGTTTTGACTACTTAGTGAACTAGTTTCCGTTAATCTATTATTCTATGTTTCCAAGCTAAACAAGTTTATTAGTGATCTCATACCTATTCTTCCTATTGAATGGTTAGGTGTGGATGAGATCCTTTCCTATGAAGATTTTCTTGTAGACATCCTTGATAGACAAGTTAAGAAGTTAAGGAACAAGGAGGTGGCCTTCGTAAAAGTCCTATGGAAAAACCACCTAGTTGAGGGACCAACATGGGAGGACGAGGCCGACATGAAGTCTCGTTACCCTCATATTTTTCCAAACTAAGGTTAGTTATTAAAAATGAAAATGATGAATAAATTTGAATTTGACTTGTTTTGCAAAAATATACATGTGTATGGTAAAAGGGTTCTTGTTAAAATGAGCTTTCATGTGAAAATGCTCTTTACCATGAAATTGCACTTAATTGTGTTTTCAGTATCGTGTCTTCATGAAATAGAGTTGAAATTGTTAATGTGTTGTAATTTTTTTTGCTTTAAGTGACTTGATAATCATGTTGAACTCCTGCTGATATTAATAAGGAAATTCGTCATGTTGTGACGTTAAGCTCTTATATGTGGTAAATTGTGATTTGAGTTGCTATGTGTAAATTCCATTTTTTATGATGATTGAGTTTTAACTCATTTTATTCTATTTTGTGTTGGTTGGGCTTCTAGTATTAAATTTATTCTATCTCTATAAAAATATTTTAATGTCATTCGGCGACGAATGTTCCTAAGGGGGGATAATGTAACACTTCTGAAGTCCAAGATCTTATCAAGAGCCTCTTATGTTTAAAAAATACTTAGAACACTTTTTTTTGAACTAAATAACATGTATAAATAATTTAGGATGTTTTAGATTCAAAACGTCAAAGACCGTGAATTGGGAAATAGAGGTTAGTATACCTTGGCATGTTTCATGGGCTTTTAAGAGTCGTAATTCAATGAAATATGGTAGGAAGGTCTTAAACATGTATTAGAATACTTTTAGGGTCAAAACGTCCAGGTATGATTACCGAAAGACCACTCTAACGGTCCTTAAGGAGGACCCTTCCAAAATGAACAAAAAGTTGTCAAATGAAAGTTGCCATCTACGGTTGCCAAAAGACGAGCAGTCGTCTGGTTGACGGGGAGTCAATAACTCCATTTTCCCAGCCTTAGAAATTTTCTGAAAATGGTCAAAAAGATCAATCTCTGAAATTATCGACGGACAGGCAGTACGTGGCGTAGACTTACCTACAGACCATATGTTGGGGTCTCGTAGGTCAGGTTTGGTTTTTCACAGTCAAATTTCAAGTTAAGTCTTTTAGTTAGTTAGTTTCTAAGGTTTTTAATTAAGTGTTAGAGGGTGTCTAAGTAGTTTAATTAAGGGACTATATAAATACCTAACACTCATTAAACTAAACTAACTCACGTCAATTGCCAAACACAAAATCCTCTTCCTTAGCTCTACTTTCTCTCTCTTATTCCACAACACTCCATTGAAGATCAAATTCAAGGTCATAGGTCTCCAATATTAATGTTTCTCTCCATCAATCTTCATAAATATCTAAAAAATGGGAGCTATTCATTGTTGGGACTCTTTTCCGCAATGGGTCTTAAAATTTAATTTCCAAAAGTTGATAAAAACATGAGTGTCATTCTTAATGTGATATTGATCTTTCTAACGGTATTGTTCATGGTTTGTTTTGATTATTACGGATATAATATGATTTATTATTTGTGAATTAGGGTAGTTATTCATGTTAGACCTAGTTCTATAGAAGAGATCATGAATTGACCATACTTCCCTAGCCATAGGTTATGAATTGATGTTGAATTGAATAGTGATGATGTAATTGACTTTCTTATTGTCTTAAGTACTATTATATAGTGTTATTAAGTTGATTATTGGATGAATACGTCTTGTTAATTGTAAGACCATGGAAGAATTCTTGTGAAGGTAAATTGGTAAGACCTATGATATAGATCCTTACTTCAATTGTGAGAACTTGTACTAGATGATGATGTTCAATTGAAGTATTGATTGTTATTAGATTATATAGGTTATAGTATGATGAATTTAATTGAAATGTATTTTTATATGGATTGTGAGATTATGATTAAGGTGTAACGATATAAGGTTGATTTAGATCACTTATGTGCCTTACTATGACATCATGACGATAATGTTTTAATCTCACATATAAGGGTTGTATTTAAAGGAAGTTGTCATGCAATTCAAATTGAGATAATAATTATGAATATACAAGGTGTTAGTCTCCTATGAACTATACGAAGCTATGATGAATAGGAAAGGCTTAAAGACATTTCCAAAGGGGAATTTAGCTTACAATGAGTGAACAAGTTTTGATAGGTTTCCCTTACAAATATGGGAAGGTAGGTTCACATTATTTCTCATGAGATATAGATTATAATGCAATTTTGCATATAGAGGGTCTCAAGTATGTCTCCTAGTTCTTGAACTATGTTTCCCCATAGGAATACTAGCTATTGGATCCACCTAGAATACTTTGTTCATGTTATGGTACTACCTTGCCAATTAGACCAGCTTCTTTCCGTGTAGGGTTTCATGACCCGGATTGCACATGTGGTCTATGTCGGTTAAGGAAGTTTATTTTGAAAGTAAAAAAATATAATAATGTGAACGCTAACTAGGATGACTGAAGGGGTTCATCTTAGTATAGGTAGGGGTATGGGACTTTACCTATGCATTGCATAGTTCGCCTTGACGGAAGTCTTAGAAGGATGTACTTATGCTTTTATGAATCTAATGATATGTTAATATTTACTCTATATTTTGATGATCTATATGATGTTAATTTCACTTATGAACATGTGATTGTTCTTAGTTGCTTAATATGATGATGATTACTCATAATGCTATTTTATATGAAGTTAGACATTGTTTGTGATGTTCTTTTTGGGTTTACTTGGTTGTGTGGGGTTATAGGACTTCGCTTTATCATTTAACTTGTAAGTTTGGTAATGGCTTATGGGTAATGGTCTTGCATATGTTTTAAAGTTATAAACTCTTATACACACTTCGTTATTATGACATTGTGTTGGAATTGTTCTGGATTATGTGCTCTAATATGCTACTACACATGTTGACTTGACCTTACTTGAAAATGTTGGTCTTGTATTATATATGGTCTTGTCTTGATGAATATGTTTTTATTGGTTCATAAGTTCTCTTTAATGTTATAAAGGCGTTTAAAAGTAAACTAGCATGTTTTGAACAAATGTCCCTTTTAAAGTGATTTCAATGTTTTATGTGCATATGTTTCCGTACTTAGTACAAGTGGTGTACTAGCCCATATCTCTATGTTTTGTTCAAATATATAGGTTCCAACCATTGAGTTCATAGAAGTCCAATTAAAGAAGACTTTGAATCTTTTCTCCAAGTGTTGGTAGTTCCTATGTTCGAGGATGTAATCTATTTCTACATTCTAGCTTTAAATTTGTATTGTCATAAACACATTGTTCTTTCCTTTATTATTTTGATATTGATGTAAGCCTACATTGGCATGTTGACTCTGTATTGACTATGTCCAACATTTGTAATTGCTTTAGATCGTTCAATATTATGCTTCATATGTGAGGAGTCTACTCCACATTTAGTATCCGAGAGATATATGTAAACGTCACTATATAGTCCTAGACAAATCTTTTAATTTTCCGCACTTTTTAACCTATGAAATGTAATGACATATACTAAGAGACTGGGCTTATTCTTCTCTGAGGATGACGATGCTGGTTACTTCGAGGGGGTACTCCCCGTTAGTGAGAGATTTACTCTTTCGAGCTG
Organism: Solanum lycopersicum; assembly: GCF_036512215.1. NCBI lineage: Eukaryota > Viridiplantae > Streptophyta > Magnoliopsida > Solanales > Solanaceae > Solanum > Solanum lycopersicum. The sequence goes on from NC_090807.1 coordinate 14,685,760, forward strand.
AACCCATTACAATTCAATACCCATGAAAAATCGATTTTGTAATTTTGTCTTTAAAACCTCTCTCTCAAGCAAGCAAAAAACATTAAGTAAAATTGTATTTGCAACTAAAACTCAATAAATTCAACCACATTTACTGAACGAAATCAGTTTTAAATAGAAACTAAAATTTTTAAAAGCTATACCCTGTAGTTAAATAAACCCATAATCATACCCCAAGAAATGGGGTGTTAGCTAGTCAAAGTAAAAAGATAGAAATTGATATTGAAATGTGTTTCCATCAACTGAGTATGGTAAATATTGTCTTTATAAACGTCTAAGATGCTTAATCTTCAATACCCACTTCTAATTTCTTGGAGTTGGACATCTTCAAATCTTCAAAACTAAGGGAATATCTCTTCGAACTCAACAACTATGAAAAACTAGATAGATTCAAAACAGATTGATAAATAAATAGATAGATAATAAACTAAGAATTCTAAAACTTATTATAACTATCCAAATTTTGTTGTAAAGGATCAATCAATGAAATAAGTCGGGATTCCCAATCCACTCAGTGTCTACCCTTATTCATTCGTATAGCCGTTTAGCTTTTGATTTCATCATCCTTTAGGTTTTGTATCTTTGGGTTAGATGACACTACATCGGGGAACCATTCGGTGAATCGCCGATTGCTACTTTCAATTTTTAGCTTGATTCAGAGCTTATCACAGTGGAACAAAAAGGCGAGACCAATGTCACTCAATGACTCGCCTAATCTGTTAGGTGATCATTAGACCTTTTTTTCTTCAATCTTTCGACTGCCTTGTTCCTTTTTATTCTTTAGTGTCCATGCTTTTTTCCTCAATCCAAATCCCTTAAATCAAGGATTTATACAAGTTATTGGCACAAACTATGCATTTGCGAATACTTAATCTATTAAAATAAAACTTTTAATGAGTGCCAATTGTAGACTCATCAACAACCATTCTAAACTATTGAGATAATGATGTTGTTTTTGATATGCCGACATAACATATTTGTTTATGGTTTATATCAATCTTGAAAAATTTATTTTCAAAAGATGCAGTATAATGAATGTGTGATTGAATAAGGATAAAATCCTTTAACTAATCACAAGTGATGGAATCCCAACTTTAAGTTAGTATGCACTATATTTTGTAAAAAGAAGTTATTGTGTTGATAAAGCACATATCTTCTTTCTTAGTACCTTGATTCAAGTGTATTGCATATTGTTATGTGATAATGATGAGGAGTTGCTATATACTTGAAATAACAGTGGCATAGTGACAAACTCAACAGTGCAAACTATTACACGGAGGTTGAATTATTCTTTAATGAAATTAGTAAATGTGTACAGTTACAGACATAATTAATAATTTCACCTATATGTTTGTTGATATGTTGCTGCTTCAAGAGAGATCTAAAAGTCTGGTCTCGTAAATATTCATGAATTTGCATGAGAACATGGCCATAAATATTCTAAAGCAAACACTAAGTTTCTAAGCTATAAATAATATTATGTATGTGCTATTTTCAGTTTTGACGCATGGAATTGTTGTTTAAATCCTTTAAGATACAAATTACTTTGTGAAAACATTAAAAAAAATTCAACCAATGGAAAGTTCAAATCTATTTTAAGATACTCTCTAGTACGCATGATATTATAAGAAATATCACAAACTAGAGGGGGATTGTTTGATATTTTCTATAATACAAAGGTCTTAATTGAATAGACACATTTGTTCGTGAAAGAATATAATTGTTATGAAAGTCATTTATTCATGAAAGAACATGACCTTTATGAATAGTCATCCATCGATAAAAAAAATGACTCTTATGAGAAGTCATTTTCTCATAAGAACATGACTCTTATTAAAAGTCATCTCTTAATTCCTACTAATAAAGACTCTCTTGGAGAAGCCTAAGAAAAATATGCATGCAGAAACAAAGGACTTAGTTGTATCTTGAAGAGAATTGTTTGTATTCCCCAATATGTATATGAGAAATATCTCTTTAATGAAAGTGATAACACGCTTGAATGCCATATTCTTCGTTGCATATAATTCCTATTATTTTTTTCTAATATAAGAAGATCACAACATCAATACAGTCATAGAGACATTAAATCACATAAACGAAGATGAGCGAATTTTAGAGTCAAACGGGTATTGTCGCATTCGTTATAGAACAATGCTAATCTCAAATCTATTCTACTTTATTATCGCTTATAATTTGACTAAAACTTTATGGAAGCTTGATTCTAGTTATAAGGTTTACTTAACTCTATGAAAGAATGGTCATCCCTTTCTTTGCTTGATTAATATGAACTTAAGTCTTACATTATCATCATGTTGCGAGTGAGAATTGTCTCACAGACTCTAGCACTCTCTTATGTGAGTATTTATATAATCGATTACGTATAATTGAGACTTCTCTAACTTCATTTTACACTCTATATTAGGTCAATTTCATAACTTAATCTTTTAGTTATTTCATCACTCACCTTAACGTCTTAAACATTTATTGGTAGTTTTGTACAATTCTTTAGGAAAGTTATAACTACTTATCTAATGCTATTACGTTCACAAGTTCGTGTGGATAGAGTATGTTGGGACTTCTCCCATTCATTGGCATACACTATGTTATGAGTTCATTGATGTAGAGATTGGTATGACTTTACATGACTTGTAAATAATATGATTGGACTTAGTTTTGCTAGACAATTTGTTGGCATAAATCATAATTTCACAAGATGCTTGTAATGACATTATAACTAGCCATGCCAATTACTTCAAAAATACATTATGATAATCTATCATGTTAAACAAGCCAACTTTTAACCTTTATTAGACTATGAAACAATTCATTGAACAACTTATAACAATTTCATCTTCTCAAACACATGTAGGCATTGTAAAATTTAACATTCATGTAGATAACACCCTAAGTATGTGGATCTAACATGTACGTTTCATTTGAAATTATAATCACGGAAACATACACATAAAAGGCAGTTATCACCACATGCAAACCACATGCTTGAAATTTACAGCATACAAATTGAAAGAATCGGAAATTGGGAGAACTAGGGAGATGAACATTCGATTCATTGGAAACAACCCTGGTTTTTATATTCTTGATGTCAAAACGTTTGACAAGCCTCTTGGAGAAAGAATTTTAGGGGATAAAACCCATACCTTAGATAACATTTTGTTAGCTTTAAGATTGAAAATTATTTGTCTTGTTGGATTTGAACGACGCCCTTCCCATTTCAACTCTAACTCATTTGGAAACTGACACCTTCCTACCATGTTTCGATAGTCTATGGTAGCATAGAATTCATGGAGACAATTCATACCCAAAATAATATCAAACTCAAGCATGGTTAATTCCATCAGGTCCGCATAAGTAACACTATTAAGAAAAGTTATTGGTAAATCTCTATGTACCCTTTGGGCCCTGATGTTGTTCCTATAGGAGTACTAACTAGAAATGGCTTATTTAAGATCTCAAGAAGCAAGTCAAATTTACTAGCTACCATTGGAGTAACAAAATACAAGGTAGATCCAGGTTCTAACAATGCATAAACAATAAAATAAAAGACAATCAAGTTACCACTGACCATATATGCGAACTTTTCTTCCTCCTCTCTTCCTTTCAACGCATAGAACTTGTTTCTCTTGGAAGGTTCGGCTGCAGCAGTGGGATTAGATGGAGGCTAAGTATCTGCCTTGGCCTAATTCATCGTACTTGGGCATTCCCTAATCACGTTCCCACTCATAGCGCACCCATAGCATCCATTACAACCTACCGTGCACTCACCTCCAAGCAAACGGACATAGTTATCACACGGCTTTCTATCACGGTAAACATTTCTATCATTTCCCTCCTTGGAATTAGTTATCTTAGAAGGAGTAGGATTACCTAAGTGCCTGTTCCCGTTCTTGAACTTGGGCCTATCCCAAACTCCAAACTAATTATTACCATTGCTCGAACCGGACTGATCTGAGGGCCTAGATTTCCTTCTCTCTTGGTCTCTGTTCCTTCGACGACTCTCCTCAACCTGTTGTGCATGTACCAAAAACCTACCAAGGTCCATTTTGTCATGCAACATTGTTACCCGACATTCCTCCTCCAAATCCTCCGATACACCAGTCACAAATCTACTCATCTCATCCCTTCTATTTGAAAAAAGAAAAAAAAACATATTTCTAAAGCTTAACAAACTTCGAGGAGTATTCCCTGACTGACATACCTCCCTGTCGTAAGTTGATGAATTCGTCAACATTATATTTTCTCTGTTCTCCAGGAAAGAACCTCTCTAGGAATGCAGTTTTGAGGGTGTCACAAGTGATGGGAAATTCTCCTAGTGTTTGCCATCTCGCCACATCATGTGCCACACGTGAGTCCCATCTTTTAGTTGTTAATTAGCCAACTCAACCTTTTCCTCTTCATTAACACCCATAGCACAGAGAATCTTGTGAACCTCATCCACAAACTCTATGGGATCCTCATTACTCCTGGAACCATAGTAAACTGGACTATTCATTATGGTAAAATCCCTAAGTCTACTAGCCATGGTTCTAGAATGGGGGTTCTCCCTGGGATCACCCTCTCTAGTGGCTTGGGCCATGATGGCTTGTTCCTGACTAGTGATGGATTGCGCCATCTGAACTAGGGTTGCTCTCACTTCTCCATCCGTCAATGCAACAACGTTTCTAGGCATTTACTCACCAGCAGTTGGGGATTGAGGAGGAGCTTGGTTTCTTCTGCCAGCGTTTCTTCTTGTGTTCATGTTTTATACGTATATAGAAGAAGGAAGTTAGATACTAGTATGACACAAAATGTCAAATCTCTAGACAGCACGATAAAGAGTATAAGAAGGAAAAATTCCTAACATCATGAAGTCTCTAAGTCATGATTGTTGTGTACTTCAAAACCATAGGATAGAAACTACGCAATGTAGTTAAATTGAGCCTTAGTTCCTAGATAATTTAACCTCATGCTTTGACACCAAGTTTGTCACACCCAAATTCTGGATTCCGAATAAGATCGGCGTCGTTCACCTCTCGAAGGTCGCAGACAAGCCTCTTCTTATCTTTCATTACAATCATACAGCTAAATTTGTGGAAAATTTAATACTTTTTAAAACTTAATGAAGTATACATAGACTTCATATAATTACTTCATAAGAGTTATATGCTACAACTCAAACTAAAAAAACAATCTATTAAAGATTAAACAATCGAAATAGAGAATCACAATACTAATAATAGTTTTCCAATCGGCCTTATTAGAAACGCTTGAACAAATATTTGAAATGAAACACTACGTACTACATCCACCATCTATGGGTATTTTACTTAATCTATAAAAATAAAGTGTAGCATCCTCAAGTGGACCTACAAAGTATGGAGATCACTAATCCAAACTGCTTCGTCGAATCTTCAATCTTCTCAAGAACATGCACCTATAAAAATAGTAATATTATATGGAGTTAGTACAAACTTGTACTAACTATGCGTGTATGCACATTAACACATAAGGACTATGCATGATGAAGGAAAGCTCATCCTAAAGCAACATGTCATTTCTAGAAAGTTAAGTCTCTTTACTTTCTTAAACTGTTGTTTCTGATTCATGCTATAATATGACATTTTCTCATGCAATCAAGGCATACAACTCATTTTCTATATGGGCATAATACCTTGAAATCATGAACATAATTTTAGAATAACTTCAACAAAACTTAAGAAATTTGCTCCCTTAGGCTGAGAGCTCTCCCCTCCAGCCTTATTTTTTCAGTCTTTTTTTTTTCATCTGTTGTGTAGTTCAATGATATCCTTTGATCTTACGTTTTATTTACAAGTGCAATGATTCATTTTAGTATCATTCCTACAATGAATCGAGTAACTAATCCAAAAGACTAAGGAAATGATTTGCTACCTTACTTACAAGTTATATTTTCCATTCTTATAATATTTGGCATGAATGTATTTGTAATCAAATCTTTATTGGCTATGCCCATTAATTGGTTGTTAACCTAATATATTAATCTTTGAGGCATATATTTAAACACCAATATTGCCATAAAGCACTAACTTTTTATGACTTCATTCTTATCAAACACCGATGATTGACATTCTTAAGCTCTTACATACTTTGATAACTTTGAACTTACGTTTCTACTTATTTTATTTGTTGTTCACTATTAACTCGCTACTTTCATTCTTTCTTACTATATTAAAAGAATTCTTTAGCATTAACATAAGTAGATCATGCGAGTTAACATTAAATCCAGTGTCTCCCCCACACGAAAAGGGGTGGTTCATCGGTTAACGTTACCCAAGTCCAATATCTGTCCCATACAAAAAAGGGGGGTTTACCCGGCTAAGTGAAACTAAGTTAGTGTCTTCCCTATACCGAAAAGAATGGTTCATGACTAAAGTGAACTGAATAATTTCCCAAGATTTAACTGACATAGATCATGTTCGATAAACATGAAATCTAGTGTCTCCCCCACACCGAAAAGAGGTGGAATCACCCGCCAAAGTGAAACCGAACTACTAGTATTCTTAGGCGGAGGCTTTCATCTGCTAGTAACCCTATACATAGTTCGAAGACTAGGAGACACACAGAGACTACTTATCCACATTAGTGGTAGCCTTATCTCATGAGGCTTATATGTGCTGGTACAAGTTCATTTCTAGTTTATCGGTGTTAAGATCAGATCTATTTTACTTTATTATCTGTTATAGTTTAACTAAAACATTATGAAAGCTTGCTTCTAGTTATGAGGTTTACTTAACTCTATGGATGAATGGTCATCCCTTTCTTTTCTTGATGAATATGAACTTAAGTCTTACATTATCATCATGGTGCGAGTGACACTTGTCTCACGGACTCAAGCACCCTCTTATGTGAGTATCTTTTATATAATTGATTAAGTATATTTGAAACTTGTCTCACGTCATTTTTCACTCCATATTATGTCAATTTCATAACTTAATCTTTTAGATATTTCATTACTCACCTTAACGTGTTCAACATTTATTGGTAGTTATGTACAATTCTTTATGAAAGTTATAACTACTTATCCAATGCTATTACGTTCACAAGTTCGTGCGGATAGAGTATGTTGGGACTTCTCCCATTCATTGGCATACACTATGTTATGAGTTCATTGATGTAAAGATTGGTATGAATTTACATGATTTGTGAATAATATGATTGGACATAGTTTTGCTAGCCAATTTATTGGCACAAATCATAATTTCACTAGATACTTGTCATAACATTATCACTAGCCATGCCAATTACTTCACAAACACATTACGATAATCTATCATGTTAAACAAGCCGACTTTTAACCTTTTACCAACCTCTGAAATAATTCAATAAACAACGTATAACAATTTTATCTTCTCGAACACATGAAGGAATCATAACATTTAACATTCATGTAGTTAACACCCTAAGTATGATGATCTAATATGTAGGTTTCATTCCACATTATAATCATGGAAATGTACACATAAAAGTTAGTTATAACCACATGCAAACCAAATGCTCAAAATTTACATGTGATTCATTGGGAACGTTTGAAAAATCCTCTTGGAAAAATAATTTCAGGAGAGAAAATCCATACCTTATGTGGAATTGAAGCTAAAAAGATTGCCTTGCAATTTTTCATGAATATTTTGAAGAACATCTTGAAATCTCATGAGGAGAACTTCTGTTTTTCTTGCGTTTCTTTACTGCTTTCAAGTTGTGCGTTTCTTAGTGAATGATCGTGAGTCCAGGTCTAGGAATTTAATATTTAGTAATTTAACTTAAACTAGTTAACATAATTAATTATTGAATTAAATAATTTACAAAAAAGCCCCTTCTAAATCGACTAGAATTAGAAGAACACTTCACTTAAACGAAATCTTGAAATTGCCTTTTAGATTCGGTTTTTACCAATTAAATTAGTTAATTAAGCTTTTAATTTAAGTTATTAGGTAACCTTAGTTAATTAATAAATTACCCCTTAGTTGTTAGGATTATAACCAACCCTTTGGACAATCCTAGGTTAGGTACTAGGAAGTTTTTTAGTTAGTTACTTGTCTAGTGTAAGGATTTTAGTTTTACCATTCAAATTAATTAGTTAAGTTTTTAATTTAATTAATTAATAACTAGGGTAATTACTACTCCTAAGTCACTATGGCCATAACCAACAATTTTGGATCATCCTAGGTTAGGTAATAGGATGTTTCTTGAGTTAGTTACTAGGTTAGTGTCACCCAGTTAGTTCTTAGGTTGTCGGGTGCAATAGTTAGTCTATTTAGGTTTGTCCTGCATTAGTTAGATAGTTAGGTAAGTTAGTTATAGCCAAGAGTTTTTTAGGAAACTCTTCCTCACACGTGCCCCAGCCCCTAACAGCCCTAACCACCCTAACCGAATTTTTGCACATGCGTTGTTGCTCATTTCTTGTTGTCCCAAGGATCCTCACTATATCCTTGAGAACTTCTTAATTTACATGATCATTTAAAATGATCATGTGCTATGGTACAAAGGCTTGACACTTGGATGTCTCATACATAATTTGTTAAGTTGAGAATCAATATTTTGGCTTAGGGTCTTCATTGCAGGAACAATTCTTAAAAAATCATGGATTATATTTTAAAATTCTTGTGTATACATAGAAAATTTGCCAACACCCTCAAGCCAATATTCTCCAACATGCCCAATGTTACGAAATATTGGGCATTGGAATCCCTATGTACCCAATCGTGGTGACTCAATTTTAAAAGAAGTTGAAAGAATTTTGAAAGGGTAAAAAAGGAGTCATTCTGTTGACATCCCTTGAGAGGGTGTCACGTTGTGGTGACTCAATTAAAAAATAGTTATCAATTTTAAAAAAAATAAAATAAATTTATTTTTAAAAAGGGTAAATGAGTTAAGGGGAGTTGCCACCTAATTTTTAGGAAAACTAGGAAATCTATTAACAAATTACCCTAAAAGAAAGTCTACAAAATTGATCAATTTTAGGTAATCGTTGCAAGTTATCCCGAAGGAAAGGAGTTAGGCATCCTTCAAAATTCATAATTGTGGTTTCCAACTGAGTTCATGCTTTCAAATAGAGGAGGAGACAAAAAATAATATACAAGTATAATAATACATGCGATATATGCAAGTCATAAAATAAAACAAACTATATAAGAAATCGATTAAGGTTTGCTTTACATTGATAAATACAAAATAATGAATAAAAAGTATGATTCAAATTTCATTCAAATAATTTCAAGAGGAAGCACCTACGGGCAGTTATAAAAACATTTAATAAAAGTATTAGTAATAAATAAATATGAATAAAAATGAATAAATTAAATAATAGCTTAAAAATAATATCCGTCTTATTAACACGGGATCTATTGGAGATCCACGATAATTTCTTCATTCGAACATCGTTTAATTTAATGAACCAACTATTCTATAAATAGTGAACTTAAAATTAAAACAATTATAACAAAGAGCATGTAAAAAATGTGTATTAACAAAAAACAATGGATTAATAAAATGTGAACAAATAGGTGAATTTATTCAACCGGTTGTGACAAAATAATATAAACAGAAATAACCCATAAAATTTGTCATACATTGACAATAATAGTGTCTCGAATGTAAATTGTATGAAGTAAACACATATGAGATATGTAAAGTTCAATTTGAAAAACTTGATTATTAGTGAGCACAAAAGTTGAGGACAACAAGTAAATTGTAGCTTGACCTATTAATTAAGTTCACATGAAAAAAGAAATTATTAGAAAATTGTAATATTATCAACATGTTAAAGTACTAAATAATAATTGACCAGATTTTAATGTTTAAAAATGTTCAATTTTGGGAAATATAATTACCATATTTTCAAAAGAGAGAATTCAACAATCGTATTAAATGTATCATTATCTATATTAAATAATATTTCCCTTTTCTTAATTTAATTTCTATGTAAACACCTTAAATTTTCATCCTGCCAAATATCTTCTAAAATCTTATTCTAGAGATTTTTGTTAACTAAATTTTATTTTTTTATATTTTTATTTAAACATGGCTTCCTCAGATCTTGAAATGAACACTTTTATCACGAAATCGTTTCGTATTTACCGCTAATTAGTAGTACTAAAATTGCGATATGCAGCCTTCTAATAATGTTTAATCTCTCTATATTTTTATTTTTTACTTGTGATGCATGAATCATTTGAGCAATTTTTGTGTAAGACTTTTTATATTTGTTTTTTTTAGAGAAATAGAAACTCTTATTTTTAAAAATTGCTCACCATTATTTTGTTTTTGTTAGTATTTTTTACCTGATTGTTTTGTTATCATTGCTAATTGCTAAAACCTTTTAGTAACATAATTTATGAAAGAAAAATAAATTATGAAATTTTTTAAAAGACTCTTTATTGCATTCCATTTATTTAAATAAGTAAAAGTTAGAGAACTAATACAAAAGAAATAAAGTTTTAACATTTTTTTCTTTATTAAATTATTTACTATCACATATTTATTTACAGGTTCTACAAAACTACCTCTATAAAATAAAATTCATACTAGCACTCACTTAAATATTAATTCATCCAAATAAAAGTAAAATTTATAACTTTATTTCTCCTTTTTTCTCATGTCTGGTGCTTGAGTTTTTCTATATTGTAATATGTATAAAATAACTAGAGAATTTAGAGACATTTAATAACACTTGATGTTGGTGACGTTTGACTTATGTCCTCATATAGTTTTCTTCTTAAAAAAAATATATAGGAAAAAGTTTAGTCATGTACTAGATTGGATATATCCTTAAACTTTGCGAGAAAGGCTCAAATATAATTTTTTATAGATTCTATTTTACTAGAAATTCAAGAATATATTATATTGAGTAACTTTAACCGAAAATATATTTTATTTGTGTAAGTGTAGAGATATAGGTAACTCATATTTAAATTGTTCATTCCTGTTCAGATATAAATCATGGAATAAATTTTTATAATAATGCAAAATTAAAAGAATCAAATAGATAATCTAATAAACTATTATTTTTATATTTGTAAAGTTATCTCAAATTGACCTGTTTATAAATTAATAAAATTAAAATTTAAATATTTAATACCTATAATTGTAGATTTTCCCTTCCATTGTTTATAAGAAAAATATTCGATATGTTTCACATAGTGACGCAAAACTATTTATTATAATAGAACATTCGGCGGATTTTTTCAAATACTAATTGATTTGAATTTTCTGGCATTAAATGTTGATTCAATTGGGGAGCCTAAGTGATAAGAAAAACAAATTCACCGAGTACATAGAATACTTCTCTTAAATATGATCTCTTTTTGTTGATTATTGAGAATAATTTGTGTTTGAAAGCCTTTTAGTTTCCTAAAAGAGGATTTTCAAACTGAGGTAGAGAAATATAGTCTCTTTATTACATGAAAAAGAAAAGTTATAAGTGTAAAAAAAATTAAAGATCGACACCTGTTTTCTATATTAATTCTATCATGCGATTCAATTCTCTTATTTTCTTGTAAAAAAAATTCTCCCTTACTTCATTTGATGAGAATTGATTTTATACTTCTTTTTTCTGAAAAAATATAATTTTTATATTTAAAATAATTAAAAATAGATTCTCACATTTTCATTTATGTAACAAAACTTATCAAATTTTCTTATTTGTGGAATGACGTTGGAACAATGAAAGTAACCCAAAACCAGGCTGAGAGAAAGAGAATGCTAGTTACTACAGAAGTCATACCAAATATATTTGTTGATTTTGTTATTATCCCTTCTAAAGGTGTAACAAATATTTACACCATTAAACTAATAATATTATTACATTTGATCACTAAGATTTTTTTATGTAGAGGACACTAATATTGTTATATATTTCTATAATAGCTTTCTTATGTGTGGATATTTTAATGTTATTACAATAGTGAAATATTGCAATAAAAGACGTATAATATAACATAGAATGAAAAATCAGTTCTAAAATATGATTGTTATAGTGAAATATTGTCGAAAGAGAATGTTTAGTATATAGCGAGGGCTAATTATTCAAATATGTCATTATAGATCAAATAATAGAAGGAAAAAAGGAGAAATATCTATCCAAACATTCAAAAATGGTACATCGATACCCTCTGAAATACTTTTTATCCATCAAAGCCCTTGTCGTCCAATAATCAGTGAACATTTACCCCTCTCACTAACAGAATCCTATTTATGTACACATAGCTAAATCCTAATCTACTATTCTATTGATCATTTCTTTAAACCCGAATCCTAAGAACCCATCCCATAACCTAATAAACGCACCTTAGTTACAGAGAAATATTTAGAATATATATATATAACCATTTGGAACATCAATTAACCAAAAAAAATTCAATCTTTCCCCAATAAACCCCTCAAATGGATTGGGAAAACTCAAAATCCAAAATTGCAAAATCTGAAACGTAACATTCCGAAACATGTTAATTCATAAAAAAGTAAACAAAGTTACAAAAATTCTTCAATTCAAAACATATTCGAGGGGGGAAAGACCCGAATCCTAAGTCACGTGTTACTTTGTTCATCTTACAAGACTAAAAATAGAGGAATTTTTTTTCATCAGTTCTTGGAAAACTCTCCATAATTTCACAAAATTTACTCAAAAAGGGCTTCGTTTTCATTAGTTCTTGATTTTTATTGAATTAAGAATTGAATATATTTTTGTTTCATGAAATGGAGTTTGAATGTGTATCATATTCTGATGGTTTGGATGAAGTTGAGATTCCACAACTTCATCCGCATATCATTGGTTCTCAGTTTTCGTCCTCAAAGCTGATGATCCACAAGAACAACGGAAGCAATATCTTGTGTGATGGAAATAATGGGGGAATCGAAACTCATCCAACGAGCTAGTGTTCATGATATATTAATATTTTAGAGAGTATATTTTACCCACAAATTTGGGTGCATTTATTGGATTATGGACGGGTTCTTAGGATTCAAGTTAAAAGAAATGGTCAACCAGATAATGGCTCAGGATTTAATCACGTGTACATAAATAGGATTTTGTTAGTGGGAGTGGAAATATTCATTGATATTGGATGACAACGGCCTAGAAGGACAAAAAGTATATGGAAGGTGTTGGGTATGTAGCAAGAATTGATGGAAAATAGAGGAAGGGGAGGAATTTGAAAAGTTTAGACCTTGAAAGGTTAGGAACTTGAAAATCCTCTTATGCTTTAATGAAAAAAGGCAATAGTCCCTTATCGATAATGGAAATGAAAATAGGAGAGTTTAAAGAAATAAACACTCCTATTAATTGTTAAAACGGTTGGAAAGAAGGACCCCCTCGCGCCGTCGTCGTTGCTCGCTCGCTTCGGCTTCTGCTTCGACTTTGGCAAATGACCGAGAGATATTTTTTTGGACAAATTTATTTTAATTATTTATTTAATTAATTATATGGCCAAAAAATTATTTTCAATTAACTAGTTGATAACAGAAGTTAACCGAAATGTTTTCAATTTTTAAGTTAACCCGACCCGACTCGGATCCGCGCGTGTGACCCGTTTTAAATTACGTTATATTTAAAAATTCCCGCCACTGTTCTGGAAAGGTTGCAACTTTCAAGAACAGTCAATACCATTTTAATGTTTGCAACCTTTCATTAATGGTCGTGTCAATTCTGAAAGGGTTGCAACCTTTCAGAATATATTCTTCTTGCCTATAAATACCATTTAGTCTTCAGAATATTTCCTAACGAAATTTCTGATCTTCCTTCTTCTTAAAAACACATATTTCTTTGGGTACTTTCCTGCTGTGGATTGATTCGCTGACATTAGAGTTTTTTGTATCTATAATCTACTGATTAAGATCATTTTACCTGGAAGGTTATATTCCACATCAAAGCTCGGATACTAGAGGGGAATCATTTCCTTAAGGAGACACTGTGAATTCAGTGGACTTGATTTTTTTCCTAAATTATTAAAATGAGTATTCCAGATTCTGGTAAGTTTTACAAATTCAATTATTTTTTACAAATAAATTTCTGTTCATCTTATTTACTGGTTCTAAAAATCTAAGTTACTTCGTATTTTTGAATGATTTATGACAACCTGTAATTTCTGATTTTCATAACACAGATTGACAATAATCTTAAGGAAATTATACAAATCTGTGTTTCTAGTGGAGACAAAAATCTTTGTGATTTTATACTCCTTTAAGTCTGCAATTATAATTTATTGCTTACTTATATTGTATCAATTTTGTTTATCAGAAATGGAAAACACTGGTGTTACAGTGGCTGTTGCTGTACCAACCAGAACTCTTGTATCACAAGAAGAGAAACCGGGTAAATTCACATGTGTGAATTTCAAAGGATGGCAACAACGAGTATTTTTCTGGCTTACCACTCTTGGTCTGCAGAAATTTATAAGTGAAGATACTCCAGTACCTGCTGATGATATGCCAGACAGAAAAAAATTTATGATTGTTGAAGCATGAAAACAGTCAGACTTCCTATGTAAAGGTTACATTTTGAGTGCTTTAGAGGATGACTTATATAATGTCTACAGTGCAATAACAACTTCAAAAGAGTTGTGGAATGCACTTGGGAAGAAATATAAGACAGAAGATGCATGCTTGAAAAAGTTTGTGGTCGCAAAGTTTTTAGACTATAAAATGGTAGATAGTAAAACTGTTGGATCACAAGTGCAGGAACATCAACTTAAAGAATATTATTACAAAGCTAAATACAATTTAGACGAAGCAAAAAAAATAAGAAAACAATATTGTACAAAATTACCAGAACCATTTAGTACAAACGTAATAAAGGATTGGAATAATGAAGGAATGGTAGATACTTTAGGATCTAGAATAAAATTTTTAAATCAATGGTTCATACAAATATGTTAAAACCAAAAAGAAAAATTAAAAATGGAAAAAAGCTAAAACACCAATAAAATATGTACATTTAGGAGGAACAAAAATATTAATAAAAGCCTGCTTTAGAGAAGGAATAGATACACCTATAGAAATATATTTAGCAGATGATAGAATTGTACACCCTATAGAAAAAAGCGTAATTAGTGCAGTAAAAGGAAACTTGATATATCAAAAATTTAAATTTACAATAAGTGCTAATTATACAGTATCATTAACAGATAAAAACATAGATAGATCATTAGTTCTATATTGGAAAATGTCTGGAATAGAACTAGCACCAGGAAGCAAATTATTTACAGCAAGATGTAAAAATTTATATATATTAACAACAAAGCATAAAATAACAGCAAGAAATAAAATTAATAAAATAAAAATAGAAAATCCTTTTGAAAAAATAATTACTGTAATAGACAATAATGACTATAGCTATAAAGAAATTGATATAGAAGAAGATTTAGAGTTAGTAAAAGAAAGATTAAGCACTTCAAGCGTACCAAATACATTGACAAGAGCTACCTCATCAAGGATGAGTACATCTAAAAGAAAATATGAAATTCCACAAAGCTTATTAGATAAAGAAGAAATAACACCATATCATTATTTCATAACAGGAATAATAGACCAAAGAAAATATAAAATATTAATAAATACAGAACAAGAAGAAAATTATATAACAAGAGAGTTAGTATTAGAAGAAGAAATTATAAGAACAGGACATACATGCCCTGGACTACCTAGTGAGATAGTAAACACGAATGAAGAAACAACAGAAAAAGAAATAATTATAGGAGGAATACCCTTAATAATACAATTCAAAATATACCAAGGAGATCATAATATTACATTAGGAATAAAATGGTTAGAAAGAGTTAAACCATACAACATAGAAAATGAACAATTAACAATAACTTGTCAAAATAAGAAAATAATTATAAAAAAGACAAAATGATTAATGAAAATATTTATACTTGCAAAAATTATAGTAGAAGGATATTACAACAGATATTATACACCTATGATAGATACAGGAGCAGAAGCGAATATATGTAAATATAATTGCTTACCAGAAGATAAATGGGAAAAATTAAAAACACCTATGGTAGTAACGGGATTTAACAATGAAGGAAGTATGATTAAATACAAAGCAAAAAATATAAAAATACAAATATGGGATAAAATACTAACAATAGAAGAAATGTATAATTTTGAATTTACTACAAAAGATATGTTATTAGGAATGCCATTTCTAGATAGATATTATCCACACATAATAACAAAAACACATTGGTGGCTTACTACACTATGCGGAAATAAGATAGGAGCAAAAAGAGTAAATAATAAACAACGAAAAACTATGGAATGGATAAAAGGAAGTGAAAAGATAAACCAAGAAATGGAAAATATAAATAATAAATAAATAACGCAATTAGAAATTATTATATTTGCTATAGACAAAGTCAAATTAATTAATGAACAATTAGAACAATTATATAGTGAAGATCCATTACAAGGATGGGAAAAACATAAGACAAAAATAAAAATTGAATTAACAGATGAAAATAGTATAATAACACAGAAACCATTAAAATATAACTTTGATGATCTAGAAGAATTTAAAATACATATAAATGAATTGTTAGAAAATAATTACGTACAAAAAAGCAATAGTAAACATACAAGTCCAACATTTATAGTAATAAAACATAGTGAACAAAAAAGAGGTAAAAGTAGAATGGTCATAGATTATCGTAATCTAAATGCTAAAACCAAAAACATACAATTATCCAATACCAAACAAAATACTAAAAATAAGACAAATACAAGAATATAATTATTTCAGTAAATTTGACTGTAAATCAGGATTTTACCACCTAAAACTAGAAGAAGAATCTAAACAATTAACAGCATTCACAGTACCGCAAGGTTTCTATGAATGGAATGTTTTACCTTTTGGATATAAAAATGCACCAGGTAGATTCCAACATTTTATGGATAACTGTTTTAACCAGCTAGAAAACTGTATTGTATATATAGATGACATATTGTTATATTCTAGAACACAAGATGAACATATAAGATTATTGGAAAAATTTATACATATAGTAAAAAATGCAGGTATAAGTTTGAGTAAAAGAAAAGCAGAAATTATGAAATCACAAATAGAATTTCTAGGAATACAAATAGATAAAAATGGAATAAAAATGCAAACACATATAGTACAAAAAATAATTACTATTGATGAAAATATAGATACAAAGAAGAAATTACAATCCTTTCTAGGATTAGTAAATCAGGTAAGAGAATATATACCAAAATTAGCAGAACATCTAAAACCATTACATAAAAAACTTAAAAAAGATGTAGAATATCATTTTGACGATAAAGATAAAAAACACATAAGAAATATTAAGCATTTATGTAAAAAACTACCAAAACTATATTTTCCTGATGAAAATAAAACATTTACTTATATTGTCGAAACAGATTCAAGTGATCATAGTTATGGAGGAGTTTTAAAATACAAATATGAAAAAGAAAAAATAGAACACCATTGTAGATATTATTCAGAATCTTATACAGAAGCACAAATAAAATGGAAAATAAATAGAAAAGAATTATTCGCATTATATAAATGTTTATTAGCATTTGAACCATATATTGTTTACAATAAATTTATTGTAAGAATCGATAACACACAAGTAAAATGGTGGATAACGAAAAAATTAGATGATTCAGTTACAACAAAAGAAATAAGGAGACTAATATTAAACATACTAAATTTTACGTTTACAATTGAGGTAATAAAAACTGACAAAAATATGATTGCAGACTATTTATCAAGACAGAGTTACACAGCCAGGACAAGATAATGTTATGGAAAACATACTCAAAACCCTAACTACACTTTGTACAAAAGTGGACAGTATGGGCTTGAGAATTCAAAAGCTAGAAGAAAAGGAAGAATCTACAAGTCAGCAGCATGACTCTAAAAATGCGGAGCTACGTCGTTCGGCGGACGGTAAAAAGCCAGAACTAGAAGGAGACGTTGGGAAACTCCATAAAACCCATAACAATGTTTGTTCAGATACAGCTGCAGGTACAAGTAAAAGAACTAGTGAAAAACCAAAAAACACAAACTTAAACCAGTTATTTGCAAAACCATTTACCCAAAAACCACAAATGCAAATACCAGCAGAACCACAAACATCAACCTATGCAGTAAGCCTACAAAACGACAAAAAAAGATATAACTATA
Source organism: Solanum lycopersicum (assembly GCF_036512215.1). NCBI lineage: Eukaryota > Viridiplantae > Streptophyta > Magnoliopsida > Solanales > Solanaceae > Solanum > Solanum lycopersicum. Next base: position 14,703,989 of record NC_090807.1, read on the forward strand.
TTACCCAATCTTACATTGAAAACATATACAAAATCCAAACATACCTAAACCTAAACCCAAGATCTACACAAACAAAAAATCCCGAAGAAGATTATATAACCCAGAAACTACAAGGATATAACAAACTTATTGCACAACCTAAGACCAACCCCAACCTAGTAAAAACATGTTATAACTACGGACTACTAAATACAGTATACACATATACCGGAGAAGAGATAGTCGGAATACCAGAATTACATAGAGCATTTCTGACATATAAAAGAATTACCAAAGGAAATTTATTCTATATAAAATGTTATACAGCACCAGTAGAGATATTATACGAAGAGATAAAATCACCAATACAGGTGGTAAAGATAGGATTAACAAAAGATATGATTATTCCAGAAGAAATAGAAAAACAAAATGAGATACCAAAAGTAGAAATACCAAATTTTTATGCAAATAAAAGAATAATTGGTATAGCTACGATTATACAAGAGCTAGCAAACAATTATTTAAATGGCAATGCTATTTGGAGTTATTATGCAAGAGATCAGGTAATGATATATGCAAACTCCAAAGAATTAAGAAAATCAGATATGGACGAAGTTCAAAGATGGATTTTGTCATTATTACAACCAGAAGAACAACCATCTACGAGAGCTTTGAAGAAAGGATTTATTTCAGAAGAATTATTAGTAAGGTATTGCAAATTTATCAGCAACAAATATCCAGACCACAAATGCTCCAAATGCAACGGAGAAGACAATGTGATACCTACAGTTGATTTAGGATAAAAAAAAAAGAAGTTATTATTGTTGGCTAAATATCAGCCATATGTATAAAGTAAGAGTCTTTTATTTTTGTCGTGTTGCGTCGGCTATAAAAAGCCAAATTGTATAAAAGTCGTAAAGTAAATAGTTTGTCGGCCAATCATGTAAAAAGTTTGTCGGCCAATTATGTAAAGTAGTAATAGTAAGTATTTTGTTTTCTCGTGTCGGCCGAATATAGAGAGGCCAAGTGTAAAGTATGTGTCGGCCACTTTTGGCCAAAAATCTGTAAATTTTGTGTATAAATAGAGGAGCTTTCCTCATAAATAAAACACACCTTCATCCTTACATCTCTCATCTTTCTGAATACTCTCTCTTTACGCTTCCATCTCCTCAATTGGTATCAGAGCTAGTTATTTAAATAACTATGGAAAACAAATCAACTATGACAGATGATCTACAAAAACAGGTATACCATTTTATATTCATGAGTAGCTAAATTAATTTATTCCTGAAAATCTCTTGCTAATTATAATTGTTTACCATGTTTGAATAATGTTATAATAACCATCTTTAGAAAGTTTGCTACAGAAATATTCTTCGAACAAGTATGCCCAAACTATGCCATCCTAAGGTTGAAATCGGTAGGCAGAGAAGGCCGTTTAGGGGAGTAAACAAAGTTGAGGCGCTGTTAGGGTAACTAATCAAAAAAGAAAGCTGTAGTAGTGACCAGACTAGATGATTATTAAATCATTATTTTTGCATAATAAGCAAGTATAATTTATTAAGAGGTTGAGAGAAATAAAATTTTAGTGAAAAATGAAAATAATAAAAATGGAAACCTACCTATTAAACGATGATGTTGATTATAAGATATTATTATTCTATATACTAAAAAATTTTAATACTGATATAAAAAGAGAAACTTATAATAAATTATTAACATATGAGATAATAGAAATAACAACTCAAGGTTGGACTGAGTTAACCATACAAAGTATAGAAGATGAACTTTATTATGACATATATGATTTATATGATGATATTGGAGATTAAATATGACTGAACATTGGCTAAGGCGATATGGTAAAAATTACAGGTTAAAAAGGGTTAGATATCCAGATAAATTAAGTAAGCTTTTTAAAATATTATATAAAAGGTTATGATAAATAAAAATAAAAATACTAATGTAATGACCCAAAAGCCCCTCTTTAGAATTTTGAATATTTGTTTAACTTAAGTTGATTAATCGTTAGTTTATGGGCTAAAGTGATAATTTATTTAAGACCCTATACCCTTTAGCCTATATCTAATAAAATATGTAGGTAAAACCTATCACTTTTAGTACTAATTAATTTAGAAAAGAAAAATAGAACGGATGAAGGATTTACAGATAGAACGGAGGAAGGGTTTCTAGCCGACTACAGATTGCTGAAGGTAAGGAATTTTAATCTCTCCGTGCATGAAATTGAATTAATTCCTCTTCCTAATGATTTTGCTTTCATTAAATGCTACCTATTTATGTATACAATAATATTATAATAGCATAAAAAAAATGGCAGATCTTATATCAATATGGTCCTGGCCAATGAAATTGTTGAAAGTAGTAAGGTCACCATTGTTTTATTTTTTTGTTATTATTAAATTAATGTGGTACATATGATGAAGTAAGGGTGGCAGTGGTGACGATATTATCATCATTCTGGAGACTTGTAAACTTAGGGACAAAGGACAGTGTTAACGTTACTAGTATTAGTATAAAATTATTGGATATCAATTGGTCGATAAGGGAATTGGTTGGTAAGGAATTTATATAAGTGTATAATTTTCATACGTGCTACAAACAATTTCAAATAATAATTAAGTTGAATGCTCACTACATGGTTTAGACTGTTAAATTGTACATTAAGGCCTTTGGGTTTATTGATTTCTAACATTGATTTCATGACCAGTAATTGTAAAAATCTGCAATTTGTTATGTTATCGACACCTTGTAATCCTAGCTTTGATACATAAAAATAGGTAACTAAATATTAGATGTATCGTATTCTGGGGGAATGTCATTAGGTCTCCGATATTTGAAGGAATTGGAAGAATTCACAAGTTAATGGGCATCAAAAATTACGAACTTGCTTATAAATTTGGATGAATTATTAAGGTGAATGTCAAACACATAATAAGATGGGTGTTGTTAGTTTAGAAATCTTATTGTGAATATATACTTGAATAGGTTCCATCGAATCGGAAGCTCAACAGAAAAGAAAGACTCAAGTCATAGAGTGATTATTTGATTGGCTAAGGCAAGTGGATTTCTAAACTCTTGTTAAGCGTATGAAATTCGTGTATCTTCTTGTGTGGTGTTGAGAACGATTTGGAGACTTGTTGCTTATTTGTTAGTGTTGTATTTCTTGTTGTAAATTGTGTTTGGTTATCAAATGGTTATCTCCTCCCTTTTCATTTGAGCATGTCATTTGCATTGTATCTGAGACATTGTTGTGGTAAGAGGATGGTGTACTATTTTCGAGGGTCGTATCACGTGCCGCGACGGATATTATATTTCGAGGGACGTATCGCGCGCCGCGAAGGTTACTACTTATCGAGGGTCGTGTCGTGTGCCGCGACAGATGCATGGACAGATATGTCCCCATGGGTCCCGGACTGAGAGACAGCGGGTGTGTATCGTTAGGAAAGACATGCATCACGATATTTGACATTGCATCTCATGGCATTGCACATTTTATTATTGATGAACTTGAACATGTGTTTTGCTGATCTTGTGATTGTTTCTCTGTGAAGTCTGTGATTGTTGAATATTGAGTTGTTATCGAGAATGTGTAAACTAATAGAGTGTGGTTATTGAGTTATGTGTTTGGTAAACTGTAACCTATTAGACTGTAGCGTGGAGGTTTAGATATGGTGTAAGGAGTGCCCGTATTTTGTTCACTTAACTTGTGTTTAGAGGTTTGCTTGTTGGGTACCGCGTGGTTTGGTACTCACCCCTTGCTTCTACAAATTTTTGTAGGATACGAGCCTGGATCATCGTGATACTTGTCATTCTTTTCATTTCCGAGGCATCTTGTGGAGGATTGTGAGGTAGCTGCTTGTCATCTCAGCGAACTTTCCTACTCCAGTTTATGACTTTGTTTTTACTTGAAAGACAACTTCATTTAGACTTCTATTTTATTTCAATTCTAATATTTACATTAGAGGCTTGTGCACGTGACAACCTGATTTTGGGGATTGGATTAATATAACTTGGTTTCATAATAGGAATTGTTGTTGGATTGTCATTTACATCCGTACTTTGTTAGATATTTGGTTTTAGGATGACTTGTCTTGGTGGGATAAGACGAGTGCCATCACACCCATTTTTGGGTCGTGATAAAATGGTATCAGAGCCCAAGGTTCATAGGTCTCACGTATCTATAAGCCGAGTCTACGTAGAGTCTCAAGGGTCAGTACGGAGACGTCTGTACTCATCTTTGAGAGGCTATAAAGATTACTAGGAAACTTCCTTTTGTTCATTGTTTCTCATCGTGCGTAGTTACCTTCGTTAGTACTGAGTTGTTGTATACTCTTTTGACAGATGACGAGGACTAGAACTAATGTTACTGGTGGTAGAGGGGAGGCACTTCCCGAGGTAGTTGTTGAGGCCCCAGCTAGGGGTAAGGGTATATCTCGAGCTAGAGGTCGTGCTAGTAGTACGACAGTAGCCAGAGGTCGTGGACGTGGAGCAGCACCACTGAGAGGTAGTGCTAGAGAGGTCTCTACCGAACCTCAGATTGATGACATAGAGGACCAGGTTCCTCCAGATCCCGTAGTCACACCTTTGCTTCAGGATACGCTATTGAGGGTGTTAAGTGTGCTAGAGGGATTTTCTCAGGGTGGTGGTGCAACTACCACACCACATGACTCTCGTACTAGAGAGGGGGCTCAGACCCAAGAGCAGCAACAAGCTCCGGTTAATCAGGATGCGGTGGGGCAACTACCAGTAGATCCCGCGGTTCAGAATGATATTGCACCAGCAGTTGGGGGTCAAGTTGCATCGATGGTTGTTCTGACAGAGGATGAGCAGCGTAGGTATGAGAGATTTCGAAAGATGGACCCACCTCAGTTTCAGGGTGGGAAGAGCGAGGACGCTCATGAGTTTCTAACTACCTGCCGAGAGTTACTAGAGGTGGTTGGATTAGCTGAGTCACATGGGGTTAGATATGCTACACTCCAGCTTCGTGGACCAGCGAGAGACTGGTGGAGGACTTATTCGGGGGTTTTGCCAGTTGGATCTCCTCCAGTGACTTGGGAGCAGTTTGCTAGTGCATTCCAAGATCGTTTTATCCCATGGAGCGTGAGAGAGGAGAGTCGCTTGAGGTTTGAGAGTTTGAGACAGGATGGTTTATCGGTTACAGAGTATGAGGCGCGTTTTTGCCAGTTGTCTAGGCATGCGTTGGCCATTATTCCGAATGAGACAGAGAGGATCCGCAGATTTGTGAGGGGATTGACTTTCTCTATCAGGTCAGCTGTGTTTTTGGCATCTAGGGAGGGGGCTTCTTTTCAGTCCATTGTGAGCGCCGCCAAAGAGGCAGAATTGATGGAGAGAGAGGAGTTTGGGGACCCTAAAAGAGCCCGTATATCAGGACAGTTTCATGGTGCCTCATCTGGAGGTAGGGGATCACAGAGAGTGAGTGGTTCTTTTCAGCAGCGGGGACCTATTCATGCATCTATGCCGACATTTGAGGGTGGCCAGACATCTAGGGGTTCTTATAGCCCGGGTCAGAGCTCGTACGGTTCACAGCAGCGACCTACAGGGCGAGGAAATTATAGTGGGTTTTCAGGGTCCACACAACAGTTCCCAGGTCAGAGATTTTGTTTTACTTGTGGAGATCCCGATCATCTAATGCGGCAGTGTACTTCACAAAGGGGTCGTGGTGGTCCTCGACCTAATTCTTCATTCCAGACTAGACCACCAGCACCACAGGGTAGAGGTCGTGGCAGAGTTCAGTCAGGTAGAGGTGATAGAGTTTTTAGTAGTGGTGTTGCGGCTCAGCAGAGTGGGGGTAGAGGTACCACCCAGGATGGAGGTGGACGAGGAGGCCACTGCTATGCTTTCCCCGGGAGACCTGAGGCGGAGACCTCTGATGCTGTTATTACAGGTATCATCCCAGTATGCCATCGACCTGCGTATGTGTTGTTTGATCCAGGTTCTACATTCTCTTATGTGTCTACGTATTTTGCTGCTAAATTTGATATGATATGTGATAGTATGACTGTACCTATTCGTGTTTCTACACCCGTGGGTAAACCCTTAGTGGTGGATCGAGTGTATCGATCCTGTCTTGTTTCTCTGGCTGGGTATGACACTTGGGTAGACTTAATCATTCTGGGGATGGTGGACTTTGATGTTATCTTGGGTATGGATTGGCTTTCTCCTTATCATGTTGTCCTTGATTGTAATGCTAAGACTGTGACTTTAGCTATGCCTGGTGTTCCGAAGGTTGAGTGGAAGAGTGTTAGTGGTTCTTACCCTAGCAAGGTCATCTCTTTTATCCGTGCTCAGAGATTGGTGGAGAGGGGGTGTTTGTCTTACTTAGCTTTTATTCGGGATACTAGCGTTGAACCACCTCCCATGGATTCTGTTCCCATGGTTCAGGAGTTTCCCGATGTATTTCCTTCTGATCTTCCAGGTGTTCCTCCCGATAGGGATATCGATTTCGCTATTGATTTGGAGCCGAGCACTAAGCCTATTTCTATCCCTCCATACCGTATGGATCCAGCAGAGTTGAAAGAATTGAAGGATCAGTTGCAGGATTTATTGAGTAAGGGTTTTATTCGCCCTAGTGTGTCACCTTGGGGTGCCCCTGTATTGTTTGTGAAGAAGAAGGATGGGACTATGAGAATGTGTATTGATTACAGACAGTTGAACAAAGTAACAGTTAAGAATAAGTATCCTCTTCCGTGTATTGGTGACTTATTTGATCAGTTACAGGGAGCATCATTGTTCTCTAAGATTGATCTGAGGTCTGGGTATCATCAGTTGAAGATTAGGGCATCAGATATCCCTAAGACAGCTTTTCGGACCCGGTATGGGCATTATGAGTTTCTAGTGATGTCCTTCGAATTGACTAATGCCCCTGCAGCATTCACGGAGTTGATGAATGGGGTGTTTCGACCATACCTTGATTCTTTTGTGATTGTTTTCATCGATGACATCTTGGTTTACTCTAAGACTGAGGAGGACCATGTCCGACACCTGAGGATTGTACTTCAGAGGTTGAGAGAAGAGAAGTTGTATGCCAAGTTCTCAAAGTGTGAGTTCTGGCTTACTTCTGTGACATTCTTGGGACACGTGGTGTCCAAGGAGGGTATTAGAGTAGATCCGACCAAGATAGAGGCAGTTAGAGGCTGGACGCGACCTACTTCACCTACTGAGATTAGGAGTTTTGTGGGATTGGCAGGCTATTATCGACGATTTGTTCAGAGTTTCTCTACTATTGCAGCACCATTGACTAGATTGACTCGACAGGATGTGAGTTTTCAGTGGTCTGATGAGTGTGAGGAGAGCTTTCAAAAGCTCAAGACTTTGTTGACTTCTGCTCCTGTGTTGACTCTACCTGAGGAAGGTGTAGACTTTACTGTGTATTGTGATGCTTCAGGAGTTGGTTTGGGTGGTGTGTTGATGCAGAAGGGGAAAGTGATTGCTTATGCTTCTAGGCAGTTGAAATCCCATGAGAAGAACTACCCTACTCATGATTTGGAGTTGGCGGCTGTGGTATTTGTACTTAAGTTATGGCGTCATTATTTGTATGGAGTGCATTGTGAGATCTTCACTGATCATCGGAGTCTTCAGTATATCTTTAGCCAGAGGGATTTGAACTTGAGGCAACGAAGGTGGCTTGAGTTGCTGAAGGACTATGATGTGACCATTCTGTATCATCCGGGGAAGGCCAATGTTGTGGACGATGCTTTGAGTAGGAAGACTCATAGCATGGGGAGTCTTGCATCTCTTAGTGTTGAGGAGAGACCATTGGCTAGAGATGTTCAATTGTTAGCTAACAGTCTTGTCCGATTACAGATCTCAGAGGAGAGTGATGGGATGATTGCTTTTATTGAGGCTCGATCTTCTTTAGTCGAGCAGATTCGTGCACACCAGTTTGATGACGAAAAATTATGTCTCATTCGAGACAAAGTATTGAGAGGGGAAGCTAAGGAGGCTGTCCTTGATTCTGATGGTGTCTTGAGGATCGGAGGCAGGATTTGTGTGCCCAAGACAGGCGATTTGATTAGATTGATTCTTGAGGAGGCCCATTGTTCTCGATATTCTATCCATCCGGGAGCGGCGAAAATGTATCATGATCTGAGTCAGCATTACTGGTGGTGTGGGATGAAGAGAGATATTACAGACTTTGTTTTGAGGTGTTTGACTTGCCAGCAGGTCAAGTGTGAGCACCAGCGGCCTGGTGGTGTATCTCAAAGGATGCCTATTCCTACTTGGAAGTGGGAGCGGATTACTATGGACTTTGTTGTGGGTTTGCCTACCACAGTGGGTGGTTATGACTCTATTTGGGTTGTTGTTGATAGGCTGACCAAGTCTGCCCACTTCATCCCGGTTCGGGTAAAGTATACATCAGAAAAGTTAGACGAACTATATATCAGTCAGATTGTGCGACTACATGGAGTTCCTGTTTCTATCATATCAGATCGAGGTTCACTATTTACTTCTCACTTCTGGAAGGCATTATAACATGGTCTGGGTACTCAGTTAGATATGAGTACGGCATTTCACCCTCAGACAGATGGTCAATCTGAGCGGACCATTCAGGTATTGGAAGATATGCTTCGAGCGTGTGTAATCGATTTTGGTGCAAGATGGGATCGACATTTACCCTTAGCGGAGTTCGCCTATAGTAACAGTTATCACTCTAGTATCCAAATGGCCCCATTTGAGGCATTGTATGGTAGATGGTGTAGATCTCCTATTGGTTGGTTTGATTCGGCAGAGATGGACTCTTTGGATACAGACTTGCTTAGAGATGCTATGGAGCAAGTCCGTATGATTCAGTATAGATTATTGACAGCTCAGAGTCGACAGAAGAGTTATGCAGATCGGAGAGTTAGAGCCTTGGTGTTTATGGAGGGTGATCATGTTTGGCTCCGAGTATCACCCATGAAGGGTGTAATAAGGTTTGGAAAGAAGGGCAAGCTTAGCCCTAGGTTCATTGGACCTTTTGAGATTTTGAGCCGAGTGGGAGAGGTGGCCTATAAGTTGGCCTTGCCACCTAGTTTGTCGGCAGTCCATCCTGTTTTCCATGTCTCTATGCTTCGGAAGTATATTCCGGATGAATCTCATGTGATTTCACTTGATTCTGTGGAGTTGGGTCCAGACTTGACATTTGAAGAGGAGCCTATAGCTATTTTGGATAGGCAGGTTCGAAAGCTTAGAACCAAGGAGATTGCTTCAGTGAAGGTGCAGTGGAAGCACCGATCAGTGAGAGAGGCAACTTGGGAGACTGAGTCTGACATGCGTGCCAGATATCTTCATCTTTTTGAAGCTTCAGGTACTTTCTTTCACTTTGTGTTCGAGGACGAACATGATTTTTAGTGGTGGATACTGTAATGACCCAAAAGCTCCTCTTTAGAATTTTGAATATTTGTTTAACTTAAGTTGATTAATCGTTAGTTTATGGGCTAAAGTGATAATTTATTTAAGACCCTATACCCTTTAGCCTATATTTAATAAAATATGTGGGTAAAACCTATCACTTTTAGTACTAATTAATTTAGAAAAGAAAAATAGAACGGATGAAGGATTTACAGATAGAACGGAGGAAGGGTTTCTAGCCGACTACAGATTGCTGAAGGTAAGGAATTTTAATCTCTCCGTGCATGAAATTGAATTAATTCCTCTTCCTAATGATTTTGCTTTCATTAAATGCTACCTATTTATGTATACAATAATATTATAATAGCATAAAAAAAATGGCAGATCTTATATCAATATGGTCCTGGCCAATGAAATTGTTGAAAGTAGTAAGGTCACCATTGTTTTATTTTTTTGTTATTATTAAATTAATGTGGTACATATGATGAAGTAAGGGTGGCAGTGGTGACGATATTATCATCATTCTGGAGACTTGTAAACTTAGGGACAAAGGACAGTGTTAACGTTACTAGTATTAGTATAAAATTATTGGATATCAATTGGTCGATAAGGGAATTGGTTGGTAAGGAATTTATATAAGTGTATAATTTTCATACGTGCTACAAACAATTTCAAATAATAATTAAGTTGAATGCTCACTACATGGTTTAGACTGTTAAATTGTACATTAAGGCCTTTGGGTTTATTGATTTCTAACATTGATTTCATGACCAGTAATTGTAAAAATCTGCAATTTGTTATGTTATCGACACCTTGTAATCCTAGCTTTGATACATAAAAATAGGTAACTAAATATTAGATGTATCGTATTCTGGGGGAATGTCATTAGGTCTCCGATATTTGAAGGAGTTGGAAGAATTCATAAGTTAATGGGCATCAAAAATTACGAACTTGCTTATAAATTTGGATGAATTATTAAGGTGAATGTCAAACACATAATAAGATGGGTGTTGTTAGTTTCGAAATCTTATTGTGAATATATACTTGAATAGGTTCCATCGATTCGGAAGCTCAACAGAAAAGAAAGACTCAAGTCATAGAGTGATTATTTGATTGGCTAAGGCAAGTGGATTTCTAAACTCTTGTTAAGCGTATGAAACTCGTGTATCTTCTTGTGTGGTGTTGAGAACGATTTGGAGACTTGTTGCTTATTTGTTAGTGTTGTATTTCTTGTTGTAAATTGTGTTTGGTTATCAAATGGTTATCTCCTCCCTTTTCATTTGAGCATGTCATTTGCATTGTATCTGAGACATTGTTGTGGTAAGAGGATGGTGTACTATTTTCGAGGGTCGTATCGCGCGCCGCGACGGATATTATATTTCGAGGGACGTATCGCGCTACGCGAAGGTTACTACTTATCGAGGGTCGTGTCGTGCGCCGCGACAGATGCATGGACAGATATGTCCCCCATGGGTCCCGGACTGAGAGACAGCGGGTGTGTATCGTTAGGAAAGACATGCATCACGATATTTGACATTGCATCTCATGGCATTGTACATTTTATTATTGATGAACTTGAACATGTGTTTTGCTGATCTTGTGATTGTTTCTCTGTGAAGTCTGTGATTGTTGAATATTGAGTTGTTATCGAGAATGTGTAAACTAATAGAGTGTGGTTATTGAGATGTGTGTTTGGTAAACTGTAACCTATTAGACTGTAGCGTGGAGGTTTAGATATGGTGTAAGGAGTGCCCGTATTTTGTTCACTTAACTTGTGTTTAGAGGTTTGCTTGTTGGGTACCGCGTGGTTTGGTACTCACCCCTTGCTTCTACAAATTTTTGTAGGATACGAGCCTGGATCATCGTGATACTTGTCATTCTTTTCGTTTCCGAGGCATCTTGTGGAGGATTGTGAGGTAGCTGCTTGTCATCTCAGCGAACTTTCCTACTCCAGTTTATGACTTTGTTTTTACTTGAAAGACAACTTCATTTAGACTTCTATTTTATTTCAATTCTAATATTTACATTAGAGGCTTGTGCACGTGACAACCTGATTTTGGGGATTGGATTTATATAACTTGGTTTCATAATAGGAATTGTTGTTGGATTGTCATTTACTTCCGCACTTTGTTAGATATTTGGTTTTAGGCTGACTTGTCTTGGTGGGATAAGACGAGTGCCATCACACCCATTTTTGGGTCGTGACAACTAAAATAAAAAGAACTAAAATAGATAAAAAGGTAAGAAAAATATGGAAAAAATTAAGATCCTTATATATAGAATATCAATTATCACAACTAGTCAAAACAGAAAATGATAAAAAAGATCCTTTGATAAATATAATTTCAAAAATAGAATACAAATATGTTTGCTATTTAAATTAACAATATGAACGATGAAAAATATAAACAACAATTAATAGAAAAAATAATGGAACAAATAACTAAAAAAGAACAAGAGTTACAACATAGAAAAAGAAGGTTAGAAGAAAATATATTAGCAGGAGTATGTAATAAATCAATACTAGCACAAAGAAAAGATATATTAATGTTAGAATTAGAATTAGATTTTCTTGAATATGAATTACAACATAATATAATATATAGATCATAATGAACAAAGAAGAATTTGCAGTAGACGAAAAAAATATGAAAACCAAGACAGAATGATAATAAAAATAGTATTTTCAAATTTAGGAAGAAGATACAAGAAAATAGGAAATAACTTATATTTAATGCTAGAAAAAGAAACAGCAAAATTAGAAGATAGTTTAACAGCTATTGTAAGAATAACAAAAGAAAATGAAGAAATAGATAAATCAAGAGAAATTGAAAAAATAAAAACACAAGCAAAACAAGAAGTACAAAATTTAGAAGAAATAAAAAATACAAGAATAAGTGAATTAGAAAAAGAATTAGCTAGGTTAAAATTATTATATGAAAATAAACAAAAAGAAAAAGATAAAGAGCTAGAATTAACAAATGAAATAAAACAAATGGAACAAAAACTAAATGAAGATCTAAATGAAGATATTGAAGTAAACGAAATAGATGGAGATGAAAATGACCAACAATCAGAAATAAGTGATATAAGTGAAACATATACAGAAATTCTAGAACAGATAAATAAACCAAAAAAATTAGAGATAAACACAGGAGATATGAATAGACCTAGTACGTCAAGAGTTAAAACCCCAGATAATAGTCCCAGAAATAGTCCTAGAGTTAGTCCTAGGAGGACACCACCAACTTATTATACAGAAAGCTATCAACAATCAGATAGAAATAATGCAATATGGAACAGTAGATTAAATAAAAATTGGACACCTAAACCAGCAAATGAACAATACAATTTTTTAGATTTAGATTGTGTCGCAGATATAAATAAAGAAATATTAATATGGATAGGAAATATGTCTAAACAGTTAATAGACAATAAAATAGAAACAGCAAAAACACCAAGATACATAGAAAGAACATTTGTAGGAACAACAAAATTATGGATAGAAAATCTACCCTCGGAAAGTTTAGAAGTACTTAGGAATGATAAGAAAATGGATGGATCTGCATCAGCAACAAATATAGATATACTAGATAAATATGAATCAGCAATAAGAAATGAATTTGGAGGCATGACTACAGATATAAGAGAACAAAATAGAGAAAAAATAATAAATAGACAACTTATGACAAAATTAGCTATATGTAAAATGTGTTACTTAGAAGAATATACTTGCGCATTTAAAGAATATTATTACAAAGCTAAATACATTTTAGACGAAGCAAAAGAAATAAGAAAACAATATTATACAAAATTACCAGAACCATTTAGTACAAACGTAATAAAGGATTGGAATAATGAAGGAATGGTAGATACTTTAGGATCTAGAATAAAATTTTTAAATCAATGGTTCATACAACTATGTGAAAACCAAAAAGAAAAATTAAAAATGGAAAAAGTACTAAATAAAAATTTATCATGTTGCAAAAATAAAATGGCACCACAATTTGGATGCACAACTAAAAAACAAAAATCTAAAAGATATAAAAATTATAGAAAAAAGAAATCTATATATAAATATAAACAACCAAGACGAAGGTATTATATAAAAAACTATAAAATAAAAAGACCATACAGACCAAAAAGAAAGATATCCCAATGTACTTGTTATAATTGTGGAAAGATAGGACACATAGCTAAAGATTGTAAATTACCCAAAAATCCAAAAAGAAAACAAACAGCAGAATTAATTATATATAATGAAAAATATATGCAAATAGAGTACATAGATTATGAATTAAGTGAAAATGATAGTATATATGAAGTATTAGATATAGAAACTGAGAATGAAGAAGAAAATATTAACATAGATAATAATGAAACAGATGAAGAAATATAATGTCTGAAAATGAAATAAAAATAATATCTAAGGAAGAATATCAAGATGAAGAATCATCAGAACAGAAAATTATATTTGATAATACGATATTTGAACAAATAAAAGGAAAAGAATTAGATTTAAGTGTTGAAAAAGTATTAGAAATACCTGTTTTAAGAAATTCGTTTCAAAGACAAAAAGAAGAATACTATGTAGTCAGCCAAAAAGAACATATCATAGATTGCAAATACACAAGAGGAAAAGCATATATACCTATAATAAATAAAAGAATGATAAACAAAGAAATACAAGATATAAAAGCTAAAACACCAATAAAATATGTACATTTAGGAGGAACAGAAATATTAATAAAAGCCTGCTTTAGAGAAGGAATAGATACACCTATAGAAATATATTTAGCAGATGATAGAATTGTACACCCTATAGAAAAAAGCGTAATTAATGCAGTAAAAGGAAACTTGATATATCAAAAATTTAAATTTACAATAAGTGCTAATTATACAGTATCATTAACAGATAAAAACATAGATAGATCATTAGTTCTATATTGGAAAATGTCTGGAATAGAACTAGCACCAGGAAGCAAATTATTTACAGCAAGATGTAAAAATTTATATATATTAACAACAAAGCATAAAATAACAGCAAGAAATAAAATTAATAAAATAAAAATAGAAAATCCTTTTGAAAAAATAATTACTGTAATAGACAATAATGACTATAGCTATAAAGAAATTGATATAGAAGAAGATTTAGAGATAGTAAAAGAAAGATTAAGCACTTCAAGCGTACCAAATACATTGACAAGAGCTACCTCATCAAGGATGAGTACATCTAAAACAAAATATGAAATTCCACAAAGCTTATTAGATAAAGAAGAAATAACACCATATCATTATTTCATAACAGGAATAATAGACCAAAGAAAATATAAAATATTAATAAATACAGGACAAGAAGAAAATTATATAACAAGAGAGTTAGTATTAGAAGAAGAAATTATAAGAACAGGACATACATGCCCTGGACTACCTAGTGAGATAGTAAACACGAATGAAGAAACAACAAAAAAAGAAATAATTATAGGAGGAATACCCTTAATAATACAATTCAAAATATACCAAGGAGATCATAATATTACATTAGGAATAAAATGGTTAGGAAGAGTTAAACCATACAACATAGAAAATGAACAATTAACAATAACTTGTCAAAATAAGAAAATAATTATAAAAAGGACAAAATGATTAATGAAAATATTTATACTTGCAAAAATTATAGTAGAAGGATATTACAACAGATATTATACACCTATGATAGATACAGGAGCAGAAGCGAATATATGTAAATATAATTGCTTACCAGAAGATAAATGGGAAAAATTAAAAACACCTATGGTAGTAACGGGATTTAACAATGAAGGAAGTATGATTAAATATAAAGCAAAAAATATAAAAATATAAATATGGGATAAGATACTAACAATAGAAGAAATGTATAATTTTGAATTTACTACAAAAGATATGTTATTAGGAATGCCATTTCTAGATAGATTTTATCCACATATAATAACAAAAACACATTGGTGGCTTACTACACCATGCGGAAATAAGATAGGAGCAAAAAGAGTAAATAATAAACAACGAAAACCTATGGAATGGATAAAAGGAAGTGAAAAAATAAACCAAGAAATGGAAAATATAAATAATAAATAAATAACACAATTAGAAATTATTATATTTGCTATAGACAAAGTTAAATTAATTAATGAACAACTAGAACAAATATATAGTGAAGACCCATTACGAGGATGGGAAAAATATAAGACAAAAGTAAAAATTGAGTTAATAGATGAAAATAGTATAATAACACAGAAACCATTAAAATATAACTTTGATGATTTAAAAGAATTTAAAATACATATAGATGAATTATTAGCAAATAATTACATACAAAAAAACAATAGTAAACATACAAGTCCAGTATTTATAGTTATAAAAAAATATGAAAACCAAGACAGAATGATAATAAAAATAGTATTTTCAAATTTAGGAAGAAGATACAAGAAAATAGGAAATAATTTATACTTAATGTTAGAAAAAGAAACGGCAAAATTAGAAGATAGTTTAACAGCTATGGTAAGAATAACAAAAGAAAATGAAGAAATAGATAAATCAAGAGAAATTGAAAAAATAAAAACACAAGCAAAACAAGAAGTACAAAATTTAGAAGAAATAAAAAATACAAGAATAAGTGAATTAGAAAAAGAATTAGCTACGTTAAAATTATTATATGAAAATAAACAAAAACAAAAGGATAAAGAGCTAGAATTAACAAATGAAATAAAAAAAATGGAACAGAAACTAAATGAAGATCTAAATGAAGATATTGAAGTAAATGAAATAGACGGAAATGAAAATGACGGAAATGAAAATGACCAACAATCGGAAATAAGTGATATAAGTGAAACATATACAGAAATGAAAAGTATTAATTTTGCACTACTTTTCATACATGTATGCAATGAATGATGTCAAGGGGATTTTACCAGACCTTCGATAGGTCAATTACACCGTGTTACGATCCGAGGAAATCACATATCTTCTAGGGTGTGCTCTCGGATCGTGACATATGGTGATGGTATTTACTTGATATAATCATTATGAACATGGCCTAGTCGGCATTATATAATGAAATATGGTATGATCATGATAATGTATATGAAAAGGTATATAGTGAAGATCACATAATGTGGTGTATATATGATCTTGTATGAGTGTATAACGCTATGATTGAATATGTTGCTTCTCTAGTTGTTAATATATGTGATGATAGGACTAAGGAGAGTTTTCATATAATGATGATGTATCTTGTATTGGTAGACTAGAGGTCCCTGCTTTCTACTTGACTTGTATTGAATGAATGTTCTGATGAATAATCTGAATTGACTTGGTATGCTTAGGTACCATTATCTTGAATGTATGAAAAGGATGAAAGTCTAGGATCAGTAGACCTAAGTTGGTGCCCTTTTAATGAGGCATTTTACATTATATATTGAACCGGTAGACCTAAGAATGGTTCTCTTCTTGATGAGTCTAGAACCCTAAGTAAACGTGAAACATTAATATGAAAGAATGTTAATACAATCCTTGAAGTGAAAGACTAAAATAGTGTCCTTGAGTAGAGTGATGGACTTACAGTAGGTTGGTTGGAACGACATGAAACCATCTCTAAGGAAGTCATATGATATATCCTAATAAACCTTGGATGGCGGCCCTAGTTTACCCATCCTTGGGAGAAAAAGTATTAAGAGTTGGTAGGACTTAGCGATGTTACCTTATCAAATACTAGTATGTGAAAGATTTACTCTATCAGAATGAAGGCAAACCACTGAGTGAATATGCGTGTGTTAGTAGCTCTACTTTATGTGAGAATAGAGTACAAAGGAATCTTTTATATGCCTTAACTGTGTGCCAACATGGGATGATTACTAGTTCTACCTTTTGCAACTGGAACACCTTCCACGGTATGCGGTCTTATGACACCATATACCTAGATCGTGTAGTATATGTCTGTTAATGTCTATTCTCATCATATGGGATATGCACTCCAGTATTGGAGAAAAACTACAACGTGTAAGCAATGGAAAGAGACGTAATGTACAGATAGCACGAGTAGGCGTTGAAGGGTTCTAGGATGAGTTCTGTAACGACCCGTTTAGTCGTTTTGAGCAACAGACATCAATTCTGGAAAAACTGACAGAAGCGACGGACCCCACGACGGAAAATCATGGGCACGACGGACCGTCGCGGGGTCTCGTTTCAAAACACTTAGGGAATCTGAAATTTGGTATTGAAAATCGACTCTCTGAACTTTGTGACGGAATGGCAGGACGGACCGTCACAGGTGTGACGGACCGTCACAGACCCTTGGTGGAAATATTGGGTCTCTGAACTCTGCGACGACCTGCAGGACGGACCGTCGCAGGCACGACGGCCCGTCACAGGTTGCACAAATCCCAGGCAGAGTCGGATTTCTGGTGAAGTTTTAAGGGACGTTTTTGGACTATTCTTTCCTTAATTATAGACTTCGTGGGTTTATATTAATAACTCAAATTCTTGAGGGTTAAAAGAGGTAACCCTAAGTTAATTAGCGGGGTATTATTGCCACCTTTTATTCTTAATTATATACTAATTAGGGTAAAAGAAAGAGGGTTGAATAAGAAAAAGAAGAAAAGAACAGAAAGAGAGGGAGAAACGAACGGGAAAGAGGAGAAACGAGAAGAAGAACAAAGCTTTGGGAACTTGCTTGCTTGATTTCTAATCTTCGGTGGAGGTAGGTTATGGTTTTCATGCTTTCATAGTAAACTCTTAATAGAGAATGATATGTATTGGTAGCATTGTAAACCCTACTATATGCTTAATTATATGTTTGCATGAATATGATTATGTGATTGTGATAAGATAAGCATGATCAAAAATATTGAATCCCAAATCTTGAAAAGAAACTTTAATATACATTATTAATGATGATGCCTTGGTATAGAAGAAGGCTTGATGAATTAAAGTAATGGGATTGAGGATGCCTTGGTATAGAGAAGGCTTGATGATTTATAGAATGATATTAGTGGATCGGAGTGTCACGTTCCGACACATAGATTTAGTGGATCGGAGTGTCACGTTCCGACACATGTAGGGGATCGGAGTGTCACGTTCCGACACATGTAGGGGATCAGAGTGTCACGTTCCGACACATAGATTTAGTGGATCGGAGTGTCATGTTCCGACACATGTAGGGGATCGGAGTGTCACGTTCCGACACATAGAATTAGGGGATCGGAGTATCACGAGCCGACACAAGAGGAGAAAAGATAATGAATCTTGAAAGATGTTAATATACTTAATCTAATGAACATGATTCCCAAATGAGTATGGTATTGGGGCTTGAGTCCTCATGTGTGAATTTGATGGTACTTATTGATGATTATAGTACTTCTTGTTGTTACATGTTGAGTTTTATAGTTGATTTATGATAATACTTGATATATACTGTTCCCTATTTTGAGTTGGCCGATGATATCTACTCAGTACCCGTGTTTGTACTGACCCCTACTTTTATTGTTTTCTTCTTGTTTAATTGTGGAATTCAGCAAACGTGCCGTCATCTTCGACATAACAGTAATTCAAGCCAGTCTTCGTCACACCGGATCTTCAGGGTGAGCTAACACTTCTAGCTTGGACTGGATCTCCTCCGTCACGTCTTGATGCCTTGAACCTCCGGCACGGACTAGCTTCTTATGTATTTTTAGCTTTTAGAATACTCTTAGTTTAGTCATTTGATTGTAGATGTTCTTGTGGTGATGACTTCCAGATTCTGGGGATAATGATAAGTTTTTGAGTTATAGAAGTTGATTATTGATTTTTATTAATGAGTTTAAGTCTTCCGCATTACTTTTGTTGTTATTACATTGAAATGTTAAGGTTTAGATTGGTTGGTTCGCTCATATAGAAGGGTAAGTGTGGGTGCCATTCGCAACCCGGTTTGGGTCGTGACAAACTTGGTATCAGAGAATTAGGTTCGTTGGTCTCATCACACAAGAACTGGTCTAGTAGAGTCTTAAGGAACGGTAGGGGGACGCCTTTACTTTTCCTTGAGAGGCTATAAGACTTCAGGAAAATTTCACTCTTTCATTCTTTCTTTCGTGCTACTACTTGAGTCCAATTGGTATCTAGGCGATACGAATTGGTATCTGACCATCTTCACTCTCTTTCGCAGATGGTTAGAACTAGAGCAACGACTACGCCAACACCAACACTGGCCAGACAAGAAACAATTGAGCCAGCCACTGGGGCTGTGGCTCGAGGAAGAACAGCGGCAAGGGGCCGTGGTAGAGGTCGTGGGAGGACGTCCTCTAGAGGAAGAGGACGAGCACCTAGCCCATCTGATACTAGGGCAGTGACTCCTCCACCGACTGAGGAGGTAATAAGAGAAGGGGAGGATGGGGAAACTGAACAAGTGCAAAATGAGGAAATGCCACCCCAACCTACCCCAGAGATGATCAATCAGGTTCTGGCTTATCTTAGCGGGTTGTCTGATCAGGGCCAGACACCCCCAATGTTCTATGCACCAGCACCTCAAGCTCCGGAGGTACAACATGCGGCTACTATGGCTCCCCGCATGGATGTTCCATTGGAAATAGGCACGTTTCCACGTCTGACTACTGGGCCTATAATGACAAGTGATCAGCATGAACTTTTCAGTAAGTTCTTGAAATTGAAACCTCCAGTCTTCAAGGGTGCTGAATCGGAGGATGCTTATGATTTTCTGGTTGACTGTCACGAGCTACTACACAAGATGGGTATAGTCGAACGGTTTGGTGTTGAGTTCGTGAGTTATCAGTTTCAAGGGAACGCCAAAATGTGGTGGCGGTCACATATTGAGTGTCAACCAATAGAGGATCCACCTATGACTTGGGCCTCGTTCTCTAGCTTGTTTATGGAGAAGTATATCCCCCGGACTTTGAGGGATAGGAAAAGGGATGAGTTCCTGAGCCTAGAGCAAGGTAGGATGTCAGTTAATGCTTATGAGGCTAAGTTCCGTGCACTATCCAGATATGCCACTCAACTCTGTTTCAGTCCTCAAGAGCGGATTTGCCGGTTTGTGAAGGGGTTGAGGTCAGAATTGCGGATTTCGACCTTACAGGTAGCGGCAACGGCAAAATCCTTCCAAGAAGTGGTAGACTTTGTGATAGAAGTGAAAGGAGTGAAGCCAGACGACTTCACCACAACATCGACATCAAAAAGGCTTCGAAAGGGAGGTGAGTTTAATGGTTCTTACACTAGAGGACAGGGTTCGGGAAGTTACTCAATCCGACCAATTCAGTCTTCACTACAGACTGAAGTTGGGGGACCACCTCAGACCGGTCAACACTTCTCCGAGGGGCCTATGATTGACTCCAGAGAATGTTATGGATGTGGGGGGATTGGATATATTAGGAAAAATTGTCCCAGACAAGGTTATAGACCCCCAATAGCTAGAGGTAGATGTGGTCATGGTAGAGGCCGTTATTCTGGAGGACGTGGTGGTCGAGGTAATGGTGGTCACCAAAACGGCAGAGGTAATGGGCAAAATGGGGCCACTACATCACAACATGGTAGGGGCAATGGACAGAAAAATGATAGGGCCCATTGTTACGCTTTCCCTGGGCGGTCTGAAGCAAAGGCATCTGATGCTGTCATCACAGGTAATCTTCTGATTTGTGATATCATGGCTTCTGTATTGTTTGATCCTGGATCCACGTTTTCTTATGTATCTTCCTCATTTGCTAATGGTCTAAATTTACATCGTAAATTACTTGATATGCCTATCTGTGTCTCTACTCCGGTGGGTGAGTCTGTGGTAGTTGAAAAGGTATATAGGTCTTGTTTGGTAAACTTTGTGGGGAGCAACACTTATGTAGATTTGGTTATCTTAGAAATGGATGATTTTGACGTGATTCTGGGTATGACTTGGCTTTCTCCGCAATTTGCAATCTTGGATTGTAATGCTAAAACGGTGACGTTAGCCAAGCCTGGGACAGACCCGTTAGTGTGGGAGGGTGACTACACTTCCAATCCGGTCCGCATCGTCTCCTTTCTTCGTGCTAAGAAAATGATTAGTAAAGGGTGTTTAGCTTTCTTGGCACATCTCAAGGATGACACTACCCAAGTACCTTCGATTGAGTCGGTTTCAGTAGTTCGTGAGTTTCTGGATGTGTTCCCTGCAAATCTTCCTGGTATGCCACCGGATAGGGATATTGACTTCTGTATTAATCTTGAATCCGGTACTCGCCCCATTTCTATACCCCCTTATAGAATGGCTCCCGCGGAGTTAAGAGAGTTAAAAGCACAACTTCAAGAGTTATTGAACAAAGGCTTCATTAGACCAAGTGCATCTCCTTGGGGTGCTCCGGTTTTGTTTGTAAAGAAAAAGGATGGGAGTTTTCGGATGTGCATATATTACAGACAACTGAATAAAGTAACTATTAAGAACAAGTACCCTCTTCCCCGCATTGATGATTTGTTCGATCAGTTACAAGGTGCTTGTGTCTTCTCTAAGATTGACTTGAGATCCGGTTATCATCAATTGAAAATACGGGCAACGGATGTGCCAAAGACTGCTTTTCGAACGAGGTATGGGCATTACGAATTTGTAGTGATGTCCTTTGGTCTTACGAATGCCCCTGCTGCGTTCATGAGCTTGATGAACGGGATTTTTAAGCCATATTTAGACCTCTTCGTGATCGTATTTATTGATGATATATTGGTATACTCAAAGAGCAAGAAGGAACATGGAGAGCATTTGAGAATGGTATTGGAAATGTTGAGGGAGAAAAAGCTTTATGCCAAGTTCTCTAAGTGTGAGTTTTGGCTAGATGCGGTGTCCTTCTTGGGGCACGTTGTTTCTAAGGATGGAGTGATGGTGGATCCTTCTAAGATTGAGACAGTGAAGAATTGGGTAAGACCCACTAATGTGTCAGAAATAAGGAGCTTTGTTGGGTTAGCTAGCTACTACCGCCGATTTGTCAAGGGATTCTCTTCTATTGCTTCCCAATTGACGAACTTGACTAAGCAGAATGTCCCATTTGTATGGTCGGATGAATGTGAGGAAAGCTTTCAGAAGCTCAAGACTTTGTTGACTACCGCACCTATCCTTACCTTGCCAGTAGAGGGTAAGAACTTCATTGTTTATTGTGATGCATCCTATTCTTGTTTGGGTGCAGTACTAATGCAAGAGAAGAGTGTGATTGCTTATGCTTCAAGACAATTAATAGTGCATGAACGTAACTATCCCACTCATGATTTGGAATTGGCCGCGGTAGTGTTTGCATTAAAACAATGGAGACACTATTTATATGGGGTTAAGTGTGAGATCTATACGGATCATCGTAGCCTACAGTATGTCTTTACTCTGAAAGATTTGAACTTAAGATAGAGGAGATGGATGGAGTTACTAAAGGACTACGATATCACTATCTTGTATCATCCGGGGAAGGCGAATGTTGTAGCGGATGCTTTAAGTAGGAAGGCGGAAAGCATGGGAAGTCTAGCTCACTTGCAAGCTTCTAGACGCCCATTGGCTAGAGAGGTTCAAACTCTAGCTAATGACTTGATGAGATTAGAAGTAAATGAGAAGGGACGATTGTTGGCTTCGGTGGAGGCAAAATCTTCCTTTCTTGACAAAATTAAGGGAAGACAGTTCGATGATGAGAAACTATGCAGAATCCAAGATAAGGTATTGCGAGGAGAGGCTAAGGAAGCACAAATCGATGAGGAAGGTCTTTTGAGAATCAAGGGAAGGGTATGTGTACTCCGCGTCGATGATTTGATCAATACTATTCTGACAGAGGCTCATAGTTCAAGGTATTCTATACATTCGGGCGCAACCAAGATGTATTGTGACCTAAAGCAACACTTTTGGTGGAGTAGAATGAAGCGTGACATTGTGGATTTTATTGCCAAATGTCCAAACTCTCAACAAGTAAAGTATGAACACCAAAGGCCCGGAGGAACGCTTCAGAGAATGCCCATTCCGGAATGGAAGTGGGAAAGAATTGCAATGGATTTTGTGGTTGGTCTTCCGAAGACAATGGGTAAGTATTACTCCATTTGGGTGATTGTTGATAGGTTAACTAAATCTGCTCGTTTCATTCCGGTCAAGGTGACTTACAATGTAGAAAAGTTAGCCAAACTTTACATCTCGGAAGTGGTGCGATTGCATGGGGTTCCACTATCCATCATATCAGATAGAGGTACGCAGTTTACTTCTAAGTTTTGGAAAATATTGCATGCAGTATTGGGTACTAGGTTGGACCTTAGTACTGCGTTCCATCCCCAGACCGATGGTCAATCTGAGCAAACGATTCAAGTGTTGGAGGATATGCTTCGTGCGTGTGTGATAGAGTTTGGTGGTCATTGGGATAGCTTCTTACCCTTAGCGGAGTTTTCATACAATAATAGCTATCACTCAAGCATTGATATGGCCCCATTCGAAGCCTTGTATGGTAGGAGATGTAGGTCTCCCATTGGTTGATTTTATGCATTTGAGGTTAGGCCTTGGGGTACTGACCTTTTGAGGGATTCGATGGAAAAAGTGAAGTCTATTCAAGAAAAGCTTCTAGCGGCGCAAAGTAGACAAAAAGAATATGCAGATCGAAAGGTTAGAGACTTAGAGTTCATGGAGGGTGAACAAGTCTTGTTGAAAGTTTCACCCATGAAAGGGGTGATGCGGTTTGGAAAAAGGGGTAAACTAAGTCCAAGGTACATTGGACCATTTGAAGTACTTAAGCGAGTGGGGGAGCTGGCTTATGAGTTAGCCTTGCCTCCAGGGCTGTCCGGAGTACATCCGGTATTCCATGTGTCGATGTTGAAAAGATACCATGGGGATGGAAACTACATTATCCGTTGGGATTCAGTTTTGCTTGATGAGAACTTGTCTTATGAGGAGGAGCCTGTTGCTATTTTAGATAGAGAAGTTCGCAAGTTTAGGTCAAGAGAGATTGCATCCATCAAGGTGCGATGGAAGAATCGACCGGTTGAAGAAGCCACTTGGGAGAAGGAGGCGGATATGCGAGAAAGATACCCACATCTGTTTAAAGATTCAGGTACTCCTTTTCGCCCTTGTTTTCCTTCTTTTGATCGTTCGAGGTCGAACGATGGGTAAATTGGTAACTAATGTAACGACCCGTTTAGTCGTTTTGAGCAACAGACTTCAATTCTGGAAAAACTGGCAGAAGCGATGGACCCCACGACGGAACGTCATGGGCACGACGGACCGTCGCGGGGTCTCGTTTCAAAACACTTAGGGAATCTGAAATTGGGTACTGAAAATCGACTCTCTAAACTTTGTGACGGAATGGCAGGACGGACCGTCACAGGTGTGACGGACCGTCACAGACCCTTGGTGGAAATATTGGGTCTCTGAACTCTGCGACGACCTGCAGGACGGACCGTCGCAGGCACGACGGCCCGTCACAGGTTGCGTAAATCCCAGGCAGAGTCGGATTTCTGGTGAAGTTTTAAGAGACGTTTTTGGACTATTCTTTCCTTAATTATAGACTTCGTGGGTTTATATTAATAACTCAAATTCTTGAGGGTTAAAAGAGGTAACCCAAAGTTAATTAGCGGTGTATTATTGCCACCTTTTATTCTTAATTATATACTAATTAGGGTAAAAGAAAGAGGGTTGAATAAGAAAAAGAAGAAAAGAACAGAAAGAGAGGGAGAAACGAACGGGAAAGAGGAGAAACGAGAAGAAGAACAAAGCTTTGGGAACTTGCTTGCTTGATTTCTAATCTTCGGTGGAGGTAGGTTATGGTTTTCATGCTTTCATAGTAAACTCTTAATAGAGAATGATATGTATTGGTAGCATTGTAAACCCTACTATATGCTTAATTGTATGTTTGCATGAATATGATTATGTGATTGTGATAAGATAAGCATGATCAAAAATATTGAATCCCAAATCTTGAAAAGAAACTTTAATATACATTATTAATGATGATGCCTTGGTATAGAAGAAGGCTTGATGAATTAAAGTAATGGGATTGAGGATGCCTTTGTATAGAGAAGGCTTGATGATTTACAGAATGATATTAGTGGATCAGAGTGTCACGTTCCGACACATAGATTTAGTGGATCGGAGTATCACGTTCCGACACATAGATTTAGTGGATCAGAGTGTCACGTTTCGACACATGTAGGGGATCGGAGTGTCACGTTCCGACACATGTAGGGGATCGGAGTGTCACGTTCCGACACATAGATTTAGTGGATCGGAGTGTCACGTTCCGACACATGTAGGGGATCGGAGTGTCACGTTCCGACATATGTAGGGGATCGGAGTGTCACGTTCCGACACATAGAATTAGGGGATCGGAGTGTCACGAACCGACACAAGAGGAGGAAAGATAATGAATCTTGAAAGATGTTAATATACTCAATCTAACGAACATGATTCCCAAATGAGTATGGTATTGGGGCTTGAGTCCTCATGTGTGAATTTGATGGTACTTATTGATGATTATAATACTTCTTGTTGTTACATGTTGAGTTTTATAGTTGATTTATGATAATACTTGATATATACTATTCCCTATTTTGAGTTGGCCGATGATATCTACTCAGTACCCGTGTTTGTACTGACCCCTACTTTTATTGTTTTCTTCTTGTTTAATTGTGGAATGCAGCAAACGTGCCGTCATCTTCGACTCAACAGTAATTCAAGCCAGTCTTCGTCACACCGGATCTTCAGGGTGAGCTAACACTTCTAGCTTGGACTGGATCTCCTCCGTCACGTCTTGATGCCTTGAACCTCCGGCACGGACTAGCTTCTTATGTATTTTTAGCTTTTAGAATACTCTTAGTTTAGTCATTTGATTGTAGATGTTCTTGTGGTGATGACTTCCAGATTCTGGGGATAATGATAAGTTTTTGAGTTATAGAAGTTGATTATTGATTTTTATTAATGAGTTTAAGTCTTCCGCATTACTTTTGTTGTTATTACATTAAAATGTTAAGGTTTAGATTGGTTGGTTCGCTCACATAGGAGGGTAAGTGTGGGTGCCAGTCGCAACCCGGTTTGGGTCGTGACAAGTTCCCTCGGTCCTCCAAGACCATTATGTGAAGTCCTCTAAATTCTTAATTTTCTCTTAGATGGATTTTGTTCTTAATAACAACTTAAGTTAATGCATGTTGAATAAAAAGTTTCTTCTCTAGGGTAGCTTCGAGGATTTTTTCGGTAGGCTTGAAGAGGGTGTATGGACAGCCTCTTCATGTAATCCTTAGAAGAGTCTTAGACTAACCTTAGGTAGGGAGTATAATGATGAAAAGGGAATAATCTTACTTTGGGAAGTCTTGAGGATCACTTTGGTGTGTGTGAAGGGGTTGTATGGGTGGTCGTTTCATATGTTACTTAGGTGAGTCTCAAGATAACCTTTGGCAGGAGGTCTATATGTTTATATGGTTTGTATGTGATGATAATTGTATATTGTGGATCGTTTGATTATATTTATGTGTAAATGTTGACTTGAATATCATGCTTATACTTGTTTTATGAGGAATTTATCAAAAGAGCATAAAAGAATACGTTAAAGTAAAAGTCCATTTTTGCATAGTTTTATAGCATGTCACTATACATAGTGCATTCAATATGCTAATTCCATATGTTTACTATTTCTAAAGTGTAGGTGGAAAGTGAGAATATTCAGTTGAACCCTTGGAATAATAGCATTCTCTCAAGATCGGTATGTCCTCATATATTCGAGGATATGACTAGTTTAGTTTCCTTTTTCAAAGACTTTGTAATAGAGTACAGTTTCTTCTGAAATTGATGTAAGGGTCGTGACAATATAATATTATATATGTCTAAGATGTCTTTTGACTAGACTTAGTTTTGTTATATTTTATAAATTGTTTGACTATTGTGATGAAAAGTTTTAATTCCACAATAGTTTTCATATATATGCGATGAAACATGTCTACGGGCTTGTACAAGACCTCCGAGAGGTCGAATACTCCGTGTATCATCTAGGGGGGTGCTCCCCATTCGTGACAATAAAGTGGAGGTTTTCTAACCAAAACTAAATGTTTTTTAATGATAAGTTGAAACACCCCACAGAATTATACCTAGATATTGTCTAATGGAATAATGTAGGTGAAACTAGATCCTCACATGTGATTTTATAGTTGAAACCTTGTGTAAATGAGATAAAATGGTTATTCAATCTAGGTTGAAGAGCTTGGAGGTCAAACATTAAGAAATGACATTAACGCCCGCATACTAGTAAATAGAACTAGTGTATTGTAGGGTTGTGTATTGGACTTTTGGAGTGTCATATGAGGTTAAAATCAAGATAAATGGTTCATATACTTATATGACATAATTACGGGTTAGAATTCTGGATACAACCCCCAAGGACCACCCAAGGGGTCCTTAAGGAGGACCCAAAAATTGGCTAAAATATTGTCAAACCATCTTGTTTCACATACCCAATTTATGGCAAGTAGATCAATCTACAGCCCATAGGTCATGGGCGTGGATCAGGCCTCCAAATGGTGAGTTTCAGGTCCATACCACGGAAAGTAGTATAATCTATAGTCTGTAGATGGATAATTCGTAGCTTCTTTCAGTTTTCAAATTTTTTTTTTAAGTTAGAAGTTAGGGGTTGGATTATTTATTAATAACGGGTTAATGTAGGTCTGTTAATATGTTACTAAGCCACCTATATAAGCCTAAATAAACCCTAAACAAATAATTCTAACTAACTCACCAAAATGAATGAAGGAGGAGTAGGAGAAGAAGAAGAAGAAGAAGAAGAAGAAGAAGAAGAAGAAGACGAAGAAGAAGACATGTTTGAACTAAGACTTGTTTGAGAAAAAACTCATAGTGCTCAATGCATAATGAAATAAGACTTACTTAATGAAGTAACTCAAAGTGTTCAAGAGTGTAGATTAAACTAGAGATACTAAAACTGGTATCGTATAGTGTTCATGAGTATAGGTGGATTTATACATGCTTAAGATAGTATCTCAGAGGGTCCATGTGAACAAGGACTTAGACATACTCAAAGAAGTATCTCCTAGGGTTCAACTTAGTATTGAACTAACGTGTTCTTGAGAGAGAGTACCTCACAGGGATATAATGATAATGAGAAAAATAGGCTCCAACCCAAGAAAAAATAGCAATAGGACCTAAAAGTTACGTAGCATGATTATTCTTATTGGATGGTATGAGTGCATTGAATAAAGTATGAATTAGGATCACTAAGAGAATCCTTGAAATAGGATAAGACTAGAGTGTCCTTTCCTAGTCATAGTTTACTAAAAGTATGAGATTCCCTTAATTTGAGAGTTAAGATTTTTGTAAGACCAAAAGAAGGGTGATTATGACTAACATTATTTCAAGGATATGCTTAGTGTGAAGGGTAGTATGTGATGCGACTTGAGGTTCCTTAGAAGTATGGTGTCCTAATTATATAAAGGCTTATGAATTAACCATGCACGTAGACTATCATGAAGATGATAAAAAAGTGTTACTTGATTAACTAGTTTTATGAGATGCTATTCTTAATTTGCACTTGTATGCTTTTGAAGTTATTTTAGAATGGTGTTATCATGATATTGATGACCAAGGGTCAATTATGTTGATATGATTACGACTTTTCTCATATTCTCAACAACTATGTCTTTATGTTCATGTGAAGCTTATGTTGGAGACTATGCTATGATCATTATGATTATGTTACAAAAATGTTATTATCTCTTATGCTTATGCCATATGTTGACTAACTATTTGAGCTGCTCTTTTGATGTCGTGCTAGCTTTCATATAGTACTTATGTACTAATGCATATGCCCACATTTCAAACCAAATGTCGGGTTGGAACTTCGAGTTGCTATTGGAGTCTAGAGTTTTAAGGATTTAGAAGATTGAAGATATTGGTGAGTTCTCATTGCTTGAAGGATAACATCCACATACCTTTATGTCATTTACTTTTATGTTCAGGACTTTGTATGGGCTGCATCCCAAAGATTAATATTCATGTCAAGTTAGATGGTTTGAGACCCAAGAGTTACAAAAGAATTTTGTTGGTAGTTCATGAAAATGAGTTCGATTCTATATCTTAAATATTTAAATTCTTCCATATTATCTCATTTCTTATGTTATGAATAGATAAGGGCTTGTATGAGACACCTTTGTGGTAAAGTACACCATGTTACGACTTGGGGGTTCTCTCAGGTTATGACATAAATCATACTATTACCATTATTCATGTAGTGTCTTTTAATTGATTTCATCTATAGTTTATATATTATGTTTCAGTTATAGACCTAGTTTGTTGTTGTTATTATTTCAGTTATATTAGTGGTCCAATTTTAAAACAAAAACCCATTTAAATAAACCTACCACCCGGTTTTTGTTGTTTGTTCATCGAAACACTAACTTGCATTAGAACTAAAAAATTACTACTAAAAATTATCCTTATTTGAACTATTTTGTGAATTTTGACCTCTAGTTGTTTGGTTTTGTAAGGACCCAAAAATAAATTACATTCAAATAGAGACTAAAGTGTGGTCCCATGATCTTATGAGGTCCTAAAATGGTCAAATATAGTGTTTAAGTTTTGAGGTGAAACGTATAAAATTGTCAGGTCACGTTTGAAAGTTAGCCTTGAGACGTGCTAGCATGCCTTAGAATGTTTCATGAGGTTACAGATAGTGTTTTGAGCAAAAATTGATAGGGAGAGTTCCTAAAATCTATGTGGACGTATTTAGGGTGAAAACGTCCGAGAACACTCCCAAAGGACCCACCTAAGGGTCCTTGAAGAGGACACAAATTTAAAGAAAGGTTGTTGAAACCAGTCCCAACCAACGAGCGACATCAATAGACTGTAGGTCCATCGACATCTTGCTGGTGAGGGGTGTTGGTTGATACTTAGTATCTTGAGATTAAGCCTCAAAGTAGGAGTCTCTAACAAAGACGACGGCTTGACATCACGTCCTGTCGTGTGGTCGACGCCCAGTAGGTAGCTTCTGTCGATGGGTCTGCAACTTTCTTGCAGCTTACTATAAAAGTTGAAGGGTGAATTTGGAAATCAACCCACGTCAAAATAATTATTTTGGTGATTTTTTTAGGTTGTTTTAGGCACTATATTAGTATTAAAACAATAAAATACTCCCATAGACTCTACACTCCAAATTAAAACCTCTCTCACAATAGAACTCTCAAGAATACCATTGAAGAAGAAGAGAAGTTTTGGACGACCGCTTAGGACGAATTAAACAAGGGTTCAAGATGTGATTAATGCTCTAATCTAAGTTTGTGAAGCTTATTAATTCATTGATTCTTCTATCCATGAGTCCCCCTTACTTTCCCTTGAAGTGTGAAATCAAAGAACCCCAATCTAGAAAGGGTTCTGATTGCATTGTGGGTAAGGTGTGTTTATGATCCCAATATAGTGGGTCACATTCACTTATCTTCATGTGATGATTGTGTACTGCTTTTTTGAAGTTTTCATGGTGATTTATATTAATTTAACTTGAAGGTGATTATGGTGATCTTAGGCCATTAGAGGCAAGATGAAGGTTTATGTTGATCTTCTTAGTTCAATTGTATTTTATACAATTTGGTAATGATTGAATCAACTAGATATGAATTGAAATAGGTCTAATTTATTAAGAATGATCTTGCCCTAGGTAGTTGTAGTTGAACCTATGTGATCATACATCATTAGAATTTCCTTCTAATGATCTAATTGAATTGATTAGCATGTAATTGATAATAAATTACGAGGGTCTAAATGTAGTAGTCGTTTGTAGGGCTTATGTCCATTTTGTTATGTATTTTGGGGTAAAGTCATCATAATGGTGATTGTGCTGATGTTTCATATCTCCTCTACACTAGACATGAACATGATTAGGAGAAGCAAGTTCTCAATAAGATGAACCTTAAGTTGACTTAAGAACATAAAACGAATCAATGCATGGTAGACTAATATTAGCTTGAAAATGAGTTGTGTGGTCACTTATTGTATAGTTGACTTGGTGAGACAACACCAAGGGCATGGTATATTTAGTTGAAATACTCATGATAGCTTGAGATATTAAGATCTCACGGATACCTTGAGATGGTAAATCTCAAGGAGGCTTGCGTTGAAATACTCAAGGTAGGTTGAGATGTTGAATCTCACGGAAGCTTGAATTAAATTACTCATGGTGGATTGAGGTGATGAATTTCATGGTAGCTTGAGATGGAGGAAGTAATCATTCTCATGTTTAGTTTGGTAATGTGTTGCAAGGATGCTTGATCATGGTAGCTTGGGAATGGTGGTTCTCGTGTTAGCTTGAGATGGAGGAAGCATGCTCTCCCATGATTATCTTGGTCTTGTGTTGTAGTATACTTAATCATGTTAGGTTTACTTTGTTAGGCAAAACCAATTTGATGGTAACTTTAGGGGAAAGGTCTATACTTTCCTAATGGTAGCTTGATTTACCTGTAAGGTGTATATCATGGAATAACTTGAGATCAGTTTCTCATGGTAGATTAGGGTTGAGGATTCATGCTCTCCTATGATTTTCTTGCATCTACATGATTGGTTGCATGGTGGTTAGGATAGTTGTATCCTTTCTTTAGTTAGCTTGGTTAGTATGTTAAGATACTTTCCATGGTAGTACGTCTATTATGGTAGTTTTTTTAGCTTAATAGACAGGGTTGCAAGATAAGTTATCTTGGATTAGGTTAGTATAGACGAGTACTTAGTGTGGATGGTAGTATGGGATGATATCCATACATGGCATAAGTATGACTTGAAGATACCTATGACATAACCACTACATGTTGTATGTTTAGCTAGAGTAGTGCTATATTTGCCTTCTATGATATGATTGACTTAAGATGATAGTTAGTTGTCAATATGAAGTAGGTCTATTAGATGACTCCAAAAATGACATGAAACAAGATAGGGTGACTTCAAGATATGCTTAGAGTGTGCGGAAGTATGGGATGATTCACATGAATTGCAAACGTATGTTTGGGGTGGCCTAGGGGCATAATGCTCATATGACATGATGAACTTAGTTATTAATTATGAAAGTGGACTATGATCAAGAATGACCAAAGAGATATACTTAGATTTGGTAGTAGTATGGAAGGTTTCTTTAGCCTTGCACTAGTATACTTGGAGGTGGCTTGTGAGGTAGCTCATTTGAGTAAAAGGATAATGATTTAAGTATGAACTCTTTTATGACTTTATGATGCTTTATTGTTCTTATGTCATTCATGCAATGCTTATGTCTTTATCTCTTATGATTATGTCTATTGTTCATTAACCCTTTGAGATATCTTATGATGGTATGATAGTTTCCATACTTAGTACATGGCGTACTAACACATATTGCCTACATGTTGTCCATGTAGGTTCTTTAGGATATTGAGTTTATTTCAAGGGTAGAGTTCCAAGGCGTGCAAGGAAAGAAGATTGGTGAGTCCTCACAGCGTATGAGGACATAACTACTATGTTGTTTTTTATGTTCTTTCATGTTTAGACTTTTATGGGTTGTGACCCAAGACTATTGTACTCATGATGTCATAGATGGTTTTTGAGACATATGTTAGACATTTAATGAAATGACTTCCGCATTATGTTTTGAAGTAAAAGTTTCAATTCCGTGTACTTCTCATAAATATGCAATGAATGATGTTCAAGGGCTTGTAAAAGACCTCCGAGAGGTCAAGTACGTTGTGTTGCGATTCGAGAATGTTATATCTTCTAGGGTATACTCTCGGGTCGTGACAAGTTTTTAAACTAAAAATAAATATTAAGTCGAGTAAGTCAGAAAATAAGGTGACTAAATTTATATAACTTGGGTTAAAGAAAAATAAGACCAGTAATAACATGACATGTGAAATTTGTATAATTTTAAAGTATTGACTTGTTAGTCATGTGATATGCCCTAGCCAAAAATATAATTATACGCGTATTCTAATTAAATAGATGGATGACGAATATATTGAACCTTTTTCTGATAATCTAAGTGCATTTTTGATCCTTTTCTAGATAAACTAACATCTCTATGAAGTCTATCAATAGAGAAATTTTCGTCGAAGACAAAGTAGATTCCGTAATTAGGTTTGATTTTAACAAAAGATTACTTGCCTTAAAGAAGAAACAATAACTTGTACTTCTAATCGAAACATTGGGTAAATCTTTCAACAAAAAAAATATGAATTATAGGTGACATAGACATGAATAGAAATTCATACATTTAAACTTATTAATTTTATATCAAGATTAAGCTAAATAAAACGATGCATCAAAATAAATTTCTATATCAACATGAACAATCCATTTGTTTGCACACGATTTCAATTGGACTTCAAAATTAAAGAGAAATATTGATAATCTACCAGTTACGTATAAAAGTAAATAACAATAAATGTAAAAGTACTAATTACAGAAATCTAGTGATCTTTGTGAATGTATAAGCTAAGGATGAGATCTTTCCTTTTGTTATCTTTTTATATATTAAAAATGCTTTGTGGACCTCTGGGATTCCACTTATCTCTTCACCTGTATATGTATAGACTATATTTAATAATCCATAGTTATAACAAGTTTTAACTAGGTTTGGATTAGTTTTTGGTTGTGCAATTAACTTATTATAGCCTTGTAGTTTTTGAGTTAGGTAGTCTTGGGTTTTTTCTAATGTTGTGGTAGATTTGGGTTTTTGATTTAAAAAGTTTTGTATTTTGTATAGATTTCAATATATGTTCGGGATATATGGTTGTATGTTTTCTTCTCTTTATGCAGGCTAGTTGCATAGGTAGATGTTTGTGGGGTTGAAGCATCTACTATCTGTATCTTTGGAGTAAATGGTTTGGTAAATATGCTATTTAGGTTTATGTTTTTCGGTGTAGGTTTCTCCATAGCTTTTTTGCTTGTACCTGCAGCATCAGTAATGTCATGGGTTTTAAGGAGTTTCCCAACGTCTCCTTTTAGCTCTGGCTGTTTTTCGTCTGCCGAACGACGTAGCTCCACATTTTTATAGTCATGCTGCTGACTTGTAGAATAATGTTTTAGTGAAAAATGAAAATAATAAAAATGGAAACATACCTATTAGACGATAATGTTGATTATAACATATTACTACTCTATATACTAAAAAATTTGAATACTGATATAAAAAGAGAAATTTAAAATAAATTATTAACATATGAGATAATAGAAATAACAACCCAAGGTTGGACTGAGTTAACCATACAAAGTATACAAGATGAACTTTATTATGATATGTATGATTTATATGATGATTTAGATATTGGAGATTAAATATGACTGAATATTGGCTAAGGCGATATGGTAGGAATTACAGGTTAAAAAAGATTAGATATCCAGAAAAATTAAGTAAGCTTTTTAAAATATTATATAAAAAGTTATGATGAATAAAAATAAAAATACTAAAATAAAAAGAACTAAGATAGATAAAAAGGTAAGAAAAATATGGAAAAAATTAAGATCTTTATATATAGAATATGAACTATCACAACTAGTCAAAAAAGATAATGATAGAAAAGATCAATTGATAAACATAATTTTAAAAATAGAATATAAATATGTCTGCTATTTGAAAAACAGTATGAACAGAGAAATCTATAAACAACAATTAATAGAAGAAATAATGGAAATAATGGTTGGAAAAGAACAAGAATTACAACATAGAAAAAGAAGATTAGAAGAAAACATATTAGCAGGAGTATGTAATAAATCACTATTAGCACAAAGAAAAGATATATCCATGTTAAAATTAGAATTAGATTGTCTTGAATATGAGTTACAGCATAAAATAATGCATAGACTATAATGAATAAAG
The DNA here is from genome assembly GCF_036512215.1 of Solanum lycopersicum. Lineage (NCBI taxonomy): Eukaryota > Viridiplantae > Streptophyta > Magnoliopsida > Solanales > Solanaceae > Solanum > Solanum lycopersicum. The sequence continues at coordinate 14,739,145 of NC_090807.1, forward strand.
AAGAATTTGCAGTAGACGAAAAAAATATATGAAAATCAAGACGGAATGATAATAAAAATAATATTTTCAAATCTAGGAAGAAGATATAAAAAAATAAGAAATAATTTTTACTTAATGATAGAAAAAGAAACGGCAAAATTAGAAGATAGTTTAACAGCTATGGTAAGAATAACAAAAGAAAATGAAGAAATAGATAAATCAAGAGAAATTGAAAAAATAAAAACACAAGCAAAACAAGAAGTACAAAATTTAGAAGAAATAAAAAATACAAGAATAAGTGAATTAGAAAAAGAATTAGCTAGGTTAAAATTATTATATGAAAATTAACAAAAACAAAAGGATAAAGAGTAAGAATTAACAAATGAAATAAAACAAATGGAACAGAAACTAAATGAAAATCTAAAAGATCTAAATGAAGATATTGAAGTAAATGAAATAGACGGAAATGAAAATTACCAACAACCGGAAATAAGTGATATAAGTGAAACATATACAAAAATTCTAGAACAGATAAATAAACCAAAAAAATTAGAAATAAACACAGGAGATATGAATAGACCTAGTACGTCAAGAGTAAAAACCCCAGATAATAGTCCCAGAAATAGCCCTAGAAGTAGTCCTAGGCGGACACCACCAACTTATTATACAGAAAGTTATCAACAATCAGATAGAAATAATGCAATATGGAACAGTAGATTAAATAAGAATTGGATACCGAAACCAATAAGTGAACAATATAATTTCTTAGAATTAGATTGCGTCACAGACATAAATAAAGCAATATTACTATGGAAAGGAAATATATCCAAGCAGTTAATAGATAATAAAATAGAAACAACAAAAACACCAAGATATATAGAAAGAACATTCGTAGGAACGGCAAAATTATGGATAGAAAATCTACCCCAGAAAGTTTAGAAGTACTTAGAAATGATAAGAAAATGGATGGATCCCCATCAGCAACAAATATAGATATACTAGATAAATATGAATCAGCAATAAGAAATGAATTTGGAGGCATGACTACAGATATAAGAGAACAAAATAGAGAAAAAATAATAAATAGACAACTTATGACAAAATTAGCTATATGTAAAATGTGTTACTTAGAAGAATATACTTGCGCATTTAAAGAATATTATTACAAAGCTAAATACAATTTAGACGAAGCAAAAGAAATAAGAAAATAATATTATACAAAATTACCAGAACCATTTAGTACAAACGTAATAAAGGATTGGGATAATGAAGGAATGATAGATACTTTAGCATCTAGAATAAAATTTTTAAATCAATGGTTCATACAACTATGTGAAAACCAAAAAGAAAAATTAAAAATGGAAAAAGTATTAAATAAAAATTTATCATGTTGTAAAAATAAAATGGCACCACAATTTGGATGCACAACTAAAAAACAAAAATCTAAAAGATATAAAAATTATAGAAAAAACAAAACTATATATAAATATAAACAACCAAGACGAAGGTATTATGTAAAAAATCATAAAATAAAAAGACCATACAGACCAAAAAGAAAAATATCCCAATGTACTTGTTATAATTGTGGAAAGATAGGACACATAGCTAAAGATTGTAAATTACCCAAAAATCCAAAAAGAAAACAAGTAGCAGAATTAATTATAGACAATGAAAAATACATGCAAATAGAGTACATAGATTATGAATTAAGTGAAAATGATAGTATATATGAAGTATCAGACATAGAAACTGAGAATGAAGAAGAAAATATTAACATAGATAATAACGAAACAGATGAAGAAATATAATGTCTGAAAATGAAATGATCCTAAAGTATCTATCATTCCTTCATTATCCCAATCCTTTATTACGTTTGTACTAAATGGTTCTGGTAATTTTGTATAATATTGTTTTCTTATTTCTTTTGCTTCGTCTAAATTGTATTTAGCTTTGTAATAATATTCTTTAAATGCGCAAATATATTCTTCTAAGTAACACATTTTACATATTGCTAATTTTGTCATAAGTTGTCTATTTATTATTTTTTCTCTATTTTGTTCTCTTATATCTGTAGTCATGCCTCCAAATTCGTTTCTTATTGCTGATTCATATTTATCTAGTATATCTATATTTGTTGCTGATGGGGATCCATCCATTTTCTTATCATTTCTAAGTACTTCTAAACTTTCTGGGGGTAGATTTTCTATCCATAATTTTGCCGTTCCTACGAATGTTCTTTCTATATATCTTGGTGTTTTTGTTGTTTCTATTTTATTATCTATTAACTGCTTGGATATATTTCCTGTCCATAGTAATATTGCTTTATTTATGTCTGTGACGCAATCTAATTCTAAGAAATTATATTGTTCACTTATTGGTTTCCAATTCTTATTTAATCTACTGTTCCATATTGCATTATTTCTATCTGATTGTTGATAACTTTCTGTATAATAAGTTGGTGGTGTCTGTCTAGGACTACTTCTAGGGCTATTTCTGGGACTATTATCTGGGGTTTTTACTCTTGACGTACTAGGTCTATTCATATCTCCTGTGTTTATTTCTAATTTTTTTGGTTTATTTATCTGTTCTAGAATTTCTATTATCTCATATGTTAATAATTTATTTTAAATTTCTCTTTTTATATCAGTATTCAAATTTTTTAGTATATAGAGTAGTAATATGTTATAATCAACATTATCGTCTAATAGGTATGTTTCCATTTTTATTATTTTCATTTTTCACTAAAACATTATTCCTTCCAACCTCTTAATAAATTATACTTGCTTATTATGCAAAAATAATAATTTAATAATCATCTCGTCTGGTCACTACTACAGCTTTCTTCTTTGATTAGTTACCCTAACAGCGCCTCAACTTTGTTTACTCCCCTAAACGGCCTTCTCTGCCTACCGGTTTCAACCTTAGGATGAAATAGTCTGGGCATACTTATTCGAAGAATATTTCTGTAGCAAACTTTCTAAAGATGGTTATTATAACATTATTCAAACATGATAAACAATTATAATTAACAAGAGATTTTCAGGAATAAATTAATTTAGCCACTCATAAATATAAAATGGTATACCTGTTTTTGTAGATCATCTGTCATAGTTGATTTGTTTTCCATAATTATTTAATTATCTAGCTCTGATACAAATGGAGGGGTGGAAGCGGTTTTGTTATTTTAGAGTAGAGAGAAGATTGTTGGAAGAAGGATATTTTATTTATGAAGGCAAATTCCCCTTATATAGACATACATAATGACCTTTCATCCTTGTTAAAGGACGATTGGCCTTTACTATTTACACAGTTACTTGACTCTTACTATTTACACAGTAACATGACTCTTACTATTCGTGGTTACTATTCATGAATAGGATACTGACACAATTTACTTTACAACTTTTTTACAAAAAACAAAATAGACTTTGGCCAAATGGCCGACATACTTTTTTCTTCTTTATTTAATGGCCTTTACATTTTACATGTGGCCGATAATAATTATGAATAATTTACATATATTTTATGTCTATCTTTTCCCTATTTTCTTTTTCTCAGCTTACTCCTGTTGTACTTCTGGAATTATGTCATCACCTTGGTTGCACCTGGAACATATATGGTCTGGGTAATTGTGTCCGACTAGCTTGCAATATCTCGTCATTAGTTCTTCGGATATGAATCCTTGCTTTATTGCACTAGTTGTTGGCGTAGCTTTTGGTTTTAACAGGGTCAAAATCCATTTTTGGACTTCTTCCATATCTGCTTGTCTTATTTCTTTCGAATTGGCATATATCATTAAGTGGTCTCTCGAATAGTAGCTCCATATGGCGTTGCCTTGTAGATAGTTATTTGCTCGCTCTTGTGTAATAGTTGATAATCCAATTATCCTTTTATTGGCATAGAAACTGGGTATCTCAACTCTTGTTATCTCTGGTTGTTGGCCTATATCTTCTGGGATTATCATTTCTCGTGTTAGCCCAATTTTGACTATCTGGATCATTGGCTTTATTTCATCATAGAGTATCTCTGCTGGTGCTGTGTAGAATCTTATGAAAAATAAGTTTCCTTTTGTTATCTTTTTATATAATAAAAATGCTTTGTGGACCTCTGAGATTCCACTTATCTCTTCACCTGTATATGTATAGACTGTATTAAATAATCCATAGTTATAACAAGTTTTAACTAATGTTGTGGTAGATTTGGGTTTTTGATTTAAAAAGTTTTGTATTTTGTAAAGGTTTTCAATATATGTTCGGGATATATGGTTGTATGTTTTCTTCTCTTTATGCAGGCTAGTTGCATAGGTAGATGTTTGTGGGGTTGAAGCATCTACTATCTGTATCTTTGGAGTAAATGGTTTGGTAAATATGCTATTTAGGTTTATGTTTTTTGGTGTAGGTTTCTCCATAGCTTTTTTTCTTGTACCTGCAGCATCAGTAATGTCATGGGTTTTAAGGAGTTTCCCAACGTCTCCTTTTAGCTATGGCTGTTTTTTGTCTGCCGAACGACGTAGCTCGGCATTTTTATAGTCATGCTGCTGACTTGTAGATTCTTCCTTTTCTTCTAGCTTTTGAATTCTCAAGCCCATACTGTCCACTTTTGTACAAAGTGTAGTTAGGGCTTTTACCTCTTTTTTGTTCACTATGTTTTATAACTATAAATGCTGGACTTGTATGTTTACTATTGCTTTTTTGTATGTAATTATTTGCTAATAATTCATCTATATGTATTTTAAATTCTTTTAAATCATCAAAGTTATATTTTAATGATTTCTGTATTATTATACTATTTTCATCTATTAACTCAATTTTTACTTTTGTCTTATGTTTTACCCATCCTCGTAATGGGTCTTCACTATATAATTGTTCTAGTTGTTCATTAATTAATTTAACTTTGTCTATAGCAAATATAATAATTTCTAATTGTGTTATTTGTTTATTATTTATATTTTCCATTTCTTGGTTTATTTTTTCACTTCCTTTTATCCATTCCATAGGTTTTCGTTGTTTATTATTTTCTCTTTTTGCTCCTATCTTATTTCTGCATGGTGTAGTAAGCCACCAATGTGTTTTTGTTATTATATGTGGATAAAATCTATCTAGAAATGGCATTCCTAATAACATATCTTTTGTAGTAAATTCAAAATTATACATTTCTTCTATTGTTAGTATTTTATCCCATATTTGTATTTTTATATTTTTTGCTTTATATTTAATCATACTTCCTTCATTGTTAAATCCCGTTACTACCATAGGTGTTTTTAATTTTTCCCATTTATCTTCTGGTAAGCAATTATATTTACATATATTTGCTTCTGCTCCTGTATCTATCATAGGGGTATAATATCTGTTGTGATATCCTTCTACTATAATTTTTGTAAGTATAAATATTTTCATTAATCATTTTGTTCTTTTTATAATTATTTTCTTATTTTGACAAGTTATTGTTAATTGTTCATTTTCTATGTTGTATGGTTTAACTTTTTCTAACCACTTTATTCCTAATGTAATATTATGATCTCCTTGGTATATTTTGAATTGTATTACTAAGGGTATTCCTCCTATAATTATTTCTTTTTCTGTTGTTTCTTCATTCGAGTTCACTATCTCACTAGGTAGTCCAGGGCATGTATGTCCTGTTCTTATAATTTCTTCTTCTAATACTAACTCTCTTGTTATATAATTTTCTTCTTGTCCTGTATTTATTAATATTTTATATTTTCTTTGGTCTATTATTCCTGTTATGAAATAATGATATGGTGTTATTTCTTCTTTATTTAATAAGCTTTGTGGAATTTCATATTTTCTTTTAGATGTACTCATCCTTGATGAGGTAGCTCTTGTCAATGTATTTGGTACGCTTGATGTGCTTAATCTTTCTTTTACTATCTCTAAATCTTCTTCTATATCAATTTCTTTATAGCTATAGTATTTATTTATTTAATTAATTATATTGCCAAAAAATTATTTTCAATTAATTAGTTGATAACAGAAGTTAACCGAAATGTTTTCAATTTTTTAGTTAACCCGACCCGACTCGAATCCGCGCGCGTGACCCATTTTAAATTTCGTTATATTAAAAAAATCCCGCCACTGTTCTGAAAGGTTGCAACTTTCAGGAACAGTCAATACCATTTGAAAGTTTGCAACCTTTCATTAATGGTCGTGTCAATTCTGAAAGGGTTGCACCCTTTCAGAATATATTCTTCTTGCCTATAAATACCATTCAGTCTTCAGAATATTTCCTAACGAATTTTCTGACCTTCTTCTTAAAAACACATATTTCTTCGTGTAGTTTCCTACTGTGGATTGATTCGCTGACAGTAGATTTTTTTGTATTTATACTCTACTGATTAATATCATTTTACCTTGGGAGGTTATATTCCAAATCAAACCTCAGATACTAGAGGGGAATAATTTTCTTAAGGGGACACTGTGAATTCAGTGGACTTGATTTTTTTCCTAAATTATCAAAAAGAGTATTTCAGATTTTTGTAAGTTTTACAAATTCAATTATTTTTTACAAATAAATTTATATTCATTTTTTTACTAGTTCTAAAAATCTCAGTTACTTTGTGTTTCTGAATGATTTATTACAACCAGTAATTTCTGATTTTCAAAACACAGATTGGCAACAGAAGGTATAGACGTACCATTTTTCAATGTTCAGGGGAGACAACGTAAATGTGATCCCTATGGACTTAATCATAAATATTATGACATTTTGTATGAATGGAAAGTCGAAAGGAGACAATGTCAAAACGAAAAATGTGAAACAATAATATATATGTCATTTTATCATTTTTTCCTTTTATCTAAACATCAAGTCTTACTACTTTCCTAAATTACACTCACATATTTATCTATCTATATTTATTGTTTAGAAAGAATGTTTTAGATGTGCCTTCAACATGCATGAATTTTTTGTTAGGTCATACTTGTCAATTGGATATAGTGATAGTAACTTCCAAGAAAATGCTAGTTTACTTTCGCCAATTTTCTCTTTCCTTCTGCCTTTAAACAAAAACAGTTAAGGTAACATTGTTTTGCACGACTTCAAAATTATCAACCTGTTTCTTGTGATTTTAATTATCAAGTTTAGTAATATTGCGCTTTTTATTACTTGATAATATACTTTTTATATGGAAATTAAGAAAATTCTTCATGAATTGCAGTTTACTTTCATAAAAGGAAACACACTATGTGTCGATTTACTGGAGATGTAAGAAGATATATTTCCCAGGGTTTTGAAAATTTGAAGGTAGAAGTTCAATAAGAAAAAAATGTTGTTATAGAGTCAATGGTAAGTTGTTACATTACATGGATTTTCTTTGATAATGATAGTTTATTTAATTATCTTTATGAGAAATCGAATTTACTTATTGTAACACACTAAAAACGAACAAGGTAAAACTAGAGACTAACATGTGCGTAATGAGGTGTTAAGTTAAAATGGTTAATTATATTGTCAAGAGGCAGTGTGTTTTGTTTGGAAGGGTTTGGAGGTCAAACGTCCAAGACCTTCCAAAGTTATCCTTGAGACATGATTGTGTGTTCTTGTGTGCCTTTGCATGTTTTGCGTGTTAGTTTGAGTTCAAATTGATAGGGAAGGTTCGTAACACCTTGACAAGAGTATTTGTGTATGAAACATTTGGGCAGGACTCCGCAAGGATGACCCTAAGGTCCTTGAGGAGGACATAAACTTTGGCTTAAAATTGCCCAGGGGAGTCCCAACCAACGACTGAAAATACGACGGACTGTAGTCCTATGTATGTCTCGTCAATTGGGGGATTCACTCCACACTTAGGCATGGGATCTAAGCCCTAAAATTTTGACTCTCTGTCACAAACGACAAACCTGCAGGACTGTGCCTTCGTTCCATCAAAAGTCCGTCATCTGCAGGCGTCATGTGGTGCTGCAATTCCTGCAGTTTCTTGGCCAAGGTAAGGGTAGAGTGATAAAATTTACCTAGCTTCTAAATAAAATAACTTAAGGTGTTTTTGGGCATTTAAAGTTACTGTATATGTTTAGAAACTATAGTTGAGTTCATTATTCATAAAGAAAACCCAAGACCCCATATAGAATCCTATAGAACTCCATTGAAGTTTGAAGAAAGGTTGAGGATAGGAGCTTTATTTATACATTGAATCTTCATCAATTTCCAGGATAATCTTCATCGACGTATGGTGTTTCATCCTTGAACTCTCTTTCTTCATGGAGCCAAACTTCAAAGGTTTTCTGTAAGACTTTCTCAAACATGAAATCCTCTATTTTGACTTCTATATATGGGTTCTTGCATAAAATGATTTGAATTAACGATTTAAATTATAATTGATATTAATTTAATGATTTTAAATAAAAATTCCTATAAACCCATTCTATTCGTGAAATCCTAATTTTGGCTAAAATATGGGTGGTTTGATCATGACCTTGTTGTGTTAAATTCTTATGTAGATTAGATTGGGCTATTGTCTTAAGAGGGTCATTAATTTGGAACCTTTAAACTAGAAATAAGGTTAAAATATCCTTGAAGTTAAAAGCTGTAATGGTATCCTTCTTTTGTGAATGATGGACTTAGGGATAGGTTGGCTAGAACAACATGGAACCATTTTTAAGAAAGTCATTAAGAATTCCATATTAACCATCTTTTGTAGGTGCATTATGATTAGGTAGTGACTAAAATATGGTACCTTTTCATATTCCCTTATGTGACTGAACTTACTCTATAAGAACATGGCTAGCACCGAGAGAATATCCTTGGGGAGTGATTCTACTTGAGTTGAATGTAGAGTAAGGAACCGTTGATATTTCTTAACCATTTTCATACATGGAAAGTGTCCTAGTTCTACCCTTGGTAAGTAGAACACCCTCCATGGGACTAGAGTAAACTCCAGATTCCATTCCTAGCTAGTATGTTCTATGTCATTTAATTCCTATTCTGATCATGTGGGATACATTCTAGTATTGGATAAGTTAACAATGTATAGGTATTTTAATGTGACACTATCTATACATTGCACGAGTAGGCTTTAAAGGTGCTAGTATATGGTTTTCCTAGGTCTTCCAAGAACATTAAGTAAAGTCTTCTAAATGTGAATGTCTCTTAATTTCATAATGAGTATTGAATGACCTAAGATAATGCATGTGAATGAAAATCTACTTAGCGAGAGTATCTTTAAGGATTGGTTAGGTAGTCTTGAAGAGCATGTATGAGCGGTTTCTTGTTTTTTACTTAGGTGAGTCTGAGAGTATCTCCAGGTAGGGAGTCTAATGATGAGAAGTGAATAATCATATCTTTAGAAGTCTTGAGGATCATTTAGGTGTGTATGAATGTGTTGTATGAGCGGACACTTCATATTTTACTTAAGTGAGCCTTAGGATGACCTTTGGTAGGAGGTATATCTGCTTATGTGATTTAAGTGGTTGTCTCTTATAGATTATTTGAAGTATGGGTAATATGTATAGGTGTCTAGAAAGTGATTAGCATACTTGCTTTATGAGGGTTTCTTCAAAAAGAGCATGAAAGCATATAATAATTCAAATGTCCTTTTAGCATGGTTTTATTGCATGTCACCATATTTATTGCATTCTAATGTACTAATTCCATATGCCATTTTATCGCTAAAGGTGTATGTGACAAGTCAGGACTTTATTGGAAGCAAGCTTCAAATTAGCAGCATCTTTTCAAGCAAGTTTTGGGTATGTCCTCAATTGATTCGAGCACATAGTTATGTTTAGCTTTCTTCTTTATATGAGACATTTTATCAGTGTCACGACAGGGGAGCACCCACAAGAAGTAACATGACGTACTTGACTTCTCGGAGGTCTTATACAAGCCCATAGTCATAATTCATCGTATTGCCATGGTTAAATTTAGCGGAAAATTTAAAACTTTTTATAGTACATTGTATGGTAGAAACATCACTTCATATATAAAAAATATCATAAGTTATAATACATAGTTAGACTCTAAGTGTCCTATCCCAAATTAGACTCAGCATCAATAGAATAGAATAGGGACACAACCCTTATCAACACAAAATATTAACTAAGTTATTACATATACTTTAATTAAGAGCATAACATGACATAGGAAATCCTTGAATCATAAGGATCCCATACTTGATTTGGGGAAACACATAAAAAATCCTTAACTTTAGAGACATGATTTAAATATTTATAAGTAAACTTTGTGTTAAAAGGTGAAGAAGAATTGTGTTAGTACAATAATGCACTATCACAACCATGCAAAAACATGCATTTAAAGAGGGCATTTTGTTAGAAAACCATGCATCATGCTTTTTAGTAAAACTTCATAAAACCTTTATACAATACGTATGACATAGCTCATATACTTCACATAGGCATAGACATTATTTATGACATTACATAAAGCCACATAATTCATTTAAGACACGTGAAGCCACATAATTCATTTAAGATCATTTAGAATTAAATGACTTTATTCATTCTTTTACCTAAAGTCATTTACCCCTAAATAAACCACTAGTAACACTTGTTACATTGCATAAATAATGTCCCATTCCAATACCCACACTCAAGCATCACCTTAAGGTCACCAAGGTGAACATTCACATAACCTTCATTAAGTCAAACATAGACATTCATCAAAACATAGCATATCATAAGACATATATTTCATACATGACTCGACATGCTTTATATACCACAGATGAGACTCATTCCAAGACAACATACAAGTCAACACTACCTACAATATCATAGAAGGCAATACTAAACTATATAATACTTGGACTTCATTTCATAAGAACCTCATAAGACTTTACTCATAATCCCAGTCTAAGCCTACTGTGCAATGTATATGTTAAATATCATACCCTCATACATATTTACTAAACTCACATGGAGACTACAAGCCTTATCATCTACTTTCATACATCAACATGATAAGTATAGACAATTGCATACATAAGTAGGACCTTCATCATATGACAAGTAAGACCAACATCATGATTATTCAAGGTAATATCTCATCATACTGTCAATAAGATAACCATCATGCACATAAAGTGAGACTTTATCGAATAGACACTATAAGACTCCTACAATGCATATTATCATGCGAGTAAGTCAAGGCCATAGAATCATGCATAAGATATATATATATATATATATATATATATATATATATATATATGGAGAACAGCTTCGTAGAATTCCCCTCAAGACCTACTTGTACAATGCATAGGTAAAGTCTCATACCCTCACCTATATTAAGAACTTCCTAAGGTTATCCTAGTTAGGGTTGATTACGTTACTTCCATTATCAATTTTACTATTGGGAAATCGTAGCCATAACGGATAGTAATACCATGTGAGCCAAACATGGAATGTAGCGTCACCCTATCACACCAAAAGAGGGTATCTTACTTTCCAAGATCATACATGAGTATCATTATAGCATTTTAGATGGATCCACTAGATAGGTCCTATGGGGCAACATAGTTATGGAACAAGGAGATGCATATTGAAAACCTGTTTATGCCCTTAGGCATTATATGTTCCTCCTCATGACATGTGGTGAATAAGACTTTCCTCATTAGGAGGGGGCACCTTTCATTTGTAAAGTTTACTTGGTGCTAAGCTAAGTTCCCTTTGTTGAAAAGTCTTTACTAACTTTACTTCATAAAAATGTCTTTAGGAGGTCTAACTTCTCATATGCTTAGCTGATATTTTATAGATGAGTGTGTCCTTAAATCAACCTAAATCATGTGAGAAGAACCTTTCACATGGACATAGCTTATTCAAGCAATATCTAGTTTAGAGTACAATTGAGAATACCTTTCAAGAGAGTCTCACTTTACTAGATTATCATACATTCTTCACACTTTACTAGATTATCATACATTCTTCATTATATGCATTCATATGTGGTGTGTACTTCATGACCAGACCTTTCACATAAATACATTTAGATACTACACATATGCATACTTCATCATATGATATTCTTAACATCGTAGCTTAATCATGCATTCATATTCATGTACATATAGTAATCACCATAGCAACTCTCCTATCAAGATACACATGTGCAATGTATAGACAAAGGCCCATACTCTTACCTATATTAGTTCACCTATCAAGTCCTCCTAATTACATTACATATCATACTTCATGACATATAGTTTACATGCATAGTAGTAGATATTAGTTCATATGAGAACTATCCTTTAATTAGACATCATGAACCTATACTACTTATCATGCCTGAGGTGTGTGTACATTACACAACATGATCACATAATGGCTATTAACACAATACTGAGGCAGCCACCCTTTAAGACCATAATCCACATTCATGCATAGAGAATACACAACATAATAGCATTACAAACAAGACAACAACAACAATTTCATTCTAGACTCCTAACAATGGCTAAGATCTTATATTCATATCGATATACATAAAGAGGGGTAATTCACCATTAGAACTACATCATTGGCAGAACATAAACCAAACGTCACCCTAACGACTTCATTTAAACGTTGAAGACACCACTAGCACCTTCCACATTATACTAGATTAAGAGATTAGGCATAGTACTTCACATGGTGTTATCATCATAACCACACTTCATAATTCAAAAACTTCCTTTAAGGACATGATCAACACATATAAAGATCGTGAAGAAAGTAAAAACCACCACCATAATTGGACATACCACACAATGCCATACAAGGCCAATGGACCTATAATTTCATAGAAAAGTAGAGGAATAGGGAAATCTTACCAAATCTCCATCGCTTTAATCATCTTTCATCAATTAAAAATAATTCAACATAAATTCACACATAAAATAGTATCTATAATCAATTTGATATAATCGAAACATGTTACAATCATCCTAATACCAAGATCACAATGCCAACATCATAGACCTAATTAAGAAATTAGGAGGATCATGGGTTCATCATGAAAGTAGAATGAAAATCAACATAAAAACAGTAGTGAATCATAAATTCATTATAAACATTCTTTTGAAATCATTTTTAGAAGGAACCCATGGCTAGATTATAAGATGGACAATTTGATCATGAAACTTCTTTGAAAACATTGGAAGGAACTCCTTAGATGAATGTATAATTAAGGATGAAGGATCCCAATACCTCAATACATGAATATAGTTTGGAAACATGAATAAGAATTCTTGAGAATCCATTTTTATGGCTGTTCTTGAGCTTCATTTCTAATGGAGGTTTCTAGCGCGGGTTTTTTTTACAGGTAAGTGAGAAATCTGAGGAATGAATTGGGAATGGGGTTTTTATGTTATTAAATACCTTAATATACCTAAAATACCCCAAAATACCCATCCGCACAAATTTAGGAACTTGGGATAAATTTCCCATTGACCCCTTAAATGGACAACATACTATAGAAGAATGCAGGTACCAAATGACGGCCATGGATGACGGGGCGTCAATGGAGTGACGACTTGTCATATTGCTCCATTGATAGTGACTGAGGCTGCACATTGTGGGATTAATATACCACGGTTAAGAGTTGAGATAAGCCCCCCCCCTCCAAATAAAGGGGGATTGTCTCAAGAACGGGCGCCGTTTGCATGACATAAATGGACATTGGCAAGGCAGTTTCTAGCAAGCCTTTGGGTGCTCCTCAAGGACCCTCTGGGTGGTACTTGGGGAGTCATGCCCCGATGTTTCAAACGTAAATACGATCATATAAGATTTAAGGACCTTCCATATCAATTTGAGCATCAAACAATATTTATAACATACCAAGGGGAACTAGAACACACTAGCACGTCTGAATGCTAACTTTCGAACGTCATCGGACGTTTGACCTTCAAATCACTTCAAATCAAGTATCCATACTATAAGACACTTATATAACATATTTTTAACCTCTTTATGTACATGTGAGGGTCTAACCTTTGTTCATTTTGAAAGACCTTACAATTAGACTTTGATATTTTCTAGTTTTGTTGATGTATGAGTTGTGACCCAAGATATTCATTTGTCTATGATGGCTACAGGGAGACTATGTCTTTCCTATGTTTTTATATGAAATATATTTTGAAGTATTATTCTATTTTTATGGAAAGTTTTAATTCCGCACTACTTTTCATATATATATATATATATATATATATATATATACACACACACACACATATGCAATAAATGACGTCTAAGGTCTTGTGCAAGACCTCCGAGAGGTCGAGTACGCCCTGTCCCAACTTGAAGGATGTCCTAATTTTTAGGGGTTAATTTGGGGTTGTGACACTTATTTAGAAAGTTGAATTATTTGGTCAAAATAGTAAACATAATAAGGACTTTTGTTTTGTATAGTAGATACAAATTTTGGGAATTAAGTTAAATAAGTAGTTTCCTACTTTTTTGATGGTTAAGCCGATCACTAAATATTACTCTAATATTGATAAAATTATTCTTCAAAATTTATAAGATGATTATGTAGTCTTGTTTGCAACCTCTGAGAGGTCAACGACGCCGGTCTTGTCTTGAGTCTAGATTCCGGTCTTGACAATTGTTATCGGTAATATCTCTAGTATGTGAATTTGTATTGGAAAGGCTAAAGAAGGATAATTATGGCTATGTGAAGGTGGTAAGTTGATATAATTTTTGCGTTTACCTTTGAATGTGTATAGAATAGTTGTGGTTTTATATGGTCCGCTTATGGTGTATCACCTCTAAAAAATGACTTAGATGATACTAGAACCTAACACGTGTGTCATGAGGTTTAAAAGTCAATAAATTGTTTATAATAGTTTTTTTGAGGCAGTCTAAAGTCTTGAAATTTTTGGAGGTCAAACGTCTACGACATTCGAAAGTTTTGCCTAGAAACGTGTTTGTGTTTTCTAGTGTGCCTTTGCATATTTTATGTGTTGTACGGATTTAAAATTTAAGTGAGAGTTTTCTAACTTCTATATTATATTATTTGAGTTTAAAACGTCCATTCAAGACTCCCCAAGGACCGCCTTAGGAGTCCTTGAAGAGGACCCAACCATGGGCTTCTTGCAGTTGCTTATTGTATTATGCTGGAACCAATCGGTGTCACAGATTTGGTTCATGGAGGGACAAATATTTGTAAGCATCGTGGACACGAGGAGGACTCTATTGTTTCAGAAATTAATTTCAAAAATCATGTGGGAGAAGCTCCGCTTCCCGGACTTGTTTCCCAGCTGAAGTTCCAAAAATTTAAGTTGAGTTTGACTTGGTTAAAAGGTACTATAAATGCAGAGGTATTTTTGGTATTTTGGGGACTAATTATATATGGTTATTGGGAATTTTGAAATCCCCATTCACAATTCAAATCAAATCCCTCAAGTCCAAAACAAAACCTCTCCATCTCTACTCTCAGAAAAAACCTCTGTTGATGAAGATTTGAAGCTCCAACGAAGAAGACATATTTTCATGTTTTTACTCAATAAATTTATTGGGATTTTCATCAAATTTAGATATGGTGTTTCATCATCTGAATCTCTTTAATTCAAGGAGTTAGTTTCAATGAATTTCAAAGATGAATTCTCCTATTTTATTATCTACCCATGAGTTCTTGCATAAATTTTTTTGAATTAATGAATTATGATTGAATTGATGTTAATTTGATAATTTTTTATCAAAAACTCTATGAACCTATTCAAATCATGATTTCCTTATTTTGACTACATTTTGGGTGATTTGATCATGTCTTAATTGTGTTGATTTTTTATGTAGATTGTATTTTATATATATATATATATATTATGGTAGAATTATATATAGGTTGTATTAATTTTATGATTTTCATTTTTGGTTTTGTTGATAGTTGTATATTGTGATTATTGAATTGAATTGGTGACTATGACTATTGGTAAAAGCATTTGTGGATTGAATTGGTTGAATTGGCTGTGGATTAGAGATGTTGTGGTTGCAAAGGTGGTACGTTGACCTAATCTTCTTCTGTATTGTGTAGTATAGGTTTTTCAATTTTGATGTTTGGTATGGTCCACTTATGGTGGCGGTGATTATATGATATATCTGTGAAGAATATGTCCTTGTCGACATTACATTATGAATTATGAGAGTATCGTGTTATAACTTTGATATGTTATCATTGTGAAGGTCTATATGAGTTATGTGTAGATGTGAAGTCAAAGCATGTGTGCTTCTAATTGATTTTAAGTGCTCATAATAGGCTATAATGATGTTTTCACGTGTGTATATCTGATGGTGAAGTTTTAATCTTCCTAGTTGACTATATGAGTCTTGTGATGAATTACGATAATGTTTGTATAGTGTGTGCAGGGTGACTTGTAGTATACATGGTTGTCCCTATATGTTACTTGAATGATATAGTACATGTTATAAGATAATTATATGTATGTCATGTCTTGGTAGACCTATGTCCCTCTACTTGATATATGAAATGTGAATATGACCCTTGACATAGTAGGCTAAAGAACCTTTGTCATGTATGTATATGTACGACTGAAATGTTACCTTGAACATGGTTAGGTGGGCCATTTATGTGAAACCTTTTAGAGAGGAGGTTATGATATCCTTGAAGTTGAAAGTTGTAATGGTATATTTCTTGTGTGAATGATGGACTTAGGGGTTGGTTGTCTGGAGCGACATGAAATAATCCTTAGAAAAGTCAACGACCAATCCTAGTCATTGTAAGTCAGGCCTAGTGGACCATCTTTGGTAAGGCGTATTATGATTTGGTTGTGACTAAGATATGGTACCTCTTCATATTCTCCTTGATTGAAATACTCTATGATAAGAAAGTCTAGAACCAAGAGAATATGTTTGGGGAGAATCTCTATTGAAGATGAGATTAGATTACAAAGAAACCCTCGATATTCATTAACCATGTTCCTACATGGGACGTGTCCTAGTTCAACCATTGGCATGTTGAACACCGTCCATAAGAGTAGGTTTGACTCCGGATTCCATGCCTAGCTAGTATGGTCTATGCCGGTTATTTCCTATTCTCATCATGTGCGCTACATTCTAGTGTTTGATAGGTTTTACAAAGTTTTGGTAGTGAAATGGGACGCTATCTAGACATTGTATGAGTAGTCTTTGAAGATGCTAGTGTGTATGTTCTCTAGTTCTTTTCCAAGACCATTATGTGAAAGTCCTTAATTGTTGATTATCTCCTAAATGACTTAATGAAACTAATTAATTAAGTTACATTTATGTTAATGAAAAACTACTTATCTAGAGTAGATTTAAGGATTTCTTCGGTAGGCTTTGAGAGGGTGTATGGGCGTTTTATTCATGTCTTACTTAACTGAGTCTTAGGGAAATTCTAGGTAGGAGTTAAATGTGTGAAATTGAAATAATCTTATCTTAGGTAGTCTAAAGGATCATTTAGGTGTGTGTGAAGGGGTTGTATAAGCGGTCCCTTCATGACTCACTCAAGTGACCCTTAGAACAACCATTTGTAGGAGGGTCTCATGTTTATGTGATTTGAAGTGATCTTGATGTTATATTATGTAATGTGACTACATCTGCTTATGTTGACTTGTAAGTGACTCTTCTACTTGTCTTATGATGTTTTTCTCAAAAAGAGCATGATTTATACAAATATCCTTGTTGCATGATTTTAATTTCATGTCACAATAAATAGGGCATTCTAATGGTCTAATTCCATATATTTTGTCTATGTCTAAAGTTGTAGGTGTGCATTTTAGAGGAGTCTTGAAGTTGAAGCTTTGATTAGTACTCGTTCAAGCAAAGTTGGGTTATGTTCTCAATTGATCGAGGACATAATGAAGTTTAGTTTTGTTATTAAAACTTTAAATACACTTAGATATTTCTATATTTTTATGTATGGGCCATTTCCCAAGGTTGTTATTTCTATTATCTCATATGTTAATAATTTATTATAAATTTCTCTTTTTATATCAGTATTCAAATTTTTTAGTATATAGAGTAGTAATATCTTATAATCAACATTATCGTCTAATAGGTATGTTTCCATTTTTATTATTTTCATTTTTCACTAAGACTTTATTCTTTCCAACCTCTTAATAAATTATTCTTGCTTATTATGCAAAAATAATAATTTAATAATCATCTCGTCTGGTCACTATTACAGCTTTCTTCTTTGATTAGTTACCCTAACAGCGCCTCAACTTTCTTTACTCCCCTAAACGGCCTTCTCTGCCTACCGGTTTCAACCTTAGGATGGCATAGTTTGGGCATACTTATTCGAAGAATATTTCTGTAGCAAACTTTCTAAAGATGGTTATTATAACATTATTCAAACATGATAAACAATTATAATTAACAAGATATTTTCAGGAATAAATTAATTTAGCTACTCATAAATATAAAATGGTATACCTGTTTTTGTAGATCATCTGTCATAGTTAATTTGTTTTCCATAATTATTTAATTATCTAGCTCTAATACCAATGGAGGGGTGGAAGCGGTTTTGTTATTTTAGAGTAGAGAGAAGATTGTTGGAAGAAGGATATTTTATTTATTAAGGCAAATACCCCTTATATAGACATACATAATGACCTTTCATCCTTGTTAAAGGATGATTGACCTTTACTATTTACACAGTTACTTGACTCTTACTATTTCCACAGTAACTTCACTCTTACTATTCATGGTTACTATTCATGAATAGGATACTGACACTATTTACTTTACAACTTTTTTACAAAAAACAAAATAGACTTTGGCCAAATGGCCGACATACTTTTTTCTTCTTTATTTAATGGCCTTTACTTTTTACATGTGCCGACAATAATTATGACTAATTTACATATATTTTATGTCTATCTTTTCCCTATTTTCTTTTTCTCAGCTTACTCCAGTTGTACTTCTGGAATTATGTCATCACCTTGGTTTCACCTGGAACATATATGGTCTGGGTAATTGTGTCTGACTAGCTTGCAATATCTCGTCATTAGTTCTTCGGATATGAATCCTTGCTTTATTGCTCTAGTTGTTGGCGTAGCTTCTGGTTTTAACAGGGTCAAAATCCATTTTTGATGTAGAATATCATTTTGATTGCATCACAGACATAAATAAAACAATATTACTATGGATAGAAAATCTACCCCCAGAAAGCTTAGAAGTACTTAGAAATGATAAGAAAATGGATGGATCCCCATCAGCAACAAATATAGATATACTAGATAAATGTGAATCAGCAATAAGAAATGAATTTGGAGGCATGGCTACAGATATAAGAGAACAAAATAGAGAAAAAATAATAAATAGACAACTTATGACAAAATTAGCTATATGTAAAATGTGTTACTTAGAAGAATATACTTGCGCATTTAAAGAATATTATTACAAAGCTAAATACAATTTAGACGAAGCAAAAGAAATAAGAAAACAATATTATACAAAATTACCAGAACCATTTAGTACAAACGTAATTAAGGATTGGGATAATGAAGGAATGATAGATACTTTAGGATCTAGAATAAAATTTTTAAATCAATGGTTCATACAACTATGTGAAAACCAAAAAGAAAAATTAAAAATGGAAAAAGTATTAAATAAAAATTTATCATGTTGTAAAAATAAAATGGCACCACAATTTTGATGCACAACTAAAAACAAAAATCTAAAAGATATAAAAATTATAGAAAAAACAAAACTATATATAAATATAAACAACCAAGACGAAGGTATTATGTAAAAAATCATATATTAAAAAGACCATACAGACCAAAAAGAAAAATATCCCAATGTACTTGTTATAATTGTGGAAAGATAGGACACATAGCTAAAGATTGTAAATTACCCAAAAATACAAAAAGAAAACAAGTAGCAGAATTAATTATAGACAATGAATAATACATGCAAATAGAGTACATAGATTATGAATTAAGTGAAAATGATAGTATATATGAAGTATCAGACATAGAAACTGAGAATGAAGAAGAAAATATTAACATAGATAATAACGAAACAGATGAAGAAATATAATGTCTGAAAATGAAATAAAAATAATATCTGTTGTGATATCCTTCTACTATAATTTTTGTAAGTATAAATATTTTCATTAATCATTTTGTTCTTTTTATAATTATTTTCTTATTCCGAACAACTAATGACGAGATATTGCAAGCTAGTCGCACACAATTACCCTGACCATATATGTTCCAGGTGCAACCAAGGTGATGACATAATTCCAGAAGTACAACTGGAGTAAGCTGAGAAAAAGAAAATAGGTAAAAGATAGACATAAAATATATGTAAATTAGTCATAATTATTGTCGGCCACATGTAAAAAGTAAAGACCATTAAATAAAGAAGAAAAAAGTATGTCGGCCATTTGGCCAAAGTCTATTTTGTTTTTTGTAAAAAAGTTGTAAAGTAAATAGTGTCAGTATCCTATTCATGAATAGTAACCATGAATAGTAAGAGTCAAGTTACTGTGTAAATAGTAAGAGTCAAGTAACTGTGTAAATAGTAAAGGCCAATCGTCCTTTAACAAGGATGAAAGGTCATTATGTATGTCTATATAAGGGGCATTTGCCTTCATAAATAAAATATCCTTCTTCCAATAATCTTCTCTCTACTCTAAAATAACAAAACCGCTTCCACCCTTCCATTGGTATCAGAGCTAGATAATTAAATAATTATGGAAAACAAATCAACTATGACAGATGATCTACAAAAACAGGTATACCATTTTATTTTTATGAGTAGCTAAATTAATTTATTCCTGAAAATCTCTTGTTAATTATAATTGTTTATCATGTTTGAATAATGTTATAATAACCATCTTTAGTAAGTTTGCTACAGAAATATTCTTCGAATAAGTATGCCCAGACTATGCCATCCTAAGGTTGAAACCGGTAGGCAAAGAAGGCCGTTTAGGGGAGTAAACAAAGTTGAGGCGCTGTTAGGGTAACTAATCAAAGAAGAAAGCTGTAGTAGTGACCAGACGAGATGATTATTAAATTATTATTTTTGCATAATAAGCAAGTATAATTTATTAAGAGGTTGGAATGAATAATGTTTTAGTGAAAAATAAAAATAATAAAAATGAAAACATACCTATTAGACGATAATGTTGATTATAAGATATTACTACTTTATATACTAAAAAATTTGAATACTGATATAAAAAGAGAAATTTATAATAAATTATTAACATATAAGATAATAGAAATAACAACACAAGGTTGGACTGAGTTAACCATACAAAGTATACAAGATGAGCTTTACTATGATATGTATGATTTATATGATGATTTAGATATTGGAGATTAAATAAGACTTAACATTGGCTAAGGCGATATGGTAGGAATTACAGGTTAAAAAGATTAGATATCCAGAAAAATGGATGGATCCCCATCAACAACAAATATAGATATACTAGATAAATATGAATCAGCAATAAGAAATGAATTTGGAGGCATGACTACAGATATAAGAGAACAAAATAGAGAAAAAATAATAAATAAACAACTTATGACAAAATTAGCTATACGTAAAATGTGTTACTTAGAAGAATATACTTGCGCATTTAAATAATATTATTACAAAGCTAAATACAATTTAGACGAAGCAAAAGAAATAAGAAAACAATATTATACAAAATTACCAGAACCATTTAGTACAAACGTAATAAAGGATTGGGATAATGAAGGAATGATAGATACTTTAGGATCTAGAATAAAATTTTTAAATCAATGGTTCATACAACTATGTGAAAACCAAAAAGAAAAATTAAAAATGGAAAAAGTATTGAATAAAAATTTATCATGTTGTAAAAATAAAATGGCACCACAATTTGGATGCACAACTAAAAAACAAAAATCTAAAAGATATAAAAATTATAGAAAAAACAAAACTATATATAAATATAAATGTAACGACCCGTTTAGTCGTTTTGAGCAACAGACTTCAATTCTGGAAAAACTGGCAGAAGCGACGGACCCCACGATGAAACGTCATAGGCACGACGGACCGTCGAGGGGGTCTCGTCCCAAAATACTTAGAAAATCTGAAATTGGGTACTGTAAATCAACTCTCTGAACTTTGTGATGGAATGGCAGGACAGACCGTCACAGGTGTGACGGACCGTCACAGACCCTTGATGGAAATTTGGGTCTCTATACTCTGTCACGACTTGCAGGACGGACCGTCGCAGGCACGACGGCCCATCACAGGTTGCGCAAATCCCAGGCAGAGTCGGATTTCTGGTGAAGTTTTAAGGGACGTTTTTGGACTATTCTTTCCTTAATTATAGACTTCGTGGTTTTATATTAATAACTCAAATTCTTGAGGGTTAAAAGAGGTAACCCTAAGTTAATTAGTGGGGTATTATTGCCATCTTTTATTCTTAATTATATACTAATTAGGGTAAAAGAAAGAGGGTTTGAATAAGAAAATAGAAAGAACAAGAAGGGAGAGAGAGAAACGATCGAGAAGAGGAGGAAAACACCAAGCTTTGAGGATTTACTTGCTTGATTTCAATTCTTCGGTGGAGGTAGGTTATGATTTTCATGCTTTCATAGTAAACTCTTAATAGAGAATGATATGTATTGGTAGTATTGTAAACCCTACTATATGCTTAATTGTATGTTTGCATGAATATGATTATGTGATTGTGATAAGATAAGCATGATCAAAAATATTGAATCCCAAATCTTGAAAAGAAACTATAATATACATTATTAATGATGATGCCTTGGTATAGAAGAAGGCTTGATGAATTAAAGTAATGGGATTGAGTATGCCTTGGTATAGAGAAGACTTGATGATTTAGAGAATGATATTAGTGGATCGGAGTGTCACGTTCCGACACATCGATTTAGTGGATCGGAGTGTCACGTTCTGACACATAGATTTAGTGGATCGGAGTGTCACGTTCTGACACATGTAGGGGATCAGAGTGTCACGTTCCGACACATGTAGGGGATCGGAGTGTCACGTTCCGACACATAGAATTAGGGGATCGGAGTGTCACGAACCGACACGAGAGGAGGAAAGATAATGAATCTTGAAAGATGTTAATATACTCAATCTAACGAACATGATTCCCAAATGAGTATGGTATTGGGGCTTGAGTCCTTATGTGTGAATTTGATGGTACTTATTGATGATTATAGTACTTGTCGTTGTTACATGTTGAGTTTTATAGTTGATTTACGATAATACTTGATATATACTGTTCCCTATTTTGAGTTGTCCGATGATATCTACTCAGTACCCGTGTTTGTACTGACCCTACTTTTATTGTTTTCTTCTTGTTTAATTGTGGAATGCAGCAAACGTGCCGTCACCTTCGACTCAACAGTAATTTAAGCCAGTCTTCGTCACACCGGATCTTCAAGGTGAGCTAACACTTCTAGCTTGGACTGGATCTCCTCCGTCACGTCTTGATGCCTTGAACCTCCGGCACGGACTAGCTTCTTACGTATTTTTAGCTTTTAGAATACTCTTAGTTCAGTCATTTGATTGTAGATGTTCTTGTGGTGATGACTTCCAGATTCTGGGGATAATGATAAGTTTTTGAGTTATAGAAGTTGATTATTGATTTTTATTAATGAGTTTAAGTCTTCCGCATTACTTTTGTTGTTATTACATTGAAATGTTAAGGTTAGATTGGTTGGTTCGCTCACATAGGAGGGTAAATGTGGGTGCCAGTCGCGGCCCGGATTTGGGTCGTGACAAACTTTGTATCAGAGCATTAGGTTCGTTGGTCTCATCACACAAGAACAGGTCTAGTAGAGTCTTAAGGAATGGTAGGGGGACGCCTTTACTTTTCCTTGAGAGGCTATAAGACTTTAGGAAAAATTTCACTCTTTCATTCTTTCTTTCATGCTACTACTTGAGTCCAATTGGTATCTAGGCGATACGAATTGGTATTTGACCATCTTCACTCTCTTTCGCAGATGGTTAGAACTAGAGCAACGACTACGCCAACACCAACATCGGCCAGACAAGAAACAACTGAGCCAGCTATTGGGGCTGTGGCTCGAGGAAGAACAGCGGCAAGGGGCCGTGGAAGAGGTCGTGGGAGGACGTCCTCTAGAGGGAGAGGACAAACACCTAGCCCATCTGATACTAGGGCAGTGACTCCTCCACCGACCGAGGAAGTAATAAGTGAAGGGGAGGATGGGGAAACTGAACGAGTGCAAAATGAGGAAATGCCAACCCAACCTACCCCAGAGATGATCAATCAGGTTCTAGCTTATCTTAGCGGGTTATCTGATCAAGGTCAGGCACCTCCAGTGTTTTCTACGCCAACACCTCCCGTTTCAGAAGTACAACATGCGGCTTCTATGGCTCCCCGCATGGATGTTCCATTGGAAATAGGCACGTTTCCACGTCTGAATACTGGGCCTATAATGACAAGTGATCAGCATGAACTTTTTAGTAAGTTCTTGAAATTGAAACCTCCAGTCTTCAAGGGTGCTGAATCGGAGGATGCTTATGATTTTTTGGTTGACTGTCACGAGCTACTACACAAGATGGGTATAGTCGAACGGTTTGGTGTTGAGTTCGTGAGTTATCAGTTTCAAGGGACCGCCAAAATGTGGTGGCAGTCACATATTGAGTGTCAACCAATAGAGGCACCACCTATGACTTGGGCCTCGTTCTCTAGCTTGTTTATGGAGAAGTATATCCCCCGGACTTTGAGGGATAGAAAAAGGGATGAGTTCCTGAGCCTAGAGCAAGGTAGGATGTCGGTTAATGCTTATGAGGCTAAGTTCCATGCACTATCCAGATATGCCACTCAACTCTGTTTCAGTCCTCAAGAGCGGATTCGCCGGTTTGTGAAGGGGTTGAGGTCAGAATTGCGGATTTCGGCCTTACAGGTAGCGGCAACGGCAAAATCCTTCCAAGAAGTGGTAGACTTTGTGATAGAAGTGGAAGGAGTGAAGCCAGACGACTTCACCACAACATCGACATCAAAAAGGATTCGAAAGGGAGGTGAGTTTAATGGTTCTTACACTATTGGACAGGGTTCAGGAAGTTACTCAGTCCGACCAATTCAGTCTTCACTACAGACTGATGTTGGGGGACCACCTCAGACCGGTCAACACTTCTCCAAGGGGCCTATGATTGACTCCATAGAATGTTATGGATGTGGGGGGATTGGACATATTAGGAAAAATTGTCCCAGACAAAGTTATAGACCCCCAATAGCTAGAGGTAGAGGTGGTCATGGTAGAGGTCGTTATTCTGGAGGACGTGGTGGTCGAGGTAATGGTGGTCACCAAAACGGCAGAGGTAATGGGCAAACTGGGGCCACTACATCGCAACATGGTCGGGGCAATGGACAGACAAACGATAGGGCCCATTGTTACGCTTTCCCTGGGCGGTCTGAAGCGGAGGCATCTGATGCTGTCATCATAGGTAATCTTCTGGTTTGTGATTGCATGGCTTCTGTATTGTTTGATCCTGGATCCACGTTTTCTTATATATCTTCCTCATTTGCTAATGGTCTAAATTTACATTTTGAATTACTTGATATGCCTATTCGTGTCTCTACTCCGGTGGGTGAGTCTGTGGTAGTTGAAAAGGTATATAGGTCTTGTTTGGTAAACTTTGTGGGGAGCAACACTTATGTAGATTTGGTTATCTTAGAAATGGATGATTTTGACGTGATTCTAGGTATGACTTGGCTTTCTCCGCAATTTGCGATCTTGGATTGTAATGCTAAAACGGTGACGTTAGCCAAGCCTGGGACAGACCCGTTAGTGTGGGAGGGTGACTACACTCCCAATCCGGTCCGCATCGTCTCCTTTCTTTGTGCTAGGAAAATGATTAGTAAAGGGTGTTTAGCTTTCTTGGCACATCTCAAGGATGACACTACCCAAGTACCTACGATTGAGTCGGTTTCAGTAGTTCGTGAGTTTCTGGATGTGTTCCCTGCAGATCTTCCTGGTATGCCACCGGATAGGGATATTGACTTCTGTATTGATCTTGAACCCGGTACTCGCCCCATTTCTATACCCCCTTATAGAATGGCTCTCGCGGAGTTAAGAGAGTTAAAAGAACAACTTCAAGAGTTATTGAACAAAGGCTTTATTAGACCAAGTGCATCTCCTTGGGGTGCTCCGGTTTTGTTTGTAAAGAAGAAGGATGGGAGTTTTCGGATGTGCATAGACTACAGACAATTGAATAAAGTAACTATTAAGAACAAGTATCCTCTTCCTCGCATTGATGACTTGTTCGATCAGTTACAAGGTGCTTGTGTCTTCTCTAAGATTGACTTGAGATCCGGTTATCATCAATTGAAAATACGGGCAACGGATGTGCCAAAGACTGCTTTTCGAACAAGGTATGGACATTACGAATTTTTAGTGATGTCTTTTGGTCTTACGAATGCCCCTGCTACGTTCAGGAGCTGGATGAACGGGATTTTTAAGCCATATTTAGACCTCTTCGTGATCGTATTTATTGATGATATATTGGTATACTCAAAGAGCAAGAAGGAACATGAAGAGCATTTGAGAATGGTATTGGAAATGTTGAGGGAGAAAAAGCTTTATGCCAAGTTCTCTAAGTGTGAGTTTTGGCTAGATGCGGTGTCCTTCTTGGGGCACGTGATTTCTAAGGATGGAGTGATGGTGGATCCTTCTAAGATTGAGACAGTGAAGAATTGGGTAAGACCCACTAATGGTTCAGAAATAAGGAGCTTTGTTGGGTTAGCTAGTTACTACCATCGATTTGTCAAGGGATTCTCTTCTATTGCTTCCCAATTGACGAACTTGACTAAGCAGAATGTTCCATTTGTATGGTCGGACGAATGTGAGGAAAACTTTCAGAAGCTCAAGACTTTGTTGACTACCGCACCTATCCTTACCTTACCAGTAGAGGGTAAGTACTTCATTGTTTACTGTGATGCATCCTATTCGGGTTTGGGTGCAGTACTAATGCAAGAGAAGAGTGTGATTGCTTATGCTTCGAGGCAATTAAAAATGCATGAACGTAACTACCCAACTCATGATTTGGAATTCGCTGCGGTAGTGTTTGCATTAAAGCAATGGAGACACTATTTATATGGGGTTAAGTGTGAGGTCTACACGGATCATCGTAGCCTTCAGTATGTCTTTACTCAGAAAGATTTGAACTTGAGACAGAGAAGATTGATGGAACTACTGAAGGACTACGACATCACCATTTTGTCTCATCCGGGGAAGGCAAATGTTGTGGCGGATGCTTTAAGTAGAAAAGCGGGAAGCATGGGAAGTCTAGCTCACTTGCAAGCCTCTAGACGCCCATTAGCTAAAGAGGTTCAGACTCTAGCTAACGACTTGATGAGATTAGAAGTAAATGAGAAGGGAGGATTGTTGGCTTCTGTGGAGTCAAGATCTTCTTTTCTTGACAAAATTAAGGGAAAACAGTTTGATGATGAGAAACTAAGAAGAATTCAAGATAAAGTATTGCGAGGGGAGGCTAAGGAAGTACAAATCGATGAGGAAGGTGTTTTGAGAATCAAGGGAAGGGTATGCGTACCCCGCGTCGATGATTTGATCAACACTATTCTGACAGAGGCTCATAGTTCAAGGTATTCTATACATCCGGGCGCAACCAAGATGTATCGTGACCTAAAGCAACACTTTTGGTGGAGTAGAATGAAGCGTGACATTGTGGATTTTATTGCCAAATGTCCAAACTGTCAACAAGTAAAGTATGAACACCAAAGGCCCGGAGGAACGCTTCAGAGAATGCCAATTCCAGAATGGAAGTGGGAAAGAATTGCAATGGATTTTGTGGTTGGTCTTCCGAAGACAATGGGTAAGTATGACTCCATTTGGGTGATTGTTGATAGGTTAACTAAATCTGCTCATTTCATTCTGGTCAAGGTGACTTATAATGCAGAAAAATTAGCCAAACTTTACATCTCGGAAGTGGTGCGATTGCATGGGGTTCCACTATCCATCATATCAGATAGAGGTACGCAGTTTACTTCTAAGTTTTGGAAAACATTGCATGCGGAATTGGGTACTAGGTTGGACCTTAGTACTGCGTTCCATCCTCAGACCGATGGCCAGTCTGAAAGGACAATTCAAGTGTTGGAGGATATGCTTCGTGCATGTGTGATAGAGTTTGGTGGTCATTGGGATAGCTTCTTACCCTTAGCGGAGTTTTCATACAATAATAGCTATCACTCAAGCATTGATATGGCCCCATTTGAAGCATTGTATGGTAGGAGATTTAGGTCTCCCATTGGTTGGTTTGATGCGTTCGAGGTCAGACCTTGGGGTACTGATCTCTTGAGGGATTCGATGGAAAAAGTGAGGTCTATTCAAGAAAAGCTTCTAGCGGCGCAAAGTAGACAAAAGGAATATGCAGATCGAAAGGTGAGAGACTTAGAGTTCATGGAAGGCGAACAAGTCTTGTTGAAAATTTCACCCATGAAAGGGGTGATGCGGTTTGGTAAAAGGGGTAAACTAAGTCCAAGGTACATTGGACCATTTGAAGTACTTAAGCGAGTGGGGGAAGTGGCTTATGAGTTAGCCTTGCCCCCAGGGCTGTCCGGAGTACATCCGATATTCCATGTGTCGATGTTGAAAAGATATCATGGGGATGGAAATTACATTATCCGTTGGGATTCAGTTTTGCTTGATGAGAACTTGTCTTATGAGGAGGAGCCTGTTGCTATTTTAGATAGAGAAGTTCGCAAGTTGAGGTCAAGAGAGATTGCGTCCATCAAGGTGCAATGGAAGAATCGACCGATTGAATAAGCCACTTGGGAGAAGGAGACGGATATGCGAGAAAAATACCCACACCTGTTTATAGATTCAGGTACTCCTTTTCGCCCTTGTTTTCCTTCTTTTGATCGTTCGGGGACGAACGATGGGTAAATTGGTATCTAATGTAATGACCCGTTTAGTCGTTTTGAGCAACAGACTTCAATTCTGGAAAAACAGGCAGAAGCGACGGACCCCACGACGGAACGTCATAGGCACGACGGACCGTCGAGGGGGTCTCGTCCCAAAATACTTAGAAAATCTGAAATTGGGTACTGAAAATCAACTCTCTGAACTTTGTGACGGAATGGCAGGACGGACCGTCACAGGTGTGACGGACCGTCACAGACCCTTGGTGGAAATTTGGGTCTCTGAACTCTGCGACGACCTGCAGGACGGACCGTCGCAGGCACGACGGCCTGTCACAGGTTGCGCAAATCCCAGGCAGAGTCGGATTTCTGGTGAAGTTTTAAGGGACATTTTTGGACTATTCTTTCCTTAATTATAGACTTCGTGGGTTTATATTAATAACTCAAATTCTTGAGGGTTAAAAGAGGTAACCCTAAGTTAATTAGTGGGGTATTATTGCCATCTTTTATTCTTAATTATATACTAATTAGGGTAAAAGAAAGAGGGTTTGAATAAGAAAATAGAAAGAACAAGAAGGGAGAGAGAGAAACGATCGAGAAGAGGAGGAAAACACCAAGCTTTGAGGATTTACTTGCTTGATTTCAATTCTTCGGTGGAGGTAGGTTATGGTTTTCATGCTTTCATAGTAAACTCTTAATAGAGAATGATATGTATTGGTAGTATTGTAAACCCTACTATATGCTTAATTGTATGTTTGCATGAATATGATTATGTGATTGTGATAAGATAAGCATGATCAAAAATATTGAATCCCAAATCTTGAAAAAAAACTTTAATATACATTATTAATGATGATGCCTTGGTGTAGAAGAAGGCTTGATGAATTAAAGTAATGGGATTGAGGATTCCTTGGTATAGAGAAGGCTTGATGATTTAGAGAATGATATTAGTGGATCGGAGTGTCACGTTCCGACACATAGATTTAGTGGATCGGAGTGTCACGTTCCGACACATGTAGGGGATCGGAGTGTCACGTTCCGACACATGTAGGGGATCGGAGTGTCACGTTCCGACACATGTAGGGGATCGGAGTGTCACGTTCCGACACATAGAATTAGGCGATCGGAGTGTCACGAACCTACACGAGAGGAGGAAAGATAATGAATCTTGAAAGATGTTAATATACTCAATCTAACGAACATGATTCCCAAATGAGTATGGTATTGGGGATTATGTGTGAATTTGATGGTACTTATTGATGATTATAGTACTTGTTATTGTTACATGTTGAGTTTTATAGTTGATTTATGATAATACTTGATATATACTGTTCCCTATTTTGAGTTGGCCGATGATATCTACTCAGTACCCGTGTTTGTACTGACCCCTACTTTTATTGTTTTCTTCTTGTTTAAATGTGGAATGCAGCAAACGTGCCGTCACCTTTGACTCAACAGTAATTTAAGCCAGTCTTCGTCACACCGGATCTTCAGGGTGAGCTAACACTTCTAGCTTGGACTGGATCTCCTCCGTCACGTCTTGATGCCTTGAACCTCCGGCACGGACTAGCTTCTTATATATTTTTAGCTTTTAGAATACTCTTAGTACAGTCATTTGATTGTAGATGTTCTTGTGGTGATGACTTCCAGATTCTGGGGATAATGATAAGTTTTTGAGTTATAGAAGTTGATTATTGATTTTTATTAATGAGTTTAAGTCTTCCGCATTACTTTTGTTGTTATTACATTGAAATGTTAAGGTTAGATTGGTTGGTTCGCTCACATAGGAGGGTAAGTGTGGGTGCCAGTCGCGGCCCGGATTTGGGTCGTGACAATAAACAACCAAGACGAAGGTATTATGTAAAAAATTATAAAATAAAAAGACCATACAGACCAAAAAGAAAAATATCCCAATGTACTTGTTATAATTATGAAAGATAGGACACATAGCTAAAGATTGTAAATTACCCAAAAATCCAAAAAGAAAACAAGTAGCAGAATTAATTATAGACAATGAAAATAACATGCAAATAGAGTACATAGATTATGAATTAAGAGAAAATGATAGTATATATGAAGTATCAGACATAGAAACTGAGAATGAAGAAGAAAATATTAACATAGATAATAATGAAACAGATGAAGAAATATAATGTCTGAAAATGAAATAAAAATAATATCTAAGGAAGAATATAAAGATGAAGAATCATCAGAACAGAAAATTATATTTGATAATACGATATTTGAACAAATAAAAGGAAAAGAATTAGATTTAAGTGTTAAAAAAATACTAGAAATACCTATTTTAAGAAATTGGTTTAAAAGACAAAAAGAATAATACTATGTAGTTAGTCAAAAAGAACATATCATAGATTGTAAATACACAAGAGGAAAAGCATATATACCTATAATAAATAAAAGAATGATAAACAAAGAAATACAAGATATAAAAGCTAAAACACCAATAAAATATGTACATTTAGGAGGAACAGAAATATTAATAAAAGCCTGCTTTAGAGAAGGAATAGATACACCTATAGAAATATATTTAGCAGATGATAGAATTGTACACCCTAT
This sequence comes from Solanum lycopersicum, assembly GCF_036512215.1. Classification (NCBI taxonomy): domain Eukaryota; kingdom Viridiplantae; phylum Streptophyta; class Magnoliopsida; order Solanales; family Solanaceae; genus Solanum; species Solanum lycopersicum. Next base: position 14,770,495 of record NC_090807.1, read on the forward strand.
AGAAAAAAGCATAATTAGTGCAGTAAAAGGAAACTTAATATACCAAAAATTTAAGTTTACAATAAGTGCTAATTATACAGTATCATTAACAGATAAAAATATAGATAGATCATTAGTTCTATATTGGAAAATGTCTGGAATAGAACTAGCACTAGGGAGCAAATTATTTACAGCAAGATGTAAAAATTTATATATATTAACAACAAAGCATAAAATAACAACAAGAAATAAAATTAATAAAATAAAAATAGAAAATCCTTTTGAAAAAATAATTACTGTAGTAGACAATAATGACTATAGCTATAAAGAAATTGATATAGAAGAAGATTTAGAGATAGTAAAAGAAAGATTAAGCACTTCAAGCGTACCAAATACATTGACAAGAGCTACCTCATCAAGGATGAGTACATCTAAAAGAAAATATGAAATTCCACAAAGCTTATTAGATAAAGAAGAAATAACACCATATCATTATTTCATAACAGGAATAATAGACCAAAGAAAATATAAAATATTAATAAATACAAGACAAGAAGAAAATTATATAACAAGAGAGTTAGTATTAGAAGAAGAAATTATAAGAACAGGACATACATGCCCTGGACTACCTAGTGAGATAGTGAACTCGAATGAAAAAACAACAGAAAAAGAAATAATTATAGGAGGAATACCCTTAGTAGTACAATTCAAAATATACCAAGGAGATCATAATATTACATTAGGAATAAAGTGGTTAGAAAAATTTAAACCATACAACATAGAAAATGAACAATTAACAATAACTTGTCAAAATAAGAAAATAATTATAAAAAGAACAAAATGATTAATGAAAATATTTATACTTACAAAAATTATAGTAGAAGGATATCACAACAGATATAATACCCCTATGATAGATACAGGAGTAGAAGCGAATATATGTAAATATAATTGCTTACCAGAAGATAAATGAAAAAAATTAAAACACCTATGGTAGTAACGGGATTTGACAATAAAGGAAGTATGATTAAATATAAAGCAAAAAATATAAAAATACAAATATGGGATAAGATACTAACAATAGAAGAAATGTATAATTTTGAATTTACTACAAAAGATGTGTTATTAGGAATGCCATTTCTAGATAGATTTTATCCACATATAATAACAAAAATACATTGGTGGATTACTACACCATGCGGAAATAAGATAGGAGCAATAAGAGTAAATAATAAACAACGAAACCTATGGAATGGATAAAAGGAAGTGAAAAAATAAACCAAGAAATGGAAAATATAAATAATAAACAAATAACACAATTAGAAATTATTATATTTGCTAAAGACAAAGTTAAATTAATTAATGAACAACTAGAACAATTATATAGTGAAGACCCATTACGATGATGGGAAAAACATAAGACAAAAGTAAAAATTGAGTTAATAGATGAAAATAGTATAATAACACAGAAACCATTAAAATATAACTTTGATGATTTAAAAGAATTTAAAATACATATAGATGAATTATTAGCAAATAATTACATACAAAAAAGTAATAGTAAACATACAAGTCCAGCATTTATAGTTATAAAACATAGTGAACAAAAAAGAGGTAAAAGCAGAATGGTCATAGATTATCGTAATCTAAATGCTAAAACCAAAACATACAATTATCCAATACCAAACAAAATACTAAAAATAAGACAAATACAAGGAATAATTATTTCAGTAAATTTGACTGTAAATCAGGATTTTACCACCTAAAACTAGAAGAAGAATCTAAACAATTAACAGCATTCACAGTACCGTAAGGTTCCTATGAATGGAATGTTTTACCTTTTGGATATAAAAAAGCACCAGGTAGATTCCAACATTTTATGGATAACTGTTTTAACCAACTAGAAAACTGTATCGTATATATAGATGACATATTGGTATATTCTAGAACACAAGATGAACATATAAGATTATTGGAAAAATTTATACATATAGTAAAAATACAGGTATAAGTTTGAGTAAAAGAAAAGCAGAAATTATGAAATCACATATAGAATTTCTAGGAATACAAATAGATAAAAATGAAATAAAAATGCAAACACATATAGTACAAAAAATAATTACTATTGATGAAAATATAGATACAAAAAAGAAATTACAATCTTTTCTAGGATTAGTAAATCAGGTAAGAGAATATATACCAAAATTAGACGAACATGTAAAACCATTACATAAAAAACTTAAAAAAGATGTAGAATATCATTTTGATGATAAAGATAAAAAACATATAAGAAATATTAAGAATTTATGTAAAAAATTACCAAAATTATATTTTCCTGATGAAAATAAAACATTTACTTATATTGTCGAAACATATTCAAGTGATCATAGTTATGGAGGAGTTTTAAAATACAAATATGAAAAAGAAAAAATAGAACACCATTGTAGGTATTATTCAGGATCTTATACAGAAGCACAAATAAAATGGGAAATAAATAGAAAAGAATTATTCGCATTATATAAATGTTTATTAGCATTTGAACCATATATTGTTTACAATAAATTTATTGTAAGAACATGTAACGACCTGTTTAGTCGTTTTGAGCAACAGACTTCAATTCTGGAAAAACTGGCAGAAGCGACGGACCCCACGATGGACCGTCAAGGGCACGACGGACCGTCGCAGGGTCTCGTTTCAAAACACTTAGAAAATCTGAAATTAGGTACTGAAAATCGACTCTCTGAACATCGTGACGGAATGGCAGGACGGACTGTCACAGGCGTGACGAACCGTCACGGAGACTTCAGTGAAAATCTATTCTCTGAGCTTTGCGACGACCTGCAGGACGGACCGTCGCAGGCGCGACGGCCCGTCACAGGTTGCGCAAATCCCAGGCAGATTCGGATTTCCTTACACGTTTTGAGGGAAGTTTTGGGACTATTCTTTCCTTAATTATAGATTTCGTGGGGTTATATTAATAACTAAAATTCTTGGGGGTTAAAAGAGGTAACCCTAAGTTAATTAGTGGGGTATTATTGCCATCTTTTATTCTTAATTATATACTAATTAGGGTAAAAGAAAGAGGGTTGGAATAAGAAAAGAGAATGAACAAGAAGGGAGAGAGGGAAATGATTGAGAAGAAGAGGAAAACACCAAGCTTTGAGGATTAACTTGCTTGATTTCAATTCTTCGGTGGAGGTAGGTTATGGTTTTAATGCTATTCGTAGTAAACTCTTAATAGTGAATGATATGTGTTAGTAGTATTGTAAACTCTTCTATATGTTTAATTGTATGCTTGCATGAATGATGTGATTATGTAATTATGAATAAATAAGCATGATGAAGCTATTGAATCCCAAATCTTGAAAAGAAACCCTAATCTACTTTGATAATAATGATGCCTTGGTATGAAAGAAGGCTTGATGAATGAAAGTAGTGAGATTAGGGGATCGGGTGCCACGTTCCGATACCAGGATAGAATATGGATCAGGTGTCACGTTCCGACACCAGGATAGAATATGGATCGGGTGCCACGTTCCGGTACCAGGATAGAATATGGATCGGGTGTCACGTTCCGACACCAGGATAGAATATGGATCGGGTGCCACGTTTCGATACCAGGATAGTATATGAGGATCGGAGTGTCACCTTCCGACACCAGGATAGAATATGGATAGGGTGCCACGTTCCGGTACCAGGATAGAATGAGGATCAGAGTGTCACGTACCTACACCAGGATAGTATATTGAGGAGCGGAGTGTCACGTACCGACATGAGGGAAATAAAGATAATGAATCTTGAAATATGTTAATATATCCAATCTAAAGAAGTAAATTCTCAAATGAGTATGATGAGGAGGTGTGAGTCCTCATTGATGTGCTTGGTGTTGTAACCAAGGGTTATGGTAACTGTAAATGCTGCATGCTAAGGATAGTAGTTGATTTTATGATATTGCTTAATACATACTGTTTTCTATTTTGATTTGGCCGATGATATCTACTCAGTACCCGTGTTTTGTACTGACCCCTACTTTTATTGTTTTCTTCTTGTTTATTTGTGGAGTGCAGCAAATGTGCCGTCATCTTCGACTCAACAGTAACTCAAGCCAGTCTTACTACATCAGAAATTCAGGGTGAGCTAATGCTTCTAGCTTGGACTGAATATTCTTCTTCAAGTCTTGATGCCTTGAACTTCCGGCATGGACTAGCTTCTTATGTATTTTTAGCTTCTTAGAATACTCTTAGTTTAGTAATTTGATTATAGATGTTCTTGTGATGATGACTTCCAGATTTTGAGAATAATAATAGTTATTGATTTTATTAATGAGTTTAAGTCTTCCGCATTACTTTATGTTGATATTACCTTGAAATGTTAAGGTTTAGATTGGTTGGTTCACTCACATAGGAGGGTAAGTGTGGGTACCAGTCGCGGCCCGGATTTTGGTCGTGACAAACTTTTTATCAGAGCATTAGGTTCGTTGTTCTCATCACACAAGAACAGGTCTAGTAGATTCTTAAGGAACGGTAGGGGGACGCCTTTACTTGTCCTTGAGAGGCTATAAGACTTTAGGAAAATTTCACTCTTTCATTCTTTCTTTCGTGCTACTACTTGAGTCCAATTGGTATCTAGGCGATACGAATTGGTATCTGACCATCTTCACTCTCTTTCGCTGATGGTTAGAACTAGAGCAATGACTACGTCAACACCAACACCGGCCAGACAAGAAACAACTGAGCCAGCCACTAGGGCTGTGGCTCGAGGAAGAACAGCGGCGAGGGGCCGTGGAAGAGGTCGTGGGAGGACGTCCTCTAGGGGAAGAGGACGAACACCTAGCCCATCTGATACTAGGGCAGTGACTCCTCCACCGACTGAGGAAGTAATAAGAGAAGGGGAGGATGGGGAAACTGAACAAGTGCAAAATGAGGAAATGCCACCCCAACCTACCCAGAGATGATCAATCAGGTTATGGCTTATCTTAGCGGGTTATCTGATCAAGGTCAGGCACCTCCAGTGTTTTCTGCGCCAACACCTCCGGTTTCAGAAGTACAATATGCGGCTATTATGGCTCCCCGCATGGATGTTCCATTGGACATAGGCACATTTCCACGTCTGACTACTGCGCCTATAATGACAAATGATCAGCATGAACTTTTCAGTAAGTTCTTGAAATTGAAACCTCCGGTCTTCAAGGGTGCTGAATCGGAGGATGCTTATGATTTTCTGGTTGACTGTCACGAGCTACTACACAAGATGGGTATAGTAGAATGGTTTGGTGTGGAGTTTGTGACTTATCAGTTTCAAGGGAACGCCAAAATGTGGTGGCGGTCACATATCGAGTGTCAACCAATAGAGGCACCACCTATGACTTAGGCCTCATTCTCTAGTTTGTTTATGGAGAAGTATATCCCCCCGACTTTGAGGGATAGGAAAAGGGATGAGTTCTTGAGCCTAGAGCAAGGTAGGATGTCGGTTAATGCTTATGAGGCTAAGTTTCGTACACTATCCTGATATGCCACTCAACTCTGTTTCAGTCCTCAAGAGTGGATTCGCCAGTTTGTGAAGGGGTTGAGGTCAGAATTGCGGATTTCGGCCTTACAGATAGCAGCAACGGCAAAATCCTTCCAAGAAGTGGTAGACTTTGTGATAGAAGTGGAAGGAGTGAAGCCAGACGACTTCACCACAACATCGACATCAAAAAGGTTTCGAAAGGGAGGTGAGTTTAATGGTTCTTACACTAAAGGATAGGGTTCGGGAAGTTACGCAGTTCGACCCATTCAGTCTTCACTACAGACTGTAGTTGGGGGTCCACCTCTGACCGGTCAACACTTCTCTGAGAGACCTATGAATGAACCCAGAGAGTGTTATGGATATGGGGAGATTGGATATATTAAGAGATATTGTCCAAAACAGAGTTACAGACCTCCAAATGTAAGAGGTAGAGGTGGTCATGGCAGAGGCCGTTATTCTGGAGGACGTGGTGGTCGAGGAAATGGTGGTCACCAAAACGGCCGAGGTGATGGGCAAACTGGAGCCACTACATCACAACAAGGTAGGGGCCAAAGACAGATGAACGATAGGGCCCATTGTTACGCTTTCCCTGGGCGGTCTGAAGCGGAGGCATCTGATGCTGTCATCACAGGTAATCTTTTGGTTTGTGATTACATGGCTTCTGTATTGTTTGATCCTGGATCCACATTTTCTTATGTATCTTCCTCATTTGCTAATGGTCTAAATTTACATTGTGAATTACTTGATATGCCTATTCGTGTCTCTACTCCGGTGGGTGAGTCTGTGGTAGTTGAAAAGGTATATAGGTCTTGTTTGGTAAACTTTGTGGGGAGCAACACTTATGTAGATTTGGTTATCTTAGAGATGGATGATTTTGATGTGATTCTGGGTATGACTTGGCTTTCTCCGCAATTTGCAATCTTGGATTGTAATGCTAAAACAGTGACGTTGGCCAAGCCTTGGACAGACCCATTAGTGTGGGAGGGTGACTACACTTCCAATCCGGTACGTATCATCTCCTTTCTTCATGCTAAGAAAATGGTTAATAAAGGGTGTTTAGCTTTCTTGGCGCATCTCAAGGATGACACTACCCAAGTACCTTCGATTGGGTCAGTTTTAGTAGTTCGTGAGTTTCTGGATGTGTTCCCTGCAGATCTTCCTGGTATGCCACCGGATAGGGATATTGACTTCTGTATTGATCTCGAACCGGGAACACGCCCCATTTCTATACCCTCTTATAGAATGGCTCCCGCGGAGTTAAGAGAGTTAAAGGCACAAATTCAAGAGTTACTGAACAAAGGCTTTATTAGACCAAGTGCATCTCCTTGGGGTGCTCCGGTTTTTTTTGTGAAGAAGAAGGATGGGAGTTTTCGAATGTGTATAGATTATAGACAACTAAACAAGGTAACCATAAAGAACAAGTATCCTCTTCCCCGCATTGATGACTTGTTCGATCAGTTACAAGGTGCTTGTATCTTTTCTAAGATTGACTTGAGATCCGATTATCATCAATTGAAAATACGGGCAACGGATGTGCCAAAGACTGCTTTTCGAACGAGGTATGGGCATTACGAATTTGTAGTGATGTCTTTTGGTCTTACGAATGCCCCTGCTGCGTTCATGAGCTTGATGAACGGGGTTTTTAAGCCATATTTGGACCTCTTCGTGATCGTATTTATTGATGATATATTGGTATACTCAAAGAGCAAGAAGGAACATGAAGAGCATTTGAGAATGGTATTGGAAATGTTGAGGGAGAAAAAGCTTTATGCCAAGTTCTCTAAGTATGAGTTTTGGTTAGATGCAGTGTCCTTCTTGGGGCACGTGGGTTCCAAGGATGGAGTGATGGTGGATCCTTCTAAGATTGAGACAGTGAAGAATTGGGTAAGACATACTAATGTGTAAGAAATAAGGAGTTTTGTTGGATTAGCTAGCTACTACCGTCGATTTGTCAAGGGATTCTCTTCTATTGCTTCCCAATTGACGAACTTGACTAAGCAGAATGTTCCATTTGTATGGTCGGACGAATGTGATGAAAGCTTTCAGAAGCTCAAGACTTTGTTGACTACCGCACCTATCCTTACCTTGCAAGTAGAGGGTAAGAACTTCATTGTTTATTGTGATGCATCCTATTCTGGTTTGGGTGCAGTACTAATGCAAGAGAAGAGTGTGATTGCTTATGCTTCAAGGCAACTAAAGGTGCATGAACGTAACTATCCGACCCACGATTTGGAATTGGCTGCGGTGGTGTTTGCATTAAAGCAATGGTGACACTATTTATATGTGGTTAAGTGTGAGATCTATACGGATCATCGTAGCCTACAGTATGTCTTTACTCAGAAAGATTTGAACTTAAGATAGAGAATATGGATGGAGTTACTAAAGGACTACGATATCACTATCTTGTATCATCCGGGAAAGGCGAATGTTGTAGCGGATGCTTTAAGTAGAAAGGCGGGAAGCATGGGAAGTCTAGCTCACTTGCAAGCTTCTAGATGCCCATTGGCTAGAGAGGTTCAGACTCTAGCTAATGACTTGATGAGATTAGAAGTAAATGAGAAGGGAGGATTGTTGTCTTCTGTGGAGGCAAGATCTTCCTTTCTTGACAAGATTAAGGGAAGACAGTTCGATGATGAGAAACTGTGCAAAATCCAAGATAAGGTATTGCGAGGAGAGGCTAAGGAAGCACAAATTGATGAGGAAGGTGTTTTGAGGATCAAGGGAAGGGTATGTGTATCCCGCGTCGATGGTTTGATCAACACTATTCTGACAGAGGCTCATAGTTCAAGGTATTCTATACATCCGGGCGCAACCAAGATGTATCGTGACCTAAAGCAACACTTTTGGTGGAGTAGAATGAAGCGTGATATTGTTGACTTTATTGCCAAGTGTCCCAACTGTCAACAAGTAAAGTACGAACACCAAAGGCCCAGAGGAACACTTCAGAGAATGCCCATTCCGGAATGGAAGTGGGAAAGAATTGCAATAGATTTTGTGGTTGGTCTTCCGAAGACAATGGGTAAGTATGACTCTATTTGGGTCATTGTTGATAGGTTAACTAAATCTGCTCATTTCATTCCGGTCAAGGTGACTTACAATGCAGAAAAGTTAGCCAAACTTTACATCTCGGAAGTGGTGCGATTGCATGGGGTTCCACTATCCATCATATCAGATAGAGGTACGCAGATTACTTCTATGTTTTGGAAAACATTGCATGCAGAATTGGGTACTAGGTTGGACCTTAGTACTGCGTTCCATCCCCAGACCGATGGTCAGTCTGAGCGAACGATTCAAGTGTTGGAGGATATGCTTCGTGCGTGTGTGATAGAATTTGGTGGCCATTGGGATAGCTTTTTACCCTTAGCGGAATTTTCATACAATAATAGCTAATCACTCGAGCATTGATATGGCCCCATTTGAAGCATTGTATGGGAGGAGATGTAGGTCTCCCATTGGTTGGTTTGATGCGTTCGAGGTTAGACCTTGGGGTACTGATCTCTTGAGGGATTCGATGGAAAAAGTGAATTCTATTCAAGAAAAGCTTCTAGCGGCGCAAAGTAGACAAAAAGAATATGCAGATCAAAAGGTTAGAGACTTAGAGTTCATAGAGGGTGAACAAGTCTTGTTGAAAGTTTCACCAATGAAAGGGGTGATGCGGTTTGGTAAAACGGGTAAACTAAGTCCAAGGTACATTGGACCATTTGAAGTACTTAAGCGAGTAGGAGAGGTGGCTTATGAGTTAGCCTTGCCTCCAGGGCTGTCCGGAGTGCATCCGGTATTCCATGTGTCGATGTTGAAAAGATATCATGGGGATGGAAATTACATTATCCGTTGGGATTCAGTTTTGCTTGATGAGAACTTGTTTTATGAGGAGGAGCCTGTTGCTATCTTAGATAGAGAAGTTCGCAAGTTGAGGTCAAGAGAGATTGCATCCATCAAGGTGCAATGGAAGAATCGACCGGTTGAAGAAGCCACTTGGGAGAAGGAGGCAGATATGCAAGAAAGATACCCTCATCTGTTTACAGATTCAGGTACTCCTTTTCTCCCTTGTTTTCCTTCTTGTTATCGTTCGGGGACGAACGATGGGTAAATTGTTATCTATTTTAACGACCTATTTAGTCGTTTTGAGCAACAAACTTTATTTCTGCAAAAACTGGCAGAAGCGACGGACCCCACGACGGACCGTCGCAGGGTCTCGTTTCAAAACACTTAGAAAATCTGAAATTGGGTACTGAAAATTGACTCTCTGAACTTCGTGACGGAATGGCAGGACGAACCGTCACAGGCGTGACGGACCGTCACGGAGACTTCAGTGAAAATCCATTCTCTTAACTTTGCGACGACCTGCAGGACGGACCGTCGCAGGCACGACGGCCCATCACAGGTTGCGCAAATCCCAGGCAGAATCGGATTTCCTTACACATTTTGAGGGATGTTTTGGGACTATTCTTTCCTTATTTATAGATTTCGTGGGGTTATATTAATAACTAAAATTCTTGGGGGTTAAAAGAGGTAACCCTAAGTTAATTAGTGGGGTATTATTGCCATCTTTTATTCTTAATTATATACTAATTAGGGTAAAAGAAAGAGGGTTGAAATAAGAAAAGAGAAAGAACAAGAAGGGAGAGAGGGAAACGATTGAGAAGAAGAGGAAAACACCAAGCTTTGAGGATTAACTTGCTTGATTTCAATTCTTCGGTGGAGGTAGGTTATGGTTTTAATGCTATTCGTAGTAAACTCTTAATAGTGAATGATATGTGTTAGTAGTATTGTAAACCCTTCTATATGCTTAATTGTATGCTTGCATGAATGATGTGATTATGTAATTATGAATAAATAAGCATGATGAAGCTATTGAATCCAAAATCTTGAAAAGAAACCCTAATCTACTTTGATAATGATGATGCCTTGGTATGAAAGAAGGCTTGATGAATGAAAGTAGTGAGATTAGGGGATCGGGTGCCACGTTCCGATACCAGGATAGAATATGGATCAGGTGTCATGTTCCGACACCAGGATAGAATATGGATCGGGTGCCACGTTCCGGTACCAGGATAGAATATGGATCGGGTGTCATGTTCTGACACCAGGATAGAATATGGATCGGGTGCCACGTTCCGGTACCAGGATAGTATATGAGGATCGGAGTGTCACGTTCCGACACCAGGATAGAATATGGATCGGGTGCCACGTTCCGGTACCAGGATAGAATGAGGATCGGAGTGTCACGTTCCGACACCAGAATAGTATATTGAGGAGCGGAGTGTCACGTACCGACACGAGGGGATTAAAGATAATGAATCTTGTAATATGTTAATATATCCAATCTAATGAACTAAATTCCCAAATGAGTATGATGAGGAGGTGTGAGTCCTCATTGATGTGCTTGGTGTTGTAACCAAGGGTTATGGTAACTGTAAATGCTGCATGCTAAGGATATTAGTTGATTTTATGATATTGCTTAATACATACTGTTTTCTATTTTGAGTTGGCCGATGATATCTACTCAGTACCCGTGTTTTGTACTGACCCCTACTTTTATTGTTTTCTTCTTGTTTATTTGTGGAGTGCAGCAAACATGCCGTCATCTTCGACTCAACAGTAACTCAAGCCAGTCTTACTACATCAGAAATTCAGGGTGAGCTAATGCTTCTAGCTTGGACTGGATCTTCTTCTTCAAGTCTTGATGCCTTGAACTTCCGGCATGGACTAGCTTCTTATGTATTTTTAGCTTCTTAGAATACTCTTAGTTTAGTAATTTGATTATAGATGTTCTTGTGATGATGACTTCCAGATTTTGGGAATAATAATAGTTATTGATTTTATTAATGAGTTTAAGTCTTCCGCATTACTTTATGTTGATATTACCTTGAAATGTTAAGGTTTAGATTGGTTGGTTCGCTCACAGAGGAGGGTAAGTGTGGGAGCCAGTCGCGGCCCGGATTTGGGTCGTGACAGAACAGATAATACACAAGTAAAATGGTGGATAACGAAAAAATTAGATGATTCAGTTACAACAAAAGAAATAAGGAGACTAGTATTAAACATACTAAATTTTACATTTACAATTGAGGTAATAAAAACTGACAAAAATAAGATTGCAGACTATTTATCAAAACAGAGTTACACAGCCAGGACAAGATAATGTTATGGAAAACATACTCAAAACCCTAACTACACTTTGTACAAAAGTGGACAGTATGGGCTTGAGAATTCAAAAGCTAGAAGAAAAGGAAGAATCTACAAGTCAGCAACATGACTATAAAAATGCGGAGCTACGACGTTCGGCAGACGAAAAATAGCCAGAGATAAAAGGAGACTTTGGGAAACTCCTTAAAACCCATGACATTACTGATGCTGCAGGTACAAGCAAAAAAGCTATGGAGAAACCTACACCAAAATACATAAACCTAAATAGCATATTTACCAAACCATTTACTCCAAAGATACAGATAGTAGATGCTTCAACCCCACAAACATCTACCTATGCAACTAGCCTGCATAAAGAGAAGAAAACATACAACCATATATCCCGAACATATATTGAAAACCTATACAAAATACAAAACTTTTTAAATCAAAAACCCAAATCTACCACAACATTAGAAAAAACCACAGACTACCTAACCCAAAGACTACAAGGCTATAATAAGTTAATTGCACAACCAAAAACTAATCCAAACCTAGTTAAAACTTGTTATAACTATGGATTATTAAATACAGTCTATACATATGCAGGTGAAGAGATAAGTGGAATCCCAGAGGTCCACAAAGAATTTTTAATATATAAAAAGATAACAAAAGGAAACTTATTTTTCATAAGATTCTACACAGCACCAGTAGAGATACTCTATGATGAAATAAAGCCAATGATCCAGATAGTCAAAATTAGGCTAACACGAGAAATGATAATCCCAGAAGATATAGGCCAACAGCCAGAGATAACAAGAGTTGAGATACCCAGTTTCTATGCCAATAAAAGGATAATTGGATTATCAACTATTATACAAGAGCTAGCAAATAACTATCTACAAGGCAACGCCATATGGAGCTACTATTCGAGAGACCACTTAATGATATATGCCAATTCGAAAGAAATAAGACAAGCAGATATGGAAGAAGTCCAAAAATGGATTTTGACCCTGTTAAAATCAGAAGCTACGCCAACAACTAGAGCAATAAAGCAAGGATTCATATCCAAAGAACTAATGACGAGATATTGCAAGCTAGTCGGACACAATTACCCAGACCATATATGTTTCAGGTGCAACCAAGGTGATGACATAATTCCAGAAGTACAACTGGAGTAAGCTGAGAAAAAGAAAATAGGGAAAAGATAGACATAAAATATATGTAAATTAGTCATAATTAGAGGGGTGGAAGCGGTTTTGTTATTTTAGAGTAGAGAGAAGATTGTTGGAAGAAGGATATTTTATTTATGAAGGCAAATGCCCCTTATATAGACATACATAATGACCTTTGATCCTTGTTAAAGGACGATTGGCCTTTACTATTTACACAGTTACTTGACTCTTACTATTTACACAGTAACTTGACTCTTACTATTCATGGTTACTATTCATGAATATGATACTGACACTATTTACTTTACAACATTTTTACAAAAAACAAAATAGACTTTGGCCAAATGGCCGACATACTTTTTTCTTCTTTATTTAATGGCCTTTACTTTTTACATGTGGCCGACAATAAATATGACTTATTTACATATATTTTATGTCTATCTTTTCCCTATTTTCTTTTTCTCAGCTTACTCCAGTTGTACTTCTGGAATTATGTCATCACCTTGGTTGCACCTGGAACATATATGGTCTGGGTAATTGTGTCCGACTAGCTTGCAATATCTCGTCATTAGTTCTTCGGATATGAATCCTTGCTTTATTGCTCTAGTTGTTGGCGTAGCTTCTGGTTTTAACAGGGTCAAAATTCATTTTTGGACTTCTTCCATATCTTCTTGTCTTATTTCTTTCGAATTGGCATATATCATTAAGTGGTCTCTCGAATAGTAGCTCCATATGGCGTTGCCTTGTAGATAGTTATTTGCTAGCTCTTGTATAATAGTTGATAATCCAATTATCCTTTTATTGGCATAGAAACTGGGTATCTCAACTCTTGTTATCTGTGGCTGTTGGCCTATATCTTCTGGGATTATCATTTCTCGTGTTAGCTAAATTTTGACTATCTGGATCATTGGCTTTATTTCATCATAGAGTATCTCTGCTAGTGCTGTGTAGAATCTTATGAAAAATAAGTTTCCTTTTGTTATCTTTTTATATATTAAAAATGCTTTGTGGACCTCTGTGATTCCACTTATCTCTTCACCTGTATATGTATAGACTGTATTTAATAATCCATAGTTATAACAAGTTTTAACTAGGTTTGAATTAGTTTTTGGTTGTGCAATTAACTTATTATAGTGTCACGACCCAAATCGGAGCTGCGACTGGCACCCACACTTACCCTCTTATGTGAGCGAACCAACCAATCTAAATCTTAACATTTCAAGGTAATATCAACATAAAGTAATGCGGAAGACTTAAACTCATTAATAAAATCAATAACTATTATTATTCCCAAAATCTGGAAGTCATCATCACAAGAACATCTATAATCAAATTACTAAACTAAGAGTATTCTATGAAGCTAAAAATACATAGTAAGCTAGTCCATGCCGGAAGTTCAAGGCATCATGACTTGGAGAAGAAGATCCAATCCAAGCTAGAAGCATTAGTTCACCCTGAATTTCTGATGTAGTAAGACTGGCTTGAGTTACTGTTGAGTCGAAGATGACGGCACGTTTGCTGCACTCCACAAATAAACAAGAAGAAAACAATAAAAGTAGGGGTCACTACAAAACACGGGTACTGAGTAGATATCATCGGCCAACTCAAAATAGAAAACAGTATGTATTAAGCAATATCATAAAATCAACTAATATCCTTAGCAAGTAGCATTTACAGTTACCATAACCCTTGGTTACAACACCAAGCACATCAATGAGGACTCACACCTCCTCATCATACTCATTTGGGAATTTAGTTCATTAGATTGGATATATTAACATATTTCAAGATTCATTATCTTTATTCCCCTCGTGTCGGTACGTGACACTCCGCTCCTCAATATACTATCCTGGTGTTGGAACGTGACACTCCGATCCTCATTCTATCCTGGTACCGGAACGTTGCACCTGATCCATATTCTATCCTGGTGTCGGAACGTGACACTCCGATCCTCATATACTATCCTAGTACCGGAACGTGGCACCCGATCCATATTCTATCCTGGTGTCAGAACGTGACACCCGATCCATATTCTGTCCTGGTACCGGAACGTGGCACCCGATCCATATTCTATCCTGGTGTCAAAATGTGACACCCGATCCATATTCTATCCTGGTACCGGAACGTGGCACCTGATCCCCTAATCTCACTACTTTCATTCATCAAGCCTTCTTTCATACCAAGGCATCATCATTATCAAAGTAGATTAGGGTTTCTTTTCAAGATTTGGGATTCAATAGGTTCATCATGCTTATTTATTCATAATTACATAATCACATCATTCATGCAAGCATACAATTAAGCATATAGAAGAATTTACAATACTACTAACACATATCATTCACTATTAAGAGTTTACTACGAATAGCATGAAAACAATAACCTACCTCCACCGAAGAATTGAAATCAACAAGCTATCTTCTCAGAATCCTTGCTATCCTCTTCGTTTCTCTCTCTTTCTACTCGTTCTCTTTCTTTTTCTGTCTATTTTTGTTCTTTCTTATTTTTCTTATTCAAACTCTCTTTCTTTTACCGTAATTAGTATATAATTAAGAATAAAAGATGGCAATAATACCCCACTAATTAACTTAGGGTTACCTCTTTTAACCCCCAAGAATTTGAGTTATTAATATAAACCCACGAAATCTATAATTAAGGAAAGAATAGTCCCAAAACGTCCCTTAAAACGTGTAAGGAAATCCGATTCTGCCTGGGATTTGTGCAACCTGTGACGGGCCGTCGTGCCAGCGACGGGCCGTCCTGCAGGTCGTCGCAAAGTTCAGAGAATGGATTTTCACTGAAGTCTCCGTGATGGTCCATCACGCCTTTGACGGTCCGTCCTGCCATTCCATCACGAAGTTCAGAGAGTCGATTTTCAGTACCAAATTTTAGATTTTCTAAGTGTTTTGAAACGGGACCCTGCGACGGTCCGTCGTGGGGTCCGTCGCTTCTGCCAATTTTTCCAGAATTGAAGTCTGTTGCTCAAAACGACTAAACAGGTCGTTACAATAGATACCAATTTACCCATCGTTCGTCCCCAAATGATGAAAAGAAGGAAAACAAGGGCGAAAAGGAGTACCTGAATCTGTAAACAGATGTGGGTATTTTTCTCGCATATCCGCCTCCTTCTCCTAAGTGGCTTCTTCAACGGGTCGATTCTTCCATTGCACCTTGATGGATGCAATCTCTCTTGAACTCAACTTGCGAACTTCTCTATCTAAAATAGCAACAGGCTCCTCCTCATAAGACAAGTTCTCATCAAGCAAAACTGAATCCCAACGGATAATGTAGTTTCCATCCCCGTGGTATCTTTTCAACATCGACACATGGAATACCGGATGTACTCCGGACAACCCTGGGGGCAAGGCTAACTCATAAGCCACCTCCCCTACTCGCTTGAGTACTTCAAATGGTCCAATGTACCTTGGACTTAGTTTACCCCTTTTTCCAAACCGCATCACCCCTTTCATGGGCGAAACTTTCAACAAGACTTGTTCACCTTCCATGAACTCTAAGTCTCTAACCTTTCGATCTGCATATTCTTTTTGTCTACTTTGCGCCGCTAGAAGCTTTTCTTGAATAGACTTCACTTTCTCTATCGAATCCCTCAAAAGGTCAGTACCCCAAGGCCTAACCTCAAATGCGTCAAACCAACCAATGGGAGACCTACATCTCCTACCATACAATGCTTCGAATGGAGCCATATCAATGCTTCAGTGATAACTATTATTGTATGAAAACTCCGCTAAGGGTAGGAAGCTATCCCAATGACCACCAAACTCTATCACACACGCACGAAGCATATCCTCCAACACTTGAATCGTTCTCTCAGACGGACCATCGGTCTTAGGATGGAACGCAGTACTAAGGTCCAACCTAGTACCCAATTCCGCCTGCAATGTTTTCCAAAACTAAGAAGTAAACTGCGTACCTCTATCTGATATGATGGATAATGGAACCCCATGCAATCGCACCACTTCCGAGATGTAAAGTTTTGCTAACTTTTCTGCATTGTATGTCACCTTGACCGGGATGAAATGAGCAGATTTAGTTAGCCTATCAACAATCACCCAAATGGAGTCATACTTACCCATTGTCTTCGGAAGGCCAACCACAAAGTCCATTGCAATTCTTTCCCACTTCCATTCCGGAATGGGCATTCTCTGAAGTGTTCCTCCGGGCCTTTGGTGTTCATACTTTACTTGTTGACAGTTTGGACATTTTGCAATAAAATCCACAATGTCACGCTTCATTCTACTGAACCAAAAGTATTGTTTTAGGTCACGATACATCTTGGTTGCACCCGGATGTATAGAATACCTTGAACTATGAGCCTCTGTTAGAATAGTGTCGATCAAATCATCGACGCGGGGTACACATACCCTTCTCTTGATCCTCAAAACACCTTCCTCATCAATTTGTGCTTCCTTAGCCTCTCCTCGCAATACCTTATCTTGAATTCTGCGCAGTTTCTCATCATCAGACTGTTTTCCCTTAATTTTGTCAAGAAAAGAAGATCTTGACTCCACACAAGCCAACAATCCTCCCTTCTCATTTACTTCTAATCTCATCAAGTCGTTAGCTAGAGTTTGAACCTCTCTAGCCAATAGGCGTCTAGAAGCTTGCAAGTGAGCTAGACTTCCCATGCTTCCCGCCTTCCTACTTAAAGCATCCGCTACAACATTCGCCTTCACCGGATGATACAAGATAGTGATATCGTAGTCCTTTAGTAACTCCATCCATCTCCTCTGTCTTAAGTTCAAATCTTTCTGAGTAAAGACATACTGAAGGCTACGATGATCCGTGTAGACCTCACACTTAACCCCATATAAATAGTGTCTCCATTGCTTTAATGCAAACACTACCGCAGCCAATTCCAAGTCGTGGGTCGGATAGTTACGTTCATTCACCTTTAGTTGCCTTGAAGCATAAGCAATCACACTCTTCTCTTGCATTAGTACTGCACCCAAACCAGAATAGGATGCATCATAATAAACAATGAAGTTCTTACCCTCTACTGGCAAGGTAAGGATAGGTGCGGTAGTCAACAAAGTCTTGAGCTTCTGAAAGCTTTCCTCACACTCATCCGACCATACAAATGGAACATTCTGCTTAGTCAAGTTCGTCTATTGGGAAGCAATAGAAGAGAATCCCTTGACAAATCGGCGGTAGTAGCTAGCTAACCCAACAAAGCTCCTTATTTCTGACACATTAGTAGGTCTTACCCAATTCTTCACTGTCTCAATCTTAGAAGGATCCACCATCACTCCATCCTTAGAAACCACGTGCCCCAAGAAGGACACTGCATCTAGCCAAAACTCACACTTAGAGAACTTAGCATAAAGCTTTTTCTCCCTCAACATTTCCAATACCATTCTCAAATGCTCTTCATGTTCCTTCTTGCTCTTTGAGTATACCAATATATCATCAATAAAAACGATCACGAAGAGGTCCAAATATGGTTTAAAAATCCCGTTCATCAAGCTCATGAACGCAGTAGGGGCATTCGTAAGACCAAAGGACATCACTACAAATTTGTAATGCTCATACCTCGTTTGAAAAGCAGTCTTTGGCACATCCGTTGCCCGTATTTTCAATTGATGATAACCGGATCTTAAGTCAATCTTAGAGAAGACACAAGGACCTTGTAACTGATCGAACAAGTCATCAATGTGGGGAAGAGGATACTTGTTCTTTATGGTTACCTTGTTTAGTTTTCTGTAGTCTATACACATTCGAAAACTCCCATCCTTCTTCTTTACAAACAAAACTGGAGCACCCCAAGGGGATGCACTTGGTCTAATGAAGCCTTTGTTCAATAACTCTTGAAGTTGTGCCTTTAACTCTCTTAACTCCGCGGGAGCCATTCTATAAGGGGGTATAGAAATGAGACGAGTACCGGGTTCAAGATCAATACAGAAGTCAATATCCCTATCCGGTGGCATACCAGGAAGGTCTGCAGGGAACACATCCAGAAACTCACGAACTACTGAAACCGACTCAATCGAAGGTACTTGGGTAGTGTCATCCTTGAGATGCGCCAAGAAAGCTAAACACCCTTTACTAATCATTTTCTTAGCACGAAGAAAGGAGACGATGCGGACCAGATTGGAAGTGTAGTCACCCTCCCACACTAACGGGTCTGTCCTAGGCTTGGCTAACGTCACCATTTTAGCATTACAATCAAAGATCGCAAATTGCGGAGAAAGCCAAGTCATACCCAGAATTACATCAAAATCATCCATTTCTAAGATAACCAAATCTACATAAGTGTTGCTCCCCACAAAGTTCACCAAACAAGACCTATACACCTTTTCAACTACCACAGACTCACCCACCGGAGTAGAGACACGAATAGGCATATCAAGTAATTCACAATGTAAATTTAGACCATTAGCAAATGAGGAAGATACATAAGAAAACGTGGATCTAGGATCAAACAATACAGAAGCCATGCAATCACAAACCAGAAGATTACCTGTGATGACAGCATCAGATGCCTCCGCTTCAGACCGCCCAGGGAAAGCGTAACAATGGGCCCTATCGTTCGTCTGTCCGTTGCCCCTACCATGTTGTGATGTAGTGGCTCCAGGTTGCCCATCACCTCGGCCGTTTGGGTGACCACCATTACCTCGACCACCACGTCCTCCAGAATAACGGCCTCCTCCATGACCACCTCTACCTCTAACATTTGGAGGTCTATAACTCTGTTTTGGACAATACCTCTTAATATGTCCAATCTCCCCACATCCATAGCACTCTCTGGGTTCATGCATAGGTCTCTCAGAGAAGTGTTGACCGGTCGGAGGTGGACCCCCAACAACAGTCTGTAGTGAAGACTGAATGGGTCGAACTGAGTAACCTCCGGAACTCTGTCCTCTAGCGTGGGAACCATTAAACTCACCCCCCTTTCGAAACCTTTTTGATGTCGGTGTCGAGGTGAAGTCATCGGGCTTCACTCCTTCCACCTCAATCACGAAGTCTACCACTTCTTGGAAGGATTTTGTTGTAGCCGCTACCTGTAAGGCCGAAATCCGCAACTCTGATCTCAACCCCTTCATAAACCGGCGAATCCTCTCTTGTGGACTGAAACAAAGTTACGTGGCATATCTGTATAGTGCGCGAAACCTAGCCTCGTAAGCATTAACCGACATCCTACCTTGCTCTAGGCTCAAGAATTCATCCCTCTTCTTATCCCTCAAAGTCCGAGGGATATACTTCTCCATAAACAAGCTAGAGAATGAGGCCCAAGTCATAGGTGGTGCCTCTGTCGGTTGACACTCAACATGTGATCGCCACCACATTTTGGCGTTCCCTTGAAACTGATAACTCACGAACTCAACACCAATCCGTTCTACTATACCCATCTTGTGTAGTAGCTCGTGACAGTCTACCAGAAAATCATAAGCATCCTCCGATTCAGCACCCTTGAAGACTGGAGGTTTCAATTTCAAGAACTTACTGAAAAGTTCATGCTGATCATTTGTCATTACAGGCCGTGTAGTAAGACGAGGAAATGTGCTTATTTCTAATGGAACATCCATGCGGGGAGCCATAGTAGCCGCATGTTGTACCTCCGGAGCCTGAGGTGCTGGTGCAGAAAACACTGGGGGTGTCTGGCCCTGATCAGATAACCCGCTAAGATAAGCCAGAACCTGATTGATCATCTCTGGGGTAGGTTGGGGTGGCATTTACTCATTTTGCACTTGTTCATTCACCCCATCCTCCCCCTCTCTTATCACTTCCTCAGTCGGTGGGGAGTCACTACCCTAGTATCAGATGGGCTAGGTGCTCGTCCTCTTCGTCTAGAGGACGTCCTCCCACGACCTCTACCACGGCCTCTTGCCGCTGTTCTTCCTCGAGCTACAGCCCCAGTGGCTGGCTCAGACGCACCCTGTCTCGCCGGTGCTGGTGTTGGTGTTGGCGTAGTCGTTGCTCTAGTTCTAACCATCTGCGAAAGAGAGTGAAGATGGTCAGATACCAATTCGTATCGCCTAGATACCAATTGGACTCAAGTAGTAGCACGAAAGAAAGAATGAAAGAGTGAAATTTTCCTAAAGTCTTATAGCCTCTCAAGGAAAAGTAAAGGTGTCCCCCTACCGTTCCTTAAGACTCTACTAAACCTGTTCTTGTGTGATGAGACCAATGAACCTAATGCTCTGATACCAAGTTTGTCACGACCCAAATCGGAGCCGCGACTGGCACCCACTTACCCTCTTATGTGAGAGAACCAACCAATATAAATCTTAACATTTCAAGGTAATATCAACATAAAGTAATGTGGAAAACTTAAACTCATTAATAAAATCAATAACTATTATTATTCCCAAAATCTAGAAGTCATCATCACAAGAACCTCTATAATCAAATTACTAAACTAAGAGTATTCTAAGAAGCTAAAAATACATAAGAAGCTAGTCCATGCCGGAAGTTCAAGGCATCAAGACTTGGAGAAGAAGATCCAGTCCAAGCTAGAAGCATTAGCTCACCCTGAATTTCTGATGTAGTAAGACTGGCTTGAGTTACTGTTGAGTCGAAGATGACGGCACGTTTGCTGCACTCCACAAATAAACAAGAAGAAAACAACAAAAGTAGGGGTCAATACAAAACACAGGTACTGAGTAGATATCATCGGCCAACTCAAAATAGAAAACAGTATGTATTAAGCAATATCATAAAATCAACTAATATCCTTAGCATGCAGCATTTACAGTTACCATAACCTTTGGTTACAACACCAAGCACATCAATGAGGACTCACACCTCCTCATCATACTCATTTGGGAATTTAGTTCATTAGATTGGATATATTAACATATTTCAAGATTCATTATCTTTATTCCCCTCGTGTCGGTACGTGACACTCCGCTCCTCAATATACTATCCTGGTGTCGGAACGTGACACTCCGATCCTCATTCTATCCTGGTACCGGAACGTGGCACCCGATCCATATTCTATCCTGGTGTCAAAATGTGACACTCCGATCCTCATATACTATCCTGGTACCGGAACGTGGCACCCGATCCATATTCTATCCTGGTGTCGGAACGTGATACCCGATCCATATTCTATCCTGATACCGGAACGTGGCACCCGATTCATATTCTATCCTGGTGTCGAAACGTGACACCCAATCCATATTCTATCCTGGTACCGGAACGTGGCACCCTATCCCCTAATCTTACTACTTTCATTCATCAAGCCTTCTTTCATACCAAGGCATTATCATTATCAAAGTAGATTAGGGTTTCTTTTCAAGATTTGGGATTCAATAGCTTCATCATGCTTAATTATTCATAATTACATAATCACATCATTCATGCAAGCATTTAATTAAGCTTATAGAAGGGTTTACAATACTACTAACACATATCATTCACTATTAAGAGTTTACTACGAATAGCATGGAAACCATAACCTACCTCCACCGAAGAATTGAAATCAACAAGCTATCTTCTCAGAATCCTTGCTATCCTCTTCGTTTCTCTCTCTTTCTACTCGTTCTCTTTCTTTTTCTGTCTCTTTTTGTTCTTTCTTATTTTTCTTTTTCAAACCCTCTTTCTTTTACCCTAATTAGTATATAATTAAGAATAAAAGATGGCAATAATACCCCACTAATTAACTTAGGGTTACCTCTTTTAACCCCCAAGAATTTGAGTTATTAATATAAACCCACGAAATCTATAATTACGGAAAGAATAGTCCCAAAACGTCCCTTAAAACGTGTAAGGAAATCCGATTCTGCCTGGGACTTGCGCAACCTGTGACGGGCCGTCGTGCGTGCGACGGTCCGTCCTGTAGGTCGTCGCAAAGTTCAGAGAATGGATTTTCACTAATGTCTCCTTGACGGTCCGTCACGCCTGTGACGGTCCGTCCTGCCATTCCGTCACGAAGTTCAGAGAGTCGATTTTCAGTATCCAATTTAAGATTTTCTAAGTGTTTTGAAACGGGACCCTGCGACGGTCCGTCGTGCCCTTGACGGTCCGTCGTGGGGTCCGTCGCTTCTGCCAATTTTTCCAGAATTGAAGTCTGTTGCTCAAAACGACTAAACAGGTCATTACATATAGCCTTGTAGTTTTTGGGTTAGGTAGTCTTGGGTTTTTTCTAATGTTGTGGTAGATTTGGGTTTTTGATTTAAAAAGTTTTGTATTTTGTATAGGTTTTCAATATATGTTCGGGATATATGGTTGTATGTTTTCTTCTCTTTATGTAGGCTAGTTGCATAGGTAGATGTTTGTGGGGTTGAAGCATCTACTATCTGCATCTTTGGAGTAAATGGTTTGGTAAATATGCTATTTAGGTTTATGTTTTTTGGTGTAGGTTTCTCCATAGCTTTTTTGCTTGTACCTGCAGCATCAGTAATGTCATGGGTTTTAAGGAGTTTCCCAACGTCTCCTTTTAGCTCTGGCTGTTTTTCGTCTGCCGAACGACGTAGCTCCGCATTTTTATAGTCATGCTGCTGACTTGTAGATTCTTCCTTTTCTTCTAGCTTTTGAATTCTCAAGCCCATACTGTCAACTTTTGTACAAAGTGTAGTTAGGGTTTTGAGTATGTTTTCCATAACATTATCTTGTCCTGGCTGTGTAACTCTGTCTTGATAAATAGTATGCAATCATATTTTTGTCAGTTTTTATTACCTCAATTTTAAATGTAAAATTTAGTATGTTTAATACTAGTCTCCTTATTTCTTTTGTTGTAACTGAATCATCTAATTTTTTCGTTATCCACCATTTTACTTGTGTATTATCTGTTTTTATAATAAATTTATTATAAACAATATATGGTTCAAATGCTAATAAACATTTATATAATGCGAATAATTCTTTTCTATTTATTTCCCATTTTATTTGTGCTTCTGTATAAGATCCTGAATAATACCTACAATGGTGTTCTATTTTTTCTTTTTCATATTTGTATTTTAAAACTCCTCCACAACTATGATCACTTGAATCTGTTTCGACAATATAAGTAAATGTTTTATTTTCATCAGGAAAATATAGTTTTGGTAATTTTTTACATAAATTCTTAATATTTCTTATCTGTTTTTTTATCTTTATCATCAAAATGATATTCTACATCTTTTTTAAGTTTTTTATGTAATGGTTTTAGATATTCTACTAATTTTGGTATATATTCTCTTACCTAATTTACTAATCCTAGAAAGGATTGTAATTTCTTTTTTATATCTATATTTTCATCAATAGTAATTATTTTTTGTACTATATGTGTTTGCATTTTTATTCCATTTTTATCTATTTGTATTCCTAGAAATTCTATCTGTGATTTCATAATTTCTGCTTTTCTTTTATTCAAACTTATACTTGTATTTTTTACTATATATATAAATTTTTCCAATAATCTTATATGTTCATCTTGTGTTCTAGAATATAACAATATGTCATCTATATATACGATACAGTTTTCTAGTTGGTTAAAACAGTTATCCATAAAATGTTGGAATCTACCTGGTGCATTTTTATATCCAAAAGGTAAAATATTCCATTCATAGAAACCTTGCGGTACTGTGAATGCTGTTAATTGTTTAGATTCTTCTTGTAGTTTTAGGTGGTAAAATCCTGATTTACAATCAAATTTACTGAAATAATTATATCCTTGTATTTGTCTTATTTTTAGTATTTTGTTTGGTATTGGATAATTGTATGTTTTGGTTTTAGAATTTAGATTACGATAATCTATGACCATTCTTCTTTTACCTCTTTTTTGTTCACTATGTTTTATAACTATAAATGCTGGACTTGTATGTTTACTATTGCTTTTTTGTATGTAATTATTTGCTAATAATTCATCTATATGTATTTTAAATTCTATTAAATCATCAAAGTTATATTTTAATGGTTTCTGTGTTATTATACTATTTTCATCTATTAACTCAATTTTTACTTTTGTCTTATGTTTTTCCCATTCTCGTAATGGGTCTTCACTATATAATTGTTCTAGTTGTTCATTAATTAATTTAACTTTGTCTATAGCAAATATAATAATTTCTAATTGTGTTATTTGTTTATTATTTATATTTTCCATTTCTTGGTTTATTTTTTCACTTCCTTTTATCAATTCCATAGGTTTTCGTTGTTTATTATTTACTCTTTTTGCTCCTATCTTATTTCCGCATGGTGTAGTAAGCCACCAATGTGTTTTTGTTATTATATGTGGATAAAATCTATCTAGAAATGTCATTCCTAATAACATATCTTTTGTAGTAAATTCAAAATTATACATTTCTTCTATTGTTAGTATCTTATCCCATATTTGTATTTTTATATTTTTTGCTTTATATTTAATCATACTTCCTTCATTGTTAAATCCCGTTACTACCATAGGTGTTTTTTATTTTTCCCATTTATCTTCTGGTAAGCAATTATATTTACATATATTCGTTTCTGCTCCTGTATCTATCATAGGGGTATAATATTTGATTGTTGATAATTTTCTGTATAATAAGTTGGTGGTGTCCGCCTAGGACTACTTCTAGGGGTATTTCTGGGACTATTATCTGGGTTTTTACTCTTGACGTACTAGGTCTATTCATATCTCCTGTGTTTATTTCTAATTTCTTTGGTTTATTTATCTGTTCTAGAATTTCTGTATATGTTTCACTTATATCTCTTATTTCCGATTATTGGTCATTTTCATTTCCGTCATTTTCATTTCCTTCAATATCTTCATTTAGATCTTTTAGATCTTCATTTAGTTTCTGTTCCATTTGTTTTATTTCATTTGTTAATTCTAGCTCTTTATCCTTTTGTTTTTGTTTATTTTCATATAATAATTTTAACCTAGCTAATTCTTTTTCTAATTCACTTATTCTTGTATTTTTTATGCCTTCTAAATTTTGTACTTCTTGTTTTGCTTGTGTTTTTATTTTTTCAATTTCTCTTGATTTATCTATTTCTTCATTTTCTTTTGTTATTCTTACCATAGCTGTTAAACTATCTTCTAATTTTGCCATTTCTTTTTCTAACATTAAGTATAAATTATTTCCTATTTTTTTATATCTTCTTCCTAGATTTGAAAATATTATTTTTATTATCATTCCATCTTGATTTTCATATATTTTTTCGTCTACTGCAAATTCTTCTTTATTCATTATAATCTATGCATTATATACCAATGGAGGGTTGGAAGCGGTTTTGTAATTTTAGAGTAGAGAGAAGATTGTTGGAAGAAGGATATTTTATTTATGAAGGCAAATGCCCCTTATATAGAAATACATAATGACCTTTCATCCTTGTTAAAGGAAGATTGGCCTTTACTATTTACAAAGTAACTTGACTCTTACTATTCATGGTTACTATTCATGAATAGGATACATACACTATTTACTTTACAACTTTTTTACAAAAAACAAAATAGACTTTGGCCAAATGGCCAACATACTTTTTTCTTCTTTATTGTAACGGCCCGTTTAGTCGTTTTGAGCAACAGACTTCAATTCTGGAAAAACTGGCAGAAGCGACGGACCCCACAACGGAACGTCATGGGCACGACGGACCGTCGCAGGGTCTCGTTTCAAAACACTTAGAAAATCTGAAATTGGGTACTAAAAATCGACTCTCTGAACTTTGTGACGGAATGGCAGGACGGACCGTTACAGGTGTGACGGACCGTCACAGACTCTTCAGAGAATTTGAGTCTCTGAACTATGCGACGGACAGCAGGACGGACCGTCGCAGGCCCGATGGCCCGTCACGGTTTGCGTATTCCCAGTTGGAGTCGGATTTCTGGTAAAGTTTTAAGGGACGTTTTTGACTATTCTTGCCTTAATTTTAAAGTTCGTGGGTTTATATTAATAACTCAAATTCTTGGGGGTTAAAAGAGGTAACCTGAAGTTAATTAGTGGGGTATTATTGCCATCTTTTATTCTTAATTATATACTAATTAGGGTAAAAGAAAGAGGGTTTAAATAAGATAAATAGAAAGAACGAAGAGAGACAGAAAAAGAAAGAGAATAAGTAGAGAGAGAGAGAAACGAAGAGGATAGCAAGGATTTTGAGAAGATAGCTTGTTGATCGCAATTCTTCAGTTGAGGTAGGTTATGGTTTTCATGCTTTCATAGTAAACTCTTAATAGAGAATGATACGTGTTGGTAGTATTGTAAACCCTACTATATGCTTAATTGTATGTTTGCGTGAATATGATTATGTGATTGTGATAAGATAAGCATGATGAAAATATTGAATCCCAAATCTTGAAAAGAAACTTTAATATACATTATTAATGATGATGCCTTGGTATAGAAGAAGGCTTGATGAATTAAAGTAATGGGATTGATGATGCCTTGGTATAGAGAAGGCTTGATGATTTACAGAATGATATTAGTGGATCGGAGTGTCACGTACCAACACATGTAGGGGATCGGGTGTCACGAACCGACACGTAGAATTAGGGGATCGGGTGTCACGAACCGACACGTAGAATTAGGGGAACGGGTGTCACGAACAGACACGTAGAATTAGGGAATCGGGTGTCACGAACCGACACGTAGAATTAGGGGATCGGGTGTCACAAACCGACACGTAGATTTAGGGGATCGGAGTGTCACGTACCGACACAAGAGGAATAATGAATATGAGGGATCGGAGTGTCATGTACCGACACAAGAGAACTAAAAATAATGAATCTTGAAAGATGTTAATATACTCAATCTAACGAACATGATTCCCAAATGAGTATGGTATTGGGGCTTGAGTCCTCATGTGTGAACTTGACGGTAATTGTTAATGATATAGTGCTCGTTGTTGCTACATGTTGAGTATCATAGTTAATTTTATGATATTACTTGATATATATACTGTTTTCTATTTTGAGTTGGCCGATGATATCTACTCAGTACCCGTGCTTTGTACTGACCCCTAGTTTTACATTTTCTTCTTGTTATTTGTAGAGTGCAGCAAACGTGTCGTCACCTTCGACTCAACAGTAACTCAAGCCAGTTTTCGTCACCCCGGATCTTCAGGGTGAGCTAACGCTTCTAGCTTGGACTGGATCTTCTCCTCCATGTCTTGATGCCTTGAACCTCCGGCACGGACTAGCTTCTTATGTATTTTTAGCTTTTAGAAACTCTTAGAATTAGTAGTTTAAAGTAGATGTTCTTGTGATGATGACTTCCAGGTTTTGGGAATAATAGATGTTGAATATTGATAGTTATCGAATTGGTTTTATTAATGAGTTTAAGTCTTCCGCATTATTTTCTGTTGTTATTACATCGAAATGTTAAGGTTTAGATTGGTTGGTTCGCTAACATAGGAGGGTAAGTGTGGCTGCCAGTCGCGGCCCGGATTGGGTCGTGACAAACTTGGTATCAGAGTATTAGGTTCGTTGGTCTCATCACACAAGAACAGGTCTAATAGAGTCTTAAGGAATGGTAGGGGGACGCCTTTACTTTTCCTTGAGAGGCTATAAGACGTTAGGAAAATTTCACTCTTTCATTCTTTCTTTCGTGCTTTTACTTGGATCCAATTGGCATCTAGGTGATACAAATTGGTATCTGACCATCTTCACTCTATTTCGCAGATGGTTAGAACTAGAGCAACGACCGTGCCAGCAGCGACACCGGCCAGACAAGAAACAACCGAGCCAGCCACTGGGGCTGTGGCTCGAGGAAGAACAACGGCAAGAGGCCGTGGTAGAGGTCGTGGGAGGACATCCTCTAGGGGAAGAGGACGAGCACCTAGCCCATCTGATACTAGGGAAGTTACTCCTCCACTGACTGAGGAGGTAATAAGAGAAGGGGAGGATGGGGAAACTGAACAAGTGCAAAATGAGGAAATGCCACCCCAACCTACCCCAGAGATGATCAATTAGGTTCTCGCCTATCTCAGTGGGTTGTGTGATCAAGGCCAGACACCCCCAGTGTTCTCTGCACCAGCACCTCAGGCTCCGGAGGTAGAACATGCGGCTACTATGGCTCCCCGCGTGGATGTTCCATTGGAAATAGGCACGTTTCCACGTCTGACTACTGGGCCTATAATGACAAATGATCAGCATGAACTTTTCAGTAAGTTCTTGAAATTGAAACCTCCAGTCATCAAGGGTGCTGAATCGGAGGATGCTTATGGTTTTCTGGTTGACTGTCACGAGCTACTACACAAGATGGGTATAGTAGAACGGTTTGGTGTGGAGTTTGTGACTTATCAGTTTCAAGGGAACGCCAAAATGTGGTGGTGGTCACATATTGAGTGTCAACCAATAGAGGCACCACCTATGACTTGGGCCTCGTTCTCTAGCTTGTTTATGGAGAAGTATATCCCCCGGACTTTGAGGGATAGGAAAAGGGATGAGTTCCTGAGCCTAGAGCAAGGTAGGATGTCGGTTAATGCTTATGAGGCTAAGTTCCGTGCACTATCCAGATATGCCACTCAACTCTGTTTCAGTCCTCAAGAGCGGATTCGCCGGTTTGTGAAGGGGTTGAGGTCAGAATTGCGGATTTCGGCCTTACAAGTAGCGGCAACAGCAAAATCCTTCCAAGAAGTGGTAGACTTTGTGATAGAAGTGGAAGGAGTGAAGCCAGATGACTTCACCACAACATCGACATCAAAAAGGCTTCGAAAGGGAGGTGAGTTTAATGGTTCTTACACTAGAGGACAGGGTTCGAGAAGTTACTCAGTCCGACCAATTCAGTCTTCACTACAGACTGTAGTTGGGGGACCACCTCAGACCGGTCAACACTTCTCCGAGGGGCCTATGAGTGACTCCAGAGAATGTTATGGATGTGGGGAGATTGGACATATTAGGAGAAATTGTCCGAGACAAAGTTACAGACCCCCAATAGCTAGAGGTAGAGGTGGTCATGGTAGAGGCCATTTTTCTGGAGGGCGTGGTGGTCGAGGTAATGGTGGTCACCAAAACGGCAGAGGTAATGGGCAAACTGGGGCCACTACATCACAACATGGTAGGGGCAACGGACAGACGAACGATAGGGCCCATTGTTACGCTTTCTCTGGGCGGTCTGAAGCGGAGGCATCTAATGCTGTCATCACAGGTAATCTTCTGGTTTGTGATTGCATGGCTTCCGTATTGTTTGATCCTGGATCCACGTTTTCTTATGTATCTTCCTCATTTGCTAATGGTCTAAATTTACATTGTGAATTTCTTGATATGCCTATTCGTGTTTCTACTCCGGTGGGTGAGTCTATGGTAGTTGAAAAGGTGTATAGGTCTTGTCTGGTGAACTTTGTTGGGAGCAACACCTATGTAGATTTGGTTATCTTTGAAATGGACGATTTTGATGTGATTCTGGGTATGACTTGGCTTTCTCCGCAATTTGCAATCTTGGATTGTAATGCTAAAATGGTGACGTTAGCCAAGCCTGGGACAAACCCGTTAGTGTGGGAGGGTTACTACACTTCCAATCCGGTCCGCATCATCTCCTTTCTTCATGCTAAGAAAATGATTAGTAAAGGGTGTTTAGCTTTCTTGGCACATCTCAAGGATGACACTACCCAAGTACCTTCGATTGAGTCGGTTTCGGTAGTTCGTGAGTTTATGGATGTGTTCCCTGCAGATCTTCCTGGTATGCCACTAGATAGGGATATTGACTTCTGTATTGATCTTGAACCCGGTACTCGCCCCATTTCTATACCCCCTTATAGAATGGCTCCCGCGGAGTTAAGAGAGTTAAAAGCACAACTTCAAGAGTTATTGAAGAAAGGCTTCATTAGACCAAGTGCATCTCCTTGGGGTGCTCCGGTTTTGTTTGTAAAGAAGAAGGATGAGAGTTTTCGGATGTGCATAGACTACAGACAGCTGAATAAAGTAACTATTAAGAACAAGTACCCTCTTCCTCGCATTGATGACTTGTTCGATCAGTTACAAGGTGCTTGTGTCTTCTCTAAGATTGACTTGAGATCCGGTTATCATCAATTGAAAATACGGGCAACGGATGTGCCAAAGACTGCTTTTCGAACGAGGTATGGGCATTACGAATTTGTAGTGATGTCTTTTGGTTTTACGAATGCCCCTGCTTCGTTCATGAGCTTGATGAACGGGATTTTAAGCCATATTTGGACCTCTTCGTGATCGTATTTATTGATGATATATTGCTATACTCAAAGAGCAAGAAGGAACATGAAGAGCATTTGAGATTGGTATTGGAAATGTTAAGGGAGAAAAAGCTTTATGCCAAGTTCTCTAAGTGTGAGTTTTGGCTAGATGCAGTGTCCTTCTTGGGGCACGTGGTTTCTAAGGATGGAGTGATGGTGGATCCTTCTAAGATTGAGACAGTGAAGAATTGGGTAAGACCTACTAATGTGTCAGAAATAAGGAGCTTTGTTGGGTTAGCAAGCTACTACCGCCGATTTGTCAAGGGATTCTCTTCTATTGCTTCCCAATTGACGAACTTGACTAAGCAGAATGTTCTATTTATATGGTCGGACGAATGTGAGGAAAGCTTTCAGAAACTCAAGACTTTGTTGACTACCGCACCTATCCTTACCTTGACAATAGAGGGTAAGAACTTCATTGTTTATTGTGATGCATCCTATTCTGGGTTGGGTGCAGTACTAATGCAAGAGAAGAGTGTGATTGCTTATGCTTCAAGACAACTAAAGGTGCATGAACGTAACTATCCGACCCACGATTTTGAATTGGCTGCGGTGGTGTTCGCATTAAAGCAATGGAGACACTATTTATATGGGGTTAAGTGTGAGGTCTATACGGATCATCGTAGCCTACAGTATGTCTTTACTCAGAAAGATTTGAACTTGAGGCAACGGAGATGGATGGAGTTACTAAAGGACTACGATATCACTATCTTGTATCATCTGGGAAAGGCGAATGTTGTAGAGGATGCCTTAAGTAGAAAGGCGGGAAGCATGGGAAGTCTAGCTCACTTGCAAGCTTCTAGACGCCCATTGGCTATAGAGGTTCAGACTCTAGCTAATGACTTGATGAGATTAGAAGTAAATGAGAAGGGAGGATTGTTGGCTTCTGTGGAGGCAACATCTTCCTTTCTTGACAAGATTAAGGGAAGATAGTTTGATGATGAGAAACTAAGAAGAATCCAAGATAAAGTATTGCGAGGAGAGGCTAAGGAAGCACAAATCGATGAGGAAGGTGTTTTGAGAATCAAGGGAAGGGTATGTGTACCCCGCGTTGATGATTTGATCAACACTATTCTGACAGAGGCTCATAGTTCAAGGTATTCTATACATCCGGGTGAAACTAAGATGTATCGTGACCTAAAACAACAATTTTTGTGGAGTAGAATGAAGCGTGACATTGTGGATTTTATTGCCAAATGTCCAAACTGTCGACAAGTAAAGTATGAACACCAAAGGCCCGGAGGAACACTTCAGAAAATGCCCATTCCGGAATGGAAATGGGAAAGAATTGCAATGGACTTTGTGGTTGGCCTTCCGAAGACAATGGGTAAGTATGACTCCATTTGGGTGATTGTTGATAGGCTAACTAAATCTGCTCATTTCATTCCGGATAAGGTGACTTACAATGCAGAAAAGTTAGCCAAACTTTACATCTCGGAAGTGGTGCGATTGCATGGGGTTCCACTATCCATCATATCAGATAGAGGTACGCAGTTTACTTTTAAGTTTTCGAAAACATTGCATACGGAATTGGGTACTAGGTTGGACCTTAGTACTGCGTTCCATCCTCAGACCGATGGTCAGTCTGAAAGGACGATTCAAGTGTTGGAGGATATGCTTCGTGCGTGCGTGATAGAGTTTGGTGGTCATTGGGATAGCTTCCTACCCTTAGCGGAGTTTTCATACAATAATAGCTATCACCCAAGTATTGATATGGCTCCATTCTAAGCATTGTATGGTAGGAGATGTAGGTCTCCCATTGGTTGGTTTGATGCATTTGAGGTTAGGCCTTGGGGTACTGACCTTTTGCGGGATTCGATGGAAAAAGTGAAGTCTATTCAAGAAAAGCTTCTAGCGGCGCAAAGTAGACAAAAAGAATATGCAGATCGAAAGGTTAGAGACTTAGAGTTCATGGAAGGTGAACAAGTCTTGTTGAAAGTTTCGCCCATGAAAGGGGTGATGCAGTTTGGAAAAAGGGGTAAACTAAGTCCAAGGTACATTGGACCATTTGAAGTACTCAAGCGAGTAGGGGAGGTGGCTTATGAGTTAGCCTTGTCCCCAGGGTTGTCCGGAGTACATCCGGTATTCCATGTGTCGATGTTGAAAAGATACCACGGGGATGGAAACTACATTATCCGTTGGGATTCAGTTTTGCTTGATGAGAACTTGTCTTATGAGGAGGAGCCTGTTGCTATTTTAGATAGAGAAGTTCGCAAGTTGAGGTCACGAGAGATTGCATCCATCAAGGTGCAATGGAAGAATCGACCGGTTGAAGAAGCCACTTGGGAGAAGGAGGCGGATATGCGAGAAAAATACCCACATCTATTTACAGATTCAGGTACTCCTTTTCGCCCTTGTTTTCCTTCTTTTGATCATTCGGGGACGAACGATGGGTAAATTGGTATCTAATGTAACGGCCCGTTTAGTCGTTTTGAGCAACAGACTTCAATTCTAAAAAAACTGGCAGAAGCGACGGACCCCACGACGGAACGTCATGGGCACGACGGACCGTCACAGGGACTCGTTTCAAAACACTTAGAAAATCTGAAATTGGGTACTGAAAATCGACTCTCTGAACTTTGTGACGGAATGGCAGGACGGACCGTCACAGGTGTGAAAGACCGTCACAGACTCTTCAGAGAAATTGAGTCTCTGAACTATGCGACGGACAGCAGGACGGACCGTCGCAGGCGCGACGGCCCGTCACGGTTTGCGTAATCCTAGTTGGAGTCGGATTTCTGGTTAAGCTTTAAGGGACGTTTTTGACTATTCTTGCCTTAATTATAAAGTTCGTGGGTTTATATTAATAACTAAAATTCTTGGGGGTTAAAAGAGGTAACCCTATGTTAATTAGTGGGGTATTATTGCCATCTTTTATTCTTAATTATATACTAATTAGGGTAAAAGAAAGAGGGTTTGAATAAGAAAAATAGAAAGAACGAAGAGAGACAGAAAAAGAAAGAGAACGAGTAGAGAGAGAGAGAAACGAAGAGGATAGCAAGGATTTTGAGAAGATAGCTTGTTGATCGCAATTCTTCGGTGGAGGTAGGTTATGGTTTTCATGCTTTCATAGTAATAGATGTTGAATATTGATAGTTATCGAATTGGTTTTATTAATGAGTTTAAGTCTTCCGCATTATTTTCTGTTGTTATAACATCGAAATGTTATGGTTTAGATTGGTTGGTTCGCTCACATAGGAGGGTAAGTGTGGGTGACAGTCGCGGCCCGGATTGGGTCGTGACATTTATTTAATGGCCTTTACTTTTTACATGTGGCCGACAATAATTATGACTAATTTACATATATTTTATGTCTATCTTTTCCCTATTTTCTTTTTCTCAGCTTACTCCAGTTGTACTTCTTGAATTATGTCATCACCTTGGTTGCACCTGGAACATATATGGTCTGGGTAATTGTGTCCGACTAGCTTGCAATATCTCGTCATTAGTTCTTCGGATATGAATCCTTGCTTTATTGCTCTAGTTGTTGGCGTAGCTTCTGGTTTTAACAGGGTCAAAATCCATTTTTGGACTTCTTCCATATCTGCTTGTCTTATTTCTTTCGAATTGGCATATATCATTAAGTGGTCTCTCGAATTGTAGCTCCATATGGCGTTGCCTTGTAGATAGTTATTTGCTAGCTCTTGTATAATAGTTGATAATCCAATTATCCTTTTATTGGCATAGAAACTGGGTATCTCAACTCTTGTTATCTCTGGCTGTTGGCCTATATCTTCTGGGATTATCATTTCTCGTGTTAGCCCAATTTTGAGTATCTGGATGTCACGACCCAAATCTGGGCCGCGACTGGCACCTACACTTACCCTCCTACGTGAGCGAACCAACCAATCTAAACCTTAACATTTCAAAATAATATAAACAGAAAGTAATGCGGAAGACTTAAACTCATTAATAAAAACCATCAAGTTCACACATGAGGACTCAAGCCTCAATACCAAACTCATTTGGGAATTATGTTCTTTAGATTGAGTATATTAACATTTTTCAAGATTCATTATCTTTATTTCTCTTGTATCGGCACGTGACACTCCGCTCCCTCATATTAATTAATCCTCTTGTGTCGGTACGTGACACTCCGATCCCCTAAATCTACGTGTCGGTTCGTGACACCCGATCTCCTAAATCTATGTGTCGGTTCATGACACCCGATCCCCTAATTCTACGGTCGGTTCGTGACACCCGATCCCCTAAATCTACGTGTCTATTCGTGACACCCGATCCCCTAATTCTACGTGTCAGTTCGTCACACCCGATCCCCTAATTCTACGTGTCGGTTCGTGAAACCCGATCCCCTAATCTCTTTCTATCAATTCATCAAGCCTTCTTTCTCACCAAGGCATCATCAATCTCATTACTTTAGTTCATCAAGCCTTCTTTTATATCAAGGCATCATCATTAACAAGAGATTAGGTTTTTATCAAGATTTGGGATTCAATAGCTTCATCATGCTTAATATAATCACAATTATATAATCACGTTCATGCATGCATACAATTAAGCACATAGCAGGGTTTTACAATACTACCAATACATATCATTCTCTATTAAGAGTTTACTATGAAAGCATGAAAACCATAACCTACCTCCACCGAAGAATTGAAATCAAGCAAGTTAATCCTCAAAGCTTGGTGCTTTCCTCTTCTCTCGATCGTTTCTCTCTCTCCCTTCTTGTTCTTTCTGTTTTCTTATTCAAACCCTCTTTCTTTTATCCTAATTAGTATATAATTAAGAATAAAAGATGGCAATAATACCCCACTAATTAACTTAAGGTTACCTCTTTTAACCCCCAAGTAATTAGACTTATTAACATTAACCCACTAACTTTATAATTAAGGCAAGAATAGTCAAAAACGTCCTTTAAAACGTATCAAGAAATCCGACCCAGACTGGGATTTCGCAGTCTGTGACGGCCCGTCGCGCCTGCGACGGTCCGTTCTGCTGCCCGTCACAGAGTTCAGAGACTCAATTTCTCTGAAGAATCTGTGACGGTCCGTCAAACCTGTGACGGTCCGTCCTGCCATTCCGTTACGAAGTTCAGAGAGTCGATTTCAGTACCCAATTTTCAGTTTTTCTAAGTGTTTTGAAACGAGACCCTGCGACGGTCCGTCGTGCCCATGACGGTCCGTCGTGGGGTCCGTCGCCTAAGCCTGTTTTTCCAGAAATAAAATCTGCTGCTCAAAACGACTAGACAGGTCGTTACAATAGATACCAATTTACCCATCGTTCGTCCCCTAACGATCACAAGAAGGAAAACAAGGACGAAAAGGAGTACCTGAATCTGTAAACAGGTGTGGGTATCTTTCTCGCATATCAGCCTCTTTCTCCCAAGTGGCTTCTTCAACGGGTCGATTCTTCCATTGAACCTTGATGGATGCAATCTCTCTTGACCTCAACTTGCGAACTTCTCTATCTAAAATAGCAACAGGCTCCTCCTCATAAGACAAGTTCTCATCAAGCCAAACTGAATCCCAACGGATAATGTAGTTTCCATCTCCATGGTATCTTTTCAACATCGATACATGGAATACCGGATGTACTCCGGACAGCCCTGGAGGCAAGGCTAACTCATAAGCCACCTCCCCTACTCGCTTGAGTACTTCAAATGGTCCAATGTACCTTGGACATAGTTTACCCCTTTTACCAAACCGCATCACCCCTTTCATTGGTGAAACTTTCAACAAGACTTGTTCACCCTCCATGAACTCTAAGTCTCTAACCTTTCGATCTGCATATTCTTTTTGTCTACTTTGCGCCGCTAGAAGCTTTTCTTGAATAGACTTCACTTTTTCCATCGAATCCCTCAAGAGATCAGTGCCTCAAGGTCTAACCTCGAACGCATCAAACCAACCAATGGGAGACCTATATCTCCTACCATACAATGCTTCAAGTGGAGTCATATCAATGCTTGAGTGATAGCTATTATTGTATGAAAACTCCGCTAAGGGTAGGAAGCTATCCCAATGACCACCAAACTCTATCACACATGCACGAAGCATATCTTCCAACACTTGAATCGTTCTCTCAGACTGACCATCGGTCTGAGGATGGAACGCAGTACTAAGGTCCAACCTAGTACCCAATTCCGCATGCAATGTTTTCCAAAACTTAGAAGTAAACTGTGTACCTCTATCTGATATGATGGATAGTGGAACCCCATGCAATCGAACGATTTCTGAGATATAGATCTTGGCTAACTTCTCGGCATTGTAAGTCACCTTAACCAGGATAAAATGAGCAGATTTAGTTAACCTATCGACAATCACCCAAATGGAGTCATACTTACCCATTGTCCTTGGAAGACCAACCACAAAGTCCATTGCAATTCTCTCCCATTTCCATTCCGGAATGGGCATTCTCTGAAGTGTTCCTCCGGGCCTTTGGTGTTCATACTTTACTTGTTGACAGTTTGGACACTTGGCAATAAAGTCAACAATATCACGCTTCATTCTACTCCACCAAAAGTGTTGCTTTAGGTCACGATACATCTTGGTTGCACCCGGATGTATAGAATACCTTGAACTATGAGCCTCTGTCAGAATAGTGTTGATCAAATCATCTACGCGGGGTACACATACCCTTCCCTTGATCCTCAAAACACCTTCCTCATCGATTTGTGCTTCCTTAGCCTCTCCTCGCAATACCTTATCTTGAATTCTGCGCAGTTTCTCATCATCAGACTGTCTTCCCTTAATCTTGTCAAGAAAGGAAGATCTTGCCTCCACATAAGCCAACAATCCTCCCTTCTCATTTACTTCTAATCTCATCAAGTCATTAGCTAGAGTCTGAACCTCTCTAGCCAATGGGCGTCTAGAAGCTTGCAAGTGAGCTAGACTTCCCATGCTTCCCGCCTTTCTACTTAAAGCATCCGCTACAACATTCGCTTTTCCCGGATGATACAAGATAGTGATATCGTAGTCCTTTAGTAGCTCCATCCATCTCCGTTGCCTCAAGTTCAAATCCTTCTGAGTAAAGACATACTGAAGGCTATGATGATCCGTGTAGACCTCACACTTAACCCCATATAAATAGTGTCTCCATTGCTTTAATGCAAACACTACCGCAGCCAATTCCAAATCATGAGTTGGATAGTTACGTTCATGCACTTTTAATTGTCTTGAAGCATAAGTAATCACATTCTTCTCTTGCATTAGCACTGCACCCAAACCCGAATAGGATGCATCACAATAAACAATGAAGTTCTTACCCTCTATTGGCAAGGTAAGGATAGGTGCGGTAGTCAACAAAGTCTTGAGTTTCTGAAAGCTTTCCTCACATTCGTCCGACCATACAAATAGAACATTCTGCTTAGTCAAGTTCGTCAATTGGGAAGCAATAGAAGAGAATCCCTTGACAAATCGGCGGTAGTAGCTTGCTAACCCAACAAAGCTCCTTATTTCTGACACATTAGTAGGTCTTACCCAATTCTTCACTGTCTCAATCTTAGAAGGATCCACCATCACTCCATCCTTAGAAACCACGTGCCCCAAGAAGGACACTGCATCTAGCCAAAACTCACACTTAGAGAACTTGGCATAAAGCTTTTTCTCCCTCAACATTTCCAATACCATTCTCAAATGCTCTTCATGTTCCTTCTTGCTCTTTGAGTCAACCAATATATCATCAATAAATACGATCACGAAGAGGTCCAAATATGGCTTAAAAATCTCGTTCATCAAGCTCATGAACGCCGCAGGGGCATTCGTAAGACCAAAAGACATTACTACAAATTCGTAATGCCCATACCTCGTTCGAAAAGCAGTCTTTGGCACATCCATTGCCCGTATTTTCAATTGATGATAACTGGATCTCAAGTCAATCTTAGAGAAGACACAAGCACCTTGTAACTGATAGAACAAATCATCAATGCGGGGAAGAGGATACTTGTTCTTTATGGTTACCTTGTTTAGTTGTCTGTAGTCTATACACATTCGAAAACTCCCATCATTCTTCTATACAAACAAAACCGGAGCACCCCAAGGAGATGCACTTGGTCTAATAAAGCCTTTGTTTAACCACTCTTGAAGTTGGGCTTTTAACTCTCTTAACTCCGCGGGAGCCATTCTATAAGGGGGTATCGAAATGGGGCGAGTACCCGGTTCAAGATCGATACAGAAGTCAATATCCCTATCTGGTGGCATACCAGGAAGATCTGCAGGGAACACATCCAGAAACTCACGGACTACTGAAACTGACTCAATCGAAGGCACTTGGGTAGTGCCATCCTTGAGATGTGCCAAGAAAGCTAAACACCCTTTACTAACCATTTTCTTAGAATGAAGAAATGAGATGATACGCACCGGATTGGAAGTGTAGTCACCCTCCCACACTAACGGATCTGTCCCAGGCTTGGCTAACGTCACCGTTTTAGCATTACAATCCAAGATCGCAAATTGCGGAGAAAGCCAAGTCATACCCAGAATTACATCAAAATCATCCATTTCTAAGATAACCAAGTCTACATAAGTATTGCTCCCCACAAAAGTTACAAGACAAGACCTATACACCCTTTCAACTATCACAGACTCACCCACCGGAGTAGAAACACGAATTGGTATGTCAAGCAATTCACAATGTAAATTAAGACCATTAGCAAATGCGGAAGATACATAAGAAAATGTGGATCCGGGATCAAATAATACAGAATCCATGCAATCACAAACCAAAAAATTACCTGTGATGACAGCATCAGATGCCTCCGCTTCAGACCACCCAGGGAAAGCGTAACAATGGGCCATATCGTTCGTCTGTCCGTTTCCCCTACCATGTTGTGATGTAGTGGCTCCAGTTTGCCCATCACCTCGGCCGTTTTGGTGACCACCATTTCCTCGACCACCACGCCTTCCAGAAAAACGGCCTCTACCATGACCACCTCTACCTCTATCTATTGGGGGTCTGTAACTCTGTTTTGGACAATTTCTCCTAATATGTCCAGTCTCCCCACATCCGTAACACTCTCTGGAGTCAAGCATAGGTCCCTCGGAGAAGTGTTGATCGGTCTGAGGTGGTCCCCCAACTACAGTTTGTAGTGAAGAATGAATTGGTCGGACTGAGTAACTTCCCGAACCCTGTCCTCTAGTGTAAGCACCATTAAACTCACCTCCCTTTCGAAACCTTTTTGATGTCGATGTCGTAGTGAAGTCGTCTGGCTTCACTCCTTCCACTTCTATCACAAAGTCTACCACCTCTTGGAAGGATTTTGCCGTTGCCGCTATCTCTAAGGCCGAAATCCGCAATTCTGACCTCAACCCCTTCACAAACCGGCGAATTCGCTCTTGTAGACTGAAACAAAGTTGGGTGGCATATCTGGATAGTGCACGAAACTTAGCCTCATATGCATTGACCGACATCTTTCCTTGTTCTAGGCTCAAGAACTCATCCCTTTTCCTATCCCTCAAAGTTCGGGGGATATACTTCTCCATAAACAAGCTAGAGAATGAGGCCCAAGTCATAGGTGGTGCCTCTATTGGTTGACACTCGATATGTGACCGCCACCACATTTTGGCGTTCCCTTGAAACTGATAAGTCACAAACTCCACACCAAACCGCTCTACTATACCCATCTTGTGTAGTAGCTCGTGACAGTCAACCAGAAAATCATAAGCATCCTCCGATTCAGCACTCTTGAAGATCGGAGGTTTCAATTTCAAGAACTTACTGAAAAGTTCATGCTGATCATTTGTCATTATAGGCCCAGTAGTCAGACGTGAAAATGTGCCTATGTCCAATGAGGCCTCCATACGAGGAGCCATAGTGGCTGCATGTTGTACTTCTGAAACCGGAGGTGTTGGCGCAGAAAACACTGGAGGTGCCTGACCTTGATCAGACAACCCACTGAGATAGGCGAGAACCTGATTGATCATCTCTAGGGTAGGTTGGGGTGGCAATCCCTCATTCTGCACTTGTTAAGTTTCCCCATCCTCCCCTTCTCTTATTACTTCCTCAGTCGGTGGAGGAGTCACTACCCTAGTATCAGATGGGCTAGGTGCTCGTCCTCTTCCCCTAGAGGACGTCCTCCCACGACCTCTACCACGGCTTCTTGCCGCTGCTCTTCCTCGAGCTACAGCCCCAGTGGCTGGCTCAGACGCACCCTGTCCCGCCGGTGCTGGTGTTGGTGTTGGCGTAGTCGTTGCTCTAGTTCTAACCATCTGCGAAAGAGAGTGAAGATGGTCAGATACCAATTCGTATCGCCTAGATACCAATTAGACTCAAGTAGTAGCACGAATGAAAGAATGAAAGAGTGAAATTTTCCTAAAGTCTTATAGCCTCTCAAGGGAAAGTAAAGGCGTCCCCCTACCGTTCCTTAAGACTCTACTAGACCTGTTCTTGTGTGATGAGACCAACGAACCTAATGCACTGATACCAAGTTTTGTCACGACCCAAATCCGGGCCGCGACTGGCACCCACACTTACCGCTCCCTCGTATTCATTAATCCTCTTGTGTCGGTACGTGACACTCTGATCCCCTAAATCTACGTGTCGGTTTGTGACACCCGATCCCCTAAATTTACGTGTCGGTTCGTGACACCCGATCCCCTAATTCTACGTGTCGGTTCGTGAACCCGATCCCCTTAATCTACGTGTCGGTTCGTGACACCCGATCCCCTAATTCTATGTGTCTGTTCGTGACAACCGATCCCCTAATTCTACGTGTCGGTTCGTGACACGCGATCCCCTAAATCTACGTGTCGGTTCTTGACACTCGATCCCCTAATTCTACGTGTCAGTTCGTGACACCCGATCCCCTAATCTTTTTCTATCAATTCATCAAGCCTTCTTTCTCACCAAGGCATCATCAATCTCATTACTTTAGTTCATCAAGCCTTCTTTTATATCAAGGCATCATCATTAACAAGAGATTAGGTTTTTATCAAGATTTAGGATTCAATAGCTTCATCATGCTTAATATAATCACAATTATATAATCACGTTCATGCATGCATACAATTAAGCACATAGAAGGGTTTTACAATACTACCAATACATATCATTCTCTATTAAGAGTTTACTATGAAAGCATGAAAACCATAACCTACCTCCACCGAAGAATTGAAATCAAGCAAGTTAATCCTCAAAGCTTGGTGCTTTCCTCTTCTCTCGATCGTTTCTCTCTCTCCCTTCTTAATCTTTCTGTTTTCTTATTCAAACCCTCTTTCTTTTACCCTAATTAGTACATAATTAAGAATAAAAGATGGCAATAATACCCCACTAATTAACTTAAGGTTACCTCTTTTAACCCCCAAGTAATTAGACTTATTAACATTAACCCACTAACTTTATAACTAAGGCAAGAATAGTCAAAAACGTCCCTTAAAACGTATCAAGAAATCCGACCCAGACTGGGATTTCGTAGTCTGTGACGGCCCGTCGCGCCTGCGACGGTCCGTTCTGCTGCCCGTCACAGAGTTCAGAGACTCAATTTCTCTGAAGAATCTGTGACGGTCCCTCACACCTGTGACGGTCTGTCCTGCCATTCCGTTACGAAGTTCAGAGAGTCGATTTCAGTACCCAATTTTAAGTTTTTCTAAGTGTTTTGAAACGAGACCCTGCGACGGTCCGTCGTGCCCATGACGGTCCGTCGGGCCCATGACGGTCCGTCGTGGGGTCGGTCGCCTCAGCCTGTTTTTCCAGAAATAAAAT
Organism: Solanum lycopersicum; assembly: GCF_036512215.1. Lineage (NCBI taxonomy): Eukaryota > Viridiplantae > Streptophyta > Magnoliopsida > Solanales > Solanaceae > Solanum > Solanum lycopersicum. Next base: position 14,813,007 of record NC_090807.1, read on the forward strand.
CTGCTGCTCAAAACGACTAGACAGGTCGTTACACTGGATCATTGACTTTATTTCATCATAGAGTATCTCTGCTGGTGCTGTGTAGAATCTTATGAAAAATAAGTTTCCTTTTGTTATCTTTTTATATATTAAAAATGCTTTCTGGATCTCTGGGATTCCACTTATCTCTTCACCTGTATATGTATAGACTGTATTTAATAATCCATAGTTATAACAAGTTTTAACTAGGTTTGGATTAGTTTTTGGTTGTGCAATTAACTTATTATAGCCTTGTAGTTTTTGGGTTAGGTAGTCTTGGGTTTTTTCTAATGTTGTGGTAGATTTGGGTTTTTTTAAAAAAAGTTTTGTATTTTGTATAGGTTTTCAATATATGTTCGGGATATATGGTTGTATGTTTTCTTCTCTTTATGCAGGCTAGTTGCATAGGTAGATGTTTGTGGGGTTGAAGCATCTACTATCTGTATCTTTGGAGTAAATGGTTTGGTAAATATGCTATTTAGGTTTATGTTTTTTGGTGTAGGTTTCTCCATAGCTTTTTTGCTTGTACCTGCAGCATCAGTAATGTCATGGGTTTTAAGGAGTTTCCCAACGTCTCCTTTTAGCTCTGGCTGTTTTTCGTCTGCCCAACGACGTAGCTCCGCATTTTTATAGTCATGCTGCTGACTTGTAGATTCTTCCTTTTCTTCTAGCTTTTGAATTCTCAATCCCATACTGTCCACTTTTGTACAAAGTGTAGTTAGGGTTTTGAGTATGTTTTCCATAAAATTATCTTGTCCTGGCTGTGTAACTCTGTCTAGATAAACAGTCTGCAATCATATTTTTGTCAGTTTTTATTACCTCAATTGTAAATGTAAAATTTAGTATGTTTAATACTAGTCTCCTTATTTCTTTTGTTGTAACTGAATCATCTAATTTTTTCGTTATCCACCATTTTACTTGTGTATTATCTGTTCTTACAATAAATTTATTATAAACAATATATGGTTCAAATGCTAATAAACATTTATATAATGCGAATAATTCTTTTCTATTTATTTCTCATTTTATTTGTGCTTCTGTATAAGATCCTGAATAATACCTACAATGGTGTTCTATTTTTTCTTTTTCATATTTGTATTTTAAAACTCCTCCATAACTATGATCACTTGAATTTGTTTCGACAATATAAGTAAATGTTTTATTTTCATGGGGAAAATATAGTTTTGGTAATTTTTTACATAAATTCTTAATATTTCTTATATGTTTTTTTTATCTTTATCATCAAAATGATATTCTACATCTTTTTTAAGTTTTTTATGTAATGGTTTTAGATGTTCTGCTAATTTCGGTATATATTCTCTTACCTGATTTACTAATCTTAGAAAGGATTGTAATTTCTTTTTTGTATCTATATTTTCATCAATAGTAATTATTTTTTGTACTATATATGTTTGCATTTTTATTCCATTTTTATCTATTTGTATTCCTAGAAATTCTATCTGTGATTTCATAATTTCTGCTTTTCTTTTATTCAAACTTATACCTGTATTTTTTACTATATGTATAAATTTTTCCAATAATCTTATATGTTCATCTTGTGTTCTAGAATATAACAATATGTCATCTATATATACGATACAGTTTTCTAGTTGGTTAAAACAGTTATCCATAAAATGTTGGAATGTACCTGGTGCATTTTTATATCCACAAGGTAAAACATTCCATTCATAGAAACCTTGCGGTACTGTGAATGCTGTTAATTGTTTAGATTCTTCTTCTACTTTTAGGTGGTAAAATCCTGATTTACAGTCAAATTTACTGAAATAATTATATCCTTGTATTTGTCTTATTTTTAGTATTTTGTTTGGTATTGGATAATTGTATGTTTTGGTTTTAGCATTTAGATTACGATAATCTATGACCATTCTGCTTTTACCTCTTTTTTGTTCACTATGTTTTATAACTATAAATGATGGACTTGTATGTTTACTATTGCTTTTTTGTATGTAATTATTTGCTAATAATTCATCTATACGTATTTTAAATTCTTTTAAATCATCAAAGTTATATTTTAATGGTTTCTGTTTTATTATACTATTTTCATCTATTAACTCAATTTTTACTTTTGTGTTATGTTTTTCCCATCCTCGTAATGGGTCTTCACTATATAATTGTTCTAGTTGTTCATTAATTAATTTAACTTTGTCTATAGCAAATATAATAATTTCTAATTGTGTTATTTGTTTATTATTTATATTTTCCATTTCTTGGTTTATTTTTTCACTTCCTTTTATCCATTCCATAGGTTTTCGTTGTTTATTATTTATTTTTTTTGCTCCTATCTTATTTCCGCATGGTGTAGTAAGCCACCAATGTGTTTTTGTTATTATATGTGGATAAAATCTATCTAGAAATGGCATTCCTAATAACATATCTTTTGTAGTAAATTCAAAATTATACATTTCTTCTATTGTTAGTATCTTATCCCATATTTGTATTTTTATATTTTTTGCTTTATATTTAATCATACTTCCTTCATTGTTAAATCCCGTTACTACCATAGGTGTTTTTAATTTTTTCCATTTATCTTCTGGTAAGCAATTATATTTACATATATTCGCTTCTGCTCCTGTATCTATCATAGGGGTATAATATCTGTTGTGATATCCTTCTACTATAATTTTTGTAACTATAAATATTTTCATTAATCATTTTGTTCTTTTATAATTATTTTCTTATTTTGACAAGTTATTGTTAATTGTTCATTTTCTATGTTGTATGGTTTAACTTTTTCTAACCACTTTATTCCTAATGTAATATTATGATCTCCTTGGTATATTTTGAATTGTATTACTAAGGGTATTCCTCCTATAATTATTTTTTTCTGTTGTTTCTTCATTCGAGTTCACTATCTCACTAGGTAGTCCAGGGCATGTATGTCCTGTTCTTATAATTTCTTCTTCTAATACTAACTCTCTTGTTATATAATTTTCTTCTTGTCCTGTATTTATCAATATTTTATATTTTCTTTGGTCTATTATTCTTGTTATGAAATAATGATATGGTGTTATTTCTTCTTTATCTAATAAGCTTTGTGGAATTTCATATTTTCTTTTAGATGTACTCATCCTTGATGAGGTAGCTCTTGTCAATGTATTTGGTACGCTTGAAGTGCTTAATATTTCTTTTACTATCTCTAAATCTTCTTCTATATCAATTTTGTTTATAGCTATAGTCATTATTGTCTACTACAGTAATTATTTTTTCAAAAGGATTTTCTATTTTTATTTTATTAATTTTATTTCTTGCTGTTATTTTATGCTTTGTTGTTAATATATATAAATTTTTACATCTTTCTGTAAATAATTTGCTCCCTGGTGCTAGTTCTATTCCAGACATTTCCCAATATAGAACTAATGATCTATCTATATTTTTATCGTTTAATGATACTGTATAATTAGCACTTATTGTAAACTTAAATTTTTGATATATTAAGTTTCCTTTTACTGCACTAATTATGCTTTTTTCTATAGGGTGTACAATTCTATCATCTGCTAAATATATTTCTATAGGTGTATCTATTCCTTCTCTAAAGCAGGCTTTTATTAATATTTCTGTTCCTCCTAAATGTACATATTTTATTGGTGTTTTAGCTTTTATATCTTGTATTTCTTTGTTTATCATTCTTTTATTTATTATAGGTATATATGCTTTTCCTCTTGTGTATTTACAATCTATGATATGTTCTTTTTGACTAACTACATAGTATTCTTCTTTTTGTCTTTTGAACCAATTTCTTAAAATAGATATTTCTAGTACTTTTTCAACACTTAAATCTAATTCTTTTCCTTTTATTTGTTCAAATATCGTATTATCAAATATAATTTTCTGTTCTGATGATTCTTCATCTTGATATTCTTCCTTAGATATTATTTTTATTTCATTTTCAGACATTATATTTCTTCATCTGTTTCGTTATTATCTATGTTAATATTTTATTCTTCATTCTCAGTTTCTATGTCTGATAATTCATATATACTATCATTTTCACTTAATTCATAATCTATGTACTCTATTTGCATGTATTTTTCATTGTTTATAATTAATTCTGCTACTTGTTTTCTTTTTGGATTTTTGGATAATTTACAATCTTTAGCTATGTGTCCTATCTTTCCACAATTATAATAGAAGTACATTGGGATATTTTTCTTTTTGGTCTGTATGGTCTTTTTATTTTATGATTTTTTACATAATACCTTCGTCTTGGTTGTTTATATTTATATATAGTTTTGTTTTTTCTATAATTTTTATATCTTTTAGAGTTTTGTTTTTTAGTTGTGCATCCAAATTGTGGTGCCATTTTATTTTTACAACATGATAAATTTTTATTTAATACTTTTTCCATTTTTAATTTTTCTTTTTGGTTTTCACATAGTTGTATGAACCATTGATTTAAAAATTTTATTCTAGATCCTAAAGTATCTATCATTCCTTCATTATCCCAATCCTTTATTACGTTTGTACTAAATGGTTCTGGTAATTTTGTATAATATTGTTTTTTTATTTCTTTTGCTTCGTCTAAATTGTATTTAGCTGTGTAATAATATTCTTTAAATGCGCAAGTATATTCTTCTAAGTAACACATTTTACATATAGCTAATTTTGTCATAAGTTGTCTATTTATTATTTTTTCTCTATTTTGTTCTCTTATATCTGTAGTCATGCCTCCAAATTCATTTCTTATTGCTGATTCATATTTATCTAGTATATCTATATTTGTTGCTGATGGGGATCCATCCATTTTCTTATCATTTCTAAGTACTTCTAAACTTTCTGGGGGTAGATTTTCTATGTCACGACCCAAACTGGGTTGCGACTGACACCCACACTTACCCTCCTATGTGAGCGAACCAACCAATCTAACCTTAACATTTCACTATAATATAAACATAAAGTAATGCGGAAGACTTAAAATCATAAGTAGAAATAAATAATCAACTTCTATAACTCAAAAACTTATCATTATCCCCGGAATCTTGAAGTCATCATCACAAGAACATCTACTAATTCTAAGAGTTTCTAAGAAGCTAAAAATACATAAGAAGCTAGTCCATGCCGGAAGTTCAAGGCATCAAGACATGAAGGAGAAGATCCAGTCCAAGCTAGAAGCGTTAGCTCACCCTGACGATCCGGTGTGACGAAAACTGGCTTGAGTTACTGTTGAGTCGAAGGTGACGGCACGTTTGCTGCACTCCACAAATAACAAGAAGAAAAACATAAAAGTAGGGGTCAGTACAACCCACGGGTACTGAGTAGATATCATCGGTCAACTCAAAAAAGAAAACAGTATATACCAAGTAATATCATAAAATCAACTATGATGCTCAACATGTAGCAACAACAAGCACTATATCATTAACAATTATCGTCAAGTTCACACATGAGGACTCAAACCCCAATACCATACTCATTTGGGAATCATGTTCATTAGATTGAGTATATTAACATCTTTCACGATTCATTATCTTTATTTTTCTTGTGTCGGTACGTGACACTCCGCTCCCTCATATTCATTATTCCTCTTGTGTCGGTACGTGACACTCTGATCCACTAAATCTACATGTCGGTTCGTGACACCCGATCCCCTACATGTGTCGGTACGTGTCACTCCAATCCATTAAATCTATGTGTCGGAACGTGACACTCCGATCCCCTAAATCTACGTGTCGGTTCGTGACACCCGATCCCCTAAATCTACGTGTCGGTTCGTGACACCCGATCCCCTAATTTTACGTGTCGGTTCGTGACACCCGATCCCCTAATTCTACCTGTCGGTTCGTGACACCCGATCCCCTAATTCTACGTGTCGGTTCGTGACTCCCGATCCCCTACATGTGTCGGTACGTGACAGTCCGATCCACTAAATCTATGTGTCGGAACGTGACACTCCGATCCACTAATATCATTCTGTAAATCATCAAGCCTTCTCTATACCAAGGCATCCTCAATCCCATTACTTTAGTTCATCAAGCCTTCTTCTATACCAAGGCATCATCAATCCCATTACTTTAATTCATCAAGCCTTCTTCTATACCAAGACATCATCATTAATAATGTATATTAAAGTTTCTTTTCAAGATTTGGGATTTAATATTTTCATCATGCTTAATATAATTACAATCACATAATCACGTTCATGCATGCATACCATTAAGCACGTAGCAGGGTTTTACAATACTACCAATACATATCATTCTCTATTAAGAGTTTACTATGAAAGCATGAAAACCATAACCTACCTCCACCGAGGAATTGAATCAAGCAAGAATTTTCCCCAAAGCTTTGTTTCTCCCTTCTCGTTCGATTCTCTCTCTCTCTCTTGTTCTTTCTATTTTCTTTATTCAAACTCTCTTTCTTTCACCCTAATTAGTATATAATTAAGAATAAAAGATGGCAATAATACCCCACTAATTAACTTAGGTCTACCTCTTTTAACCCCCCAAGAATTTTAGTTATTAATATAACCCCACGAAATCTATAATTAAGGAAAGAATAGTCCAAAAAACGTCCCTTAAAACTTCACCAGAAATCCGACTCTGCCTAGGATTTGCGCAACCTGTGACGGGCCGTCGTGCGTGCGACGGTCCGTCCTGCAGGTCGTCGCAGAGTTCAGAGACCCAAATTTCCACCAAGGGTCTGTGACGGTCCATCACTCTTGTGACGGTCCGTCCTGCCATTCCGTCACAAAGTTCAGAGAGTCGATTTTCAGTACCCAGTTTCAGATTTTCTAAGTGTTTTGAAACGAGACCCTGCGACGGTCCGTCGTGCCTATGACGGTCCGTCGTGGGGTCCGTCGCTTCTGCCAGTTTTTCAAGAATTGAAGTCTGCTACTCAAAACGACTAAACAGGTCGTTACAATAGATACCAATTTACCCATCGTTCGTCCCTGAACGATCAAAAGAAGGAAAACAAGGGCGAAAAGGAGTACCTAAATCTGTAAACAGATGTGGGTATTTTTTTCGCATATCCGCCTCCTTCTCCCAAGTGGCTTCTTCAACCGGTCGATTCTTCCATTGCACCTTGATGGATGCAATCTCTCTTGACCTCAACTTGCGAACTTCTCTATCTAAAATAGCAACAGGCTCCTCCTCATAAGACAAGTTCTCATCTAGCAAAACTGAATCCCAACGGATAATGTAGTTCCCATCCCCATGGTATCTTTTCAACATAGACACATGGAATACCGGATGTACTCCGGACAGCCCTGGAGGCAAGACTAACTCATAAGCCACCTCTCCTACTCGCTTAAGTACTTCAAATTGTCCAATGTACCTTGGACTTAGTTTACCCCTTTTTCCAAACTGCATCACCCCTTTCATGGGCGAAACTTTCAACAAGACTTGTTCACCTTCCATGAACTCTAAGTCTCTAACCTTTCGATCTGCATATTCTTTTTGTCTACTTTGCGCCGCTAGAACCTTTTCTTGAATAGACTTCACTTTTTCCATCGAATCCCTCAAAAGGTCAGTACCCCAAGGCCTAACCTCAAATGCGTCAAACCAACCAATGGGAGACCTACACCTCATACGATACAATGCTTCGAATGGAGCCATGTCAATGCTTGAGTGATAGCTATTATTGTATGAAAACTCCGCTAAGGGTAGGAAGCTATCCCAATGACCACCAAACTGTATCACACACGCACGAAGCATATCCTCCAACACTTGAATCGTTCGCTCAGACTGACCATCGGTCTGAGGATGGAACGCGGTACTAAGGTCCAACCTAGTACCCAATTCCGCATGCAATGTTTTCTAAAACTTAGAAGTAAACTGCGTACCTCTATCTGATATGATGGAGAGTGGAACCCCATGCAACCGAACAATTTCTGAGACATAGATTTTGGCTAACTTCTCTGCATTGTAAGTCACCTTGACCGGAATGAAATGAGCAGACTTAGTTAACCTATCAACAATCGCCCAAATAGAGTCATACTTACCCATTGTCTTTGGAAGACCAACCACAAAATCCATTGCAATCCTTTCCCACTTCCATTCCGGAATGGGCATTCTCTGAAGTGTTCCTCCGGGCCTTTGGTGTTCATACTTTACTTGTTGACAGTTTGGACATTTGGCAATAAAATCCACAATGTCACGCTTCATTCTACTCCACCAAAAGTGTTATTTTAGGTCACGATACATCTTGGTTGCACCTGGATATAGAATAACTTGAACTATGAGCCTCTGTCAGAATAGTGTTGATCAAATCATCGACGCGGGGTACACATACCCTTCCCTTGATTCTCAAAACACCTTCCTCATCGATTTGTGCTTCCTTAGCCTCCCCTCGCAATACTTTATCTCGGATTCTCCTTAGTTTCTCATCATCAAACTATTTTCCCTTAATTTTGTCAAGAAAAGAAGATCTTGACTCCACACTAGCCAACAATCCTCCCTTCTCATTTACTTCTAATCTCATCAAGTCGTTAGCTAGAGTCTGAACCTCTCTAGCCAGTAGGCGTCTAGAAGATTGCAAGTGAGCTAGACTTCCCATGCTTCCCGCCTTTCTACTTAAAGCATCCGCCACAACATTCGCCTTTCCCGGATGATACAAGATAGTGATATCTTAGTCCTTTAGTAACTCCATCCATCTCCTCTGTCTCAAGTTCAAATCTTTCTGAGTAAAAACATACTGTAGGCTACGATGATCCGTATAGATCTCACACTTAACCCCATACAAATAGTGTCTCCATTGCTTTAATGCAAACACCACCGCAGCCAATTCCAAATCGTGGGTCGGATAGTTACGTTCATACACCTTTAGTTGCCTTGAGGCATAAGCAATCACACTCTTCTCTTGCATTAGTACTGCACCCAAACAAGAATAGGATGCATCACAATAAACAATGAAGTTCTTACCCTCTACTGGCAAGGTAAGGATAGGTGCGGTAGTCAACAAAGTCTTGAGCTTCTGAAAGCTTTCCTCACACTTATCCGACCATACAAATGGAATTTTCTTCTTAGTCAAGTTCGTCAATTGGGAAGCAATAGAAGAGAATCCCTTGACAAATCGGCGGTAGTAGCTACCTAACCCAACAAAGCTCCTTATTTCTGACACATTAGTAGGTCTTAACCAATTCGTCACTATCTCAATCTTAGAAGGATCCACCATCACTCCATCCTTAGAAACCACGTGCCCCAAGAAGGACACTGCATCTAGCCAAAACTCACACTTAGAGAACTTGGCATAAAGCTTTTTCTCCCTCAACATTTCCAATACCATTCTCAAATGCACTTCATGTTCCTTCTTGCTATTTCAGTATACCAATATATCATCAATAAATACGATCACGAAGAGGTCCAAATATGGCTTAAAAATCCCATTCATCAAGCTCATGAACGCAGCAGGGGCATTCGTAAGACCAAAAGACATCACTACAAATTCGTAATGACCATACCTCATTCGAAAAGCAGTCTTTGGCACATCCGTTGCCCGTATTTTCAATTGATGATAACCGAATCTCAAGTCAATCTTAGAGAAGACACAAGCACCTTGTAACTGATCGAACAAGTCATTAATGCGAGGAAGAGGGTACTTGTTCTTAATAGTTACTTTATTCAGTTGTCTGTAGTCTATGCACAACCGAAAACTCCCATCCTTCTTCTTTACAAACAAAACCGGAGCACCCCAAGTAGATGCACTTGGTCTAATGAAGCCTTTGTTCAATAACTCTTAAAGTTGTGCTTTTAACTCTCTCAACTCCACAGGAGCCATTCTATAAGGGGGTATAGAAATGGGGCGAGTACCTGGTTCAAGATCAATACAGAAGTCAATATCCCTATCCGGTGGCATACCAGGAAGATCTGCAGGGAACACATCCAAAAACTCACGAACTACTGAAACCGACTCAATCGAAGGTACTTGGGTAGTGTCATCCTTGAGATGTTCCAAGAAAGCTAAACACCCTTTACTAATCATTTTCTTAACACGAAGAAAGGAGACGATGCGGACCGGATTGGAAGTGTAGTCACCCTCCCACACTAACGAGTCTGTCCCAGGCTTGGCTAACGTCACCGTTTTAGCATTACAATCCAAGATTGCAAATTGCGGAGAAAGCCAAGTCATACCCAGAATCACATCAAAATCATCCATTTCTAAGATAACCAAATCTACATAGGTGTTGCTCCCCACAAAGTTCACCAGACAAGACCTATACACCTTTTCAACTACCACAGACTCACCCACCGGAGTAGACACACGAATAGGCATATCAAGTAATTCACAATGTAAGTTTAGACCATTAGCAAATGAGGAAGATACATAAGAAAACGTGGATCCAGGATCAAACAATACGGAAGCCATGCAATCACAAACCAGAAGATTACCTGTGATGACAGCATCAGATGCCTCTGCTTCAGACCGCCCAGGGAAAGCGTAACAATGGGCCCTATCGTTCGCCTGTCCATTGCCCCTACCATGTTGTGATGTAGTAGCCCCAGTTTACCCATTACCTCTGCCGTTTTCATGACCACCATTACCTTGACCACCACGTCCTCTAGAATAACGGCCTCTACCATGACCACCTCTACCTCTAGCTATTGGGGGTCTATAACTTGCTCTGGGACAATTTCTCCTAATATGTCCAATCTCCCCACATCCATAACATTCTCTGGAGTCACTCGTAGGCCCCTCGGAGAAGTGTTGACCGGTCTGAGGTGGTCCCCCAACTACAGTCTGTAGTGAAGACTAAATTGGTCGGACTGAGTAACTTCCCGAACCCTGTCCTCTAGTGTAAGAACCATTAAACTCACCTCCCTTTCGAAGCCTTTTTGATGTCGATGTTGTGGTGAAGTCGTCTGGCTTCACTCCTTCCACTTCTATCACAAAGTCTACCACTTCTTGGAAGGATTTTGCAGTTGCCGCTACCTGTAAGGCTGAAATCCGCAATTCTCACCTCAATCCCTTCACAAACCGGCGAATCCGCTCTTGAGGACTGAAACAGAGTTGAGTGGCATATCTGGATAGTGCACGGAACATAGCCTCATAAGCATTAACCGACATCCTACCTTGCTCTGGGCTCAGGAACTCATCCTTTTTCCTATCCCTCAAAGTCCGGGGGATATACTTCTCCATAAACAAGCTAGAGAACGAGGCCCAAGTCATAGGTGGTGCCTCTATTGGTTGACACTCAATATGTGACCGCCACCACATTTTGGCATTCCCTTGAAACTGATAAGTTACAAACTCCACACCAAACCGTTCTACTATACCCATCTTGTGTAGTAGCTCGTGACAGTCAACCAGAAAATCATAAGCATCCTCCGATTCAGCACCCTTGAAGACTGGAGGTTTCAATTTCAGGAACTTACTGAAAAGTTCATGCTGATCATTTGTCATTATAGGCCCAGTAGTCAGACGTGGAAACGTGCCTATTTCCAATGGAACATCCATGCGGGGAGCCATAGTAGCCGCATGTTGTACCTCCGGAGCCTGAGGTGCTGGTGCAGAGAACACTAGGGGTGTTTGGCCCTGATCAGATAACCCGCTAAGATAAGCCAGAACCTGATTGATCATCTCTGTGGTAGGTTGGGGTGGCAATCCCTCATTCTGCACTTGTTCAGTTTCCCCATCCTCCCCTTCTCTCATTACTTCCTCAGTCGGTGGATGAGTCACTGCCCTAGTATCAGATGGGCTAGGTGCTCATCCTCTTCCTCTAGAGGACGTCCTCCCACGACCTCTATCACGGCCCCTTGCCGCTGTTCTTCCTCGAGCCATAGCCCCAGTGGCTGGCTCAGACGCTTCTTGTCTTGCCGATGTTGGTGTTGGCGCAGTCGTTGCTCTAGTTCTAACCATCCGCGAAATAGAGTGAAGATGGTCAGATACCAATTTGTATCACCTATATTCCAATTGGACTCAAGTAGTAGCACGAAAGAAAGAATGAAAGAATGGAATTTTCCTAAAGTCTTATAGCCTCTCAAGGAAAAGTAAAGGCGTCCCCCTGCCGTTCCTTAAGACCCTACTAGACCTGTTCTTGTGTGATGAGATCAACGAACCTAAGGCTCTGATACCAAGTTTGTCACGACCCAAACCGGGTTGCGACTGGCACCCACACTTACCCTCCTATGTGAGCGAACCAACCAATCTAACCTTAACATTTCAATATAATATAAACATAAAGTAATGCGAAAGACTTAAACTCATAAGTAGAAATAAATAATCAACTTCTATAACTCAAAAACTTATCATTATCCCCAGAATCTGGAAGTCATCATCACAAGAACATCTACTAATTCTAAGAGTTTCTAAGAAGCTAAAAATACATAAGAAGCTAGTCCATGCCGGAAGTTCAAGGCATCAAGACATGAAGGAGAAGATCCAGTCCAAGCTAGAAGCGTTAGCTCACCCTGACGATCCGGTGTGACGAAGACTGGCTTGAGTTACTGTTGAGTCGAAGATGACGGCACGTTTGCTGCACTCCACAAATAACCAGAAGAAAAACATAGAAGTAGGGGTCAGTACCACCCACGGGTACTGAGTGGATATCATCGGTCAACTCAAAATAGAAAACAGTATATACCAAGTAATATCATAAAATCAACTATGATGCTCAACATGTACCAACAACAAGCACTATATCGTTAACAATTACCGTCAAGTTCACACATGAGGACTCAAGCCCCAATACCATACTCATTTGTGAATCATGCTCATTAGATTGAGTATATTAACATCTTTCACGATTCATTATCTTTATTTCTCTTGTGTCGGTACGTGACACTACGCTCCCTCATATTCATTATTCCTCTTGTGTCGGTACGTGACACTCCGATCCCCTAAATCTACATGTCGGTTCGTGACACCCGATCCCCTACATGTGTCGGTATGCGACACTCCGATCCACTAAATCTATGTGTCGGAACGTGACACTCCGATCTCCTAAATCTACGTGTCGGTTCGTGACACCCGATCCCCTAAATCTACGTGTCGGTTTGTGACACCCGATCCCCTAATTCTACGTGTCGGTTCGTGACACCCGATCCCCTAATTCTATGTGTCGGTTCGTGACACCCGATCCCCTAATTCTACGTGTCGGTTCGTGACACCCGATCCCCTAATTCTACGTGTCGGTTCGTGACACCCGATCCCCTAATTCTACGTGTCAGTTCGTGACACTCGATCCCCTAATTCTACGTGTCGGTTCGTGACACCCGATCCCCTAATATCATTCTGTAAATCATCAAGCCTTCTCTATACCAAGGCATCATCAATCCCATTACTTTAATTCATCAAGCCTTCTTCTATTCCAAGGCATCATCATTAATAATGTATATTAAAGCTTCTTTTCAAGATTTGGGATTCAATATTTTCATCATGCTTATCTTATCACAATCACATAATCATATTCATGCGAGCATACAATTAAGCATATAGCAGGGTTTACAATATTATCAATACATATCATTCTCTATTAAGAGTTTACTATGAAAGCATGAAAACCATAACCTGCCTCCACCGAAGAATTGGAATCAACAAGCAATCTCCCAAGCTTTGATAGTCTTCTTCCTCGTTCGACTCTCTCTCTCAATTGATCAATCTATCTCTCTCTTTTCTTTTCTCTTTTCTTATTCAAAACCCTCTTTCTTTTACCCTAATTAACATATAACTAAGTGTGAAAGATGACAATAATACCCCACTAATTAACCCAAAATTACCTCTTTTATCCCCCAAGAATTTTGAGTTATTAATGTAAACCCACGAAATCTATAATTAAGGAAAGAATAGTCCAAAACGTCCCTTAAAACGTGTAAAGAAATTCGATTCTAACTGGGATTGCGTAACCTGTGATGGGCCATCGTGACTGCGATGGTCCGTCACTCAGGTCGTCGTGAGGGCCAGGACTTTATTTTCACCAAGGACACTGTGACGGTCCGTTACACCTGTGACGGTCTGTTACACCTGTGACGGTCCGTCCTGCAAGTCCGTTACGAAGTTCAGAGAGTCGATTTTTAGTACCCAATTTCAGAATTCCAAAGTATATTGAAACGAGACATCTGTGACGGACCGTCGTGCCTGTGACGGTCCGTCGTGGGTTCCGTTGTTTCAGCCAGTTTTTCCAGAATTGAAGTCTGTTGCTCAAAACGACTAAACGGGTCGTTACAGATTGAGCCAAGATTGGGGCATTAATGATTGATGTTGTCTTGATGGCTTATCAGAAAACCGCACCCTCTACTTGATCTAGTGGTGAAAAGAAAAAGGAAAAGTTAAAAGACGCACAAGGAAAGTTCCCCATAACCCATGATGTTGTGAAAAGATGGAGAACTTACATATAAAAACGATGAAGAAGAAGAAATGAAAAAGAAAAAAATAAACAAAAAATTTGTGGAATAAAGTCAAAAAAGGACTAGGGTTTCGAGGCTATGCATTTAAAAACAACTTCCTTATTTGTGTTGAGATAATTACTCGACACTTATCTTTAAAAGCCTCTTGGAATCAATGATCCCTTTTCTTGTTCAAAATTATTTTGGGAAATCTTAGTTTCCTCTTTACGTAAATGTCAAAACATTTATAAACTTTTAGGGATTACTTAGTTCCCTTTAAATTTTTAGAAATGAACACAACTCTTTAATCTTTGATTAACTTGACACTTGAGTCTTAAATAAACTCTTAGGTAATAGTTAGTTCCCATATATTTCTTGAACAAAAACCTTCAAGTTTTTTCTCTTTACTTTAATTTGAAACTTTAGCCTTAAAAAGAAGATAAAGTATTTAGTAAAGAACCTTAAAACCTTTACAAACTTTGTGTTGGAATAGCTTCTTAACTTTTGACTTCACTCTTAACTCCTTTAACTTTGATCGTAACTTTCCTTGAATTGAAGTATGGAATAAAAGTTATTATTTGTGTTCTTTGGTAACTTGTAGGTGTTTATAAATTAGTTGAAGTAATTAGATTCATGGTTAGGTGACATATACCTTAAAAGGACTCAAAAAGGCTAAACTAGGAAAATTGGCCGAAAAATGTTGATTTGGGCGCGTCCGAGGTGAACCGCGCTAACAAACCATTGAGGCGCACCACCCCAGGCCTTCTGGCGCAGATGAGGTGCGCCGAGCCAAGTTCTACCTTGAATCGTTCGATTGCATGGGGTTCCACTATCCATCATATCAGACAGAGGTACGCAGTTTACTTCTATGTTTTGGAAAACATTGCATGCGGAATTGGGTACTAGGTTGGACCTTAGTACTGTGTTCCATCCTCAGACCGATGGTCTGTCTGAGCGAACGATTCAAGTGTTGGAGGATATGCTTCGTGCGTGTGTGATAGAGTTTGGTGGTCATTGGGATAGCTTCCTACCCTTAGCGGAGTTTTCATAAAATAATAGCTATCACTCAAGCATTGACATGGCTCCATTCGAAGCCTTATATGGTAGGAGATGTAGGTCTCCTATTGGTTGGTTTGACGCATTTGAGGTTAGGCCTTGGGGTACTGACCTTTTGAGGGATTCGATAGAGAAAGTGAAGTCTATTCAAGAAAAGCTTCTAGAGGCGCAAAGTAGACAAAAAGAATATGCAGATCGAAAGGTTAGAGACTTAGAGTTCATGGAAGGTGAACAAGTCTTGTTGAAAGTTTCGCCCATGAAAGGGGTGATGCGGTTTGGAAAAAGGGGTAAGCTAAGTCCAAGGTATATTGGACCATTTGAAGTAATTAAGCGAATAGGGGAGGTGGCTTATGAGTTAGCCTTGCCCCCAGGGCTTTCCGGAGTGTATCCGGTATTCCATGTGTCTATGTTGAAATGATACCACGGGGATGGAAACTACATTATCCGTTGGGATTCAGTTTTGCTTGATGAGAACTTGTCTTATGAGGAGGATCCTGTTGCTATTTTAGAAAGAGAAGTTCGCAAGTTGAGGTCAAAATAGATTGCATCAATCAAGGTGCAATGGAAGAATCGACCGGTTGAAGAAGCCACTTGGGAGAAGGAGGCGGATATGCGAGAAAAATACCCACATCTGTTTACAGATTCAGGTACTCCTTTTTCGCCCTTGTTTTCCTTCTTTTGATCGTTCGGGGACGAACAATGGGTAAATTGGTATCTAATGTAACGACACGTTTAGTCGTTTTGAGAAACAGACTTCAATTCTGGAAAAACTGGCTGAAACAACGGAACCCACGACGGACCGTCACAGGCACGACGGTCCGTCACAGATGTCTCGTTTCAATATACTTTGGAATTCTGAAATTGGGTACTGAAAATCGACTCTCTGAACTTCGTAAGGGACTTGCAGGACAGACCGTCATAGGTGTGACGGACCGTCACAGTGTCCTTGGTGAAAATAAAGTCCTGGCCCTCACGACGACCTGAGTGACGGACCGTCGCAGTCACGACGGCCCGTCACAAGTTATGCAATCCCAGTTAGAATCGGATTTCTTTACACGTTTTAAGGGACGTTTTGGACTATTCTTTCCTTAATTATAGATTTCGTGGGTTTACATTAATAACTCAAAATTCTTGGGGGATAAAAGAGGTAATTTTGGGTTAATTAGTGGGGTATTATTGTCATCTTTCACACTTAGTTATATGTTAATTAGGGTAAAAGAATGAGGGTTTTGAATAAGAAAAGAGAAAAGAAAAGAGAGAGATAGATTGATCGATTGAGAGAGAGAGTCGAACGAGGAAGAAGAATATCAAAGCTTTGGAGATTGCTTGTTGATTCCAATTCTTCGGTGGAGGTAGGTTATGGTTTTCATGCTTTCATAGTAAACTCTTAATAGAGAATGATATGTATTGATAATATTGTAAACCCTGCTATATGCTTAATTGTATGCTCGCATGAATATGATTATGTGATTGTGATAAGATAAGCATGATGAAAATATTGAATCCCAAATCTTGAAAAGAAGCTTTAATATACATTATTAATGATGATGCCTTGGTATAGAAGAAGGCTTGATGTATTAAAGTAATGGGATTGATGATGCCTTGGTATAGAGAAGGCTTGATGATTTACAGTATGATATTAGGGATCGGGTGTCACGAACCGACACAAGAGGAATAAAGATAATGAATCTTGAAAGATGTTAATATACTCAATCTAATAAACATGATTCCCAAATGAGTATGGCATTGGGGCTTGAGCCCTCATGTGTGAACTTGACAGTAATTCTTAATGATATATTGCTTGTTGTTGCTACATGTTGAGTATTATAGTTGTTTTTATGATATTACTTGATATATACTGTTTCCTATTTTGAGTTGGCCGATGATATCAACTCAGTACCCGTGCTTTGTACTGACTCCTACTTTTATTGTTTTCTTCTTGTTGTTTGTGGAGTGCAGCAAACGTGCCGTCATCTTCGACTCCACAATAACTCAAGCCAGTCTTCTTCACATCGGATCTTCAGGGTGAGCTAATGCGTCTAGCTTGGACTGGATCTTCTCCTTCATGTCTTGATGCCTTGAACCTCCGGCATGGACTAGCTTCTTATGTGTTTTTAGATTTTAGAAACTCTTAGAATTAGTAGTTTAAAGTAGATGTTCTTGTGATGATGACTTCCAGGTTTTGGGAATAATAGATGTTGAATATTGATAGTTATTGAATTGGTTTTATTAATGAGTTTAAGTCTTCCGCATTATTTTCTGTTGTTATTACATTGAAATGTTAAGGTTTAGATTGGTTGGTTCGCTCACATAGGAGGGTAAGTGTGGGTGCCAGTCGCGGCCCGGATTTGGGTCGTGACACAATCTTTATCTTCAGCTCCCTCGGTTTCTTAGCATGATATATTGAATAAAATAGTTGAATATATGATGGTGGGATGCTAGTCTTGAGTATTTATAAGGTTGAAAGTATTTTAAGTTCATTCGAGGACAAATGTTTACATGTTGGGAAAATGTTACAATCCTTAAAATAACTTATCTATTTGTATGTCATTTTCCCTTTGTGGATTACCTTCTCACTAGTTACCTAATGTTATGGAGTGCTTACATGTAAGTGTTATACTTTTCAGATCACCTTGCTTATTTTTACAGGTTTTCATAAGACCTTTTCCTTAAATGTTATTTATTGAACTTGTTACATTCCATATGTGACTTCTCCATATTATGTGGGTAATGCATTCTAATTGATCATATGACCATTCTTTATATTTTGCATATCTCGTAGCCTACTTGCTTAGTACCCCTCCTCATTCTAAAAATCAATTTAAGGATTTGAGATCATGTGGTCTCCTTATATGATAATGTATTATCACACCCCAACCCTAGGTTAGGCGAAAAAGTACCCTATGAATACATGCTTTACAAGTAACCTATGATTAGAAAGTAAACCATTATGCCGATTACTGATGAAAGGCTTTATATGCAACACATGTTGAATAGCTGAACCAACACACGTGATAAGTGAAACTATGAATACATATGATATCTTTTCAATGTCTACAAAGCCTCTATTGGAATCCATGCCTTGAAAATGCAGATAGAAAAGACTCTGCAAAGCACCGAATCAACCTAGATCTCACAAATAAAAGCTGAGTATCATGTCCTTCGATTAGGGAGATTTACTTTTGAATATTTGTACCTGTAACATGAAATGCAGCGACCCAATAAGGAACATCAGTATGAAAGATGTATTGAATATGTAAGGCAGAATACAACCATATGTAACATTAGAGCTCAAGTGAAACCAAATACAAATATATAAGGATTACAGACCACCTTTGCTTATAGTTGTGGAATTATATATGTTACATTCTTTTCATTAAATTTCTATGCATTATAACTTTTATAAGTCATATGATAGAAATGACTAACTGATCAGTGGTAGCAGAGGATGAACCATGCTAGGCATTTTAACCCCTAGGATGCTATCATAATAATTCATTAAATTGGAATCAACATATGCTATGCTTTTGCCCCTGAGCTGCCACCCTTCCGTACCAATTGGATTTGCCGATGAAAGGCTTTCGCCCTTGAGCTTCCACCCTCTTATACCAATCGAGATCGTCCCATGATAGCCTTTCTCCCCTGATTTTCCACCCTTCTATAACAATTGGGATCGACCCATGCTAGGCTTTGCCCTGGGATGCAACCCATAATTATACAAATTTATTCACTTAGATTTTTTTTTAACTTTGACATTGTTTCTTTGATGTCCATAACTCTTTTGAGATTATGTACTTTGGATAATCATAACTTTTTTGAGATTGTTCTTTGTTGATAATAACTCATTTGGGATTTATGTTTTGGTGGTCATTTTCATTGTTGAAATTTTGAACTATGAAACAGTAGTAGAAAACATAGGAATATGGACTAACGATAATGAGAATAACGTGGGAAGCAAATGTGAGACCAACCTAATACATCTTCTATAACTCAGTACAGATTTTTGACATCTCAAATTAAAGCACATACAAAGTGAAGACATATAACTTTCAATTAAGAGATTTGAACTCTATATGATATCCAAATACTCACCAACTAATATCAAAGACAAGGTATACATGAATGTAGAACCAAGGAAGAATATGGACAAATTCAACTTAAGGACGGATTCATATTCCAAGTAAGTACATACAAATAAATATACAATAGAGCTAGTAGACATCTTGTGAGGCAATATAATAGTCTAACACAATGAGAGAATTAACCAATAAAGGGAATGCATGAACATGTGAAAAGATGACATATATGATGGATAGACTATTGAAGCAAGTTGGAAAGACATTGGCAGATCGTGCCCGGTACTTTGACAATGAAACAAGTTCAAACCTTATACGATAACACTTGGTAGAGCAAAAATGCAACATTTAATAACAAACTCATAGTACAGTGCTCACTTTAATTCTGTAAGGATTAAGAACTGCATTTATGGATCAGTCGTTACCAAGAGTTCTTAGAAAGATTAAAGTGTTTGATTCATGCTAAGAATATAGAAAATTGAATAGCCTTACATACCTTGCAGCACAACAATGGATATCACAATGAGTTAACCATCTACCATTCATATTATTTATCTACAATGGAGTGAAGAATAAAAACTAATATTAGTTTCTAAACAAGTTTGAGCTACTTGATTAGACAAAAACAGTAATTGAAAGTATATCTATTATTGATCCCAACCAGAGTTCTTCCATCAACTTTCCCATAATTATTTTTATAAGGTCCTCTAAAACAACTCAGGATTCATCATGTCTAGAAAATAGTATTAAGGGAATGACAGGAAATAAGCTCATGCAATACTCAATTAAAAGTTGCATCACTACACTTTCAATGTTCTATCCTATAACATGTTTTCATGACTTCTCTACATATCCAGTCAGACCCTCTTATTTTTATGATACACAAAAAAGGCCCTAAGCCTCACAATGTGGAAATAGCAATCTGAACTCATGACTTTCGATCAATATATTGTGATTTCAAACTAACATTTAGATTCTCAAAACAAGCTCACAATCAAATTTTAAGGGGACTCCACTCCATGTATGTCCCAACAAGAACCTCCTTCATGAATATTCACCAAGATCACACCATACAGAGCAAACACTCAACAATTCATTAACACATACAAACTTTTATGAATAATGTAAGAACAAGAGAGGGATGAAAATTTCTACAACTTACCTTGTTAGACAGAATCCTCAATTGCCAAGACTTGCATTCTTTAACTTAAGGTTGTCTTGTTCCCCTTACCTTGATGTTAATTCATATTATTCACTTGAATTCTTTAATATTGAGATGTTCTACCAATTTGTGAAGCTGTAGAACAGAACTCTATAGAGCTTTTATGTCTTTCTTTGGGAGTAATTTTCTTGATAATAAGTGATGATGGATAGGTGATAAACTTGAGTTGTTTAGAGGTCCCTTTTTTGACGTTTTCCCTTAATAAATTGGAGAAACAACATGGTCCTTTTCTTTTAAGAAAGAATGTGCATCACCTCCTTAGTTTCTACCACATGTTTTCAAGTAGCTGGATCAATGACCTGCTCTTTTCACTTAAATTTAGTCCACTTATTTCAAGTAGGTGCATCACCTATTTGCTCTTTTCACTTAAATTCAGTCAATTTATTCTAATTAGGTGGATCACCTATTTCCTCTTTTAAAATTGAGTCCACTAATTCTAAGTAGGTACATCACCTACTTGCTCCTTTTAACTTAAAATTAAGTCCACTAACTCTAAGTAGGTGCATAACCTACTTGACTTTTTTTACTTAAAATGCATTCCACTAATTCTTATTAGGTGCATCACCTACTTGACTTTGTCACTTAAAATGCAGTCCACTAATTCTAAGTTGGTGCATCACCTAGTAGCATAGTTTAGTCAAGGAAGCACCTTAATTATTTTGAACCATTTTCCCAATCTTAAATTGTTTACAAGACTGTAGAACTAAAAGCACACTTGACCACTTTGACTTATATATCGAATACCACTTTTTACTATCCCAAGTTTGAATTGTTTTTTTTTAAGTTCAATTATTTGTATATGTGTTAGAAGGCAAAGGCTATTACAACTTCAAACATATTCCATTGTCACAAGTCGCATAGGAAATCGAGTCCGTAACTATACCATAAGGAAATTTTTGAGAGACATATACTATAACTAGTTCACGTAGAATATGGGATCGTACATCCTCCCCTCCTTATGATCATTTATACTCGAATGATGGGAGATTCTTGTAGTTAGGTTAACTTAGGAATTTCATTTGGAGATTTTCATGTGTCCCATCATAAATAGAACTATGTAAAATCCATAGACTAATCTAAAAAACGTATAAACAAGTCTAGCATGAATTTTCAATAAAGATGATTTATAAAATAATAAAATCACAAATTAAACCCCTTTCTTAATCATATAATTCACTGATGATACACAAGTAGAACTCATACAAATAAGGAATTTAATACCCTACTAAACTCAAGACATGCAAATGACATTTCAAATAAACAAATGCTAGTAGGACTTATGATCATATGAGGGGACCAAATGATCTCAGATCCTTATGTTGAAATTTTGAATGAGGATGGTTACCTAGGATATCCACAATATTCCGTTCCTAAGTATCTTATGTCTTATTTTATTCCTTCCCTGATACTTCAATGGAGGTTACAAATTTTTAGCTTAGCTTCCGGGCCTTAACAATCAACAACAACGTTAGTATCTCCCAATTTTTTGTATATGGAACGAACACATAAAATCATAGACCTAACCTATTGGGGTTGTATTTTCCGTTCTGTTTTATCTCATGATGCTTTTTCGAGGCCCACCTTATGAGATCGCCTAGGTATTAATATAAACTCTAAATTTTTATGTTGCAACTTTGAATAGGGAATTATGCTAAGTTATGTGTATCTATGGTTGATTAAACTTGCATGTATATGACCAACCTTTTCTGGTCAAAATCTTCACTATATAATAATAAATGGAAATGTTTTCCCAAACTTCTTTTTTCAAAACTCAAATTAGTAAGCACAAACGGGCATAGTATACGGATGAATAAGTCACATTGGACATGATGCATAGGATGACTAGTCCAAAAGGGAAAGTACAAGGTATACGTGCATTAAGATAGAAATACACGGTGTACACGTGCATATTAGTTATAAGGTAGCATGTGAGCGAATGAACTCTAGCAAATATAGGAATGGACTAGATGATCACGTGATGCATGGGTACATAAGCTAAGACATGTAGACTATATAATATGTAAACATACAAGAAAACGAACTACAGAACACAAATTACACTGAGCAAGTGCATTGTATCGCATAGATAGGTGGATTAACATGGCAATGAGTAGACATATGAAATATGATCAAGTGAAGCACATTAAACATGGCCATAAAAGCTATAAGGAAAGTAGGCTACCAGTCATGTAAAATATATAGAACTGGTTTATCATGCATATGACATGTCAACAAGAGGTATGTGATTAATATAACCCACGAGCACTAATTTTTCCCATATCATTTGATCAATTAGCCTGCAATACCAATATAATATGGACAAATGACATGTGAGTAACCAGTGCAATAAATATCATGTGATCCTAGGAAAAGATATGACAATAAACAACGGTGCTCCAAAGCGGATACCACTTATATGCAAGAATTCTACGCCATTAGGTAACATGTGAGAAATTAATCCACAAAGAACAAATGTCATACAAATATATGAGTTATAGAACTTGTAGCATATATGATTATACATCAAACCCTCTTTGGAAGATATGATATAGAACTACTCTTTATGTTTAAGGAGAAAAAACATTGTGTTAAGAGTTAGGTTACGGGTGGGATAATTCTTCTCATATTCCTTACTCACCTCAAAGCACATACAGTTGATTTCCCCATATACTCTCTATGATATCCTTGGAATTCTTATTAATGTTCTGCTATTGGGGCTTTGCTTCACATCTAGGTCAATATAATTGCCCCAGTTAAGATAGAAAAATAAAATACTCAATAGTTCATTTTTGGAGTAGAAGTCTGAGGTCAACTTTTCCTTCATTACTAGCTTGTGTTATATCGCGCTTATTGCATGGTTCCCTTTGAGGGTCGAAGTATAAAATGATTAGTAGAGATTGAACGCACCATAAAAATGAAAACTAATAACATGTAAATGTCAAGTTCCTATAAATTTATATCATGATTAAAATCTTAGAGTTCTATGTTTTGTCTTAACTAGATAGAGGTCTTGCCATACCAATAGGTTTTTAATATAAAAAAGTTAGGGTGCTCCGACTCTTTTATCATGCAATATAGAAAATAATAACAACTAGCATATGATTAATTTTTCCTCTCCCTTAACTAGACTATGATTGATGTATTACTGCATGCTATATTAAATGAACCCTATAATATCTCTATTCAATTTGATGGAAGTTTATACATGTGTATGATGCTCTACTTCTCTTTGGTACTAATGGTATGGATGAACTAGGACAATGTATCTTCTATCTAGGTAACCTTTCTATTCACCTTTTTTTTCCATTTTGTTATCAAGATTTCAATCAATACTAAACTGATTTCTCTGTCTAAAACAGGTTCACAATGTTTTTCCAGGAGCACCATTACAAGACGTTAGAGTTAAAAAAACTTATAACCTTTTCTTGCCTCATACACTTAGCAATTACTACTTCATAACCACCTATATCACTCCTCTATAGAATCATCATATAACTCCTACTCATATTTTTAGGGAATTTGACATGTCCCATCTTTCAACTTCATTCTCACGTGCTTTCTATCCAACAAGTACCTGTTGATCAAAACTAGTAGCTTCATGCACTCTGATCCCACTATGTATAACCTGACTAATTACAACTGAGGTCTAACCTTTGTTAACCTTACCCTTTAGTCACATCCCAATTCTATAACTAAAACATTGATCATAATAGGAACAACCATACATATTATCATTTTATGCAATTGACACACTTATCATGAGTTTTATACCATGAAAAGAACACAAATGTTATTACTACTTATTCGAGGTTGTTGGCACATACCATATAAATGCCAAACATTAACATACTAGGGATGCCATATGGTGATAATTTGATCCTTGCCAGCCAATTAGTGGTATCCGAAATAACACTATTGTACTGATAAATTGAGAAACATATTTGACTACATTAATGTTGAGTATATGTGTAACACTGAGAATTCGATATATATCAAAGACTAAGAACAAGTGTTCTCTATAGGAATAGATATTGTAAGTTTGGAGGAAATATAGAACTCAAGTGCTGGTTACATCCTCCTAAGAAGATGTGCCTATAAATACTACACGATTTATTTAAATCTAGGTAATAAATCATTTTTAACCAACATGATGCAAATGGTCCCAATACAACTTTAGATAAAATAACATAAGAGCCTTTACAATTGACATGGTCGAATAAAATCAGCTTAATCTAATCAAACTTTTGGTAACTTGAGGTCCTTTCTGTATGTCACATGCTAACAATATTCCATAATTGTTAACCTTAACCATAGTTAATAAGAATAGCATGATCCGATACAACTAGAAATTGACTTCTTAACTTTGCTCTATTGCATGATGAGTACTATGAAGGAAGATAACTTTCCTAAATGTACAAGCAGCCACCTAATTATAAATTTGGCGCGCAACACATTTATAACTAAGTCTCTACAAAAAAATGTCTTTGTAAAATCCGTAGGATGAACTACTCTGATACTACTCTTGTCACACCCCAACCCTAGGTGAGGCAGACAAGTACCCTATGAATACTTGATTTACAAGTAACCTATGATGAGAAAGTAAACTATTATGCAAATTACTGATAAAAAGATTTATGTACAACACATGTTGACTAGCTGAACTATTACATGTGACAATTGAAACTATGAATACATATGATAGCTTTAAAATGTCTACAAATCCTCTATTGCAATCCATGCTTTGAAAATATTCATAGTAAAGACTCGGCAAAGCCCCGAATCAACCTGGATCTCACCAACAAAAACTGAATATCATGTGCTTCTATTGGGAGATCTACTTTTCAATACTTGTACCTGCAGCATGAAATGCAGCACCCAAATAAAGGATGTCAGACACAAAAGAATGTACTTAAAATTAAAGTCATAATACAACATATGTAACATTAGAGCTCAAGTGAAACCAAATACCAAAAGATAAGGATTAGAGACCACATTTTCTTATACTTGTGGAATTGTGTATGTTACATTCTTTCTTTACATTTCTGTGCGTTATAATTTTTGTAAGTCATATGATAGTAATGACCAGATGATCAGTGGTAGGAGAGGACGACCCATGCTAAGCATTTTAACCCCTGATCTCACACCCTTCCATACAAATTTGATCGGCCCATGCTAGGCTTGTGCCTCTGAGCTGCCACCCTCTTATACCAATTTGAATTGGCCCATGCTAGGCTTTCGCCCCTTTGTTGCCACCCTATTATACAAATTGGGATCAATACATGTTAGGCTTTTCCCCTGGGCTTCCACCCATAATTATACAAATTTCTTCACTTAGATTTTTTTTAAGTTTGAGATTCTTGCTTTGATGTTCATTACTGTTTTGAGACTATTTACTTTGGATAATCATAAAAATAATGAGATTGTTCTTTTGTTTATAATAACTCATTTGGGGTTGATGTTTTGGTGGCCATAATCATTGTTGAGATTTGGAACAATCAACCTGTAGTAGAAGAGACATGAATATGGACTAACAATAATAATAATGACGTGGGAAGTAAATGTGACACCAACATAATACTTCTTCTATAACTCAGTACACATTTTTGACATCTCAAATTGAAGCACATACGAAGTGAAGACATATAACTTTCAGAAAAGAGATTTGATGTCACACCCAGATTATGAAATCCAAATGCAACCGGTGTGGTTAACCTCTCTGAGGTCGCAGACAAGCCTCTTCTTATCTTTCATCACAATCATATATTTAAATTTGCAGTAAATTTAAAACTTTAAGAACATAATGAAGTTAATAAAAACTTCATAAATTTACTATATAGAGTGATATTCTAATAAGGTCAAACTAAAGCAACTATCTAGTAAAGCATTAAAGATTAAACAATCGAAATAAAGAATCATAATAATAATAGTAGTTTCCCAGTTGCCTTATTACAAACGCTTGAACAAATGTTTGAAATGAAACGCTAGGGACTACATCCACTAGTTATGTCTATTGTAGTAAAGCTAGAATGATTAAGTGTAGCATCCTCGAACTCAAGAGGACCTACCAAAGTCGGGAGACTGCTAATTCAAACTGCTTTGTCGAATCTTCAATCTTCTTTAGAACCTGCATCTATAAAATAGTAATAAATATACGAGGTTAGTACAACTAGTACTAAGTATGGGTCTATGCACATAAATACATAAGGACTATTCATGATCAAGGAAAGCTCTTCCCAAAGCAACATGTCGTTTCTAGAAAGTTTTGTCACTTTAGTTTTTTAAATCGTTAGTTATGATTCATTCAATGAATATGACATGTTTTCATGCAATTAAGGCATACAACTTTTGTTATATATGATAAGACCTTGGAATCATGATCATATTTTTAGAAAAACTTAAACAAAACTTTATTATTTTGCTCCCTTAGGCCAAGAGGTCCTATTCCCGGCCTTTAGTTTATTTTTCCGTCCTCTCTTCTTTCTATTGTGTAGCTCATTGATCTTCTTCGATCCAATGTTTTACTTACAAATGCAATGATTCATAATAGTCGCATACCTAAAATGAATTGAGTAAGTAATTCATAAGAATAAGGAAATGATTTGGCTACCTTACGTACAGATTAAATATTTCATTCTTAAATTAGGTATGAATACATTTATAAGCCAATCTTTGTTAGCTATTCCTATTAATCGGTTGTTTATCTTCGAGGCATATATTCACACACCAATATTGGCATAAACGACTAACTTGTTAAAACTCCATTCTTATAAACATTAATTATTGAGATTCTTAAGGTCTTGCTTTACTTAGTTCACTATGAACTTACGATTCTACATCTTTTCTCTTTTGTTCACTTTGAACATGCTTCATTCATTCTTTCTTACTATCTTAAAGAATTCATTGGCATTAACGGAAGTAGATCATTCGACCTAACATGAAATCCAGTGTCTCCCCCACACCTAAAAGGGGTGACTCACTGGTTAAGGTAAACCATGTTCTGTGTCTACTCACATCGAAAAGGAGGGGTCACTAGCTAAAGTGCAACCAAGTTAGTGTCTTCCCCACACCAAGGAGAGGGGTTCACAGTTGAAGTGAACAAGTTGGTTTCCTGAGCTATAACCGACATAGATCGTGTGAGCTAAACATGAAATCCGGTGTCTTCCCCACACCGAAAAGATGTGAAATCACCGCCCAAAGTGAAACCGAACTGCTAGCATTCTTGGGTGGAGGCTTCCACCCTCTAGTACCCCTATGCTGGCAAACATATTTTGAATACTAGGATACATACAAAGACTACTTGTCCACCTTGGTGGTAGCCTCATCTCATGAGACTTCCATGTGCTGCCAGAAGCTCATTGCTAGTCTATTGGTGCTAAGATAAGATTTACTTTACTTTCTTATCTCTTAGAGTTTGACTCAAACATTATGGAAGCTTTATTCTAGTTATGAGATTTACATAACTCAATGGATGAGTGGTCATCCCTTTCTTTGATTGATGAATATGAACTTAGCTCTTACATTATCATCATGGGGCGATGTTAGACTTGTCTCACGGACTCTGGCATACTTTTATGTGAGTATTTTTGGCGTAATAGATTAAATTTAATTGAGACTTGTCTCACTTCTTTTAACACTCGATGTTAGGTCAATTTCATAACTTTTGCTTCTAGTCACTTCTTTACTCCTTTAACTTGTTCAGCGTTCAACGCTAGTTTTGTATAATACTCTGTGAAAGTTATAACTACTTATACAATGCTATTGCGTTGACAAGTTCGTGTAGATAAGGTATATTGGGACTTGTCCCATAGGTTGACATACCTTATGTTATGAGTTAATTGATTTAGATATTGGTGTGACTTTACATGTTTTTGAAATAATATGTTGGATATAGTTTTGCTAGCCAATTTGTTGGGATAAATTATAATTTCATAGATACTTGTAATAACGATGTCACTAGTCATGCCAATTACCTCATAAATACATTATAATAATCTATTATGTTAAACAAGCCAACATTTAATCTTTGATCAGCCTATGAATCAATGCTATGAACAACTTATAACAATTTCATCTTCTCGAACACAAGTAGGCATTACAACATTTAACGGTCATGTAGATAAAACCCTATGTATGCGGATCTGACATGTAGGTCGACAATAAAATCATGGAAACATACACATAATAATCATTTAACACCACATACCAATAACAATCTCAAAATTCACATCATACAACCTGCAAGAATTAGAAAAATCGGGAGAACTAGGGAGATGAAGATGTGATTCATTGGAAACAACCCTAGTTCGATATTCTTAGTTGGAAAAACGTTTGAAAAGCCTGTAGAAGAAAAAATTCCAGGAGAGAAAACCCATACCTTATGTAGAATTGAATCTACAAAGATCACCTCGCACTTTTTCACGAAAACTTTGAAGAACTTCTTGAAATCGCTTAAGGAGAACTTTTGTTTTTCTTGCGTTTCTTTACTGCTTTCAAGTCATGCATTTCTTAGTGAATGATCATGAGTATAGGCCTAGGAACTGAATATTTAGTAATTTAACTTAGACTAATTAACTTAATTAATAAATCAATTAGCTAATTTACTAAAATGCCCCTCCTAAATTGACTAGAATTAGAAGAACACTTGACTTAGCCGAAATATGGAAATTGCTTAGTGGTTTTGGTTCTGACCAATTAAATGAATTAATTAAGTTGATAATTTTATTAATAGGTAACTAGGGTAATTACTAACGTACCCTTAAGTTGTTAGGACCATAACCAACCCTTTGGATCATCCTAGGTTAGGTACTAGGACGTTTCTTAGTTAGTTACTTGTCTAGTGTAAGGATTTTTGTGTGACCGTCTAAATTAATTAATTAAGTTGTTAATTTAATTAATTAACTGACCTAGGGTAATTAATAAAGTACCCCTGAGTCGCTAAGACCATAACCAACTTATTTGGACCATCCTAGGTTAGGTAATAGCATGTTTCTTTGAGTTAGTTAGTAAGACTGGCAGTAAAACCGGTAAGTCCAGATTACCATTCTCGTCCGTCCTGATCGGGTATGGTTCTGTTTCGGTACCAGTTAGTCCAGGTATAGAACGGTCCGGTCCGATTTCGATTCGGTTCCGGTTAGTCCCGGTATAGACCGGTTTGGTTCGGTTTTAGGACAGGTAACAGGATGGAAAGCGGGATTTACCGGTCCGTCTAGGTTAGAGAAATTACCGGTCCGTTACCAGACCGGTCTGGTCTGATCCAATCCGGTCAATTTTTTTTTAAATCTATCCATTAATAGCTGTTGGATAACGGCTAGTGGGCGCCCAAACGACTAATTTACCCAAATATCAGCCACTTACACTCCTACCCCCTCCCCACCAAACTTTTTTAATACCCTTAAGCTTTAAAAATTACACTTTAACCCATTCTTTTTTACTTATAAATACCCTTAAATTTCATTCTTTTAAATCACAAAATCATCTATTCATGTTCTACTCTCTCAACACTCTACTCTCTAATCTCTAATTCCCTAATATATAATACCTTAAATTACGGTGTTGCCTTGTTTGGTCTTTGAAAATTTGATTTGGACCTTCAAAATTCAACTTTCAATTTTCCACGGCGGTCATAAACTTCTGATTTTTTTAGTAGACGTAAGGTACATTCGTTAAAAGTTTTATTTTACATCTCATTTATATTTAAATAATTATTTATTTATTTTTTTGCATTACATTTTTTATTTTATATATAATCTCACGTTTTATTATTTAATATGGATTCTGGTAAAAAATTTGTTCAAAAAGGAAAGGATAAAAAAGTGCATTTGAGCATGTAAAAAATATGTGTAACTTTACATCTTCCGATAATGCAAAATCGGTAGTTCTTCTAAATAAAAAACTAAAAATCTACTATATTAAAAATTAATATGGATGATTGATTATACACATGTTAATGATTCGATTTTTAATATTTATAGGAATTCAGGATTAGATTCTTATCATGAACATTTACAACGTTGTTTGGTAATATTTATAAGGATTTGCCTAGTGATAATGATATTGATAATTATACTGCTACACCTACTTTTGATGATGGTGATTATGAAATTGAGCCACCTACGGCTATTAATACTTCTAGTCCTGCTCCCTTCGTTGTCCTTCCACTGCTCCCCCCGTACATCCTAGGCCTAAGGTAGAACATGCTAAAAAATTGGTTGTTTGACAATTTATACCACAAAAGGAAGATAAAACACAAGCTATTTATAATAAATGTAAACATAGAATAAATCATAAAACTGTTGGTAAATTTTGCGGGATGAAACATTTGAGTAGTCATTTAATATCTTGTTGAAAAAAATTAATTTTTTCATGCGAAAGCGGTACTGGAAGCTAAAAAAAATAGTACCCCCTTCTTGAAAATATAGGAGTAGGCAGCTCTAACATGATACGAACACAATTAAATCCGTGTAATGTTCTGGCTCTAGTTTACCACTTTCATATAGTAGAGAAAAAGATCTTGAAGAACTAGCCAAACTGATATGTGTTATGGGTTCGCCATTTAGTTTTGCTGAAAATCCTGGTTTTATATATTATATTCAACTTGTATATAATCCAAATTTTTAAGGTTTTGCTAGAAATACAATAAAAAATATTGTATTTGATTATCACACACTAAATTTCCAATATCTTCGTTGTTTATTTTATTATAATACTTGTAAAATAGATATTACTTCTGATATGGGTCGTAGTGTAAACGATAACGATTATTTGACTATTATTGCACATTGGATTGATGAAAATTTGTGTATGCAAAAAAGAGTTTTAGGTTATAAATGTTGTCAAATGCAAAAAACTGGTAGTTATATTGCTCAAACTATATTACATATTTTACAAAGTTATGGAATATGTGATAAAATAAGTCGTATAACCTTAGATAATGCTGCTACTGAATATTTATAACCTACTCTTTGTCATTTCTATGGTGATAATTATCATCTTAGGTGTACTGCACATATGTATAATTTGATGGTTATAGATGGTGTACATATGTATGATAACGGATGTACGAAAGTTGAAAATGCTTGTCATTTTATATTTAAAAGTCATGTTAAGTCTAGGCGTAAAGATTTTCAAAATTTTTGTTTTGAAAATAATCTTCCACCTAGAAAAATTAAAAAAATAGTTGCTACTAGATGAAATACATTATAGGAAATGTTTGTAGTGGCTTATGAATATAGAATACCCTTACAAATGGTTTGGAATGCTTATAATTCTGATATGGCATATAGACTATATGATAGTGATTGTCGTGATATAAATGAACTTGTAGATTTCCTGAAATTTTTTTACTTAACTACAAAAAGAATATCTGTACTTTATAGTTCATCAATTTGTACTGTTTTGCTTGATATTTGTAGGATTACTTCTAAATTATATCAATTTAGAAATAAACCAAAATTTCAACAAATCATTGAAAAAATTATTCTAAAATTTAAAAATATTATATTTCAATTCCATAAATTTATTTAATCGCATGTTGGTTAAACCCTCAGTATAACGATGTAGGTGCATCAAAAATGGTTGAAAAATGTATTTTAACTTAGATATTAATGATGTATTAGAACAAATTCCTAGTTTCCTACAAGTTAAAGATAACATAAAAATTGAAGCTAGAAAATTGTATGATTTATATAATGCTAATATAAATTTATCAAGTAAAAATGAATCTGAAATCTCTAGGAGTAGATTTTATGAAAATAATATTGATGCTTATTTATATGATTATCTTGAACACGATAATAGAAATGATTTTGATGCCTATTTTAATAAAAATATAGAACCTAATGAAGATATTCTAGCATAGTGGAGAATTTGCGGCAAAGAATTTCCAAAACTACAACCGATGGCTCGAGATATATTAGCTATGCAAGCGTCGTCAGTAGCTTTGGAAGGCGTCTTTAGTGCAGCAAGGTTTAAACTTGGAGAACATAGACATTCACTAGTAGTCGACATCTTGGATATATCGGTGTTATTTAGAGATTGGATTAATGCTGAAAGAATAAATTTGGGACGTGAACCACTACCGACCAAATTTCAAGATGACGTTGATGAAGTAATGCAGGATTATAGTGAAAACATCATTGAAGCAATGGAAGATCTTTCTATTCAACCAATTTTGCGAACATGTTACGAAACAATTGTCGAATGATTTACGAAGAGATTTATATGGTGGCACCAACTATTAGTAAGAGTATGATAATTTGAGATTTCATTCAAACATAACTCTTCCTAGAAGGTGGCTATGTAGATTAAATCTTTTAATACACTACTAATATTATTGTAATTTTAATTGTAATTATAATATCAAATAAATACTAATAAAAATATAGGTTCTTTGCATTATTTGTTTTTTAATATAGTTGTATTAAATTTAATTTTTAATATTGTCAGATTTTAATTTTGTAACTTTGATGTTTGAATTTAAAAATTTCAAACTTTAAGAGTTTGAAATTTAAATTTTATAACTTCAAAATTTGAATTTAAAATTTCCAAACTTTAAAAGTTTGAAAATTTTAAATTTAAACTTTAAAGTTTTAATTAAGAAATTTCAAACTTTAAGTGTTTTTGAAATTTAAAATTTATAACATTAAAGTTTGAAAATTTAATTTTTTTGAACTTTTATAGTTTGAAATTTAAACTTTTGGTTTCTTAATTATTATAATTATATTCAATTAAAAAAATTAAATCTTTAAGTTTTAAATAATTTAAATTAATTTTTTTATACCGGTCTGTCCCGTTTACCGGTTTGATCCTAGAAGGAATATGACAAAATTTAGCGGTTTACTGGCCCCGTCTTGTCCCGGTTCTGGAACAGTAATGAATCTGTCTCGGTTTTGGAATGGTACTGGTTCTAGAACGATACCGGTTCCGAAACTTACCGGTTCGGCTCACCCTGTTCCGTTACCGCCGACAATCTTTGTTACAAGGTTTGTGTCACCCGATTAGGTCTTAGGTTGTCGGGTGCACTAGTTAGTTATTTCAGTTAGTCCAAGATTAGTTAGATAGTCAGGTAAGTTAGTTATAGCCTAGAGTTAGTTATAAATTTCAGCCCCACATGGATTGACCTCCACATGTGCGCCTTCCCCTAACCACCCTAACCACCCTGATCGAATTCTTTCACATGGGTTGCACATGTGTCGCTTCTCAGTTCTTGTTGTCCCAAAGATCCTTACTATATCCTTGGGCACTGTTTACTCTTTATTATCATTTTAAATGATCATGTGCTATGGTACCTAGGCTTGACATTTGGATGCCTAGTACATAATGTGTTAAGTTGAAACTCAATATTTTAGCTTAGGGTCTTCATTGCAGGTACAATTCTTAAACAAGTTTGAATTATATTTTAAATACTTGTGTATAGCTAGAAAATTGGCTAACACCCATAAGCCAATATTCATTAATATTCTCAATATTACTCAATATTGAGCATTGGGATGCCTATGTACCCCCAATACCTATTCTTAAAACTTAATAAACTCTTCACTAGACGAGTTCATTTTTGGAATGTTATATTAGAACTCTATACGATAGCCAAATACTCACCAACCAATATCCAATACAAGGTATTCATGAATGTGGAACCAAGGAAGAATGTGGACAAATTCAACTTAAGGACGAATACATATTCCAAGTAAGTACATATATATAAAAGTACAATAGAGCAAGTAGACATCATGTGAGGCAACATAATAGTCTAACACAATGGGAGTAATACCCAATAAAGGGAACAGATGAACATGTGAAAAGATGACATATATGATGAAATGGACTATTGAAGCAATTTGGCAAGATATGGGAAGATCGTCCCAGTGGTACATTGACAATGAAACAAGTTTGAACCTTGCATGCTAACACTTGGTAGAACAAAAGTACACATTTAATAACAAACTCATAGTAGAGTGATCACTTGAGTTCTCTAGGGAGTATGAAATGCAATTATGGATCAGTGACTACAAAAAGCAATTACAAAGCTTAAAAGCGTTGGATTCATGCAAAGGAAATAGGAAATAGAATAGCCTTACATACCTTGCTCCACAACAATGTATATCACAATGATTTAACCATATTCCTTTAAAATTATTTATCGACAATAAAGTGAATAATAAAAACTAATATACAAATAGATAAAAATGGAATAAAAATGCAAACACATATAGTACAAAAAATAATTACTATTGATGAAAATATAGATACAAAAAAGAAATTACACTCCTTTCTAGGATTAGTAAATCAGGTAAGAGAATATATACCAAAATTAGCAGAACATCTAAAACCATTACATAAAAAACTTAAAAAAGATGTACCAACGAGCACCTCCTTCATGAATATTAGCCAATATAACACCATACAAAGGCAACACTCAATAGTTCATTAACACATACACACTTTTACAAATAATGGAAGAACAAGAGAGGGATGAAAATTTCCACAACTTACCATGCTAGACAAAAACCTTAATTGCCAAACCTTGCATTCATTAACTTAGGTTGTCTTGATCCCCTTACTTTGATGTTAATTCATATTATTTACTTGAATTTCTTAAGATGGAGATGTTCTACGAATTTGTTTTTTAAAAACACTTGTTTGCTTCATATTCTAGTGGTGAAATTGTAGAACAAAACTTTTTGGAGATTCTATAGCTTTCCTTGGGAGTAATTTTCTTGAAAATAAGTGATGAGGGAGAGGTGATAAGCTTTAGTACTTTAGAGGTCCCTTTTGAACGCTTTCACTTAATATTAATTGAAGAAATATCATGGTCCTTTACTTTTAATCAAGAAGGTGCATCACCTTCTTAGTTTCTGCCACATGTTTTTAAGTAGATGTAGCTACCTGCTCTTTTCACTTATATTTAGTCCACTTATTCTAAGTAGGTGCATCACTCAATTGCTCTTTTCACTTAAATTCAATCCACTTATTCTAAGTAGGTGTGTCACCTACTTGCTCCTTTAAAATTCAGTCCACTAATTCTAAGTAGGTGCATCACCTACTTTCTCCTTTGAACTTAAAATTCAGTCCACTAACTCTAAGTAGGTGCATCACTTACTTGCCCTTTTTCACATAAAATGCAGTCAACTAATTCTAACAATATTTTCATATAAACACACAAAGACACCATGCACATTCATACTTCATCATATCCAGTGTTAACATTATAGGATATAAGACATATTCATAGCATGTCCCGACATTCATTTTCATGTACATAGTAACCAAGACTAAGAACTATTCTATCAAGGCACATATGTGCAATGCATAGAAAAGGTCCAATACCCTTTCCCATACTAATACACGTATCAAATTTTCCTAGTTTATGGAATACATAAAATACTTCACATAAATTTACCTTACAAGTATAGTGGTAGACATTTAGTGAATATGGGATAAACCTTTTATTAGACACTATGATGTTTTACTACATTGTAAGCATGCATAATTTGTTAGTGCATAACACCTCCAAAAATGACTTAGGTAAATCTAGATCCTAACATTGTTTTAGTGGTATAAGGTCCTAAATTGGTGTATAATGTTTTATAGAGGTAGTGTCTAAGATTTTAGGTGCATTGGAAGTCAAACGTCAAGGGACTACCAAGACGTTTGATGACTACGTCATCTATGTGCCTCATATGTGGTTTTATGTGTTTATATGTTATTCATGAACTTATGAATCACTTTAAGTAGTTATTTTTGTTTATATAGACATTGTGTCAAGTTTTGTGAAGTTTGCAGGTAAAACTTCCAAGAACATCCACGACGTTCAAAAGATGTGCCTTGAATTGACCTCGTGTATGTCTATGCTTGTTTCATAGAGTTTTTACGTGTTCTTTTTTATGATATTCAGGTGAGAGTTTAACTCGTATACAAACATGTCTGGGTTGGAAACTTCCAGGAAAACATCCCAAAGGACCATCCAAGAGTCCTTGAGGAAGGACCCTTTAAGAGTGCCCAAGGTGTCAAAAACTAGCGCAACCTACAGAGGCAATCGACGCCCAGTGGGTAAGTCGATGCCCCGTAGGTGGGGGGTCTTAGCTTTAAACCTAGACATGGTATAGGCCAAGACAAAGACAAGCATCATTCCCAAACAAGAGACCAATAGAATGGTCCATTGGTTAAGGGATGGGTCGTCGATTAGCAAGTCATTAGTGGACTGTCTTCTGTGCAAGTTCACTTACTGTTAGGGGTGAAGTTTGAAATTCACCCCAAGTCTTAATGAATAATATGACGGTTATTTTCGGTGTTTACGGGTATTTTAAGATTATGTAAGTCATAAAACTCTCATTTAAACCCTAGCACCTAAATATAAACCCATTTCCTACAAATTTTTTTCAAAAACCTCCTTGAGAGCTCAAGGTGAAGATAGAGCTTGAAGATGGATCTTAAGTGGAGTTTCTTCTTAAATTTTCATTGTATTCTTATAATAATCTATTCTAGTTATTCATGTAAGGCTTTCTATCACATTAGAGTAAATTTTAAATATGATTTTCAAAGATTTCAGAAAGATGAAAAAGTCCAATTTCTACTCTAAGTCTTGGGTTCTTGAATGAAAGGTTTTCAAGAATTAAGATAAGATATTATTGATGTATAATTTATGTATTCCAATGAAATTCTCCATGAACCGTTTACGTTCCCAATTCACTCAATTTGACTAAAATATGGGTTATGTGATAATGCTTTGATATAAATTAATTGATGTGTAGATTGTTATGGGCTTTTGATTCATGAATAGATTATGATTCTGTGGTTCATAGGATCTTTCAATTTGATCAATTAAGTATTTAATATTCTTAGATCTAATGAATATTAAGATTGTGGAATTGATATTAACTTAGTGCTTATGAATTCTAGTATAGTTTCTATAGGCTATTGAATGATGTAAGGATTGTATTCAATTGATGTCTAATTGAATTAATATTGATAAACCTATATTTAATTGACCTAGTTTCATTGAGTATTATGGTTATTGAATTTAATTAATCATCATGGCCATGGGTAAGGCCCTTATGGTATTGAATTGGATGATTTAGCTTTGGATTGATGTGGTGAGATTGAATGGGTGGTATGCTGACCTGAATCTCTTTATATTATGTATTGCTTTTGTTTTGAAATGATGATTGCTATGGTACGCTTATGGTGGCGGTGCTATGTTAATTGATGTGTCCTTGCCGACATTACTTTATGTAATATGATGATCGTGGCCTTGTCAAAACTACTTGAAGTAATATGATAATTTGTGTAGATTATTTATGCTGAGTATGATCATATCTATATACATGTGATTAAGTGAAATTATGTGTTCTATTGATGTTATCATATAGGACTATGACAATGCCTTATGTATGTAGTCTTAAAAGTGATGCATGATTATTTATACTTGACTATATAAGTCTATGATGGTCATATTGCTTAGGTTATAGTAAGGTATAGGATTTCATAAATATTATTAGGGTCATTCCTAAGTGCTTCAAAGAATGATATGCTATATGGAATAAAGTAAAGAATGGTGTGTCTTTTCTCGGTAGATTTGTGTCGCCTACTGTATGAATGTTTGAATGATATGTGAATATGAAATGTCTTAACTATGTAGGCTTGATGAACCCTTTTCATGTATGAATGAATGATATGTGAGACCTTAACTGATGCTACGAAGGTCATGTACGTGGAACCTTAAACCTAGTGGTAAGGTTATGAATGTTGAAGTTGAAAGACGTAATGCTACCCTTCATGTAAAGGATGATGGACTTAGGGTTGATTTTCTCGAACAACATCATATCATCCTTAGGAAAGTCATAATGATCTATCTATGTTGCCATGTAAGGTAGACCTACCGGACCTCTTTGGTAGGGTGAATGTGATTTTGTTATGAACTAGATATGGAACCCCTTTGTATTAACCTTTAATGTTAATTAATCTATGATAACAAAGGATAGAACCGAGTGATTATGTTATGTGAAGTAGTTCTACTTGAGAATGAGACTAGAATATAATGTAGCTCTACTTGAGAATGATACTAGAGTGCATAAAAGCCTGTCATATTCCTTAACCATGTTCCTACATTAGATGTGTCCTAGTTCTAACCTTGGCAAGTAGAACACCCTTATCAGAGTTTGTTAGAACTTTGGATTCCATGTCTAGATATCATTGTTTATGTCATTTATTTACTATTCTCATCATGTGGGATACTTACTAGCATTATAGAAGTTCTATGAAGTCT
Source organism: Solanum lycopersicum (assembly GCF_036512215.1). Classification (NCBI taxonomy): domain Eukaryota; kingdom Viridiplantae; phylum Streptophyta; class Magnoliopsida; order Solanales; family Solanaceae; genus Solanum; species Solanum lycopersicum. The sequence continues at coordinate 14,851,920 of NC_090807.1, forward strand.
AGGTGGTGGAAATGAATGTGATATATCGTGGTTTCACGATATTATTAATACTTTTTCATTAAGTTTAGTGTGTCTAAAAGCCCTTTTGTGCTAATTTTTATATAAGTTTCTCTATATTTTGTAGGAAATATGTCTAAAGATGAATGCGGAGATTTTGAGAAAAGAAATGCAGAAGAGACCACCAACGGAGCTTATGACGGTCTGTCGTGCTTGTGACGGTCCGTAGGTGGCAGCGTAGTCCAGCTGCTGAAGGAAGATGGGGGAAGTCTGACCAAGTGTGGGGCTACGGAGTTCATGACGGTCCGTCGTGTCTATGATGGTCCGTCCAGCAGGTTCGTCATGAAGTTCAGAGAAGTAGTCCCAGTACCCATATTCCAAGAGTTCATGTTTTGAAACGAAGACCCTCGACGGACCGTTGTGCCTATGACGGTCCGTCATACTTGCCGTCGAGGGTAATGAAGAGAGCAGCAGAAGAAATTGCACAAGTATGGGACGATGAAATCCATGACGGTCCGTCGTGACCACGACGATCTGTCGCGAGATCCGTCAACCCATCCGCGTTTTGACAGATTTCCAGCAAATAGAGTCCTTGTTTAATAAGGTTTTTATTTTTCTATAAATAGTTCAAAAAACCTCATTTTTGAGGTTAGACTCTGGATCATTATTATAATCGTGTATTACTGTAAGATTCTTGATAATCATTAGACTTTTTGTGTGATTATTGATTACTTTGAGATTCGTGCAAGTGATTATTGGTGATTAATCAAGCAAACTTTTGGATTTTACTCTTTCTCGTTGAAGTAATTACATGAATTCTCATTTAATATATTTGAATATTGTGATTATGACTATGAGTAACTAAACTCCATAACTAGGGTTGTGGGAACCATAGGCAAATAATGAGATAAAATCTAACTAAAATAACAATTCTAGAATAGTGTCCTGCATGTATTAATAATTCTCTCTTAGAAGTCTTTTTAACGGATGGACAACGTTAGAACTCGCCTTAATGCTACTTGCCAGACAAAGAAGGTAGATAATAGGAAAAGAATTATCAACATAGATTTAGTGTATTCTATCTAATAGACTAGTATTAATTTGTACGAGGTAATAACTTAGTCAAATATTGAATACGATGCTTAATATAAGGTAAAGATAAGGGTTAGGATAGCAACACACGTAGACGGACCAAGGTGCGGAGTGAGATTTTTTAGATGCCGGACCAAGGATTTAGAAATACATAACTTATCACTTTGCTTGCAAGATACTTGGAAAGAATTGTTATAGTTAGAATTATCAAGTAATGAACCTATGGGGAACACGTAAACCCTAGTTACTTTGATTAATTGATTAAAATCCAACATTCAAAGCTGTTAAGTGTCTCCTTCAATTAAGGTAGTTATTTTCATTCATTTAGAAATAGAAACCCGCTTTTTATTATTTTTAATTTCCAAGGAAGTAATTGACTAAACAAAAGTAATAATTGATTGAAGTTAAGTCTAGACTATTTTCCTCGTGGGAACGATCCCAACCTCACTAGTTGGGTTATTTACTTGACACGACCGCTTTACTTCATATTTGAGAAGTAAGTTTGAGCGTATCAAATTTGGCGCCGCTGCCTGGGAATATATCTTTTAGATTAACTTGAACTTATTACTATAGTTTAGTTGATATTTTCTTGATTTTACTTTGTTTTATTGTTTTTGGTTTTTTTCAAAACTATCCTCCTTGTATGCCAAATACACGGAGAGGAAGAGAACCCTTGTTTCCCTACGATTACGAATTAGAGTGTACACTGTGCAATATGAATCGAAACTTCGGAATAAATGATGATGATCGGAACCAGAACATCCCAGCTCCGGTTGATGTTCATGGTCAGATGTTACCCGATGCTCCGGGTGAACACCAACAGAGGGGACAAAATCCCGTTCCACGGCCCCAGGCATACTACAGAGGCTATGATAACATAGCAGACTCGGATGGGCCACTTGTCTTGCCTCCTCTACCCACAGGACACACCTTTGTGGTAACAAGTATCCTTATGCAAATGTTCATTACCAGAGGTTTATTTTCAGGGCTACCTTCTGAGTATCCACATGCCCATATAGCTAAGGTAAGGGCAGTGTGTAAAAGCTGTGTAGGGAGGCCTGATTTTGATTTAGATGTAATAGGGATTAGAGTGTTTCCTCTCTTACTGACGGGATAGGCATCTATATGGTTTACTAAGCTCCCATACAACTCAATCTTCACTTGGAACCAACTAAGGGATGTTTTCTTAGCACGCTAGTATCCGTTCTTCAAGAAACTAAACCACAAAGACAGTGAATAACTTTGTGGCACTACCAAGAGAGTCATATAGTAGTTTGTGGGATAGATTCACCTCATTCTTTAGAAGTGTTCCAAATCACAGTATAGATGATGAGTCACTGAAGGAATACTTCTATCGGGGACAGGATGATAATAATAAAGCGGTATTGGACACTATAGCAGGTGGATCTTATGGGGAATGTCCTTATGCTGAAATTGCCAAAACATTAGAGAAAATCTCCCGGAATAATAAAGCTTGGAGTACTAGGAAGTCTGATACAGGGAGAAACACGTTCGCAGTTCAGTCCACTCACAACCCAGCCACAGATGAGATTCGTGAAGAAATGGCTCAGATTAGAACTGAGCTTGGGTTTGTACTAAAACATGTTACTGGGGTGCAGAAAAGATAAATGCAATCAACTACTTGTTGAAACCTCCTAATGATGATTGTTATCATTCAGAGGACACTTATGAAGGAAATGAGTAGACGAAGGGTTTCTGATTAAGCGCCCAAGGGTCAAATCAAGATAATTAGCGCCAAGGTCAAGGGAACCAAGGTCGGAACTATGGTAACTACAACCGTGATGGTCATTATGTCTGAGATGGTAACTACAACCGCGACAACTACTTCAACAGGGGTAACTACGGTAACAGAAATGATAGGAATTGGCTCTATGTCCCTCCCCAAAATCGTGAAGTTACTCCTAGGAATGGTTGAGATAGTATGACGCGAGTTGAGGATATGTTGCACGAAATAATGTGGAGGTTCGATGGTAGTGATGAACAAATTAAAGAGTTAAGGGGTGATTTAGCTAGTATTGGGCAAAAAGTTGATGCACATGCAATATCGATTAAACAGATCGAATTGCAAATGGCCTTATTATTTGCGACAGTGAACACACGGCAACCGGGCACTTTTCCTAGCAACACTGTCTAAAATCCAAATAAAATGATGCGCATTGTATGGCAATCACTACTCGGGGTGGGAAGCAAACCATTGACCCACCTATGCCGTCTAATGAGGAAAATGTGAGAAATGATGATGATAAGGTGGTAAAGGGTAGTGTTGAGGAAGAAGAGAGCAATAGAAAAGATGCATAAGTCCCTATGAAGGTAATTCCCATGCCTAAACCACCACCACCCTTCCCTCAAAGATTCATGAAAAAGATAGAGGATGGTAAATATCGGCATTTTATAACAATGCTAAAGCAGCTCTATATCAATGTCCCTTTGGTAGAAGCTCTAGAACAAATGCCCGGTTATGCGAAGTTTATGAAATATCTGGTCACAAAGAAAAGATCGATCACTTTTGAGGATGATGATAGACTGCAGCATTGTAGTGCTATTGCTACAAGATCCGTCGTACAAAAGAAAGAAGATCTGGGTGCGTTCACTATTCCTTGTACAATTGGGTCAAGCATTTTGCAAAAGCATTATGTGATCTGGGGGCAAGCATAAATCTCATGCCCTTCTCAATCAACAAGAAGTTGGCTTTTGGAGATCCAAAACCCACGGCGATGCAACTACTGATGGCTGATTGGACACTGCAAAGGCCTATAGAGATACTCCATGATGTGCCAGTAAAAGTGGAGTCATTCATCTTTCCGGCTGATTTTGTTATTCTTGATTGTGAATTCGTTTTTGAAGTGCCTATTATTCTTGGGAGGCCATTCCTTACTACAGGTAGAGCCTTAGTTGATATGGAAAAGGGGCACATGAAATTTCGGTTGAACAATGAAGAAGCGCCCTTCAATGTTAGTAGGACCATGAGGCAGAGTGGTGAGCTCCAATCAGTATCAGCCATATCCCACAAAGAAAAGATGAATAAGGAGAATGAAGAAAAAAGTGCAAAACAAGAGTTTATGGTTGGGGATTTGGTGCTTGTAGACAGTTCTAGGGTGCCTTATCTTCCACACAAGCTCAAGTCCAAATGGACTAGCCCTTACTTGATTACCCAAGTATTCCCTCATGGAGTAGTTGAGTTAAAATCCAAAGAGGGAGTGCAGTTTAACGATAATAGAGAATGAATAAAACTCTATTTTGGGCATAAAGCATCTGGGAATGAAGTTATAGAGGCATAACATCTTGATGAAGTCTGAGTAATCGTGTGTCCCCAGTCGTGCCGCGACATTAAATCAGGCACCTATTGGGAGGCAACCCACTACTTAGAGTCTTTTTAGTAATGTTAGCATTTTTATGCTAATGGGTTTTAAACTTTCAGGCACATCACAGGGAAATTTTGTAGAAAACTACTCTGCAGCAGTCAGAGACGGATACATCGACGGACCGTTGCGCCTGCGACGGACTTTTGTATGCCATCCGTCGTAATGGTATGTCTTTCTATTATTTTCAAACTAGGGCACACACGACGGACCCAACGACGGATCGTCACAACTGAGACGGACCGTCGTTGGGGAGTCGTTGCGTCAATATTGAGTTGTATCCGACCCGACCCGACTGGAGTCTTTTTCAAAATCAGACCGTTTAAACCCCCCAACCACTCATTTCACCACCATTCCTTCACTACTTCCCTTTCTTTTCAACTTCACCAATCTCTCCCTCTATCAACCGATCATTGTCCCGCCAAAGTTCTCAAAGCCCTAAAAATTATAATCTACTAGTCGGACTTTCTGTTGTGGGTGTCTTCTTGGTCACCGAGTACTTGGCCATCTTGTTTTTTTTCCGATTCTAAGGTATGTGTCTTTTATTTCTACTCATTTATCTTGCATTTTTATTTATTAATTAGTATTAGCTTAGTTCTTCGTCATTTGTTCGTTTATTTAATATAAGATTCTGCCTAACCTAGCTTAAAAATGTTTGAAATTGCCGTGTTTACAACCCTAGACATTGGTGCTTTTGCATTGCTAGTTTCCTAAGTAATTGGGTTAGACAAATGTAGGTCAAAAACACTTCAAGTTTGATTTGGGTTCATCGGGGATTCATGGGGTACCCCCTGTTCTTTCACTGATCTACAGAATGAGACCACGATGACGGACCATCGTACCCATGACGGATCATCGTGGGGTCCATTCAAAAAGCCCTAACACCCCACTGTCCATTTTTTAAGTGCCCTCCAACGGACACATTTGACGGATCGTCATACATACGACGGTCCGTCCTGCACAACTGTTCTGGTTGTCAAAGACACTCTTCCTGAGGGTCTCTCACTTTTTCTAAGTGTCCTTCAACGGACACATGTGATGGACCGCCGTCTTTACGACGGTCCGTCCTGCACAACCGTTCTGGTTGTCAGAGACCCCGTTTCTCAAGGTCTCTCTCTATTTCTCAATGTGTCCTCAAACGAACAAGTAGGACGGACCGTCATTCCCACGACGGTCATTCCTGCATGACCGTTATGACGGTAAGAGTCCCTTGTCCTAATGGTCTCCTTATTTTTTTCAAGTGTCTTCTGACGGACACCTACGATGGACTGTCGTACCTGTGACGGTCCGTCCTTCACAAACTGTCTTACTTGGCAGAGACTCTCCTTCAGTGTTCTCCATATATACATAGTCTAAGTAAGACACGACGGAACCCATGACGGTCCATCATAGTCACGACATGCCGTCACCAGGCTCGTCGGGTGTCACTGTTACTATAGAAATGACATACTGTTTTCAATTTTTTGCTTTTCTTGTTTGCCACTACTCGTACTAATATTGATACTTTACAGGTACTATCAACTATGGCACCCAAGCAAGATCGAATGTATGCACGCGAGCGATCGAAGTCTGTCGCCCCGTCTGCCCGCATGGTCATTGGCTGTGATGATGAGCGTGACCCCGAGTATGTGCCACCAGGAACTTCCATCCCTGATCGTGCTGCACGTGCTCCCAGAGCCACACCCAAAAAGGTGGCGTCCGGTGTAGTCACTGCCTCCAAGTCTGATGGGGAGCGCACACTGACCGACACACCCTCAATTTCACCCACAAATGAAGAAGGAGGGTCTGGCTCCTTAGGAGTCTCGTGGTCGGAGGAAGCCTCCGTCTCGGCTGAGGTGTCCGCAGCCGCCAACGCTGTAGCGTCGGCCTCGTCTAATGAGGCTGACAGTTTGGAATCCACATTAGGATCACCAGCTCAGGCCCTCACCCCAGCCACTGACCACCCCAACTGTTGGTGTGTCGACGGGTAATTTCAAGTCTACTCTGACGCCAAGTTCTTGAATGACAAAGGAGTTATGATCTGAACACTCACGTTGGAGCTGCTGGTCCTTACAGGGAGTCTCCCGACAATGCCTGAGATCCATAATCTCTTTACCAGGAATCGCCTGGAGTGGACAGCATGTCCATTGGGACGTTATAATGAAGAAATGGTCTGAGAGTTCTACGCATCCTACGTAGAGACTCTCCGATCACAGATAGATAGGTGAGCTGCCCCCGCCAAATAGGCCCCACTGGAGTAGGTCCGAGTACGGGGCGTGCAGGTTGACATTTCCCTGCCTGCCATCCGATAGTTTTTATACGGAGAGGGTGTTGATGCTACTCGAACCCCTCTCACTGCCGAGTTTGACTATCGATGGCAGATTGTTAAAGATGGCCAGTTCCTTTGCGAGCCATCGCTGAGAGAGAACACCAAGAGGTGGATTGCCCTGCACCTGTAAGTTGATGGAGATGGTGCCGATTGGGTGACCGATCCAAAGGGGGCTATCAAGAAGGCCAACCTCACTTTCACAACGATATTCTTGTGGCTGATTGTCCGCCACTGCCTTTCACCCACAACCGCTGATAATATCGTTATATGGGATCGAGCAGTGTTGATGGCAACGATGATAGCCAGGATTGAGGTGGATTTCGTGTGGATTCAACAGGCAGTCATGCACGAGAGGGCTTCCAAGGTCACAACTACTTACCCTTTCCCGTGCATGATCTTTTCTCTCTGCTGGCCCGCAGGTGTACCTATATGGCACGTAGATCAGCTCAAGACCCTGCAGGGCACTGTTGACGTCGGCCTCATCAGAGATGAGGACAATAAGTTTGCTCCATGCAGAGGGCCCCGTCAAGAGCTGCCCCCACTTGCTAATGATCTTGCTGATACGGTAGCCCAGGCCCGCACAGCTACGCAGGCGGCGTTCACAGAGACTACCCCGGTCGAGTCTATCACGGGTAGTAGCACTGCCCTGAGCTCCTCTAGCACAACCCCTCTACCGCCGCTGGTCCCACTATCTAGGGTCCAGAAATTAGAGGCGCAAATTGCTACACTTCTGCATCATATCCAGCCGTGTATGTAGAAGTCTAGTACTGAGTCAGAAGAGCACTTAGAGCGGAAAACGGTCCAGTATATAGAGCGGATGATCGCTGAGGTTCACAAGCACTTGGACGCCTTTGAGTTGCGGGTGCTAACCCCGCCAGCCCTTCCAGTGGATGTGTCGACTCTTCAATCTACGGTCGACAGCCTTCGCAGATATTGACATGATCTTAGAGGCTAGGGTAACGAAGTCTGAGGCCCCTTCTGTCGAGCCTGCTGAAGACACAGTGTTGCCGGCCCTATTCACCACAATAGAAATTCCACCACCTCCCCTCTAAGGAATTCCAAGAGGCGTATGGGTCGAGAAGAGGACGAGGCACGAGCATCGAAAAAAGAGCGCCGAGAGATGGAGGCTGCGAGGAGAGCCTCACTTGCTGAAGAGAAGGCACACCAGATGAGAGCATTAGCATTAGCAGCTGGGGCGTCTAGCTCCCAAACTGTGGAGATAGCAGGAGGCACTACTGATAGGGCAGTTGTAGTTGAGGACACCACTGAGGGTGTCCATATTGTAGAGGACGTGGGCTTCGGGAACCGGACCCACCAACTTGCTGATCGACGGCGCTTTGCGCCACAGGTTTTCTTCACCAACTAGTCTAGTATCTAAATTTGAATGCATTGGGGACAATTGCATTCTTTTTTGTTGGGGGTGGGGTAAATGGACAGTGAGTGTTAGGGTGAAGTCTGAGTAGCCCAATTCACTATCCTCTTTTGGGGTTTTCTTGCCTGTGTTCTTTTTCCCCAAAAGACTTATTACTTTTCCTGTTGAACTGGCATGTCTATATCTTTTTTACATAGTTTAATTCTGGAGCATGATGGCTAAAACTATATCCTGATAAATTGGAAAATGATACACCACTACGCATAGTAAGTTATAAATGTGTGTCGCTAAGCACGACATAGAGGTACACCATTGCATTACCCTAAGTCTAAAATTCAAACTAGGTGTCTGATAATCTGGTAGAGTGATGAGATGTCAATTGAGTGTGAGGAAGATTTGAATAGTCCACTATTTGTACTGAGCTAGAACTTGCCTGGTTTGTCCTGCTAAAAGTAAACTGTAATAGACAATTAGGAAAGGATCATAGGCCCTCATTCAATAAAGACCATCTTTAGCCTAAATAAAAGAAAACCAAATGAAATTTACCCTTCCTTGATCAAAATGATCTGATCTTAAATTAGACCTTTCTTTTTAACCCCAACTGATCTTTTCTGGGAATAATATGTTGGTCATGGTCCCGTTTTGGACATGTGCACCTCAGCTAATGCCAAAAGCATAAGTTAAGGGTGGCTAATGCAGTAAATAACCTTCATTATGGCCCTGACCCAACTTTGGGTATTGTGTACCTTGACTCATGGCAAAGCCATGAGTTGAGTGTGGCTATTATATGGAATGCTCTGGAAAGTGGGGTTGAAAGAACAAAGAGAAAGAAAGAACAAAAGTAAAGTGACTCAAGAATTAGTTTTAAGAATAGTAAAGAAAAAAAAATATACAAGAAATACAAGCAAGAAAAGAAGAGAGTCACTTACACAAATGAAGAAAGAAGAGATGATAGCAAGGTGAAAGAATATGAGAAACTGGGTGAGATAAAATGATAGAAAGTGGAAGGTTTAGCCGATATGTCAAGGAGGGCAAAAAGTCACTAAAGTAAACCTAAATATACCCTACCTGACCCTGAGCCTATGTTACAAGCTAAGAAAGTCCTATCGTGATTCTAAGGGTTTTATAGCGAACTTAAGGTAGTCAAAAATAAGGGCAAGCTTATGGCAATAGGTATGAATGAGTGTGACTTTGTTCTGAGAGCGAGTATTGAAAAGTAATCCTCATACTCAAACTGAAATCATTGTGTGAAAAATTAGGATTTTGTTTTAATGTGAGGACATTAGTTGCAATACCGAAATTGTTAGCACCTCCGTGAGAAATTGAAGAGGATAGGTGTTAGCGCATGGTGAGTCTCTGTCATGTTCGGATCCCACATAATTCAAACCCAATAGTGATAGCATGTATAGATTTGATGAGATTAATCGGGATTGATAGCCAAATGATTTCAAAGGATGAAACATGGATACTATTGTACAAAGATTTTTTATTGAATCATAGTGCGTCGCTTGAGGACAAACAACTAATTTATGTTGAGGGTGTTTATATACCGTGGTTTCACGGTATTATTAATACTTTTTCCTTATGTTTTTAGTGTGTCGATAAGCCTTTTTGTGCTAATTTTTATATAAGTTTCACTTTATTTTGCAGGAAATCGGTCCAAAGATGAATGCGGAGATTTTGAGCGAAGAAATGCATAAGAGACCACCTATGGATCTTATGATGGTCCGTCGTGCTTGTGACGGTCCATAGGTGGCAGCGTAGTCCAGCTGCTGAAGGAAAATGGGAAGTCTGACCAAGTGTGGGGCTACGGTGTTCATGACGGTCCGTCGTGTGTATGACGGTCCGTCCTGCAGGTTCGTCATGAAGTTCAGAGAAGTAGTCCCAGTACCCATATTCCAAGAGTTCAAGTGTTTTGAAATGAAGACCCTCGATGCCCCGTTGTGCCTATGATGGTCCGTCATACTTGCTGTCGAGGGTAATGAAGAGAGCAGCAGAAGAAATTGCACAAGTATGGGACGACAGAGTCCATGACGGTCCGTCGTGTTCACGACGATCCGTCGCGAGTTCCGTCGACCCAGCTGCGTTTTGACAGATTTCTAGCAAATAGACTCCTTGTTTAATTAGGTTTTTATTTTTCTATAAATAGTTCAAAAAACCTCGTTTTTGAGGTTAGACTATGGATCATTATTAGACTTATTTATTATTGTTAGATTCTTGATTATTATTAGACTTTTTGTGAGATTATTGATTACTTTGAGATTCTTGCAAGTGATTATTGGTGATTAATCAAGCAAACTTTCGGATTTTACTCTTTCTTATTGAAGTAAGTACATGAATTCTTATATAATATATTTAAATATTGTGATTAGGACTATGAGTAACTGAACTCCATAACTAGGGTTGTGGGAACCATAGGAAAATAATGAGATAAAACCTAACTAAAATAACAATTCTAGAGTAGTGACTTGCATGTATTAATAATTCTTTCACTTAGAAGTCTTTTTAACGGATGGCCAACGTTAGAACTCATCTTAATGCTACTTGCTGGACCAAGGAGGTAGATAATAGGAAAAGAATTATCAACATAGATTTAGTGTATGCTATCTAATATGATAGTATTGATTGGTATGAGGTAATAACATAGTCAAATATCGAAAACGATGCTTAATATGAGGTAAAGATAAGGGTTAGGATAGCAACACATGTAGCCGGACCAAGGTGCGGAGTGAGAATTTTTATATGCGGGACCAAGGATTTAGAAATATATAACTTATCACTTTGCATGCAAGATACTAGGAAATAATTGTCATAGTTAGAATTATCAAGTTATGAACCTATGGGGAACACGTAAACCCTAGTTACTTTGATTAATTGATTAAAATCAAACATTCAAAGCTGTTAAGTGTCTCCTTCAATTTAGGTAGTTATTTTCATTCATTTAGAAATAGAAACCCCGTTTTATTGTTTTTACTTTCCATGGAAGTAATTGACTAAACAAAAGTAGTAATAGATTGATGTTAAGTCTAGACTATTTTCCTCATGGGAACGATCCAAACCTCACTAGTTGGGTTATTTACTTGACACGACCACTTTACTTCTTATTTGAGAATTAAGTTTGAGCGTATGAAAATGCTATCTAGACATTGCACAATAGGCTTTGAAGGTGTTTGTTAGAGTCCCTATCTCTTGTCTTACACCATTACGTGAATGTCCCTATGTGATGAAAGTCTCTTTAATGAACTAAGGGATGAAATGACTTATGTAAAGGAAGTGTTTTAATTTAAGAAGTACTTATCTAGAGTAGTTAAATGTTGTATAGTTAAGGTGTTAAGGGGGCATAGACATTGTAATTTTGTATCTTACCTAGATATCACTTAAGATGACTGGGAAGATGGTTGATTATGTAGACATGATCTAAGACTTAGGTAGTCGTAAGAATTACATAGTTTATTTTGAAGAGGTAAATTATGGATGTTATCTTCTTGATTTACTTATGTAAGTCTATTGGTAGACTTTGCAAAAAGAGAATGTCATATTATCTATGTGTTATTGTATTAAGTGAGAATGATTCAATCTTAGGTAGTCTATAGAATCTCTTAAGTGTGTGTGTAAGGGTTTGTATGGGCGGCCGCTTTAGAACTCACTCAAGTTAACCTTAGAATCACCTTTAGTAGAAGGATCTCAGGTCTATGTGGTTGGTGTATTGTGTGTATATATTATTATAGGTTATCATAAGGATCATTTAGTTGTGCTTAGAGAGGGTGTATGGGCGGTCTCTATTTGACTTACTTAAGTGAGTCATAGGATAACTTTAGTGAGAGGATTTCATGCTAGAAAGTATCCCTTGTGAAGTTGGGTAACTTCAATATAACAGTGACGTTAGTTCATCGTAAACTGGCTTCCATACTTAGTGCATCTAATGTGCTAACCTCTTCTTCTCTTTTTGACTAAAGTGTAGGGAATCGTAAGTCTTGATGTGCCAGGCAAGATGGATAGGTTTCTAAGGGTTGAAGATGAAGTACTGGTGAGTCCTCATGGATTGAGGACAATATCCTTATGTTCCTTTATGTCTTAGTCTTTATTTTATGTCTTGTATGGGCTTAGATCACAGTGTTATATAATCAAAAGTTTTGATGGTTTAATGAGATGTGGTAATGGTTAAATGTTTTAAATGAAAGTCTTTCGCTTGCGTATTGATTATGGAAAGAGTTTTTCGTGTGTGAAGAAAGTTCTAAATTCTTACTCATTTTAGAATTTATTATGCAATGAATTATACAATTTGCTTTGTTGAGACTTATTGAAGTCTCAATCGCCATGTGGTGACACATGATGCTATAACTTCTAGGGTGGACTCGTGGGTTGTTATGAAGTAGGTATCAGAGCATAAGGTTTGGGAGTGTCTTAGTTGTCTCATGAACCATATCTGGTAGAGTTTGTTCATAATGTCAAGCTAGCCACATTATGAATAGGAGGTTATTGGGTGCTAGGAAAAGTTTCACTTCTTTATTCATCTAATCGCACCTAAGAGATTTGTATGTGGTGTCTTTCCCATGTTTTTTATTATTTGTTGGTCCTTTGAGGGTGACATTATGAAGATTTGGTTGAGTGAGACAAAAGATGAGATGTGACTTGTTGGATTAGATGTGAAAGATGGTGTTGATGACCCTAGGTTAATTTAGTTACCTTTCAAAGGGTAGTTAAGTTGGAAAGAATAATAAGGTATAGTGTGTTAAATGGGAAGGAGTGGTTGTCGATATAATCTGAAGTTGTTAAAGACCCAACCATAGAAAGGAGGTTGAAGAGATTTGAAAGAGTAAAGGTGAGATTCTCCTAGTAAGGGAGATGTAGTGGTCAGATGATAAGACCATTGAGTGTCTTTAGTCATCATGAGGCAGACTTTGGGTGAGAAAGTATTACTTAGGTTTAAGGTGCTTTAAGGGAGTTCTTTGTAGTTGATGTTTTGTTGACCTTAGAATGGGTTTGTTCTAAGTGGGGGAGTATGGCGAAGAGTGTGGTTGTTTGGATTGAGGTGCCGTTGACTATTATTTATGTGCTTATTCAATCCCAAAAAAAACATTTCTTAATAACTTGATTATGTAGGAGTATTTTGTGAAAAAAATGAGTTCCAAAAATACTCCTTATGGATGCATGTTTTGGTTGAAACTATGTTTAATGAGAAAATGAGTTTTCATGCAAGGTATCTTCCTCATGATTCATGTTCATCTACTGTAGGTTGTTAATTGTTTCATAAATATAAAATAGTGAGAATGTATAATTTTTTATATGAGATTGATTTGCTGAGCAATTATAAGGAATTTCTTAAGTTTTTCACTGTGAGATTGTAAAGCATGCTCACAATAAGTTGCCAGGGATTTTTGCTCACTATAAGGTTTTTGTAAAAATTGACTAATGCATTCTTTGTTGGAAATTTTTAAAATGTGGTTAGAATTTAAGTATATGAGCATGATATTGAAATGAAGGATATGAGCCTTATGGCATAATAAGTTGTAGAGATTTTTCTATTTGGAATGAACGATATGAGCCTTATGGCATAATAAGTTGTAGAATTAATTCTAGTTTCTTGTTGTGTTATGATTCACTTAATTATATGAAATTGATGTTTCCCCTTGATTTAATTTGTATAATGTGTTGTATGGTATTGTCATGAGCTGTTAAGTTGAGTCGCTACTCTTGGAAGTGTTCGGAGAATTGCAAATGTCATTAGAGGACGAATGTTGTCCAAGTGGGGGAGATTATAATACCTCAAAAAATGAATTAGGTGAAGCTAGATCCTAAAATGGTTGTCATGACGGTATAAGGTCCTAAATTTGAATATAATGTGTTATAGAGTCAGTGTCTAAGAGTTTAGGTACATTGGAAGTCAAACGTCAAGGGACGACCGACACGTTCGACGACTAAATTACCTATGTGTCTCATATGTTGTTTTATGTTTCTATGTGTGATTAATGAGGTTATTTTGACCTTAATGGAGTTATTATGGTGTATACATGCAATGTGTCATGTTTTGTGAAGTTTGGAGGACAAACGTCCATGATGTTCGAAAGATGTGCCTTGAATAACCATGTGTGTGTCTGTTGATAACATTCAAATATACTTCTTGAATAGAAATATAAGTGATCGTATGCAATATATTTACCCAAATATGAGTCAGGATTGATCCCACATAGAATATGGAAGAATATTATCAAAAGCAAATATTTAACTTGATAGTTGTTATATAAAAATAGGGGATTTTAAGTTGAAATAAAAATAAAAGAAATAAAAATAGCTTTGAGCTAAGTATTTATTTATATCCAAATTAATAAAAATAACTAGTAATGTTATTCCCCACAAGCTCATAATGTGGTAACGTTAGTAACACTAGTTCTTCTCAAATGTTTTGCATGCAAAGTGATAACTTATATATCTCTAAATCTTTGGTCTGACATGTAGAGAATTTCACCCCATACCTTGTTCCGGCTATGTGCACGATGGTCCGTCGATGGCTTCCATTCCTCCATACTTAGAATCATTTGAAGATGAGTACTCGGGTTACTTTCTATATACATTGGAGGATGTGTAGGATGGTCTTTCATGGCTATGACGGTCTATTGAGAGCCTCTGTAGCCCCACACTTAGTTACAATTCACCAAATTCCATTAGAAACCTTTTTCTTCGTACGACGGTGGCCTCCTAGGGACCATCGAGGTCACGATGGACCGTTAATCGCTCCGTAGATCATCACTTCTGCAACTTTCCGCACAATTCTCCAACGTTCTCCTTCTGGACAGATTTCCTACAAATAAAGAGAAAACTACATTAAAACAATACAAAAAGGCCTTACACACACTAACCTTATGGAAAAAAATTGGAAGTAGCGTGAAACCATGGTACATCAACACACTAAACTTAAATTCGTTGTTTGTCCTCAAGCAACGCACTATGACTCAGCACAAAATCTTTGTAAAAGAGTATCCTTATTTTAACTTTTTTCAATCATCTGGCAACCAACCCCGATAATTTTCAAATTGATTTATGCATGCTATCACTATAAGTCTTGATCATGTGGAAAAGTCCATAACACAGACTCACCACACACAGACACCTATCCTCTTTGATCTCTCACCAAGGTACAAATTTTCCGGTATTGCAACTATTTTCCTCACTTCAAAGCAAGATCCTTATTCTTCACTCAGTTATTTTAGTTTGAGTAGAAGGATTATTTTTCAAAACTCACTCTCAGAACAATTACATACCTCATTTATACTTATTGTCATAGGCATGCCCTTATTTTCACTGCTTCAAGTTTACCATAATAGACTCTTACGATCACGATAGTACTTTCTTATCTTGTAACTTATGCTTAGGGTCAGGTAGGGTACATTTGGATGTATTTTTAATGACTTATTTCCCTCCTTTACATAACGGCTAAGCGTCCTACCTTTTCATCATTTTATTCCGCCCTATTTCTTAATTATCTTTTATTATTTCACCGTACTATTCTCCCTACATTCTGGAGCATTCACCATAATAGCCACCCTCAACTCATGGCTTTTCCATGAGTCAAGGTACACAATACCCAAAGTTTGGTTAGGGCCACGACAAGGTTGTTTTCTACATTAGTCACCCTCAACTTATGCTTTTGGCATAAGATGAGGTGCACATGTCCAAGGAGGGACCAAGGCCAACACATTGTTCCCAGAAAATATCAGTTGGGGTGAAAAAAAAAGGTCTATTTTAAGCTCAAATCATTTGGATCAAGACGGGATCAATTTCATTCGATTTTCTATTATTTAGACTAAAGATTGGATATATTGAATAATGGCCTATGATCCTTTCCTAATTGTCTATTATGACTTACTTTTAGAAGGACTAACCAGGTAAGTTCTAGCTCAATACCAATGGTGGAATATTACAAATTTCCTCACACTCACTTGACATCTCATTACGCTACCAATCTATCAGAAACCTAGTTCGAGTTTTAGAGTTTACGGTCATGCAATGGTGTATCTCTATGTCACGCTTAGAGCCACACATTTATCAGTCACTATGCCTAGTCATGCATCATTTTCATTAAATCAGGATATCAATTTTTCTTAGCCATCATGCTTCAGAGTCCATTTCTATACTATGTATAAAATATACCAACATGCCAGTTCACAATAAAGTATCCAGTCTATTAGGAAAAAAGAACAAAGGCAAGAAAACCCCAAGAGAGGATCGTGAGTTGGACTACTCAAACTTCTCCCTATCACTCACGTTCCATTTACCCCACCCCAACAAGAAGACATGAAATTGTCCCCAATACATAAAAGTATATAAAATAGGGTGGTAGGTGAAGCAAACCTGAGGCATAAAGAGCCAGTGATAAACAAGTTGGCGGGTCAAGTTTCTCGGAACTCACTCCCTCTGAAGTAGGGACACTATCAGTAGTGACCTCAGTAATGACAACACCATGAGTAGTGATCTTCTTAGCCTCTACAACTCTGGAACTAGAGTCCCCAACAGCCAACTCTATAGCCCTTAACTAGCGGGCCTCCTCATCAATAAGTGAGTCTCTCCTCGTAGCCTTCAACTAATGGCTCTCCTTCTTTCGTGCCCTAGACTCCTCTTCATCCCTTCTATGCCTTTTTGCACGATCGTGTGGGGGAGGTGGTGGAACTTTGGAAGTGGAGACCAAGGCTGCCAACACTGTCTACTCAGCGGGTTCATCAAAAGGGGCCTCAGACTCCGGTACACGAGCCTCTAGTATAGTATCTAAGTCTACTCTAAGATTCTCCACAACAGCCTGGAGATCCGTCACATCTACTATAGGGGTTGGTGGGTCAAGAACCCGAAGCTCAAAAGCGTCCAAGCAGTGGTGGACCTCCATTACCTTCCGATCAGCGTGCTTGTCCATTTTCTTCTACAAACGCTCCTCTGCCTTAGTAATAGACCTCTGCATCCAAGGTTGGATGTGGTGAAGAAATGTGGCCATTTGGGACTCAAGTTTCTTTACCCTAGCAAGCGGGACAAGAGTAGAAGATAGAGTCATGTGAGAGGAGCTCGGAGCAGTGCTACAACCCGAGATAAAATCGACCGTAGTGGTGTCGGTAGGTTCATATGTAGCCGGATTTGCCACTTGGGATTGCTCTACCGTTGCTGCTAGGTTCTCACCAAGCGGGTGCACCGACGGACAGGGCCCTCTATGGGGTGCCAAGTCATTGGCCTAATCCCAAATGAGGCCAATATCTACTGTACCAGGCGGGGTCTTTAGCACATCAATGTACCACACAGGCACTCCTGCTAACCTGCACAAAGCAAAAACCATGCATGGGAAACAGTAAGTAGTAGTGTCCTTGAAGGCCCTCTGGTGCATCACTGCCTGTAGTAGCCATGCGAAGTCCACCTCGAACCCCGTAATCATAGCCACCCTTCAATATCGCACGATGCCATGTGATAATATTGTCAGATGGAGTGGGGGGAAGGCAGTATCAGATTAGTTACCACAAAAACTTGAGTGTGAATGTGAGATTAGTCTTCTTGACACTTCCCTTGGGCTCCAACACCCAATCGGAAACCTCACCATCAACGGAAAGATATTGTGTAATCCACCGCTTGGTGGTCTGTCTCAACTCTAGATGATGCTGGAATCGACCATCTTTAATCAACTTCCACCGATACTTAAACATGGCGGTGAGAGATGTCTTGGTGGCATCAACATCCACGTAGAGAAACCTGCAGATGGCAGGCAAGTAAATGTCAACCCACTTGCATGGACTCAGACGTAATCCACAAGAGCATGTTTGGCGGGAGCTGCCCACCTATCTAATGAGTTCCGAGAGTCGCCACATAGGAGGCATAGAACTCTCAGAACATCTCCTCACTATAGTGTCCTACATCCCGAGCCGTCCACTCCAGCCGATGCCTTTTAAATATTTCATGAATAGCTTACATGGTGGGGAAACTTCCCCTAGGAACCCCCCGCTATAGTGTCAGGTTCCTGGTCATTATCCCCTTGTCATTCGGTAGCTTAGCGTTGGTGTATACTTGATATTTCGCCTCAACACACAACCGGTTGGGCAGAAAAACAACCGGATCGGGGACTCCTGTCTGGGGTGCTAAAGTAGAGTCAACACTATCAGCCTCATAAGACGAGGAAGACTGGGATGTGGTGGCGGGAGCAGAGGCTTCCTCAGACCCGGAGACCTCCTCAGAACCGGACACTTCCTCAGAACCACAAGCATCCTCAGAGCCAGATGCTCTCTTAGACAGTGTAGTAGACCCAGAAGGTGTGCCGGTTAGGATGCGCTCCTCTTAAGTCTAGGAGGCAGTGATTCCACTAGGCACCACCTTCGTAGGTGTAGCTCTTGTGGTTCGTGCAACACGGGTGGCACTGAGAGTTTCTGGTGGCATGTTTTCCCGGTCACACACATCGTTTGAGCCTATGACCATCCGGACGGATGGGGTGACGTTCTTGGAACGCCCTCGCGAGTAGCCTTGGTCTTGTTTTGGTGCCATTAGTACCTGAAAGAAAACAAAATTAGCAGCAGTACATGCAACAGAAGAAAGCAACAAAATAGAATTAGAAATTGAATGGCAGTGCAGCAGTGGCAGCACTGCATGATGAACCCATAGACGGTCCGTCATGGGGGTCCATCGAGGAACACTTAGTGAAATTTTTGTATATCATCAGAAGCAAAGATTCTAATAGTGCAAATGATTGTGCAGGACGGACCGTAGAAGGTATGATGGTGCGTCATAGTGTTCCGTTGAGAGTCATTTAGACTAAAATTAGAAAATATCATAAAAGAAGTTTCTGATAGTGTCGACGGTTGTGCAGGACGAACCCTCGAAGGCACGACGGTCTGTTATAGGGGTCCGTCGAGAGACACTAAAACTAAAATTTTTGACCATCATAAACAATGTTTTTGACAGTATCGACGGTTGTGCAGGATGAACGTCGAAGCCACGATGAGCCACACTTGACATAAGAATGAGAAGTGGGGACTGACGGACGCCCACGATAGTCCGTCAAGGGACTGACGATCCACCAGCGGGGTCTCATACAATCATTTAGGGACAAAAATTAGCTCCCAAGACTTACTAATGCGGAGTATCCTTAACCACCCAAGATTCTTAAGAAACTACCCAGCATCCTATCATCCCTAGGGCAAGAATTTCGAGTTTTAGCATTTAATTTTTGACAGCCGATCAACCCTATGTAAGAAACAGAACCACGAACACACGCCATTATTTTTACAAAACATCCCCATTCTTTTTCATTATCAGTGTTCTACGAGAACTTAGGACTACGTGGATGAGTTCTAGTATGCAATAAGGGTCCAAAATTGGAGACCCACACAGTAAGATATCAAGTTTAATCAGAAAACAAAAAAAATGATAGTTACTTCACGGATCAGAAGAACATACTGATAACTAGAGTTGATGAAGAAGAAGTATCACACTGGTAGTTGAAGAGCAGCACAAACATTACAAACACCTTTAGGCTATGGGCTGAAGAAACTAGGAGAATTGGGAGAGAAAGAGACTATAGGAATTTGGGGAAAATGTGGGAAATCCGAAGATGGAGAGGAAATGGGAGTTAATGGTGATAAAGTGGGGATAAATGGTGTGAAATGAGGAGAGAAATGTTAATACGGAGTTATGTCAAGAGGTGGGAACATTAAAGTTTAAAACTTTTAATATTCAACCGGACGGGTCGGGATGAATCGGTGGGTAAAGATGCGATGATTCCTAGTTGACGAACCATAATAGGGTCGACGGTCCATCATGGGGATCCATAGAGGGTGCCCTAATATGGAAAATTAGAAACGCATACATGGGCATGACAGATCCCACCGGCGGTCGGGTCGATGATACAACACAGTCCATTGATTCTTCCATAGATGGGTGCAACAGACTAATTTTATGTATTTTTCTATCGATTCGATGCCTGCAAATTTAGCACCCGTTAAGATAATATTTTTATATTTTATGGACTCTTTTTGGACATGGACACTAATCTATGCTCTAGCCAATACTAGTAACGAAGAAGAAAATGGAGTCAAACGGAACATTAAATAAATAAAAGCAAAATTTGGTACTTTCAAATTTACTTCTCGAAAAGATGTATAAGTGGTAATATCAAGTAAAGAACCCAACTATGAGGTTGGGGTTTATCCAATGAGGAAAATGAATTACACTTAACTTTAACCTATTATTACTTATATTTGGTAAAGTCCTTTCTGAAAACAAGTAACAAACAGGGTTTTTTAAAGCAATAAATGTAATTAGCCAGTTCTAAATAAAAAGGTGACTGATTTAACGATTTGATTTGTATCAAGTAATGAGAGTAACTAGGGTTTAAGTGTTCCCCGCAGGTTCATAACGCAGTAATTTTAGTTATAACAATCCTTTCCTAGTAACTTGCATGCAAAGTGGTAAGTTATGTATCCCTAATTTCTTGGTCTGGAAACTAGGAAATATCACTCCGCACCTTGGTCCGCCTACATGTTTATGCTTTACTAAACCTTACCTTTAACTCATATTAAGCATCATAATTGATGTATGGCTTATTTGTTACTTCGCACCTATCGACACTAACCTATTAAATAGTATATACTAAATCTATGTTCATAATTCTTTTCTTATCATCTACCTCCTTTGCCCGGCAAGTAGCAACAAGGCGAGTTCTAACGCGTGCACTCGTTAAAAATACTTCTAAGCAAAAGAATTATCAATACATTTAAGACACTCTTCTAGAATGATTATTTTAGCTAGTTTATACCTTTTTAATTACCCATGGTTCCCACAACCCTAGATATGGATTTAGTTACCCTGTTAATAATCACACAATTCATATTAATTAGATAAGAATTTATGCATTTACTTTGATGAGAATGAAGAAAATCTAGAAAATTACTTGAATTAATAAAAAATTTGCAACAAACGATTCTAGAAAGCAAAGTAATTTCCGCAAAATCCAAAAATTCAACACTTAGAACAATAAAACTAACAAATATCAAAGAGCGTAATTCCAAAAATGAAGTTTTTATAAATATTTATAATAGACAATTCCTAAAATAAAAGGGAAATCTATTTAAGGAAAATCTTCCCAAAAAATGTGTCTGAGTCAATGACTAGAGCGACGAACCGTCGAGGTCATGACAGACCGTCGAGGCCCTCCGTTGTTCCCTACATAACTTTTTTTTCTACTGCTTTCTTCACCATTCGATTGGACATCAGTAGTCTCATCGCAGTGGTCTTTGGGTGACCCAAACCCAACTTGTTTTAATTAGAGAGAGGCATAAGATTTATGTTTGCCCCAAGATCACATAATCCTTTCGCAAAATGTAATAACCCGATTGTACATGGAATAGTGAAGGAACCTGAATCTTCTTTGTTTTGCACTAGAGACCTTGTAGGAATAGCACTACACTGATGCTTTATATCATCATCCTCAAAACTGACCGATATTTTCTTAGTGACCATATCTTTCATGAACTTGTCATAAACGGGCATTTGTTAAAGAGCTTCTATCAAAGGGACATTGATCGAAATTTAATTGAACATAGTGATAAAACGTCGCTATTTACCATCCTCAGCCTTTTTCACAGACTGATTTGCATGGGTTCACAGTCGAACACAATTGGTCCATTTGCAACTCAAGATGCTTGATCGAGATTGCATGTGCATCAACTTTTTTCCTAAGACTCGCTAAGTCACTCCTCAACTCTTTAGTGTGCTCATCATTAGCATCAAACCTCCTCATCATTTTCTGTAACATATCATCAACTCATGCCATATTACCTCCACCATCCCCACGAGAAACTTTATGATTTTGAGGTGGAACATAGGGTCCACTTCTATCATTTCTGTTACCATAGATACCACGGTTGAAGTTGTTCTCGCCATTTGTAATTCCCATATCGGATATAATGACCCTATCGGTCGTAATTACCATAGTTTCGACCTTGGTTTTGTTGACCTTTGTGCCAATTTTCCTGATTGGAGCATTGGGCGTTTTGTCAGAAACCCTTGTCTCCTTATTTACCGCATAAGATTCCTCCTCATGGTAATACTCATCAGTTGGCGGTGGTTTATACAAGTAGTTCACCGCATTTACCTTTTTTGCACCCTAGTAACAAGTTTCAACACCAACCCAAGATTAGTTCTCATTTGAGCCATTTCCTCATGAATCTCATCTCAGGCTGGATTATGTGTTGATTGCAGTGCTGAAGTATTTCTCCCAGTATCTGACTTTGTAGTGCTCCAAGCTTTATTATTTTGGGAGATTTTCTCTACCTTCTCAGCGATCTCAGCATAAGGACACTTCTTATACGAGCCACCCGCTATCATATCCAGAAATGCATTATTTTTATAATCCTTTCATCGATAGAAGTATTCTTTCAATGACTTATCATCGATGTGATGATTGGGGACAATTCTTAATAACGAGGTGAACCTATCCCAAGAACTACTGACTGATTCTCCCGGCAGTGCCACAAAGTTGTTCACCATATCTTTGTTGTTTAGCTTCTTATACACCGGGTAATAACGTGCTAAGAATATATCCCCCAATTGATTCCAAGTGTAGATTGAGTTATAGGGGAGTTTGGTAAACCATATAGCGGCTCTCCCATCATTCTGAGAGGAAACATTCTCAACCCAATTACTTCCATATTCAAATCAGGCCTCCCTACACAACTCTTACACACCAACCTCACCTTGGCGATGTGAGCATGTGGATCCTTAGAAGGTAGCCCTGAAAAAAAACCTCTAGTAGTGAGCATTTTCATTAGACTACTAATTACCACGAAAGTTTGGCCGTGTGGGAGGGGAGGCAATACAATTGGCCCGTCAGAGTCAGTAAAATTATCATTTCCCCAATAATACTCCTGAGGGCATGGAGCGGGAGGTTGCGTCCGTATTTAACCTTCCCTTTGACTAATAGGCAATAATTGATCATGAGCATCAACCGGCGGTGGATGTTTCGGGTAGTGATCATCATCGAGAATACCAAAATTTTGATTCATTCGGTGTACTGTACGCTCTAGTTCAAGATCGGGTGGAAGTATGGGTTCTCCTCTACTTTGCGTACTTGGCATAAACAGAAGTTATGCATTAACAGAAGTTATGACTCGGGCCGATCCCGTAAAAACTATGGAAGAATATAATCAATAGAAAATATTTAACTTGGTAGTCATTATATAAAAATAGGGGATTTTAAATTGAAAAAAAAAATAAAAAAATAAAAATAGCTTTATACTAAGTATTTATTTATATCCAAATAAAAAAATAACTAAGAATGTGTTCCCCATAATCTCATAACGTAATAACCCTCGTAATAACAACTCTTCTCTAGTGTTATGCATGCAAAGTGATAAGTTATGTATATCTAAATCCTTGGTCCCGCATTTAGAGAATTTCACCATGTACATTGTTCCGGCTACATGCACGATGGTCCGTCCATGACTTCCGTTCCTCCATATTTAGAATCATTTGAAGATTGGTATTAGGGATACTTTTTGTTGACATTGACGAATGTGCATGACTGTCCGTTGAGAGCCTCCGTTGACCCACACTTAGTAAAAATTCCACAACTTCCTTTAGAAGCCTTTTTCTTTGCACGATAGTGGCGCATCTAAAGACCGTTGAGGTCATGATGGACCGTTGATGGCTTCGTAGGTCGTCATTTAAATAAAGCATAATACTCCCACGTTCTCCTTCTAGATAGATTTCCTACAAACAAAGAGAAAACTACATTAAAACCAATACAAAAATGCCTTAGACACATACTAACCTTAAGGAAAAACCATTTAAAGTTCCGTGAAACCATGATGCATCATCTATGCATGTTTTGTAGAGTTTTACATGTTCGTTTTGGATGAAATTCAGATGAGAGGTTGTAAACATTAATACAACAATCTTTGGGTTGGAAACGCACAGGTGAAAATCCATAAGGACCATCCAAGGGTCCTTGAGGAAGGACCCCTCAAGAGTGTCCAAGCTGTCAAAAACCAGCCCAACCTACTAAGGCAATCGACGCCCAGTGGGTCAGTCGATGCCTCGTAGGTGAGGGGCGTAGGTGGACACTTAGGCGTTGGAGAGGCCAATCAAAATACCAGCCTTATTACCAAAAAATGGACCAACATAATGGTCCATTGGTTAAGGGACGAGTCGTCAATTTGAAAGTCGTTGGTTGACTGTCTTCTCTATAGGTTCACTTTAATGTTAGGGGTGAAGTTTGAAATTCACTCCAAGACTTATAAATAGGATAGTTATTTTTGGTTTTTATGCGTATTTAAGAGTATATAATTCAAAAAACTCTCATTTAAACCATAAACCAAAATCAAAACCCATTCCCTCCAAAGTTTCTTCAAAAACCTCCATGAGAGCTCAAGGTGAAGATAGAGCTTGAAGATAGATATTCAATGAATTTTGATATTCAATTATCATTGGATTCTTCTAATAAGGTATGGTAGTTCTTCATATTAGACCTTCTATCACCTTAGAGTCAATTTCAAAGATGATTTTCCAAGATTTCAAAAAGATGAAAAAGATCAATTTGTACTCTATGCCTTTGGTTTTTGCATCAAAGGTTTCAAACATTAAGATATTATATTATTGATGTATAATTGATGTTTTCCAATGAAATTCTCCATGAATTCTTGACCTTCTCAAATCTCTCAATTTGAATTATATATGCATTATGTGATCAGGCTTTGACATTAACGAATTCATGGATAGATTGTTATGGGATTTTTATTCATGTACATATTATGATTGTATGGTTTATAGGCTATTTCAATTTGATCAATTGAGTACTGTATATTCTTAGATCTATTTAATATTAAGCTTATTGAATTAATATTGACTTAATGCTTATGAATTCTAGTGTAGTTTCTATGGGCTGTTGAATGATGTAAGGATTGTATCCTTTTTATGTCTAATTTGTATTTGATTGATAAGTCTACATTGAATTGACCTAGATTCATTGAGTATTATGGTTATTGAATTTAATTGATGATCATGGTCATGGGTAAGGGCCTTATAGTATTGAATTGGATGATTTACCTTTGGATTGAAGTGGTAAGATTCAATGGGTGGTATGCTTCCCTAACTCTCTTAATATTATTTATAGTTGTTGTATTCCAATGATTATTTGTATGGTCCACTTATGGTGGCGGTGGTATGTGAATTGATGTGTCCTTATCGGCTTTACTTTATGTAATGTGATGATCATGGCCTTGTAGGCAATACTTGAAGTATTATGATGATTTGTGTAGATGATTTATGTTGAGTATGGGCATATCTATCTACATGTCATTAAGTTGTAGTATGTGTTCTATTGATGTTAGGTGATCATGTTTGACTATGACTATGCCTTTTGTGAGGAGAGTTAAAGGTGATGCATCATTATTCCTACTTGACTATATGAGTCTATGATTGTCATATAGATGATGTTATAGTAAGGTAAAGGATGACATAAAGATGATAAGGGTCATTCCTATGTGTTTCAAAGAATAATATGTTATATGGAATAAAGTAAAGAATGTTGTGTCTTGTATGGGTCGAGTTGTGTCCACTAATTTATAAATGTAGTAATGATATGTGAATACAACATGTCTTGACTAGGTAGGCTTAGTTTACCCTTGTTATGTATGAATGAATTATATGTGAGACCTTAAATGATGTTATGAAAGCCATGCACGTGGAACCTTAAACCTAGTTGTAAGGTTATGAATGTTGAAGTTGAGAGTCGTAATGGTATCCTTCATGTAAAGTATGATGGACTTAGGGTTGATTGGATGAAACGGCAACATATAATTCTTAACAAATTAACAATAAGCTATCTATGTCGCCATTGTAAGGTAGCCTAAGTGGACCTCTTTTGTAAGGAGAATGTGATAGGGTTATGAACTAGATATGGAACCCATTTGTATTAACCTTTAATGTCAATTACTTTGTACGAACGAAGGCTAGCACCGAGTGATTATGTAATCGGAAGTATCTCTACTTGAGAAAGAGACTAGTGAAAAATGTAGCTCTACTTGACATAAGACTAGATTGCATAAAATCCCGTCATATGCCTTACCCATGTGCCGACATGGGATGTGTTCTTGTTATAACCTTGGCAAGTAGAACACCCTCATAAAAGTAGGTTAGAACTTCGGATTCTATGTCTAGATATCATGGTCTATATCAGTTTTTGCCTATTCTCATCATGTGGGATACCTACTAGCATGACAGAAGTTCTATGAAGTCTAGGTGTTGGTATAAGATTCTATCTAGACATTGAACAATAGGCTTTAAAGGTGTTAGTGAGAGTCCCTAGGTCCTGTCCAAGAGCATTACTTGAATGTCCTTGTGTTATGAAAGTCTCTTAAATGAACTAAGGAATTAAATGACGCTAGAAAATGAAGTATGTTAAATGGATAAGTACTTATCTAGAGTATTTAACGGTTGTCTAATTAAGGTGTTAAGGGGGCATAGGAATAGTCACATTCGTATGTTACCTAGATAGGTCTTAAGACTGTCTGTAGTTAGGGAATATGATTTATTATGTAGACATGATCTAAGTCTTGAGTAATCTTAAGGATTACTTAGGAAATCTAGAAGAGGTCAATTTATGGATGTTATCTTCTAGATTTACTTAAGTATGTGTTTTGGTAGACTTTGGAAGGAGAATGTCATATTATCTATGTGTTGTTGAATTAAGTGAGAATCATTCTATCTTAGGTATTCTATAGGATCTCCTAAGTGTGTGTTTAAGGGATTTTATGGGAGGTCACTTCAAAACTCACTTAAGTGAACCTTAGAATCACCTTTGGTAGGAGGATCTCATGTCTATTTGGTTGTTGTATTGTAAGTGTGTGTATCTTAAGGATCATTTAGGTGTGACTAGAGAGGTCTATGGGCGGTCTCTCTTTGTCTTACTTATGTGAGTCTTAGGATAGATTTTAGTGAGAGGATTGCATGCTAGAATGTATCCCTGGTGAAGTTGTGAAACTTCATTGTAACAGTGAAGTTAGTTCACTGTAACTTGGCATGAGCTTGCTGTGATGTTGCTAAAAATGTGAATAATTGCTTAAATGATTTCTTATGTTTTCCTAAGGTGTTAATTGTTGTTCTTCTGCTTATAGTATGATGATTCAACAAAAATTCATGGAAAGCATGTTATTTACTAAATATACCTTTTTACATGGTTTTTCCATGGCTTCCATACTTAGTGCATCTAATGTACTAACCCCTTCTTTTCCCTCTTAGACTATAGTGTAGGGAATTGGAAGTATTGATGTGCCATGGAATATGAATAGGTCTCTAAGGGTTGAAGATGAAGTATTGATGAGTCCTCATCGATTCTAGGACGATATCCACATGTTCTTTTATGTCTTAGTCTTTATTTTATCTCTTGTATGGGCTTACACCCAAGTGTTGTATATTGAAAATTTTCGATGGTTCAATGAGATGTTTTAAAGTTTTAATGTTTTAAGTAAAAGTCTTCTTCTTGCGTATCGACTATGGAAAGAGATCTTCATGTGTGAACAAATTTTAAATTCTTTCTCATTTTAGAATGTTTAGTATGCAATGATGCTTGGATGAGACTTCTTGAAGTCACATTTTCCGTGTGGCGACACAAGAATGATCTAATTTCTAGGGTTTACTTGTGGGTCGTTACAGAGTGTGTGTGACATTGGTCAAAATGATCACATAATGTCTATAAACAACAGATTGAGGCAGCCACCCTCTTAATACTACATTACACTTTCAAGCATAGACCACACAACACAATTTAGCATAGGAGGCAAGCTAACTTCATATTACATTTTAAGACTCCTAACATTAGCTATTCACACATTTACATTGGGTTAAACGAGTAAGGGACATCAACCAGTAAAACTCATCAATAAAAGCACTTATACTTTACCTTAACGTAGATATATACATGCTTATATAATAGTCATACAACATAGATCACAACTACAATACGAAAGTATGCATAGGCTTCACATAGTGTGATCATCATAACCACACACTAATATGTTTATCAATTTTCCTTAAATGCCACATTCAACACATATATATTGACAATAAGGTAACACTGCCACCATAAGTGCACCATACCACACAATACCATTTATGGCTTCATCAACTACAACAATATAAAAAAAGTAGAGAGGAAGAGCCATTCTTACCAATTCATTGACCTTTGATCATCATTGATCAACAAACCTTTTTCATCAACAATACATTATAGGGTAGTATCTAACGATGCATTTAATCATGAAAAAAATCATGTACAAGTCACTACAAGATCATACTACAATCTAATACAATACATCAGATATATACTAGAAAGTAGAGAGTTATAGATTATCAACCAATCTCCCTAGTCTTGTTTATCAATCAAATTTTATCAACAATATAATTTTACAGCAGTATCTAAAAATATAGAAAATCAAAGCTAAATCATGCTTAATGTACCCTATAATATAGATCACAACATATACATTACTCTGCCAAGTCTATAGGCTATAAGAACCTAATTCAATATTTTCCAATTCAATTGTTATCTATTCATATTGGATCAATTATAAATACTTATCATCACATTATACATATAGGCAGTATCAAAGACAATTCACCATTAACATAACTGAATCACAAATCAATATGCATAAGATCAAGATCATAAAGCCATACATAGGCTATAATCGAGTTGTTGAGAGAGTATGGGTTCATCATGCTATTGGCTTGAAAATCACGTCCAAATAAGTAGAAAATCATCAATACATTCTTAGTATTCTTTTGAAATCAATTTAAGAAAAAACAGATGGCTCGATTGAAGAAGAAGAGATTTGATCATGGAACTTCTTTAAAAACATTGAAGATGACTCTCGATATCAAAGATTAACTAGAGATGAAGGATCACTGTACCTTAATTGGATGAGGAACCCACTAAAAATTGGTGAAGAACCAATGGGAATCCAATATACAAGTTTACCTTGAACTTCACCTTCAATGGAGGTTTCTAGAGAGGATATTTTGGGAGAGGGATGTTTGATTTTGAATGGAGGATCGGGTATGGGTTTCACATTTTTAACCAACATAATATACCCTAAAATAGTTAAATAAACCTCCTAGGGTCAGGTTAGAATATGGGGTGAAATTCCCATTCAACCCATAATTAGGAAGCGTGCATGGCAATTATGCAGGCCTGCATCGACGGACCCATTGACGCTCAGTAGGTCCATCGACGGACCGTATATAAGGTCGTCGTTTTGGTCTGAGGCTAGATGATTGACTTGATCCTTAAACAGTCCAAGTTTCCATCAATGCCTCACCATCGACGGACCGTTGGTGGACTTATGAGGCGTCATTTGGTTTAGTCGATTGGCAGTACAACCTTTGAGTCCTTCTTGAGGGCCTCTTGCAGGGCCCTTGGAGAGTCTTACCCAAGCATTTAAATCATTAATATACACATTAACATGTTGAAGATCTTACATTCACGTTTTCGTAAAATGAACACATAAAACACATCCAAACATGCAAGGCACACTCAAGACACACATGAACGTCTCAAGGGCTAACCTGCGAACGTCTTAGACGTTCTAGGACGTTTGACTTACAAACTTCATGAAAATACATACACTTCTTATAAACATCATTATTACTCAGTTTAATACATAATAATCTTATCACACACACATAAGCACATAAATACACATAAGCCCCTTAGGTGACTAGTCATCGAACGTCTTGGTCTTCCCTTAACGTTTGACTTCCAAATGACTTCAAATAATACAATAATATTTTAAAACACTTAATAATAATGTTAAAAAACTTATAGGTACAAGTGAGTCTCTATACACCCTATCTAATTTTTGGGGTCTTACATATATGTTTGGTATCGTCTTCATTGATGATATTCTAATCTATTCAATTAAACAAGAGGATCATGCTAGTCACCTCAATGTAGTCCTTCATACTTTGAAATATAAGGTTTCTTATGTCAAGTTCTCTTTATGTGATATTTAGCTAAAGTATGTGGAATTCTTGGGCTACAATATTTCCAGTATTGGGATTAGAGTCGATACTTAAAATTTAAAGCAGTGCAGAGTTGGCATAAATACATGTCTCTAACAAATATAAGGGGTTTCTTGGGTTTGGCTTGCTTCTACAGAATATTAGTTGAGGTTTTTTCATCTATTTCATCTCTTTTGATCAATTTGACTCAGTGGACAGTGAAGTTCCAATGGTTTGAAGCTTGTGATAAGAGCTTTCAGGAATTGAAAAAGAGGTTGACTAATACAAAAGTTTTGACGTTACTATAGGGTATTAAAGGTTTTGTGGTGTATTGTGATGAATCTAGATTTGCGTTGGGATGTGTTCTAATGACGAATGATAAAGTTATAAGTTATGCCTCAAGACAGTTTGTAAAGACCCCAAAATGAACTAGGTGAATATAGAGTCTCACATGAGTTTCATGAGTTATTAATAGAGTCTTAAAATGACTAATTTTAATTTTTAGAGTCAGTATATGAAGTTCGTAAGCGTTTGAGGTCAAACGTCCAAGATATCTGTAAGCTATGGTAAGTTTAATTAGTGTGTCGTTGTGTTCTGTAATGGAGTTTTGAGGCATTGTATGAGGGTCAAATTGAGTTTATAGGGTTCCTAATCACAGACTGACATATAATGGGTTAAAACATTCAAGTACGATTACCCGAGGACCATACTAAGGGTCCCCAAAGAGGACCTTAGCGTAGGACAGAAAGCTGGCGAGCAGCCTAGATGAGGAGGCTGCTGCGAAGCGCAACCAGAACTCAAGGGGAGTTTATTGCCCTTCGACACGGGCAAATATCGAAAAATTCTGTCTCAAATTAATTTCCAGAACCTAGATGTGGAAGTTACCCGCGACACGCAATGAACACTCTGATTTGGTCGCGTCGATTTTAAGTAAAATTTGAATTTGTTAAATTTGCCAAATAGTTGAATGGTTCTTTTGGGAACTTAAGGTATTAATTATTGGTGGTTATTTTAAGGCTTTGAATATTATTTAAGCAGAACAATATACATTAAGACTCTAGACTCTAGACTCCAAATAAAAACTTCTTCCTCTCCATATCTCTCTCAAAAACACCATTAATGAAGAAGAGAAATTGGGGGCTGCTCTTAGGACGAATTCATCAAGGAATCAAGCTGGGTTTAAGGCTCTAATCTAATATTTGTTAAGATTAATCATCCATGGATTCTTCCATTCATGGAGTTCCCTAGTTATTCCTCAATCGTGAATCAAAAATACCCCATTCTAGAGAGGGTTGTGATTGCATTATGGGTAAGGCTTTATTGTGATCCCAATGTAGAGGGTAGAATTCAATTATGTTCATATGAGGATTATTTGATGTTTTAATTAAGTTTTCATGGTGATTTGTAGCAATTGATTGAAGGTGATCATGAAGGTTTTAGGCCATTAGAGGCTAGACCAATGTTCTAAGTTGATATTATTAATTCAGTTGTATCATGTACTATTAGATCATGATTAAATCACCTATATATGAATTGAAAAAGTCCTAATTTATCTAGATTGGTTTTTACTAATAGAGATGAAATTGAACCTCTGTGATCATATTTGCCTAGACTTACCTTATAATGATAAGATTAAATGATTAAGGGAAGTAATAAATTGTAGGGCTTGTATGCAGTTGATGCTAGGGCTTTGGAGGTGAAGTCATTATGAAGGGATTAGTTTTCTTTCTTTACTATTCCTCGACATGAATATTATAGGAGAATCAAGTTCTCTCACCTACATGGATGCTAAGTTCACTTAATAACCTAAAATGAATCAAGACATTATGAATTAGAATAGCTTGAAGTTGTATTTTATAATCCTCTTCTTGTTTAGTTGACTTGGTAAGATAAGACCAAGGTGTGTTAGCTTGATATGGTAGGTGTTATTATAGCTTGGAATGAAGGAACTAAGCCCTCTCATGTTTAGATTTGTCATGTGTTACTAGGATAATTGATCATGATAGCTTGGGAATTGAGGTTTTCATGATAGATTGGGAATAATGGTTCTCATGATAGCTTGGTAATTAGTAGTGAATCTCTCTTAATATTATCTTGACGTAGCTTGACTAGAATGCATTCCTGATATCTTTACTTGGTTAGGACTAAACCATTTTATGATAGGTTTAAGTGAAAGTCATATACTATCTCTAATCTTAGCTTGACTTGCATTTCATGATAACTTGTCCTGCATGCAAGGTGCATTACATGAATTATCTTGGGATTACTTTCTTATGACAGTTTAGGGTTGAGGATTCATGCTTCCCTATGATTAGCTTGCATCTACATGATTGGTTGCATGACTTTTAGGATGGGTGTTTCATTTCTTAGTTAGCTTTTATTAGGATAGTATATGGAAGTACTTAGTTTAGACGGTAGAATGGGATAATATCTAATATGACTTGAAGCTACCTATGACATGACCCCTATAAAATGTATGGATAGCTTGGGTAGTGGCTATGGTTGATTTCCATGACATGATTGACTTAAGATTATAGTTCCTTATCCATATGATGTAGGTATACTAGAGAATACTAAAATTAAAGGGAATAGGGTGATTTCAAGACATGCTTAGTGTGTGAGGTAGAATGGGATGTTTCACATGCATTGCAGAAGTGTACTTTGAGGTGGTCTAGGGGTATAGTGATCATTTGTTATGATGAACTTAACATCTTAATTTTGATAGTGGATTATGATAAAGAATGACCAAAGAGATGTACTTAGCTTTGGTAGTATTATAGGATTCTACCTCAGCCTTGCACAAGTATACTTTGAGGTGACTTGTTATTTAGTTCATTTGAGTAAGAATAAAAATTAGTTAAATAAATTATTATATGCTTTATGATTCTTTATTATGCTTATGTTGTTCATGTTATGTTTATACCTTTATCTATCATGATTATGTCAATTATTGACTAACCCTTTGAGATATCTTATGTTTTGTATGATAGTTTCCATACTTGGTACATTTCATACTTATGCATATTCTGCCTACATTCTAATCCAATGTAGGTCTGGAGGAGATTGAGTTTCTTTGAAGGGTGGAGTTCCCAAGGCTTTAAAGAAAAAAGATAGGTGAGTCCTCTTACCATCTGAGTTACACCACCACTATGATGTCTTTTATGATTATTTTCTATGTTAGACTTTTATGGGTTGTGACCCAAAAATATTGTACTCTTGATGTCATACCTTGTTTTTGAGACATATGTTAGAAGTTTTATAAAATGATTCCGTGTTATGTTTTGAAAAATAAAATTTAATTTTGCACTACTTTTCGTATATATGCAATGAATGATGTCTAAAGGCTTGTACATGACATCCGAGAGGTAAAGTACAACGTGTTCGGACTTGAAGGATGCCCTAACTTCTAGGGTGTATTTTAGTTGGTGACAACCTTGGTATCATCAGAGCATAAGGTTATGAAATGGTCCTAGGATGTATAAAAACCACGTGTACTATAATATTATTCATCAGAGTGAGTCGCGACACAAATATGAGTAGGACGCTATGGGATGCTTAGGAAAGCTTCACTTCTTGATTCTTCAAATCATTCCATATAGTTTGGCTTGAGTAAGTCTTTGTTATAATGTTTGCCTATAATTTTTTCCAGGTTCTTTCTAGCACTAGAGCTAATGTAAAAAGGGAATGAGATGGCATTAAGAATCAATAGGTTCCTCTCCAAGGTAATCAATTCCCTCCGCAAGTTTATAATCCTCCTAAAGTTGAGAATGTGATTCTAGAAAAACTTATGACTTCTTTGAACTTTTTGGATCAAGCCTTGATGTCTCAAGCCAATAGGAAGGTGGTATCTAACCCTATAGGGGGAATGTGCACTTATATAATTAGGGATTTCTTGAGGATGAACCCTCTAGAATTAGTGGATACAAGAAGGAAGATAAAAATTGGTTCATATATGAGGCTTATAAAACTCTTTGTATTATGGATTGACTTCTACGGAGAAAGCAGAGCTAGTCACTTACCGATTGAAAGATGTAGCTCATGTTTGGTATGAGCAATGGAAATATTCTAGGCCCTTAAGGGAAGGTCCCATATAGTAGGAGACTTTTAAGTCTAGGTAATTGAGGGAGGCTAAGTTGAGGGAATTAATAAACCTCAAGCAAGGCAAGTTAGGTGCTAAGGAGTATGCTTTGAATTTCACTCAATTGTCTAAGTATGCTCCAATCTTGGTGGAAAACCCTAAAGACTTAATAAATAGGTTCATGACGGGGGTGTCCAAAGTAGTTCATGAAGTCCCACTGTCGATCATTTTAAATAAAGGTGCACAATTTACTGCACAATTTTTTATGTCTTTCTAGAAAGGTATGGGTTCAATGGTGAACGTAAGCACGACTTTTCATCCTCAAATGGATGAGCAAGCATAGCATACTATCCAGACCTTACAAGATATGTTGAGTTCTTGTTTGATTGATTTCAAGGGGAATTAGGATGATCACTTGCCTCCCATTGAGTTCGCTTACAACAATAGCTACCATTTGAGCATCCAAATGACTCCATATGAAGCTGTTTATAGGAGAAGATGCAGATCTTCTACTTGGTGGTTCGAATTTGGTGAAGCAGGGTAGACATGACCAAAATAAGTGCACCAAGCCATTGATAAGGTAAAGGTGATTCAAGAGATATTGAAAATGACACAGAGTCCTCAAAAGTCCTACATAGATGTTAGGAAAAGGATGTTGGAGTTTGAAGTTGATGATTGGGTAATCCTGATGGTTTCACCCATGAGGGGCATTATGAGGTTTGGTAAGAAGGAGGCTTAGTCCATTGTTTATTGGACCTTATAAAATATCCTAGTGGATTGATAGTGTAGGTTATGAGTTTGAGCTACCATAAGAGTTAGCAGCGGTTCATCCGGTATTTCTTATCTCTATGTTGAAAAAGTGTATGGGTGATCCTTCAGTGATTGAAGGAACTGAAAATGTTGGTATTAAGGATTTCTTATCCTATGAAGATATTTCAGTTTAGATTTTAGATCGCCAAGTTCGCAAGTTGAGAACAAAAGAGGTAGCATCAGTCAAGGTCCTTTTGGACGAACCAATTTGTTGAAAAGTGACTTGGGAAAGTTAAGAGGCTATCAAGAAGAGGTATCCACATACCTTTGAAGCCGTAGAGAATGCAAATCAAGGTACTAATTCTCTTCTTAGTCCATATTAAACTATGACTAAGCATGTTGTTACTTTCTTTTGATTGGTGAGTGTAAACTTGAGGTTACTATTCAAAGCTTAGTCAAAGAAATATCATTCGAGGATGAATATTTCCAAGGGGGAGATATTTTAATATCGTAACTCGAAATAACTAAAAATAATTTAAGAAACTAAAAATAGTCACTTTTGAAAAGAAAGGGGGAAATCCGAAAAATTTCCTAAGTTAAGAAAGTGAGTTTCAGCCATTTTCAAATAGCCATAACTTGTAGCATAGAATGAGTTAGCGGTAGTTCTTGATATGGTTGGAAGTCCCTTGGAGAGATATGTCCAATTCCTCTATGTTTGTGCATTTTTAATATCGTATGAGGGAGATATGCTTATCCGAAGTTTGGTTGTTTGATTGAGGAAGGTCCCAATTTGGATTTAAGGCATACTAATCTTTCACCCATCAAGTTTTTATTTATGTTTAGGGGTTTATTTGGGGTAAAAACTAGTTTTAGTCAAACTAGAAAGTTTAACTTTACGCTTTGGGAGAGAAGAGAAGACGGAAAGCAAGAAAGATCAAGGATTCTCCATGAACGCAAAGGAAATGCGAGTGGAATTCGTGGTGATAATCCCTATCAAGGTATGTGAGGCATTATGTGTTGAGTTAATTCATCCACACATAAAACTTGTTTAAATTAAGTTGTTAAAAAATTTTAACATGTTAAGAAGTGGATTCTTGATGAACTTGTTGAATTCCTATTTGGTGGAGTTCTTTGAATTTTTCTTGATGTTGATTCGTTATTTTTGAGTTTTTTTGCGAGTTAGATTTATTGGGTATTGAAGGTATTGATGAACCTAAGGGTTTGGGAATAGAACAATAGACACTTAGGCGATTTAGAATTAAAAAATAAAAAGAAAAACATTCAGGCACATCTAGGTAACACCTTGAACGACGTGCCCCATTTTTGCCAGAAGTCATAGGGCAGAGAACCAAATTGGTTCCTCAGACCAAGTGGTCTAGCGCCACGCGACGCGGACGCGCCCAAATCAACTTTTTCGCCCTGCTTTTGTAGTTTAGCTTTTTTAATGTATATTACACCTTCCAATGATTCTAATTACTTCACATAATTTCTAAAAACCTAGAAATCACAAAAGAACAAGATACATAACCTTGAATCCGTAATCCTATTCAAAAAAAGTTAAGATCAAAGTCAAAGAAGTTAAGAGTCTTGTCTAAAGATAAGAAGCTAATTTGTATCAAATTTCCTATAGGTCTTCAAGAGTCTTTACTAAACATTTTAACTTCGTTTTAAGGATCATGTTTCAAGTTAAATTAAAGATTAAAAAAGTTAAAATAGGGGATTTAAGTATTTTCTAAGAGTTGATTTAAGACTCAAGTTTAAAGTTATGAAAAGAGTAGAGATTTGAGTTTAATTCTCAAAAGATAGGGGAACTACGTATTCCATAAAAGTTTTTAAGTTTTTTCAAATTTATGTTTGGGGAAACAATGATTTCCCAAAAGAGTTTTGAACAATAAAAAGGAACATTGATTCCAAGAGATCTTTTTAAAGATAAGTGTTGAGCAATTATCTCAACCCAAAGAAGAAGTAGTTTTTAAAAGCAAGATCTAAAGTATGTTTTGGTAGTAGTATTGAGCAGCAATGTGGGTATGATATTTAATATTAACTCAAATCTCCATGAAAACCATGTAGACATAATGTGTATTCATGGCTCATACATTTTAGATGATCACGTAATTTAAGCTAGTGGATCTAATAAGTTAAGTAATTCTATGTGACAATAAAGTTTAGGACAGTTTTGGCAGTATGGGCAAGACACTGTATCACAACTTAGGCTTATAGTGGTAGTTGTCGGTTATAGAATCTCCCGCAGATACTATATTACTTCATATATCAGTAAAGTTGAGTTTGTTATTACATTTTCTTTACAAACAATGTTTTTATATCATTTTACAAGCTTTTATATATAGCATGTGGATTAATATTTTATATTTAGTGAAGTTATTCATGAGTTGAGAAGATCCAAGGTAAGTATTTCTTCTTACAGTTTTCACGCTTATGTTTTATTAGAATTCTAACTCGCATACTCGTACATTTGAAGCACTGATGCGAGGTGGCCTTCATCGTATCATGATGCATTTGCAGGGAACCAAGATTCGCATCATCTATCGCCACGTCAATCCATGTAAGAACTCATAGTCAATGGCTAGTATCCTTGCATTTTAGTGTTATTTTAGTCTTTTCTTTTATAGGATGTTGTGGAGTCTATCCCAACATCCCTCTTAGTATTAGAGAGGTTTCATTGACAGGTAGCCCGTCAGATAGTTTAGTTTTGAGTTACGAGACTTAAGTGCCATTTTAGCCAAGATATTTATTCAAGTTATCTTTATGAGAATTTTTCTTGCTTTATATTGAGTTAAGTCTTCCACTGAGTTGAGTAAGACCGGCCAAGGGTTCTTTCAAGGATACCAAATGTCATTGGGTGTCGGGCACGTCCATGGTGTAGGCTCGGGGGGCAACCCTCTTGGTCATAAATATCGTAATAGCACCATTCTCAAGTAACCTCAAAAGCACACATGTGAAAAATAAGAATAGAATTCGTAATACATCTCAAGCCAAGTATCCCCTTTTGGTCATCCTAATCATGGTCTATAGGTATGGCGAACTCTTAAATCTTTCTGTCATAAGGGCTCCATACTCCTAAGTAAGCTCAAGGCACACTAGTGCAATGAATAAAGGGAATCCCATAGTACCGTTCACACTAAGAATTTCCTTGAATTCATCCTAGTAATATTTACCCTTCTTTGGTATCACTTAATGAATTACTTCAAGTAGACAAGGGAATTATAACTTCTAGTCAACCCTATATTTGATGGCATTTATAGCAACATTCATCAAGCATCACTCACATAAGATAACACTCATAAGATAACCTTTAGTAACACTTGTTCAAGGAATGAGTAGCATCCAATACTACTAGTCATACTAAGTACTTCATTAGATAATCATACTCATGTTCCTTAATTATAGAATAGCCCTTCTTTTATAAATATGGGAACTCTAGGATGACACATTACTAGTTAAATCTTAGTTCCTTCTTGTTGTGAACTCTAAGAGATACTATCCTAGTTACATGTTAGTTCATCATGTTTGAACCCTTGGAGAGGCTACATAAATCATATTCAAAGTTCATTATAGATTTGGACCTTATAAGATACTTTTTTTGTATGTCTAGGTTCTGTATGGTTATGGACTCAAGGAGGACCTACACAAGCATATCTAAGTCCATATACTCTTTGAACATTATGAGGTCCTTCACTAACTTTCTCTAAATTCCTCAGTATTAGAACCATTGGATATAATATACTCAGGACATCATAGTTCTTAAAGGTTGAAACTTAGGATATACTACACTAGGTATATCTTGGTTCATTATATTTGAACTCTAGGAGATACTCCTTAAATCATATTCTAGTTCATTTAGTTGGATCTCTAGAAGATGATCTTCAAGCATAATCTTAGATCAGTACGTACAATTGGACTCTAGGAGATGTTGCTTTATGCATAATCTTAGCCCATCTAGTTTGAACTTTAGGAGATGCTACATTTAGCAGAATCTTCGTTAAATACTAATCTTGTTTAATTGGGATATAGCCTTGACAGACATGAGGACATGTGATATCTCATGGTGTGTCCCACATCATCAAGGGTTGGTAAATTTTCCAAAGTGGAACCGGTTTGTTAGCATAGTTGAATCAACTAGCTAACTTCGTACGGTCATGTTATTAAGGGATACGAATATTTCTACTAGAAACCCCAACTCTACTAGGTGAGTCTTCTATCTCACGAGACACACTTGGGGAACTGAATACTATTCTATGTGAGATATCCCTTTTAGGAAGCCCAACTAACTAGGTTAGAACCTCAGTGAAATCCCAAACTCATCTAGGTGGCAACCTTCATTTTCATTGAAATATCCTCTCGGTGCTAGGCATACACCTCACAATTTAATCATTGACTTTCTACTTGGACTCACATTAGTGGAAAGGTGTTCATTACCACCAACCCATACTAATACCTATTCTATACCACGTGAGAAACTATCACCATCCATGACCTAGGTATAATGGCTCTCTAGCCATAGGTTCAATAGTTAGGAGGAGTCCTTTAACCGTAGAACCATTATTATGTGAGTAGTATTTAATGTTAAGTTCATATTCATTTTTTGCCTCATGTCTATAGTTCTTCATTAGACAAGTATATCATCATGACCTAAGTGATTCTATCATTTACAACCATCTATGATTCATAAGGTGATCTATGTATGTAAAGGTCTCTTAGCCTTGGGTTCATATGTAGATTTTACTCTCACGTCATTTGTTAATCACATTAGCTTCACCCTAAGACTCTCAGCCATCATGATCATAAACACTGCTCTAAGGTTTCTCTTTTAGTCTCTTCTTTATACCTAGATTCCAAGGTAATTTGATCACATCTTTTATTACGAAGTGATTCTATTCCAAACTAATCATATAGGTTCAGTGCTAAGTTTAAAGTTCAAGATAATTCCTATTCAATAAAGTCATTAAACATCATAACTATATGATACTAACATTGATCAATTACAATACAAGATATTGAAAAAGAAAGATCAATTTAGAACCTTCAACATTGCCTCTTTGCCTAAACCTACAATGATCCCATTCTACTACTTATATTAGGGTTATCATGGAATTCACATCTTAACCTCATATAATCATAAAACAAACATAATTTAATTATATTCACCAGATTTGGGTCACAATCAAGTCCTACCCACAATGTAATCACAACCCTAGCTAGAATTTGGGTTTTGAGTACACAATTGGGGGAAACTATGGGAGATCCATGGTAGGAAGAACCAAAAGATGAATAAGCTTCACATAAATCATATTAATGCTCTTATACAAGATTTAATACATGGTGAATTCGACCCTATATTACTCTTCTTCTTCCTACTACTACTACTCCTCCTCTTCCTCCTCCTCCTCCTCCTCCTACTAGAGAGAGACAGACGATTTTCGGAGAGTGTTTTGGGGTCTTTATGTGGGTTTATTAGAGTGATTAGCTTAGGTTTTATTTAAAATTATGTATGTGGTTGAATAATCTATTAATGTACCTACATTAACCCCTTATTAATAACTAACAGAACCCCTAATTTTTAACTTAAAATTGAAATGTTGAAAACTAGCAGCACCTGCGGTTTGTCCATTTACGGATAATAGATATCTATTATCCGTGGTTTGGTATCGTGGTTTGGGTATGCTACTATAAACGTTGCAGGATCTTTAGAAAACTAAGAATTTAACAACGCCCAAGACCTATGGGGCGTGGTTTGATCTACTGGGCATCAATTGCCTCTGTAGATCACCACAAAAAAGCTGCAAACTTGCTGTCTAGGCAGATTTGGGGGACTGTTTAGGGGTCCTCTTCTAGGACCCCTCGATTGGTATTAGGAGATTCTTACGTTGATGTTTAACCCCTAAATATAGTTTTCTAAATGTAGAGGTCACTTCTACAAGTATTCACCCTCAAACAACACTCCAAACTTCAGACAAGACCATTACAAGTCACTAGTTCAAATGACTAGTTTCCGAACATTTTTGTCGTTTCATAATGTTTGACCTCTTAAAATCTCAACCTAACTTGAAAAGAAATTTTAAATAATTTAAAACTTACCTTGACTAAAAAAAACCTCTTTAGAATCTAGTTTCACCTAATACATTCCATCAAACAATAGCTAGGCCTAGTAAGGTTCTACAAGGTGTTACACGTTCACCTTGTCTAAGTTCTTCTCAAGTAAATTACTTAATATTGATTGTAAATATTCTATAATATTTATAAATACCTACAAATAATTTATAACATGAAGCATAACCTTGAATTCATAATTCAAATTTACAGTAGAGCTTAGAGTCAAGCCATTAGAGTTCTTTCTAGTATTTTAAAAAGTCTTTTTTCAAACATTTTCAAAAACTTATTTAAACACTTGATCATTTTGTTTGAGAAAGAGTAATTCTAAGTTGATTTTCTTAAAATTATATAACGGAACTAAGTATCCCAAGAGCAAATGTTTTCTTATTTAAGACGAGAGAAAACATTGATTTCCAAAAGATCTTGAAATCTAGTTTTTTAGTACCATATCTTTTACAAAAATATTTTCAGTAGTAATCCCAACACATAGAAAATTTATGCTTTTAAATTGCATGAGCTAGTTACATTTTGGGAGCAGTATGAAGAACTGATACGTGAACTGATAATCTCCATAAACCATGTAGCCAACATGGATTGAAAGGACAAAGTTTTTAGATGATTCTTTAATGTTTTATAGCATATACTAGTGGATCCACTTAGTAGTAGGTTCTACACCCCGTCAAAGTATA
Organism: Solanum lycopersicum; assembly: GCF_036512215.1. Classification (NCBI taxonomy): domain Eukaryota; kingdom Viridiplantae; phylum Streptophyta; class Magnoliopsida; order Solanales; family Solanaceae; genus Solanum; species Solanum lycopersicum. Next base: position 14,893,711 of record NC_090807.1, read on the forward strand.
GGCCGGCTCTGCAGCATGGGTAAGATATTGTATCACAACATAGCTCATAATGATAGAGGTCGGTTAGAGAAACTGCCACAATGATTATTTTTTTTATTTTCATATACAAATAGAGTTTATTTTGTGTCCTTGCATAGAAACTAAGTATTTTGTGTTTTTGAATACATTGAATTACTATCTATTGTTTTAAAAGTTTTTGCTTTATACTACGTGCTTTACTATTGCTTAATATTTAAATGAGTTGAGTATACCTGAATTGAGTTTGTTTGAGATAAGTGTTTCTTTCAGATCTATTTCAAGCACCTGTATTGTTTAAATTTTCCCTCACATGCTCGTACATTCCATTACTTACGCTAGTTGACCTGCATGTTTTATAATGTAGATATATGTGACAAGGATTCACATCTATTGTTCATTGATCTAGTCAAGTTTCAGAGTTGTTTGGTGAGCCTCCTTGCGTTCCGAAGGATCCCTTTCTTTAAGTTTTAATTATTTCAGTTGTTAGGATTATAGGGTTGTTGTCCCGATATCCCTCATAGTATTAGAGGCTTCATGTAGATAGTTATTGTTTATGAGTCTTGTTTTATTTTGTTATTGATATTTGAGACTTGAGTTGCTAATTTTTCTAGGGAATGTTTCTTTAAATACACTGAGTTCATTAATTTGAGTTAAAGATTTACTTTTAAAAGTTGCCTTATGTTGAGAAAATCTTCTACTAGCTGTCAAGTCAGGCCAAGGGTTAGCTTGGGACTAGCATTGTTCTCGAGTACCTGTCGCGCCCATGTTGTAGTCTCAGGGCGTGATAGGTACATATGTATAAATGCATAACAACTAAAAGCTCTTAAATTGTTTTATAGCAATAAAGCCTTAAAACTTTTCATGTGAACTTACTTTAATATGGAAAGTAAATAAAGGCATGCTCTTAGGAAAAGTAGAATCTCTCAATGATAATTGAAGAATTTAAGAGTTCATATTAAGAAAAAGAACACAAACACAATTCAAAAGAACATATACATAATTAAGTATGAAAAAAGAAAAGGACCCGATGCCATTCATATTCGATGCATAAAGGAATTATCTCTTTTTTTGCATTTTTCATCACCTCAATACCTCCTTTCTTAAGGACACATTGCATATGTCTAACCTAATTATCATTAGAATTTGGGTAAACAATATTTATATCAACCTACTTGATCACCTTTTTCCTTAGCATATATTTTGTTACTTGATTCATCCTTCTTTGAAGTTGAATAATATCATTTTTTGATTTAGATCTTATGCATAGCAAGTGGATCTAGTTCTGTTGATATAAATATCTTCCAACGTAAAGCTCATTTTTAATGACCTGGTCGGTCTTTTTTTTTAGTTTCTAGAATATTATATTTTGCCCCTCCTTATTTAGACCACTATTCATTTTTTATTGTGTTTAAAAAGTGGGTATATAACTTTGAGTTAAAAGTTTAGAATTTGGTAGATCTATTAGTTTTGAAAGTCCATGTTATTAAGAAAGTAGTTTTTGAATTCTTTAAGAGTTTCAAATGCCAGAATGGAATTTTTTTCGATTCCAATGTTCCTTGAATATGGAATTTGAGAGCTATTAATTTCGAATTCAAATTCTTTTTGAGGATTTAAGGTTCTAATTTGTTAAATTGTGTAATTTTAGGATTTGGGTTAACTTCAGTAAACAAATGGAGTTATCTTGGTTGGATTAGAATTCTAAGAGTTTCATTATAGTTGGTGATAATTTAAGGCCTAGGTGAGGCCTTAGTTTATTTTTGAGAGGTCCTTAGCTTGTTTAAACCTTTTTAGACGTTGAGTAATTTTTTTATGGTTTTCACGGATATCAAGTCAAGGACCCTCCGATTCATGTTTTAACAGTTCCATTGAGTCAAGAACATTGAGTTTAATTGATTTTCATATGTGGTTTATGTATATCGTATTCCAAATAACTCCCAAGGGTGTGTTCGAAAATTTTTTAGTTGGCTTATTTTGCGTATTTTGGTGCCCCCTCTGCGTTAACAAATCTTATGCTTGCTTTCATGGAGGGGCAGGGATGATAACCCCATATTCGTGGAGTCTTAATCGTGTTTGTCGCTAGTCAAAGTGTTGATCTCCACATTTGGAAGACTTGTCGAATTCACGGGAGACCAGCCTCATATGTAGAGAGCCAAGTCATTAAAACTCACATTTGCAGAGGACCCCTAGAAGTGTTAGACCCAAACTGTAGGGTTTCTTCCCTATTTTCATTTTTGATGTGTCGAGAAATTGGAAAAGGTGATTTCAACATAAAATTGTTTCGTAACATTTATTACTTCTAAATCTTTAGTTACCTTTTATTATTATTGAATTTATGAGTTTAAATCAAGATTTTTAGGTTGAATAATTGGGAGTTCTCGATGAGAATCAGTTTTGAAGTAAAAATGAGTTGATGAATTGACTTTAACTCCATTTTGAAAATGATTTTACCTAATGAGTTCCTAAATCCTTGAGTAATGTTTCGACTATTTCTTTTCAAATTAAAATTCCATTTTAAAATTGGGTTTTGAGTTGTTTGACTTAATTCTCTATATAATTTATGTTTGAAGTCTTTTTCTGATGAACGATTATAGATATTTTATTTAGTATGGATTTTGTGTCTTTGGAAGTGATTAGGAAGGGGAAGACACAACTCTTGGACTGATTGTTGATTAAATAAGGCAAATTGCTTTCTGAACCTTGTATTCTAGTTGAATTTGTAAGTTTCCTTTTTTGATTGTGTGTTGGGAGTAATGGGGATGAGGTGAATGGTTGAAGTGTTCCCCTTTTATATCTAAATAAATTATAAAGGGTCGAATAGAAAAGGCTATATGTTTATCATTATGATGAAAAGTGCCGTACTGTAACCCCTTGTTTATTGCTTGATGAAATGTTTGAAAGCATGAATGTGGACTTGAATTGTGTAATTTTTTGTTTCTTATATGTGGTTATATAGCTTGTCTACATTGATCATTGAACAACCTGATGAGGCATGTGATTATTATGAGGCCGAGGTCTTTTTTCAGTGAGTACTACTATGCCAAGGTATTTAATGGTGAGTGTTTTGGGCCATTTATTTGATTATGTCAATTTAAACCTTATGTGTGACTTGCTTGATACTTGAGATTGATGTACTAGTTACGTGTGACTGGACTATTTTACTTTTAGGTTGACTTTTTTCATTCATTTAATTGTTGAACTTTGCCTATTAGATTTCGAATATTGGGCCTTGTGAGCCGTGTATTGTAGAACTACTAGGTTAGTTATTTTTGTGCAGGTTTTAGTTTGAGGAGGTCCGGTTGGTGAGTCTAGGGTATTTATTTTTGTTACGACCCTAGAGTACCCCCTGGAAGTAACCGGCGTTGTCGACCTCAAAGAGTTCTTAGACAAGCCCTAGTATTCATCATTGCATCATAGATAGAATAAAAGTGGAATAATTAAAATTTTCATTTAAAGTTCGACTTTACATCACATATGAAAAATAGAAACTAAGTTGTCTCACATTTCCATCTATACACAAGAGTATGATAATTGGGACTTAGCCCATACATCATTCCGAGTTTTATAAAATGAATACAACATACTTCTAGAAATAGGAGACGTAGAACAATTTCTTTCTATATAAGAGAAACAATTACGGCTAGACTAATTGGGTTTTGTCCTCAGACATGAGGACTCACAAACATGGAAAACAATCTATGCTTCTTGATTAAATTTCCTTGAATCACCACAATTGCCTGAACCAATATTTATGTATAAAATATAAGATATATGGGTTAGTACAGACATTTGAGAATATGACAAAAGGGACATTTTATTATAAGCAGGTTATGTTCACTTTAAAAGTCTTTATGCAAATTCCAAAAATCACATACAAGACCATATCATAATAACAAGACAAAATGATGTTCCAGAGAAACATCACAATAGAGGCATAATCAATATTTCATAACTAGAGTTCATTTCATCAAAACATCTCAAGACATTACTCATAACCCCAATCCAAGTCTACTAGTGCAATGTGTATGTGAATCCCCATAACCCCACATAAATCAATTAAACTAAAAAAGATCACAAATATTGTCTTTTATCTCATACGTCATCATAACAAGTGTAGTTCTTTCCATGCATACCAATTTGGACCAACATCATGCATATCAAGTGAAAGAAATATAAAACATATCATATCTGACAAACTTCATGTATATCATGTGAAACCAATATCATACATATCGTATGATATCATTATCATGTATTTCACTTATAAAATATATACATAAAGAATAAACCCTAGGATTCCCCTCAAAGTCCACTTGTCCAGTGTATAGGTAAAGTCTCAAACCCTTACCTATACTAAGTAACACCTCTTAAGTATCCATAGTTAGTTTTTATCCTCATATGTTAATTCATTCATTTTAACATTTGGGAAACTATTCCATAACCGATATAGACCATGTGAGCTACATGGAATTTGGTGTCATCCCCTCACATCGAAATGAAGGTATTCTACTTGCCAAGATAAGACATAAACATTTGTTTTAGAATCAAGTTGGATCTACTAGCTAAGGTTCCTATGGGGGCACATAGTTACACATAGTTAAGTACCTAGGAGGTTGTTACTAGAAACCCGCTTTATGCTAATTAGCATTGTAGCTTCAACCTCATGAGAGAACATAGTGTAAATGTCACAACCCAAATCCGAGCCGCGACTGGCACCGACACTTACCCTCCTATTTGAGCGAACCAACCAATCTAAACTCTAACATTTCAATATAATATCAACAGTAAATAATGCGGAAGACTCAAACTCATTAAATAAAACCAATTTATTAACTTCTAAAATTCAACATCTATTATTCCCCAAAATCTGGAAGTCATCACCACAAGAACATCCATGATCAAATTTCTAAACTAAGAGTATTATAAAAGCTAAAACAAGTAAAAGCTAGTCCATGCCGGAAATTCAAGGCATTAAGACATGAGGAAGAAGATCCAGTCCAAGCTAGAAGCATTAGCTCACCCTGAAGATCCGGTGTGACGAAGACCGGCTAGAATTGCGGTTGAGTTGAAGATGACGGTACGTTTGCTGCACTCCACAAATAAACAAGAAGAAAACATAAAAGTAGGGGGTCAGTACAAACACAAGTACTGAGTAGGTATCATCGGCCAACTCAAAATAGAAAACAGTATATATTAAGCAATATCATAAAATCAACTAATATCCTTAGCATGCAGCATTTACAATTACCATAACCCTTGGTTACAACACCAAGCTCATCAATAAGGATTCACGCCTCCTCATCATACTCATTTGGGAATTAGGGTCATTAGATTGAGTATATCAACATCTTTCAAGATTCATTATCTTTATTCCTCTTGTGTCGGTACATGACACCGCGCTCCTCATATACTATCCTGGTGTCGGAACGTGACACTCCAATCCTTATTCTATCCTGTTGTCGGAACGTGACACTCGATCCATATTCTATCCTGGTACCGGAACGTGGCACCCGATCCATATTCTATCCTGGTACCGGAACGTGGTACCCGATCCATATACTATCCTAGTGTCGGAACGTGACACTCCGATCCTCATATACTATCCTGGTACCGGAACGTGGCACCCGATCCTCATATACTATCCTGGTACCGGAACGTGGCACCCGATCCCCTAATCTCACTACTTTCGTTCATCAAGCCTTCCTTTATACCAAGGCATCATCATTAACATAGTAGATTAGGGTTTCTTTTTCAAGATTTAGGATTCAATAGCTTCATCATGCTTTATTACAATTACATAATCACATTCATGCAAGCATACAATTAAGAATATAGAAGGGTTTACAATACTACCCATACATATCATTCGCTATTAAGAGTTTACAATGAATAGTATAAAAACCATAACCTACCTCCACCGAAGACTAGTGATTAAGCAAGAATTTCCCAAAGCCTTGTGTTTTTCCTCTTCGTTCGTCTCTCTCTATCGATTCTCCTTCTCTCTCTTTCTATTCTTTTCTTTTTCTTATTCAAACCCTCTTTCTTTTACCCTAATTAGCATATAATTAAGAATAAAAGATGGCAATAATAACCCACTAATTAACTTAAGGTTACCTCTTTTAACCCCCAAGTAATTAGACTTATTAATATTAACCCACTAACTTTATAATTAAAGCAGGAATAGTCAAAAACGTCCCTTAAAACGTATCAAGAAATCCAACCCACACTGGGATTACGCAGTCTGTGACGGCCCGTCGCGCCTGCGATGGTCCGTCCTGCTGCCCCGTCACAGAGTTCAGAGACTCAATTTCTCTGAAGAGTCTGTGACGGTCCGTCACACCTGTGACGGTCCGTCCTGCCATTCCGTTACGAAGTTCAGAGAGTCAATTTTCAGTACCCAATTTCAGATTTTCTAAGTGTTTTGAAACGAGACCTTGCGACGGTCCGTCGTGCCCATGACGGTCTGTTGTGGGGTCCGTCGCCTCAGCCTGTTTTTCCAGAAATAAAATTTGTTGTTCAAAACGACTAAACAGGTCGTTACAATAGATACCAATTTACCCATCGTTCGTCCCCGAATGATCCCAAGAAGGAAAACAAGAGCGAAAAGGAGTACCTTAATCTGTAAACAGATGTGGGTATCTTTCTCGCATATCTGCCTCCTTCTCCCAAGTGGCTTCTTCAATGGGTCGATTCTTCCATTGAACTTTGATGGATGCAATCTCCCTTGATCTCAACTTGCGAATTTCCCTATCTAGAATGGCAACAGGTTCCTCCTCATAAGACAAATTCTCGTCAAGCAAAACTGAATCCCAGCGGATAATGTAGTTTCCATCCCCGTGGTATCTTTTCAACATCGACACATGGAATACTGGATGTACTCCGGACAGCCCTGGAGGCAAGGCTAACTCATAAGCCACCTCCCCTACTCGCTTAAGTACTTCAAAGGGACCGATGTACCTTGGGCTTAGCTTGCCTCTTTTACCAAACCGCATAACCCCTTTCATTGGCGAAACTTTCAACAAGACTTGTTCACCCTCCATGAACTCTAAGTCTCTAACCTTTCGATCTGCATATTCTTTTTTCCTACATTGCACCGCTAGAAGCTTTTCTTGAATAGATTTCACTTTCTCTATCGAATCCCGCAAAAGATAAGTACCCCAAGGTCTAACCTCGAATGCATCAAACCAACCAATGGGGAACCTATATCTCCTACCATACAATGCCTCAAATGGAGCCATATCAATGCTTGAGTGATAGCTATTATTGTATGAAAACTCCGCTAAGGGTAAGAAGCTATCCCAATGGCCACCAAATTCTATCACACACGGACGAAGCATATCCTCCAATACTTGAATCGTTTGCTCAGACTGACCATCGGTCTGAGGATGGAACGCAGTACTAAGGTCCAACCTAGTACCCAATTCTGCATGCAATGTTTTCCAAAACTTAGAAGTAAACTGCGTACCTCTATCTGATATGGTGAATAGTGGAACCCCATGTAATCGAACGATTTATGAGATATAGGTCTTGGCCAACTTCTCTTTATTGTAAGTCACCTTGACCGGAATGAAGTGAGCAGACTTAGTTAACCTATCAACAATTACCCAAGTAGAATCAAACTTTCCCAATGTCTTCGGAAGACCAACCACGAAATCCATTGCAATACTTTCCCACTTCCATTCAGGAATGGGCATTCTCTGAAGTGTTCCTCCAGGCCTCTGGTGTTCATACTTCACTTGTTGACAGTTTGGACATTTGGCAATAAAATCCACAGTATCACGCTTCATTCTACTCTACCAAAAGTGTTGCTTTAGGTCACGGTACATCTTGGTTGCACCCGGATGTATCGAATACTTTGAACTATGAGCTTCTGTCAGAATAGTGTTGATCAAATCATCGACGCGGGGTACACATACCCTTCCCTTAATCCTCAAAACACCTTCCTCATCGATTGTCGCTTCTTTAGCCTCTCCTTGCAACACTTTATCTCGGATCCGGATCAATTTTTCATCATTAGATTGCTTTCCCTTAATCTTGTCAAGGAAGGAGGATCTTGCCTCCACACAAGCTAAAAATCCTCCCTTCCCATTTACTTATAATCTCATAAGGTCGTTAGCCAGAATTTGAACTTCTCTAGCCAATGGGCGTCTAGAAGCTTGCAAGTGAGCTAGACTTCCCATGCTTCCCGCCTTTCTACTTAAAGCATCTGCTACGACATTCACCTTCTCCGGATGATACAAAATAGTGATGTCGTAGTCCTTCAGTAGTTCCATCCATCTCCTCTGTCTCAAGTTCAAATCTTTCTAAGTAAAGACATACTGTAGGCTATGACGATCCGTATAGACCTCACACTTAACCCCATATAAATAGTGTCTCCATTGCTTTAATGCAAACACTACCGCGGACAATTCCAAATCATGAGTTGGATAGTTATGTTCATGCACGTTTAATTGTCTTGAAGCATAAGCAATCACATTATTCTCTTGCATTAGCACCGCACCCAAACTCGAATAGGATGCATCACAATAGACAATGAAATTCTTACCTTCCACTGGCAAGGTGAGAATTGGTGCAGTAGTCAACAAAGTCTTGAGTTTGTGAAAGCTTTCCTCACACTCATCCGACCATACAAATGGAACATTTTGCTTAGTCAAGTTTGTCAGTTGGGAAGCAATAGAAGAGAATCCCTTGACAAATCGGCGGTAGTAGCTAGCTAACCCAACAAAGCTCCTTATTTCTGACACATTAGTAGGTCTTACCCAATTCTTCACTGTCTCAATCTTAGAAGGATTCACCATCACTCCATCCTTCGAAACCACATGCCCCAAGAAAGACACTACATCTAGCCAAAACTCACACTTGGAGAATTTGGCATAAAGCTTTTTCTCCCTCAACATTTCCAATACCCTTCTCAAATGCTCTTCATGTTCCTTCTTGCTCTTTGAGTATACCAATATATCATCAATGAATACGATCACAAAGAGATCCAGATATGGCTTAAAAATCCTGTTCATCAAGCTCATAAAAGCAGCAGGGGCATTCGTAAAACCAAAAGACATCACTACAAACTCGTAATGCCCATACCTGGTTCTAAAAGTAGTCTTTGGCACATCCGTTGCCCGTATTTTCAATTGATGATAACCGGATCGCAAGTCAATCTTGGAGAAGACACAAGCACCTTGTAACTGATCGAACAAGTCATCAATGCGAGGAAGAGGATACTTGTTCTTTATGGTTACCTTGTTCAACTGCCGGTAGTCTATGCACATCCGAAAACTCCCATCATTCTTCTCCACAAACAAAACCGGAGCACCCCAAGGAGATGCACTTGGTCTAATGAAGCCTTTGCTCAACAACTCTTGAGTTGGGCTTTTAACTCTCTTAACTCCGCGGGGGCCATTCTATAAGGGGGTATAGAAATGGGGCGAGTACCCGGTTCAAGATTAATACAGAAGCCAATATCCCTATCTGGTGGCATACCAGGAAGATCTGCAGGGAACACATCCAGAAACTCACGGACCACCGAAACCGACTCAATCGAAGGTACTTGGGTAGTGTCATCCTTGAGATGTGCCAAGAAAGCTAAATACCCTTTACTAACCATTTTCTTAGCACGAAGAAAGGAGATGATACGCACCGGATTGGAAGTGTAGTCACCCTCCCAAACTAACGGATCTGTCCCACGCTTGGCTAACGTCACCGTTTTAGCATTACAATCAAAGATCGCAAAATTCGGAGAAAGCCAAGTCATACCCAGAATTACATCAAAGTCAACCATTTCTAAGATAACCAAATATACATAAGTGTTTCTCCCCACAAAATTCACCAAACAAGACCTATATACTTTTTCAACTATCACAGACTCACCCACCGGAGTAGAAACACGAATAGGTATGTCAAGTAATTCACAAGGTAAATTTAGACCATTAGCAAATGAAGAAGATACATAAGAAAATGTGGATCAAGGATCAAAAAATACGGAAGCCATGCAATCACAAACCGAAAGATTACCTGTGATGACAGCATCTGATGTCTCCGCTTCTGACCGCCCAGGGAAAGCGTAACAATGGGCCCTTTCGTTTGTTTGTCCGTTGCCCCTACCATGTTGTGATGTAGTGTCTCCAATTTTCCCATCACCCCGACCGTTTTTGTGACCACCATTACTTCGACCACCGCGTCCTCCAGAATGACGACCTTTTCCATAACCACCTCTACCTCTAACATTTGGAGGTCTGTAACTCTGTTTTGGACAATACCTCTTAATGTGTCTGATCTCCCCACATCCATAACACTCTCTGGGTTCAAGCATAAGTCTCTCAGGGAAGTGTTGACCAGTCTGAGGTGGACCCCCAACTACAGTCTGTAGTGAAGACTGAATGGGTCGAACTTAGTAACCTCCGGAACCCTGTCCTCTAGAGTAAGAACCATTAAACTCACCTCCTTTTCGAAACCTCTTTGATGTCGATGCCATGGTGAATTCATCAAGCTTCACTCCTTCCACCTCTACCACGAAATCTACCACTTCTGGGAAGAATTTTGCCGTAGCCGCTACCTGTAAGGATGAAATCCGCAACTCTGACCTCAACCCCTTCACAAAACGATGAATCCGCTCTTGTGGACTGAAACAAAGTTTTGTGGCATATCTGGATAGTGCATGAAACTTAGCCTCATATGCATTGACCGACATCCTACCTTTCTCTAGGCTCAAGAACTCATCCCTTTTCCTATCCCTCAAAGTCCGCGGGATATACTTCTCTATAAACAATCTAGAGAATGAGGCCCAAGTCATAGGTGGTGCCTCCGTTGGTTGACACTCAACATGTGACCGCCACCACATTTTGGCATTCCCTTGAAACTGATAACTCACGAACTCAACACCAAACCGTTCTACTATATTTATCTTGTGTAGTAGCTCATGACAGTCAACCAGAAAATCGTAAGCATCCTCAGATTCAGCACCCTTGAAGACTGGAGGTTTCAATTTCAAGAACTTACTGAAAAGTTCATGCTGGTCATTTGTCATTATAGGCCCAGTAGTGAGACGTGGAAACGTGCCTATGTCCAATGAGGCATCCATACGAGGAGCCATAGTGGCTGCGTGTTGTACCTCTGAAACCGGAGGTGTTGGTGCAGAAAACACTAGAGGTGCCTGACCCTGATCAGACAACCCACTAAGATAAGCGAGAACCTTATTGATCATCTCTGGGGTAGGTTGGGGTGGCAATTCCTCATTTTGCACTTGTTCATTCTCCCCTTCCTCACCCTCTCTTATTACTTCCTCAGTCGGTGGAGGAGTCACCGCCCTAGCATCAGATGGGCTAGGTGCTTGTCCTCTTCCTCTAGAGGACGTCCTCCCACGACCTCTACCACGGCCTCTTGCCATTGCTCTTCCTCGAGCCACAGCCCCAGGGGCTGGCTCAGTTATATCCTGCCTTGCTGGTGTTGGTGTTGGCGTAGTCGTTGCTCTTGTTCTAACCGTCTGCGAAATAGAGTGAAGATGGTCAGATACCAATTTGTATCACCTAGATACCAATTGGACCCAAGTAATAACACGAAAGAAAGAAAGAAAGAATGGAATTTTCCTAAAGTCTTATAGCCTCTTAAAGAAAAGTAAAGGCGTCCCCCTACCGTTCCTTAAGACTCTACTAGACTCGTCTTGTGTGATGAGACCAACGAACCTAATGCTCTGATACCAAGTTTGTCACGACCCAAATCTGAGCCGTGACTGGCGCCCACACTTACCCTCCTATGTGAGCGAACCAACCCATCTAAACTCTAACATTTCAATATAATATCAACAGTAAATAATGCGGAAGACTCAAACTCATTAAATAAAACCAATTCATTACACTACACCATTTTCGGCCTACAACAACACCACGTAAGTGTAGCCTAAACTAGCAAAAAGTGTGGCCTTTGATAAAAGGCTACACTTTTGGACATTCAGCAACACTTTTTAGGGGCTGCCGAAAAGAAGCGTAACCTTTGACATTAGGCAACACTTTTTAAATGTTGCCATCTTTGGCAACACTTATAAAGCGTAGCCAAATAGGTATAAGGGCACGCTTTGAAGACGTGCATTAGCAACACTTATTTTTTGTTAGACTACATTTAAAAGTGTTGCCTTTTCAGATTTATTGGTCACACTTAAAAAGTGTTGCCTTTTATTGGTCATCTATTGCAACACTTTCAAAGTGTAACTTTTTATCTACCTAGAGCAACACTTACAAAGTGTAACTTCAACATTTATAAGCCTACTACATGTAGCGCAAATATATATAACATATTTACATACATACAAGTGACCTAAAACACAAAATGAACTAATTAATCATTAAATTGAAGCTATATATTTCAAATAAACTTTGAGAAATATATCATGTACAACCAAAAGATAGTATGTGTTGTGTACATACCCATACTTATACATCAATATTCTAAATGTGTACACAATAAATCAAATATGTATTTAAACTTTTACAATAGTTCAAAAACTCTTCATCATCCACTTCAAATTTGATCACCTACATTTCCCTACACGAATAAGATATTGGCAGTTATATAGAAGAGGTAAGAAGTTCAGATTGCAACAATATAGAGAGGCAAGAAATCCAGCAATTACAGAAAACATTAACAACAAATTTGCAGATTGCAGATTCCATACCATGCCAATGTTCTATACAAATGCCAAAAAAATAGTGAAACAAAAGAAGCAAGACCTTAGCTCAATTTAAACCAAATATATTAACAACAACTAAAGAGAGACAAGTCTAGATGAGCCCTTTGAGTTGAGCCCTTATGCTTGAGGATTATTTCTCATATATTTTCTGAAGGAACAACTAACATTACAACAATCAATTTATTATTTTCTTTAGATAATAAATCAAGTTTCAGTTAAGAGAATTTGAAGAGGGCGGAGAGAGCAACCAAGCAGACTTATATAGAGTAAATTGGTTACCTGCTTATGGTAGCTATAATATGTTCCACGCAGCCTGCAAATGTTCTCAATCCATATGATTTATAATGAGTACAACAACAAAAATGAGTTTCCATAGCAAGGAGAAATGTGAAAGCATTTTAAGTATTTTTCTGACATGGGTACGAGCGTCTCTTTATGTAAGCTACCTGTGATAATGCCTGCAGAAAAACAAATATGATCACAAACCATAAAGGATCATATATAGAAATTCCATACTGGCATTTTCATCCAAGTAATCTAAACCAAATGAATGTAAATACTACTAGATACACTATATGCAAATGGAAGCAAGGAGTCCAACAATTCATATCAAATCATGTTTGCATTTTTTTGGTGGAACCTTTCAAACACAGGACCTCACATTTCCCCAATCAGTAAGTTACTAGTTAAAAATCATAGGCATACTAGCTCAAAGATACATTTCTAATTGCAACGCACCAAGCTTATTTTCTTCACCTGTACGGTTCTAAAGATGGGCTGAGTAGGTTGCTTCCTTGTAGGAACATCGACTGGAGCAGCAGGAACAGTAGCTGCAGAAAAAGTTTATGCCACATTGCTTATCAAGTCACCATCGAATACCATCAAAATATCATATGAGCTTCTAGGGTTACCACACGCTCATTTGTTGATTTAACTCATTCAACTAACATAATTTTAGCTCAACATGTTCATTTGGTAGCCCTTAGAGTAAGTTTTGATAAAAAATTGATCAAAAAGATAGTAAAAAATGTAACTAAAATATATGCAATCTCGACTAAAAATGCAGGGGAAAATGTGAGGTCTACAATTACCATGTTCAGATTTTGAACTAACGAAGAAACTACTTACCCTCCACTCAAAAAATTCTGCCTAGAGTTCCAAGAACAATCCTTGACGGGAGCCCAGGATACACAAAGTATACAGCCTAAAGATTGTCCTTACAGTCAGAAGAGATATCTTCATAGATCCACCTCAAGATGGTCAATCCAGGATTGTTATTATCCTTCTGGACAGAACTATGCATGTAGACAACACATAATGGCCCCTTAAGCAGCTCCTTGCAAATTTTGTTAAAGACATACTCTTTCAGCCGCTCTGCACTAATAACTAGCGCTGCAAAATATTGTTGACATAGTTGTCTTATTTAATTTTCATGAAACCAATAGGGAAACATGAACAGAGAAACATGAGATGGAATGTCACGTGAGACAACTATATAGAAACCACAAATATTTTCAAACGATTCCTTAATTCTGAAGAACAGAGTTATTCTTTGCAGGGAAAAGTTTTTCCTAGTCATCACAGTAAATACTTTTCTTTTAAAAGGTTAATCACAATGATTATATCAAAACTTGCATCAACTAAAAAGAATATTTTGTCAAAGTATTCTTTTACTTACTATCGACATTTATGTTGGGTTAAACTTTTTTACTTGTTGTTCATTTTTATGTGCAGACAAGAACATTTAACTTTCAAAGATAACAATGAATACAAAAACGAGGATTCAAAACTCTCTTGATTAAAGATAATCAAGAGAGTTGTCTCGTTATTAAAATTTTAATCACTTCTTGTCGTTATAAACAAGGACATGATTCCTTTTTAGTACTACTTCATAACGTACAATCTCTTTTAGACACACAAAGTTATAAATTTGGATACCTTTTAAACCAATTAGAATTGGGATACAAATGTTTTTGGATTTACCTGATAATACCTTTTAGATAGAGGATACATAAGTCCGTTGAGGTAATGAAAACAACAACATTTTGATCTTATTTACCTGATAAAATAGAAACTGTTAATAATGTGAAATTCATCAAAAAGTTGCATAAAAAGAGACCCTTGATTGGTGTAATTTTCCTTTGGTCAAAAAGAAATCTATGTGAAAAGGAGATATGCTTTGTTATATGATGGTTTAATACTACTACAACCTAGAATTCTTTCTATCCAATTCAAGAAACTTGAGTTTCATAAATTAATACAAACAAAGCAACCCAAATTGTATGCTACAAATAAGATTTACATGAAAACCTACATTGTCATAGACGATTTTAGCTCGAACCAGTTTCTTGGTCTAATAAGAAAGAAATTTTCATTCTTATATAATGAATAATGCCCATGCCAAAGAATCTTATGTTTGTATATCTACTACAAGCTGGACTCACTTCAATTAACACAAAATCGTATCAACAATACAAAAAAATACCCACAAACCAAATTAAAATAAATTCAGACATTTGAAGGTAGAAATATCTACCTGATAAACTCTATTCCAACAAAATCCTTTCAATGTGATGAAACTTCAAGACATCTTCTTCTTAAGTGAAGCATTTTGTTTTGTACCTGATGAACAAAGAGAAAAATATGAGGTTTATTCGTATGTAGGCAGTGAAAACCCAGGAATGTGAAAAATTTAGAAAAACGTCAAACTATCTTGCTAATTTTGAAAAAAAAACTCAACCAACTTGGAAACCATATTAGGGATAAAAATCTCAAGTTTAACAGTCGGAAGTGGATAATAAAATACAGTTCTGTCTCAATTAAAAATTTGAATAGCTTTGCACTCTAGCATGTTAGAACATAAAATGCACTAGGAAGTAGAAGAAATAGGTAATATGTTAAAGCACATACCTAAATAATCCAGTATGAGTTGAGGACTCTAAGACCACCAAATTTTCTATCAGCAAGCTCCTCGGCAACAAATCGCTTGTTGCACTGCATTTTCAGTAGGGTGACTTCCTAGTTGTGGGTTTAGCGTATACAATACCCTTGGAAACTTGCCTCTTCCTTCCACTACGTTTCACACGAACACGGTAGACCTCATAGCCCTAGAAAGAAATAGTATTAATCATAACTCAGAACTAGTCTTACAATGGAAAATGTAGCATTTAACATGATAGAAGAAAAGATTTCTTACTATTGCTCGAATGAGTAAGAGAAAGAGAGTATACTATATAAGGATTTCTATCTTTTGCATATAGAAATTGACATAAATGATGAACAATATAGCCTTCACAAGAAACTCAGCAATCACAGATGTATGTCTCTAACATAACACAAATACGATATAAGACCCAACAGTGAGACAGACTTAACCCATAGGCAGCCAATAAACACAAATACAAATCAAAAGAGAGCATGATTCAAACTTCACTTCCATTAGATACCCAAACTCACTACTCTTTTTATGGACAAATATTGCAAAAAAGATACAATATCCGAATCCTACCATTAAGAACATACCGAGTAAATTACTATACAAAATATAAATGTACCTTCTTGGCCTTGTATCCGAAGCGGCGTACCTTTTCAGGTTTTGTAGGCCTGGTGACACGGGCGATAGAAAGTAGTTGACGGTACTCCCAGCATCTCACCCTTTGTAAGAACCTCATAACATCCGACTGCTTCTTCCTCCAAAGCTCCGACACATAAGTCCGACGAGGAACTAAATATGGAGACCGTGTTCTTCAATTTGGGGAAAAGAGTTTTAATGTTTTATTAATAATTTTTTCAAATAGAAATGGGAGGTAGAGTATAAAATGTTTGGAGGGAATATAATACTTTAGTGAAAATTCTAAGGCCACACTTATAATGTGTTGTATTTTCAATCGTAAAAATAAAACACTTTAGAAGTGTGGCCATATATATAAATAGGTGTTGTCAATTATATCATATTTAACAACACTTATAAAGCGTAGTTTATCCCATTAAAGAGTACACTTTAGAAGTGTTGCTAAAATTAATGTAGCTAAAAGTCAAAATCATTGGCTACACTTTAAAAGTGTTCCCAAAAGCATTTTAGGCAACACTTTATAAGCGTTGTCAAGATTTAGTGTTGCCGTAGACCTAAAATGGTGTAGTGTTAACTTCTAAAATTCAACATCTATTATTCCCCAAAATGTGGAAGTCATCACCACAAGAACATCTATGATCAAATTTCTAAACTAAGAGTATTCTAAAAGCTAAAACAAGTAAAAGCTAGTCCATGCCGGAACTTCAAGGCATCAAGACATGAGGAAGAAGATCCAGTCCAAGCTAGAAGCATTAGCTCACCCTGAAGATCTGGTGTGACGAAGACCGGCTAGAATTGCGGTTGAGTTGAAGATGACGGTACGTTTGCTGCACTCCACAAATAAACAAGAAGAAAACATAAAAGTAGGGGGTCAGTACAAACACAAGTACTGAGTTGGTATCATCGGCCAACTCAAAATAGAAAACAGTATATATTAAGCAATATCATAAAATCAACTAATATCCTTAGCATGCAGCATTTACAATTACCATAACCCTTGGTTACAACACCAAGCTCATCAATGAGGATTCACGCCTCCTCATAATACTCATTTGGGAATTAGGGTCATTAAATTGAGTATATTAACATCTTTCAAGATTCATTATCTTTATTCCTATTGTGTCGGTACGTGACACCCCGCTCCTCATATACTATCCTAGTGTCGGAACGTGACACTCTGATCCTCATTCTATCTTGGTGTTGGAACGTGACACCCGATCCATATTCTATCCTTGTACCGGAACGTGGCACCCGATCCATATTCTATCCTGGTACCGGAACGTGGTACCCGATCCATATACTATCCTGGTGTCAGAACGTTACACTCCGATCCTATATACTATCCTGGTACCGGAATGTGGCACCCGATCCTCATATACTATCCTGGTACCGGAACGTGGCACCCGATCCCCTAATCTCACTACTTTCGTTCTTCAAGCCTTCCTTTATACCAAGGCATCCTCATTAACATAGTAGATTAGGGTTTCTTTTTCAAGATTTAGGATTCAATAGCTTCATCATGCTTATTTTATTACAATTACATAATCACATTCATGCTAGCATACAATTAAGCATATATAAGGGTTTATAATACTACCCATACATATCATTCGCTATTAAGAGTTTACTACGAATAGTATAAAAACCATAACCTACCTCCACCGAAGACTAGTGATTAAGCAAGAATTTCCCAAAGCCTTGTGTTTTTCCTCTTCGTTCGTCTCTCTCTATCGATTCTCCTTCTCTCTCTTTCTGTTCTTTTCTTTTTCTTATTCAAACCCTCTTTCTTTTACCCTAATTAGCATATAATTAAGAATAAAAGATGGCAATAATAACCCACTAATTAACTTAAGTTTACCTCTTTTAACCCCCAAATAATTAGACTTATTAACATTAACCCAATAACTTTATAATTAAAGCCGGAATAGTAAAAAACGTCCCTTAAAACATATCAAGAAATCCGACCCACACTGGGATTATGCAGTCTGTGACGGCCCGTCGCGCCTGTGACGTTCCGTCCTGCTGCCCCGTCACAGAGTTCAGAGACTCAATTTCTCTGAAGAGTCTGTGACGGTCTGTCCTGCCATTCTGTTACAAAGTTCAGAGAGTCGATTTTCAGTACCCAATTTCATATTTTCTAAGTGTTTTGAAACGAGACCCTGCGATGGTCCGTCGTGCCCATGACGGTCCGTTGTGGGGTCCGTCGCCTCAGCCTGTTTTTCCAAAAATAAAATCTGCTGTTCAAAACGACTAAACAGGTCGTTACAGTGAACCTCCCTTCCTTTGTGAAGGAAGACTTCTCAACATCAAGTTCACTCAGTGTTAAGCTAAATTTCCTTTTAGAAGTGTATTTAAAGTCTTGAATATCATTAATTGATAACATAGGTCTTAGCTGCTTAACCCCTCATATAACATGTTCATACTTCATAGGTTTTAAGATGACAAAGACTTTTTATCACAAACCCAACATGATGTGAGAAGATTACTTTATAACATAGTCATAAGTTGTACATGGGAATTACCTTTAATCATATATATGAACACATCTATCACCATCTTAAAACCATGATATTCATAACATGATCATACATTCGTAACTTCATCACTTATACTTCAATTAACCAACATTACCCAAGATAACAATACTACAATAAAATATCCATGACCTTGAATATATTACAAATGGAATTCAAGAAATCCCTTACAAGTTTTCATACCAAATACATGATATTTATCCGTAAAATCAATTATGAATATAATTAAATAATAAATTATACAATAAAATACTCAATTACATCACCTCTAATCATTGAACAACGTAAATCAACAGTTAGGGTTTGGAGAAGAGGGATATTCATGGGTCTTTAAAGCATTAGACCAAAACATAAAGTAATACATAAAACCATTCAGAAACATTAATAATCAATCATTATTAATCAAATTTAGACTAAATTAGTCAACTTTAAAGGTAACCCACGAAATTGAGGTAAATCTAGAAATTTAGGAAGAACATGAAAAATCAATTTAACGGAACCTCTTGGGGAAAGGAGTACCATAAGTGAAGAGTTACCATACCTTGTTTCAAACATAATGATTAATGGAAAAAATCTTGAAATTTAATCCCTATATATAGCTTTATCTTCTTCTTAAATGGAGTCTTGAGTTGAGAGAGTTTGACTTTGTTTTTTTGAGTTTAGTTAGAATGAATTGGGGCCTTAGGGTTGGGGTCTTATATTTTGATTTATTTAAGTAATAAATCACTAAACACCATTTTTAAGCCCTCTATAAATAAAAAACTCAAAATAAGACCCTTGACTTAAAAGTGAAACTCACTTACGTGGCAGTGACCTACGGCCACACCTACAAACAGTAAGTGGTAGTACAGTCCGTCTTGAAGGTCGTAAGTCTATTCAAAGAAGGGGAAAAGGATAAGTCTTGATTATTAGACTATTTCTCAACTCACAAACTCACTTACGGGGTGTAAGCCCAGTGATGGCTTGTCACTGCCCACAGTAAGTCAAGCTATCATTTGACAATTTTTTGAGTCAAATTGTTGGGTCCTCTTCAAGGGCACCTAGGGTTGTCCTTGGGAGGGTCGTACCTAGAATTTATGACTCTAAACACATATTAACATGTATTATAAGTATTTTTACAATTCTTAGACCTTATACGACTCTTCAAACCCATTACAAGACCTAAATACACACTATATCATTTTCACTAGTTTTCGAAAGTCATGGTCGTTCCTTTATGCCTATGCACTAACACTTCCAAACCAAGTTAGTTAGTTTATTTTATGTCTTAAAACACACTTTAAACCTTTTTAAGTTATTAAATTTCATTCAAAGCTCTAGCTTATGTCATTGAATTTCTGAGGTGTAACAGTTTTCTAGATAATTGCTTTGTTTAGTAGGTTGGTTTTTGAATACCGTGTTGTTGGTACTCACCCTTTGCTTCTACACTTGTTTAAATTTTTATCCCAAACTTATGTGACCATCTTCTCCTCCTATTGACAGTCGTTGCTCGTGAAAAAATTTGAGAGGTGTTTGTCATCGATCCTGGCTGCCCTTATTTTTATTTTTCTTCAAGCTTCGTTCTTCTGGAGAAAAAAAGAATAATAACTGTATTTATCTTTCTAGTTCTTTATTTTCATTAGTTACTTGTTCACATAATAACCTGGTTTTGGGGTATTGTTTAGAATAAATAAGCTTTCTGCCTTTGTCTTTTTTTGCTTTGTTGTATTTCTGCATTTATTTCATTTTCATTGGTCAAAGGCTGACTTGTGTTGTTTGGAATAGAAAAGTATCATCACATCCATTTTTTGGTTGTGAAGAAATGATGTCACAACTTTTCTTTCCAGTGGTAGAGAGGATGATGTCTGCAAGTGTAACACCTCTACCACTACTTAGGTGCAACTAGATCCTAACATTTGTGTTATGAGGTTTAAAAGTCCGAGTATGATTTCTAATAGTGTTTTCAGGCATTCTTTAATGTTTGCAAGTGTATGGACGTCAAACGTCCAAGACGTTTGAATGTTTTGCCTTGAGACGTGCTTGCGTGTTTTAGTGTGTCTTTGCATGTTTTATGAGTTGTATGGAGTTAAAATTAATGTGAGAGATTCATAACTTGAATATGAGTGTATTTAAGTTGGAAACGTCTAGATATAAATCTCCATGGACCGCCATAAGGTTCCTTGAGGAGGACCAACCTTGGGCTCGCAAGCTGCCCAAGACAGCAACATTTGTTTTTAGTGGGAACCAGTCAGCATCGCGAACTTGGTTCATGGAGGGACAAAATGTGAGTCTCTTAGTGGAAACATGAAGTTCTCTACTGTTTCAAAAATTATATTCAGAAATCAAGTGGGAGAAGCTCCGCATCACGGACTTGATTCCCGACAAAACATCCAAAAATTTAAGTTGAGATTGACTTTGTTAAAAGGTCTATAAGTGATGGGGTCTTTTGGATATTTTAGGGACTAATTATAGGTAGTTATTGATACTTCTAAACCCCAATTCACCATTTAAATCAAAACCCTCAAGCCCAAAACAAAATCTCTAGTCCATCTCTTCTCTCCAAAAACCTCCATTGATGAAGCTTTGAAGCTCCAAGGAGAAAGACTTATTTCCATGTTTTCCTCCATCAATTTAGTGGGCTTTTCTTCACAATTAATTTATGGTGTTTATCCTTGGACTCTCTTTCATTCAAGGAGTCAATTTCAATTAATGTCAAAGATGTTCAAAAAGATCACTTCTCCTATTTTGTTATCTAGCCATGGGTTGTTGCATAAAATGTTTTGAATCAATGAATTATGATTGAATTGATGTTAATTTGTGGATCAAAAACTTCATGAAGCAATGCAAATCATCGTTTCCTTGTTTTGATTATATTATGGGTGATTTCGTCATGTCTCATTTGTATTGATCACTTATGTAGACTGTATTGGGCTAGTGATATGTTTATGAATTATGTTAGAATTGTTTAAAGGTTGTCTTAATTTGATTATTTTCATATTGGGTCTTTTTGGATCATTGTATATAGTGATTATTGGGTTGAATTGTTGACCATAGTTATTGGTAAGAGCCTTTGTGGATTTAATTGGTTAAATTTTCTATGGATTGGAGATGTTGTTGTTGGAATAGTGGTATGTTGACCTAACTTTCTCTATATTATGTAGCATAGGTATTTCGACTATGATGATTGGTATGGTCCACTTTGGGTGGCGGTGCTTATGTGCAATACTTTTGAAAGAATGTGGCCTCGTCGGCATAACTTTATAAATTATGATGCTATCATGTTATAA
Organism: Solanum lycopersicum; assembly: GCF_036512215.1. Taxonomy (NCBI): domain Eukaryota; kingdom Viridiplantae; phylum Streptophyta; class Magnoliopsida; order Solanales; family Solanaceae; genus Solanum; species Solanum lycopersicum. Next base: position 14,915,776 of record NC_090807.1, read on the forward strand.
CTTGGATATTTGATCATTGTGAAGGTCTATATGACTTATGTATATATGTAAAGTCAAAGTATGTGTTCTTCTAATTCATTATATGTGATCATGAAATACTATAGTGATGCCTTATGTATGTATACTTGATGTTGAAGTGTGAATCTTCCTAGTTGGTATATGAACATTATTATGAGTTATATTTATGTCTCTATAGAAGTGTGTGTATGGTGACTTGTAATTATATTTAGTGGGTCGTATGTGCTACTTGAATGATATGATACATGTGATAATATGATATGTGTGTCTTGTTTTTTGGTAGACCTTTGTCCCTTACTTGATACATAAACAATGTGAATATGGATCCTTGATTTACCAGGATAAATATCCTTTGTCGTGAAAGTACATATATGATTGGAATATGATGTTGAATCTAGTTAAGAAGGTTTTTTATGTGGAACCTTCTAGAAAAGAGGTTGTGATCCTTGAAGTTGAAACGCCTAGTGGGACCTCTTTGGTAAGGTGTGTTATGATTTGGTTATGACTAATACATGGTACCTCTTTATATGCTCCTTTATTAAATTCCTCTATGAGAGAAAAGGGTAGAGCCGAGAGAATATGTTTGGAGAGTAGCTCTATTTAAGATGAGATTAGAGTATAAATAAACCCTTGATATTCCTTAATCATTTGCCTTCATGGAATTTTTCCTAGTTATACCATAAGAAAGTAGAACACCCTCCGCGAGGTACAGTTGACTCCAGATTCCATGCCTAGCTAGTATGGTCTATGTCGGTTATTTCCTATTATGACCATATAGGATACATGCTAGTGTTATATAAGTTCTGTGGAGTATAGATAGTGGAATGGGATGCTATGTAGGCATTACACGAGTAGGCTTTGAAGATGTTTGTAAATAGGTTACCTAGGTCCCCTCTAAGACCATTATGTAAACATCCTTATTATTGAATGTTTGTTAAATGACTTAATAAACATAGTGACTTAAGCTAATGGTTTGTTAATGAAAAGGTACTTATCTAGAGTAGCTTTATGGATTGCTTAGGTAGGCTTGAAGAAGGTGTATGGGCAATCTCTTCATGTATTACTTAGGTGAGTGTCAGAGTAACTCTAGGTAGGGAGTTAAATGTATGAAATGGTAGTAATATTATATTAGGTAGTCTAGAGGATCACTTAGTTCTATGTGAAGGAGTTGTATGGGCGGTCACTTCATAACCCACTTAAATGAGACTTTGAGTCATCTTTGGTAGGAGGGTCTCATGTTTATGTGAATTGAAGTGATCTTGATGTTACATTGTATAATGTGACTTTATGTGTTTATGTTGACTTTTAAGTGACTCAAATACTTGTTCTATGAAGTTTTACTCAAAAAGAACATATTTTATACAAATGTCCTCTCAGCATAGTTTTAATTTTATCTCATCATACTTAGTGCATTTTAATTACTAATTTCATCTATTTTATCTTATCTGTAAAGGTGTAGGTGGAGTTTGAGGGGAGTCTTTGAAGTGTAAGGTTTGATTAGTATCCATTAAAGAAAATTTGGGGTATGTCCTCAATAAATGTGAGGACATCATTATGTTAGTTTTTCTTATTGAAAGCATTGTAATAGACTTAGATATTTCTATATTTTGATGTATGGGCTGTGTCCCAAGATATTCGTGTGTCTAAGATGGAGACACATGATTTCCTTATGATTTTCTATAAAGAGAAATTTTGAAGTATTATTATTTTATGTGTAAAGTTTTTGATTCCGCTACTTTACAAACATGTATGCAATGAATGATATCAAAGGAATTTGCAAGACCTACGAGAGGTAAATTATTTCATGACAAAATTTAAGAATACCATAGCTTCTGTGGTATCCTGTCGGGTCGTGAAAACAAGGATCGTGTTGGGACCCATCTAGAGTAGAGGTAAGGCTAGAGCTAGTTGTAGTGCTCGTGGAGTAGCACTGGTTATAGGTCATTGTAGTGGAAAAAAACTATATAAAAGTAAAAGTAGAGGTACATCTAGAGATGGAAATGTTGAGCCATGGGTTAAGGTTGTTGAGGACCAGGTTACTCTTGAGTTTAGAGCTAAGTTGTATCAAAAGACCTTGTTAAGGATGATATGTTTACTAGAGAACCTTTCTGTGAGGGCGCTGACCCCAGGCATGCATCATACTTCAAGTGTTTATATTCTGGCTGGCCAGTCACTAGGTGCTAGTAGTTCTCATACCAACTGTTGGTCCAAAAATTCCTTTTAAGGTTCTTTTGACAGCGGCAGATCAATAGTGTTATGAGAGGTTTCATAATGATACCTCCTAATGATAGGTGGTAACACCAAGGATTCTTATAAGTTTTTACTTTGTGCCATGAGATTCTTGAGGTTGTGGGTTGGTGGATGCTCATGATTTATGGTTTGTTTCATTTTAGCTTTGTGGTCTCTCTAGAGTGAGGTGGAGGGATTTTGTGAGTTCTAGACTACTAGGATCTCATCCAATAGGGTGGGATATAATTTCTAGTACTTTTTAGGACCAATTTACTCTTTGGAGTGTGAGAGAAGACAATAGTGTGAGATTTAAGCGATTAGTTCAGGGTATTCTGTTTACGATCGAGTATAAGGACCATTTTTGCGAGCTCTCGAAGCATGTTTTAACTATTGTTCCAAATGAGGCAGACATAGTTCACTAATTTCTTAGAGAGTTGACTTTATCCATCGAATTTTATGTGTACAGTTAAGCTAGGGATGGGGCTTCTATATATTCTATTATGGGCACTGCCAAGGAGGCGGAGTTGATGGTCTTGGAGATGTTTTGGGAGCCCACAAAGGCCTGTTCATTTGGTCAGTTTTCTAGTGCCTTATTTGAAAGTAGAGGTTCACTTAGGGGTAGTGGTTTCTCATCACTGTGGGCCAGTTCATGTCTATCCCAAAAGCTTTGAGTAGGTAATTAGCTTGAGAGTTTTATGGCTATAGCTGAGGCAGATATAGTAGCTCGCCTGGTCATATGATGCGAAAGTGACCTCTACATATTTATTCATGACCTTGGTGTTCATTTTAGCTAATATACTTAGACATTTAGCACCTTAAACCAGGGGTAGAATAAAGCTTAGACTATTAGAGGTTGTAGGACTTCTAGTAGGGGTGTTGCAGCTCCGTGAGGTGTAGGTAGAGGTTTTACTTAATCATTCATGGCCGAGATGGCCAGTGCTATGATTTTCCAAAGAAGCCCTAGGCTGAGACTTCTAATGTTGTGATCACATGTACTGTCCGCATTTTCTATCGACATCTATCTTTATTATTGATCCGAGATCTATTTTATCCTATGTGTCTACCTATTTTGTTGTTGGGTTTGATAAGATTTCAATTTGCATGCTTTTACCTATTCATGTTTCTACTACCAATGGGTAAATCCTTACTGGTGGATAGACAATACTGATCATGTATTGTTTCTTTTGTTGGATATGATACTTAGCTAGGAGTGATCATCTTGGTCATGGTATACTTTGATATTATCTTGGGTAAAGATAGGTTGTTTCTGCATCTTGTTATTCTTAATGATTATGACAATACTGTGACTTTAGTTATGCCTAGTGTCTCAAGATTTTATTAGATGGGTTCTTGTTGTTCTTACCCTAACAAGGTCATCTCCTTTATTAGATCTTGGAGATTGGTTGATAGATGGTCTTTGTCCTACTTGGATTTCGTTGAGGGTACTAGTGTTGAACCACCTCTCCAAGATTATATGCACGTGATTCGAGGGTATGTTGATATTGATCTTTTATGTGGTCCTCTAGATAGAGATGTTGATTCTTCTATTGACTAGGAATTAGTAACCAAGCCCATATCTATTGGTCTTTGTCATATGGCTATAGGTTAGTTAAAGGAATTGAAGGGTCAGTCGTAGGGTTTGTTGAGAAAAGAGTTCATTTTACCTAGTGTTTTTCCATGAGGTGTTCCTATGTTGTTTACTAGGTAAAAGGATAGAATTATGAGGATGTGTATTCATTATCATCAGTTAAACAAAGTGAAAGTGAAGAACAAGTATCATCATCCTCGTATTGATGATTTGTTTGATCAGATGTAGGGTGCATCTCTGTTTCTATGATTGATCTGAGATTCTGTTAACACTAACTAAAGATTAGAGCCTCAGAAATCCCCAAAGAGAGATTTTAGGACTTGCTATGGCACTATGATTTTCTTGTGATGACTTTCGATTTCACTAATTCCCCTGTAACATTGTAAAGTTGATAAATAGGGTGTCTCGACTTTGTTCGATTTCCTTTGTGATAGTATTTATTGATGACATCTTGATGTACTCCAAGACTGAGGAGGATCACAATCGGCATTTGAGGATAGTACTCATGAGATTGAGAAAAGTGAACCTTTATGTCGAGTTATTTAAGTGCGATTTTGGCTTGATTATGTTGCATTTACGGGAAAAGTTGTGTCAAATGAGGGTATCCAGGTTTATCCAACCAAGACTATGACAATGAAAGGTTGGACCGAACCTATATGGGTTATTGAGATTCGATGTTTCGGGACTTATGGGCTATTATAACAATTTCTAGAGAGCTTCTCTGCTATTGCATCTCCCTTGATTAGATTGACTCGACAGACTATAAGTTGTCAATGGGTTGATGAGTCTGAGGTGAGCTTTCAAAAGCTCAAGAACTTGTTGGCTCCTATTTTTACTTAACTATAGAAAGGTGTGGATTTCATCTTTTATTGTGATGCTTCTGAATTCGGGTTAGGTGGTGTTCTGATAGAGAAGGTTAGGTGATTGTCTATGCTTATAAGAAGTTTAAATACATGATAGAAACCACCCTACCCATGATTTATAGTTGGTTGTCATTGTATTTATGCTTAATCTATGTCGAAATTATCTTTATGGAGTTCATTGTGAGGTTTTCACAAACCATCAGGGTTTCTAGCATATCTTCAGTTAAAGGCATATGAACTTCAGGCAGTGTAGATGGCTATGGGAAGGCATGTGGTGCTCTTTGTTGAATAGTGGAGCTCCACTCCAGTGAAGCAAGACTGAATCCGGAGAGTTCGATCCATGTACTCTGTTCTGTACACTACAGATTTGACTACTTGCAAACCTCTAACCAAGGCTAATGTGTTTAGTTGGAAGACTTCTAGCATGGGAAGTCTAGCTTCTATAAGAGTGGAGAAGAGACCATTGGCTACCAATGTTCAGAGGGTAGCAAAAAATCTCAACCACTAACAGATTTTAGAGTTGATTTGTAGTTTGATTGCTTTCATTCAGGGTTGTTCTTTCTTAGAGAAGATTTTTGGGCACCTGTTAAATATGACAAACAATGTATTAGATTGCTTTCATTCAGGGTTGTTCTTTCTTAGAGAAGATTTTTGGGCACCTGTTAAATATGACAAACAATGTATTAATCGAGACAAAGTGATCAAACGGGAAGCCAAGGAGGCCATCCTTGATTTTGATGATGTCTTCTAGATTGGAGGCATAATTTGTGTGCCCAAAGTAGGCAGCTGGTTATACTAGTTCATGAGGATGCCCATTGTTCTTTATATTCTATCCATCCTGGTGTGGTGAAGATGTATCATAACCTGAGCCAGCACTATTTATTGTGTGCTATAAGAGAGATATTGTAGATTTTTTTTTGTGCTTGACTTTCCAATATTTTAAGCTTGAGGGAAAAAATTTTGTTAGAAGTCCATAGTTCTCAGTATTCTATTCACCCGGGATCCACCAAGATGTATTGTGACTTGCGGGAGATCTATCGGTAGAAAGGGATGAAAAAGTATATTGCGAAGTTTGTGTCAAATGTCCTAACGTTGAGCATCAGAAACTTGGAGGATTAGCCCAAAACATTAGCATTCCTACTTGGAAGTGGGAAGACTTGAATATGGACTTCATAGTAGGGACGCCACGTACTCAATGATAATATGACTCAATTTTGTTTATAATAGATCCAATGACAAAATCGACTCATTTAACTCTTGTCGAACTGTGTTATTCGGTGGAGAATTATGCTAAATTGTATTTGAGGAAAATGGAAAGGTTGCATTGAGTGCCCCTGTCCATTATATCTGATGGAGATTCTTAGATTACCTCCTAGTTTTGAAAATCTCTTCATAAGTGTCTTGGTATTAAAGTTAAGCTTAGCACGACTTTTCATCCACAAACTCATGGGTAAGAGGAGCGTACTATCCAAAATTTTATAGATAAGTTCAGAGCATGTATCATCAATTTCCAAGGAAATTATGATGATCACATGCCTTTGATTGACATTTCTTATAATAATAGCTACCACTCCAGTATTAATATGGCTTCATTTAAAGCTCTTTATGGTAGGACCTGTACATCTCCCATAGATTGGTTTGAGGTGGGTGAAGTTTCCTTGATCAGACCCGAGTTACTTCATAAGGCTATGGAAAAATTCATACTTATAAAAGAGAGGTTGAGAACAGCCCAAAGTTGAATAAAATAGTATGTTAATGTTTGAATAAGATATCTTTAATTTGATGTGCATATTACACCCTCATAATGACTTAGGTGTAGCTAGATTCTAACATGAGTTTCATGAACATATAAAGTCCTAAAATGACTATAAATAGTGTCAAGAGTCAGTATATGAATTATTGAAGTGTTTGGAGGTCAAACGCCCAAGAACGTCCGGAAACTAGTCGTAGTTGAACTGGTGTGTCACAGTGTTTTGTAGTGACGTTGTAGGGGAGTGATTTAGGGTAAACTTTAGTAAGAATGGTTCCTACGCATATCCTCACATGTAAAGGGTTGAAACGTCTGACAACGACGCTCCGGGGACCGGCCGAAGGGTCCCAAGAAGGACCCAAAGTTTGCCAAGCAAGCTGCCACACCAGCCAAAATTTTGCAATGGTTGAGCGTTGCACAGCTGACACTGGAAGGGGAAAAATTCTTGCCCTGCGACGTAGGTCTGTCACAAACCATTTTTTCTCAAAATTTTTATGAAACAAGATTTGAAAATACCTCCACGACGTGCTGTAAACTCCCATATTTGGTCGCGTCATTTTTAAGTTAAATTTAAGTTTGTTAAAATGTCCAATAGTTGCAGGGGTCTTTTGGGAACTTTAGGGATTAATTATTGGCTGTTATTGTAGGTATTTGAGGAATATATAAGCATCACACTAGCCAATAAGACACTCGACTTCAAATCAAAAAATTTCTCTCCCAAAACCACCATTGAAGAAGAAGAAAAATTGCAGCAGCTTTTGGACGAATTCACCAATGTTTCAAGCTAGGTTTAAGACTCTGATCTAAGGTATGTGAAGCTTATTCATCCATGGATTCCCCCTACTTTCCCTATATTTGATAATCCAAAGAACCCCAAACAAGTAAGGGTCATGATTGCATGGTGAATTATGATACTTGAACTTCAAGGTGATCATGGTGATTTTAGTCCATTAGAGGCAAGATGAAGGTTTTATCTTAGTCTTCTTAATGCAATTGTATTTTCTGCTATTGGATCATGATTGAATCACCTAGATGTGAATTGAAATAGGTCTAATTGATTAAGGATGATATTGACCTAGGAAGTTGGAATTAAACCTATGTGATTATCGAGTAGAATTACCCTATAATAATCTAATTGAATATATTAACATGTAATTGAGTATGAATCATGAAGGACTAAATATAGTAATTGTTTAGAGGGTTTATAGCCATTGTAGTTAGAGATTTTGGGGTAAAGTTTTGATGAAAGTGATTGTGATGACATTTCCTTTCTCTTACACATCTAGACATGAATATGATTAGGAGAAGCAAGCTCTAACACAGAGGAACCCTAGATTTATTCAATTACCTAACATGAATCAATGTATGCTAGACTAAGGCTAGCTTGAAGGTGGGTTGTATGATCACTTCTTGTGTAGTAGACATGGTAAGACAACACCAAGAACATGGTATCTTGAGTTGAAGTACTCATGGTAGCTTGAAATAGTAGATCACAAGGTTAGCTTGTGATATTTAATCTCAAGGAGGCTTGAGTTGAAATACTCATGGTAGCTTGATATATTAAATCTCATGGAAGCTTGGGTTAGATTACTCATGGTATCTTGAGGTGTTGAACTTCATGGTAGCTTGACTTGGTTTGTCCAAAACCATTTCATGGTATCTTTAGGAGAAATTCCTATACACTCTAAATGGTAGCTTGATTTTCATGTAAGGTGTAATTCGTGGAATAGCTTCAGAGTAGTTTCTCATGGTAACTTAGGGTTGAGGATTCATGTGTAATACTACGAAAGTCTAAGAAGTGTTCTAGAGTCTAACATGAGTATCTAAAGGCTTTGTCACTGTTTTAAGGTCAAAAATAATGAATATAAGTCATTCAGGAAGTTTAGGAATCAAGACGTCAAGGAACATTCATGATGTCCGGAAACTAGTTCAACGAGGTGCTAGTGTGCCTTAGCCTATTTAATTATGTTTTAGGAGTCCAAAATGATGAAATTTTGTGGAAAGGTATCTAACACGTATTAGAGTTATTTTATAGTCTAAACATCAAGGTACGACTCCCCAAGGACCAAGCAAGGGCCCATGAGGAGGACCTTTGCAATTTGGCAAAAAGCTACCAAAAGGCAGTGTCCACAAATGAGGGCAAACGATAGATCGTGGGACAATCGATGGGGCATCGATAACTACCGTTGATAGAAACTTATCAAAATTATAGAAGAAGCTGTTTTGCACAGTCTTTTACCTAAATGACGAACCAACAGGACGGTTGGTCCCTTAGACGTCGTTTGGCTGACGCGCTGTCTAACGAGGTCTCATCTGTGAAGTCTGTTTTCTGCACGTTTTAAAGGTAAATTAAGTAAATTAATTAGGTGGTTATTTAAGTATTTAGGGGTTAAGGAGGTCTATTTAAATTGTTTAATGACATATATAAAGAACCTAACCTAATTAAACTAACCTAACCCTCATAATTTCCCAAACCCAAATAGCTCCTCTTTCTCTCTTCTTTCTCTCTCCCAAAGAAACCCCATTGAATACGAAGCTAGAGGTTTGTTATAGGTCTTAAAAGGAAAAAGTTTCTCCATAAAAATTTATTAATCAATACTGATTGGTATTCCTTTCACCTTTGGGATCTCTTTCTTCAAAGGGCTCCTCCAAATTGATTCCAAAAATATGAAATTCAAGTCGGTGTTCTTCCAATACGGAATAGATCTTTTGAATTGCTTTGTTTATTATTTATTTTGGATATTATGAGTATATTATTATGTATTATAACTCAATTATGTTACTTCTAGATGTATTGGTCTCAATTGTAGAAGATGACCTATGCCCCCTAACCCTAGGTTGTGATCTTGAATTGAATTGTATAGTATTGACTTAATTGGTTTGGTTAGTGTGTGAATTACTATCCTATGTTTCTATTATGTATGATTAAATTGTGATGTATTGTAATCCAATTATGCTAGTTCTTCAGTAATTGATTAAAGTAGAGTAGGTTATGAATTTGACCTAAGTCTCTTATTCTAGGCTATGGACTAGTGATGGATTGTTATATAATGATTCAATGTCCTTGTTATTATGTGATAATATTATACAACTGTTGGGTTAAGTTGGAGGTGATGGTAAGACTTTGATGATGAAATTGTGAAAGAGATCGAGTATGTCTTGCGATCTCTATTCTTTACTTCAATTATGATTACTTATGATTAAGTGTGATATTGTATTCACATATACCATATATTAAGATTGGTAGGGTTTGTATAATGTTGAATTAAAATTTCTTGAACTATGGATTGTGAGTTGTTGGATAAAATGTAAATGTTATAAGGATGGTGATAACTTACGAATGTGCCTTATTATGATATGACTATGTAAATTTGCTAACGTGACTTGTATTAATTGTAATGAAAGGAAAATGTTCATGCAATTATTATGGACCTATGATGATGATGATTATATAAGGATAGACCCTATAACCTATATTAAGCTATGCAATTAAAGGAATTAAAGACATTTCAAAGGATCTCTAGCTTAGCACCGAGTGAACTAGAGTGAGGAGTGTCCCTTCCCACATAGGGAAGGTAGGATCACTAATGTACTCATGTGATTGGAGACTAAAATTCATGTAACATAAAGAGGGTCCAACAATATCTCCTTTTTCTTGAACTTTTTGCCCACATAGGTATACTAGTTAGTGGATCCACCTAGATTCTATGTTCATGTGTTGGTACTACCTTGGCAAGTAGCCGGTCTTTCTTCGGTGTACGATTCCATAACACCGGTTTCCACATTAGCTCATGTGATCTATGTCGGTTAATGAAAAATGTTCCAAAAAGGTATAAACTAAAGGAATGAACTCTAAAAAGGATTACCTAAGGGGTTTATCTTAGTCAGGGTAGGGGTATGGGACTCTACCTAAACATTGCACTAGTTAGCCTTGAGAGAAGTCTTAGGAGGAAGTTATTATATATATATATATATATATATATATATGCTTATAATTGTACATTATATGTAAATTATTATCTTGCATATTAATTATACTATATTATGAATGGTTTCACTTATGAATATTCGTTTTGTCTCTATTCCTAAGGTATGATGATATGTACTCTTAATGATAGGCTATGTGAAGTTGGACATTGGTCTTGGTTCTTGTGGGTTACTTGATTGAGTAAGGTTATGGGGCTATGCTTAGTCATTGCACTAGTTGACTTAGTAAGGGTTCATGAGTAATGGTCTTGCTTTGGTTATAGTATTAGGAACTCTTATCCATGCTTGTTGATATCATAGCTTCATGGTAGAGTCGTCTTGACTATGTGCTCAATTATGTGATATGCATGTTGTCTTGACTAGACTTAGTGTTGTTTGTCTTGTGATCTACATGATCTTGACTTAATGAATATTTCTTGTTGATTGGCATGGTCTTCTTGATGTGCATAAAGCTTTTCAAAGTAAATTACATGCTTTAATGAAGTGTCACTTTTTAGAATGATTTTTTGAGGTGTGTGCATATGATCTCTTACCTACTACAATTGGTGTACTAACCCCATTTCTCCCTTTTCCCCAACATTTTAGGTTCCGTTTGTTAAAGGGATTTTGAGACGATTTTGAAGGAAGACTTGAAAATCTCACTTATCCAACTTGGGTAGGTCCGCACTTTCCGAGGGAAACGCCACTATCACCTTTTGATGTTGTTCTATTTATAAGACTTCTAGTTCTTTCCTTTCCATTTGAGTACTAATGATTTTAAAGCCTATATGTGGCTTTATTACATTGATGTATGGGATATGTCCAATTGGTATACTCTTGTTTTAGATGGTTATGAGATGATACGTCTGTTTAAGACTATGTTAAGTATCTTATACATCTATGTGCATGAAAAGTAGAAGACTATGTAATATTCTTATACGAAGAGTCTAGGTATAGTCGATATGGTATATTATGTGTATGCAAGAGTTCTATGCATACCTCAAGAATATAGATATAGAAAAGTTTTAAATTTTCTTCATTTTGACCTATGAATTTAATGATGTAAGCTAAGAGGCTAGTCATAGTCCTCAAAGAGGACGACATCGTCGTTACAACTAGGAGGTGCTCCTCGGATGTCACTAACTTTGTATCACAGAATGAGGTTAAATATCATTAGAGTTCATATCTAACTCAAACATGTCTATGTAGATTCTTATTCATAATTATGAAACACGCCACACTTATGAATAGGAAACTATAAGATGCTTAGGAAACTCTCTTTTTCTTGGAAATCCAATATCGTGACTCTAGAGTCTTGGATCTATGTTCCCATAGTATCTATCCTTTTTATTGTGATTATTGGGAATGAATACTCAAACAACAGCCGCTCGAGAACTCAATGAAGAAATTTCCAATGCGGAAGTTCCTCCCCGAGGCAATCAAGTCCCTCCTCTTGAAGAAGTTGCTAATCATGACCAAGCTCATGTGAATCCTCCTCCTTTGACGGATGGTGACGTAAGGGCTGCCTTTATACAAATGGCCCAAGTCATTAGTGCGCAAGAAAAATTCTTAAATACTGAAACTCAAGCCATGACGGACCAACATAATCGGGAGGTTGTACCTCGAGCAAACCAACATGTTGGTACCATGGCATCCAGTTTGAGGGATTCTACAAGGATGAATTTGTTATGGCCTTTGAGCACACCCTAGAAGCTAGGTCTCTCTTGACTCGCAACGTCGCGTACTTGACCTCGCGGAGGTCTTGTACAAGCCCTTTCGTATAGTTTATTGCATACACATATATATATATGAAAAGAAGTGTGAAATTACAACTTTTAACAATTTTCAAATAGTCTTTAAGAATATCTTCCATATAAAAATCATAGGAAATACAGTCTTATTTCATCAAATCCTCGACACAAGAGTACTTGGGACACGACCCATACAATAGAAATATATAGATACTTAGTCTTATTACAATACTTTAATAAAAAGAAACCAAAGACATCTATGCCCTCCAGTCAAATGAGTACATACTTCAACTTGCTTGAAAGATCCTATAATCCAAGCTTCGCTCCCAAAAGCACCTTCACATATGAATCACTTAAGAGATAGATAAAAGCATGGAATTAGTACAAACACATGTACTAAGTATGGCATAATGCATAAAGATCATGCAAACGGACATTTAATGGAAATATGCTCTTTTTTATTAAAACATCATAGTCTAAGCATAAGAATAACATTTAACACCTTAGAAACATATAAAATAACACTTAAACATTTTATCACATTTTAATAGCAGTACAGTGAAGTTCCTCAACGTCAATGACCCCTTTCTAGCATGCAATCTCCTCACTAACAGAAATTCTGATGCACTTAAGTAATACAAAGAGACACCGCACATACACCCTCTCTAGGCACACCTAAATGATCCTTAAGACCACTTGAGATAAATATACTTACAATACACCAAAACATGTAACACGAGATCCTCCTACCAAAGGTGAGTTCACTTGACTATGTTGTGAAGCGACCGCCCAAACAATCCCTTCACCACACTTAAGAGATCCTTTAGATTACCTAGGATAAGACATTCTCACATAATACCACAATATACATGTAATGTGACATTCTCCTTCCAAAGGTTATCAAAATACTTACTCAAGTAAATCAATAAGATAATGTCCATACTTGACCTCTTCAATATTACCTAAATAACCCTTAAGACTACCTATGTTTGGATCATGTCTACTTAATAACTGAACTTTTCTAGCTAGTCAGTCTTAAGACTTATCTAGGTAAGATACGAAGTTACCATTCCTATGTCCCCTTCACACCCTAACTAGAAAACCCTTAACTACTATAGATAAGTACTTATTCATTAAACATGCTTTCTAACTTAAGTCATTACATTCTTTAGTTCATTTAAGAGTCATTCCTCACATATAAGGACATTGAAGTAATGGTCTTAGAGAAGACGTAGGGACTCTCACTAACATCTTCAAAGCCTATTGTGCAATGTCTAGATAGAATTTCATACCACCACCTTAACTTTATCTAACTGCTCAAATTCTAGTAGGTATCCCATATGATGAGAATAGGCAATAACCGACATAGACCATGGTAGTTAAGTATAGAATCTAAAGTTGTAACCTACTGAAATGAAGGGTGTTCTACATGCCAATGGTAGAACTTGGACACATCCCATGTACGCACATGGTTAAGGAATATGAAGGGTTTCTTTGCACTCTAGTCTCATTCTTAACTAGAGCTACTTTCCATACCATACTCACTCAGTACTAGCATTTGTTCTCATGGAGTAATTCACATTAAGGATCACATAAAGATGTTTCATATCTAGTTCATAACCCAATAACATTCACCCTACCAAAGAGGTATCCTAGGACTACCTTTCAATGGTAAATAGGATAGCTAATGTCTTTCCTAAGGATGATTTCATGTTGTTTCAGCCAATCAACCTTAAGTCCACAATTCATACAAGAAGGATACTATTACAGATTTCAACTTCAAAGATCATATCCTTACCACAAATTGAAGGTTCCACAAAAAGGACCTTCTTATAAGCATTCAAGATCTTATGACATTCATACATACAAGACTAAGAGGATTTATCATCCTAAGTCAAGACATCTCATATTCACATTCATATCTGTATCAAGTAAGGGACACAGGTCTACCACACAAGACACACCAATACTTCACTTTATCACATTTAACATGCTTTCCAATTTAAGTCATTACTTTCATTAATTCATTTAAAAGTCATACATCACATAAGAACATTCAAATAATGGTCTTGGATAAGATCTACCGACTCACTCACTACATCTTCAAAGCCTATTGTGCAATGTCTAGAAAGCATCCATACCAACACCTAAAATTCATAGAACTTCTCCGACACTAGTAAGTATCCCATATGATGAGAATAGACAATAACCTACATAAACCATGGTAGCATAGCATGGAATCCATAGTTGTGAAACCTACCTTGATGGAGGGTGTTCTACTTGAAAATGCAGAACTTGGACACATCCCATGTAGACACATGGTTAAGGAATATAAAGGGTTTCTTTGCACTTTATCCTCATTCTTAACTATAGCTACTTACTTACTATTCTTACGCGTTGCTAGCCTTTTTTTCTCATAGAATAATTCAAATAAAGGATCACATGAAAAGGTTTCATATCTAGTTGTTAACCCAATCACATTCACCCTACCAAAGAGGTCCCCTAGAGCTGCCTTTCAATGGAGAAGAGGATAAATTAGTGATTTTCTTAATTATGATTTCATGTTGTTCCATGCAACCAACCTTAATTCCACTATTCATACAAGAAGGATACCATTACAACTTACAATTTCAAGAATATCATAACCTTACCACTAGGTTGAAGGTTCCACATAAAGGACCTTCTTAGCAACATTCAAGGTGACATGTTATTCATACATACAAGAATAAGAGTTGTAGCATCCTAACTCGAGATATCATATATTTACATTCTAGCATGTATCAAGTAAGGGACATAAGTCTACCAAGATAAGACACACCCAGACTTAACATTATTACATATAACATATCATTCTAGAAGCACATAAAAATAATCATTATCATCTATAAGTCATCCTATACACTACTATAAGATCATCAACGTAACCATCATAGACTCATATATTCAAGTAGAAAGAAGCATACATCAACTCTAAGACTCCATGCATAAGGACATATTCATAATATAACATGATCACTTTACAACATAAATAGAAGAACACATACTTTCCTCTTAATCACATGTAGATAGATATGATCATACTTCACATAAATAAACTACACAAATCATCATAATATATCGAGTAATGTCGACAAGGCCATGATCATCATAATACATAAAGTAATGCCGACGAATACGGAATACGACATAATTCAAGACCTACATTACATGAAATAAAGAGAATTAGAGCATACCACCAATCCATTCTCACCGCTTCAATCCATAGCTAAATCATCCTATTCAATATCAAAAATCCTTACCATGGCCATGATCATCAATTCAATACAAAAACCATAACACTCAATTAAAATAGGTCAATTTAATATAGATTTATCAATATAATACACCCTATACATTAAATCAATAAAACTCTTACATCTTCTAATAGACCATAGAAAACTACACTAGAATTAATAAACATTAAGACAATATCAATTCACCCATAATGTAGTCAAAAACTAGGTTTCATGAATTACATAGGTTCATAGGTTAATTGTGTCAAAATAATCTAATTAACAACAATATAATCAATATATAATCATTTAAAATCTATAATGCAAGAACCCACTGATAGATCATAAAATTAGACAAGTTCATCTTTAGAAAACATTATAACTTTCTTTCAATTTTGCGCTCCTTGATGAATAGAGTTTAATGGATCAAAATTCATACCTCAATATTTATGAAGAATCACCACACAAATCTTCCATCCAATCTTTTCCTTGAGTTTTGGCTTTAATAGAGTTTTAGAAAATTTCTTGGAGATTTTGGGGTTTTGATTTGGAAGAAATGAATTCATCTAGGTATTTAGGACTTATATATCCACTTAAAATACATAAAACACCCCTAGGTAACCTCCCAAACTCTTATTTGGACTTGGGGTGAATTTACCAATTCACCCCTTTCACTAAACAGTTGAAGAAGGCGAATTACAGGCACAAACAACGCCTAGCCATCGACGGCCCGTTCCCTAACCAAAGGACTGCCACTACTCCTTGAAATTCACTAAATTGTCAAAGTATGCTCCTCCTTTGGTTTCCGATCCTAGAGATTAAATAAGCCTCTTTGAGACGGGAGTGTCAGATGACTTGAAATAAGAATATCATTAGTCTATGTTACATGACAATATGAACATTTCTCATATCATGGTTCATGCTTAACAAGTGGAAGAGACAAGGTCTAAGAGAAAGAGTAGAGATGACAGGAGGTAAAGGTCTTTTGAAGATGGTCCTTCAAAGGGTATGCTTGACATTCAAGACAAGCCTAGGTTTAAGAAGATGTCTTCTAATAAAGTTCCTACCAAATTTCCCAAGGATCATGATGATAGGGCGTCTAACCCTAAGTATCAAAAGGGAAGAGGTACTAGATCACTAAACAAGAAGCCAACTTGTGAAAAGTAAGGCAAGAAACAGTATGGTGATTTTCTTGTTGGGACGGACGATTTCTATGGTTGTGGAAAGAGTGGCCACAAGGTTAGGGATTTACCAAATGTGAAGGGGAAATCTAGTGGCTCTATTGTGGACCCTCCATAGAAAAATCACTTTTATTCACTTAGCTCAAGGGGTTAACAAAAGAGTTCTCCCGATGTGGTGACCGGTATGTTACAAGTCTTCTATATTGATGTATATACTTTAATAGATCCGGGTGCTACAGTATCTTTTGTTACTCCCTTCATATTTAGAAAGTTTGATGTTTTGTTGGATATTCTAAATGAATCTTTTATGGTAACTACCACAGTAGGTGAGTCGGTGGTTGCAAAGAGAGTATATAGAAATTGTCCTATAATATTGCCCAATAGAGTTACTCATGTTGAATTAGTAGAACTTGATATGGTTGATTTTGATGTCATTTTGGGGATGGATTGGCTGCATGATTGTTTTGTTTCCATTGATTGTAGAACTAGAATTTCCAAGTTCAATTTTCCAAATGAACCCATTTTAGATTGGAAGGGGGGAAGTTCTATTCATAGAGGTCGTATCATCTGTTGTCTTAAGGCTTGTAAAATGATCTGAAAAAGGTGCCTATATCACAATGTAAGAGTCAAAAATTTAGACTCCAAAAATCCTCCCTTTAAGTTAGTCCCCGTAGTAAGGGAATTTTCGAAGGTCTTTCCTAATGATCATCACGGAATTCCTCCCGAACGGAAAATTTACTCTAGTATTACTTGCTACCGGATACCAACCCCATTTTAATTCCAGCTTATCCGATGGATGTGGACGAATTGATAGATTTGAAGGCTCAACTCAAATATTTACTAGACAAAGGCTTAATTAGACCTAGTATTTCTCTATGTAGTGCTCTGGTTTTGTTTGTGAAGAATAAGGATGGGTCCCTTAGAATGTGGATTGATTATCCCAACTTAATAAAGTCACTATTAAGAACAAGTATCCTCTCCCTCGGATTGTTGACCTGTTTGATCTACTATAAGGGTCAAGCTACTTTTCTAAGATTCACTTGATATTTGGGTATCACCAACATAGGGTGAGAGGTGAGGATATACCAAAAATGGCATTGTTGACTAGATATGGTCACTATGAGTTCTTAGTAATCTCCTTTAGTCTCACTAATGCCCAGGCGACAGTTATGGATCGCATGAATAGGGTGTTTCAAAGCTACCTAGATTCATTTGTCATAGTCTTCATTGACTACATCGTGGTATATTCGAAAAATAAGGGTCAACACATGGACCATTTGTGGGTGGTGTTACAAGTGCTTAATGATAACCAATTATTTTCTAACTATAGAAAATGTGAGTTTTTCGTTGAGGTTGGTGGCATTACTTAGTCATATCATCATTAGAGAAAGAGTTGAGGTTGATCCAAGGAAAACCGAGGCGGTGAAAAATTGTCCTAAGCCATTGACTCCAACTGACATTAGGAACTTCTTTGGTCTAGCAAGTTATTATAGGAGCTTTGTGGATGATTTTGCATCCATTGCATCTCCCTTGAGTACTTTGACCCAAAAGAATATGAAATTTGAGTGGTCTGAAGCATGTGAAAGAAGTTTCCAAATCTAGAAACATAGGCTTAATTTTGCTCTAGTGTTGACTTTACCGGAAGGTACCACGGACTTCGGTGTATATTGTGATGCATCCTAGTGGTTTTATGGTGTGTGCTTATGCAACATGGGAAAGTAATAGCCTAAGCCTCTAGGAAACTTAAGGTGTACAAGAAAAATTATTCAACTCGTGATCTTGATTTAGCGACCATGGTATTTGCCTTGAAAATATGGAAACATTATTTGTATGGTGTCCATGTGTATGTGTATACCGACCACAAGAGTACAATATGTGTTTACTCAAAGGAGTTGAATCTCCGACAAAGAAGGTGGTTGGAATTGTTAAAAGATTACGACATGAGTGTTTTTTGACCATATTAGAAAGGCCAATGTGGTTGCGGATGCTCTAAGTTGTATGACCATAGATAGTGTGTCTCATGTAGAAGTAGACAAGAAATACCTAGTGAAAGCTATTCATAGGTTGGATAGATTGGGTGTTAGATTGGAAGATTCTCTGAATGGTGGTTTTATGGTCCATCATAACTCTAAGTCATCTTTGGTGGTTGAGGTGAAGTCTAAGCAACACCTTGATCAACCATTGATGGAGTTGAAGTAATAGGTTCTTGGTAAGCTTAATGAGTTATTCTCCTTAATGGGGGGATGGTGTCTTGAGGTATCAAGGAAGGTTAGTGTTCCCAATGTAGATGTTTTGATGAACCAAATTCTTGAGGAAGCTCATGAGTCCCGTTACTCCATTCATTCGGGTTCGACAAAGATGTACCATGACTTTAGAAAGGTGTTTTTGTGAGAACGCTTAAAAAATGACATAGAGGAATTTGTTACAAAATATCCAAATTTCCAACAACTTAATGTAGAACACCAAAAGACGTGTGGTTTACTTCAAGAAATCGAAGTTCCTACTTCGAAGTGTGAAGACGTCAATATGTATTTTGCGGTAGGTTTTCCTTGGACACAAAAGCAATATGACTCCATATGGGTGCTTATGGATAGCTTGACCAAATCGCTCATTTATTTCTCGTCAAGTCTACTTACTCGGAGGAGGATCATGCAAGGATCTTCATAGATGAGATTGTGTGTCTCCATTGTATTCTATTATCCATCATAACGGATAGGGGTGAGCAATTCACACCTAGGTTTTGGAGGTAATTCCAAAAAAGATTAGGTACCAAGGTGAAGATAAACATCGCTTTTCATCCTCAAACAGATGGCCAAGAAGCGACAACTATTCAAAGCCTTGAGGATATGGTTAGAGCTTGTATAATTGATTTCAAGGGATACTGGGATAAGCAGTTGCCTTTAGTGGAGTTTGCTTACAACTATAGCTACAATTTCTATACTATGGCTCTGTATGAATCTTTGTATGGTAGGAGATGTTGATCTCCAATTAAATGGTTTGAAGTTGGTGAGTTTTCACTTTTGGGTCCCGATTCAATATATAAGACTTTGGAGAAGGTTCATATCATAAGGAATCTCTTGAAAACAGCCTATAGCTTGCAAAAGTCTTATGCTGACCATAAGAGAAGGGAATTAGAGTTTGAAGAGGTGATACGGTATATCCAAAAATTTTGCTTATGAAAGGGGTGGTGAGATTTGGCAAGAAGGGAAGTTGATTCCATGTTATGTGGGTCCCTCTAATATCTTGCAAAAGATTGGTAAGGGTGCATATGAGTTGAGGTTGCCTAGTGAATTGGCTTCGGTTCATCCGGTGTTCCATGTTTACATGCTTAAAAAGTGTATTAGTGATCCTGAGTCCATTCTTCATATTGAAGGTCTAGGTGTTCAAGAGAACCTCTCCTACGAGAAAGTTCCAGTTAAAATCCTTGATAGGCAAGTAAAAAAGTTAAGAAACAAAGAGGTGGCTTCCGTGAAGGTGTTATGGAAGAATCACCTAGTTGAGGGTGCAACATGGGAGGCCGAGGCCGACATGAATACCCGTTAGCCTCATATATTTGATAACCATGTTTATCTATTCTTACTAACAATAAAAATATTGACTATATTTTAAGTTGCTTTGATTTTTGGTAAAGTTTTATAAAAATGTTCATGTTATAGTGAATTACAGTGAAGTTATGTCAATAGATTGAAAATTGTCAATTTACCTTGTTTTGAGTTATGTTGTGCATGTTGATATAGTCAGTCCTTATGAAATTATATTGAGAATGATGATAGATTGAGTTTTGGATAATTGACTCCTTAATGATATGTTTAGCCCATGTTGTTGTGAGAATGGAAGTCCTCATATTGTGATGATTGAGCTTTATATGTAGTAATTGAAGTTTTGAATTTCTATGTGTAGATGCCAAGATTGATGTTGTAACTCATGTTTTTATGCGTTGTTGGTTGGGCTACTAGTTTTGAGTCTATTCCTTCTTTTTTAAGAATTTTAGTGTCATTCGAGGGTTAATGTTCCTAAGGGAGGATAATGTAATACTCCGAAAGTATAAGACACTTTGTAAAGCCTAACATGAGTGTATTAAGTTTGTGTCACTATTTTTAAGTTAAAAATAAGGAATATAAGTCATTTAGGAAGTTTAGGAATCAAAATGCTATGGAACGTTCATGACGTCCGGAAACTAGTTCAATGAGGTGCTAGTGTTCCTTAGTCTATTTGACTATGTTATACGAGCCAGAAAATGATTAATTTTGGTGGAAAGATGTCTAACACGTATTAGAGTTATTTTATAGTCTAAACATCTGGGTACGAATCCCCAATGACCAACCAAGGGCCCTTGAGGAGGGCCCTTGCAATTTGGCAAAAAGCTACGTTGTGTCCACAAACGAGTGCAAACAACTGATCGTGGGTCAATCGATGGGGCGTCGATGGACACCGTAGATGAAAACTTATCCAAATTATATAAGGTCTTTTTTTGACAGTCTCCGACAAAAACAACGGACCAACCGGACGGTTGGTCCCTTGGCCATCCTTGGCCATCGTTTGACCGACGGGCCATCTGTCGAGGTCTCGTTTGTGAAGACTGTTTTTCTGCACATTTGTAAGGCAAGTTAAGTTAATTAATTTGGAGGTTATTTAGTTATTAAGGGGTTAAGATAGGTCTAATTAAGCTGTTTAAAGACCTATATAACGACCCTAACTTAATTAGACTAACCTAACCCTCACAATTTTCCAAACCAAAATAGCTCCTCCTTCTCTCTTCTTTCTCTTTCCCAAAGAAACCCCATCGAAGACCAAGCTATAGGTGGGTTTTATTGTTTAAAAGTATAAAGTTCTCCATCAAAATTCATCAATCAATAAGGTATGAGATTCCTTTCACCTTTGGGATCTTTTTCCCCAAAGGGCTCCTCCTAATTGATTTAAAAACTATTAAATTCAAGTGGGGTTTCTTCCAATATGAAATTAAGCTTGTGAATTGATTTTTTTTATGATTTATTTTTGTTATTGTGAGTATATTAGCATTTATTTAAACTCAATTATGTTACGTATATATACATTGGTCTCAATTGTAGAATATGACTTATTACCCTAAACCCTAAGTTTTGATCTTCAATTGTATATATTGACTTAATTGGTTTGGTTAGTATGTGAATTACTATCCTATGTTTTTAATATGATAATTTTGAGTATATTGTGATGTATTTAAATCCAATTGTTCTAGTTATTGAGTAATTGACCTACGTTGTGAAGTAGGTTATGAATTTGACCTAAGTCTCTAATTCTAGGCTATGGGCTAGTGATGGATTGTTGTATAATGATACAATTGGCATTGTTATTATACTATTATATGATGCTATTATACCATTTTTGGGTTAAGTTAAAGGTTGATGTAATACCTTGATGATGGCATTGTAAAGGAGGTTGAATAAGTCTTGTGATCTCTATTCTTTACTTCAATTATGATTACTTGTGATTAAGTGATGATGTTGTATTGAAGTATACCTTATATTATGATTGATAGGGTTGGTATGACGTTTAATTGAATTGTCTTGAACCATGGATTATGAGTTGTTGGCTAACATGTAAATGTTTTAAGTATGGCGATAACACCAATTTGTCTTATTATGATGTGACTACGTAAATGTGCTAAGCTCACTTGTATAAATTGTAATGAAAGGACAATACACATGCAATTCTTATTGATCTATGATGTTGATGATTATGTAAGAGATAGACCCTATGACCTACATTAAGTTATGATGATTAATAAAGGCATTTAAGACATTTCAAAAGGGACTCTAGCTTAGAACCGAGTGAACTAGAGTGAGGAGTGTCATTTCCCACATAGGGAAGGTAGGATCACTAAAGTACTCATGGGATTAGAGACTACAATGCATATAGGAATAAAAGCTAGTGGATACACCGAGATGCTATGTTCATATTTTGGTACTACCTTGCACAACAAGAAAATGTACATACGACGATATTAATTTGGTGACATTTGAAACAAATATCAAAAAATAAAGAATCATACGGTATTTAAGAATAAAAATGTCATAAAAACAATGACAGTGATGTCAAATGTCGTAAAAATAATGACATTTGGTATCAAATATCGTAAATATAATGAGATTTGGTCAAAAATTTCACTATGATAATGCCATTTATTGCAAAATAACATTTTTAGCGACAATTAGAGAAAATGTCGATCAAATGATGACATTTTGCTACAAATGTCAAATATAATATGTCATTTATTACAAAATGTTATTGGTTTTAGTGACATTTTAAAAAATATCTCTTAAATAGTGATATTTTATATAAATTTCGAATATATTCTGACATTTACTTCAAAATGTCATTGATTTAAGTGACATTTTTGTTAAATGTCACTAAAAAGTGACATTTAGAAGAAAAAAAAAGGTAACTACAATAATAACATTATTGCAAATTGTTGTTGTTTTTAGGGACATTTAGCAAAAATGTCATTTAAATGTGATATTTTTATTCAAACGTGGAATATCATATGACATTTATTACAAAATGTAATTGGTTTTAGTGACACTTAGAAAAAATATATCTTAAATACTGACATTTAATATAAATGTCGAATATATTATTACATTTACTTCAAAATGTCATTGCTTTTAGTGAGATTTAGAAAAAAATGTCACTACAATAATGACATTTATTGCAAAATTTTGTTGTTTTTAGCGACATTTAGCGAAAATTGAAATGATGACATTTGCTTCATATGTCGAATATATTATGAAATTTATTATGAAATTTATTACAAATGTCATTGGTTTTAGTGACTGTTAGAAAAAATATCGCTTAAACAGTGACATTTGATGAGAATGTCGAACATATTATTACATTTACTACAAAAAAACATTGATTTTAGTGAATTTTAGAAAATCACTAAAATAGTTGCATTTGTTGTAAAATTCATTGATTTTAGTATATTTTAGCAAAATTGTTGCTAAAATAGCGGCATTTAATACAAATATCGAATATATTATGCCATATATTGCAAAATATCATTGATTTGATTGACATATAATGAAAATGTTGTTAAAACAATAATTTTTATACGAATATCAAATATATTATTTAATATATTTGAAATATGTCATTGAAGTTTATGATTGATATACCGTGGTTTCACAGTGTTTTTAATGTTTTTTCCTTAAGTTTAGTGTGTGTCCATAAGCCTTTTTGTATGATTTTTATGTAAGTTTCCCTTTATTTGCAGGAAATCTGTCTAAAGATGAACGCGAAACTTTTTGAGAAAGAAATGCAGAAAAGTTACCACCTACAAAGCTTGTGACGACCTGTCGTGCCTGTGACGGTCCGTAGGTGGCATCGTAGTGAAGCTGTTGAAGGAAGATGGGGAAGTCTGACCAAGTATGGGGTTACGAAGTTCATGACGGACTGTCGTAGCCATGACGCTCCGGCTTGGTGGTTCGTCATGATGATTAGAGAAGAAGTCTCAGTACCCCAATTCCAAGAACTTTAGTGTTATGGATCGGAGACCCTCGACGGACCATCGTGGTTGAAACGGTCTGACATACCTATTCGTCGAGGGTAATGAAGAAATCAGCATAAGATTTGTAAAGTTAGGATGATGGAGGCCATGACGACCTGTTTTGACCAGGGTGGCCCGTCACGAAGTCCGTCGATCCAACCACGTTTTGACAGATTTTCAGCAAATTGAGTCCTTCTTTTATGAGATTTTTGTTTTTTATAAATAGTTTGAAAAACCTCGTTTTTGGTGTTAAACTCTCTTATAGTTAGATTCTCTTATGTTAGACTCTATTAGTAGACTTTGTGATTGTGTTATACTTTTGAAGAATCTTTAGTCCTCGATTAATTTTTGTAATTGATACACTTTTTCTGGAATTGATTGTTGGTGTGTTTGTTGATTAATCAAGTGGACTTCTGGATTTTATTCTTTCTCATTGAAGTAAGTGCATGATTTCTTATATTACATATATGAATATTGTGATATGACTATGGGTAACTAAACTCCATAACTAGGGTTGTGGGAACCATAGGTGAATAATGAGGTAAAACCTGAGTAAAATAACAATTCTAGAACATTGTCTTACATGTATTGATAATTCTTTCGCTTAGAAGTCTTTTTAACGGATGAACAACGTTAGAACTTGTCTTAATGCTACTTGCCGGACCAAGGAGTTAGATAATAGGAAAAGAATTATCAACATAGATTTAGTATATACTATCTAATAGTCTAGTATTGATTGGTATGAGGTAATAACTTAGTCAAATATCGAATACAATGCTTAATATGAGGTAAACGTAAGGGTTAGTATAGGAACACACGTAGCTGGACCAAGTTGCGGAGTGAAATTTTCTAGATGCCGGACCAAGGATTTAGAAATACATAACTTATCACTTTGCATTCAAGATACTAGGAAAAAATTGTTATAGTTAGAATTTTCAAGTTAGGAACTTGTGGGGAACACTTAAATCCTAGTTACTTTTATTAATTGATTAAACTCCAAGGTTTGATTCTGTTAGCTGGTTACTTTAATTTAGTTAGTTATCTTTATTAATTTAGAAATACAACCCCCCTTTTATTGTCTTTTGTTTTCTAAGGAAATAATTGACTAAATAATAGTAATAATAGATTGAAGTTAAGTCTGAACTATTTTCCGCGTGGGAACGAACCGAACCTCTTAGTTGGGTTCTTTACTTCATATGACCACTTTACTTCTTATTTGAGAAGTAAGTTTGAGCGTATCAAATTTTGGCGCCGCTGCCGGGGAAAGTAGCTTCTAGATTAACTTAAACTTATTACTAAAGTTTAGTCAATATTTTCTTGATTTTACTTTTCTATTGTTTTTTGTTCTTGCAAAACTATCTTCCTTGTATGCCAAATACACTAAGAGGAAGAGAACAATTGTTTGCCTACGATCACAAATTAGACCGTACACTACGCAACATGAATCGAAACTTGGGTATTATGATGATTATCCAAACCAGAACATCCCAGCTCCAGTTGATGTTAATGGTTAGTTATTACCCAATTCTCCGGGTGGAAACCAACAACGGGGACAAAATCCTGCTCCACGTCCTCAAGAATACTACAGAGGTTATGACAATATAGAAGACTCCGATGGGACACTTTTCTTGCCTCTTCTACCACCTGGACACACCTTTATGGTAAATAGTAGCCTGATACAGATGCTCACTGCTAGAGGTTTGTTTACAGGGCTACCTTCTCATGATATGCATGCCCATATAACTAAGGTAAGGGTAGTGTGTAAAAGTTGTGTAGGGAGGCCTAATTTAGATTTAGATGTAATAGGGCTACGAGTATTTCCTCTCTCACTGACGGGAGAGGCTGCTATTTGGTTCACTGAGCTCCCTTATAACTCAATTTTCACTTGGAACCAACTAAAGGACGTTTTCTTAGCACGTTACTACCTGGTGTCCAAGAAACTAAACCACAAAGACAGAGTGAACAACTTTGTGGCACTACCAGGAGAGTCAGTTAGTAGTTCTTGGGATAGATTAACCTCATTTTTAAGAAGCGTCCCCAATCACTG
Organism: Solanum lycopersicum; assembly: GCF_036512215.1. Taxonomy (NCBI): domain Eukaryota; kingdom Viridiplantae; phylum Streptophyta; class Magnoliopsida; order Solanales; family Solanaceae; genus Solanum; species Solanum lycopersicum. Next base: position 14,941,966 of record NC_090807.1, read on the forward strand.
CATAGATGATGAGTCACTGAAGGAATACTTCTATTGGGGACAATAATAATAATAAAGCGGTGTTGATTACTATATCGGGTGGTTGTTATGGGGAGTGTCCTTATGCTGAGATTATCGAAAAGTTAGAGAAAATCTCCCAGAATAATAAATCTTGGAGTACTAGAAAGTCAGAGACTGGGAGAAATACCTTCGCAGTGCAATCCACTCACAACCAATCAACAGATGAGATTCGTGAAGAGCTTGGTTTGGTATTAAAACATGTCACTGGAATGCAGAGAAGATAAATGCATTTAACTACTTGTCTAAATCACCACTACTAAATGATGAATGCCGTCATGAGGAGGATTCCTATGCGGTAAATGAACAGACGGGGGGTTTGCGACCGAGTGCCCAAGGCTCAAATCAGGAGAATTAGCGCCAAGGTCAAGGAAACCAAGGTCGGATCTATGGTAACTATAATCGTGAGGGTCATTATGTTCGAGATGGAAACTACAACCGTGACAACAACTTCAACAAGGGTAACTATGGTAACAAAAATGATAGGATTGGTCCCTATGTCCCTTCTCAAAATTGTGAAGTTACTCCTACGGATGGTGGAGATAATATGGTGCGAGTTGAGGATATGTTGCACAAAATAATGAGGAGGTTCGATGCTAGTGATGAGAGCATTAAAGAGTTAAGGAGTGATTTAGCGGGTATTGGGATGAAAGTCGATACACATGCAATATCGATTAAGCAGATTGAGTTGCAAATGGCCCAATTATATGTGATTGTGAACACACGGCAACCGGTCACTCTTCCTAGCAACACTATCCAAAATCCAAAAAATGATGGACATTGTATGGAAATCACTACTCGGGGTCATAAGAAAACCATTGACCCACATATGCCATCTAATGAGAAAAAGGTGACAAAATATAATGATAAAGTGGTAGAGGTTAATTCTAAAGTAGAAGATAACACTGGAAAAGATGTTGAAGTGCCTACAAAGGTAATTCCCATGCCTAGACCACCACCACCCCTTTCTTCAAAGATTAGTGAAAAAGACCTAGGATGGTAAATATCGGCTTTTTATAACAATGTTGAAGCAGCTTTCTATCAATGTCCCTTTGGTAGAAGCTCTAGACCAAATGCCTCGTTATGCCAAGTTTACGAAAGATCTGGTTACAATGAAAAGATCGGTCACTTTCGAGGATGATGATAGAATGCAGCATTGTAGTACTATTTCTACAAGATCTCTCGTACAAAAAAAAGATTCGGGTGTGTTCACTATTCCTTGTATAGTCGGGTCAATATATTTTGTGAAAGCATTATGTGATCTGGGGGCAAGCATAAATCTCATGCCCCTCTCAATTTACAAGAAGTTGGGTTTGGGTGACCCAAAGGCCACTGCGATGCGGCTACTGATGGCTGATAAAACAGTGACAAGGCCTATAGGGATACTTCACGATGTGCTAGTAAAAGTGGAGTCGTTCATATTTCCGGCAGATTTTGTTATTTTGTATTGTGAAGTCGATTTGAAGTGTCTATTATTCTTGGGAGGCCATTCCTTGCTACGGGTAGAGCCTTAGTTGATATGGAAAAGGGGCGGATGAAATTTTGGTTGAATAATGAAGAAGCAACCTTCAACATTTGTAGGTCCATGAGGCAGAGTGGTGAGCTCCAATCGGTATCTGTTATATCCTACAAGAAAAGATGAAGAAGAACCATGACCTAAAAATTGAAAAATTGAGAATTTATGGTTGAGGATTTGGTGTTTTTGTATAATTCTAGGTTGCGTTGGTTTCCGGCAAGCTCAAATCCAAATGGACTGGTCCTTACTTGATTACCCAACTATTCCTTCATGGAGCAGTTGAGTTGGAAACCAAGGAGGGTGTGCGGTTTAAGGTGAATGGACGATGAATAAAACTCTATTTCAGGCATGTTAAATCGACGAATGAAATGATCAAAGCACGCCATCTTGATGAAGGCTGAGTAATCAAGTTTCTTCAATCGTGTCGCGACGTTAAATCAGGCGCTGTTTGGGAGGCAACCCAATACTTATAGTTTTTCTTTCTAGTAATGGTAGAATTTTCTACTAATGGGTTTTAAATTTGCAGGCACATCACCAGGAAATTCTGCAGAAAATCACACTACAACAGTCACTAACGGACACAGCGACTAGCCGTCACGCACGTGATGGACCGTCGCATAAATCCATCGTGCCAAGTACATCTTTCATTTATTTTAAAAACTAGGGCACATGTGACGTAACCAACGATGGACCATTGCATCTATGACGGACCGTCATCGGGGACTCGTTGTGTTATTCATGAGTGTACCTGACCCAACCCAACCCAGTTGGGGGTATTAAAAAATTGGCAACCTTTCAAAAAACCACCCCATCATTTACCCATTTCCTTCCCTCTTTCTCCAATTTCCCTCCCTTTTCAACTTCCAACTTCCTACCTCTCTTCTCTATCAACTGATCACTTCCCCAATTCCCCAAATTCCTAAAATCTACTCTATACTAGTCGGAGTCTGCTGTTGTGGTTCTGTTCTTGCTAACCAAGTGCCTCACTTGCTTGTCTTTCTCCTTTTCTCAGGTCTGTGTCTCTTATTTCTACCCATTTACATTGCATTTTTGTTTATCGATTAGTATTAGCCTATTTCTTATTGATGGGTGTTCATTCTTTGATCCAATTTTTTCTGACCTAGGTTGAGAATCCTCAAATTTCCTTGTTAAAACTCTAGAAATAGGTGCTTTAGCATTGCTAGTTTACTAGGTTTTTGGTTGAGAAACATTTAGGTTATCACTAAGTATTCCATGTGAGTAACAGAGGATGAATGTGGCATCCCCTGTTCTGTCACTGAATGACAGAACGAGACCCTGATGATGGACTGTCGTACCCACGATGGACCAAGATAGGTTCCGTTCTAACACCCCCTACACCTCGCTGTCCAATTTTCTCCAAATGTCCACAAACGGACACATGTGATGGACCATCGTTCCCACGACGGTCCGTCCTGCACAATCATTCTAGTTGTTAGAGACCCTATTCCTAAGGGTCTCCCACCTTTTTCTAAGTGTACTCTTACAGATATCTATGACGGACCGTCATAACCTCGACAGTTTGTCCTGCACAACCGTCATGACGGTCATAGACCCATCTCCTGAGGGTCTCCATACTTTTTCTAACTGTCCTCTGACGAACATCTACGATGGACCGTCATACTCTCGATTGTCCATCCTGCAGAATCGTAATAACGGTCAGAGACCCTTGTCCTAAGGGTCTCTATTATTTTTCCAGGTGTCCCGCGACAGACATCTACAATGGACCGTCATACCCTCGACGGTCCGTCCTGCACAACCGTCGCAACGTTTAGAGACCCCTTTCCTAAGGGTCTCCATACTTTTTTCTAAGTACCCCACGATGGAAATCGATGACGGACCATCATTGTCAGTATGGTCCGTCCTTCTTAGCCATCATACTTGTTAGAGACTTTCCTTCAAGGGTCTCCACATCAACATAGTTGAAGTAAGACATGATGGACCCCATCATGGTCCGTTGTGTTTCATTATTTCTGCAGAAAAGTCATTGCAGCTTAGCTATTATATTTATTTTGTTTCGTTTTTGCTCATCTTGTTTGCTCCTTCTCGTACTAATAATGGTTCTTTACAGGTATTATCTCTAATGGAACCAAAACAAAATTGAGTTTACATATGTGGGCGTTCAAAGTATGTCGCCCTGTTTGTCCGCCTGGTCATCGGCTCTGATGATGAGCATGACCCCGAGTACGTGCCCCTAGGCACTGCCACTCCAAGACGAGATCCACGTGCTACCAGAGCTACGCCTAAAAAGGTGGCGTCCGGCGTAGTCATTGCCTCCCAGTTTGATGAGGAGGCACACTAACCAGCACACCTTCTAGGTCAGCTACACATGAACAAGGAGCGTCTAGCTCCATAGGAGTTTCTTGGTCGGATGAATCCTCAGGGTCCGCTGAAGTCCCTGCACCTATCACAGCTGCACAGTCTGCCTCGTCTGATGAGGTTGACAGTTCTGATTTCACTCTTGGCTCACCGACTCGTGCTCTCACCCTTGTTGCCGACCATCCCAACCGGTGGTGTGTCGACGTCCAATATCAAGTTTATTCAGACGCAAAGTTTTTGAATGATAAAAGAGTCATGACACGGACCCTTACACTGGAGAGGAAGGTCCTTACGGGAAGTCTCCCTAACATGCCAGAGATCCACAATCTCTTCACCAGACACCAACTAGAGTGGACAGCTCGTGCTGTGGGCCGCTACAGTGAGGAGATGATCCGAGAGTTCTACGCTGTTTATGTGGCTACTCTCCAATCACAGATAGATAAAGGGGATGCCCCCGCCAAATAGGCTCCACTTGAGCATGTCCGAGTATATGGCATATAGGTTGATATCTCACTCCCAGCCATCCGCCGATATGTATACGGTGAGGATGCTGATGCTAACAGCACCCCTCTCACCGCCAATTTTGACTACCGATGGAAAATTGTAAAAGATGGCCAATTCTTGCGTGAGACATCGCTGAGAGAGACCACCAAAAGGTGGATGGCCCTGCACTTGTCTGTTGATGGAGAGGGTGCCGACTGGGTAACAGAGCCGAAAGGAGCCATCAAGAAGGCTAAGTTGACCTTCAAGGCTAAGTTCTTATGATTAATTATCCCCCACTGCCTTTCCCGCACGGCCATTGATAATATAGTCACACGGGATCGTACAGTTCTAATGGGTGGCGATGATACCCGGGTTTGAGGTGGACTTCGCTAGGCTTCTACAGGCGTTCATGCACGGGAGGGCTTTCAAGGTTACAACTACTTACCCTTTTCCGTGCATCATATTTTGTTATGCCGGTCTGCAAGTGTGCCCATCTGGCACATTGATCAGCTTAAGACTTTGTTGGGCACTGTTGATATCGACCTCATCAGGGATCAGGTCAATGAGATGGCTCCACGTAGAGGGCCCCGTTCAGAGTTGCCTCCACTTGGTGAAAATCTGGCTGATACAGTAGCGCATGCTCGAACAGCTACGCAGGCTGCTTCTGAAACCACTGACACTGTCCTGGTCGAGTCTATCCTTGGTAGTAGCATTGTCTATAGCTCCTCTCACTCAGCCCCCGTTCCCCGCTCTGGTCCCGCTTGCTAAGGTCCAGAAACTAGAGGCACAGATCGCTATAGTTCTGCATCACATCCAGCCTTGGATGCAGAGGTCTATAGCGAAGGTAGAAGAGCACTTGGAGCGTAAAATGGTCCAGCACAGAAAGCAAAATATCGCTGAGGTTCATCAGTGCTTGGACGCTTTGGAGTTGCGGTGCTAGCCCGGACAGCCCCTCAGGTGGACGTGTTGACCCTTCAAGCATCGGTCGAGAGTCTTCGAGCGGACATTGATATGATCCTAGAGGCTAGGGTGCCTGAGTCTGAGGCCCCTTCTGCATATCCTGCTGAGGACATAGTGATGGCGGCCTTTTTTGCCACTTCTGAGATTCCACCACCTCCCCCTCCAGAGCATGCCAAGAGGCATAAGGGTCGAGAGGAGGATGAGGCTAAAGCACGGAAGAAGGAGCGCCGTGAGATGGAGGTTGCAAGGAGAGCCTCGCTTGATGATGACTAGGCAAAGTAATTTATAAATGTGTGGCTCTAAGCAAGACATAGAGATACACCACTGCATGACCCTAAGTATAAAAATTCAAACAAGGTGTCTAATAATCTTGTAGAGTAATGAGATGTCAAATGAGTTTGAGGAAGATTTGAATAGTCCAATATTTGTACTGAGCTAGAACTTGCCTGGTTGGTCCTACTAAAAGTAAGTTGTAATAGACAATTAGGAAAGGATCGTAGGCCCTTGTTCAATATATCCAATTTTTAGCCTAAGTTAAAAAAATAAATAAAATTAATCCTTCTTTGATCCAAATGATTTAAGCTTAAAATAGACCTTTCTTTTTCACCCCAACTGATCTTTTCTGAGAATAATATGTTGTCCCTGGTCCCTCCTTGGACATGTTCACCTCAGCTTATGACAAAAGCATAAGTTGAGGGTGGCTAATGCAGTAAACAACCTTTTCATGGCCCTGACCTAAATCTGGGTATTGTGTACTTCGATTCATAGCAAAGTCATGAGTTGAGGGTGGCTATTATGAGGAATGCTCTGGAAAGTGGGGTTGAAAGAACAAAGAGAAAGAAAGAACAAAAGTAAAGTGACTCAAGAACTAGTTGAAAGAAAAGTGAAAGAGAGAGAAAGAACTAAAGTAAAATGATTCAAGAACCAGTTGAAAGAAAAGTGAAATAAGAAAAAAAAACAATAAATACAAGCAAGAAAAGAAGAGAGTCACTTACACAAATGAAGAAAAAAGGGAAAATAGCAAGGCGAAAGAATATGAGAAATTGGGCAAAATAAAATGATGAAAGGTGGTATGTTTAGACGATATGTCAAGGAGGGCAAAAATTTACTTAAGTATACCTAAATATACCCTACCTGAACCTGATCCTATGATACAAGCTAAGAAAGTCCTATCGTGATCCTAAGAGTTGTATAGTGAACTTAAAGCAGTGAAAATAAGGGCAGGCTTATGGCAATATGTATGAATAAGTTGTGAATTTGTTTTGAGAGTGAGTGTTGAAAAGTAATCCTTATACTCAAATTGAAATCATTGTGTGAAAAATGAGGATTTTGTTTTGAAGTGAGGACACTAGTTACAATACCAAAAATATTAGCACCTCGGTGAGAAATTGAAGAGGATAGGCGTCAGTGCGTGGTGAGTCTTTATCATGGTCAGATTCCACGTAATTCAAGCCTAATAGTGATAACATGCAAAAAATGATGAGACAGATCAGGATTGATAGCCAAATGATTGTGAAAGCTAAAACATGGATACTATTGTACAAAGATTTTATAGTGAGTCATAGTGCGTCGCTTGAGGACAATCACGGATTTAAGTTGAGGGTGTTGATATACCGTGGTTTCATGGTATTTTTAATGCTTTGTCCTTAAGTTTAGTGTGTGTCCAAAAGCCTTTTTGTATTGATTCTTATGTAAGTTTACCTTTATTTGCAGGAAATCTGTCTAAAGATGAACGCGGATGTTTTTGAGCAAGAAATGAAGAAGAGACCACCTACGGAGCCTGTGATACTCCGTCGAGCTTGTGACGGTCTGTTGGTGGCATCGTAGAGAATCTGCTGAAGGAAAATAGGGAAGTCTGACCCAATGTGGGATTATGGAAGCTTATGACGGACCGTCATAGCCACGACGGTCCGTCCTGCTTGTTCGTCGTGATGATCAGAAAAGTAGTCCCAGTACCAAAATTCCAAGAAGTTTAAGTGTTATGGAACGAAAGCCCTCGACGGACCGTTGTGCTTGAAATAGTCTGTCATACCTGTTCATCGAGGATAATGAAGAAGGCAGCAGAAGGAACTGTAAAGTATAGGATGACGGAGGCCATGACAGCCCGTCGTGACCATGACGGCCCGTCGTGACCACGACGGCTCGTCACGAGGTTCGTCGACCCAACCGCGTTTTGACAGATTTTCAGCAAATAGAGTCCTTCTTTTATTAGGTTTTTATTTTTTATAAATAGTTCAAAAACCCCGGTTTTGGTGTTAAACTCTCTTATAGTTAGATTCTCTTATGTTAGACTCTTTGTTAGTAGTCTTTGTAATTGTGTTAAACTTTTGAAGAATCTTTAGTCCTTGATTAATTTCAGTAACTGATACACTTTTTCTGGAATTAATTGTTGATGCTTTGTTGATTAATCAAGTGAATTTTTGAATTTTATTCTTTCTCATTGAAGTAAGTGCATGATTTCTTATATTACATATATGAATATTGTGATTATGACTATGGGTAACTAAACTCCACAATTCTAGAATAGTGTCTTGCATGTATTGATAATGCTTTCACTTAGAAGTCTTTTTAACGGCTAGCCAACGTTAGAACTCGCCTTTATTCTACTTTTCGGACCAATGAGGTAGATAATAGGAAAAGAATTATCAACATAGATTTAGTATATACTATCTAATAGGCTAGTATTGATTGGTGCGAGGTAACAACTTAGTCAAATATCGAATACAATGCTTAATATGAGGTAAAGGTAAGGGTTAGTATAGCAACACACGTAGCCGGACCAAGGTGCGGAGTGAAATTTTCTAGAGGCCGGACCAAGGATTTAGAAATACATAACTTATCACTTTGCATGCAAGATACTAGGAAAGAATTGTTATAGTTAGAATTATATAGTTAGGAACCTATGGGGAATACTTAAACCCTAGTTCTTTTATTAATTGATTAAAATATAAGGTTTGATTCTGTTTGCTGGTTACTTTAATTAGTTAGTTATGTTTATTAATTTAGAAACAAAACCCCCCTTTTATTGTCTTTTCTTTTCTAAGGAAATAATTGATTAAATAATAGTAATAATGAAGTTAAGTTTGAATTATTTTCCTCGTGGGAAGGACCCCAACCTCATTAGTTGGGTTCTTTACTTAATACTACCGTTTTACTTCTTATTTGAGAAGTAAGTTTGAGCGTATGAATGACATATGATAAAAAGTACCGTTAAATCCAAGGGCGGATCCACATTGTTTGTGAACCCTTCTGCAAAAAATTACACGATATACATAAGGTAAATTCTGTGTATTTTTATAGATATAATTTTAAATCCTCTCAATAACAGAGAGAAACGGATTGCGTAGTGCAAAATCCCTTGAAATTAGATCGAATGTCAATGGTTCGAGTCTTTGTGTAAGCATTTTATCTTCTTCTTCTTTTTTTTGCTTCAGTTTTTTTAGTTTTATTTATATTCTGTTTTATTTTTCAAGTTCCTTTTTAGTTTACTTTTACTATAAAAAAATGTGCTACAGTGTGATTTTAAACCCAAAAGAATTCAAAGTTTCTATTTCTAAAGGCTAAATTATACATTTTTACTTATATTTTTGAACCTCGTAAATGAAAATCTTGGGTTGTCACTGATTAAACATATTATTAGTTGCTAATGACGAATATTTAAACCTAATTTTCAAAATCCATTATTTATCAATATATATCGATAAAGTTTTACAAAATTTGCCCCACTAATTATATGATTTGAACAAAAATTATTTTATGACGAAAATATCTCGTTATTACCCTCGTTGTAATTAAAAACACTCAAGTTTAATTTTTATGAACAAATGTAACTTGAGTTTATTAGAATACCAGTTGTGGAAGAAAAAATAACTTTTTTCTTGTTATTTTAGAGAAGTTAAAAGATCCCAAAAGATCGATGCATTTGTCAATTGAAGCTCACATTCGTGTAATGTAAAATTACATAAATGAATACTATAAGACACCTCTCATTGGTCAAGGTTCCTATTTATATTCTTTTTTTTCTCACTTTTATGAAAAAAAATCTATTTAATTATATTTTATTATTGTAATAAATGAATTTGACAATTACCACCACATTTATTCATATTCTTTCATATAAAGAATTGATTGTTTTTATTTTCGTTATTCCTATGATTTTTGATAATCATTATTGTCAAATAATATTAAAGTGCATGTTTATGATATCATTTAAAATTCCATATTATGCCCTATAGATATAGGCATTAGAAAATTTTGTTTCAAAAGAAATGATCATTTTTTGGAGTTCTTTTGGTTGGAATACTAGTTCTGTTGTGATAAGTTATACTACAATAAGTTATGCTGGGATAAGTTATGCTGGAATTAGTTTTTATTGCTTGTTTGGTTTTTAATATTCAAACCAATATTCAATGTATAATTTTTTAGAATAAGTTGTTTGTTTACAAAAATACCTCACTTTATGTAGTTCATTTTTTGTAACGACCTGTTTAGTCGTTTTGAGCAGCAGATATTATTTCTGGAAAAACTAGCTGAGACGACAGATCCCACGACGGACCGTCAAGGGCACGATGGACCGTCGAGGGGGTCTCGTTCCAAAATACTTAGAATTCTGAAATTTGGGTACTGAAATCGACTCTCTAAACTTCGTGACGAAGTGGCAGGACGGACCGTCACAGGCATGACGGGCCGTCACAGACCCTTGGTAAAAATCTAGTCTCTGAACTCTGTGACGGAAGCAGCAGAATGGACCGTCACAGGCACGACGGGCCGTCACAGGCTGCGTAATCCTAGGCTGGTTCAGAATTCTGTTAAATGTTTAAGGGGCGTTTTGGACTATTCCTGCTATAATTATAAATTTAGTGGGTTAATGTTAATAATTTAACTACTTGAGGGTTAAATGAGATAACCTTAAATTAATTAATGGGTTAATTCATCATCTTTTATACTTAATTATATGCTAATTAGGGTAAAAGAAAAAGGGTTTGAATAAGAAAAACAGAAAGAACAAAGAGAGAGAGAACGATCGATCGAGAGAGAGGAAAAATGAAGCTTTGGGGAATTTGCTTGCTAGATCACTAATCTTCGGTGGAGGTAGGTTATGGTTTTATGCTATTCGTAGTAAACTCTTAATAGCGAATGATATGTATTGGGTAGTGTTGTAAACCCTTCTATATGCTTAATTGTATGCTTGCATGGATGTGATGATATAATTGTGATGAAATAAGTATGATGAAGCTATTGAATCCTAAATCTTGAAAACCTCTTGTTAATGATGATGCCTTGCTATAAAAGAAGGTTTGATGAACTAAAGGAATGAGGTTAGGGGATCGGGTGTCAGGAACCGACACGTAGTAATAGGGGGATCGGGTATCACAAACCGGCACATAGTAATAGGGGGATCGGGTGTCACGAACCGACACGTAGTAATAGGGGGATCGGGTGTCACGAACTAACACGTAGTATTAGGGGATCGGAGTGTCACATACCGACACGAGAGAAATAAAGATAATGAATCTTGAAAGATGTTAATATACTCAATTTACTGAACCTAATTCCCAAATGAGTATGATGGGGAGGCGTGAGTCCTCATTGATGTGCTTGGTGTTGTGACCAGGGGTTATGGTAATTGTAAATGCCGCATGTTGAGTATTGTAGTTGATTTTATGATATTATCTGATATATACTGTTTTCTATTTTGAGTTGGCCGATGATATCTACTCAGTACGCATGTTTTGTACTAACCCTTACTTGTATGTTTTCTTTTTGTTCATTGTGGAGTGCAGCAAACGTACCGTCGTCTTCAACTCAACCGCAACTCTAGCCTGTCATCATTATACCGGATCTCAGGGTGAGCTAATGCTTCTAGCTTGGACTGGATCTTCTTCTTCATGTCTTGATGCCTTGAAGTTCCGGCATGGACTAGCTTTTTATTTATTCTGGCCTTTTAGATACTCTTAGAATTAGTAATTTGAGGATAGATATTCTTGTGATAATGACTTCCAGATTTTGGGGATAATGATTTATAAATTTTAGAAGTTGTTTGGTTGATTTCGTTAATGAGTTTTAAGTCTTCCGCATTGTATTTTGTTCATTATACTTGAAATGGTGGGGTTTAGATTGGTTGGTTTGCTCACATAGTAGGATAAGTGTGGGTGCCACTCGTAGCTCGATTTGGGTCGTGACAAACTTGGTATCAGAGCCAGGTTCATTGGTCTCATCACACAAGAACAAGTCTATTAGAGTCTTAAGGAACGGTAGGGGGACGCCTTTACTTTTCTTTATGAGGCTATAAGACTTTAGGAAAATTCCATTCTTTCTTTCTTTCGTGCTATTACTTGGATCCAATTGGTATCTAGGTGATACAAATTGGTATCTGACCATCATCACTCTATTTCACAGATGGTTAGAACTAGAGCAAAAACCGTGCCAACATCAACATCGGCAAGACAAGATGCATCTGATCCAGCCACTGAGACTGTAGCTCGAAGAGGAGCAGTGGCAAGAGGCCGCGGTAGAGGTCGTAGGAGGACGTCCTCTAGAGGAAGAGGACAAACGCCTGGCCAATCTGGTACTAGGGCGGTGACTCCTCCACCGACTGAGGAAGTAGTAAGAGAGGGTGAGGATGGGGAAAATGAGCAAGTGCAGAATGAGGAATTACCACCCAACCTACCCCAGAGATGATCAATCATGTTCTTGCTTATCTTAGCGGGTTATCTGATCAAGGCTAGACACCTCCAGTGTTTTCAGCACCAGCACCTCAGGTTCCGTAGGTACAACATGCGGCTACTGTGGCTCCCCGCATGGATGCCTCATTGGAAATAGGCACGTTTCCTCGGTTGACTACGGGGACTATAATGACAAGTGATCAGCATGAACTTTTCAGTAAGTTCTTGAAATTTAAGCCCCCAGTCTTCAAGGGTGCTGAATCTGAGGATGCTTATGATTTTCTGGTTGATTGTCATGAGCTACTACACAAAATGGGTATAGTCGAATGATTTGGCGTCGAGTTTGTGACCTATCAATTTCAAGGGAACGCCAAAATATGGTGGCGGTCACATGAAGAGTGTCAACCAACAGAGACACCACCTATGACTTGGGCATCATTCTCTAGTTTATTTATGGAGAAGTATACCCCGTACTTTGAAGGATAGGAGGAGAGATGAGTTCTTGAGCCTAGAGCAAGGTAGGATGTCGGTTACTGCGTACGAGGCTAAGTTTCGCGCATTATCAAGGTATACCACCCAGCTATGTTTCAGTTCACAAGAGTGGATTCGTCGTTTTGTGAAGGGGTTGAGATCAGAGTTGCGAATTTCAGCCTTATAGGTAGCGGGAACAGCGAAATCCTTTCAAGAAGTGGTAGACTTCGTGATAGAGGTAGAGGGAGTGAAGCCAGATGACTTCACCATGGCATCGACATCAAAAAGGTTTTGTAAGGGAGGTGAGTTTAATGGTTCTTACTCCAGAGGGCAGGGTTCAGGAGGTTACCCAGCCCGACCTATCCAGTCTTCACTACAGACTATAGTTGGGGGTCCACCGCAGACCGGACAACATTTCTTTGAGTTTGGAAGTTATCCCCAGACTCCGTCGTTCTCACAGGGACCTATGCTTGAATCTAGAGAATGTTATGGATGTGGAGAGACTGGACATATTAGGAGGAATTGTCCAAAACCGAGTTACAGACCCCCAATAAGAAGAGGTAGAGGTGGTCATGGAAGTGGCCGTTATTCGGGAGGACGTGGTGGCCGAGGTAATGGTGGTCACCAAAACGGCCGGGGTAACGGGCAAACTGGAGCCACTACAACACAACATGGTAGGGGCAACGGGCAGGCAGGTGATAGGGCCCATTGTTATGCTTTCCCTGGGAGATCTGAAGCAGAGACATCTGATGCTGTCATCACAGGTAATCTTTTGGTTTGTGATTGCATGGCTTCTGTATTGTTTGATCCTCGATCCACATTTTCTTATGTATCTTCCTCATTTGCTAATGGTCTTAATTTACATTGTGAATTGCTTGACATGCCTATTCGTGTTTCTACTCCGGTGGGTGAGTCTGTGATAGTTGAAAAGGTGAATAGGTCTTGTCTTGTGACTTTTGTGGGGAGCAATACTCATGTAGACTTGGTTATCTTAGAAATGGTTGACTTCGATGTAATTCTGGGTATGACTTGGCTTTCTCCAAATTTTGCAATCTTTGATTGTAATGCTAAAATTGTGACGTTAGCCAAGCCTGGGACAGATCCATTAGTATGGGAGGGTGACTACACTTCCACTCCAGTTCGTATTATCTCCTTTCTTCGTGCTAAGAGAATGATTAGTAAGGGTTGTTTCGCTATCTTGGCACACCTCAAGGACGATACTACCCAAGTACCTTCAATGGAGTCTGTTTCGATAGTCCGTGAGTTTCTGGATGCGTTTCCTGCAGACCTTCCTGGTATGCCACCGGATAGAGATATTGACTTCTACATCGATCTTGAACCGGTACTCGCCCTATTTCTATACCCCCTTATAGAATGGCTCCCGCTTAGTTAAGGGAGTTAAAGGCCCAACTTCAAGAGTTGTTGAGCAAAGGCGTCATTAGACCAAGTGCATCCCCTTGGGGTGCTCTTGCTTTGTTTGTGAAGAAGAAGGATGGAAGCTTTCGGATGTGCATAGACTACAGACAACTGAATAAGGTAACGGTTAAGAACAAGTATCCTCTTCCTCGCATTGATGATTTGTTCGATCAGTTACAAGGTGCTTGTACCTTCTCAAAAATCGACTTGAGATCTAGTTATCATCAATTGAAAATACGGGCAGCAAATGTGCCCAAGACTGCTTTCCGGACCAGGTATGGGCATTATGAGTTCTTAGTAATGTCTTTTGGGCTTACGAATGCCCCTGCTGCTTTCATGAGCTTGATGAATGGGATTTTTAAGCCATATCCAGATCTCTTTGTCATTGTATTCATTGATGATATACTGGTATACTCAAAGAGCAAGAAAGAACATGAGGAGCACTTGAGAATTGTGTTGGAAATGTTGAGGGAGAGAAAGCTTTATGCCAAATTCTCTAAGTGTGAGTTTTGGCTAGATTCGGTGTCTTTCTTAGGGAACGTAGTTTCTAAGGATGGAGTGATGGTGGATCCATCTAAGATTGAAACAGTGAGGAATTGGGTAAGACCTACTAATGTGCCAGAAGTAAGGAGCTTTGTTGGTTTAGCTAGTTACTACCGTCGATTTGTCAAGGGGTTCTCTTCTATTGCTTCCCAATTGACAAGCTTGACTTAACATAATGTTCCATTTGTATGGTCGGACGAGTGTGAAGAAAGCTTTCAGAAGCTCAAGACTTTGTTGACTACCTCACCAATCCTTACCCTACCAGTGGAAGGTAAGAATTTCATTGTCTATTGTGATGCATCCTATTCGGGTTTGGGTGTAGTACTAATGCAAGAGAAGAATGTTTTTGCTTATGCTTCGAGGCAATTAAAGGTGCACGAACGTAATTATCCGACCCATGATTTGGGGTTGGTCGCGGTAGTGTTTGCATTAAAGCAATGGAGGCACTATCTATATGGAGTTAAGTGTGAGGTCTACACGGATCATCTTAGCCTACAGTATGTCTCTACACAGAAAGATTTGAACTTGAGACAGAGGAGATGGATGGAACTACTGAAGGATTATGATGTTACCATCTTGTATCACCTAGGAAAGGCTAATGTTGTGGCAGACGTCTCAAGTAGAAAAGCAGGGAGCATGGGTAGTTTAGCCCAGTTACAAGTTTCTAGATGCCCATTGGCTAGAGAGATTCAAACTCTGGCTAACGACATTATGAGGTTAGAAGTAAATGAGAAGGGAGGATTTCTGGCCAGTGTGGAGGCGAGATCTTCTTTTCTTGACAAGATCAAGGGAAAACAGTTTGATGATGAGAAACTAAGCCGAATTCGGGATATGGTCTTGTGAGGAGAGGCTAAAGAAGCAATAATGGATGAGGAAGGTGTTTTGAGAATTAAGGGAAGGGTATGTGTGCCCCGTGTTGATGATTTGATCCACACCATTCTTACAGAGGCTCATAGTTCTGGATATTCTATACATCCTGGTGCAACCAAGATGTACCGTGACCTAAAGCAACACTTTTGGTGGAGTAGAATGAAGCGCGACATTGTTGATTTTGTTGCCAAATGTCCAAATTGTCAGCAAGTAAAGTATGAACACCAGAGGCCCGGAGGAACACTTCAGAGAATGCCCATTCCTGAATGGAAGTGGGAGAGAATTGCAATTCGTGGTTGGTCTTCCAAAGACAATGGGTAAGTATGACTCCATTTGGGTAATCGTTGATAGGTTAACTAAGTCTACTCACTTCATTCCGGTTAAGGTGACTTACAATGCAGAGAAGTTAGCCAAACTTTAAATCTCAGAAGTTGTTCGATTACATGGGGTTCCACTCTCCATCATATCGGATAGAGGTACGCAGTTTACTTCTAAGTTTTGGAAAACATTGCATGCGGAATTGGGTACTAGGTTGGACCTTAGTACTGCGTTCCATCCTCAGACCGATGGTCAGTCTGAGCGAACAATTCAAGTGTTGGATGATATGCTTCGTGCATGTGTGATACACTTTGGTGGTCATTGGGATAACTTCTTACCCTTAGCGGAGTTTTCATACAATAATAGCTATCACTCAAGTATTGATATGACTCCTTTCGAAGCATTGTATGGGAGGAGATGTAGGTCTCCCATTTGTTGGTTTGATGCATTTGGGGTACTGATATTTTGAGGGATTCATTAGAGAAGGTTAAATCTATTCAAGAAAAGATTTTAGCGGCTCAAAGCAGGCAGAAAGAATATGCGGATCGAAAGGTTAGAGACATGGAGTTTATGGAGGGTGAGCAAGTCTTGCTGAAGGTTTCGCCCATGAAAGGGGTGATGTGGTTTGGTAAGAGAGGTAAGCTAAGCCCAAGGTATATTGGTCCATTTGAAGTTCTGAAGCGCGTGGGGGAGATAGCTTATGAATTAGTCTTGCCCCCAGGACTGTCCGGAGTGCATCCAGTATTTCATGTGTCTATGTTGAAAAGGTACCATGGGGATGGAAACTACATCATTCATTTGGATTCAGTTCTGCTTGATGAGAATTTGTCTTATGAGGAGGAGCCTGTTGCTATTTTAGATAGAGAAGTCCGCAAGTTGAGGTCGAGGGAGATTGCATCCATTAAGGTTCAATAGAAGAATCGGACGATTGAAGAGTCCACTTGGGAGAAGGAGGCTAATATGCAAGAAAGATACCCACATCTGTTTACAGATTCAGGTACTCCTTTTCGCCTTTGGTTTTCTTCTCGTGATCAATCGGAGACGAACGATGGGTAAATTGGTATCTATTGTAACAACCTGTTTAGTCGTTTTGAGCAGCAGATTTTATTTCTGGAAAAACTGGCTGAGACGACGGATCCCACGACGGACCGTCATGGGCACGATGGACCGTCGAGTGGGTCTCGTTCCAAAACACTTAGAATTCTGAAATTTAGGTACTGAAATCGACTCTCTGAACTTCGTGACGAAGTGGCAGGACGGATCGTCACAGGCATGACGGGCCGTCACAGACCCTTGGTAAAAATCTAGTCTCTGACTCTGTGACGGAACCAGCAGGACGGACCGTCGC
Organism: Solanum lycopersicum; assembly: GCF_036512215.1. Classification (NCBI taxonomy): domain Eukaryota; kingdom Viridiplantae; phylum Streptophyta; class Magnoliopsida; order Solanales; family Solanaceae; genus Solanum; species Solanum lycopersicum. Next base: position 14,958,950 of record NC_090807.1, read on the forward strand.
AGGCACGACGGGCCGTCATAGGCTGCGTAATCCCAGGCTGGGTCGGATTTCTGTTAAATGTTTAAGGGGCGTTTTGGACTATTCCTGCTATAATTATAAATTTAGTGGGTTAATGTTAATAATTTAACTACTTGGGGGTTAAAGGAGATAACCTTGAATTAATTAATGGGTTAATTCATCATCTTTTATACTTATTTTATATGTTAATTAGGGTAAAAGAAAAAGGGTTTGAATAAGAAAAAACAGAAAGAACAAAGAGAGGGAGAACGATCGAGAGAGAGAGAGGAAAAACGAAGCTTTGGGGAATTTGCTTGCTTGATCACTAATCTTCGGTGGAGGTAGGTTATGGTTTTTATGTTATTCGTAGTAAACTCTTAATAGCGAATGATATGTATTGGGTAGTGTCGTAAACCCTTCTATATGCTTAATTGTATGCTTGCATGGATGTGATGATATAATTGTAATGAAATAAGTATGATGAAGCTATTGAATCCTAAATCTTGAAAACCTCTTGTTAATGATGATGCCCTTGTATAAAAGAAGGCTTGATGAACTAAAGGAATGAGGTTAGGGGATCGGGTGTCATGAACCGACACGTAGTAATAGGGGGATCGGGTGTCACGAACCGGCACGTAGTAATAGGGGGATCGGGTGTCACGAACCGACACGTAGTAATAGGGGGATCGGGTGTCACGAACCGACACGTAGTAATAGGGGGATCGGGTGTCACGAACCTACACGTAGTATCAGGGGATCGAAGTGTCACGTACCGACACGAGAGAAATAAAGATAATGAATCTTGAAAGATGTTAATATACTCAATTTAATGAACCTAATTCCCAAATGAGTATGATGGGGAGGCGTGAGTCCTCATTGATGTGCTTGGTGTTGTGACCAGGGGTTATGGTAATTTTAAATGCCGCATGTTGAGTATTGTAGTTGATTTTATGATATTATCTGATATATACTGTTTTCTATTTTGAGTTGGCCGATGATATCTACTCAGTACTCGTGTTTTGTACTGACCCCTACTTGTATGTTTTCTTTTTGTTCATTGTGGAGTGCAGCAAATGTACCATCGTCTTCAACTCAACCGCAACTCTAGCCAGTCGTCATTATACCGGATCTCTGGGGAGCTAATGCTTCTAGCTTGGACTGGATCTTCTTCTTCATGTCTTGATGCCTTGAAGTTCCGGCATGGACTAGCTTTTTATTTATTCTGGCCTTTTAGATACTCTTAGAATTAGTAATTTGAGGATAGTTGTTCTTGTGATGATGACTTCCAGATTTTGGGGATGATGATTTATAAATTTTAGAAGTTGTTTTATCGATTTCGTTAATGAGTTTTAAGTCTTCCGCATTGTATTTTGTTCATTATACTTGAAATGGTGGGGTTTAGATTGGTTGGTTCGCTCACATAGTAGGATAAGTGTGGGTGCCACTCGCGGCTCGATTTGGGTCGTGACATTTTTATATTTTCTTTGCAAGAATTAGTTATTCATTCTTAAAAATAATATTTTCATCTTATTTATCTTAAATATATTTATGTGTGCATTTCCATGATTGTGCCGTACGTTTTAAAAATTAAACTTTCATCTTATTTAACTTAAAAATTAAACTTTCATTATATTTAACTTCATAGTAAAATATTTTTCTTATTTAGCTTAAAACAAGATTTTCATCGTATTTAGCTCAAAAATAAAACTTTCAACTTATTTAGTTTAGAAGTAAAACTTTTATCTTATTTACCTTTAAAATTAAGACTTTCATTTTAAGTTTATTAAAATAAAAGAAAATAAATTTTAAACGTTATTTATATTTTAGTTATAAATAAAATATAATTTTTCATTGAGTAATAAACTATATAATGAAAAATATGTAATTTAGTAGTGGAGTGAACATTTCAAGAGAAATCAAAATATAAATAAACATATTAACTATGCAAATAAATTCAACTTAAAATATATTGGAAAAATGCATAAGTTCTCCTTCAATATATGCCTGAAATCCCAGAGAAACACTTATACTATACTAATGTCCTATTACATCCTGGATCTTATTTTATAAATAATTTCTACTCCTTTTCGTCCTACCTAGCACTAGCTTGAAAAAATGTCAATACGCGTTGGGCCCACAAGATAGTATCAGGTACACCGAAAAAGGGTAGAAAATTATTTATAAAATAAGTTTGGGGGGGGGGGTATAAGACCTTAGGATAGTATAAGTGTGTCTCTGAGATTTTTGGCATAGGTTGGGGGTGGGGGTACTTGTGCATTGTTTCCCTAATATATTCATTAATACAAATTGCAATTATATGTGAAAGGGTCAAAATGCACTTAAACTATTCGAAAGGAAAAAAAATTCCTCCATGTATAGTTTGGCTCAAAAATGCCCTTATCATCAATATTTTGGCTCAAAAATGCCCGCAGAAGGTCAAAAATGTCATTTTCTGAATAAATGTATTATTTTTCTTTTTAAACACATCTTCCTAATTAACATTATTAAGGAACACTATTCTTGTTTTCTTTATTCTAAAATCAATTCAACAAAAAAAATATAGGAAATTGTAATTAAAATAAATTAATTTCATGTACCCTTTTGATAGATAATATATGTCAGATATATCAGATCATAGTATATCCATCATTAATTTATATTTATATAACGATAAAATATATTGATGATAAAATAAAAAATATTTCATTTTCATTTTTTTATGAATTAAAGTAAGATAAACATTTGCTAATTTTTTAAAAAACGTTAATTAAAAAAATGTGTCAAAAAGATAATAATGATATTTTTGCTTAGAAAATGAACTTTTTTGACCCATCAAATAACATTAAGGGTATATTATTGATGGCAAGAGCATTTTTGGACCAAATTACAAACGAGGGCAATTTTTATTCCTTTAGCATAGTTTATGGGCATTTTTGAACCAATGTATTGACGGTAAGTGCATTTTTGACCAAACTACAAACGGGGGGAAGTGGGGTTTTTTTATTCCTTTCGTATAGTTAAGGGCATTATTGAACCAAAGTATTGACAATAAGGGCATTTTTGAGTCAAACTAGAAATGAAGGGAATTTTTAATCCTTTAACATATTTTAAATGCATTTTCAAATCTTTTCCCTATAAATAAACATAATAACTACGCAAATAAATTCAACTTATAATATATTCATAGATATAAATTGCAATTATAAAATATAAATTTTTAATAAAAAATATCTTTACCATAAAAACAGCAAATAATTTTGTTGCGAATGTTATTGTAAATGTTTTTTAAAATTTTGTTATTATGTTTGAACGTAAAAGTGGTGTATAAAAAAGAGTTTAAGTGGGTATTTTTGTTAATTTACCCATCTTATCCTAGGATGACTTTACTGGATTACAATACCTTCCCCCGTGAGTTATCCCTGGACTAATTGTTAATATTGGGATAAGTTATTAAATACTAAAAAATAGTGAATACCGACCTAAAATGGAGGTTGGTAATTTCCGACCTCCGAAGGTCAGTATTGTTGAAAAGAATAAAGAAAATAAAATAAAATACTTTAGAAAACCGAATGAAAGTTTTCGGTTTTACGCAAAATAAAGGGAGAAAAATAAATTAAGACATCTAGAGGTCAGAGTTTTTCTCAAAAAATGAATTATAATAAAAAATGATCTCTTGATGTCGGTATTAAATAGTAAATTAAATATAAAAAAAACAAAATAGAGAAAACTTTTGATTTAATTTTATTTAAATCATCTTCCTCAAGACGGTTTTGTGTAAATAGAAAACAAAAAAATGATAATATGACTTAAGAAGTTGGTAAAATTAAATAGTATGTATCTTACATTAATTTTTATTAAAATATTCATATAATGATTTTCGAAAAATTAATAAATTAATATTTTCAATTAACTTTAGAAAAATAGTCCTCCGGATGGTGATTTTATATAAGTTCAAAAATAAATTAATATAAAAGACCGACCTCATGAGGTTAGTATTTTTATTTTATCTAATTACTTTTAATAAAAGCAACATCCGGAAGTCGATTTGTTTAAATTGTTCCCATTAATCATAATCTTGCTAGCATAATTTTAATGTTTTGTTTTACAGCTACAATTAGTTTTTCAAAAAAGTGTAATAATTTTGTGTACTTTTATAATGAAAAGCTAGATCAATACTTCATTTTTAAAGTATGAAACTACGTTGATAGTAGTTGGTTTTTATGCAAAATAAAGCGGAAAAACATATTCCGACCTCAGAAGGTTGAAATTTTTCCACGAAAAATGGATTACAATAAAAATCCCCCTCTTGATGTCGTTATTAAATAAATAAAAATATTTTATTTTTTCTCAATTAAATATAAAAAAATTGAGTAATATTTAATTTTATTTTATTTTAATCTTCTTTTAGAGGACAATTTTGTGTAAAATAAAAATAATATAATACCAACTTATGGGAGTCGGTAAAATTAAATAGTATGTAATTATATTAATTTTCATTAAAATTTTATATGACGACTTCCCAAAAAATTAATAAACTAATATTTTCAATTAGCTTTAAATAAATCGTCCTCCTAATCGGATTTATATAGGTTAAATTATAAATTAATATAAAATATAGACTCCCGATGTCAATATTATTTAATAAACATGATTAATTTTTATTTATCTTAAAATTCAATGTGATATCAACCTCATGAGGTCGGTATTTTTTTTATTAAATCTAATTACTTTTAATAAAAGCGACGTCTAAAGGTTGGCTTGTTTAAAATATTCCTATTAATCATAATTTTTCTATTATGCATATTAGTAAATTTTCATTTTATACCTACAACTAATTGTTTTATGAAGTATAGAAATTTTGTTTACTTCGATATACAAAACTTTAGAATTCATGAAGTTAGCAAAAAATTAATAATCCATATTTATAGTATGAAAGTACGTTAATATGAATAAGGAGATAATTATACTTATATCTATAGAGTAATGTACAAATTCTATCAGTCTGTCGTCAAATCATGAACTTAATATCTCATGTAATGATGTAAAGGTGAAGAGATAACATATAATTCATCTTAGCATGAAAAAGATGATACTAATAAATGTCATGATATTATTAATTAAATATTATATTCATAATTAATCATTCAATTATTTGTACGTATAACCATCAATGTATTCTCTCATTTTATGAAATAGAGAATTAAATATCGGAAAGTGATGTACAAAGCAATTTTTATCAAGATTATTATGTTTGATCTTGAATGAATGTCAAGTGCATTGATCATATCATAGGCAATGACATATAAATGGTAATTCATTGGAGTACGAAATATGTTAATTATTTACTCCTCGAGTAGTTTAACGATTCAAGTTTTATATATTAGTGATTTACATATTAAATACATTAGCAATAAAGAAGTACCGGTGATCAATCAAAAGATATTTCACTACTACAAAAATTAAATTTAGCGGCAATTGTTTTGCGACAATGAGTTAATTGCCGCTATGTATAGGCGTGGGGCAAAATATTAACCGCTAATCTATAATGGCCAACAATAAGCATATTTTTAGTTGCAATTCTAAAGAATAGCCACAAAAGAGCCTCTTTTTTCTAAAAATTAAACTCCCGCATTTCTCAAAATTATTTCTCCTCGCCTTTCTGTAAATTTTGGAGAGAGAAAATTTTTTTACCTGCACTTTAAGGTAAACATTACTAACCTAAAAACTCTCCTACACAAATAAGAAAAATATTACTAAAAAGGATCTCCTAGAAAATAAGGATTCCCCAACCTAATTCATTAGATAAGCACACACATAAATTATATACTCTCTCAGAACAACGACATCAAACATCATATATTTTTGTCACGGTAGGGTAGCCAGAAACACCAATCTTTTCAGAAGTTTCTAGGTATGTAGATCCTTTTTTTAACTCCTCTATTTCTATGATGTTCTGCTATCTTTGTTGCTCTGCATATTGTCATTGAGAATTCATCCTTGTATTATATTTTATATAATAATAATAATTCATCAATATTTAAGCATTAACTGGGAAAGAAACAAAAAATAAACGTGAGGACTTTATCATTTTTTAGGCGTTATTTGTGATTTCCAAGTTGTTTTATTTGTAAAAGTGTTTTTTTTTTGTGTGTACGTGAACTCTAGCTGTTTTGACAATGGGTCAAGATCTCTTCTTTGAAATTATCAAGTTTTGTGATTAATACTCTCTGTTGTGACCCCTTGATCTATGTGTTATTATGAGTTCTTTGTTATTTAAATACTTGAAATCATCATTATAAATTCTTGAAACATCAACCATAAGAAGCTTATTTTAGGTAGATGTGAATTGTTCAGTTAGTTATTTTGATTATATCTTTCATGTTAATAATCTACTTTAATTCTGAAGCCAGTGTTTACTTCGCTTGAACTGTCACATGTCTCTGTTTTTCAATTAAAGTTTTCTTCAATGTCTCTTAATCATAAACACGTTATAAATTAAATATTGAATTTATAGATGCCTTGATCATGTTTTGTTTTAATATGACTTTCATGTTTGACATTTAAGAGTTCGTAATCTCGAAAGCAATAACTATTGTGTCTCACGAGTAACACAATTATCAACCTGTGTGTTTTCATATATAACTAGGCAGAAACTAAAACTCAATCAATTTGCTATTGTTCAGTTACATTAACGATAGTTAGGGACATAATTTGCAAAGTTATTTGACACTATAGGTTATTGATTTGTATGAGCTTGTGCAACCTTTCCTGATGAATACTGAAGCATCTGGTTCTCATTTGATTTTTTGCCTATGCTGTTGGAGTTACAGTGCCTTTAGTTTTACCAGGAACTAGCTCTTTTCCCTGAATTAAAGATTTGCCCATTTGCATTGAATTGCAAATGGGACTCCATGTTATTGCTAGAATAAGGAATGAATATAGAGTTAGTAAGTTTACCTGAGCCTGACTTAGTTCCATGAATCTGCAAACCTGTAAGTTCTTCTCCTCCTTGCAGCCCATTGATTAGATTATAAGGTGTCTTCAAAACCATAATGCTTCCACCTGGTGAAGGTTCAATGATTTTTTTCTGTGGTATAGATGTTGGAGTGAGTAAGAGACATTAGCATTGACATAAAATAATAGACATTTCAATCTGCACGAAGACTTAACTAGGTGAATTTATAACAGAGATCTTTATTGGATGGAAAAAATCCTTCGTTTGATGCCTAAACTGCTACACACCACTTTTGTCCAACAACCCAGGATCCTTTTTTTGAACCTTACTCTATTAAGCGCTACGACTTTATCATTAACAAGGTCACGACCCTTGTATTCACTACTGTAAGTCCCTTGGCTAATCTGCAAGAATAGAACGCTATTACACAACCTAAAAACTATAGAACTAGTATATTTCAATCTCCACCAACCCTTCACTAGGTGGATGTATAATAGGGACCTATTAATTCTCCCTAAATAGGCATATGGAACAAGGGGACAAAATCACACGATTCAAAATTAGGAGAAATGAAGAAGCAGAAGAAAGATAGAGGATATATAGAGTAAGACTGGGCAACGGAACGGGACGTACCGGTACCGTTCCGGTTCGTCCCGTTTCGGTTGCCTACGGGACGGGCCGGGATATTCTAAACCGGTACACGGAACGGGACGGAACCGTAGTTTCGTACCGGTGTACCGGTACCGGTTCATCCCGGTTCATTCCGGTTTCGGTCCGGTCCGGTCAGTTCCGGTTCCGGTCCGGTTTATTTAATATATATTAATTTTTTTATATTTTATATTTTATATGATTTATATTTATATTTTTTATAAATTATATTTTAAAATTTAAATTTTTTTCAAAAATCCCGCCCATTGAAATTGTAATTTGTTACAAATTTAAATAAATTAAATTGATATTTTTTAATTTTTGTAATTTAATTTACTTTTTTAAAATTACAAATTTTATTTATTTAATATTTACAAGATACAAGTTATAAATATAACTTATAAAATAAATATTAATAAATATAAGTAATAACTTATAAAGTATAAACTTCAAAAGATTTAAATTTTGAAAACTTTATTAGATTACTTGCAAACTTAACAATAATAAAAAAAAATTAATAAAATATCTTTAAAATAAACTTAAGTTAAAAATTATAGTATAAATTTAAAAACTATTAATTTATACTTAAAAAATAAAAAAAAATTATATTTTCGTAATTTAAAAAATATCGTCCCGTTAATTCCGTCCCGTTCCATCCCGGTCCGTTCCGGTTCATTCCGGTTCCGTCCCGGTATATAGTGGAACGGGACGGAACCGATGAATCATCCCGGTAATTCCGGTCCGGTTCATCCCGGTACCGGTCAACGGATTCCGGTCCGGTCCGGTACCGGTTCATTCCGATCCGGTGACCCGGTTCCGGTCCGTTGACCAGTCTTAAATTATAGAGTAAATATGATTAGGTAAGAGCAACCTAATACAAAAGAAACAGACTTAAATTTGTTTCAGGAAAAACGAGAAAAAATACAAATAGTGGAGGGATTATAACCCAGCAAAAAAGTGGAAAGTTAAGTACCATAACTTGAAACACCAAAAAGTGCGTAGTCTTTTCATCATTTTCAGTCATTGGAATTGTCTATCTCACTATGCTTTGAAATCTGCATGCTATCAAATTATTGATATTCGACTCAGTGCACAACATACAAGCAGTAACATCAAAATTTGGAAATAACATATTCTTCCATGGTTCTAAGCTCAAAAATATGGAAGAAACAAGAATTTTCACATCTCTACCACCAAGTCAATTTTGTTCCACATCCCTTTTCGGCTAAGGAATATGGATGAAACACGCATTTCCACGGCTAAGGAATATGGATAAAACACGCATTTCCACAACTCTAAGGTTAAAAAACCCATCCTAATCCCTCTTTCGTGTCCATATCTCTTTCTGACGAAGGAATTGGAAATTTTTTGTTACATGACTCCTTTTTTCATTTCAAGGTACTGTTAAGTACTGAAACCATTAAAAGAAAGGAAGGAAACCCCCAATTATTTATTGGACACGGGAAATAAATACCATTCAGGTAAAATTTCGCAACAGAAGAGAGAGTGTTCATGTTTGGTAATTCCCTTTTGCCTACATGTTATTGTTGTGTTGACTTTCATATGAACTCGAGCTTAGAATCTGTTCAGAATCTCTTTTGCTAAAATCTGTTAAGTCTAACGACCGGTATAGCCTAAGCGGTAGTCACAACTCTTTTCTATTGTTTGATAAAAGTGGTCAGCAACAGCAGATGTAATAAACGGACGATGAAAATTTCAAGGTGAATTCTTATTCATTAGATTTCTACTGTAAGAGGATATTAACAATATTATGCACATTGACAATCACACACAGCTAGAAACAAACCATGATATAATATTTGTTGGATTTTAAAAAGGTGTTAATGAAAAATAAAGAGTTGTGGATTTTATGAATAGTTATGACTTTTATGAAATATTGAGACTTTTATGGAAAATTGTGACTTTTATGGAAAGTTGTGACTTTTATGAAAGGTGACGACCTTTCTAAAAGATTGTGACTTTTCCAAAGGTTTGTGACCTTTCCGATAAGGCACAATAAAAATCTTTTCGCACTACCCTTTGTTTTCTATAAATTGAGGGATTTCCTCTCATTTTAATATAGAATTCATGGACTTCTTCTTCAACTACTAAATCTAGTATTCTAAGTGTACTTTACTTCCATTGAGTGGTTCGCTGACATTGGAGTTTTTGGTATCTATACTCTGGTGATTGAGATCATTTTACCTTGGGAGGTCATATTCCAAATCAAACCTCGGATATTAGAGGGGAATAATTTCCTTATGGGGACACTGTGAGTTTAGTGGACTTGATCTTTTTCCTATTAAAAATTTCCAGATTCTAGTACGTGTTTTACAAATTTTAGATTTTTGAATTAAATTCAGTTCTTCTATCTTTTTTTTTCTTCACTGGTTCATTAAACTTGGTAACTTCGTGTTTCTGCAAAGTTTGTTGGAATCAGTAAAATTCTTTAGACACATATTAACAACAATTCTTCTTTAAGAAAAATATTTCGTGTATATATTTTTTTAAATTTGTTTCTGATTCTAGTTTCGCTACTAGTTTTAATTTTCTAGTTGTGAAAATGTTCTTAAACTTTGTTGTCTTACAAAGATGTTCAACGTTTGTTCTAAGTATGTTTGGAATACAAGATGAACAACAATCTTTAGGAAATTAATATACTGTTAGTATTTTTTGTATTCTACTAATTGAAAGAATCTGATCATGGAAGTAGAAGATAAATGCATTACTTCTCCACAATTCGTTGCCTTGTTTAGCAAGGTCGAAATGAGAATGTAAACAGAAATTTTTATGGTATTACGTTTAAAGATTACCAGGTAACTTTCTTATTAAATTATTTATGGAGGAAAATAGTTTCTAAGAGTTATCATCTTTGATTTTTTTTTTCAATTATGTGTATCTTTTGAAAGAGATCTGCAAACCATATGTTGTGGAATGGATTTTACTTCGCAAATATTGTTGCTTTTAAAATTCTTTAGTTTGCAAAAATGAGATATGCATATTTTTGTTTGTATAAAATAGTATGTCAAAATGTTATAGTTGGAAGACTATTTGATAAGAAAATTTTTTTTATGTGATAAAGAATATGTGTTATTTTGTTTGGAGAAAAAAAAAGACTTTTGTAGTTTTGTACTCCATGAGAAATGTTAGTGTGTCTGATTTTTGTAGACTAAAAACTTTTGTGGTTTTATACTCCGAATAAATTGGACTATGCAATTGATTTGAAGAACATGAAAACTTCACATAATAAGTCAGTGTTGTACTTTTGAATAGTTTTTTTGTCCTTATTGTTAGTATTTAAACTAAGTGGTATGTCTATTTATGATAGAGGAAAAATGTCAGTGACTTAGAATTTGTGATTTTGTGTCTCTATGGAATGAACTTTGACATTGAGTAAACATTGTCAAAGAGAATTGCAGCACTATAATTCTTTCGTAGAATAATGTTTCCAACATTAAAATATGTGGAAAAACTATTTTCAAATATTTGAAAAATATTTTTGAGATCACATTTGAAATGTGGGGGTTATTTGCTTATGATTAGACTTGGTGTCTAATTTAACTTAGGAGCAAAAGATATGAAATTCAATGATACTTTTGTATTATGTTATACCCACAAAATTCTTGGAGTATATTTGGTATTGTGGTTGTTGAGTTTCTCTATTACTAATATATAGTGTGACTAATATGAAACATCCAAATTAGATATATACTTGTTCAAAATAATTGTATTCTTTTATGGGAAAAAAAACACTTAAAATGTTGTGATTTTTCATGAAAAGATATGTCTATTATAATAAAAGTATTTGCATAGACATGAATATTGGTGAATAGTCATTTGTTATATTTTTGTAAAAATAACATTTGGACTATATTGTCTTTATTGAACCCGATGAAACTTTGTTCATGGGTAGTTCTATAACAATCATATTGAATGTTATGGAAATGTCCTTCTGAAAAGGACATGTGACAATCTAAATAATGTTTGTATCACACAAAATTGTAAGAAATAAGAACAAAATATTAAGAGGAAAAATCTACCTCGTGGAGTGCTTTTCAAACTCAATGTTTTTATTTGTTCTTACTTGCTTGAGTCAATGTTTGTGACATGAACACTTGGGGCATGTCAATTACAAAACCTTGTAAGGAAAACTGATAAACTTAGAAGTTTTGCCTAACTTTGAGTGTAATAAATAAAAATGTCAAGTTTTTGTGGAATCTAAGTATGTTGAACATTCTTATAAATCTATTGAAAGGAATTCTAATCCCTTATAATTGATTTACACTAACATTTGTGATATGAAATTAACACCATCTCATGGTGGGAAAAAGTATTTGTTACTTTTATTGAGAATTGCATTATAAATGACTATGTCTATTTGCTGAATGGTAAGGATGAAACAATAGAAATGTCTAGACAATGTAATATCGAAGTTAAAAATCAGTGTGAAAAAATATAAAAAGTGATAAGAATGGAGAGTATAAATCTCATTGCGCAGAAATATGTTTGGAAAGTGGAATATCCATCAAACTATTGTCATATTCACCTCAATCTAATGAAAAACCGAACGTTGAAAGAAATGATGGATGCATTATTTATAAGTTCGGGTTTACACAAAACTTATGTGGAGGAACTATCCTTATTGCAAAAGGGAACAACAAAAAGTTTTGTCTCTTTAGAGAGAAAGCAACTTTGTTTAATCAAAATACAATATTTTCCGTATGAGAAACGGAAAGAAAGGAAATCCAACTTGAAATATTTCAAAGTGTGGGAGTATCTAGTCAAAGTCCAAGTTCCTATTCCTAAAAGAATTAAAATAGTACCTATCACTGTGGACTGTAAAATTAGACTTGAATAGTCTAGAGAACGGTCTAAAAGGTGTTAAAGGACATTTACTTCCTTTGAATATGATTTTGTAACATTTCCTGTGTCTTTTGTAGACTCATTCTTTGGAAAGATGGTGTCAATAAACAATATTGGAAGTTAATTGATCTTTTTCAAGAAAATAAACCTTTGGGTTCAAAGTGAATCCTTAAAAGGAAAATAATAGTTGATGGAACTGTTGAAAAATATAAAGCAAGACTTTGTGCCAAAGGCTTTAGAATTTTTTTTTTATCTTGTCAATATATATATGTACTCGTTAGTAATTAGAATTATATCCATTCGGATGCAAAAATTATTAGTGTGGTATATGACCTCCAAATTCATCAATTGAATGTGAAAAGAACTTTCTTAAATGTAGAATTGGAGGAAGAAATTTACATGGAGGATTTTGTGGTTCCTGATAAATAAAAGAAAGTGTGTGAAATTGTTAAGTTACATTATGGAAGCACCTAAACAATGACATAATTTGATCAAACTATGTCGACAAATGGATTGAAGAATGATGGAAGTGATAAATGTATTCACATTAAAATCATAAGGTCATTGTTTGTTTGTATATTGTTGATATTTTGATCATCAATAGAGACATTAATGACATAAATGCTACTAAACGTATGCTATAAAGCAAGTGGAATGGAAATTATTGGAGTTGCTAATGCGATCTTAGATATAAGAATTCGTAGAACTCCATAATGTTTAGCATTTTCACGGTCTCATTGCATTGAAAAGGTACTTAACTAGTTCAAATATTTGGATGTCAATATTTTCAAGTCTCCAGTAAATGTGAGCTTTGAATTTCAAAAGGGTGAAAACAAAAGTGACTCACAATTGGATTGTTCTACAGTTTTGGGAAGCATGATGTATATCACATAATGTGTGCGATCAGATATAGCATTTGCTATTTTAAGCTGAGTCGGTTCACAAGTGATCCCAAATAAATTCATTAGATGACAATAAATAAAGTTTTGGAGTATTTAAAATAATACTTAAAACTATGTCTTGCATTATAACAATATCCAACAATATTGAAAGATATAGTGATGCAAATTGAATCATCGGACGAATGAAGTAAAATTCACGAGTGGATATGTATTTACTATTGGTAGAGGAGCATTCTCTTAGAAATATTTCAAAACAGAGATGTATCGCTAGCTCTACAATGATCTTTGAGCTAGGTTCTCTAGATAAGGTCGGTGAATAAGTTGAAAGACTCCGAAATTTCTTGATTGATATTCTGTTTTGGCCCAAACCATTGGCATTAGTATGCATACACTTTCACAGTCAAGATGCAATAGGTAGGGCATGGAGCATGATGTATAACGGAAAGTCTCATCATATATGACATAAATATGATACCGTTAGAAAACTACTCTCTAGTGAAATTATCGGAATTGACTATGTAACGTCAAAGGATAATATGTCAAATCCACTTACAAAAAGGCCTAACTAGAGAGGAAGTTAATAGATCGTCTAAGGGAATGAATTTACGGCTTAGGACAAGTCATCATGGCGGTAACTCTATCTACTAGACTGGAGATCCCAAGAGCTAGATTTAAGGAGAAAAACAAAGTGGTGAATGACGGTTCGTCATTGTCAACAAACTCAATCAATTCTCATGATGAAGACAATGCTCAAGAACAAGGATACAACATTAAGGCTTGTTAATGAGTTAATAAAGCTTAATGATTTTAATGATTTGCTAAGTTTGGTAGAGTTGACCAAATAGTGTATCTATGCGATAACACGGTTAGGAATCACCTATGTGAGTGTGAAGTGTAAGCTGCTTCAAAGAAGATGATTGTCAAAAGCCTATCTCTCTATACACTCATGAAACCATGAGGTGTTCATGGCTAAAACGAACACAACCGTAAGAACCATAAACGGTAAAGAGTTAATTGTGTGACATATGGTTGTCTAGGTATACACCAAAGTTCGACGGTTCAAAGATATCGCATCTACCGATTGATCGAGTATATCCGACATATGTTTACTACAGAAAGTCCAGGGGGAAACCTACTTATCCAGATGCAATTAATTCTTATTTGTAAAGTACACATACTTGTCCGTTTCTTTGTCTTCAAGTCATTCCCCATTCATGCGGGGGATTGTTGGATTTTAAAAGGGTGTGAATGAAAAATGAAGAGTTGCGACTTTTATGAAGAGTTATGAATTTTATGAAATGTTGCGACTTTTATGAAAAGTTGTGACTTTTATGGAAAGTTATGATTTTTATGAAAGGTGACGACCTTTCTGAAAGATTGTGACTTTTCCAAAGGTTTGTGGCCTTTCCGGTAAGGCACAATAAGAACCTTTTTGCACTACCCTTTGTTTTCTATAAATTGAGGGATTTCCTCTCATTTTCATATAGAATTCATGGACTTTTCTTCAACTACTAAATCTAGTATTGTAAGTGTACTTTAATGCCGTTGAGCGGTTCGCTGACATCACAGCTTTTGGTATCTATTCTCTGGTGATTGAGATTATTTTACCCTAGGAGGTCATATTCCAAATCAAACCTCGGATATTAGAGGGGAATAATTTCCTTAAGGGGACACTGTGAGTTCATTGGACTTGATCTTTTTCCTATTAAAAGTTTCTAGATTATAGTACGTGTTTTACAAATTTTATATTTGTGAATTAATTTCAGTTCTTCTATCTTTTTTTTTCTTCACTGGTTCATTAAACTTGGTAACTTCGTGTTTCTTCAAAGTTTGTTGGAATTAGTAAGATTCTGTAGTCACGGATTAACAACAATTCTTCTTTAAGAAAAATATTTCGTATATTTTTTAAAAAATCTGTTTCTGATTCTAGTTTTGCTACTAGTTTTAATTTTCTAGTTGTGAAAATGTTCTTAAACTTTGTTGTCTTACAAAGATGTTCAAAGTTTGTTCTATGTATGTTTTGAATACAAGATGAACAACATTACATAGAGAGTGGGAAAACTGGTATCAAATTTATCACCTTATAATCCATCAGAATAAACTATTAAGTTATAACACAAACTAATCTAAAAAAGGACTATGTCATTTCTCATTGTGATTGATCCCCTTAGGTGAAGGCTAATACGCAAAGAACGTTAGCATTTTAAGTTCTAGCATCAGAAGAGTGCCAAATGACCAGAGTTTATTATTCTAGAGCATTTTGTTGAACCATATGTGTTTTTCCATTTGTTAACTTTCAATGATTTTTTCATTTTAGGCAACATAGTGTCACGACCCGCCTGATACCCAGGCAGTTCGCGACCTGCCTAGGCAGCCAGCAGGCGCAGCAGGCGCAAGGGAGCAGGCTGACCACGCAGGTCAGCAGCCAAGGGGACCAGCAGCAGCTGAAGAGGCAGCAATTACAATAGTTACAGCCGCTACAGCTGTTACACTTGTTAGTGGGGCGGCTGTTTCAGGAGTTACAAGTCTTTGAGAGGCTTGTGCAGATCATGGGGCAGACTAGTCAAGGCTAGGAGTCCTTTTTGGAAGACTTAGGAGTCATGCCTTGAGTACATGAATAGGGGCTTGTATAGTTGTATTTATTTACTCTTAGGGGTTAGAGTAGTATAAATAGTAAGGTCATTGTATTTTGTAAAGCATCCAACAATTCATTGACTAATAAGATACTAGTCCATTCTTCCAAATCTGTCTTTGTTTTCTCTTTCTAAAGTTCTCTTAGCGATCCAAGTAGAGGAAGGCTTACTTGAGTCTAGAAGATCGTGCAAGAATCGTGAGTAGACCGTCAAGTGCCGCACGGAGTATTGTCCGATTCGAAAAGTCCGTGACAGTTGGTATCAGAGCCAGGTTCATCGTAAGAGAATGACGAACGAAGGAGACGGCACTAGCAGCACCCCCAACGCCTGCACTGATGGTGGGAAGAAGAACAAGAAAGGGAAGAAGCAGCAGACGGGTAATGAACCCAATCTGCCCGGACTTCCCCCAAGAGTTCCTCCACCAGGTGTTCCTACACCAAGCGAAGGGCAAGCATCTCTCCCTCCCCAGATTGTCGATGGAAGTGACGTAGACACCAGCGAGGAGTCCGTGGACGTTACTGTCGGACCGGAGTGGATTGCAAGGGCCGAAATGGCGAGGCAAGCCGTTGAGATCATAGGCCAGCGCTTGAATACAACGGACAGAGATCTCAAAGCTCTTGAAGAGTACTCCCTTGAGGAAGTTGAGAAAGTTCGGAAGGTGTTGGAGGCACGCTAGCAAGCCGAGTACGAGACAAAGGAGGCCATTACTTCCTTAGAAATCAGATTTAGGGAAGCACTTGGCACAATCGAGTCGCTTAAGGCCAAGGTGGCAGCACTCGAGGAGGATAGAGAGGTTGGTGGATCCTCATCACATGACCGGGAAAGGGAAGCCAGAATTGAGGCGCCTAAGCCACCAGTCTTCATAGGCGTCCGTGACGCGCAAGCGGTGGATAATTTCCTTTGGCACTTGGAGAAATATTTCAAGTGTATGCGGGTCCGTAGTGATGTGAACAAGATCAACACGGCTGTGTTGTATCTTTCAGAGTTGGCCATGCTATGGTGGAAACGTAAAGAGTCTGATATCGCAAAGGGGACGTGCGCGTTGAACAAATGGGAGCAGTTCCATGTGGAGTTCAAGAAGGCGTTCCTCCCTAGCAACGTCGTCTATGAGGCAAAGCGCAAGATGCGGGAGTTGAGACAAAAGGGCAGCATACGCGCGTATGTGCGGGAGTTTACCACCCTTACATTTCAGATTCCTGACCTCAAGGACGACGACACATTGTTCTACTTCATGGATGGGCTGAAAAATTGGGCCAGAACGGAGTTGGAACGGCGGCAAGTCAGGACTATAGACGATGCCATCACGCAGGCTGAAGCCTTGACAGACTTCAGGCGAGAGAAGTCTATTAGTGCAGAGGAGGACGACGAGGTAGGCAGTCATGATGATAGTGGGGATGACGGTGGCGAAGGCTAGGAGCAAACGCCACAACCCAAAAGGCGTGACACCTACGGGTCCAGCGGCAAGAAGCCCAGAGATCGTGGAAACACGGTACGGGATTCCAAGGATGGTTGCTTCATATGCAAAGGGCCGCATGGTTACAAGAGATGCCCTGAACTGAAAAATCTTGGTGCTATACTCCGTGAGCGGAAGGAAGAGAAGGCCCAAGAAGAAGTCGGGGAGACTAAGCAGTTAGGCGTGGTAAGCCTATGCGGGGCAGTCATCGAGCAACCATCGACGAGGCCAAGGCAAGTTGAGCCAAGGCAAGCGGAGCTGAAGCATGCTGACAAGGGACTTGCAAAGTCTATGGCGTGGGCTCAAACAGTCGACATCACGGTCAATGGGAAGATTGCTCGTGCGTTGATCGACACCGGTGCTGAGGTCAATGTTGTGACCAAGACGGCAGCAAAGAGGTTGGGGTTGCGATATACTTCAAGCAACGCCCAAATAAAGTCTGTCAACGCATCACCGACTCCCACAGTTGGAGTAGCACACGGCGTTAACATCATGGTAGGCGATTGGCAAGGGAAAACCAAGTCCATCGTCGCCCCCATCAACATGTTTGATGTTATTCTTGGGCCGAAGTTCTTCCAACAGTGCCATGCAGTAATCGATCCTCATCTCCAAAAATTGACAATCATGGAGAAAGGAAGGGAATATACAGTTCCCATGGTGAAGGCACAAGCGACGGAGGGACAGGCTAGACTGACAGCCATGGAGCTCGAGAGGGTCAACGTGAGAAGAAGGTTAATACCGGCAACAACCATTGCAAGTTCGAGAGAAGACAATGGTGCTGGAAAGTCCATGTCACCGCGCAGTAAGAGGGTTCCGAGTAGGAACGCTAACATGATGAAGAGGCCGCCGGAGCACTTGCCTCCGTTGAAGGAGGAAGTTCAGAAGATCGGGTCGAGAAAGGACGACACATCGATGAAGAGGCTAATCGAAGGGATTGATCGAGTACGCGAGTTGATGGTCGCCCGGTAGAACTCAACGCCGATTTGAACGCAATGTGACGCAGACGTCGCATCATCAGGTGGGCGAGTTTGTCACGACCCGCATGATACCCAAGCAGTTCGCGACCTGCCTAGGCAGCCAGCAGCGCAGCAGGCGCAAGGGAGCAGGCTGACCACGCAGGTCAGCAGCCAAGGGGGCCAGCAGCAGCTGAAGAGGCAGCAGTTACAACAGTTTCAGCTGGTACGGCAGTTACAGCCGTTACAGCTGTTACACTTGTTAGTGGGGCGGCTGTTTCAGGAGTTACAAGTCTTTGAGAGGCTTGTGCAGATCATGGGGCAGACTAGTCAAGGCTAGGAGTCCTTTTTTGAAGACTTAGGAGTCATGCCTTGAGTGCATGAACATAGGGGCTTGTATAGTTGTATTTATTTACTCTTAGGGGTTAGAGTAGTATAAATAGTAGGGTCATTGTATTTTGTAAAGCATCCAACAGTTCATTGACTAATAAGATACTAGTCCATTATTCCAAATCTGTCTTTGTTTTCTCTTTCTAAAGTTCTCTTAGCGATCCAAGTAGAGGAAGGCTTACTTGAGTCTACAAGATCGTGCAAGAATCGTGAGTAGACCGTCAAGTGCCGCACGGAGTATTGTCCGATTCGAAAAGTCCGTGACAATAGGGACAATATAGCCTCATGGTCCTATTTTAATAAAACATGTCTGGAAAATTCCTCCTGAAAAGACAATTCATGTGTCGTTTAATAGTTGTAACCTATCTATTGGGAAAGAAGGGTGAAAGATTGCTAGCTTTCTAGGAATTGTTGCGAGACCTCTAGAATTAACACCTATACATGTAGATTATTGGAGAACTTTTGACAACGAGCAAAAGAGAAATTGGTGGATTTTCTAAGTGTATTAGCATTATTACTAGGTGAACAAACTCAATTTATACATGATATTATCTTTTAAATATTGACTTTTATTTTGAGAAGTTCTCTTTTTCGAAATATTGAGAAGCGTTTGTCTTTAAGTCACTTGGAAAGAAATGCAAAGACTATAAGTGTAAAATTAAAGGTGAGACTATATGTCAAAATATAAGACTAAAGAATATTTGCCGAAAAAATAGAGACAAAATCTAATACCGAGAGATAAATGAAGTGGTCTAGTCGCTTATTGCGTTTCTGATAAACAAAAGCTATAAAAAATCTTGAAAACACACCTACATATTTTAGTTATGCTACATTTTATTAAATAATTTGTAAGATTTTTTTAATTATATAAAAAACATAGGCCTACCAAGGAAGTGGATCTGATGAAACAAAATAACGAGAAGTTGCGAGCACCAACAACCACAAACAACCAACAACCACCAATATGTAAGGTCAAGAATAATGTTATTACATGAGCAAAAAAATTGTCTGACTTACGAATCCTGCACTCTTTCTTTAATTTCTTTCATGTATACAATTCGTTATTTGCTGCGGGGATGATCATCAAGCTCGGTGTCTCAATTCGGTGCCCTATAGAGGTAACCTTATCCCCTTTTAGATTTGTTTTACTCATATATTGTTTGTTTATATTTTAGGATATTTCAATATTACAATAGTTTAAGCTTCATGTTTGAATTAATTCACTTCTTTTAGGTGTAATTTTAGTTTTGCATATTATAAGTGTCTAAATTAGCGTAGTTTAGTTTAGTTTAGTCGTTGTTTGAGTTGTATAAGTAATGTTACCCCTTTTTTAGTGTTATTGTGTTCATTTCTACTCTGTTTTCATTTATGTAGATTAGCTTAATTATAATCTTGTTTGAGTTATATAACCAATTTTCCTTTTTATGAAAGCATGAGGTTTGCTATTAATATGTTCTCCCTTTGTTTCCTTTCTATAGCGTATTGTATTCTTATGTTACCAATAGTTGCAGGTCAAACAATTTTTTTTAAGAAATAAAACTTTATGTCTTGCCTTCTTTAATTGAAAATAGAGTTAAGTATGACTCAAATTGTCACTTTCCCTTCTGAATTTAGATTAAATATTAAGTCATTGTTGTTGTGTAATGTTCATGATGTTTACTAGTTTGTTAATACTTAAAGGTTGAACATGTTTGGTATTTAAAGTTATGAGGCTACAAATAGGTGTTCATCCCTTTAAAATTTATTTTCTTTAAAATATAAGATTTTTCCTAAGTCATATATTCAGCTAGGTTAATTTTGAGACAATTTTAGCCTCTTAAATGAATTTCAAACATTTTTCTTCTTTTTTAGTCTCAAATTTGTTTCTCATCTTTAATTTTATTTCTTTTGAGATGTTCACTTCTATGTTCAATTTCTCCTCTTTTTTTAACAAGGTCGTTTGGAAATTTATTCAAGATATTTTTAAAATGAAGTTGATTTAATTGTTCTTAAATATGAAAATTTTCACTTCTAAAACATTGATCTTCCAGTTCTTAAGAGGACCAACTTGTCGTTAAAAAATTATTCCAGTTTTTCGTTTCTTATTAAATCTATATTCTGAATTTGAAAACATAAAAGTTTTTTACTTGTGCTTATATTTTACTCTCATAATGTTGAGTATTATGGGTGATTGTTTGTTAAAGCTTTCACCATGTGCAAAATCTATTTGAAATGCTTATGTTGTTTTAAGTTTGTTTCCACATCTCCTTATTTATGTTTTAAATAATTGTCATTGTCAATATTAACTTGATAGTCATTGGTGATCACTCCTACTCTTGTCGCTTTAGCTATTGTAGTTCCATCATATTTTCAGTTTGTTTAAAGGAAAAAAATGTTAATATGTAGCTTATCTTATTGTGGAAAGGACAATAATCCATCATGAGACAAAGGAAGGAATAGACAATATGCTACCAAAGTTGGCTTTATCCTTAAAGAGTACCACTTTGGTGAAGTACTTTGCCTCTGGAATACTTCAATTGTTATATTGAAAAAGCTGATTTAGTTTTTGCTAAAACATTTGTAATTCAAAATACCTTGTCTAAATTTCCAAAAATTATGAACCAATTACAAATCGAAGCGGTAGATGTCTGATGGTTGCTCATGCTTTACATAGAGCTTTACTTATGGTCGATTACAATTCTTTGATTGACTTTTGTTGTCCTTTGCCTACTCTTTTTTTCATTCATTGACTTAGGACCTATTTGGATTCACTTATGACTTATAAGTCATACGCCATAAATTAGAATTTCCAACTTATGACTTTTGACTTATTTTTGTTATTTTGTCTTTAAAATAAGTGCTTATAAACACTGTTTAACTTTACCCAAACACTTAAAAATTGCTTACAAGTTATTTTGACTTAAAATCACCTAAATAAGAAATCCAAACGGGCAATTAGCTACACCGTTATTTCTCAAAATTATAAATCATGTGTAATTTTGGTTGTCTTTTTCTTTATCAAAACAAATCTCTGAGAGAATTTCCATGTTTCTTTGAAATGTAAGGAATTTAGAGCTATTATTTGTTTGAGAGATTCTAGTCCAAAGTACAACCATGAGATAACATTCATTGTTTCCCTTGAACCTAATTGATTATTTTTTTTCCTTGGTTCTTGATTAGAAAGTGTGCCACAAGCTTCTCCCTAGTGAAGGCTGATCCTTTTGCTTAGAAGGTATAATAGGGTGAAGTGCAGAGTCTATGTGGAAACACCATCGGCCTAAAGTTCTTTTCTTTTCCATGCTTTATCAGTTTCTTATGATTACCAAGCTAACATTCTCATTCTACTTCATCTTATTCGGTAACTATTTGGCAAGACTCTACTTTGGAAAAATGTAACTTCTTATTATGAGTATCCTAATTCATGATGAAACTTATTAGAAAGAAGATTTTTTAGTTCATGCTGGAATATCTAGATTGTGGATAAAAATATGTATAAGGGTACCAAAATTTTATAACATAATTTGTTCTTGAGGTGTCTTAGGTCTCTTCTCATTGTTTTTATTGTTTTTGTTAATCTTATTTTTTTGAGTTTTCCATTGTTCTTCCTGTTGATTTGGGTCTTCTTCTATGTAATGATGTTGCCCTAGGTCTACTTGTGATGTTGTATTATTTTCCAGTTACTCAACTGCATATTTTGTTGTTCACTTCTTACTTGATCACCCTTATTTTTATTCTTTTCTTCTGCATTGAGTCCATGTTCGAACTTGTTGCATGCGACTGAAACATGTGGTTAGTTCTAGAGATTACACATGCTTGTGGATTTTGTGCTCCTACTTTTCCTCTTTCTCTATTTGTTCTTTCTGGAAGCGGTTCATTGGAGGGGATTGTCATTCACACTACTACTTTACCTCGTTATTATTCCTTCTCATTTCAGTAACATATATGAAGTGGTTATATCTTAATTTTTACTGACTCTTCTCCTTTCCTCCTCTATATTATAGAAAAGTTATGGATGATGACTAATTCATTGGTTGGGTGAGATGGCCTTTAGCGTCATTTCCTTGTGGAAAAGGAAATAGTTTCTCTAGTAAGGTCTTATACTGTTTATTGTGTGCTACATAATCTGTGTGCTTCAGTTTTTAGCTTATTCTAAGATGATTTCTTATGATAAACAACAACATACACAATGTGAATGCATATTAATGCTATCACACTGTTAATTAATTATAAGATATATGTATCTTTGTCCCAACACCATATGTTTGTTTTATTGAAGTAATCATGTCTCTTCCTTATTTATTGTCCTTCTAGAAAAATTGTCACACTTATGTATTCGAGGAAATGTTAAGTTTTGTATTTCATAGAGTATCAAAATTATCAATTTTATATTTTTTTCTGATGCTAACATGATCGCACAAATAAAAAGAAGTGGATATGTTTGAAAAAAAAACTACAAGAACTTTTTGTCTTTCAAAAGGAGGAAAAGTTCATGTATATAGTTATTGCTTTTGCATCAATTCTTTAATATTTTTTTAGAAAAATTCAATTAGTTATTTTTGATATCCCAAATTGGTTAGTTAATGAGGATCTAATTTCTATTATTATGTAGTGAAATTTTCTTATGTGCATTGCATGTGCAGAATTTTAAGGAAATTGAGGTCAAGTATTGACTTCAACATGCTCCACTTTTGGATTGATGATTTCATAATGATTTATTTGAAAATTTACTGGAGATTTTAATTCATTTTTAATTAGGAGTTAATCAGTTGGTTTATGTTGAGATAATAAGATTTTGTTAGATATCAATTTTAGTTGAGATAGAAAAGATAATTTATTTTTACATTGTTTACTTTTACAGAAAACTTATTATATTGCCATTTTGTTATTTGATTATAATATTAGAAAATATTTTCTTTATATAATATTTATTGGTTATCATGAAGAAGATAGTTTTGAATGCACAGATTGTTTGTATTTATCTGTCTTGAGAAAAACTATATATAGATTTTTCTAGAATGTCTAAAATAAGTTGATAGTGATACTAGAATATTAATATGACATTTAGCAAAATATAAAGTAATGTCACCAATTTTTATGACATTCAATAATCACATTTGTTAACATTAACTCAAGTGTATGAACTTTCAATGTGACATTTTATAAATGTTACAAGAAAGTATCTTGAATTTTTTTTACCAACATTTAATCTAAATGTCAAAAAGTGTAAGTGACATTTCATAAGTGTTGAAAAAATAATATATCATATATCTCATATCAACATTTACACAAATGTCAAAAATAAATGTCATATATTTCGTACCGACATTTACATAAATGTCAAAAATAAATGTCATCTCATACCAACATTTACCTAATTATCAAAAATAAATGTCATATATATCTCATACTGACTTTTCCTAAATGTCAAAAATAAATGTCATATATCTCATACTAACATTTACCTAAATATATAAAAGTAATGTCATATATCGATACTAACATTCACCTAAATGTCAAAAATAAATTTCATATATTTATTATCGACATTCACATAAATGTCAAAAAAATAAATGTCGTAATAAACTTACAAATATTTACATATATATGTTGTAAAGTAAATGACACAAATTCTTTTCAATATTTTCCTAAATATAACAAATTCTTCCTGAAAAATACCTAAATTTCAAAAAAATTCTCAATACTAAAATTTATGACATTTGGTCCAAATGTAAAATAAATGTCTGTAAAAAAATTGTGACACTTAAAAATCATAATAAAATATTTAGATAATGTCGTTGTCTTCTATCTTTCTTGTGGTGTTGGCAAGAAGTCGGCCTTCCTTCGGTGTAGGTTTCATTACACTGGATCTCACCTTAGCTCATTTGGTCTATGTCGGTTAAGGCAAGATGTTCTAAAAGGTAAAATGAAGTAAAGGAATGAACTCTAACTAGAATGACCTATGGGGTTTAACTTAATCTAGGTAGGGGTATGTGACTCTACCTAAACATTGCACTAGTTAGCTTTGAGGGAAGTCTTAGGATGATATTCTTATATATGTATATGCTTATAATTGTACATGATATGTATATGATGATCATGCATATTGATGATACTATATGATTAAAGGTTTCACTTATGAATATGTGTTTGGTCTTTAATGCTAGGGTATGATGATACGTACTCTTAATGATATGTTATGTGAAGGTTCTTGTTGGGTTACTTGATTGAGTAAGGTTATGGTGCTTTCCTTAGTAATTTCACTAGTTGACTTAATGAGGGTTCATGAGTAATGGTCTTTCTTTGGTTATGATGTTAGGAACTCTTTTTCATGCTTGTTGATATTATAGCTTGACGGTAGAGTTGTCTTGATTGTGTGCTCAATTACCTGATATGCATGTTGGTTTGACCAGACTTAGTATTGTTGGTCTTGTGATGTACATGATCTTGACTTAATAAATATGTCTTATTGATTGGTATGGTCTTCTTGAATGTGCAAAAGACTTTTCAAAGTAAAATTCATGCTTTAATGAAGTGTCCTTTTTTAGCATGATTTTATGATGTGTGTGCATCTGATCTCATACTTAGTACAAGTGGTGTACTAACCCCATTTTCTCCCTTTCACCCAACAATTTAGTTTCCGTCATTGAAGGGATTTTGAGACGACTTTGAAGAATGAGTTGGAATTCTCACTCATCCAAGCTGGGTAGGTCCTCACTTTCCAAGGGCAATACCATTATCAAGCTTTTGATGTTATTCTAGTTATAAGATTTCTAGTTCTTTCTTTTTCATTTGAGTACTAAAGAATGTATACCTATATTTGTCCTTATTACATTTATGTATGGAATATGCCCAATTGATATACTCTTGTTTTAGATGGTTATGATATGAGACGTCCGTTTAAGACTATGTTAAGTATCTTATATAAAAGTAGAAGAATATGTAATCTTCTGATACGAAGGGCCTATATATATACTTGGCATGAATAAAATATGTGTATGAGAGAGGTCTATGTAAACCTCAAAATAAATATAGAAAAGTTTTAATTTTTTTTTCATTTTGACCTATGAAAGTAATGATGTAAGCTAAGAGGCTAGTCTTAGAACTCAAAGAGGACGACGATGCCGGTTACGTCTAGGGGGTGCTCCCTGGATGTCACATCATGCTCTCATGTGGTTATCTTGAATCTACATGATTAATTGCTTGGTGGTTAGGAGGGTCGTATCCTTCCTTATTTAGCTTGGTTAGTATGTTGAGATGCTTACCATGGTAGTGGGTCTATTATGGTAGTATGTTGAACTTAATAGACAGTATTTCAAGATAAGTTAGCTTGAATTGGGTTAGCCTAGAGAAGTATTTAGTATGGATGGTAGTATGGGATGCCATCTATACATTGCACAAGTATGACTTGAAGATATCTAAGACATGAACCCTACATGATGTATGTTTAGATTGGATAGTTCCTTGAAATATGAACCAGGTCTATTAGATGACTCATATGATAATATGAACAAGTTAGCGTGATTTCAAGAAATGCTTATTGTATGAAGTATTATGGGATGTTTCACATGCATTGCACAACTGTGTTTTGAGATGGCCTAGGGGTATAGTGCTCATATGGTATGATTAAACTTAGGCCTTATTTATGAAAGTGAACTATGATCAAATATGACCAAAGAGAGGCACTTAGCTTTGGTAGTAGTATGAGATGCTACCTTATCATTGCACAAGTATATGTGGAGGTGGCTTGTGATATAGTTTATTTGAGTAAGAAGGACAAAAAGTATGAACTCTTATATGTCTTATGATGCTTTAATATGCTTATGATATTCCTTATATGCTTATGTTGTTACTCTTATATTTATGTCTATTGTTGACTAACCCTTTGATATATATTATGTTTATATGTAGTTTCAATACTGAGTACATATTGTACTAACGCATATTGCATACATGTTGTCCATGTAGGGTCTTGAGAAGATAGAGTTGCTTGAAGGGTAGAGTTTCAAGGTTTCTGAGAACAAAAGATGTGGTGAGTCCTCAAAGCTTCGAGGATGAACCTTTATGTTCCTTAATGTTTTCTTCATATTTTAGACGTTATGTGGGATGCGTCCCAAGATGTTTCATTTTTGTCAAAGTTAGATGGTTTATGAGACAATATTATTAGAGATGCTTCCACTTTTATGAAATACCTTTTGGTTTATGCTTAAAGAAAGTTTTTAAATTCCCTCCCTTTATGCGTGATATTATGTAATGAAGTCAAGTGGCTTGTACAAGACCTCCGAGAAGTTGAATACGCCGTGTTGCGATTTGAGAATGCCTTAACTTCTAGGAGGTACTCTTGGTTTGTGACATTGCATGATTGGCTTTACATAAAAATCTCACCCATGAAGGATATAATGAGGATTAATAAGAAAGAGAAGCTCATTGCCCATTTTGTAGGCCCATATCAAATTTTGATATGTGTTGGCAAGGTTGCTTATGAGCTTTATTTGCTAAATAAGTTTGCATCATTGCATCCCTTTTTCCATGTCTCTATGTTGAAAATGCGTGATCGAGATATGACATCTATAGCTCTCTTAGAAGGTTTGGATTTGATGAGAGTCTTCCTTATGAGGAAGTACCGATTGAGATTTTAGACCAATACATAGAAAAATTGAGGAACAAAGAAGTTGCTTCCATGAAAGTGTTATGGAGGAATCATTTAGGTAAAGGTGCTACATGTGAGGTTGAGGCCAATATGATTTCCCGATATCCTCATATTTTTCCCTGTCCTCTTACTTTAGCTTGAGGTATTGAGTTCCTCATGGTTTTCTTTTTGTTGCGATGTCATGTATATTTTAGGTATTTCTATGATTTCCTTATGTTATGCATGTTCATGAGAAACTTGTGTTCTGAAAGAAAATGCGTTTACATGATTGATTGTCCCTCATGTTGTTGTTCATTGAGTATAAGTTACCTATAAACTTCATGAGATAAATTATTGAACATGTTTTAGCTTGGAGTTGAATTTCCTTCTTGGAAATATATTTATTGAGTATAGATGCATATAGGTTCCATGTGATTGTGTTAAGCATGTTTTTTTCTTGGAGATGGTAGTTCCTCATTGAACAATAAGATTGTTGAAATTTCCTGCATATTGGGTTGCTAGGTCTACTTCCTACCTTTCTTATGATGTATTCACTATATTTAGCTTGGAGTTGATGTTTCCTCCTTGGTTGTGTGTGCATTTTGATGAGTTGCATGCATGATTGAGTGCTAGTATTAAGTGTTTTCCGTTAAAAGGTTTCTATAATTCCATTCGAGGTTAGGACATGCATCTATTGGAGCTATGGGACACATGCTTAGTCTTCACCACTCTAAAAATAAACAAGCTTTACACAACTGTGACATTTGTCCTCCTCTCTAAACGAACTAGGAAGTCTTTTCCAACTTCTAGACCTGTTAGTGTTTTTGACTTGCTAAACCTAGATGTATGGGGACAATTTCATGTACTACTTTTGATGGCAATAAAATGATTTTTACAATTGTGGATGATCATTTCTTAACTTGGATCTAATAATAAAAGTTAAATTGAAAATGCATGGTACTTACGAGGGCCTTCATGTAATATCTCAAAATTTTGGAAAGAAACAACAAAAGTTTTTGGGTTGCAGGTTGTGTCTATGGGTGATATCGACGAATCGTAGAAGCTTTTACAGGTCATAGATGAAACCTTTTGAGACGAAAAACAACTTTCAAAAGCAAGTCTGAGTACCCTTTTTTATGGTTCACAGGTTAGTTATTCAATCCTTTTACGAGTCATAGATAAGTCTCGTTGGTGATTCTAAGACTTAAGTAATATTTTGAGGGTAAGTTGGTTGCTGATATTTGGGTTTATGGGCTGTAGACCAGTCTCATCAAATTTGGTAAAACACTTTAGAAAAAAGTCACTATACTTTTCTACGGTTGTAAGTCAAAGTAGCAGAAGGTTTGACAGTTATTTTTAAGGGGTTTGTAAGTCTTTTTCCAAAGTAATTAATTCCTACAATAGGTAATTTAAATTATAATACTAATCCGTGTATAAGTCTTATGGGTCCTAAAATTACTCACTCTAAATCATTCTCCTAAATTCCAAAATTCCATCCAAGATCACCCCCAAAATTGTCTCAAGAGCTAAGGATGGAGAAAGCTACAGTTTGCCTTGAATAACTTTAATTCAATATAGATTATGGGAATTTATTTTTAAGGTATGTTAATATTTACCTACGGAGTCTTTTCCTCCGTAGAGATCCTAAAATATCAAATTTTACGAGTGAAATTCTGAATCAAAGTTAAGGTTTTGTGAATCCTCATAGGTGTAATACCTCTAAAACGACTTAGGTGAAACTAAAGCCTAACATGTATTTCATGAGGGTCTAAGGTCCTAAAATGGTCTATAATATGGTAATGAGGCAATGTCAATTGATTTAAAGGAATTGGAAGTCCTACGTCAAGGGACGACAAACACGTTCGACGACTAGTCACCTACGAGCTTCTTGTATGTTTTATGTTCTTATATGTGTGTCTAATGAGCTTATGAGGTCCCTATATTCCATGTTTCATGATGTTTGGAGGTCAAACGTCCATGACGTTCAATGACCTTGTGTGTCTTAGCATGTTTCGTCGAGTTTTATGTGTTTGTTTTGAATGAAATTAATGTGGGATGTCCTGAACTTGTATACAAAGATATTCGGGTTGGAAAAATCCGGGCAAACATCCCCAAAGACCACTTAAGGGTCTAGACCAGCCCAAATGACTAAGGCAATCGACAACCAGTAGGCTGGTCGATGCCCCATCTATGGTGGGCGTGGGTCAAGACTTACCCTGTGGACCTTAAGCTCCCACGGGCCAGTAATTGATCCAAACGAAGTCCATCGAGGATGTCTCATCGTTGTATAAATGGTCTGTCGATATGGCAGGAGTCAATGGGTCTATCTTCTTCCCAACTTTACTATAAAATGCTAGGGTGAATTGGTAAATTCACCCTACATCCAAATAAGAGTTTGGGAAGTTTCCTAAGGGTATTATAGGTATTTTACGAGGGTTTATAAGTCCTAATTACCTAGATGAATTCATTATGCTAAAATCAAAACTCAAATTCTCTAAGAAATTCTCTAAAACTCCATTGAAGCCAAAACTCAAGGAAGAGCTTGGAATGAAGATTTGATTGGTGATTATTCATAAATTCCATAGTGTAGATTCATTCAGTTATGGTTATTCATCCTTGAAACTCTCTTTATAAAGGAGCCCAAAATTCAAAGAGATTTCTGAAGTCTTAAAAAAATGAACATGTCCAATTCTGTAATCTATCCATGGGTTCTTGCAATAAAGGTTTTAAATCGTTGAATATTTATTAAATTGATGTTAGCTAGATGATTTTAACATAATTAACCTATGAACCCATGTAATTCATGAACCCTAATTTTTGACTATATTGTGGTTGACTTCTTGATATTGTCTCAATGATTATGAATTTTAGTGTAGTTTTCATTGGGCTATCGAATGATGTAAGAAATATATTGAACGGATGTATAAACTGTCATGATTGCTAAATATATATTGAATTGACCTAGATTCATTAAGTATTATGATTTTTGTATTGAATTAGTGATCATGGCCATGGGTAAGGGCCTTTTGATATTGTTGTCACGACCCAAAAACGGACGTGATGGCACTCATCTTATCTCACCAAGACAAGTCAGCCTAACCCAATAATTTCGATAAAATGCAGAAATAAAACCAAAGTCTGATAACAATTACTAATACGAAAACAATTCAACTTAGTTCAATTCCCAAGACCTGGTAGTCACGTGCAGAAGCCTCTAATGTAATTACTAGAATTGAAATAAAAGTACGATTCTAACATGAAGTTGTCTTTCAAGTAAAAATAAAGTCATAAAATGGAGTAGGAAAGTTCGCTGAGATGACTAGCAGCTACCTCACAACCCTCCTCAAGATGCATCGGAAACGAAAAGAATGTCAGGTATCACGAAGATCCGGGCTCATAACCTACAAAAATTTGTAGAAGCAAGGGATAAGTACCAAACGAAGCGTTACCCAACAAGCAAACCTCTAAACAAAAGTTATGTGAACAAAATATGGGTAATCCTTGCACCCTATTTAAACCCCCACACTACAGCATAACAGTTTACAGTTTACCAAACACACAACTCAATAACCACACTCTATCAGTTTACACATTCTCAATAACAACTCAATATTCAACAGTCACAATCTTCATAGAGAAACACTCACAAGATCAGCAAAACACATGTTCACGTTCATCAATAATAAAATGTGCAATTCCATGAGATGCAACATTAAATTTAGTGATGCATGTCTTTCTTAACGATACACCCCCCATCTCTCAGTCCGGGACTCATTGAGGACATATCTGTCCATGCATCTGTCACGGTGCACGATACGATCCTCGATAATAGTAACCTTCGCAGCGCGCGATACGTTCCTCGAAATATAATATCCATCGCGGTGCGCGATACAACCCTCAAAATGGTACATCCTTTTACCACAACCATGTCTCAGATACAATGCAAATGCCATGCTCAAATGAAAATGAGGAGATAACCATTTTGATAACAAACCGCAATTTACTACAAGGAATACAACACCAACAAATAAGCAACAAGTCTCCAAGTCATTCACAACACTAAACAAGGAAATACACGAATTTCATACGCTTAAAAAAGGTTTAGAAATCCACTTGCCTTAGTCAATCGGATAATTACTCTGTGACTTGAGCCTTCCCTTTCCGTTGAGCTTCCGAACCAATGGAATCTATTCAAGTATATATTTACAATAATGTTTCGGAATTAACAACACTCACACTTTTATGTGTTTAATCTTGACCTAAAAATTCACCCCAAATTTATAATCAAGTTCGTAATTCGTGATGCCAATTAACATTTCAACTATTATATTTTCCAAGTTCCAAGTCTAAGGTCAAGTCCCTCTTTTTTTTTCAATACCAACTCTAATAATTCACAACCAATTAATTTTCTATCTTAATATAACAAAATTTAAATTATAATATGCTAACAATAGTAAGGATATTTCTATAAATTTACTCTCCAATACTTCCATCTAGTCAAAGGTTTAACCAGTAGAGGTCACTATCCTGATACATTCTCAACTTTACAAAATACAAATTTTTACATATATTTTCCTTTCCAATCACTTCCAACAACCCAATTTAATAATATCTTATTTTATAATGTGAAAAATAAGAAAACAAAAATAAATAAAAGAAAAGAAAATATTAAAATTGATGGCTTTACGAAATGAAAAAAACAACAATTTGCAGATTTAATAATCTGCATCCAAATTTTCCAAACATATATATATTAGATCATATCTTGGCAATCATTGCCAATGATTAGGTTATTATTATTATTTTAATTTTTTTTACAACAATAATAAATATTATAAAATGATGAAAATTTTAAAGGTTGGTAGTACATTATTCTTTCTCTTTCTACCTACCATAAATTCCTAATGCATATATATAATATATGATATATAATATTGAAAAACAAGTACCAATTCAAAGCAGAATCCATTCACGAGAATACATACCTGCACTCGTTTGATGTCGCCGCCACAAGCCAGTTTTCTTTCCGCTTTTCTTTTCTTTTCTTTTAAATTACTTATGTTGTTAAAAGTAGCACTGCTTATTAACCTATATAAATATTTCAGACATGACCCATTATTATTAAAAATAATTAAATTACCCCAAATATTTAATATAGTTAAATGACTATTCAAAATTATCAAAAATAACTTTTTTTGGATCTGAGTCATTACAATTGTAATGGTTGATTTGTTTATGGATTGAAGTGGTGAGAATGGATTGGTGGTACTCTGCTCTAATTCTCTTTATTTCATGTAATGTATGTCTTGAATTATGTTGTATTCCGTATGGTCCACTTATGGTTGCGAGGCTATGTGCTTTACTTGTGAATGATATGGCCTCGTCGACATTACTTTATGTATTATGATGATCATGGACTTGTCGGCATTACTCGATATATTATGATGATTTGTGTAGTTTATTTATGTGAAATATGATCATATTCATCTACATGTGATTAAGAGGAAAGTATGTGTTCCTCTATTGATGTTGTAAAGTGATCATGTTATATTATGAATATGTCCTTATGCATGTAGTCTTAGAGTTGATGTATGATTCTTTTTACTTGAATTTATGATTCTATGATGGTTATGTTGATGATCTTATTGTAGTGTATAAGATGACTTATAGATGATAATGATTATTCCTATGTACTTCTAGAATGATATGTTATACGTAATAAAGTAAAGTCTTGATGTGTCTTATCTTTGTAGACTTATGTCCCTTAATTGATACATTCTAGAATGTGAATATATGATATCTTGAGTTAGGATGCTACAACTCTAATTCTTGTATGTATGAATAACATGTCACCTTTAATGTTGCTAAGGAGGTCCTTTACGTGGAACCTTCAACCTAGTGGTAAGGTTATGATATTCTTTAAATCGTAAGTTGTAATGGTATCCTTCTTCTATGAATGGTGGAATTAAGGTTGGTTGTATGGAATAACATGAAATCAAACATAGGAAAATCACTAATTTATCCTCTTCTCCATTGAAAGGCAGCCCTAGGGGACCTCTTTGGTAGGGTGAATGTGATTGGGTTAACAAATAGATATGGAACTTCTTCATGTGATACTTTATGTGAATTACTCTATGAGAAAAAAGGCTAGAAACGAGTGATTATAGTAAGTAAGTAGCTATATAGTTAAGAATGAGGCTAAAGTGCAAAGAAACCCTTCATATTCCTTAATACCATGTGTTTACATGGGATGTGTCCAAGTTCTCTATTGGCAAGTAGAACACCCTCCATCGAGGAAGGTTTTACAACTCCGGATTCCATGCTATGCTACCATGGTCTATGTAGGTTATTGTCTATTCTCATCATATGAGATACTTACTAGTGTCGGAGAAGTTCTATAAATTTTAGGTGTTGGTATGGGACACTATCTAGACATTGCACAATAGGCTTTGAAGATGTTAGTGAGTGAAACGCTAGATCTTATCCAAGACCATTACTTGAATGCCCTTATGTGATGAATGACTTTTAAATGAATTAATGAATGTAATGACTTAAATTGGAAAGCATGTTAAATGAATAAGTACTTATGTAGAGTAGTTTAAGGGTAGTCTAGTTAAGGTGTGAAGGGGGCATAGGAATGGTCACTTCATATCTTACCTAGATAAGTCTTAAAAAAGACACTACATAGGAAAGTTGGTTGGTACATTAGACATGATCCAAACTTAGGTAGTCTTAAAGATTATTTAGACCATCTTGAAGACGTCAAGTACGAAAATTTTCTTCTTGAATTACTTAAGTAAGTCTTTTGATAACCTTAGTGAGGATAATGTCATATTACATATATGTTGTTATATTAAGTGAGAATGATCTTATCCTACGTACTCTAAAGGATCTCTTAAGTGTGTGAAGGAATTTATGGGTGGTCGCTTCACAACTCACTCAAGTGAACCATAGAATCACCTTTGGTAGGAAGATCTCATGTTCATGTGTTTGGTGTATTGTAGGTGTATTTATTTCATTATAGGTGATCTTAAGGATCATTTAGGTGTTCCACGAGAGGGTGTATGGGTGGCCTCTCTTTCTCTTACTTAGGTGAGTCTTAGGATAACCTTTAGTGGGAGGACTGCATACTAGAAAGTGTTCACTATGAAGTTGTGTAACTTCACTTTAACATTGGAATTAGTCAATGTAAAGTGACATAGTTCACTGTAACCTTTCCTTAAATCGTGATAAAATGTTTTAAGTGTTATCTTATGTGTTTCTAAGGTGTTAAATGTTGTTCTTATGCTTATACTATGATGTTTTGATCAAAAAGAGCATATTTCCATTAAATATCCATTTTCATGATTTTTATGCATTATGTCATAGTTAGTACATATGTTTGTTCTAATTCCATGCGTTTATCTATTTCTAAAGTGATTCATAGATGAAGGTGATTTTGGGAGCGAAGCTTGGATTATAGGATCTTTCAAGCAAGTTTGAAGTATGTCCTCATTTGACTCGAGGGCATAGATGTCTTTGATATCTTTTATTGAAGTATTGTAATAGATTTAGTAGTACTATATTTCTATTGTATGGGTCGTGTCCCAAGTATTCTTATGTCATGGATTTGACGATATGAGATTTAGTATTTCCTAAGGTTTTTATATGAAAAAGATTTTTAAAAACTATACGATTGTTGTGAAATTTTTTTACTCTGCACTGCTTTTCATATATTTATATGCTATGAACAATATGAAAGGGCTTGTACAAGACCTCCGCGACGTCAAGTATGCCGTGTTGCACTCAAAGATTTCCCCAGCTAGTACCAGAGCATAACTTATGAAAGTGGTGTTAGTAATCCAAAACTCTTATCAAGTCACTTTTAGTATAGTCTTGACCATCCGTGTGAATCACGACACATCTATGGGCGAGAGTCTATAGGACGATAGAGTTTCCCTTCTTTTCTACTTTTCTATTGTGTCATAAAGTTAAAGTTATGAATATTTTTTTCTTATGGTTTTACTTGTGTTAATAGGAAGATGAATACTAGAAGTTTTAACACTAGAAAGTTTGAATAGGGAAGGGCGAATGAGGAGATTCCTCCTCAAGTTGAGCAAGTTCTTCAAGGTGCTCAAGGGGCTCAAGGTGCTCAAGATGATCAAGTCCTTGTTGTGGGTGGAGGTAACGATGTTTCAGTGGTTCCCCCGGAAATGACTAATGGGGACATTAGAGAGGCTTTACTTACTTTATCCCGAGCCTTGACTAGCCATGTGAATATGGGTATTGAACCTAGAGTAAATGTTATGCGGAGCACTATGACATCTACATTGAGAGATTTTGTGAGGATGAATCCTCCTATCTTTCTTGTATCGAAGGTGGGAGAGGATCCCCAAGAGTTTCTAGATGGTGTGTATAAGGTGTTGAGTACCATGTGGGTTACTTCTACGGAGAAGGTGGAGTGAGCTTCGTACCAATTGAGGGAGGTTGCTCAAGTGTGGTACACTTAATGGAAAGATAATAGGCTGGTTAAGTCGGGTCCTATTGTGTGGGAGTAGTTTAAAAAGGTTTTTTAGGAAA
Organism: Solanum lycopersicum; assembly: GCF_036512215.1. NCBI lineage: Eukaryota > Viridiplantae > Streptophyta > Magnoliopsida > Solanales > Solanaceae > Solanum > Solanum lycopersicum. The sequence goes on from NC_090807.1 coordinate 14,994,908, forward strand.
ATACTTTCCCTGTGAGAGGAGGCAGGTGAAGGTAGATGAGTTTATTAATCTCAAACAAGGCAATAAGAGTGTTCAGGAATACTCTTTGAAGTTCTCTATGTTGTCTAGATATGCTCCATCCTTAGTGTCTAACCCTAGGTATGATATGAGTAGGTTTGTGACCGGGCTGCCGTCCTAGTAAAAGAAGAATGTTGTACGTCCTTACTCCAAGATGATCGGTACCTATCTAGAATCTTGGTTTATACTCAATCAGTTAAGGAATCTAAACTTGGTAGGATTGCTAGAAACTTGAAGAGAAGTGGGTCAAGTGATCGAAGTCAACCTAGGCTCAAGAAGAAGGTTTCATGTCAAGAAGAACCTAGGGTGCTACGGTGACACTTAAGAAGGGTTGTGGTTCTCAAGTTGGTAGCCGACATGTGTTACTTGTGGAAAGAGGCACTATGGGGAATGCCTATTGGGTAGCGGGAGTTGTTTTGGATGTGGTAAATATGGACACAAAGTGAGGGATTGTCTTACTAGATATGGTAAGCAAGTTCCTCCTAATGCTCTGAAAGGTGATGCTCCAAAGAAGAATCGTTTCTATACACTTCGGAATCAACGAGAAAAGCCGGATGAGGGTGATTATGATGATGGTAAGTTCTTAAAATTCTTTCTTTAGTATTATGAGTTCCTTCTAAGTGGGGGAGTATGGTAAGTAGATGGGATAGAAATCCATAGAAGCATGTTGCATCTGCATGGTTGTAGCACTTCGAAAATTCAATACGTCTTCTAGATCCTAACATAAGTTTCATAAGGTTTATACACTGTTTCAAGGTCCATTTTAATGAATATAAGTCATTTCGGAATTCTAGAAACCAAAACATCCAAGAACGTCCATGACGTTTTGAAACTAGGTCAAGGAGGTACTAGCGTGCCTTAGCCTATTTGACTAACTTTTAGAAGTTGAAAAAGTATGAAAATTTGTGGAAGGGTGTATAAAATGCGCTTAAGCTGATTCATGGTCAAAACATCCAGGTACGACTCCCCAAGTACCAACCAAGGTCCCTTGAGGAGGATCCTCGCATTTTGGGTCAAAGAACTGCCAAGGTAGTGTGACCAACAATTGGGAGTCATCGATTCGTGTGTCAATCGATGGGGGAATCAATTGCCTCATCGATGAACACTTAAAATTTTTCCCCAATACTGGTTTTGGACCATTCTCTAACCGAAATAACAGACCAACAGGATGGAGGGTCCTGTGGCCGTCGTCTCACAGACGGATGGTCGATCAGAGTCTCGTCTATGAGGGGTCTAATATGCTCGATGTTTCAGTTTGTTCAAATAAATAAATTAAGGGTTTAGGTAGTTAGTTAGGGTTTAATAGAAGCCTAATTAATTTAATTAACACCCTATATAAAGACCCCAACCCATTAGACTAATCAAAACTCTCATAACTCACAAAATCAAACTCTCTTCTTTCTCTCTCTAGATGAAGATCTCCATTGAAGACCAAGATAGGGGAGGGTTTAAGGGCTGAAAATATTCAAGTTTCACCATAAATATTCATCAATTATTAAGGTATGGGATCTAATTTTACCTTTAAGACCTCTTTTCTCAAAGGGTTCCATCAAATTGATTTTAAAAGTTGAGTTTTTAAGTGGGTTTCATCCATTCTCGAAATTGATGTTATGAATTGATTTTTGTATGATTTAATTTGGATATTATGAATGTATTAACATGTATTATAGACTAATTATTATATATCTTGATGGTTCGGTCTAGTTTGTTGAAGATGACCTTTAGCCCTTAACCCTAGGTTATGATGTTGATATAATTTAGGTTATATTGGTTCAATTAACTTGGTTGTTGGTTGAATTACTACTATATTATGTTATTATAATAATCATTAATTAATTAGGGTGATTTATAGTCGTTTCATACTAGTTCTTGAGAAGTGATCTAGGTTATGAAGTATGTTGTGAATTGACCTAAGTATTTTGTCTTAAGCTATGAACTAGTATTGAATTGTGATATAGTGATTCTTCTATCCTTGTTATCATGTTGTTCATTGAATTATTATGATGTTATACCTTAATTGGTTTTAATCAAGGGTTGATGGTAAGACCTTCATGATGAACTATGAAGGAGACTTGGTAATTCTTGTGATCCATATCCTTTACTTCAAATTATGGTTAATTGTGATTAAGTCATGATGTTGTATGGAGTATGCCTTGTATTGGGATTTATATGGTGGTATGATGTTTAATTGAAATGTCTTGAATATGATTTGAGAGATTTTGACTTAAGATGTAAATGTTATAAGTATGGTGAACGATTTACCAATGTGTCTTATCTTGATATGAAGATTTTAATATGCCTATATTAATTGTAATGAAAGTACAATACTCATGCAATTATTATTGAGCTATGATGATTATGCTTATACAAGGGCTAGACCCTATGACTTACAATAAGCTATGATGATTAATAAAGACATTACATACATTTCAAAAAGTACTTAGCTTAACATCGAGTGAACTTGAAAAAGGGAGGCGTTGACTTTTCATAGAGGAAGATCACCCTATAGTTCAACATGTTGTGTTGACTATCGAATGAGGGATACTAATCCAATGTATTCCAATGAGAGGAGGACCCAATTTCTAAGTGGTATATAGAGGGGTTATACATATCTCTTAGTTCTTGAACTATGTTGTCCCCACGGGAAGACTACCTAGTGGATCCACCTAGAAAGTTACGTTTATGTTTGGTTCTACTTTGGCCGGTTGACCAGCTTCCTTCGGTGTAAAGTTTTACAACACCGGATTCCAGACTTAGATCTTGTGGTCTATGTCGGTTAAGGCAAGTGTTTCCTGAACTAAAATGAAGTAATGAAGTACAAACCAACTAGGGTAACTTGAGAGGTTTGACTTAGCTTAGGTAGGGGTATGGGACTCTACCTAAGCCTTGCACTGGTTTGCCTTGAGGGAAGTCTTAGGAGTTTGTTCTTATGTATGAATATGCTTATGATGGCACATGATATGTATATGATGAACTTGCACATTGTCGATACTATATGTTGAGTGGTGTCACTTATGAATACATGTTGGTCTACATTGTTAAAGTATGATGATCTGTACTCTTAAATGCTATGCTATGTGAACTAGGATGTTAGTCATGATTCTTGTTCTTTTAGTTGATTGAATATGGTTATGGGTCTTTACTTGGTAATTGTACTTGGTGACTTGATAAGGGTTCATGGGTAATTGTCTTGCTTTTGTTATGATGAATGTACTCTTATTCATGCTTGTTTCTATTATGACTTGATTATAGAGTTACTTGACTATGTATTCAATTATATGACATGCATGTTGAATTGACTAAACTTGATGTTGTTGTTCTTCTGATGTACATCCCTATGACTTAATGAACATGTCCTATTGGTTGGTATGGTCTTGTTGAATGTGCATAAAGTTTTTGAATGTGAACTGGGTGTTTATTGAAATGTATCTTATCTTAGAATGTTTTCATAGTATGTTTGCATATGGTCTCATACTAAAAGTGGTGTACTAACCCCATTTATTCCTTTTTCCCAACAATATATGTTCCAGTCGTTGAACGACTTTTGGAGAATACTTTGGAGAAGACTTGGAATTCTTGGTCATCCAAGTTGGGTAGGTCCTCACTTTCCGAGGGAAATGACAACATCAAGCTATGAATTTGTTTAAGTATTAATACTCTTATGTTTCTTTCCTTTCATTTGATTACTAAATGTTGTATGACCTATATGTGGTCTTATTCAATTGATGTATGGGTTAGGACCATTTGATATACTCTTATTAGATAGTTATGAGATGAGATGACTATTTTGAGACTATGTTATTTCTATATATCTATGTGCAATAAAAGTAGAAGACTAAGTAATCCTCCTATACGAAGGGTCTATGTTTACTCGATATATATATATATATATATATATATATACACTATGTGCATGAAAAGGTCTGTGTAAACCTCCAATTAAAAGTAATGAAAAGTTTTAAATTTTCTGGTAAAATTTGACTTATGAATGTAATGATATAAGCTAAGAGGCTAGTCTTAGTCCTCAAAGAGGACGACAACGTCGGTTACGTATAGGAGGTATTCCCGAATGTGACAATGGTGTTTAGGAGTCTTGTTGGAATTGAATCTCATTGATTTCTTGCATTGTGTATTTCGTGAAGTTATAATTGTGTTGTAAAATGTGTTTATATGGTTTAGTCTTGCATAGTGGCCTGCTTCGATTAATAATTGCCTAAAAGTTGCATTTTTGAAAAATGTTGCATAGTTCACTGTTATAGCTGCCTGTTAACTGTAGAATTCTTGAGAATATTGACTAAATCATTCTTTGGTTGAAATTTGTTACAATGTGTGTAGAACTGATGTATATGAGCATGATAATGAATTTAAAAGGAGTTTTTGCTATTTCAAATAAAAGATGTGAGTCTTTTTGGCATGATGAGTTGTAGAATTGCTTCTAGTTTCTTGTTGTGCTGTGAGTCTCTTGATTATGTGAAATTGATGTTTCTTCTAGATGTTTGTATTGTTTAATGTGTTATGTGGTATGGTTATGAGATTCTAGTTGAACCTCTATTCTTGGAAGTGTTTGGAGAGTGGCAAGTGTCATGCGATGACGAATGTTGTCCAAGTGGGGAATATTGTACTATGTCTAAAACGACTTAGGTCAAGATAGAGCATAACATGTTTGTCATGAGGTTCTAAGGTCCCAAAATGGTTTGTAATGTGGTAATGAGGCAGTGTCTAAAGATTTAGGTGAAATGGATGTCAAATATCAAGGGACGTAAGACGTTCGATGAGTAGTCACCTATGTGCTTCATGTGTGTTTTATGTTCTTATACGTATTTTTCATAAGCTTATGAGATCCATATATGAGTTAGTATAGTTTTTATAGGCAGTGTGTCAAGTTTCATGATGTTTGGAGGTCAAACGTTTAAGAATGTCCATGACGTTCTAAAGGTTTTCCTTTAAATGACCTTGTGTATCTTAAAATGTTTCATTGAGTTTTATGTGTTCGTTTTGGATGAAATTGATGTTGAAGATCCTAACTTTTATACAAACGTATTCGCGTTGGAAATGTCAGAGAAAACATCTCCAAGGACCAACCAAGGGTCCTTGAGGAAGGACCCTTCACAAGAGCCTAAGGTTTTCTAGAAAAGACGAAACGACAAAGGAATCGACGACCAGTATGTTGGCCTATGATCAATGGTGGGCATGGTTCAAGACATAGACTAGGTATATTAAGCTCCCACAAGCGAGTCTCTGGTCCAAATGATGCCAATCACGATGTCCCGTCGTTGAACAAACGGTCCATCGATTGGGCAGGTGTCAATGGGTCTATCTTCTATGTAGCTTTACTGTAAAATGCAAGGGTGAATTGGTAAATTCACCCTACATCCAAATAAGAGCTTAGGAGTTTTATTAAGTGTATTCTAGGTAATTTAAGAGGGTTTATAAGTCCTAATTACCTAGATGAATTCGTTATTCTAAAGTCAAAACCCATATTCTCTAAGAAATTCTCTAGAACTCCATTGAAGGCAAAACTCAAGGAAGAGCTCGGATTGAAGATTTGATTGGGGATTCTTCTTTACTTTCGTGGTTTAGCTTAATTGAGGTATGTTTCTTCATCCTTGAAAATCTCTTCATCAAGTAGCCCAAAATTCAAAGAGATATCTATAGTCTTCAAAAGATGAACTTGTCCAATTTGTAATCTATCCATGGGTTCTTTCATCAAAGGTTTTGAATCATTTTATATTGATTGAATTGATGTTAATTATATTATTTTAACATAATTAACCTATGAACCCATGTAATTCATGAACCCTAGTTTTTGACTACCTTGTGGTTGACTTGATATTGTCTTAATACTTATGAATTGTTGTGTAGTTTTCATTGGGATATCAAATGATGTAAGAACTGTATTGAATGGATGTATAGGTTGTCTTATATTGATAAATATATATTTAATTGACCTATATCATTGAGTATTATGATATTTTTATTGAGTTGATGATCATGGCCATGGGTTAGGGCCTTTTGGTATTGTAGTGGATAATTTAGCTGTGGATTGAAGTGGTGAGAATGGATTGGTGGTATGCTGCCCTAATTCACTTAATTTTATTTTATTTAGTTCTTGAATTATGTTATGGTTGGTATGGTCCACTTATGGTGGTGGTGCTATATGCTTTATTTGTGAATGATGTGGCCTCGTCAGTGTTACTTTATGTATTATGATGATCATGGCTTTATCGGCATTACTTGATGTATTATGATGATTTTTGCAGTTGATTTATGTGAAGTATGATCATATCTATCTATATGTGATTAAGAGGAAATTATGTGTTCTTCTATTGATGTTGTTAGGTGATCATGTCAGACTATGACTATGTCCTTATGCATGTAGTCTTAAAGTTGATGCATGGTTCTTTCTACTTGACTATATGAGTATATGATGGTTATGTTGATGATTATATAGTAGTGTATAGTATGACTTATAGATGATAATGATTACTCTTGTGTGCTTCTAGAATGATATGTTATACTCCATAAAGTGAAGTCTTGGTGTGTCTTGTGTGCTACACTTGTGTCCCTTACTTGATACATGCATGAATGTGAATATGAGATGTCTTGACTCAGGATGATACAACTTTTAGTCTTGTATGTATGAATTATATGTGACTTTGAATGTTGTTAAGAAGGTCCTTTATATGGAACCTTCAACCTAGTGGTAAAGTTATGATATTCTTGAAGTCAAAAGTCGTAATGGTATCCTTCTCTTACGAATGGTACTTAAGGTTGGTTGGCTAGAATGACATGAAATCATCCATAGGAAAGTCATTAAGCATCCTGTTCACCATTGAAAGGCAGCCCTAGGGGACATTTTGGTAGGGTTAATGTGATTGGGTTATCACCTAGATATGGAACCTCTTGATGTGATCCTTTATGTGAATTACTCTATGAGAACAAAGGCTAGCACCGAGTGAGTATTGTAAGGGAAGTATCTATAGTTAAGAATGAGGCTAGAGTGCATAGAAAACCTTGATATTCCTTAACCATGTGCCTACATAGGATGTGTCCAAGTTCTACCATTGGAAAGTAGAACACCCTCCATCAGAGTAGCTTACAACTACGGATTCCATGATTTTCTACCGTGATCTGTGCTGGTTATTACATATTCTCATTATATGGGATACCTACTAGTGTCAGAGAAGTTCTATGAAGTTTAGGTGGTGGTATGGAACGCTGTCTAGACATTGCAGAATAGGCTTTGAAGATGTTAGTGAGTGAGTCCCTAGGACTTATCCAAGACTATTACTTGAATGTCCTTATGTGATTAATGACTCTTAGATGAAATAATAAAAGTAATGAATTAAATTGGAAAGTATGTTAAATGAATAAGTACTTAACTAGAGTAGTTTAAGTGTTGTCTAGTTAAGGTGTGAAGGGGGCATAGGATTAGTCACTTCATATCTTAAGGGTGCATAGGAACGGTCACTTCATATATTATGGGGGCATAGGAATGGTCACTTCATATCTTACCTAAATAATTCTAAGAAAGACTCTAGATAGGAAAGTTGGTTGGTACATTAGACATGATTCAAACTTAGGTAGTCTTACGGATTATTTAGGTAATCTTGAAGAGGTCAAGCATGGACATTCTCTTCTTAAATTACTTAAGTAAGTCATTTGATAACTTTTGTTAGGAGAATGTCATATTAAATATATGTTATTGTATTAAGTAAGAATGATCTTATCCTAGGTACTCTAATGGATATCTTAAGTGTGTGTGAAAGGATTAAATGGTGGTTGCTTCACAACACACTCAAGTGAACCATAGAAATCACCTTTGGTAGGAATATCCCATGTTCATGTGTTTGGTGTATCGTAGGTGTATTTATATTATTATAAGTGGTCTTAAGGATCATTTAGGTGTTCCAAGAGAGGGTGTATGGGCGGCCTCTCTTTGTCTTACTTAAGTGAGTCTTACGATAACCTTTAGTGGGAGGATTTTATGCTAGAAAGTGTTCACTGTGAAGTTGAGGAACTTCATTGTTACATTGGAATTAGCCAGTATAAAGTGACAGAGTTCACTGTAACCTTGCCCTAAATCGTGAAAAAATGTTTAAGTGTTATCTTATGTGTTTCTACGGTGTGAAATGTTGTTATTATGCTTATACTATGATGTTTTAATCAAAAAGAGCATATTTCCATTAAATATCCGTTTTCATGATTCATATGCATTATGCCATACTTAGTACATGTGTTTTTTTCTAATTCCATGCTTTTATCTATATCTGAAGTGATTCATAGGTTAAGGTTCTCTTGGGAGCGAAGCTTGGATTATAGGATCTTTCAAGCATGTTTGAAGTTTGTCCTCATTTGACTCGAGGGCATAGATTTCTTTGATTTTTTTGCTGAAGTATTGTAATAGACTTAGTAGTACTATATTACTATTGTATAGGCCGTGTCCCAAATATTCTTCTGTCAAGGATTTGATGTTATGAGACTTAACATTTCCTATGATTTTTATATGAAAGATATTTTTAAAGACTATCCGAATGTTAATTTTCATATATGTATATGCAATGAACGATACGAAAGGGCTTGTATAAGACCTCCAAGAGGTCAAGTACGTCGTGTGGCACTTCAAGAGTGCCCTAGCTTCTAAGGTGTTCTCTCAAGTTGTGACAATGGATTTATTTGAATTTTTATTCAAGTAATTATTTTCCATCTCTTTATGCATTAATTGAAGTAATTTTATATTTTAAAGTTGATTTGACATGAGACCATACAATTTAAGTTTATTTGACATGAGACCAAACATGATCCATGATTTTTAGGCAATGATCAAATGATGAATCTTATGAACTATGAAAGATGAATTTTTGTAGTTATGCATGTTCTTTCAATGAAATTGATGTAAAAATTTAAGTTTGTTTTGATAGTACCAACATCAATGTTGTTGTGGTGAAAGGTTCAATCACATACTACAAAGAACATTGTAGTGAAAGGATTTCTCACAAAAGGATTTATAAGATTGAAAGATTTTCTCACCTAAGTTGAATCAAGATTAAGGAGTTATTCTAACTAAATTTAGCTTGGATTGGTTGCTTAATTGTGCATATCCATGGATGATTAAACTAATAAGATTAACTAATATTATTTGATATTTTTTAGCGCCGAGAGGGTATTGAGATGGAGAATCTCCAATTAGTATAGGTTGAATTTCTAGTAGGAATTCTCTATTCGATAACTATGATCCCTCATAGGATGGTTGTCTTATATAGAAATTAGCTAGGTGGTCCCCTTTAGACATACTCATGGTTCGTACCTTGGAAAGTAAGGATAATCCTTTTCGACGTAGCGTAGACATTGGATTGCTTCTTATAGCTCACATTGGTTTATGTTGGTTACACTGTAACCTCCAACAATAATGAACTAAGGTTACTTCAAAAGTATCTCCCAAGTGATTCAAATATGTTTAGGTTTTATTGACCATGATTATGACTTATGTTTTCTAACCTTTTTATGCAATGATTTATCTTGGTCATTGCACAGCATGTGAAGTCCCTTTTAGAATGATTCCAAAACTCTTATGCATTTCTATCATACTCAAAACATTACTTATACTAATGCATAATTGTGCCTACATTGTTTCACTAATGTAGGGTCATACCACCTAACTCTCACACTTGTAGCTAATTAGTCTTTGGTGTTCAGGGATTTGGTGAGTCCTTATGTTCCGAGGACTAAGACCCTTCTACTGCTTTATGTCATTTCAATTTTCATAATTTTATGTGATGTATGAGCTATGTACTAATAAATTTTTAGATGTAATTTATGGCTTATTGAGACTTATATATACTTCCAATTATATTGAACTCCTTATTGATATAAGATTGTTTCTTTGAAATCATTTATTTTGATTATCTTGTATGATGTATGCTAAGTGTCTTGTGTAAGACCTCCCAAGATTCTATACGCCATGTTACCCCTATGATTTACTTTGGGTCGTGAAAAAATTTGTATGCATAGAACAAGGTTTAGAAATGTCTTAGGATGACTTGTAAGCCATGTCGAGTAGAGTCTTGTTAATGAGTTTGAATAACACTTGCAAGATGTTTAGGAAACTTTATTTTTTTCATTATTCTAAAGTTGTGCAATAGACTACAAATATATATAAATATCTTTATTTTGATCCTTATATGATGTTTTTCAGAATATGTCCCCTCGAAAAGAATACGTTAGGAGGAATACGGGTTAGAATATATGGATTGAAAAGCTTCTCAAGTTTAAGTCATCCCTTTGGATAAACAAGTAACTAATGTGAAGTTTTGGGATGCTTTTATAGTGTTGGTTCAAGCCATAATGACCAAAGCCAACAGGGAGGTTATGGTCCTCGTGAACCAAAATTCGGGTACAATGGTAAGTAGAGTAAAGGAGTTCACTAGAATGAATCCCCCAGAGTTATTTTTTTGTTTCAAGGTTGAGTAGATCCTAAGAATGCAGTTAAGATTGTCCTAGACCTCTATCCACTATGGATATTCAGAATTTCATAGGTTTAGTCGGATGTTATACAAGGTTCATGAAAGGATTTTTTTATCCCAACTCCATTAACTGCATTTACCCAAAAGAAAATTAAGTTCTTATGGTTGGAAGCGTGTGAGCAATGTTTCTAAGAGTTTAAAGATAATCTCACTTTGGCTCTTATTTTGAATTTATCGGAAGGATCTGAGTTTTTATTTATTTATTATGATGCTTCAAGGATTATATTAGGGTGTGTTCTTATGAAAAACAAGAAATTTATTGCTTATGCTTCAAGGCAACTTAAGATTCATCAAAAGAACTATCCTACCCATGATTGAAGTTAGAGGCAGTTGTGTTTGAGTCAAATATTCAGAGACATGAATTATATGGTGTTCATGTTTATTTATTACCGACCACAAGAATTTGCAATATGTGTTCAAGAAAAGGGATCTAAATACTTTCCAACATATATGGCTAAAACTATTGACGGACTATGACATGACTGTCACTTATCAACAATGTAAAGCTCATATGGTGGTCGATCTCTTAATCGGTTCTCCAAGAATAGTATTTTTTTCACATGTTGATGATGTTAAGAAGTAGTTGGTTTATTGTGTTCATAGATTGTCCTAATTAGGTGTTCGCTTGGTTTATTTTGATGCACATGGTGCTATTGTTCATTACAATTTAGAATCATCCTTTGTGTCGGATGTGAAAGTCAAGAAAGGTCTTGATCCTATATTTGTTGAATTGAATGATGTTGTGCTTAAAAAGTTTGTTCAGACTTTCTGCCAAGAAGGAGATGGTGCAATTAGATATCAAGTTGTGTTCCCAATGTTGATGACTTGAGGGATCACATTTATTAGAATCACATAGTTCTCGGTATTCCATTCACCTAGGAGACACCAAGATGTACTGTGACTTGAAGGAGGTCTATTGGTGGAATGTGATGAAAAAGGATATTGCAAAATTTGTAGTCGATCTCTTGATTATCAACAAGTGGAAGTTGAGAATCAAAAGATAGGATATTTTTCCTAAAATATCAGCATTTTTACTTGGAAGTGGGAAGATATGAAATATGGACTTTATTGTTGGTTTACCTTACACATGGTAACAACATGACTTAATTTGGGTTATAGTAGATCATATGATGAAGTCAACTCATTTAATTCCAGTCAAAGTTTTTTATTCAGTGAAATATTACACTAAGTTGTGTCTAAGGGAGATGGTAGGTTGGATGGAGTTCCCCTATCCGTTATCTTTGATTATGGTACCCAATTTGCTTCTCAGTTTGGAAAATCTTTCCAAATGGGTCTTGGTACTTGTGTTAAGATTAGTACGAACTTTCTCCAAAAATGGACGAGCAAGCAGAATGTACTTTTTAGACTTTGGAAATGCTCAAAACTTGTATAATTAATTTCAACGTTAATTGTGATGATCACTTGCCTTTGATTGAGTTTGCATATAATAACAACTATCAATCAAATAGGAATGGCTCAATTTGTGTCTCTTTATGGTAGTAGGTGTACATCTCCTATTCGTTTGTTTTAAGTAGGTGAGGTTTCTTTGATAGAACTTGAATTATTACATGAGGGTATGGAGAATGTTTGGCTTACTAGAGAAAAGGCAAAAAATTTCTTAATGTCTACAAAAGTCTAGTGTCGATAATAGAATAAGATATCTTGAGTTTGATGTTGATGATTGGGTTTACTTGAAAATTTGACCGATGAAGAGTGTCATGATGTTCCTAAAGAAAGGGAAGCATAGTACTCGATATGTGGGCTCATATCATATTTGAGGCATATTTGTAAAGTTTTATATGAGCTTGATTTTCCCAACAATTTATCATCAGTACATCCGGTATTCCATGTCTGTGTTGGATATCTGACATCTATTGTTCCTTTGAAAGGTTAGGGAGTTAAAGAGAACCTTCTTATGAAAAGGTTCTGATCGATATTTTAGAGTGACAAGTCATAAGTTGAGAAACAATGAAGTTGCTTTCATAAAAGTTCCATGGAGGAATCATTTAGTTGAGGGTTATACTTTCGAGGCCGAGGTTGATATGATGTATCGATACCCCCAACTCTTCCCCTCTGCCCCTACTCTAGCTTGAGGTATTTAGTTCCTCATAGTCCATCATTTTAGTTTCATATGTCTTAATTCATTCTCATGTTTTCTTTTGCATGCATGCTTATGAAAAATATCAGATTTTGATGTTATGATCTGCTTGAAGTATCTTCTATGTTTAAGTTCACATGAATATAAGTTGCATGTATACCTTATGAAATGATTTTTCAAATATACTTTATCCTGGATTGGATCTTCCTCCTCGGTGCATGTTTGTGATTGCATTAATGTTGAGTTGTTAGTTTCTCTCCTACTCTATTCATGCCTGCTTGAGTCCCACTCGAGAATGAATGTTCCCAAGGGGAAGATATTGTAACGCCTTGAATTTGGAAAAGAAGGAAAATAAGTTTCTGGGTTGCAAGTTGTGTCTACGTATGCCATATACAAACCGTAAAAGATTTTACGGACAGCAGAGGGAAACTGTAGGAAGGGGAAATAATGTTTAAAATCAAGGCAAGTACCCTTTTTTATTGTTCACCAGGACATTCTATTAATCCTTACACAAGTCGTAGATAGGTGTCATAGTGAGTCCCAAACTTAGTGAAATTTTAAGGGTTTAATAGGTTTCTATAGTTGGGGTCTACGGGTCGTAGAAGGTTCTACGGGTTGTAGACCAATCTCATCAAAGTTGGTCCAATTTTTTTAAAAAAGTTTTTATACTTTTTTACAATTTACGATCCGTAGAAGGGTACGCCATTTTTTTAAGGGGCTTATTAAGTCTTTTCTCTAAGTGATTAATGCCTAAACAAGGTCGTTTTGGTCCTAATCCTAATCCCTATATAAGTCTTGTAGGTCTTGAAGCTGCCTACTCTAAATCATTATCCTGTATTCCTAAATTCCTTCCATGATCACCCCTAAAAACTTCCCAAGATATAAGGAAGGAGAAAACTAAGGTTTGTATGAAGAACTTCAATTCACCATTTATTGTGGACATTGATTTCTAAGGTATGTTAGTATTCACCTATGGATTAATTTCCTCAATAGGATTCCCAAAATCTCCAATTTTACAAGTGAGATTCTCAATCAAAGTTAGGGTTTTATTAAATGTTCATTTGTTTATTTCAATTATGATTTAATTGATTGTTTTCCATATTTTATGCATGTGTTGAAGTAACTATATGTTTTTAAGTTGAATTCATAGTAACCCATGCATGATCCATAATTGTTAGACTATGATCATATGATGAAGCTTATAAACTATGAAACGTGAATTTATGAAGATATGCATGTTCTTTTAATGATGTTGATGTAAATAATTTAAGGTTGCTTTGAGACTAAAGCATTAATATTGTTGTTGCTGTCAAATTTTTTCTCACATTATACTAGGAACATTATTGTGAATGGATTTCTCACAGAATGATTCATAAGGTTAAAAGATTTTCTCACCTAAGTTGAATTAAGATTATGCAGTATTTCTAATGAACCTTAGCTTCGATTGTCTTCTTAATTATGTCTTTCCATTGATGATGAAGCTGATAAGATTAATGACTATTCTGTGGGACTTTTGATTAGCACTGTGAGGGTATTGAGATGGAGACTTTGTCATTAACAGAGGTTGGGTGTGTACTAGCAATGTCTTTATCCCATAACTATGTGTCACCATAGGATGATTGTATTATATAGACATTAGTTAGTGGATCTAATTTTGCTTAGATTCATGGTTCTTACCTTGATATGTGTAAGACCCCAAAAATGAATTAGGTGAACTAGAGCATAAAATGTTTCTCATGTTGGTATAACACCCTAAATAGTTCTATAATGGTATTGAGACAATTTCTAAGAGTTTAGGTGCATTGGAAGTCAAACGTCAAGGGACGACTAAGACGTCCGACGACTAAGTCACCTATGTGCCTTATATGTGTTTTTATGTGCTTATAAATGATTCATTAGGTTATAAGGTCCTTAAATGATTTATTATGGTGTATATAGGCAGTCTTTAAAGTTTGCTGAAGTTTGGAGGTCAAACGTCCATGGCGCTCGAAAAGTTCGCCTTGAAACGACCTTGGGTGTCTATGCATGTTTCGACGAGTTTTACTTGTTCTTTTTGGATAAAATTCATGTGAGAGGTCCTTAACTCATAAAAAATTATGTTTAGGTTGGAAAAGTCCGTGCAAACATCCCCAAGGACCAACCAAGTGTCCTTGAGAAAGGACCTAATGTTGGTGCCAAGACTGTCCAAAACAGCCCAACCAACGGATGGCAATCGACACCCAGTGGGTCAATAGACGCCTCGTTGGTTAGGTATCGTCATTTGGGACTTATACATGTGAGATAAGGGACAAAATACAAGACTCATTCCCAGACCACGGACCAACAGGATGGTCCGTTGGTCAAGGGATGGGCCATCGATGGTACTGTCTCTACGTGCAGTTCATTGTAAGTTCAAGGGGTTAATTGGTAAATTCACCCCACGCCCCAATCAGACATTGGATGGTTGTTTTGAGTGTTTATGGGTATCTTTTAGATTATCTAAATCATTAAACTCTCATTTAAACTCTAACACATAAATCAAAACACATTCTCTCCCAAAGTTTCTTTAAAACCTCCAAGAGAGTTCAAGGTGAAGATGGTTCTTTAATAGAGTTTCTTCTTCCATTATCATTGGGTTCTTCTAATATGGTATGGTAGTTATTCATCTACGGTTTTCTATCATCTTAGATCCATTTTCAAAGATGATTTTCAGAGATTTCAAAAAGAAAAAAAAGTTCAATTCTTACTATAAGACAGGTTTTTGCATAAAAGGTTTTCATACATAAACATATGATGTTATTGATGTATAATTAATGTTTTTGAATGAAATTCTCCATGAACCTTTGACCTTCTCAATTGTCCAATTTGACAAAAATATGGATGAATTGAATATGCTTTGATATTAATAAATTCATGTGTTGGTTGTTATAGGCTTTTGATTCATGTATAGATTATGATTGATTGGTTTATAGGCTGTTTCAATTTGATCAATTGAGTATTTTATATTCTCAGATCTATTGAATATTAAGCTTATTGAATTGATATTGACTTAATGCTTATGAATTCTAGAGTAGTTTTCTATGGATTATCTAATGATGTAAGAATTGTATTCAATTGATGTATAGGTTGCATTAGATTGATAAATCTATGTTGAATTAACCTAGTTTCATTGAGTATTATGATTTATGTATTTAACTGATGTTCATAGCCATCGTAATTGCCTTATGGTATCAAATTGGATGATTTAGCTTTAGATTGAAGTGGTGAGATTAAATGGGTGGTACGCTGCCCTAAATCTCTTAAATATCATGCATAGGATTTGTATTATAATGTTGATTGGAATTGTCCACTTATGGTGGCGGTGTTATGTGGATTGATATGGCCTTGTCGAAGTTACTTTATGTATTATGATTATCATAGACTTGTCGGCACTACTTGAGATATTATGATAATTTGTGTGGTTGATTATGTGAAGTATGATCATATTTACCTATATGTGAAGTAATATGAAAGTATGTGTTCTTATATGGATGTTATCTAGGTGATCATGTGTCACATCCAAAAAACACACCCTAGAAGTTAGGGCACTCTCAGAGTGCAACCGGCGTACTTGACCTCTCAGAAGTCTTGTACAAGCGCTTACATATCATTCCTCGCATAAACATAGTGCAAAGTAGTGCAGAATTAATTTTTTCACAAAGCATATCATAGTCTTTAAAAACAATTTCATATAAAATCACGGGAAATACTAAGTCTCGGTCTCATCATCTTAAGACACAAGAATACTTGGGACACGGCCCATACACAATACGAAAATAGAAATACTTATTCTATTACAATACTTCAAATATAAACCATAAAAGACATATACTTCCTCGAGTCAAATGAGGACATACTTAAACTTCTCTTGAATGATGCTACGGTCCAAGTCTTCACTTCCAAAATGCTCCTCACATACCAATAATTATGCAGATAGATAAAAGCATGGATTATTACAACCACATGTACTAAGTATGGCATAATGCATAAAAATCATGAAAATGGACATTTATTTGAAATATGCATCTTTTATATTAAAAATCATATTATAATAATAAGAACAACATTTATCAACTTAGAAACACATAAGAAAACATTTAAATAATTAGTTACATTTTTGAGACAACATTATAGTAAGCTCAACTCACTGGTAGATTAAATTCCTTCACTGTACAGTGAAGTTGCTTATATTCCCTTTTGACATCTTCTAGTATGTAATTATCCCACTTAAAGCTATCCTAAGACTCACTCAAGTCACACAAAGAGAGAATGCCCATACATCCTCTCTAGGCATGCAAAAATGATCCTCAAGACTACTTATGATGAGTCTGATACACACTTACGAGACATCAACATATGAACATGAGATTCTCCTATCAAAGGTGATTCAAAGTCTCACTTGAGTGAGTTATGAAGCAACCGCCCATACAATCCCTTACACACACACTCAAGAGATCCTATAGACTCCCTAGGATACAATCATACTCACTCAATCCCAAGGCTATCAAAAGAAAACCTTAAGTAAATTAAGAAGATAACGTCCATCATTGACCTCTTCAAGATTACCTAATTAATCATTAAGACTACCTATGGCTTATATCATGTCCACAAAACCAACTCCCTTCCCTAACTAGAGTCATTTTCAAGACTTCTTTAGGTAAGACATGAAGAGATCATCCCATATGCCCTCTTCACACTTAAACTAGGAATCTTAAGTCACTTTATATTAGGTACTCATTAATTTACATGCTTCTACATAGGTCATTGTTTCATTAGTTCATTAAGATACTTATACATCACATAAAGGACATTCAAGTAATGTTCTTAGACAAGACCTAGGGACTCCAACTAACACCTTCAAAGCCTATTGTGCAATGTCTGTATAGATTCCCATACCACCACCTAAACTTCATAGAACATCTCTAATGATAGTAAGTATCCCACATGATGAGAATAGGCAAAAACCGACATAGACCATGATAACAAGACATGGAATGTGGAGTTCTATCCTACTCCGATGAGGTTGTTCTACTTGTCAATGGCTGAACTTAGACACATCCCATGTAGGCACATGGTTAAGGAATATGAAGGGAATGACTTGTATTTTATTCTCATTCTTTGATTAAAACTACTTTTCTTACCATACTCACTCGGTGTTAGCCTTCATTCTCATAGAGTAATTCACATTAAGGTTCATGTAAAGGGGTTCCATATATAGTTCATAACCCAATTACATTTACCCTAACAAAGTGTTCCTTTAGGGTTACCTTACAATGGCGACAAAATTCTCATGATGACTTTCCTAAGGCTTGATAGGATGTCGTTCTAGCCAATCAAGCTTAAGTCCGTCATTCCTTTACTTTAAAGGATACCATTACGGCTTTCTACTTCAACATTCCCAACCTTACCTCTAGGTTCAAGGTTTCACATAAAGGACCTTAACATCATTTAAGGTCTCATGACATTCATACATACAAGACTAAGAGCTTTAACATCCTAATTTAAGACATCACATGCCATATTCATACAAGCATCAAGTCACAGACACAAGTCAACCAAGACAAGACACCACATACTGCACCTTAATGCACATTTCATATCATTCTAGAAGCATATAGAATTAACTACTATCATCTTTAAGTCACCCTATACACCATCATCACATCATCAATATGACCATCATAGGCTTATATAATCAATTAGGAATAACCAACATCAACCCTAAGACTATACACACAAGTCAAAGTCATAGTCTAACATGATCACCAAAATAGCATTAATAGAAGAACACATATATGACTTCACATGTAGATAGACATTATCATGCTTCACATAATCAACTACACAAATAGCCACATTCGCCGACAATGTCACATTAATTGCAATTAAAGCACATAACACCGCCACCATAAGTGGACCATACCAATCACAAAAAAATTGAAGTACAAATAACAAAAAATTAAAGGAAATAGGGCAGCGTACCACCACTCCATCCTCAACACCTCAATTTGATGCTAAATCATCCAATTACATACCAGAAGGCCCTTACCAATGGCCATGAACAAAAATACAATGTAAAAACTATAATACTCAATGAAACTAGGACAATTTAATTTAATTACATCAATCTAATCCAACCTAGATATCAATTGAATACAATTATTATATCATTAAACAGCCCATATATATTTATATCCTAATTTATAAACGTTAAGTCAATATTAAGTAACCCATAAAATAGTTAAAATGAACTAGGGTTCATCAATACATTAACAATATAATCCATAATAAAAGTTTAAAAATAATTAATGCAAGAACCCATGGTAGAATCATGAAATTGGTAAATTCAACTTTAAAAAATTTAGAAAATTTCTTGAGAGTTGGGATTCTTGATTAAAAGAGTTTCAAGGATTAAAATTCATATCTAAATGAAGATAATTCTACAATCTGATGAAGAATTTCCACTCAATTTAATAATCTAAGCTCTTCCTTGATTTTGGATTTCGATGGAGTCTTTGGGAATTCTTAAGGGATTTTGGGGTTTTAATTTAGAAGAATGAAGTCTTCAATGTGTTAAAGACTTATATACACATTTAAAATACCAAAAATACCCTTAAGTAACCACAAAACCATCTATTTGGAAGTGTAATTAAATTACAAGTTCACCCCTCAACTTACAGTGAACTGCACGCAGGACACGGTGTCTATCGACGGTTTCCCATCGACATATGTAGGTCGATACACGGGTCGTCCTTTCCTTCGTAGATGGGTTAAAAGACTTGAAATTGGTAGCTTAGATCCCCAGTCTAAGTGACAGATGACACCCACCATCTACGGGGCGTCGACCGGTGGTCGTCGTTTGCCATCCCTAGGTGGGACTTTCTTGGGCAGTTTTTGCCACCAACATGGGTCCTTCCTCAAGGTCCCTTGGTTGGTCCTTGGGGATGTTTTCCCGGACGTTTTCAACCCAAACATGATCGTATGCGAGTTTATCAGCTCTCACATGAATTTCCTCCATAACGAATTGGTAAAGCCCGACAAAACATGCATAGACACACAAGGTTGTTTCAAGGCAAACCTTTTAAACGTCATGGACATTCTTGGACGTTTGACCTCCAAACTTCACGTAACTTGACACACTGTATATATATAGAATAATAACTCATTTAAATACCTTATAACCTCATGAATCACAAAAAACACATAGAAGAACATATGAGGCACATAGGTGACTTAGTCGTCGAATGTCTTGGTCCTTCCTTGATGTTTGACTCCCAATGCACCTAAACTCTAAGACACTGACTCATTACCACATTATAGAACTATTTATTAACTTAGACCATAAATACTAATATTTTAGTCTCTAATTCACCTAAGTCCTTTTCGAGGTCTTACAATTTCCCCCACTTAGATAACATTCGTCCTCAAATTACACTTGCCACTCTCCGAACACTTCCAAGAAAATAGATTCAACTAGCAGCTCATAACAATAACATACAATACATAATTAAGAAGAAAACATCAATTTCACATAGCTAATAGATTCACAAGACAACAAGAAACTAGAAGACAATTCTATAATTCATTATGCTACAAAACTCACATACTTCATTCCAAATAGTAAAAACTTTTACTCAATATAATGCTTATATAAATCATTTCTAACTACATTACAACAATTATAGACCATGAAATCAATTAGTCAAATTTCCAAAAAATTTACAGTGAGCAGTTTCAAGCTACAACGACTTTTACAAATTTTTTTAAAAATGCAACGTTTAGGCAGTTTATGATAGAAGCATGCCAATATGCAAGGTAACATTATATAAACACATTTCACAACATAATCATGATTTCATAAAACACACGATGCAAGAAGCTAATGACATTCCATTTCAACAAAACTCCTAAAACAATGCACATGCAACATCCTTCTATAACATTCTATCCCATCTCTACTAACCATACTACCCCACTTAGAAGGAACTCATATAACTAAAAGAAAAGAAATGGCTTACCCTCATCATCATCACCATCATCCGGCTTCTCTTCTCTAGTCCGGAGTGCATAGAAACGCCTCTTTGTTGGAGCATCATCCTTCGAAAAACTAGGAGAAACTTGCTTACCTTCTCTTCCTTTAGAAGCAATGGTACGACAATCTCTAACCTTGTGTCCTTCCTTACAACAACCATAGCAATTCTCGGTACCCAATAGACACTCACCATAATGTTTCTTTCCACAAGTGACACATGTAGGCTTGCCATTTTTTGAACGACCTCCTTTCTCGATCTTCACCTAAGGACCCACCTCCTTTCTCAATCTTCACCTTAGGACTAGGTCCATATTGAGTTTGAGCCCTCTTTTTGAATCTAGGTTGCACTTGATCACTAGAACCACCCCTTTTCAAGCTTCTATCCATCCTCCTAAGTTCAGAATCTTCAATTGATTGTGCATACACCATGAGTCTAGATAGGATCATATCACCATGCAACATAGTTGTACGGCATTCCTCCCTCACTAAGTCGGCCACACCCGTCATAAAGAGACTCATTTCGTTCCTCAAATTAGATACAAGGGAAGGGGCATATCTAGATAACATACAGAACTTCAAAGAGTATTCCTTAATGATCATATTTCCTTGCTTGAGATTGATAAACCCTCCACCTTTAGTTCCGTCCTCTCACGGGGAAAGTACTTACCAAGGAAAGCTTCGTTAATGCTTTCCAATCAATAGGACCCGACTCCTCCGGCCTATTATCCTTCCATCAGATGTACCATATTTGAGAAACATCCCTCAATTGATATGAAGCCAACTCCGCCTTCTCCTTAGATGTAACCCGTAGCACTCAACACCTTATAAACTCCATCAAGAAACTCTTGGGGATACTCTCCCACCTTAGAGCCAAGAAAGATAGGAGGATTCATCCTCACAAAATATATCAATCTAGATTTCATATTGCTCTCCACAACATTTACCGTAGGCACTATACTCAAATTTTCTTGAGTAGTCACAGCTCGGGCTAAAGCAATCAAAGTCTCACTAATCTCTTGATTAGTCAACTCTGGGGGAACCACCAGACTCTCATTACCTCCTTCCACATTAGGGACTTGATCACCTTTAGCACCTTGAGGAACTTGCTCAACTTCCTCAACTTGAAGAGGAATCTCCTCTTGTACATCATTCTCCTCAACTCTCCTAGCCGGTGTCCTCCTCATATTCATCTTCCTAGAAACACAAGGAAAACCATAGTAAAGAGCACTTATAACTTTTTCTCTACAACACAACATATGAGTAGAAAGGAAAGGAAACTTTATCTTCCTATAGCCTCTCATGCGTAGATGTATCGCGACTCATACAGATGGTCAAGACTCTACTAAACATGACTTTATGAGACTTTTTGATTCCTAATACTACTTTCACATCCTATGCTCGGATATCAAGCTTGTCACATCCCGAAAGCACACCCTAGAAGTTAGGTCGCTCTCGTAGTGCAACCAGCATACTTGACCTCTCAGAAGTTTTGTACAAGTGCTTACATATCATTCCTCGCATAAACATAGTGAAAAGTAGTGCAGAATTAAAAAATTTCACAAAAAATATCATAGTCTTTAAAAACTTTTTCATATAAAATTAGAGAAAATACTAAGTCTCAATCTCATCATCATAAGACACAAGAATACATGGGACACGGCCCTTACACAATACGAAAATAGAAATACTTAGTCTATTACAATACTTCAAATATAAAACATAAAAAACATATATGCCCTCGAGTCAAATGAGGACATACTTCAACTTCTTTTGAATGATACTACGGTCTAAGTCTTCACTTCCAAAATGCTCCTCACCTACCAACAACTATACAGATACATAAAAGCATGGATTAGTACAACTACATGTACTAAGTATTACATAATATATAAAAGTCATGAAAACGGATATTCATTGGAAATATTAATCTTTTCTATTAAAAATCATAATATTATCATAAGAACAACAATTATAAACATAGAAACACATAAACAACCATTTAAATAATTAATTACATTTTTTATCCAACATTATAGTAAGCTCAACTCACTATTACAGTGAATTCCTTCAATGTACAGTGAAGTTGCTTATATTCCCTTTTTACATATTCTAGTATGTAATTATCCCACTTAAAGCTACCCTAAGACTCATTCAAGTCAAACTAATGGAGACCGCCCATGGACCCCTTCTAGGAGCGCCTAAATGATCCTCAAGACTACTTATGATGAGTCAGATACACACTTACAAGACATCAACATATGAACATGAGATTCTCTTACCCAAGGTGATTCTAAGTCTCATTTGAGTTAGTTGTGAAGCGACCACCCATATAACCCCTTACAGACACACTCAAGAGATTCAATGGACTCCCTAAGATAGAATCATGCTCACTCAATACACCAACGTAATGATGATATGACATTCTCCTACCAAAGGCTATTAAAAGACCTACTTAAGTAAATCAAGAAGATAACGTCAAAGATTGACCTCTTCAATATTACCTAAGCAATCCTTAAGTCTACCTAAGGCTTAGATCATGTCCATGACACCAATTACCTTCCCTAACTAGAGTTATTCTCTAGACTTCCCTAGGTAAGACATGAAGAGATCATCCGATATTCCTTCTTCACGCTTTAACTAAGGAATCTTTAAGTCACTTTAGATTAGGTACTCATTCATTGACATGCTTCATGACATAGTTCATTGGTTCATTAGTTTATTAAGAGATTCATACATCACATAAAGGACATTCAAGTAATGGTCTTAGACAAGACCTAGGGACTCCAACTAACACATTCAAAGCCTATTGTGCAATATCTAGATAGATTCACATACCACCACCTAAACTTCATAGAACTTCTCTAATGATAGTAAGTATCCCACATGATCACAATAGGCAATAACCGACATAGAGCATGATGGCAAGACATGGAATCTGGAGTTCCATACTACTTCGATGAGGTTGTTATACTTGCCAATTGTTGAACTTAGACACATCCCATGTAGGCACATGATTAAGGAATATGAAGGGCATGATTTGTATTCTAGTCTCATTATTTGACTAAAACTACTTCCTTTACCATACTCTCTAGGTGCTTTCCTTCATTCTCATTGAGTTATTCACATTAAGGTTCATATAAAGGGGTTTCATATCTAGTTCATAACCCAATTACATTTACCTTACCAAATAGATCCTTTAGGGTTACCTTACAGTGGCGACAACATTCCATGATGAATTTCCTAAGGTTTTTATATGATGTCGTTCCAGCCAATCAACCTTAAGTCCATCATTCCTTTACTTTGAGGGATGACATTATGGATTTCTACTTCAACACTCCCAACCTCACCACTAGGTTCAAGGTTTCACATAAAAGACTCTCTTAACATCATTTAAGGTCTCATGACATTCATACATACAAGACTAAGAGCTTTAACATCCTAATTCAAGACATCACATGTTCATATTCATACAAGCATCAAGTAAAGGAAACAACTCAACAAAGACAAGACACCACATACTTCACCTTAACAAACATTACATGTAATTCTAGAAGCACAAAGAAGTAACTATTATCATTTTAAGGTCACACTATACAACATCATAATATCATCAATATGATCATCATAGACTCATATGATTAAGTATGAATAACCAATAACAACCCTAAGACTATACACACAAGTCAAAGTCATACTCTAACATGATCACCTAAATAGCATTAATAGAAGAACACATATAGGACTTCACATGTAGATAGACATTATCTTCCTTCACACAATCAACTACACAAATTGCCAGAATACCTTTAAGTAATTTCCAACAAGGCCATTATCATCATAATACATAAAATAACATTGACAAGGCCACATCAATTACAATTAAAGCACATAATACCGCCACCGTAAGTGGACGATACCAATCACAATAAAATTGAAGTATAAATAACAAAACAATGAAATAGGGAAGCGTACCACCACACCATCCTCAATACCTCAACTCGATGATAAATCAACCAATTAAATAGCATAAGGCTCTTACCAATGATCATGAACAACAATACAATGTAAAAAATATCATACTCAATGAAACAAGGTCAATTCAATGTAATTTCATACATATAATTCAATCTAGATATAAATTGAATACAATTATAATATTATTAAACACCCCATAGAAATATACACCCTAATTCATAAACATTAAGTCAATATTAAGTAAGCCATAAAGTAGTCAAAAAACTAGGGTTCATCAATTACATGGGCTCATAGGTTATTTAGGTTGAAATCATAAATACAAAACCAAATTAATCCGTACTAAATGTTTAAAAATAATTAATGCAATGACCCATGGTAGAATCATGAAATTAGTAAATTCAACTTTGAAAACTTTAGAAAACTTCTTGAGAGTTGGGCTCCTTGATGAAACGAGTTTGAATGATCAAAATTCATACCTCAATGAATATAACTATTCAATTTGATGAAGAATCTCCACTCAATTAAACAATCCAAGTTGTTCCTTGATTTTGGACTTCAATGGAGTCTTTGGAAATTCTTAAGGGATTTTGGGATTTTAATTTAGAAGAATGAAGTCTTCAATGAGTTAAGCAATTATATACATATTTAAAATATCCAAAAGACCCTTAAGTAACCTCCAAACCTTTTATTTGTAAGTGGAATGAAATTACAAGTTCACCCCTCAACTTACAATTGACTGCACGCAGTACACGGTGCCCATCGACGGTTGCCCATTGACGGGGCGTAGGTCCATACACGGTTCATCCTGTCCTCCGTCGATGGGTTAAGAGACTTGAAATTGGTATATATCTCCCTATTCTAAGTTCCAAATTACTTCCACCACCTACGGGGCGTCGACCAGGCCACTGGCCGTCATTTGCCATCCGTAATTGGGACTGCCTTGGGCAGTTGTGGCCACCAACATGTGTCCTTCTTCAAGGTACCTTGGTTGAGGTGTTTGCCCGGATGTTTCCAACACAAACATGATAGTATACTATTTTATCACCTCTCACATAAATTTCATCCGAAATGAATACGTAAAACCCAATGAAACATGCTTAGACACACAATGTGGTTTCAAGTCAAACCTTTTGAACATCATGGACATTGTTGGACGTTTGACCTCTAAAATTCACAAAACATGACACTGTGCAAATATAAATCATAATAAATCATTTAATAACCTTACAACCTCATGAATCACACATAAACACATAGAACCACATATGAGGCACATAGGTGACTTAGTCGTCGAACGCCTTGGTCGTCCTTTTATTTTTGACTCCCAATGCACCTAAACTCTTAGACACTGCCTCATAACAACATTATGGACCTATTTAGGAACTTAAACCATCAATACTAACATGTTATATTCTAATATACCTAAGTCATTTTCGAGGTCTTACTTCACGTTAGACTATGACTATGCCTTTATGTGTGTAGTCTTAGAGTTGTTACTTGATTTTTCCTAATAGACTATATGAGTCTATAATGGTTATATGTATTATGAAATGTTAGTGTATAGGATGACTCAAAGATGATAATGGTCATTACTATATGCTTTTAGAATAACATGTAATATGTGTTAAGGTGAAGTATGTTGTGTCTTGTATTGGTTGACTTGTGTCCCTTAATTGATGCATGTATGAATGTTAATATGTGATGTCTTGACTTAGGATTCTACACCCTCTTAGTTTTGAATGTATGAATGATATGTGAGACCTTTAATGATGCTAAAAAGGTCATTTTATGTGAAACCTTGAACCTAGTTGTAAGGTTATGAATGTTGAAGTCGAAAGCTGTAATGGTATCCTTCAAGTAAAGGAATGATGGACTTAAGGTTTATTGGCTGGAACGGAATCGTATCAAACCTTAGGAAATTCATCATGAGATTTTTGTTGCCATTGGAAGATAGACCTAGAGGACCTCTTTGGTAGGATAAATGTGATCAGGTTAGGAACACATATGGAACCCAATTGTATGAACCTTAAGTGTAAATTACTCTATGAGAACAAAGGTTAGCAGTGAGTGAGTATGGTAAGGGAAGTTGTTCTAGTTAAAGGATGAGACTAGAATACAAAGCATCCCTTCATATTCCTTAATCATGTGCCTACATGGAATGTGTCTAAGTTCTACCATTGGCAAGTAGAACACCCTCATTGGAGTAGGTTAGAACTACGGATTACATGTTGTGCTATCATGGTCTATGTTAGTTATTGTCTATTCTAATCATGTGGGATACCTACTAGAATTAGATAAGTTCAGTGAAGTTTAGGTAGTGGTATGGGACACTATCTAGACATTTCACAATAGGCTTTAAAGGTTTTAGTTAGATTCCCTAGGTCTTCTCCAAGACCATTTCTTGGATGTCCTTATGAATATCTCTTAATGAACTAAGAAATGTAATGACTTAGGTTAAGAAAGCATGTTAAATGAATAAGTACTGATCTAGAGTAGTTAAGGGTTATCTAGTTAAGGTGTGAAGGGGGCATAGGAATGTTCACTTCTTATGTTACCTAGATAAGTCTTAAGAATGAATCCAGTCAGGGAAGAAGATTTATTATGTAGACATGATCCAAACTTAGCTATTCTTAAGGATTACATAGGTAATCTTGAAGAGGTCAATCATGGACGTTATCTTCTTGATTTACTTGAGTAAATCTTTTTATAACCTTTGTAGGGGAGAATGTCCTATTCTATGTATGCTACTATGTTAAGTGAAAATGATTCTATCTTAGGTAGTGTATAGGATCTCTTAAGTGTGTGTGTAAGGGAATGTATGGGTGGTCGCTTCACAACTCACTCAAGTAAACCTTAGAGTCACCTTTGGTAGGAGAATCTCATGTTCATGTGATTGATGTATTTGTAAGTATGTGTATCTCATTATGAGTGGTCTTAAAGATCATTTAAGTGTGCCTAAGAGGGTGTATGTGCGATCTCTCTTTGTCTTAGTTAAGTGAGTCTTAGGATAGCTCTTAATGAGGGAATTATATGTTAGAAGGTGTTTGAAATAAATTTGAGAAACTTCACCATAACAGTATAGAAGTTCACTGTACAGTGAAGTAGTTCATTGGAAAGTGTTCCTACAAATGTGACTATTTGCTTAAATGATTTCTTATGTCTTTCTAAATTATTAAATGTTGTTCTTATGATTATAGTATGATTTTTTAATCAAAATTAATGAAAATCATGATATTTACTAAATGTCCTTTTTTCATGGTTTTTGCATGACTTCCATACTTAGTACATCTAATGTGCTAACCCCTTCTTTTCTCTTTTTGACTAAAGTGTAGGGAATTGGAAGTTTTGATGTGCCATAGAGGATAGATAGTTTTCTACAGGTTGAATATGAAGTATTGGTGATTCTTTATTGATTCGAGGACAATATCCACAAGTTTCTTATGTCGTAGTCTTTATTTTATGTCTTGTATGGGCTAGACCCAAGTGTTGTATAATCCAAAGTTTAGATGGTTCAACGAGATTGTTGTAAAGGTTTAATGTTTTTAAATGAAAGTATTCCGCTTGCATATTGTTATGAAAGAGTTCTTCGTGTGGGAAGAAAGTTTTAAATTCTTACTCATTTTAGAGTATTTATTATGCAATAAATGATACTAGAGGCTTAGATGAGACTTCTTGAAGTCTCATTTGTCGTGTGAAAACACAAGGATGTTCTAACTTCTAGCGTGTACTTGCGTGTTGTTACAATAAGAAAGGACACCCTTTTTCGATGTGGGGAAGACACTGGATTCCATTTTATAGATCACATGGTCTATGTCGATTACATAGTTAACTTCCCAAAATAATGAACTAAAGTTACTTAGAAGTCTCATTTGCCGTGTGACAACACAAGGATGCTCTAACTTCTAGGGTGTACTTGCGGGTTGTTACAATAAGAAAATACATCCTTTTTGATGTAAGGAAGACACTGGATTCCATGTTATATATCACATGGTCTATGTCGATTACATAGGTAACTTCCCACAATAATGAACTAAAGTTACTTCTAAAGTATCTCACGTATGATTTAAATATGTTTAGTTTGTATTAACCATGATTATGATTTATTTTTTCTAACTCTTTTATCTAATGATTTAGCTTGGTTGTTGCATATCATGTAAAGTCATTTTTAACTTGAATTCATAACTCTTATGCATTGGTATCATACTTAGTACATTTCATGTATTAATGCATACTTGTGCCACATAATTTCACTATCACAAGATTAGAATTTCATACCTCTCACACTCTTGAATAATTGATCTCTGGAGTTCAAGTATTTGGTGAGTCTTCATGTTCTGAGGATCGAGACATTTTAATTGTTTTATGTCATTTTAGTTTCAGACTTGAATCTGATGTATGGGTTACATCATAATCACTTCTTTAGATGTAATAGATGGCTTATTTGAGACTTATGTAGACTTTTTTTTCATCAAACTCTTTATTGCTATGATTGTTTATTTGAAGTCTTTATTTCTATTATCTTGTATGATGTATACTAAGTGTTTTGTGTAGGGCCTCTCGAAGTTCTATAAACCAAATTATGCCTAGTATTTACTTTGTTTTGTGACGGTTCATCAAACTAAACCTTACTCAATTCGCTAAAATTATGAAGATAGTAACATCAGGTACTGGGACATAATCTTTTAACTCTGCATGTTCTTCCTTATTTCATTTATATGTCTACACCCCACATAAAAATGAGGTGGTGTAAAGGTAACAAAGGTATATCTTAAAATTAGCTAGACCAATCAGATTCCAAGGTTCCTTCCCCTTGAAACTTTGGGGCCAATGTGTTTTAGGTGATATCTACATGATGAACATACTACCATCAATATATTTGGAGAGGTAAGACACGTTTTGAGGTGTTTCTTGATTCCAAAGGTATTCCTAATCCTTTCAGGACATTAGGATATTCGTGTTATGTAAAAACCTTACCACCTGGTGACAAGTTTACATTAAGGTCAGTATGTGCAGTTTATATGGGCTACTTTGAAGTGTCAAAAGGGTATTTCCTATACATTTTGGATACTCATGGTTTCTTTACTTCTAGATATGTGAGCTTTAAGAAAGATGTTTTTTCGTTTAGGCTTCATTTCCCTCTGATTTTATGTATTTCGGTATCTCTGTAGGTAATATAGTTGATAATTCTCAGGTAGCTCCACACTTAAATCCACACCCTGATGATTACCAAGATCAAGTACTGGTAGACCATGTAGTTGATCCAACAATGGTGGAACCTATAGTTGAGGTTCCAGCAGTTGGAGTCCCTACACAGTCCAGCATGCCGAGAAATTCCCTACTTGGATGAATGATTTTATCACTAATGCAACGTTGCATTGAATATTTATCCCCCTCGCAGCCATGAAGCTATGTGTCACATTCGGGGAGCACCCCCAGAAGTTACCGGTGTCGTCGTCCTCGAAGAGGACTAAGACTCATAGCATTCTTCATTATATGTCATAGGGTAACTTGCGGAAAAATTTAAAACTTTTCATCTACTTCTACATTGAGGTTTACATCGACCTCTCGCTTACACATAATATATTTACATAGGGAGTTTACATATACTCCTCGCATAGGAAGCAATACACAGGCTTCTACTTTTATTTCACATACTAATATAGCAATATAGGTTCATAAGAATATCTAGGATACGTCTCATTTGAAACCATAAATGAGTACAACATTGGGTGTAGCCCATACTTCATTACAATAAAGGCCTCATATACGCATATACAATGTCATCAAAGAAAGAGAATGAAATAAATTGTCTTTAAGACTAAACAATATCTAATAGCCAGATAGTGACATCGTCCTCGGAAAGTGAGGACCTATTGAACCTGGAGAATAGGATTTCAAGACTACTTCAATGGTCCTCTAAAATCTCAACTGCTTGAACCTGCATTTTTGTAGTAAACATAGCAATATGGGTTTGTACATCACTTGTACTAATGGCATATACACATAAAACATTTGAAACATGCATGAAAAGGGACATTTACTATGGAAGACATGCCAAGTCATTTGAAAACCTTCAATGCACATTTTAAGATCCCATATAAGATAATAACCACATATTCATTAAAACAAAATCATATCTATCACAAGACTGATATCATCAAGCATAATCAAGTCAGCATGTGTAGTAGCATATTAGAACCATAGACAAAGCAACTCCCACATTATGTTATAATAACAAAGCATGTATAAGAGTTCAAATATTACAGAATATACAAGACCCTTACTCATAACCCCACATCAAGTCTACAAGTTCAATGACCAAGTAAAGCCCTATAACCTACTCAACCAAGTAAACCAATTAAGGTATCATAAACAATGCCTAACATCACATGATATAGCAGCAAGAGTAGTCATCATCATGTTTAGCAATGTAAACCAATAGCATGTTCATACATGAAACGAACATCATATAGTATCATCAACATATAAAATCAATATATGCATATAATTTAGTTTATAAGAGCATAAAAACATCATTCTAAGACTCCCCTAAAGGCTAACTAGTGCAATGTATAGGTAGAGTCATATAACCTTACCTGGACTAAGTCAAACCCCTTAAGTCATATTAGTTAGAGTTCACTTTATTGCTTCATTTTACTTTTAGGAACAGTTCGCCTTAACCGACATAGACCACATGAGATAATGTGGAATCCGGTGTCATGAAATCCTACACCGAAAGAAGGCGGACTACTTGCCAACGTTACCAAGACATGAACATAACATCAAGGTGGATCCACTATTAGTATTCCTATGGGGGAAACATAGTTCAAGAACTAGGAGATATTAATTGGGACCCTCTCTATGCCTTTGATATTATAGTCTCTAATCGAATGAGTATATTAGTGAACCTACCTTCCCTACTTTGGAAGGGACACTCCCACTACTAGTTCACTTAGTGCTAAGCTAGAGTACCTTTTTCAAAATGTCTTTATTTAACAATCATAACTTAGTTTAGATCATGGGAGAATATCTCCTTGTATAGTCATAGTCATTATCTCAATAGTAATTGTATGAGAACATCCTTTCAATACAACCCTCATATGTGAGATTAGCACAGTAACATCATCATATCATAGTAAGGCACGTACGTACTTCATAACCAACCTTATATCATTACATCTTAAGTATACTCTCACGATCACATAATCAAGAGAGTTCAAATGCATTATCATACCACACCTACTTGATCCAATTACAAAACATACTTCGATTGAACTTCATCACCAAGTACAAGCCATCACAATTGAAGTAAAGGTTTAGGATAAAAAGACTTACCTAATCTTCTTAAAAAGCCATCATCATGGTCTTACAATCAACCAACCTATTTCATACAATAATAGGTGTAGTAACATCATTCAATAGTAATTTATACATTAACTAAATCAATTGCATCATCATTATCCCAATTAAATTCATAACCTAGGGTTAGGGGAAAAGGGTTCATCATAAATTATTCAAGAAATAGATCTTATCCCAATAATATATTACCCTAGGCAGTCCGTGAACAAATTAGAATAGATACAACAAGTCTCACAATCAATACATTCATCAAATCCCATCAATTTATAAGCAAGATCCAAGATTTGGGGAAATTGGGGAAAGGGACATGATCCACACGAATTTCCCACAATTATTATCAATTACTCAACAATCTACACTTAATTAGTCATGGATAATCACAATTTGTAATAATCTATCATCAATTTCAAGTTTAGAAGAAAACCCATTAGAAGAGGAAAACCCATTGAAATTGGGATAAATATCAACTTTGAAAGGACCTCTTGGGGGAAAGAATCCCAAGAGTGAAGAACTCATAGCTTAATGAAGCTTAATCCACAAAATCCAAGTGATTTCCTAGAGGAATTGGTATTCTTCCTCTAGCTTTCTTGCTTCTTCAGCGGAGGATTTTGGGAGAGAGATGAGAGCTTTTGGGTTATGATTTGGGAGTTTAATTTCGATGAGTGAAAAATGAGGGGTCAATTTCACGGTTTATTTTTGAAATACAGGTTGAGGCAGTAAGCCTCGTGTTGACCCCGAGTCGCAAGGAAACTTTTATACCTCCTCGTGTTGGCTGCACGACGCACAACAACCTTCATTTGTTGGCTGCGCGCAGGTTGCTTTGGCATTTTGCTTGCCCATGTTCGGGTCCTCCACAAGGGCCCTTCAGGTGGTCCTTCAGGAGTCGTAACTAGACATTTAGGTCCTATATACTATATTTTACCTATATAAAGTCTTTGTATTTGTTTTAGACTTCATATGACACTCTCAAACCTTCACACAACACAGGGACATTTATTAGTTTAATTTTGCTAGTTTTCGGATGTCATGGAGATTTCTTAACGCCTTGACTCTAAAACATCCTTAATGGTTTATAAAACATTATTTTAGGCTTATAAACAGTGTTCTAAAGTTTAGTTCATCATGTGAGGCTCTATCTTAGGTCATGGACTTTCGGAATGTTATAGTTTGCACATTTGTCCTCCAAAAATCAGGTTTTTATACATGTTTTGTCTTGCATCTTTGAGCCAACTTATCAAGAAGCTTGTGCAAATCGACATTGAATTTCACCATGCAAGAAACAATTATGACACTTGAAGCTAATCATATCGGGGAACTAGTCACTTTGCCACATTGAAAGGTTACCATTAGATGCAATTGGGTGTACAAGGTGAAATATAAAGCTAATGGTGATCTGGAGAGATACAAGACTTGAATGGTGACCAAGGTATATAACCAAAAAGGCTGATCTAGATTATTAAGACACATTCTTCCTAGTTGTGAAGATTGTCACAGTGAGAAATGTCTTATCTATTGTTGTTGCTTCTGATTAGTGTATTCACTAATTAGATGTATATAATGTTTTCATATAGGATGACTTATATAATGAGGTTGATATGACCTTACCTTAAAGATTTTCTAGCCAGGGGAGAAGCCAGGATTGGTATACGGGTCGGTAAAGTTCTTCTATGGTCTAAAGTGGGTTAGTATTCAGTGGAATGTGAATCTCATTAATGCATTAGTAGCTTCTCTCTTTATACAAAGTAATCTATATCATTCCTTGTTTACTACAAGGAATCGTGGACATATTGTGGTGATTTTGGTGTATGTAGATTACATGTTGGTGGTTGATAGTGACCTGCAGACTAAGAGCTACAGTCCAAATTGAAAATAAAAGATCTTGGAACTCTAAGGTACTTTTTGGGAATAGAGTTTAGTAGATCATCCAAAGGAATATTGAAGAACCAAAGGAAACATGCACTTGAGATGATAGAAGAGTTGGGACTAACTAGTGTTAAGTCATCCTGGACACCATTAGACATCAACTTAAAATTGACAACAACTTAGGTAGATAAAGCATGAGGAATAACATATGATCCCTTCTTAGCAGATATGGTTACCTATCAAAGAATGATTGGAAGGTTGCTATATCTGACACTAACAAGACCAGTTATTGGATTTGTAGTGAAAACATTTAGTCAATTCATGTAGGGTCCAAGGAAATCACACATGGAGGAAACTATCAAGGTTGTTAGATATGTGAAGGGAGAACATACAATGGAAATATTACAAAGTAGTAGAAAAGAGAACAAATTAGTAGTTTTTGTGATGCAGATTGGGCATATTGCCCCAAAAGAAGAAGATTTGTGACAAAAGCTTTTATTAACCGTGGGAGTTTTCTAATATCATGGAGATCAAAGAAACTAACAACCATATCCAGGAGTTTAGCAGAATCAGAGTATAAAAGTATGGCTTCAACTGCAACTGTTTCAAAACTTGTGTGGATTATTGGATTATTGAAGAAACTTCGAGAATAACTGGAGAAACCAGTGGAGCTTTTTTGTGATAGTAAGGCGGCATTACAAATAGCTACAAATCAATTTTTTCATGAGTACACAAAACAAATATAAATACATTATCATTTCATGAAGGAAAGGATACAAAAGAGACTTGTCAGATTACTATACTTGACAACACATGAGCAACAAGCATATATAATGACAAAGGGATTGATCAAGTCACAACATGAGTACTTAGTATCCAAGCTAGGGATTGATCAGGTC
The DNA here is from genome assembly GCF_036512215.1 of Solanum lycopersicum. Lineage (NCBI taxonomy): Eukaryota > Viridiplantae > Streptophyta > Magnoliopsida > Solanales > Solanaceae > Solanum > Solanum lycopersicum. Next base: position 15,029,732 of record NC_090807.1, read on the forward strand.
ACAATATGAGTACTTAGTATCCAAGCTAGGAATGTTGAATGTCTTCACACGAGCTAGCTTGGGGGTGGGGGGGGGGGGGTAATGAAGTTGGAGCTATGACTTAACTAAATTAGTTAATACTCCATTCGTTCTTATTTAGTTATAATCCATTCGTTCTTATTTAGTTATAATCATTTTAGATTTCATATCCCTTAAGAAACCAGGTAAGTTTATCATTGCATAGTATTCTCTCAAGGTCAAGTTTTCAATCAATGAATATAATTAATTTATTTTGATTAATTAAATTGACCATGTACATGAATTATTAACTTAGATTTTTTATGTTTGTCAACTATATATTTTCATGGTTAATAACTAAACATGAAGAATAATATTCTCTCCATTTCAAAAAGAGTGGTCGAGTTAAAATTATGTCAAATATACAAAGTTATCATTTAATGTTATAATCTTAAACATTACATGAAGATGGAAAGATGAAATTAAAATATTATTATAAAAAAATTGTAATTCTTTTTTAAACCCAACAAATATCTTTTGATTTTGTGAAATGAAAATCCATTTTTAGGAAGGGTGCGAGTAGATGGGTGAAACTGAGCTCTAAAGAAAAGTTTCTGGTTGTTAGGCAAAGGCCATCTGGTTTAAGTAAATTTGGTTGAGTAGGCAGCCATGGTGGTGTTGGGAGTTGTTTGTCCACAGCCACAGCATATCGTTGTTTCAATTCGAACCCAAATTCCTCCAATTTCTACACAAACCCAATATTGTACAAGGCGTAAAGCTTTGATATTTACTTCTTCTATGATTTCCTCTTTCATATATACATCTCATCACTCTCCTGCAACTGCTTTCCAAATCGAAATGCCTCAACAAGAAGAAGACAGACTAGTTCACCTCTTTCAGGTATATAATTAATTCAATGGAAGAGGAAAACCCAATAATTGACTTGTTTGCCAAAATGTCTTCTAATTTCGTGGTCTATTTTTAAATTATTTGCTACTAGTGGAAAGTGAAGACTGAAAATTTAAGTAAGAAGCCATTAAATACTAACCCAACTTTGTGACTAAGGTATCTTCATAATATAATGTTGGAATTGAACTCTTGACAGTTGTGACTTGTAGGTTTACTTTGCAGTCGTTGTTAACAATCTTGTTGTATCTGAAAGACGTGGGTCTCATATTGATGTTACCGAATAGATGGTGCAGGAAAGAATGTGCACATTATTCTGAAGACCTTGTATTGGACAGATGACAGATATATTGAACAATATGATCCTCCTAAGCCATTTTGCACTAGTATGTTAGTCCACACAAGTCTAATATGGTTTAGTACCAGTAAAATGCCATACTTCAGACCTACGAGAAATTTAAATGTTTCTTGATCATCGAAAGATCTTTGCAACAACAATAAGACGAAAGTATCCTTTTTTGTATTATCATGTTTATTGATTAGTGAGTTTAGCTGTTTGAAATGTAGTAACAGAACTGATGATGCAAATGCAGGATACTTCCCCTTCTGTTGTTTTCATTAAGGACCTTGAGTTGGCTAAAGGCTCCAATGACTCTACTAAGGTGCTAGCCGACGATGATAATGCAAAAGTGGAAGGGACAGGTTCAGGCTTCATTTGGGATAAGTTTGGTCACATTGTACGATTGTTCGACTCTGTGGATTACAAATTTGCAATGAATATCCAAATTTTCTATGTTAATTGGATGAACTCTCTGCTTCTTATCTCAAGAAAGTTAAATGCTTGATATAAGACTTGAATTAAGATTCCATTGTTTTTTGTTTCCTGCCTCATATCTCGTTCAAATTTATGACCCTGCTTCAAATCTTGCTTCGGAAGTTTCTGTAAATTTGTTTTAGTACTGACCTAAAACAGTCACTTATAATTCTAAAATCAGACAGTTCGCTGAGCATGGGGCATGATTATTTTGGGTTAATCGCAGGTAACCAATTACCATGTCATTACTAAATTAGCTACTGATAACATCGGACTGCAGCGTTGTAAGGTTTTTCTGCATCCTTGTGTTTTATATCCCTTTGTTTTCAGTTCTTATTTGTATATTTAACAGGACTGCTCCATTTCAGGTAATTCTAATTTTATAGGTTTGCTTTTCAGGTTTCTTTAGTGAATACTAAAGGAGAGAGCATAGTTAAGGATGCGAAGATCGTAGGTGTTGATCCAGCATATGATCTGGCCGTTCTCAAGGTGTTAAACCGATATATTACTTAATAATGTTGTCAATTTCCATTATTTTTACTAATTTATTTTCTATACTGGTAGGTTTAGACTGGTAATTATAACTATCCAAATTTCTCCTTATAGATTGGTTAGTTGAAGTAACTATGACAAACAGAACATAATCTAACTCCTTCCATTCTATTTTATATGACAATATTTGAATGGCCACGGACATTGAGATATTAATTTTGGTTTATATATTATATTAGCTATTATGGAACAAAATACTAAAGTAATGGTTAAAGGTTTGATGGAGAATTCATCATATCAACGTGTTAAATTTGAATAATTAAACGAATTTGAGCCATTGAATTGTGAAAGTTGTGTGGAAATGGGATGGTATAAAATGTTTGAAATGTTTAAAACTGGCAAGATTTTCATATAACTTAGAAAGATGGTACTTCTACGTTCGGAATAGAGACGCAGAGTCATCATCAACCTATTCTTGTGAAATTATTGGGGATAATTTGATACGAATTTTAAACACGTAGCTAAAAAAAGCATCTATTTGCCTGTCCCAGGAAATTATATACAAGGTCTTCTATTTTCAGTCTATATATGAGGAATCGTCATGAGTTAGCAAGTTTTGCATCTGCTGCCAGCATGTTGCAACCCCTCCTCCCTTATCTGAGTTTAGGACTGGCAATATTAGCAAGCTCACACAGACGAAGTTAGTATGTTGATTTTGAACGTATTGCTTTCCAAGTATGATTTTGACCTTTATTATTATTCACTTATATATATAACTTATTTTCACTTTTATTTCCTTTTTCGAATGATGCTGACATGAGTTAGATTTTAAATGAGGAGATATGGTCACTGAGGTCTGAGGATTCATATAGCCAACCCTGATTAGTTTGGACTTAGGGGTTGTTTGTTGTTGTCATACAGTTCCAACACACCCTCACACTCCAAAATCTCAATTGTTATCTGTCATTGCTTCTCTCCTTTTAACAAAAAAAGCAATTTTATAGAGACAAGTGAAAACACTTGGATTAGATCTGATGAAAATGAAATGTTAAAAGACAATGACTATTAAATATGAAGAAAAAAATTTGTTCAAAATAAAGTTGTCTAACATTTGATATCTCACTGCAGGTTGATGTTGAAGGTGTTGAAGTTAAACCAGTCTCTGTTGGTACCTCTCGCGGCCTACGTGTAGGTCAAAGTTGTTTTGCCATTGGAAATCCCTATGGATTTGAAAACACTCTCACAACTGGGGTAGTACATTTCTACAGTTTATTTATAAGTTAAGAAATATACCCGTGTGGAGACTCATTTTATGGTTTCATTTCCAGGAAAAAGTGTTTTTAGCGTTTATTTTTCATGCATTTCTGTTCAACTTACTCAGTATATAACTTGTAAATCTTCATTTCCTTTGGAGTATGCTTAATGTTTTCATTTCTATTGAACGGGAGCTCTCTCCTTTTACTGTATATAGTTTTTAATTCGAAATAAACCAAAAAAAATATTTTATTCAGCTCATACTCTGAATATCCTAAAAATGCTTTAAACTATGGACTCTCCACAATTCAGTCATACCTATGCCAAAGGGAACCAAAATCATGAAACTACTGAAGTTTATAAATTAATTTGCTCATGTTTCTCCATGCCATAGAGAAAGGGGAAAAAACAATTATTCATAGGGAATAAAGATGGTTAATAAGTTACCAGTGTTTATTTGATAACCTCAAATGTTACAGGTAGTTAGTGGATTAGGCAGGGAAATACCTGCACCAAATGGAGCTGCCATTAAAGGCGCTATTCAAACAGATGCTGCTATTAATGCAGGTAAACATTATTCTTTAGTTTTCCTGTATAAGATATTAGCACTTGTGAGAAGATTTTGGCTAATAGCACAAGTAGGGGTGTCAAAAGGGCCGGGTTGATAAATTGGTAGCCAAAAAGTTACTAGGGCATACCCCAAACAGCTCGATTCTTACTAAGTTTTTGTTTCATTGCTTGTTCTTTTATAGTCCCCCGTTTCACAAAGAATGACCTAATTTTACTTGGCACAGAGTTTTAAGAAAATAAAGAAGACTTGGAATCTTGTGGTCCAAAATTAATATTATGTCAAATGTACAAAATTTCCATTTCATCTTTTTGCTTTAAACATGCCACGTGGAAAACTAAAATTAAAATGTTAGCAAAAAAAGAAAGAGGTCTTTCTTTTTTAAACAGACTAAAAAGTAAAGGAGGTAATTCTTTTTTAAAAAGAGTGTAATTTTTTAGTACATAGTAAAACTTATCTTTTTTTAAAAAAAAAATTATGGCTCTATATAACTAAATATAAAGATTGTTTTTCGAAAATATTTTGACAAGATTTCTCAAGGGTCAATTTAGGCTACTAATCAAGCAGAACTTTTTGATTAGTTGAAATGAGTTGAGTTAATAAATGATTAGCCCAAACTTGGATGGGTTGAGCGGGTCATGTTTTCATGGGCTAATTTTGTCACCCTAAGCACAACGGTCACCTCTTCATGATGTACTGTTTGAGTAAGATGTAACACATTGTTTACATGAGGATGCCGACAGGGTTGAATGCCAGTTTGATTAAGGGGATGCAGTTACTTTCTAACTGCTGAAATTGTCAAAGTAGAATACCTTTACCTGATTAGAACTCATAATTCATCAAATTATGCATGTTTAAGATTTAGCTTGACATATAGTTACTTATGCAGGGAATTCAGGTGGTCCGTTGATTGACTCATCTGGCCATGTCATTGGTCTAAATACAGCAACATTCACCCGCAGAGGTAAAAATGGTTGCTTGATATTCTTGTTTTTTCTCTTTCTTATTGGTGATCCCTTGTTTTAGGCCTTCCCTTTCAGTTACTTTTTTACTTGAATATTTCTTGGATTAGATTAGCCTAAGGCTGGCAGGTCCGCATCTGCTGGTTCATCGCTTGCTGACATTATTAAAAGCCTGTTGTTTCTTGTCTTTACACATCTTCTGCTCTAGGTTGATTTGGATAGAAGTAAAAGCATTGGTGTTCATCATATTCTCATTTTTCAAAATTTTAACTGTTTAAATTCACCATCACATGGAATCATCAAGCATCATACCTGTATACTAAGCCAACGTATTAGGTAACTGTTGAATTTTTGTTGCCTGGCGGTAGGATCTAGTTCAGTCCTCCCCCTTGGGAAAATATATTTGCTTTTCCCTCTACCCTAATACTGCAGAATATATTTGCACAATCTTTTAACCATTGATGTCAAACTTCGTACGCAATTAACATAACTTGTTATTATTTGGCATTAACATTTTACCCATCTAAAAGCATGTCAGGACTTGTACTTTTCATAACAAGGTGTAAAAGATGTGCATTTTATCGTTAATCCCTCAGAAGTTATTCCTTCTAAGAGTTTTTCAAGAATGGAGCTGAATTAGCAAAGATTAGTAGAAACTTCAAAACTTACTAATCCTAGTGACTGCTCGTGGGAATTTCACTCATCTGGCTGTATCCGTAGTAACATGATCAAAGTCATAGTCGTAGTTTGGTAAAAATTTGAATTTATTTATTGAGATCACATTTGATCCAGAAATGTGGTATATCAGGTTTGGTTTCTAGAGTTACAAAATTGGATTAGCTTAAGATTCTAATCCAAGCCTAATCACTAGGTTAAGAGCCGATTCATATTACAAAAGCTGTAGTTCACCATCCCTAATGGCGTATGATGAAGTATGTAGAAGCCTACTTAGCTCATAATTCTAGAATGATCACCATATTTAACATTGAATCTTAATTACCCTACAGGTTACACCATTTTGTGATGTTACTGAAGGACCTTTAGTCTACGTTGCCCAAGTTCTCCCAAAATATTGTCACACCCGTGTCGGTTCCTCCAATAATCCACTACTTTTGGAGGATCTAACACGCACCTGGCAGCATTCTTGAAGAATCCGAGCAACATAACCTTAAGTTGTGTCCTGCAAAATCTTGTGATCTGAATGAAATTAAAGCTCACACTTATTTGATGTTGTAGAGTTGGACAGGTGAATCTGTAAAAAAAAAAACTGTTTGACCATCTTATAGTCATTTCGGTTACTTCATCTTTAATGAGCATCTACTTTTCTTGCTGCTTCATAGGAGTTTAATACTCTCTGGTGACCTAGTCTTCATATATACACACACACACAGAAACTTAGTGATCAGAAAAGGATGAAATCTGAGGGAATTTCTAATTGCTTTTGACATTTCATTCATGTTACAGGCTCGGGTATGTCTTCCGGGGTTAACTTTGCCATACCAATTGACACGGTTGTACGGACCATACCATACCTGATCGTCTATGGAACAAGTTACAAAGACAGATATTGAATATCTGTAATCAGAAAGTTACTTCTGTAATCAGAAAGTTACTTGAAGGAAGTCAGGCAAAAGCATAAGGAAGGAAGCTCACTCATTGAGCTATAGCTTTTAGGGCTTGTGATACATATTTTATCATGTTGACAAATTCTTGTCTATAAATATTCCATGATCCAATATTAACAATCTTTGATCTCTTTGAGTGTTACCTTTGATCCTTAATGCAGTTTTAGCTTGTTAATTGTATGGTATTATCTTGACAAAAAAGGCTTCATTTTAGAGCTGGAAAAAGACCATGTTATTAACTGCTACTTTTGTAGCTTTCACAATTCATTTTCTTATGTGGAAAAAGAAAAACATGAACAAAACACTGTATTCAATATCATGTTTTATGTGAAGAGAAAACCAACAGAACATTGTGCAACTTATGCTAAATGCTATGGGAAGATTATTTTCTTCCATTTAACCAAACAATGTATAAAGTCATGCTAGTTCAAATACATGGGTAACTCCATCCACCAACAAAACTACCCCTTATTCACCTAAAAATAACCTCTTATCAAAGGTCAAAATTAACTGTACATAGATCAGTGAAGTAATAAGTTGTCATATGCATCATGACACTCCTGGCTGACTGGTCACCAATTTGTTTCACTTACACTAGTCATCAAAAACATATTCTCTCTTCTAACTGAGATATCCTCAAGGACTAATGGTGCATGTTCTGAAACTCGGTGGATAATGGACTTGTCCTACGATCCTTCTCCACTTAAACATCAACAGTCCCCCTAACAAGATTCAAACTTGTGAAGTGTACTTGATCCACATCACACTTACACATCAACAGTCCCCCCTAACAAGATTCAAACTTGTGAAGTGTACTTGATCCACATCACGTGTTCCGTTCTTACTACTAGAAAGCCCCGGCCTAGCCGTCAAAATTGGAACTTTATAATGGATCAGCGGCAGGGGCATCATGATAGGAGTAAACCATCGATAAGGAACACTAGAGAGAGGGATGCAACAGAAAATAACAAGTTTATCGATGACAGGCTCATCAGCTTCTTCCTAAAAGAGAAAAAACATATGATAATATAACACCAGTAAAGTACACACTTGAAAATGAAATAATCAATTGTCACGATAAATCAAACAGGGAAGATGTTCATCCAATTGGATCAAGTTTATCGCCACGAATAATTATGACTTTTGCTCCCCAAGCGACATTAGTGACAACTGTTCGTCAATAGAACAATCCACATGACATGTTTTCCGACATGAAGAAGGGATTAAAATGAGACCAAGAACTCGCTGTTCCATTGGAGAAGGGGCAGATCTTCTAGTGCTACGGTACTCGACTGCATCTTGAAGAATTATGTTTCCTTGCTTATCTATACAATAAAATGTACCTAGAAAGAACCTTCCATCACTTATACCAACCAGCATTCGTCGATATAGTAACTTCTTGACATGAGAGACATATTTTGAACTGTTTGTCTCGAACTGATTTGAGCTTCCAACATCAGATAGGTATGTCTCTAGTTCCTTGGTGCTCATTTTTAGTCCAGTTTAGATCAATGAAGGAATTTTCCGTACAATTCTGTGATTGTAGCTACAGCATATGCTAAGAGACAAACAACTAAACCATAAACTCCTCTTCCCTGCAGAAAGTAAAGACAGGGAAATAATCAGGTAAATTTTGATAACCGTGGTGTCCAGACCGCTCTTGGGCAATATATGATACATTAAAGGGCAAGCATTCAAAGCAAACTCTAAAACAGAAGATCTTTCGTTAATTTCTCCTCCCCTCTGCTCTGCCCGCAGTAAAATAGAACAAGCGATAGCAGTCGAGAAATGAATCTGTATATATAAAAAATCAAGAAAATTGTGATATCTTGGGTGTAGGTGTGAACAAGAAAAAGAAGAGTCTTCTTAGTCTTTGAACAAGGATATTATAATAAAAAACACCGTAAGAGACTCAGTTCCACACCATATAGGAATTGGCATACTCTTGGGCAGAACATAGAGATCCAACATGTTGAATACAACAATCACTATAAAGTCACAATTTAGACACGTTACAATATACTCAGTGTATACAGAAACACTCTTTCTACCTCCGAGAGGTAGGGTAACATTTGCATATACTCTACACGCCACGACCCGGGTAAGGTACACTCTACCCTCGCGACCCTATACGACACCCCTCACCAACCCTCTAAAATGCAAATAACGATGAGAAATGTGGTCATTATGATGAAGAATAAAGCTATACTCAAATAAAAATCAGCCAGAAATTGAGATTTGTCTGTTAAAAGGATGGAATTGAATAAAGCGTCAAGATACTCACTTTTGGGGTTTATATAGCAGATATATCATAAAAACTAAACTCATCTTCTTCACAAACCATCTATTTTAACAATCCGACAATTAAATTCTTAAATAAACGCATTAGAGAAAACGATATATCTCAAAACCCTAACCCCATACCTCAATTATTAGCAAGAGCAGAATTTCATGGGTACCTTTTGAATAAATTTTGCAAAATTCTGGAGAAACTAAGCTCCAAAAAATATGTGCAACACTTGCTTCTACTTTGTTTCGGTATTTCGGCGCAAATCGTATTCCACTTCACAATGCGCTGTTATAACAATGCCTCTTTTTTTTTTCTCTCCGGCCTTTTTACTTACATTAGTTTCGTGTCCTTAATTTTTTTTAATGAGTATGTGAATCTAAATATAGATAACTTGCTTAACTCGTTCAAAATTTTAATGGTTGTGCTCAACATATTTAAATTGAGTTCAATATGAATTCATTCAAGCTTGATCTATTTTAAGAGATTTCCCAATTGAAACCAATTCAATTTTCAATTTCAACCCGTGTTAAAACTATTTACTAATATATGTTTCTATATTAAATGTATGAATTATTATCTATTTAACATGTTTAGGATTCATCTATCCATTTGATACTTTTTGTAAAAAAAATCTTAAGCGAAAATTTAAATTGTGATTATATATGTTAAAATTATATAAGATTAATCGACTCAAATTGGGCGGGTCAAAGACCCAACCCGTTTTTAGCCCATTTGAACCAAACTCATTTGAGTTCAAAGTAAACTTAGGTGGGTCAAGATCCAATCCGATTTCTATGTCAACCCATTTTAAAATTTTTAATTTCAACCCAACCCGCCCATTTGACACCCCTAATGATGAATAATAGAATGCAACAATTATAAATTAATTTTTACAAATATTTGATAAGAAACATCAAAGTGAGTGGCATATTTTAATGTTTAAATAATTTATTTTACAGAATTAACGGTAAAATAAACTTTGGATAGTAGTAGCTTAGTTTCAATCAAACCATAAATGGCTAATTTGACTCCAAATAAAAATTCTGACTTACTATAGTTAGATATGAAAAAAATAGCTAACTAGTCGATAAAAAATGAATATTTATTAAAAATATATACAGTTTAAAATAATTGTTAAAAATGTCAATTTATTATTATATAGCAAATAAAGTGTATCTTGATATAATTTTTTTGCCTTTCTTTTGTTTCTCATCTTGGGCCACGTTTGGTTTAATTTGACTCCATTACCTACTTTTCTCCCTTACATTTTTTACCTAAATTCTCTCACTGCAAGTCATCTAACCCTTTCCTTCTTTAACCGGACACCATAGTATCTCTTTCGACATTCATCTTTTTTTGAAAAAAAAAACCATCAATTATTCAAGGATTTTAAATTATTTATTTTAGATTTTTTTAATAATCTATAAAAAGATTTGTACAACAATCTCATTGATCCTGATATCATATTTTGGGTACGTATCTTTTGCGATTTTATCTTCATCAATTGTTCAAGGATTTTAAATTATTTAAAAAAAATATTTTTTAATAATCTCTAAAAGGATTTGTACAACAATCCCATTGATTCTGGTATCATATTTTGGGTATGTATCTTTTGCAATTTTATCTCCTTCTTAGTGATTTGATTTGTATTTTGAGTTTTTTAGTTGTATTCTTCTATTTAAATTGAATCATTTCTACATATTTTGTATTTGTTTGGATCTTTCTATATAATTGTGTTTAGTTGCTTAGTAATTCTCCATTTTCGATTTGAGTTCTAGCTAAGAATAACTTCAAAGATTTAACTATATTGTCTGAGTCAAAGAGGACTACAAGAGGTATCATATAATCATAATTTTTTTAGCGATTTTCCCTCTAATCTATGCATTACTCAAGGAGTCCTGAAAATGTAGGTTTCATGGTTAAAATAGCTGAAGAGAGCAGATCTAAGTAGATCAATCTCAAGTAACAAGTAAGTCACGCAAAAGCATCAAACTATCAAGTTACAATGATCAATCTCTCGCAGGAACCATTTTCCATCGGCACAATATCACTAGTCAAAACCATTTTTCATCGGCTTTATATCAACTCATTAGCCCGAATCATTTCCTATAAGCTTTATATTACTAGCCAGAACCATTTTCCGAATTGGCTTTATTGTCACGATTCAAGGATACTCACTAGACGTAACATGACATACTTGACCCCGAAAGGGTCTTATACAAGACCTTAGCATAATCATTAAATAAGATCATAGAAGAGTAGGGAAATTTTCAAATGTTTACAATCAAAGTCATTCTCATAAAGAAATCAAGCGGAAGTCTCTTTATAACATTTGTCTTAAACCATCTATTAAACTTCTCACTACAATTCACTGGGACGCAGCCCATACAAAGTCTAAAACATAAAGAAATTACATAAGGAAATAAAGGGTTCGTTCTAGAAGCTATGAGGACTCACCAATTCGTCAACTCTTTTAGCACCTAGCAATCTAGCGTCCAAAGCATATCAATCTCTGAAACCCTACATATGGTTAGAATGTAGGCAATATGTGTTAGTACAAGATGTACCACGTACAAGAGCTAGCATAACATCATAAGAACATTTCAAATGGTTATTCAACATAAGACATAAGCATAAGAGATAATAACATGATCATAGAATAATCTCCAGCATAAGCATCATATAATCACAAGTCAACATAAGACATAGTTAATGAACATAGTAAATAAGTCATAATCATAATAAGCCACTTCTTCATCATAATCATCATATAATAATAATTGAGTCTTTGTCATCTATACCACAATAGCACCATTCTCAACTAACCTCAAAAACATACAAGTGCGAAGCAAGAATAACATCTCATAATACCACCCAATCCAAGTATCCTTTTTTTTGTCATCTTAATCATGGTCTGTATACATGATCTAAGTCTTTATGTTTTTCTTCCATAAAAGTATCATACTCCTAGGTCACCTTAGGGCATACTTGTGCAATGCATGAAAGACATCTCATACTACCCTTCACACTAAGCATAACCTTGAAGTCATCCTAGTCATATTCACCCTCCCTTGGCCTCATTGTTAGCTTAACTCTCATAACTAAAGGAATATCTCACCTTAAGTCAACTATAGCAGGAAAGGAAACTATGTCACAATCCTATCTCAACTCATTCTATTTTGTGACCCTAAGTCATACTTGTACAATGCAATCATATCACCCCATAATACCATTTTGGGGTTTTATGACACCCGATTTCATGTTTAGATCGTATGGTCTATGTTCATTAAGGGGATTGTTCCCTCATGTAAAATGAAAGACAAGTAAATGGACGTTGACTAGGGTTACTTTAGGAGTCTACTTAGTAAAGATAGGGGTATGAGACTCTACCTAGACATTGCACAAGTTGACTCTAAAGGAAGTCGTAGGAGATTGTTGTTATGTAATATGATAACATGAATGATATATGTGTAAGATACATGATGTTACTCTTATATTATGTTGTTCATTATGAGTAATATGTTATTGGGTTATATTAATAAGTGAATTGATGACTACTTATGTTACAAGATATATATATAAAAAAGCCTTACTCATGGTCTCCTACCTTATCAACTTAGTTGTGTGGGGTTATGGGGCTTTACATGACCATTGCACTTGTAGGTTGGGGATGAGATCATTGGTAAGAGTTTTGTATATTATTTTTATATGATCTATTCAATATGAAATGTAACATGACTCTAGGATAATATGCCTTTGATTATGATCATGTTGTACTTTGATGAAATCATTAACTTGTATATGCTATATGGTATATGCATTGAAGACTTTTATATGACTTAGCATGATTTCTAAAGAGATGATAAACTTAGCATGATTTCTAAAGAGATGATAAATAATCCCTTTTCAAGCATGTCCTTATATGTTATGTGCATATACCCATACTTAGTATATGTGGCGTAATAACCCATTACTTTTTATTTCTACAATTGTAGGTTCTAGACATTTATGTTTAAAGGAGGTCGATTTTAATAAGCTTGGAACTCTTCTCCAAGTCTTGGAAGGTCCTCATTTCGGGGATGCTATATTTTCAATATTCTAGCTTAAGAAGAATTTTAGTAGTTTTAAGAATACGATAATTTAATTATGTTCTTTGATTATTTGTACTAAGGCCTATATGACATAATTATTATTTATTGGCTAAGTCCAGATTTGTACTCTTAGATGGTTTTATATATGTGAGATAAGTTTTTAGAATATCATATGTCATTATCAATGTTAAGTATGAAGTCTAAGTATACTTTTAATATAATTTAATAGTTTTAATTTTCTGTAATTTATACAGATTACATGTTATGACGAATGCTAAGGACTTGTCTAAGTCCTTTGAAAGGACGCCGACACCGGTCGCATCTGGGTATTCTCTCCGGGTGTGAGAAACTTGTATCAGAGAATGAGGTTAAATATCCTTAGGATTAATGTCTCACTAAACCATATTACGTAGTATCTTGTTCATGGTTGTGAAGCGCGCCACAATTATGGATGAGAGGTTATGTGATGACTAAGAAATTTCTCTTTTCTTGATACTCCTATGTTGTGCCTTCACAGTTTTGACACTGTGTCGTTTAGAATCTAATCCCTTTCTTGTGGTTATAGGTGATGAACACAAGAAGGACAACCTCAATAAGAGTAAGAGAAGATATTGCGATTGCGGGAGCTACTCCCCAAGGCAATAAAATTCCTCCTGAAGTGCAAGCTACTGCAAATAATCAAGTTCTGGTGAATCCTTCGGCTATGACGGATGGTGAGGTGATGGCAGCCCCGCTTCAAATGGCCCAATCCATCACCACCCAAGCTAAGATATTAGGACAAAAACTAACAGAGGGGTAGAACCTCGATAAAACCAACATGCTAGTACGATGGCTAGCCGATTGAGAGATTTTACGAGAATGAATCCACCCATGTTCTTTGGATCGAAAGTTGATGAAGTTCCCCAAGATTTCCTTGATGAGATCTACAAGATATTTTTTGTATGCGGGTGAGTACTACCGAGAAGGCTGATCTTGCTGCATATCAACTTAAGGACGTGGCACAGAGAAGGTACAATCAGTGCAAGGATAGTACGGCTTTAGGAGGTGGTCCCATGACTTGGGACATTTTCAAAAAAGCATTTATTGACAGATTCTTCCCACGGGAGTAAAATAAGCTAAGGTAAAGGAGTTCATTAACCTTTGTCAAGATTGTACGAGTGTTAAGGAATACTCATTGAAATCCATGAAGTTGTCAAATATGCTTCCTCTATGGTTTCGAATGATAGGGATGAGATGAGTCGTTTTGTAACGGATGCGTCCGAAGATATTGAAGAAGAATGTTTTACAACCATGCTTCATGACAATATGAATCCTTCTAGGTTGTTGGTTCATGATCAACAGGTTGGGGATAGTTGTCTAAGGAAGAAGAATATGAAGGCTAGAAGGGAAGGTCTTCAGAAAGTAGTTCTTCTAAGAGTAGGCTTGATGTTCAAGACAAGCCTAAGTTCAAGAAGAGGTTTTCAAATTATGTTCCTTCTAATTTCTAGAAGAATCCAAATGATAGAGGTTTTAATCCTAAGCCTCAAAAGGGCAGAAAGGTTGATCCACCAAAAGAAAGACCAACTTGTGGTAAGTGTGGTATAGAAACATTTGGGTGAATGCCTTGTAGGGACTAATATTTGCTATTGTTGTGGCAAGGTGGCCATATGGTGAAAGACTTTCCTAATGTGAGATACCTAGGCAAGGGGAATGGCCAAGCTCAACCAAGTTGTCCTAGTTCTAAAGATCCAGAAGGAACCATTTCTATGCACTCAAGTCTACGGGTGAACAAGAGAACTCTCCCGACTTTGTGAGGGGTATGTTAAATGTTTTCTATGCTAATTCTTATGGATTTATTGATCCAGGTGCTACGATTTTTTTGTTATACCTTTAGTATCAAGGAAGTTTTATGTAATTCCCGATGTCTTTATTGAACCCTTTTTGGTTTGTACCCCAATGGGTGACTCTGTATTTACAAAAAGATTCTATAGGAAATGTCATGTGATTCTTCCCAATGGAGTTACTCTTGTTGATTTAGTCGAACTGGACATATTTTATTCTGATATTATTTTTGGAATGGATTGACTTCATGAATGTTATGCTTCCATAGATTGTAGAACAAGGGTAGTAAAGTTTCAATTCCCTAATGAACCTATTCTAGAGTAGAAGAGGGAGATTATATACAAAGGGGTCAAATTATTTCGTGTTTGAATGTTGTAAGATGATAGCTAAGGGTTGTCTATATAATGTAGGGAGGGTGAAGGACCTGGAATGTGAAACTTCTTCTATTGAGTCAGTCTCTATAGTGAGAGAATTCCTAGAAGTATTTTCTATGACCTTCCAGGAGTTACTCCCAAACGGGAAATTGTCTTTGGCATTGATTTATCACCAGATACGAATCCAATTTAAATTCCTCAATATATGATGGCTCCGACTTATTGAAAGAGTTAAAGCTCAAACTCAAAGATTTACTAGAAAAAAGTTTCATTCATCCTAGTATTTCTCCATGGGGTGCTCTGGTCTTGTTTGTTAAGAAGAAGGATGGGTCCCTTAGAATGTGCATTGACTGCCGTCAACTCAATAAGGTCACCATCAAGAACAATATCCTCTCCCTCATATTGATGATCTGTTTGATCAACTCCAAGGTACTAGATACTTTTACAAGATTGACTTAAGGTCAGGATATCACTATTTAGGGTGAGAGGTGAAGATGTTCCGAAGATAGCTTTCAGAACTGGATATGGTCACATTGAATTTCTAGTTATGTCTTTTGGGTTAATCAATGCCTCAACGACATTTATGGACTTAGTTAATAGAGTTTTCCGAGATTATCTTGACTCATTTGTGATTGTGTTCATTGATGATATTTTGATATACTCCAAGAATGAAGATGAACATGAGTGTCCCTTGAGGTTGGCCTTGCAAGTCCTCAAAGAACCCAAACTTTATGCCAAATTTAGCAGGTGTGAATTTTGGTTAAGGTCAGTTGCTTTTCTTGGACATATTATCTCTTGTGATGGTGTAGAGGTTGATCCAATGAAGATAGATATGGTAAAAAATTGGCCTAGACCTTCGAATCCCACATACAGAAGGACTTTTTTTGGTCTAGTCGTCTATTATAGAAGGTTTGTTGATGGTTTTTCGTCCATTGCTTGTTCTTTGACAGCTTTGACACAAAAGAAGGTGAAGTTTGAGTGGTCGGAAGATTGAGAAAAAGGTTTTCAAGAGTTGAAAGACAAGCTTACCTCTACTCCGGTGTTGACCTTTCCGGAGGGTAATGAAGTCTTTGTAGTGTATTGTGATGATTCCCGAGTGGTCTTGGGATGTCTCCTCATGAAGCATGGTAAGGTGATAACCTATGCTTCTAGGCAACTCAAAGTTCATGATAAGAATTACCCAACTCAGTACCTTGAGTTAGCCGATGTAGTTTTTGCCTTGAAAAAATTGAGACACTACTGTATGGTATGCATATTGATGTGTTTACTGACCATAAAATTCTTAAATATGTGTTAACAAAAAATGAGTTAAATCTCCAACACAATATGGTTAGAATTGTTGAAGGATTATGACATGAGTGTCCTTTACCATATTGGAACGGACAATGTTGTTGCGGATGCATTTAGTTGTATGACTATGGGTAGTCTGTCTCATGTTGAACTTGTGAAAGATGTTCACAAATTGGCTCGATTAGGTGTGTGCTTAGAAGATTCTCCATATAGTGGTTTCATGATCCATCGTAACTCTAACTCATCATTAGTGGTGGAGGTTAAATATAAGTAGCATCTTGATCCATTATTGATGGAGTTAAAGGAATTGATACTTGGTAAGCTCAATGAGTCATTCTCCCACGTTGGGGATGGTGATCTTACGTACCAAGGGAGATTATGTGTACCTGATGTTGAGGATTTGAAAAATTTAATTCTCGAAGAAGCTAATGGTTCTCTCTATTCTTTAGATCCGGGTGCCACCAAGATGTATCATGATTTTAGAGAGATCTATTGGTGGGATGGTTCTGTAAGGGACATAGCAGAGTTTGTTGCTAAGTTTCCAAAATGCCAATAGGTTGAAGCTGAGCATCTTAAACCTGATGGTTTAACCCAAATCAAAGATGTTCCTACTTGGAAGTGGGAAGCCATTAATATGAATTTTGTTGTTGGGTTGCCCCAAACCCGGAGGCAAAATGATTCAATATGGGTTATTGTGGATAGGTTGACCAAACTGCCCACTTTATTCCTGTTCATTCTACTTACATGGCTGAAGATTATGCAAGGAGCTGCATTCATGAGATTGTGATTCTTCATGGGATTCCTTTGTCCATTTCAGACATAGGTTCCAAATTCACTACTCAGTTTTGGAAGTCTTTTCGAAAGGGTTTAGGTACTCAAGTGAAACTTAGTACCGCTTGGCATCCTCAAAAGATGGTCAAGCGGAATGTACTATTCAGAAATTTGAAGACATGTTAAGAGCCTATGTCATTGAAGTTTAAAGAGGTAGATTTGAAGAAGCTTGGAACTCTTTCTCCAAGTCTTGGTAGGTTCTCATGTTTGGGGATGCTATCTTTTCAATATTCTATCGTAGGCAGACTTTTAGTAGTTTTAAGAATACGCTAATTCCATTATGTTCTTCGGATTCTTTTGTAGTAAGGCCTATATGGCATAACTATTCTTTATAGGCTAAGTCCAGATTTGTATTCTTACATGGCTTTATATATGTGAGACAAGTTTTAAAATATCATATCTCATTATGAATGTTAAATATGAAGTGTTAAGTGTACTTAAAATAGAATGTAAAAGTTTTAATTCTCTTCAATTTTTACTGATTACATGTTATGACATTGCAAATGGCTTGTCTGAATCCTCTGAGTGAACGACAACGATACACCATTTGAAGCTCTTTATGGTAGAAGGTGTAGATATTTGTTTGGATTGTTTGAGGTTGGTCAGTCCTCAATCCTTGGTCAAGAAATTATCTATTAGTCTAGAGAGAGAGTTCGAATTATAAGAGATAGATTGAAGATAACCTATAGTTGGCAAAAGATTTATTCAGACAATAGAAGAATATATCTTGAGTTCAAAATAAGTGATCATGCCTACTTGAAGATTTGACCTACGAAAGGGGTGATGACATTCCATAGAAAGGGGGTTATGTCCCTGATATGAAGGTACTTATGAGGTTTTATAATGAATTTGGAAGGTTTCCTATGAGTTGAAACTACCTAAATAACTAGCTTTGGTTCACCCGGTATTTCATGTTTTTATGCTCAAGAAATGCATAGGTGACGTCGTGTCTATTATACCTATTGAAGGTTTAGTGGTGGATGAGAATCTATCCTATGAAGAGGTCAAAGTTGAGATCCTAGACTGCCAAGTCTAGAAGTTGAGAAACAGGGAAGTTGCCGCCGTAAAAGTTCTATGGAGGAACCATCTTGTTTAGGGTGCAACATGGGGGACTGAAGCCGACACGAAGTCCCGCTACCCTCATCCTTTTATTCCTCGATATTATACATTCCTCATGATAGAGAAATTAAAGAATAATCATGAAATTAACTTGTTTTCCTAAGTAGGCGCATGTTTGGTAAAAGTTGTACCAACTAAAGGTTTAAGAAAATGCCTTCATACTCTATTCTTGCAGTTATGTGAAATATGTATGGATGTATTTTCTTGAGATTTTGCTGTTTCATTGTTGTCTTGAGGAAGAATGATAGCATGGTGAATCTTTGACGCATTTTGAGATTATGATAATGTTTAGAAGGACATTCCTCACTATGTGTTATTAAATGGTAATCTCTCTTTTGTGTGCATCAAGAATTGAGTGCTATGTGTAATGTTATGGTATGTGTTGAAAAAAGTTGTGAAGTACTCCTATGAGCTGTGAATAATTCTAATTTTATGTTGTTGTTGGTTGGGCTTCTAGCATTGAGTCTATTCCTAACCCTCCAAAAGATTTTAGTGTCATTTGGGGACGAATGTTCCTAAGGGGGGGATAATGGAACACTCCGGAAATGGCATGACTTAGACTAGAGATTAAATTATTTAATAATGTTTAAAATGATGTTTCTAGACATATATTAATACAATAAATTCATTTAGAAAAGTTTAGAGCCAAAACGACAAAGAAAGACCTTGACGTCCCGAAACTAGCTAATTTGAATTAGTTGACGTCCCTATGTTGAGTGAAGGTTTTGAGGTGTCAAATGAAATCCAAAACTTGCAAAGAGGCCTTGGATAGGTATTATGTAGTATGAAGGGTCCAATATTACGGTAACGACACCCCAAGGACCGATGGAAGGCTCCTTGGGGAGGACCCAAACACGGGTGGGCAGGCTGCCTCACAGACATCGAACAGGAAGAATTGAAGGAACAAGTCTCGACGCACGTTCCTCAGAAGGTGTTCTGCCTAAAAATGTGAGGGAAATACTCACGACGCGAGTCTTACACGCACCTCACTGCGTTAACCCAAAATTTAAGAAATATTTATGGGATTTGGCCTCACAACGCGCATCTACTTCCCAAAGTCGTTAAAGTCATCTTTTTGATAATTTAACTTCTAGAAAAGACCCATTTTAGTTGAGAGTATTTTTAGTAATTCATAGGACGACTATATATGGTTATTAGGTACAGTTTAGACCACTTTTACTCGTCCAAATAAGATTCAGACGAAAATTATCTCATCTCTCAACAAACGGTCTATTTTCCAAACCCCATTGAAGAACAAGAAGAGCTTAAGGAAGAAGACGAAGACTTCAAGATTTTCATCAAATGTTTGTGGATTCTTCATCTATAATGTATGGGTTTTCACTCTTGGGATTCCTATCACCAAGAGGTCCTTTCAAAGATAAGTTTTCAAGAACTTTAATTACTAGGGTTTCCACTCTACAAAACGGATTTTCTTCCTAACTTCTGATTTAAGATTCTTAATGAACAATAATTGTTTTCTATGGCTAATTTTGCATGTATTGTTGAGTGTTTGACTTTTAATGATAGATCTTCGTGTGAATCATGGTTATTATCAATTTGATTGTTTCCAATGGGTTATAACTACTACTTGATAATATGAAAATGTTGAGATTGGAAGTAAGACTTGAATGAACTCTTAAATGACCCCTTCCCTTATCCTACATTACAGATTAGTCTTGTATATGATTTGAAGTCTTGTTTTTAGTTATGCTATTGAGTATTTCACTATGTTATGATTAGGAATGTTGTAAGTTCAACGTAAGATCTTGAATCAGTAACTTGAAAGCAAGAGGTAAGTCTTCTAAACTTGTGACTACTCTACCATATTTATGTTAGCCTAATGAAAAATGATGCTATGTTGTGGAAGTATGTATGATGTTTCTTTGTGGATATGTTGGACTATGAACATGTTACTTATGATATCATTACAAGGACACAAAAAATTGCAAGTTGCGATATTCTCTTGTATGCTTTATACGAGATAACTATGGTAGGTTAATCTCACATACGAACGGTTATGATGAAATAAAATTGTTATCTAATCCTAAAGAGATCATGACATGTTTATACAAGGATTTAATCTCCTATGACCTATGATAAGTTTATGATAAAGGACAACTTAATGGTTATTCAAGAAAGGGACTTAAGGTAAGCACCGATGAACTAGATATGAGTGGTGTCCCTTCCCTAGTTGGAAGGTAGGTTAACAATGAAACTCATGTTATAGAGGCTTCCACGTAATGTGGAACTATGAGTCTCTAATACATCTCCTAGTTTTTGAAGTATGTTGCCACCATAGGATACTAGCTAGTTGATCCACCTAGAAAACTATGTCGTGTTAGGTTCTGCTTTGGCTGGTAGACCACCTTCTTTCGATGTGTGATTTTATGACACTGGATTCAATATTTAGCTCACATGGTGTATCTCGGTTAGGGAAAATGTTCCCTTATGTAAAATGAACAACAAGTAAATGGGCGTTGAACAAGGTGACTTGAGAGGAGAATACTTGGAATATGTAGGAGTATGGGACTCTACCTATAATTGCACAAGTTGACTCTAAACGATGTCGTAGGAGATTGTTCTTATGTAATATGATAACATGAAATATATATTTTTATGATACATGAAGTTACTCTTATATGATGTTGGTCATTATGATGAATATGTTATTGGGTTATATTGTTAAATGAAGTGATAACTACTTATATTTCAAGTTATATGAAGAAAAGCCATACTCTTGGTATCCTACGTTATCTACTTGCTTGTACGAGGTTATGGGATTCACATGACTATTTAACTTATAGGTCGAGGATGGGATAATTCGTAACTGTTTTGTATGTAATGTATATAAGATCTATTGAATATGAAATGTTAACATGACTCTATGATAATATGCCTTTGATTATGATCATGTTGTATGTTGATGAAATGCTTAATTTGTATATGCTATATGGTATGTGCATTGAAGACTTTCATATGAATTAGTATGAATTCTAAAGAGATGATAAATGACCCTTTCTCATGCATGTCTTCATATGTTATGTACATATACCCATACTTAGTACATGTGGAGTACTAACCTCATTACTATTTACGGAAAAGGGTCTAAAATACCCTCAAAGTAATGGAAATGGTACAAAATTACCCTCCATCAACCTATTGGGTCCAAAATAGCCTTCCCACCCACCTATTAGATCCAAAGTACCCTTGTCATTCACCTTTTGGTTCAAAATTTACCACTTATTTAACGGTTTTATTTTTAAACTATTAAAATATTTTTTAAAAATATGTGGCGCTTAACTATTTGTCATAATTTAACTTATTAATATAATTTATAAATCAATCCACTACCCACCGATTACTAATTAACTCCGTCTAAATTAATAAATCTGTCACATTATTAATGCAACAACAGATTAGCGACTACCAATTGAGTGTTTTTAAATATTTGAGGTGAAAATATCAATAGAAGTAAATTATCATACATTCAAGTATCTAAATAAAATTACCGATCAACTCAAAAGTCTGACTATGTTTATATTAATTATCCTTACATCTCAATTATATGATATTACTTCATAGGTAACTTTTTTTAAACATAATATATTAAAGGTTTTAAAACAAACAATAAATATTTATAAAATTATATTTTAAAAAAATGCATGCATTAATTCGGAATGTATTACTTCTTTACCTTTAATGATAACTTTCTCATTCAATCTTGAATGAAAGTGTCCTCCGAAATAAATGGCTCCACCTAAATTTAATTGGGGCTTCGATTCGTGCTCGAATAATTTTGAATGTTATTTTCAGGAATCTATAATTTCATCGTGTTTTAATAGTGTTTATGATGATTTTGATAGTATAATTGGATTATTAATTGGGTGAGGTTTAAGTAGTAATTAGTGGGTAGTGGGTTGGTTTATAAATTATGTTAATAAATTAAATTATAACCAATAGTTGAACGTCAAGTATTTTAAAAATATTTAAAGAGTTTAATTTTAAAACAATTAAAAAAGTTGTCAACTTTGAATCCAAAGGTGGATGACAAAGGTATTTTGGAGCCAATAGGTGGATGAAAATGTCATTTTGGAGCCAATTGGTGGACGAAGGATAATTTTTTGACATTTTCAATACTTCAAGGGTATTTTATGCCCCTTTCCATACTATTTATTACTACAACTGTAGGTTTCGACCTTGAAGTGTAAGGAGGTCGATCTGAGGAAGCTTGGAACTCTTTCTCCAATTAGGACCTCATGTTAGGGGATGTTGTCTTTTCAATATTTTAGCTTAGGAAGACTTGAAGTATTTTTAAGAATACTCTAATTCCATTATGTTCTTTTGATACTTTTTGGTATTAAGGCCTATATGGCATATGTATTGTTTATTGGCTAAGTCCAGATTTGTACTCTTAGATGATTTTATATATGTGAGACAAGTTTTTAGAATATTGTATGTCATTATATATGTTAAAGTATGAATTCTACGTATACTTCAAATAGAGTTTAAAATTTTTAATTTACCACAAATTTTTTACTGATCACATTATATGAAGAATGCTAAGGGCTTGTCTGAGTCCTTTGAGAGAACGATGATGCCGGTCGCATCTTGGGTATGCTCTCCGGTTGTGACAAACTTGGTATCAGAGCATGAGGTTAAATATATTTAGGATCAATGTCTCACTAAACAAAATTACATAGTATCTTGTTTATGATTGTGAAGAGTTCCACAATTATGGATTAAAGGCTATTTGATGACTAGGAAACTTCTCTTTTCTTGATACTCCTATGTTGTGCCTTTAGTGTTTTGAAACTATGTGTTGTTTAGAATCTAATCCATTTCTTGTGGTTATAGGCAATGAACACAAGAAGGACAGCCGCAAGAAGAGTAGGAGAAGAGATTGCAAATGTAGGATATACTCCCCAAGGCAATAAAGTTCCTCCTCAAGTGCAAGCTGTTGCATATAGTTAAGTTCCAGCGAATTGTTCGGCTATGACGGATGGTGAGGTGAGGGCATACCTTCTTCAAATGTCCTAAGCCATCACCACCCAAGCTCAAGCTAATACAACACAAGCTAACAGAGGGGTTGCACCTCGAAAGAACAAACATACTAGTACTATGGCTAGCCGTTTGAGAAATTTTACCAGAATGAATCCTCCCATGTTCTTTGGATCGAAAGTTGATGAATACCCACATCATTTCCTTGATTAGGTCTACAAGATTTTTTTGCTATAGGAGTGAGTACTACCGAAAAGGTTGAGCTTGATGCATATCAACTTAAGGACATGGCTTAGACATGGTACATTTAATCAAAGGATAGTAGGGTTTTAGGTGGTGTTCCCGAGACTTGGGAGATCTTAAAAGAGACATTTCTTGGTAGATTCTTCCCAAGGGAGTAGATATAATCTTAGGTAGAGGGGTTTACTAACCTTTTTCAAGGAGGTATGAGTGTCAAGGAATACTCTTAGAATTAATTAAGCTGTCAAAATATGCTTCCTCTTTGGTTTTAAATGATAGGGATGAGATAAGCTGTTTTGTCATGCGTGTGTCCGAAGATATTAAAGAAGAATGTTGTAAAACCATGCTTCATGACAATATGAATCCTTCTAGGTTGTTTGTTCATGATGAACAGGTTGAGGATAGTTGTCTAAGGATGAATAATGGGGAGGCTAGAAGGGAAGATCTTCGGAAAGTTTTTCTTCTAAGAGTAGGCTTGATGTTCAAGACAAGACTAAGTTCAAGAAGAGGTTTTCAAATCAGGTTCCTTCTATTTTCTCCAAGAATCGAAATGATAGAGGTTTTATTCCTAAGCCTCAAAAGGGGAAAAAGGTTGATTCACCAAAAGAGAGACCAACTTGTTGTAAGTGTGGTATAGAAAGGTTGTGGCAAGGTGGCCATATGGTGAAAGACTTTCCATTTGTGAGATACCAAGGCAAGGGGAATGGCCCAGCTCAACCAAGTTGTCCTAGTTCTGAAGCTCCAAAAGAACCATTTCTATGCACTCAAGTCTATGGGTGAACAAGAGAACTCTCCCGACTTTGTGAGGGGTATGTTAAAAGTTTTCTATGCTTAAACTTATGCATTTCTTGATCAAGCTGATACGTTTTTTTGTTACACCTTTAGTATCGAGGAAGTTTTATGTAAATCCCGATGTCTTGATCGAACCCTTTTTGGTTTGTAGCCTAATGGATGACTCTGTAGTTGCAAAAAGATTCTATAGGAAATGTCACGTGATGCTTCCCAATAGAGTTACTCTTGTTGATTTAGTAGAACTAGACATATTTTATTCCGATACTGGATTGGCTTCATGAATGTTTTGCTTCCATAGATTGTAGAACAAGGGTAGTAAAGTTTCGATTCCTTAATGAACCTATTGTAGAGTGGAAGGAGGAGATTATATGTCAAGGGGTCAAATTATTTCTGGTTTGAAGGTTTTAATATTATAGCCAAGGGTTGTCTATATCATGTAGGGAGGGTGAAGGACCTAGAATTTGAAACTCCTTCTATTGAGTCAGTCTCTATTGTGAGAGAATTCGTAAAAGTATTTTCTATGACCTTTCAGGAGTTACTCCCAAATGGGAAATTTTCTTTGGCATTGACTTATTACAGGATACGAATCCCATTAAAATTCCTACTTATATGATGGCTCTGACATAATTAAAAGAGTTGAAGCTCAAAATCAAAGATTTACTAGAAAAAGGTTTCATTCAACCTAGTATTTCTCCATCAGGTGCTGTGGTCTTGTTTGTTAAGAAGAAGGATGAGTCCCTTAGAATGTGCATTGACTACCACCAACTCAATAAGGTCACCATCAAGAACAATATCCTCTCCGTCATATTGATGATCTGTTTGATCAACTCCAAGGTACTAGATACTGTTACAAGATTGACTTAAGGTCAGGATATCACCATTTAGGGTGAGAGGTGAAGATGTTCCGAAGACAGCTTTCAGAACTAGATATGGTCACTATGAATTTCTAGTCATGCCTTTTGGGTTAATTAATGCCTTAGCGACATTTATTGACCTAATGAATAGAATTTTGCGAGATTACCTTGAATCATTTGTGATTGTGTTCATTGATGATATTTTTATATACTCCAAGAACGAAGATGATAATAAGAGTCACATTAGGTTGGCCTTGAAACTCCTCAAAAAACACCAACTTTATGCCAAATTTAGCATGTGTCAATTTTATATGAGGTTGGTTGGTTTTCTTGGCCATATTATCTTTTGTGAGGTGTAGAGGTTATTCCGAAAAAGACGGATGCAGTCAGAATCGGCCTACACATTTGACTCCCACAGACATAAGGAGTTTCTTGGGTCTAGCTGGCTATTATATAAGGTTTGTCGATGTATTTTCATTCATTGCTTCTCTTTTGAAAGCTTTGACCCAAAAGAAGGTGAAGTTTGAGTGGTCAGACTCTTCTGAAAAAGGTTTTCAATAGTTGAAAGATAAGCTTACCTATGCTCCGGTGTTGACCTTATCGGAGGGTAATGAAGACTTTATAGTGTATTATGATGCTTCCCAAGTGGGATTGGGATCTATCCTCATGCAGTATGGTAAGGTGATACCTTAAGCTTCTAGGGAAGTCAAAGTTTATGAGAAGAATTACCTAACTCATGACCTTGAGTTAGCTGCTGTAGTTTTTGCCTTGAAAAAATTGTGACACTTCTTGTATGGTGTGCATGTTGATGTGTTTAATGACCATAAAAGCCTTCGATATGTGTTTACACAAAATGAGTTAAAGCTCTGCTAGAGAAGATGGTTATAATTGTTGAATGAATACAATATGAGTTTCCTTTACCATCCTCGCATGACCAATGTGGTTGTAGATGCTCTGAGACATACGACTATGGGTAATGTGTCTCATTTTGAAGAAGAGAAGAAAGAACTTCTGAAAGATGTTCATAGGTTGTCTCAGTTAGGTGTATTTAGAAGATTTTCCAAATGGTGGTTTCATGGTTCATCATAACTCCGCTCATCATTAGTAGTGGAGGTGATGGTGTTGAAGGAATCGGTACTTGGTAAGATCAATGAGTTATTCTCACAAGGGGAGGATGGTGTTCTTAGGTACCAAGGGAGATTATGTGAACCCGATGCTGAGGATTTGAGAAATCGAATTCTAGAAGTAGCTTATGGTTCTCGCTATTCTATACCACTGAGAGCCACCAAGATGTATCATGATGTTAGAGAGATCTATTAGTAGGATGGTTTAAAATGAGATATAGCAGAGTTTTTTGCTAAGTGTCCAAATTGCCAACAAGTTAAAGGTTAGCATCTTAAATCGGGTGGTTTAACCCAAATCATGGATGTTCCTACTTGGAAGTGGGAATCCATAAATATGGATTTTGTTGTTGGGTTGCCCCAAACCCAGAGGCAAAATGAATTTGCATGGGCTCCTGTGGATAAATTGACCAAATCTTCTCACATTATTCCAGTTAAGTCTACTTACACGACTGAAGATTATGCAAGGATCTGTGTTAATGAGATTGTGAGTCTTTATGGGATTCTTTTGTCCATAGTTTTTGACAGAGATTCCCAATTCACTTCTGTTTTTTGAAGGCTTTTCAAATGGGTTTAGGTACTCAAGTGAAACTTATTACTGCTTGGCATCCTCATAAGATGGTCAAGCGGAACGTACCATTAATACACTTGAAGGCATGTTAAGAACCTGTGCCATTGAAGTTTAAGGAGGTCGATTTGAAGAAGCTTGAAACTCTTTATCTAAGTCTTGGTAGGTCCTCAATATTCTATTGTAGGTAGATTTTTAGTAGTTTTAGGAATACGCTAATTTATACCAAGGCCTATATGGCATAATTATTATTTATAGGCTAAGACCAGATTTGTATTCTTAGATGGTTTTATATATGTGAGACAAGTTTTTAAAAAATCGTATCTCATTATGAATGCTAAATATGAAGTGTAAGTGTACTTAAAATAAAATCTAAAAGTTTTAATTTTCTTCAATTTTTACTGATTACATGTTATGACATTGGGAAGGGCTTGTCTGAATCCTCTAAGCGGACGACGACGACGCACCATTTGAATCTCTTTATGGTAGAAGGTGTAGATATTTGTTTGGATTGTTTGAGGTTGGTGAGTATTAATCCTTGGTCTAGAGATTATCTATTAGTCTAGAGAGAGAGTTCGAATCATAAGAGTTAGATTGAAGACAACCTATAGTTGGCAAAAGCTTTATTCGGACAGTAGAAGAATATATCTTGAGTTCGCAATAAGTGATCATGCCTACTTGAAGATTTGACCTATGAAAGGGGTGATGAAATTCGATAGAAAGGGGAAGTTAAGTCCCCGATATGTTGACCCTTATGAGGTTTTACAACAAATTGGGAAGGTTTCGTATGAGTTGAAACTACATAGTGAACTAGCTTCGGTTCACCTGGTATTACATGTTTCTATGCTCAAGAAATGCATAGGCGACCTAGTGTCTGTTCTACCTATTGAAGGTTTAGGGGTGAATGAGAATCTATCCTATGAAGAGGTCCAAGTTGAGATCCTGGACTGCCAAGTCTAGAAGTTGAGAAACAAGGAAATTGCCTCTGTAAAAGTTCTATGGAGGAACCATCTTGTTAAGGGTTCAACATAGGGGGCTGAAGCCGACACGAAGTCCCGCTACCCTCATATTTTTATTTCTTGAGGTTATACATTTCTCTGGATGGAGAAATTAATGAATAATCATGAAACTAACTTTTTTCCTACGTAGGTGCATGTTTGGTAAAAGTTGTGCCAACTAAAAGTTTAAGAAAATTCCTTCATACTCGATTCTTGAACTTATGTGAAATATGTATGGATGTGTTTTCTTGAGATTTTGCTGTTTCGTTGTTGTCTTAAAAAGAATGATACCATGGTGACTCTTTGATGAATTTTGAGCCCATGATAATTTTGAGAAGGAAATTCCTCACTATGTGTTATGAAATGTTAAGGTCACTTATATGTACATCAGGAACTGAGTGGTATGTGTTATGTTATGGTATGTGTTGAAAGGAGTCGTGAAGTACTCCTATGAGCTGTGGATCATTATGATTTTATGTTGCTGTTGGTTGGGCTGCTAGTATGGAGTCTACTCATTACCCTCCAAAAGAATTTAGTGTCATTCAAGGACGAATGTTCCTTGGGGGGGAGGGGGGGAGGGATATGTAACACTCTAGAAATGCTATGGCTTAGAATAGAGATTAATCTATATAATAATGTTTAAAATTATGTATCCAGACCTATATTAACGTAATAAACTCATTTTGAAAATGTTAGAGCCAAAACGACAAAGAAAAACGTTGACATCCGGAACTAGCTCATTTGAACTAGGTGATATCCCTATGTTTGGTGAAGGTTTTGAGGTGTAAAATGAAGTCCAAAACTAGTAAACAGACCTCTTATAGATATTATGTAGTACAAAGGGTCCAATTGTCCTATAACAATACCAAAAAGACCACCCGAAGGGTCGTTGGAGAGGACCCAAACATAGGTTGGCAGGCTGACTGGCAGCTTGCGAACAGGCAGAACTGAAGGAACATGTGGCAACGTGCGTTCCTCACAAGGTTTTCTGCCTCAAAATGTGATGGGAAGCCTCGCTACACGAGGATGAGACGCACCTCACTGCCTCAACCAAAAATATTAGAAAACTGACAGTATTTTGCCCCGCGACGCAGCTACTTCCCATAATCGTTAAAATCGTATTTTTGGTAATGTAACTTCTTAAAAATACCCATTTGAGTGGTGGGCATTTGGGTAATTCATTGGACAACTATATCGGGATATTAGGTCAGTTGTATACCACTTCTACACGTCCAGATCATATTCAAACGAAAAATTCTCTCATCTCTCTAAAAACACACTCTTTTCCAAACCCCATTAAAGAACAACAAGAGCTTAAGGAAGAAGACGAAGACTTCAAGATTTTCATCAAATTTTTGCTGATTCTTCGTCGGTAAGGCATGGGTTTTCACTCTTGGGATTCCTTTCTCCAAGAGGTCCTTTCAAAGATAATTTTTCAAGAACTTCAATTACTAGGGTTTTTACTCTACCAAATGGATTTTCTTCCTAACTCTAGATTTATGATTCTCTATGAAAATTAAATGTTTTCAATGGTTAATTATACATGTATTGTTGAGTGTTTGACTTTTAATGATAGATTTTCGTGTGAAGCATGGTTATTATCAATTTTCTAGTTTTGAATGGGTTATACCTACTACTTGATAATATGAAAATCTTGAGATTGGAACTAAGACTTCAATGAACTCTTAAATGACCCCTTACCTTATCCTACATTATGGATTGGTTTTATATATGAATTGAAGAGTTGTTCTTTTTTATGGTATTGAGTATTTCACTATGTTATGATTGTGAATATTGTAAGTTGAACGTAAGTTCTTGATTGAGGTTCTTGGAAGCAAGAGGTAAGTCTTCTAAAGTTGTGATTACTCTACCATTTTTATGTTAGCCTATAATCATGATTCTATGTTGTGGAGGTATGTATGATGTTACTATGTGGATAAGTTGGGTTATGAATATGTTACTTGTTATATAATGATAAGAACACAAAAAATACAAGTTACGATATTCGTGTATGCTTTATACAAGATGACTTTGTTATATTAATCTCACATACGAAGGGTTATGATCAAAGGAAGATTATCATCTAATCCTAAAGAACTTATGATCATGTTTATACAAGGATTTAACATTTTATGGCCTATGATAAGTTTATGATAAAAGAAAACTTAATGGTTAAACAAGAAAGTGACTTAAGTTAAGCACCGATGAACTAGATGTAAGAGGTGTCCCTTTCCTAGTTTGAAGGTAGGTTCACAACAACTCTCATGAGATAGAGGCTTCAACGTAATGTGGAACTATGGGTCTCTAATACATCTCCTAGTTCTTGAACTATGTTGCTACCATATGATACTAGCTAGTGGATACACCTAGAAAGCTATATCACGTAAGGTTATACTTTGGCTGGTAGACCATATTCTTTTGATGTGGGGTTTTATGACACATGATTCCATGTTTAGGTCACATGGCCTATATCGGCTAAGGCAAATGCTCCCTTATGTAAAATGGAAGACAAGTAAACAGACGTTGACTAGGGTGACTTGAGGAGTTTACTTAGTATAAGTATGGGTATGGGACTCTACCATGACATTGCACAAGTTGACTCTAAAGGAAGCCAAAGGAGATTGTTCTTATGTAATATGATAACATGAAAGATATATGTTTATGATACATGATGTTACTCTTATATGATGTTGGTCATTATGAGGAATATGTTATGGGGTTATATTGTTAAATAAAGTGATGACTACTTATGTTACAATTTTTATGAAGTAAAACCTTACTCATGGTCTCCTACCTTATCTACTTGGTTGTGTGGTGTTATAAGGCTTCACATGACAATTACACTAGTAGGTTGGGGATGGGATCATTGGTATGTTTTTTGTATTTTATGTTTATATGATCTAGTTTGTATGTTATGTTTATATGATCTATTGAATATGATATGTTAACATGACTCTAATATAATATGCCTTTGATTATGATCATGTTGTATGTTGATAAAATCCTTAACTTGTATATGTTATATGGTATGTGCATTGAAGACTTTCATATAACTTAGAATGATTTGTAAAGAGACGATAAATAATCCTTTTCATGCATCTCCTTATATGTTATGTGCATATACCCATACTTAGTATGTGTGGTGTACTAACACCATTACTTTTTATTGCTACAACAGTAGGTTCCAGCCATGAAGTGTAAGGAGGTCGATTTGAAGAAACATGGAACTGTTTCTCCATGTCTTGGTAGGTCCTAATGTTCGGGGATGCTATCTTTCAATATTCTAGCTTTTGCAGATTTTTAGTAGTTTTAAGATTATGCTAATTACGTTAAGTTCTTAGGATTATTTTCTACAAATGCCTATATGTCATAATTGTTATTATTTTCTTAGTCCACATTTGTACTCTTAGATTGTATTATATATGTGAGACAAGTTTTTAGAATATCGTGTGTCATTATGAATGTTAAGTATGAAGTCTATGTATACTTCAAATAGAATGTAAAATTTTTATCATGACGAATGCTAAGGGCTTGTCTGACTCCTCTAAGAGGAAAATGACCTCAGTTGCATCTGGGGTATGCTCTCCAGGTGTGACAATCCTTTCATAACAACCTTTCATTTGTGAGATCAACACATCATAATTGTATCATAGTAAGGCACACAAGAGATTCACATTCAACCTTGTATCATCATACCCTTAACATGACCTGACAATTCACATTCGTAAGACATTTCATCACAATAATCATATCATCATCTTCTTAGTCAAATAACATACAATACTGCAATTGAGCACTATTATTAAGTATAAGCCACCATCAATGAGGTAAAGAACTCAAGATCACAAAGTCTTACCAATTTACCTTCAAAAGTCTCCTTCAAAATCTTACCATAAATCCAACCATAGTCATCAACGAATTCAATTAATAACATCATATAAATCTATAAAACAACTAAGTCAAGTGTACTATCATTAATCAATTCAACCTCAATTCATAACCTAGGGTTAGGGGAAATGGTTTAATCATGAATTCTCCCATAGAACTAGGTAAAAGGATGAGAACTACAACAATCAAAAAATATATAATCATAATATATCTATAATAATCAATAGTAAACAATATCAAATCAATTTGAAAGATCAATTTCGTAATTGGAAGGAAACACACGTTTTGACATCTTTTTGAAATCAATTTTGATGAGCCTCTTGGGGAAAGAGATCCCAAGAGTTAATATCTTACACACCTAGTATTCATGAGATTTTGATGGATAAAAGACGAAGTATTGAAGACCTAATAAATATTTGAGTTGGTCTTCAATGGGGTCTTGCAATAGAAAGAGAAAGTAGAGAGAAGTTGAAGAGAATTTGGGTCTGGAATTGTGGGGTGTTAGATTAGTTTAATGAAGTTTAGCCCTTATATATTCCCCCAAATAACTTAATTAACCACCCCTTAACCATAAACTAATTAATTAAATAAAAATCTTATTAACCCATCCTAACTAAAACTTAACAGTAAAATCGCCCTCCAAACGATGGTTGCTCGTCTATGGCCCGTCACTCCATTAACGACCCCGTAGTGCACTTTGTCGTTTGCGACAGAGACTGGTTTTGGAATCCATTTAACAAAATTTCTAAGTACCACAGCCATCGATGGTCCGTTTACCCATCACGACTCATCGTTTGGTTCGTAGACTACCATTGTCAATTTGACAGTTTTGGGGTCAAATGTTAGGGTCCCTCCAAGGACCCTTAGGGTGGTCCTTGGGGAGTCGTACCCAAAATTTTTGAGCCTAAACACATTTTGATACATGTTTTACATATTTTTACCAAATTTAACTAAATTCCGACTCTTAAAACACCATGAAACATGCCAAGGACACTAGTGTACATTTCACAATTCTCTGGACGTCATGGTTGTTCCTTACCGTTTTGACTCTAACACTTCCTAATTAGCTTAAATATATTATTTTAGGCCTATAAACAGTGTTTAAAGTCTTAGTTCATCATAAGAGGCTCTAGACTAAGTCATGGACTTTCGTAGCGTTACATTATCCCCCCAGGAACATTCGTCCCCAAATGACACTAAAATCTATTATAGGAGAATTTTAGGAGACTCAATACTAGAATCCCAACCAAAAAATATAAACAACATGTGTTACGAATCAAAGGAGAAACTCACAAGTCAATTCAACACATAAATATGACATTTACACATAGAAACAAAAAACACAATTTACCACATATAAGAACATCATCACCACAACATGAGGAACTACCTTCTCAATATAAACATGAGATCAACATGATTATCAAGAGTCACTTATGTCACAAATGGGGAGCACCCCCTAGACGTAATCGACATCGTCGTTCTCATCGAGGACTAAGACTAGCCTTTTAGCTTACATCATTACATTCAGAGTTTAAAAAATCAGAAAATTTAAAACTTTTATTTTATCTATCATGAGGTTTATATAGACCTCTCGCATACACATAATATATATTCATATCGAGTATGCATAGACCCTTTGTATAAAAAGATTACATATTCTTCCACTTTTATTGCACATATACATATATATGATATAACATAGCCTTAAAAAGGATGTCTTATCTCATAACCATCTAAACAAGAGTTTAACAATTCGGCGTAGCCCATACATCAATACAATAAAATCCACAAATGCTATACAATCTTTAATACTCAAATGAAAGGAAATGAACATAATGTCGTTAAGACTAATCAACATTCAATGCTAGAAAGTGGCATTGCCCTCGAAGTAGTGAGGACCTACCCAACTTGGAGATTGAGAATCTAAGTTTTCCTTCAAAAGTCGTCACAAGCCCTTTAACGATCGGAACCTTAAATGTTTGGGGAAAAGGGTGAAAATGGGGTTAGCACATCACTTGTCCTAAGAATGCAACAATATGCACACACAATATAAAATCATGCTAAAGAGAGACCTTTCATTAAAATATGCAATTTACTTTGAAATACCATATAAACATTTATGAATCCATACCTGTTCAGTAAGACATTCATTTAGTCCAGACCACGTACATAACAATACCAACAATACTAAGTCTAGTCAAGCCAACATGCATATCAACATAATTGAGCACATAACAAAAACAACTATATCATCAAGTTAAAATATCGACAAGCATGTATAAGAGCTCATAACATCATAACCAAAGTAAGACCATTACTCATGAACCCTCATTATGTCCACTAGTGAAATTACTAAGCAAAGCCCCATAACCTTCTTCAATCAAGTATCCTAACAAGAACAATCAACAACGTCAAACTTCACATAGCATATCATTAAAAGTACATAACATCATACTTTAGCAATAGAGACCAAACACATGTTCATAAGTGAAACTAACATCATTTAGTATCATCAATATCATCGTAGAAATATCATTTACATCTATAAGTATATACATATAGAGGAACAAGCATGTAAGACTTCCCTTAAGGCTAATTAGTGCAATGTATAGGTAGAGTCCCATACCCCTACCTAGACTAAGCTAAACCCCTTAGGTCATTCTAGTTAGAGTTCATTCATTACTTCATTTTACCTTTTTGGAACATCTTTCCTTAACCGACATAGACCACATGAGCTAAAATGTTGAATCCGGTGTCATGAAACCCTACACCGAAAGAAGGCGGGTTACTTGCCAAGGTAGTACCAAAAGATGAACGTAGCATCTACATGGATCCACTACCCAGTCTTCCTATGGGGGCAACATATTTCAAGAACTAGGAGATATAGTTGGCACCCATTTTATGCTCTATTGATTGGAGTCTCCAATCTCATGACCCCTTTTATGCTCTATTCATTATATTATCCAATCTCATAAGTACAACAGCGATCCTACCTTCCCTATGTGGGAAGGGACACTACTCACTATAGTTCACTCGGTGCTAATCTAGAATCCCTTTTGAAATATCTTTAATCATTTATTAATCACCACAGCTTAACGTAGGTCATAGGGTATATCCTATATATTATCATTATTATAGCTCAATACTAATTGCATGAGTATTTTCCTTTAATTAATATTCATACTTGTGAGGTTAGCACATTTACATAGTCACATCATAATAAGGAACATTGGTAAGTTATCACCATCCTTATAACATTTACATCTTAGCCAACAACTCACAATCCATAGTTAAAGACATTCCAATTTAACATCATACAAAGCCTATGAATCTTAACATAAGGTATACTTCAATACAACATCATCAATTAATCACAAGTAATCATAATTGAAGTAAAGAATAGAGATCACAAGACTTACCCAATCTCCTTCACAGTGCCATCATCAAGGTCTTACCACCAACCATCAAATTCAACCTAAAAATGGGTATAATATCATCACACAATAGTAACCAACAGAATAATGAAGTCAATTGAATCGTTACACAACAATTCCTCACTAGTTCATAGCCTAGAATTAGAGACTTTGGTCAAATTCATGAAATACTTTCCAACAAAGGTCAATTAATAAACGAAGGATTACAATACACAACAACATACTCATAAATTTGCATAATAACAACATAGAGTACTAATTCACACATTCACCAATCAAGTCGTATAAATACTTTATAATTTAATTCAAGATCACAACCTAGGGTTAAGGGGAAAAGTCATCTTTCCACAAACTAGGTCAATGCATCAAGAAGTAGTATAAGTGATTCATAATTCATTTTAATCTACTCACAATAACCAAATAAATCACAAACAGAGCAATTCAAAAGATCAAATTCGTATTAGAAGAAAACCCACTTGAATTTCATATTTTGAAATCAATTTGGAGGTGCCCTTTGGGGAGAGAGATCCCAAAGGTGAAAGCAATAGCATAACTGACTAATTGATGAAGTTTGATGGAAAAACTTTATCCTTTGAATATCTAGAATCCTCCTTTGATTTGTCTTGAATGGGGTTTCTTTGGGAGAGAGAAAGAAGAGACAAGGAGGAGCAATTTGGGTTTTTGGAATAATGAGGTTTGGGTTAGTTTAATTAGGTTAGGTTATTTATATTGGTCATTAACTAACTTAATTAGACCTTCCTTAACCCAAAAATAATTAACTAACCACCGAATTAATTAATGTAACTAACCTGAAAACGTGCAACAAACTAGTGTCTTGACAAACGAGACTACGACCAACAGGACGTAGATCAATTGACAACCAAAGGACCAACCGTCCTGTTGGTCCGTAGTTTTTATCAGAGAATTGTCCAGGAGGAACTTTGGACAAAATTTAAAAGTTTCCATCGACGGTTTCCATTTAATCCCCGTTGATTGGACCATGCCTCATCGATTGGCCACGTTGGTGAACATTGTCCCTTGACAACTTTTAGCTACATTTGCAAGGATCCTCGTCAAGGGCCCTTGGTTGGTCCTTGGGGAGTCATACCTAGACTATTTGACTACAAACAAACTCTAATTCGTGTTAGAAACCTCACCACCAAATTAAATCATTTTCCGACTCCTAAAACTTAGTGAAATAGGCTAAGACACGCTAGTACCTCTTGAACTAGTTTTCGAATGTCATGGACTTTCCGTGACGTTTTGATATTAAAACTTCTTAAATGACTCAAATACATTATAATTTACATATAAAAAGTGTTAAAACTCTTAGAATCTCATGTTAGACTCTAGATTAGGCTTTAGACTTTCAGAGTATTACATTATCCCCCCCCCCTTAGGAACATTCGTCCCCAGATAATAATAAAATTCTTAAAAGGAAGGAATAGACTCAAGTCTAGCAGCCCAACCAACAAAAACATATCAAAACATGAGTCACAATTAAAAATCAACATAATTACATAACCTTTTTCACAATGCAACTCAAAACATCATTTTTTTTCAACTCATAAAAGTTCATCATTCATTAAATGCTTATTCATTATGCAAAAGCTTTGTTCAACACATATCAAAATGATCAATACAATTAATGGAGGCACAATATACTAAAATGCACAACATAAACTCAAAATAAGTAAAAACCAAAATTTTCATTTTTAGGCATTAAGTTCATTGTGATTCACTAGAACATGCAATTTTTGCACAATTTCACCAAAAAGCAAGGTAACTTCAAATTAACTAATTATTTTCACTATAAGTAGGAATAACTAACCTTAGTTATCAAAATGGATGAGGGTAACGGGACTTCATGTCCGCCTCGGCCTCCCATGTTGAACCCTCAACTAGGTGGTTCTTCAATAGCACCTTTACGGAAGCCCGTTCCTTGTTCCTTAACACCTTTACTTGTCTATCTAGGATTTCAACCGAAACCTCCTCATAAGAGAAGTTATCTTCAGAACCTATACCTTTAATAGAAATAATGGACTCGAGATCACCAATATACTTCTTAAGCATGGAAACATGGAACACAGGATGAACTGAAGCCAATTCAATAGGCGACCTTAGCTCGTATACAACCTTACCAACCTATTGCAACATTTAATATGGACCCACATAACGAGGACTTAACTTTCCTTTCTTTCCAAATCCCACCACCCCTTTCATACAAGAAATATTTATACACACTTTATCAACTTCTTCAAAATCTAATTACCTTCTCCTATGGTCGGCATAAGACTTTTGCCATCTATAGGCTGTTTTCAAGAGATTCCTTATAATATGAACCTTCTCCAAAGTATTACCAAAGGCCAGTGTTTATCCCAATTTCCCTTGAAATCAATTATAAAAGCTTTAAGCATATCCTCAAGAGTTTAAATGGTACGCTCTGATTGACCATCCTTTTGGGGATGAAAAGCAGTGCGTAACTTCACCTTGGTACATAATCCTTTTTGGAATGATCTCAAGGACCTATATGTGAATTCTTCACCTCTATTTGATATTATAGATAACGAAATACAATTGAGACATACAATCCTATCTATGAAAATCCTTGAATATTCCTCCACTGAGTAAGTAGACTTAATGGGAGTAAACTAAGAGGATTTGGTCAACTTATCCACAACCACCCATATGGATCCATATTGCTTTTGTGTCTTAGGCAGACCTACCACGAAATCCATAATAATGTGTTCCCACTTCCAAGTAGGGACTTGGATTTCTTGAACTAAACCACTCAGCTTTGGTGTTCATCTTTCACTTGTTGGCAATTTGGACATTTTCAAACAAATTAGACAATTCCAACCACCTTCTTTGTCGGAGATTCAACTTCTTTTAAGCAAACACATATTGAAGACTCTTGTGGTCGGTATACACATCAACATGGACATCATACAAGTAATGTCTCAATATTTTCAAGGAAAATAGCCTGGTCTCTAACTCAAGATCATGAGTTGTATAATTCTTCTCATGCACCTTAAGTTGTCTAGAATCATAGGCTATTAGTTTCCCATGTTGCATAAGCACACACCCCAGGATCACTCAGGATGCATCATAATACACAATGAAGCCTTTGGTACCCTCCGGTAAAGTCAACATAGGAGCGGAAGTAAGCATATCTTTCAATATTTGGTAGCTTCGTTCAAATGCCTCCGACCCCTCAAATATCACACTCTTGTGGGTCAAAGTAGTCAAGGGAGAGTAATTGGATGCGAAACGATCCGGAAACCTCCTATAATAACCCGCTATACCCAAGAAACTCCTAATGTCGGTTGAAGTCAATGATCTAGGCCAATATTTCACTGCCTCGATTTTCCTTGGATTAACCTCAACTCTCTCACGAGAAATGATATGACCATAAAATTCCACCGACCTCAACAAAACTCATATTTACTATACTTGGAAAATAATTGATGTTCCTTAAGCATTTGTAACACCACCCTCAGTGAACAATGTTGTAACACCCCGTTTCCAAAATAGACTAGTTTTTTTTCAAAAAATTATAGGTGGATCGACGGTTGACATCGGCAAACTATAGCTTTACCCACGGTCCGTTCTGCACATTTGTTGATTGAATCTTAACCCTCCTAAATCTCAGCCATCAAAATTTGGCTAAGTGTCGAATGATGGATGAACCTACGGTCTGTAGGTCATACTACAGTCTGTAGTGTATCTCCATCGATCAACACCCCATTAACCTACATTATGACATGAACGATGGATGAATAGTATGAACCATCATTTGATCTACGGTCTGTAGTTTTGACCGTATATGGAAATTAACAGACAGCTAGGGTGGAATGCAGTTGGGCCAACTTCAATCGATGATTACTCTTATAAAAATAATCAGGTGTCCGATGACATACCAATAGATAGACAATTATATTAGCTTTCCATAGCCACCAATTTTGCTAAAATAAGACCTCTGAGTAAAATGTTATGCCCATTTTAGTAAAGGCCTGTCAAACAGACCCAATCTACGAACCAAAAGAACGGAACGTCGATTGAATGCCGCATCGTCAATCCAGGTTGTCATTTTAGTCCTATAGCAATTAACTCACGGGTCTTTTGGTCTTTTGCCACCTGATTTAAACCTTAAGATACTTTGTTTTAACCCTAAATCATCAGAGTTTAGTCACTGTAAGCCTAGAAACATAACTAAAACTTACCTGAGTCAAATTATTAATTACAAACATAGAAAATTAGAACCAAGAAAGGAGAAAAAGGTCAAGAACCCTAGTCAAGAATGCAGAAAGGTTCCAGCACTTTAAACCACAAAATCTAAGCATTTATTTGTGTATTTCATCGCCAAGTATATGAGATTTCACTAGTGGGTTCCTTTAACCCATTGGGTCCCTAGGTTTCAGTGATATTCTTGATTTCCATATAATTATTAGACCTAGGTTTTCAAGAACGTCAATAGAACTTCATGAATGAATTAGTTATATGTTCCAAATCAAATTTTCATGTTATTACTCAGATTATTGCATGAATCTTAGAACCCTAACTTTGTATTGCTATAATCCTTGAATTACACATACTAAGTGAGATATTTAAGTTATTCAGTTATACATGCCTCAGTTATTAATGCATCATTATCAGATAAATATTGCATTCTCAGTTTGCATGTTCAATTTTGAGTTATCCATTATTTATAGAAACTCAGACATAATTAGTTAACTATATAAATCTATGGGAGTAGAATAATACCGATTTGGACTAAGTTTAGCGTACCCAAATAGTTCCAGAACTACTAGCCAAGTAGGTTGTAAGTCCCATATATGGGCATCAGTTTAGTGATTATGCCAGCATGCCGTTTATACATATGGTAGGGTATATTGGGTCCTCTAGATGGGGCGTATGCATCGGACACCACATTTAGGTCATGTGATTTTATTATCTACTGTTAATAGCTACCATAGTTCAGTCAAACTCTCTTGTATTGACTATTTATCAGTATATTCAATATTACGTTTTAGCATGTTATAAATTGGTCATTGTATCATGTTAGATTAGTATTAATTATATAATGTTCTGATTATTATACTTGCTTTTGTGGTTGTTCATTTTTGGTTTATTTACGATTTATTATATCCTATATGCTCAGTACCTTTCAAGTACTGACACATACATTTTCTACATCTTCTCGTGATGTAGGTTAAGCTTCTCAACATCAATATTACGCTTAGATCAATTCCAAATAATTAATTGAGCAAATTCAATGGTGAGTCCTCATTCTTCGAGGACAACAATCTTGACTTTTATTTCAGTCTTTGTAGTCATTTAATATAAGTTTTTACTAGATTTAGCTGGGCTTCTTCCAGTATTTCTAGTCCATTTCAGAGACTATTTTTAGACAGCGTTACTTCCAGCATAGTATTGAGTTAATATTTTCTTTGTATTGAACTCATAAGTTTTCATATATCTAAGTTTTAGCACATGGGTATTCCCCATCTTTTCATTTTAAGTATGATTTAGCTTCTATAGCAGTTTATATTCTTTAGTATGTTCATGATCATGCCTACAGGATTCGCTGGGACAACTAATGGTCCTAGGTCACAGGTCTGCATCTCGCGGGTAGTCTTGAGGTGTGACAATCTTGGTATCATAGCACTAGGTTCAAGAGTCCTAAGATGTCTGAAAAGTCACACTAAGTATAGTCCTCTTCATGGGTGTGAAGTTCACCACATCTAACGAGAGGGAGGCTACGAAATGTTTTAGGAAAACTTTATTTTGTTTTTACTCTTATCGTGCGTATGACATGATCTTATTATATTTTAACTTGACGTTCTACGTTTCATATAATGCCTCCTTGTAGAGCTAACGCTAGGAATGTGAATGCCAGGAATGGAAGCACAACTCCTCCAATACTTGATAAAAAAGTCTCCAGTGATGAGTTCAGGAATGCCATAGAGATGTTGTCT
This sequence comes from Solanum lycopersicum, assembly GCF_036512215.1. Lineage (NCBI taxonomy): Eukaryota > Viridiplantae > Streptophyta > Magnoliopsida > Solanales > Solanaceae > Solanum > Solanum lycopersicum. The sequence continues at coordinate 15,071,040 of NC_090807.1, forward strand.
CAGAATATGAATAACCAGAATGAGCAGGTTCATTCTCATGTGAATAAAAATGGTGGATCAGTTGCATAAAGGGTCCATGACTTTGTTAGGATGAATCCACCTGAGTTCTTAAGATCACAAACTAATAAGGATCCTCATAACTTCTAGGATGAGATCAAGAAGAACTTTGAGGTAATGCAAGTCACAGGGAATAATCGGGTTGAGTTTGCATCATGTAGTTGAAAGATGTTGCTCATATGTGGTACACTCAGAAGAAAGAGAATAGTGATGCAAATGCAGCTCATGTTACTTTGTATTGCTTTAGTGAGACATTTTTGGACAGGTTTATCCCAATAGAGTTATGAGAAGCAAAACCCCAAAAATTCATGAACTTAAGGTAGGGTAACATGACAGTCCAAGAGTATGGACTCAAGTTTAACCAACTCTCCAGGTATGCTCCTCACATGGTTGCTGACTCAAGGGCTCATATGAATAAGTTTTTGTATGGAGTGTAACATTTGGTGAAACTTGAGTTCATAAATGCTATGTCACTGGGATACATGAACATCTCTAGGCTTATGACTCATGCTCAGAAGGTTGATGGTGATAAGCTTATGGAACATGCTAAGCAGAATAGGAAGCCTAGGACTGAGAAGTATGAATATTCTCAGCAGAATTCGGGTGGTGGAAATCGCTCGCAAAGTCAACAGAAGTTTTCAGCTCCAGCCTCTTTGTAAGCTTGTGTTCTATCCCCCTAGAATAGGTATGACCAGAAAGGTAGAGCACCAGTCTCTAAGTATTAGTGAAGTTCTTCAGGCACCAACTCTTACCCCACTTGCCCTAAGTGTGGTAAGAACCATCCGGGCAAGTGATGTACCATGATTTCACGGTACTTTCAATGCTTTTTCCTTAATATTGATGTGTGTCTTGAGACTTTTTGTATTAATTTAAATATGTTTTGTATTTGTTTTGTAGAAAAGTTGTCAAAAACAGAAATTTAGAAGGTTGTGAAGAATCAATTGCATAAGGGACCCACTAAGCCATCGACGGACTGTAGATGGTTACTGTGATTGAAGGTTCTTGCATTTGGAAGTAACTCGGGGAATTCTGACTAAGTGTGGGGCTACGGAAGGATTGACAAACCATCCTAACAAATCGTCGATGTGATCCGAGATTGCCCAAGTACCCGATGTTTAAGAAAAGCTAATTACGGAATGACGATAAGAATCGATGGACCGTAAGTGCATCGATAGACCATGCTATTGGTCGTCTCATCGACGGACCGTCTGTGGGGGTCGTCGATTCAAGTCGTGTTTAGGCACAAACTTTCCTTATTTGAACTCCTTTTAATTTAGAACTCTTTTTCTTATAAATAGAGTGAAAAATCTCGTTTTTTGAGATGGATTCTTTTACTAGTTTCATACTTTTGTTCTTGGAGATTGGTTTTCACAATTAATTCAATTTCAGAATTGGGTGTTAAAGATAGTTATGTGATTTCAAGTTGAATTTCTGAATTTGCTTCAAACTTGTCAAAGTAAGTTCATGATTTATTATTTATCAAATATGAATTGTGTTCTCCTAAGCATGGGTAACTAAATCCACAACTAGTGTTGTGGGAACCATGAGTGAGTAACAAAATAAACTTAGCTAATTAACAATTCTCAAATAGGTTGTTGCATGCATCTATAATTCTTTCGTTAAAAAGTCTTTTCAACAAGTGAACGCGTTAACGCTCACCTTATTGCTACTTGCAAGACCAAGAGGGTAGTTAATAGGAAAAGAATTATAGACATAGATTTAGTGGATACAATATAATAGGCTAGTTTCGATTGGTGCGAAGTAATAACTAAGCCAAACATTGAATATGATACTTAATATAAAGTAAAGGTAAGGGTTAGACAATTAGACACATGTAGCCGGACCAAAGTAGGGGGTGAAATTCTCTAAATGCTAGACCAAGGATTTAGAGATACATAACTTATCACATTGCATACAAAACATTAGGAAAGAACCATTATATGCTAGGATTGTGCCGTTATTATCCTATGGACCCTACTTTCTCCCACAACATGATACACTTATAATTCACTCTTGCTACTTGTTTGCTTTCACAATATTGTCACACTTTTGTTTTTAAAAAACCCCCTTATAACTACTAGTTTTCGTAAAGGACTTGACTATATAGAGGAAATCGTACATTAAACTTAAGTCTAAATCAGTTTCCTCGTGGGATCGACCACAACCTAATAGTTGGGTTCTTTATTTAATACGACCACTTAGACTTCTTTAGAAAAGTATAATTTTATTAAATTTTGGCACCGTTACCAAGGAAAGTGGCTTTTAGATTAACTTTAATATCAATTACAGAAGTTTATTCAACAATTTCCTAATTTTACTTTTTTCTTTTGTTTTTGTTTGTCTCAGGTCTAACTTAAGTGTATGTCAAGTACACGAAGCCTAGGATCGATCGTACCATTCGATCTTGAACTTAACCAGAACTATGCAAATGAATGATCAATAGAATCCCGCAAATCTAGGTGATGGGTTCAATTATCAACTTCCTCCGCCGGTTGATGCTCACAACCAAGTAATGGTGTAAAATTCTAGTGTTGGTGATTTGAGGAAGCAACCTCCTGTCCCACTCCCCAAAAAGTTTTATAGGGGAAACATTAACATCAATGACTCTGATGGGCCTCTTGTTCTACTTCCTCTACCACAGGGTACCACATTTGTGGTACCTAGTAGCTTGATACAGATCCTCACCGCCTAAGGTTAGTTTTTAGGGATACCATTTGAGGATAGACATACTCACATCACTAAACTGAGGTCGGTGTGTAAGAGTTGTGTAGGGACGCCACACTTGGACAGGGATCTCATCGAATTAAGGGTGTTCCCTCTCTCACTAATGGTTTAATCCGCAATATGGTTCACTGAGTTGTTCTATAATTTGATTTGTACTTGGGTCCACTTGAGGGATGTGTTCCTAGCACGATACTACCCAGTGTCTAAAAAGCTCAACCAAAAAGATAGAGTGAACAACTTTGTGGCATTTCCTTGGGAGTCGATGAGTAGATCTTGGCATATGTTGTACCTCGTTTGTAAGAAGTGTCCCAAACCACTACATTGATGATGATTCGTTGAAACAGTACTTCTATTGGGGCCAAGAGGATAATAACAGGGCAATACTTGATACTATTACTGGTGGTTCTAATTGTGAGTGCACATATACAAAGATCACAAAAAAGTTGGAGAATATCTCTTCCAACAATAAGGCTTGGAGCACTAGGAAGTCAAACACTGGGAGAAATACCTTTGCATTACAAGCTATGCACGACCAGGCCGCAGATGAGATTCATGAGGAGAAGTCTCAAATGAGAACTAATCTCGGATTGGTATTGAAACATGTCACTTGTTGTGAAAAGAATGTAAATGCGGTAAATTGTCTGACTAAACCACCATTGTCAGTGGATGACTACTACTATTAAGAGGATTCTTATGTAGTGAATGAGTAGACGGGGGGTTTTCCATTGAAAGCTCAAGGCTCCACTCAATAGAATTAGCGTCAAGGTCAAGGAAATCAAGGTCAGAACTATGGGAATTACAATAGAAAGGGCCACTATGTTTGAGATGGGAACTATAACTGCGACAACAATTTCAACCGGGGTAACTATGGTACTAGAAATGATTGAGGTGGGCCCTATATTCTACCTCAAAATTGGGATGTTGCTCCTAGGGCTAGTGGAGGTATTCTGGCCTAAGTTGAAGATATGTTGCCAAAGTTGATGAGGAGGTTTGATGCTAGTGATGAGCACGCCAAAGAGTTGAGAAGTGATTTATCTAATATTGGGAAAAGGGTAAATGCACATGCAATCTCAATCAAGAATCTTGAGTTGAAAATGGCCCAATTTTCAACTACAGTGAACCCATGCCAACTAGGTACTCTTCGTAGTAATACCGCCAAAATCTAAAAAATGATGGACGTTGCTTGGCAGTCACTACTTGGGGGGTAAGAAAACCATTGATCCACCTATGTCATTTTGCATGGAAGATGCGATGACAAAAGATGATGAAGTAGTTAAAGTTAGTGGTGAGTTGGTAGACAAAAAAGTAAAAGAAATAGCGATACCCCAAAAGGTGATCCCCGTTCCTTGACCACCACCAGCATTCCCACAAAGATTGGTGAAGAGGACTAAGGATGGTAAATATCAACATTTTATTACTATGTTTAAATAGCTTTCCATCAAAGTTCGTTTGATAGAAGCTATTGAACAAATGCACGATTATGCCAAGTTTATGAAAGATATGGTTACTAAGAACAGATCGGTATGTTTAGAGGATGATGACCGAATGCAACATTATAGTGTTACCGTTAAAAGGTCTCTTGTGAAAAAGAAAGAAGATTCGAGCGCTTTCACTATTCCATGTACCATTGGGTTATTACACTTTCCTAAAGCACTCTTGGAACAAGCATAAATCTTATGCCTCTCTCCATTTACAAGAAGTTGGTTTGGGTGACCCAAATCCTACTGCGATGCGGTTACTGATTGCCGATCAAACGGTGAAAAGGACTATCGGGATACTCCACGATCTTTAGTGCAGTCATTTATATTTCCAGCCGATTTTATGATTCTTGACTCTGAGATGGGTTTTAAGGTGCCTATTATTTTCGGGAGGCCATTCCTTGCTACCGGTCGCACCTTGGTTGACATAGAAAAAGGCAAGACGAAGTTTCATTTATATAATTAAGGAGTAACATTCAACATTTTTAGGTCCATGAAGCAGAGTGGTGATCTCCCAATCCTACAAGATTGAGAGTACATCTGAGGTACAAATGAAGAGAGCCTTAGTGTTGAGGCACTAGCGGTAATGATCATGAATTTTGAGAGTAATGGTGTTGAAGAGTATATTTAATTAGTTGTGGAACTTGATCGAGGTGACTTTCGATTCAAACCAAAGAAATTGGAGTTAGATAGACGTGAAACCATCTATTGAGGAGTCCCCAAAATTAGAGCTTAAGGTTGTCTTGTAGAAGTTTTAAAGAGGTTCAAATAAGCCATTGGTTAGACTATTGCAGATATTATTGGAATCCCATCCGATATCGTTCACACAAAATCCAACTCATGCATGATCACAAGCCAAGTATTAAAAACCAAAAACATTTGAATCGATCTATGAAAGTCGTAGTTAAGAAATAGATTATGAATTGGTTGGATGTCAGAGTCATATATCCTATCGCAGATAGTAGTTGGGTATGCCCTGTTCAGTGTGGTCCCAAAAAGAGGGGAATGACAGTGGTCCCTAATGAGAAGAATAAGCTTGTTCCTATGAGGTCGGTGACCGTACAGAGAATTTTTATGGATTATAGGAAGTTGAATGCATTGAATGTGAATGATAATTTTCCTATCCCTTCATGGATCAAATGTTAGATAGGCTCGCAGGAAAATGATGGTACTTTTTTCTTGATGGTTATTTGGGTTACAATCAAATCTCTATTGCACAAGATGATAAAGAGAGAACAACCTTTACTTGTTCTTACGAGACATTTGCATTTAAGAGGATGCGTTTTGGGTTGTTTAATACACCTACTACTTTTAAGAGATGTATGATGTTGATATTCTCCGATATGGTGGACGACACTATTAAGGTATTTATGGATGATTTTTCTGTTGTTGGTGACCCTTTTGATCGTTATTTGAGACACTTGGCCGAAGTTCTCAAAAGATGTGAAGATTGCAACCTTGTGCTAAATTAGGAAAAATGTCACTTCATGGTGAAAGAGGGTATTGTATTCAACCATCGCATCTTAGAAAAGGGAATAGATGTTGATCAAGCAAAAGTAGAGGTTATTGAGAGACTTCATCCACCCATCTCTGTAAAGGTGTTAGAAGGTTTCCTTGGGCATTTGGGGTTTAATTGAAGATTTATTAAGAGTTTATCAAAAATTGCACATCCTCTGTGCATGTTACTTGAGAAGGAATGTAAATTTTATTTTGATGAATCCTGTCTGAAGGCATTTAGAGAATTTAAGGGGAAGTTAGTGTCTGCGCCCATAATTATTTCCCCAGATTAGAGTAAGCCATTTGAAATTATGTGTGATGCTAGTGGGGTCAATCTTGGTGTGGTATTGGGATAAAGAAGGGATAAAATCCTTCACCCCATTTATTATGCTAGTAAGGCCCTAAATGGATCACAAAAGAACCACTCGGTGACTCAACAAGATCTCTTTGATGTGGTATTTGTTTCGAAAAAATTTCGCTCCTATTTTCTTGGCATAAGAGTTATAGTGCATACTGACCATTTCGCTTTGATGTAGTTGATGGAAAAGAAGGATACGAATCCATGGTTGATTAGATGGGTGCTATTATTTCAAGAGATTGATTTTAAGGTGAAAGATAGAAATGAGACCGAAACTAAAGTTGTCGATCACTTGTCCTGATTAGAGAATGAAGTTATGGAATAGTTGGGTGAAAAGGCTGAAATAAATGATACCTTTCCTTATGAGCATGTATTGGCCGCTTCTCATGAATTTATTCCATAGTACGCCGATGTTACATATTATCTGGATAGTAAATAGCCCCCACCGACTTGTCCTTTCATCAGAATAAAAAGTTCATACATGATGTGAAAAAGTTCTTTTATGATGAGCCTTAATTATGCCGGAGTTGTGCTGATGGGCTTATTCGTCGTTATGTGCCAAAATCTGAGATGCTAAGTGTTTTTGAGGCATTCCATTCCTCGCTGTGGGTGGGCATCATAGTTGTATCTTGACAGCCCATAATATTTTGCATTTTGGGTACTATTGGCCAACCATCCACCAAGATGCTCATGAGTTTGACAAGTCATGTGATAGGTGCCAAAGAGATGGAGATATTTTGAGAAGGCAAAATCTCCCTTTGAATCCCATTCTAGTAATAGAGTTGTTTGATGAATGGAGCATTGATTTTATGGTCCCGTTTATGAGTTCTCATGGGATGAAATATATTCTTGTGGTTGTGTATTATGTGTCACAATGGGTGGAAGCCATAACACTTGCCAAAAATGAAGGGAAGTGTGTCACTATGTTCTTGAAAAAGAACATCTTTTCTAGATTTGGCACACCTAGGGCCATTATTAGTGATGAGGGGTCCCACTCTTGTAACAAGTTATTCAAACGGCTATTTAAGAAATATGGGGTTCTCCATAATGTAGAAACCCCATATCATCCACAAACTAGTGGGAAAATTTACGTGTCCAATAGAGAAATCAAGCAGATCCTGCAGAAAAGTGATTGCTAATAGATAGATTAGTCAAGGAGGCTTGATGATGCTCTTTCGACCTACCGGACTGCATACAATACTCCCATATGCAATAGTTGGGTGAAAAGGCTGAAATAAATGATACCTTTCCTTATGAGCATGTATTTGCCGCTTCTCATGAATTTATTCCATAGTACGCCGATGTTACATATTATCTGGATAGTAAATAGCCCCCACCGACTTGTCCTTTTATCAGAAGAAAAAGTTCATACATGATGTGAAAAAGTTCTTTTAGGATGAGCCTTAATTATGCCGGAGTTATGCTGATGGGCTTATTCGTCGTTATGTGCCAAAATCTGAGATGCTAAGTGTTTTGAGGCATTCCATTCCTCGCTGTGGGTGGGCATCATAGTTGTATCTGGACAGCCCATAATATTTTGCATTTTGGGTACTATTGGCCAACCATCCACCAAGATGCTCATGAGTTTGACAAGTCATGTGATAGGTGCCAAAGAGATGGAGATATTTTGAGAAGGCAAAATCTCCATAAAATCAATGCTCCCATAGGTATGTCTCCGTACCATCTTGTATATAGAAAGGCTTGTCATTTGCCGGTTGAGTTAGAGCACAAGGCCATGTGGGAGATGAAAAAACACAAGATGGATTGGAATAAAGCAGTGGAAAAGAGACTTAATGGGTAGTATGAGCTTGACAAATTTTTTTCTAAAAGAATATGTAAAGTCATCCCTCTACAAAGAAAGATGAGGAAGTAACATGACCAAAAGATTGAGAAGCGTGAATTTGTTGTTGGGGATTTGGTGCTTCTATATAACTAACTCTAGGCCGCACTTGTTTTCGGGAAAACCCAAGTCCAAAGGGACTGGTCCATCTTGATTACTAAAGTGTTCCCACATGGAGAGGTTGAGTTTGAGAACAAGGAGGGTGAAAGGTTCACGATGAATAATCAAAGAAATAAGATCTACCTAGGGCATGTAGAGAGTGCCCATGAAGTGGTTGAGGCATATCACCTTGATGAAGTTTGAGTAATTAAGGCTCTTGCGTCGTGCTACGACATTAATTCAAGTGATTCTTGCGAGGAAATTTAATGTGTATCATTTAACCAACAATATTTTTTTCTATTCTTTGTAGAAATACTTGTATTCTTTTGTTTTGTTCTGTTTTGTTTTTCTCAATGTCATATGTAAATTTTATTTTTATTTTTTTAGTCCGTTGGCTAGAGTTCAGTTTAGGGTGCGTGTCTAAAAAGTGTCCATAAAACACAAAAAGAACGTCTTAATGGGTTCTCAATGTGCAGGGACCATACCATAAGAATTCTATTGAAATTGGTCTGGTGCACAAATCTGCAGACCAATCGATGGGACATCGTTCCATCGATGGACCTTCGATGGTGCCTGTAAATCCTAGGTATGATTTAAAATTTTGTCTAAGTTAGTGAACAATCGACAAATCAGTTGACAGTCGTCGACTCACTTTGGACCAGCGATAGGGTATAGTCAATTCATAAAAACCAGTGACCCGACCTGACCCAACCTGCTATAGACAGATACAACCATTCAGTTACCCCCCAACCCACACACACACACCTTTTCAAATTTCCTCCCAACCGTTTCCCTCCCCTTATTCCCTACTTTCTGCATTAACTCCCACACTAAATTTATTCAATTCTCTTCCAAATCACTAACTCTCCCAAAGTCCTAGAATTCCCTAAACCCTAATCCCTTAGTTTCTACTCAAATCTTCATCGTTTCTCCGGTCAGTGTTCGTTGGCGGCACGTAGGTTGGTTGTTACAAGTTCACCTATTCATTCACTCCACTACAACTTATAGGAATTGCATTTTCCTTTCCTTAATGATTCTCATGCATTAAATTATGGAGATGAATAGATTGTATGTGGGTCTTGACTTAGGGAAACAATTGCATCTTAAAATTGTTAAAATTTGGTTCTATGCCCCTTTTGAATGATAGAAAGTGAATGGTTTTGGGGGTGGAATTTGTATAAATTCACAATGCTTGTTGTTTTTTAAGACTTATAGCTTGATTGTCTGTTAGAATTTCTGGTTGAATCCCTAGGGATGACGAATTGGTCTTATAATTGTTAATGCATGTTGGGTGAACTGGGGTTGTGCTTGAAATTGTCCATTGTTGAGGTAAAACACAGTCCTAAAAACAAGTCTCTGACCAACAGAACGATACCCCGTATATGGACTATCGGTTTGATCGACTGACCATTGATCGGGTCCATCGATGGCTAAAATGTAAATCTATTGAACTTTTGAACAACGGAAGTGGACTACGGTCCATCGATTGTTCAACGGACAATTGTGCACGTCCATCGTTTCTAACTGAAACCTTAATATCTAAAAAAATTCTAAATTATTCTAAGTGTCAGATGAGGGAAGTGGAATACGGTCCGTCAATTGATCGATGAGCCATTCTTCACGTTCGTCATTTCTAACTACAAGTTATGTGAACTATCAACTTATAAAATTTTCTAAGTGTCCACTGATTGACACTATCAACGGGCTATCAATATTTCCCATCTCCAACTTTTGAAATTGTACAGGTTATATGTGTTGTATATCCAGGTCCTTTGCCCGATTACATTGCTTTTGTTTGTTGATTGCAATGAAACTAACAACTTCCTTTTCAGGTACTTATGGCCCCAAATTGTATATTGTCTATTCCAGGGGATGGTCCAAGTCCGTTAAACCATCCCGGCGGATGATTTGCTCGTTTGATGATGAGCGTGATCAAAAATAAGTTACCCTAGGCACCCAAACCTCGACCCTGCTGCTAAAGCCACTCGGGCACATCCAAGAAGGTGATAACCTACGTAGTCAATGCCTCCCAGTCTGATGAGTAGCACACACTGACTGGCACACCGTCTGGGTCTGCCTCATGTTCTGATGGAGCATTTGGCTCTGAGGAGGCTTTCGGTTAAAAGTCATCCCACTCTACAGATTTAAATGAGGCCAGAGCCTCCTTTTCCGGATGAAAGGGACCCACTCTCCAAGCAGGGCCTGCCCCCATGCCTCATCTGATGAGGCCCATAGTTTAGAGTCTGCTCCCACACACTAGCATGCGGTCCCTGCACCAGTTGCTGATGAACCCAATCGGTGGTGCATAGATGGGCTGTACCAGATATACAGGGATGCCACATTGGTGAATGATAAATGGGTGATCACTCGCACGTTGAAAGTTTAGTGGTGGGTTCTTACAGGGAGCCTACACATAGTCCCTGTAGTGTACGTCTTGTTTACCCGCCATTATCTCGAGTGGATGGCGAGGAGTGTGGGGTCCTACAGTGAGGATATTGTGCAAGAGTTCTACGTCTCATACGTTGTAGCTCTCCGAGGTTCTTTGGATAGGCGGGCGAACTCCGATAAACACGCCCCACTCACAGATGGTGGCATTCGACGCTGTCAGGTGGACATTTCTTCTCCTTCCAACCGCCACTTCCTATATAGTGGGTCCACTTATGCTACGAGGCTCCCCTTCACCCCCGAGTTCGACTACATGTTTAACATGGTCAAGAGTGGCTATTTTCAGTGGAGCACATAAGTGATAGATTCCACCAAGAAGTGGATTACACAGTGGCTCTCCATTGACGGTGAAGGAGCAGACTGGGTGTTGGACACGGAGGCCTTATCAAGAAGGCCAATATGACCTTTGTGGCTAAGTTCTTCTGGCTGTTAGTGCGTCATTGCATATCCCCTAAAGTTTTAGATAATATACTCACTTGGGATAGAGCAGTCTTGGTAGCAGCTCTGGTAGCCGTGTTGGAGATTTATGTTGCATAGTTAAATATATCTATCATCCATGAGAGGGCTTTTAAGTCCTCTACTACTTACCTTTTTCCTATATGATCTTTCAGCTGTTCAGGGATGTTGGAGTGCCCATTTGTCACAAATATGTCCTCCATACTCATACATTATAGTGGATATCGAACTTTTCAGGGATGAGGCCAATGAGCCAGCACAACGGGAAGGCCCAGAGTTGATGTGTATCAACAGGGTAAGAACTTGACAGATACGATAGAGCAAGACTAATGGGCTTATCATGGAACTTCATATCCTAATGATACCACCCCGGCCGAGTCTACCTCTGGCACTAGTAGGGCTCCAAGTTCCTCGTGGTCCACCCCACCATCAGCATCACTGGTCCTGATTGCTAGGGTCTAAAAGCTACAGGCCCAGATGGCCACCTTGCTGCACCATATCAAGCCTTGATGAAGAAATCTATTGTCGAGGCTGACCGGATTGAGAATAAGGTGCTCAGTAGATAGAGTTGAAGATTCGGGCAGTTCATCAGAGCCTAGATGAATCTGAGCCACGAGTTCAAGATCGCCAAGCCTTAACTATTGATCTTACTACTCTTTAGGAGGTTGTGGCGAGTCAGCAGGATGATATGGACAACATCCTTGAGATGAGGGGACCCGAAGCTGATTCTTCTCCAGTTGAGACAGTAGAGGACACAGTGTTTGCTTCATTATTCAGCGCTCCCACTACACAACCGCATGAGCCTCTTGAGTATTTCAAGAGGCACTATTCCAACAGTTCAAGTGAGGGTGAGGATGCTCGTGCCTGGAAGAAGGAGCGTAAAAATTTGGAGGCTTCGAGGAGAGCTTCATTTCATGATGAGGAGGCCCATCAGATGAGGCCTAGAGAGTTGGCTGTTGGGGCATCTAGCTCCAGAGTAGAGGTTGTTCAGAGAAGCATCATTGAGGGTGAAGATATTGTAGTAGCCATTATTGAGGGTGTCCGTACTGAGTGTGCGGGTTCCAGGAAACCCGACCCGCCTATTTATTGATCTTCGGTGCTAGGTGCCTCAGGTTTGCTTCACCTACCACCCCAGCTTTATATTTCTTATGCATTGGGGAAGTCTGAGTAGCCCAACTTACAATCTTCTCTTTGTGGTTTTCTTGCCTGTGTTCTTTTGCCACAAGAGACTGATAACTATACTATTTAACAAACATGTGTCGTAACTTGTACAAAGTATAAAAAAAATAAATATGAAGCATGATGGCTAAATTTTAATGATATCTTGTTCTAAGAAAGTGAATACGTTTAATCAATGTTAAATGTTGGCTCTAATCATGACAGATATGTACCCACTGCATGATCCTCACTCTAACACTCAATCTAGGTGACCGATAATTTGATAGTGTAATGAGGTGTCAAGAGAGTGTGAGGAGATTCGATTGTTCCCATGTTTGTACCTAGCTAGAAGTTGGCCGGTTGTTCATGCAAAAGGAATCTGTGTTAAACAATTAGAAAAAGATCACAGGCCATTGTTCAAAATAGCTAACATCTAGCCTAAAGTGAAATGAGTCGAATGAAATTGTTATCCCTTATTAATCCAAATAGTTTGAGCCAATAATAGACCTTTCTTTTCTTCTCCAACTCAAATTCCCTTGGTGTAATGTGTTGTCCCTAGTCCCTCCTTGGAAATGTGCACCTCAAAGCTTAAAGCATAAGTTAAGGGTGGCTAATGCAGAAACTGAACATGTATTGTCCCAAATCCAACCTTGGATAATGTGTAGCTTGACTCATGGCAAAGCGATAAGTTTAGGGCGGATATTATGAGTAACGACCCAAAAAGCTGGTATGACAAAGAGTAATGTGGAAAATAAAAGGTACAATAAACAAGAGAAGTGACTCAGTCAAAATTGTCAGTTGAATATAAAAAAATAAAATTAGGAGTGTTGAACAAAAAGAAAAAGAGTGACATCCACTTAAGAGAAAGAAAGGAGAAAATAAGACAAAGATGACAAGACCAGTAGGGCATAATAAATAATAAAAGAGGTAGTACATTTAGCAATAATGTCAAGGAGGGAAATAAGTCACTAAAATGTACCTATATGTACCATACCTTACCCTGAGCCTAGTTACAAGCTAAGAAAGTCGTATCATGACTCTATGAGTCTAATATGGTAAACTTAAGCAATGAAAATAAGGGCAAGCCTATGGCGACAAGTACCAACTAGGTGTAAATTTGTTTTGAGCGTGTGTGTTGAATAATGATCCTTATACTCAAAGTTAAAACAAAAGTGTGAAAAAGGAGGATATCTTTTGAAGTGAGGGCACTTGTTGCAACATCGTAAAGTTAGTACCTTGACAAGAGACAAAAATAGTAGAGGTGTCAATGCAAGGTGAGTCTGCATAATAGCCAGACCTGCAAGAGTAAGACTATCAAGCCTAAGAGAAGAAACATGCACTAAAGTAACGAGAAAGTTGGGATTGATAGCCATATGATTGCGGAAGCTTAAAAAGGATACTTATGTACAAAATGTTGTGTTGAGTCATAGTACGTCGCTTGAGGACAAACAACAAATTTAAGTAGAGGGTATTGATGTACCTTGATTTCACATAACTTTCAATGCTTTTTCCCTAATATTGGGGTGTGTCTAGAGCATTTTTGTAGTAATTTTAATATGTTTTGTCTTTGTTTTGCAAAAAAGTTGTCCAAAATGGAAATACAGAAGGCTGTGAAGAATCAAGTGTAGAAGTGACCAACGAAGCCATAAACGGACTGCTTGATTTCTCTATTGGACACGTAAATTTTCCCACTAGTTTGTGGATGATATGGGGTTTCTACATTATGGAGAACCCCATATTTCTTAAATAGCCGTTTGAATAACTTGTTACAAGAGTGGGACCCCTCATCACTAATAATGGCCCTAGGTGTGCCAAATCTAGAAAAGATGTTCTTTTTCAAGAACATAGTGACACACTTCCCTTCATTTTTGGCAAGTGTTATGGCTTCCACCCATTGTGACACATAATACACAACCACAAGAATATATTTCATCCCATGAGAACTCATAAACGGGACCATAAAATCAATGCTCCATTCATCAAACAACTCTATTACTAGAATCAATGATCCCATAGGTATGTCTCTGTACCATCTTGTATATAGAAAGGCTTGTCATTTGCCGGTTGAGTTAGAGCACAAGGCCATGTGGGCGATGAAAAAACACAAGATGGATTGGAATAAAGCAGTGGAAAAGAGACTTAATGGGTAGTATGAGCTTGACAATAATGTCAAGGAGGGCAATAAGTCACTAAAATGTACCTATATGTACCATACCTTACCTTGAGCCTAGTTACAAGCTAAGAAAGTCCTATCATGATTCTATAAGTCTAATATGGTAAACTTAAGCAATGAAAATAAGGGCAAGCCTATGGCGACAAGTACCAACTAGGTGTAAATTTGTTTTGAGCGTGTGTGTTGAATAATGATCCTTATGCTCAAAGTTAAAACAAAAGTGTGAAAAAGGAGGATATCTTTTGAAGTGAGGGCACTTGTTGCAACATCGTAAAGTTAGTACCTTGACAAGAGACAAAAATAGTAGAGGTGTCAATGCAAGGTGAGTCTGCATAATAGCCAGACCTGCAAGAGTAAGCCTATCAAGCCTAAGACAAGAAACATGCACTAAAGTAACGAGAAAGTTGGGATTGATAGCCATATGATTGCGGAAGCTTAAAAAGGATACTTATGTACAAAATGTTGTGTTGAGTCATAGTGCGTCGCTTGAGGACAAACAACAAATTTAAGTAGAGGGTATTGATGTACCTTGATTTCACATAACTTTCAATGCTTTTTCCCTAATATTGTTGTGTGTCTAGAGTATTTTTGTAGTAATTTTAATATGTTTTGTCTTTGTTTTGCAAAAAAGTTGTCCAAAATGGAAATGCAGAAGGCTGTGAAGAATCAAGTGTAGAAGTGACGAACAAAGCCATAAACGGACTGTAGGTGGTAACGGTCGATTGAAGGTTCATTCATCTGGAAGAAACTCGGGGAATTTTGACTATGTGTGAGGCTATGGAAGGATGTACGGTCTGCCCACTAATCAATGGGCCGTCTGGGAAAATCCTTGATATTATTAAAGACTGCCCCAGTATCCGATGCTGAAAAGAATCTATGTATGGAACGAAGATAAGCATCGATGGACCGTAAGTGCATTGACGGACCGTGTTGTTGGTCCGTCGATTAGATCAGAGAAGATGCAAAGTGCAGTCTTTGAAAAGATGCTAAGTATGGAACGACGGAGGTCGACCGTGCATCGTCTCATTAAAGAACCGTCTTTGGGGGACATCGATTGAAGAGGCGTTCTGGGACAAACTTTCCTTATTTTAACTCCTTTTAGTTTAGGAATCTTTTTATTATAAATAGGGTGGAAAACGTCGTTCTTGGGTTTGGATTCTTTTACTAGTTTCATACTTTAGTTCTTGGAGATTTGTTTTTACAATTAATTCGTTTTTTTAGATTTGGTGTTGAACATAATTGTGTGATTTAAAGTTGAATTTCTGATTTTTCTTCATACTTGTCTAAGTATGTTCATGATTTATTATTTATCAAATATGAATTGTGTTCTTCTAAGCATGGGTTAACTAAATTCACAACTAGGGTTGTGGGAACCAAGGGTGATTAACAAAAAAAACCTAGATAATTAATAATTCTCAAATAGGTTGTTGCATGGATCGATAATTCTTTCATTTAGAGGTCTTATTAACGAGTGCATGCGGTGGAATTCGCCTTATTGCTACTTGTTGGACCAAGGGGGTAATTAATAGGAAAAGAATTATCGACATAGATTTAGTGGATACTATCTCATTGGCTAGTTTTAATTGGTGTGAAGTAATAACTAAGCCAAACATCGAATATGAGGCATAATATGAAGTAAAGAAAAGGGTTAGCAACTCAGACACGCGTAGCCGGACCAAGGTACATGGTGAAATTCTCTAAAGGACAGACCAAGGATTTAGAGATACATAACTTATCACTTTGCATGTAAAACATTAGGAAAGAATTATAATAAGCTAGGATTATGGCATTATGATCCTATAGGGAACACTTATACCCTAGTTTTTCTAACAACTGGTTAAAACCAATAATTCACTATTGCTACTTGTTTTATTTCTTAACATTCTAAGAAATTTGTTTCACAAAACCCCCCTTTTAATTATTTTTTTCAGAAGGGACTTGACTAAAGAGAGGTAGTCGTACATTAAGGGTAAGTCTAAATCAGTTTCCTCGTGGGATCGATCCCAACCTAATAGTTGAGTTCTTTACTTGATACGATTGCTTATAATTTTTTAGACAAGTGTAATTTGAGCGTATCAGCGAGTGTCTTGCAGGAAAAGAATGATGCTTTGGGTGCAGTCAGTATGGTCACAGGTTAAGGGATTGGCCTTCTAGAGAAGTTCAAGGAGGTGGTAATGGTAGAGCTCAGTCTACAATTTCGGCAGAGCGAGCAAGTTGCCCGACTCAGCAGGGTAACTCATCTGGTACAGGTGGTGGTCAGCGCAAAAATAGGTTGTATGCTCTTCATGCTCGCCAAGATCATGAAGGTTCTCCTGATGTAGTGAATGGTACGTTACATGTCTTTTCCTTGATGTTTATGCATTGTTAGATCCAGGGGCTACTCTTTCTTTTATAACTCCTTACATAGCAGTCCAATTCAGTGTTAGTCCAAAAACTCTCTCAGAACCTTTCTTAGTCTCTACTAAAGTTGGTGACCAAGTTGTAGCTAGACTGGTACACAGAAATTGCCCAGTCACATTCTCTCAAAAAGTCACCTCATCAGATCTTGTAGAGTTAGAAATGGTAGACTTTGGTGTCATTCTAGGCATGGATTAGATAATTCCTATTATGTCTCAGTCGATTGTAGAACAAGGATTGTTCATTTTTAGTTTCCTGACGAACCAATATTAGAATGGAAGGGTAGTAGCTTAGCGCCTATGGGTCGATTCACTTCTTACCTTAAGGCTAGAGAGATGATCTCAAAGGGTTATCTCTTTCATCTAGTTCTTGTTAGGAATTATAGCTTTGAAACTCCAACTTTTGAATTAGTCCCAGTAGTTAGTGTGTTTAAAGAAGTGTTCCAAGAAAATCTTCCACGACTTTTTCCCGAAAGGGAAATCGACTTTGGAATTGATGTCCTTCCAGATACCCAGCCTATTTCTACTCCCCCTTAAAGAATTGCTACAACGGAGCTTAATGTAATGAAAGAGCAGTTGAAAGACCATCTAGATAAGGTTTCACTGGACCTAGTATTTCACCATTGGGTGCATTAGTATTGTTCGTAAAGAAGAAAAATAGTTCTCTAAGAATGTGCTTTGACTATAGAGAGTTGAAAAGGTCACAATCAAGATTAAGTATCCCATCCCCAGGAGTAATGAATTTTTTTAACCAACTTTCGGGTACTAGTCATTTCTCAAAGATAGACCTCAGATCGAGTTATAATCAACTTAGAGTCATAAATAGTGACATTCTTAAAATAGCCTTCAAAACTCGATATGGTCATTATGAATTTGTAGTTTTGTCATTTCTACTAACCAATGCTCCTGCAAATTTCATGGATTTGATGAAGAGAGTGTTTAAACAGTACTTGGACTTGTGGGTTATTGTCTTTAGTGATGATATCCTCATTTAGTCTAGGATTAAGGATGAACATGCGAGTAATTTGAGATTTGTTCTACAAACTCTCAAGGATCGCCAATTATTTGCTAAGTTTAGCAAATGTGAGTTTTGGTTGCAATCTGTTGCTTTCTTTGTCATATTGTATGTAGCGAAGGGATTCGAGTGGATTCACAGAAGATAGAGGCAATAAAACAATGGCCCAGACCTACCTCTGCTTCATATATCAAAAGTTTTTTTAGGTGTAGGGGGTTATTAAAGAAGGTTTGTGGGAGTATTTAATCCATAGCCTCACTAATGACTAGGTTGACTCAGAAGATGGTCAAGTTCCAATCATTAGATGATTGTGAGAAAAGCTTCTTAGAATTTAAATCTAGATTGAATACAGCTCCTGTCTTGATTCTACCAGAGGTTTCAGATGGTTATGTGATCGATTGTGATACATATTGTGTTGGCCTAGGTTGTGTGTTGATGCAGTGAGATAAGGTAATAGCTTATGCCTCTAGACAACTTAAGGCTCATGAGAAGAACTATCCAACTCATGACCTCGAGCTTGCAGTAATGGTGTTTGCACTCAAGATATGGAGAGACAACCTGTATGATGTTTACGTAGATGTGTTCTCTGACCATAAGATCCTTCAGTATGTGTTAACATAGAAAAAGTTGAATCTTTGCCAGAGGAGATGGCTTGAGTTCTGTAAGGATTATAATATGAGTGTGCATTATCATTCTGGTAAGTCAACTCTAGTAGAAGATGCTCTTCGTATATTATCTATGGGTAGTGTAGCAAATGTTAAGGATGTTATGAAGTTGCTAGTGAAAGATGTTCAAAGGCTTGCTCGCATAGGAGTTCGCCTTATGAACATATGAGATAGTGGTGTAACAGTTCAAAATGGGGAAGAATCTTCTTTGGTAATGGAGGTTAAGGAAAAGAAAGACTGTGATCCAATCTTTCTTGATCTTAAGGGTGTAGTCCACAATAATAGAGTGGATGTTTTCTCCAATGGGGGAGATGGTGTACTTCACTACCAGGGTAGATTATGTGTTTTTGATGTGGTTGAGCTGAGAAAGCATATCGTTGCAGAATCCCACAATTCCAGATATTCTATTCATCCAGGTGCTACTAAATGTACCACGATCTTTGGGAAGTCTATTGGTTGAATGGTATGAATAGGGATATAGCATATTTTGTGAGTAAGTGCCCCAATTGCTAGCAAGTCATGGTAGAACATAAAAAACAAGGAGGTATGACTCAAGAGATCAATATTCAAACTTTGGATTTCATCACAGGGTTATCTCGTACTCGCAGACAACATGACTCCATTTGGGGGATAGTTAATAGAATGACTAAGTCTTCTCTTTTTCTTAGCAGTCAAGGCTACATATTTAGTAGAGGACTATGCAAAGATTTACATTAATGAGATTTTGAGGTTGCATAGGTTTCCTTTGTCTATCATCTCATATAGAGGTCCTCTGTTTACCTCTCATTTCTAAAATTCATTACAGAATGATCTTCATACTCAAGTTAACCTTAGTACATGATTTCATCCATAGCAGGATGGATAGGCAAAGCGTACCATTCAGACCCTTATAGATATGTTGAGATATTGTGCAATAGATTTCAAGGGTAGTTAGGATGATGACCTCCCTCTTATGGAGTTCGCCTACAACAATAACTACCATTCCAACATTTAGATTGTCCCTTAAGAGGCACTATATGGGCGTAAATGTGAATCTTCTATTGGTTTGTTGAAGTAGGTGAATCATCTTTGATTGGGACAGATTAAGTACTTTATACTATGGAGGAGTGAAACTCATTAGAGATAGACATAAGATAGCTCAGAGTTGTTAGAAATCTTCTGCAGATGTAAGGAGAAGGGAACTAGAGTTCCATGTTGATGAATGGGTTTTCCTTGAAGTGTCACCTATGAAAGGGGTGATGAGATTTGACAAGAAATATTCCTTTATTTGTAGGCCCTTAAAAGATCTGGAAAATGATTGGCAAGGTGGCATATGTGTTCGAGCTTCCAGCAGACTTAGAAGCAGTGTATCAGGTCTTCAATATCTTGCTCTTGAAGAAGTGTGTGGGTAAACAAGCCTCTATAGTTCCAATAGAGAGTGGCGGTGAATTATATTCTTTCTGATGTGGATGTTTTCACCGTCAGGTTAGAAGGCTGAGAAATAAAAAGGTCACTTCAGTGAAGGTTTTGTGGAGTATTCAGTATGTAGAGGGAGCTACTTGGAAAGCAGAAGCAACCATCAAAGCCAAGTTTCTTCACCTCTTTCCTTCCGATTCCACTCCATCTTGAGGTAATAGTTCCTCTTCAACTTTCCAGTCATTCATGCGTGAATTCAGTCTTAGAATCAAGTTTCCTCAGTTCATACATGCATTTTCAACGTATTTGCATATGTTTGGAACTCAATTAATTCAGAAAGTCAATTCTCAGTGTTTAGTAGTAGGGTTTGCATCTCTCTCCATCTATTTCACCTAGTTTAGTCTTCATACGACGACGAATTTTCCCAATGCGGAGATAATGTAACACCCCATATCCAAAATAGACCAAAAAACAGTTTTTTAGAAAATTTGATGGTACTTCGACAGTTTCCATCGGCAGACTGTAGCCTGACACACGGTCCGTCGTGCACTTTGTCAATTGAGTCTGAAACACTCAAAATCTCAGCCCAGAAAAATTTGACTAAGTGTTGAACGATGACGGACCTACAGTCCGTAGGTCAGACTACTGTCCTTTAGTCTATGTCCGTCGACCAGCACCCCATTTATCCACCCTCTGAAATGAATGATGGATGACCAACACAGACCCTTCTTTTATATACGGTCAATAGGTCTCACCTTAGGTGGAAATTAAAATACACCTGGGAGAATGTAGTTGGGTCAACTTCGATTGATCACAACTCTTAGCATGAAATGAAATCTGTGTCCCATTCCATACCAATAGATAGATAATTGAATTATCTTTCCATATCCACCGACCTTGAAAAAATCAAACCTTTGAGTAAAAAAGTTATTCTTGTTTTAGTAAAGGCCTGTCAAATAGATCCAAATGACGGACCGTCAGTCTAGGTCGTCAATTGGTCCGACAAAAATTAACTCAGGTCGTCTTTTCCAACTTCATTTAAATCTTATACGTTGTTTTTACCCTAAATCATCAGATTTTAGTTAGTTTAATCCTAGAAACATAACTAAAACTTACCTAAGTCAAATCATTAATCAAAAAATTCAAAATTAAAAGGAAAAAAAGAGAAAAAGGTCAAGAGTCGTAGTTCAAGAATGCAGCAAGTTTCAAGCAGTTCAAGCCTCGAAATCTCAGTGTTTCTCCTGAATTTCATCACCCTGTATGTGTGATTTCACTAGTGGATTCCTTTTACCCATTGGTCCCGTAGTTTTCAGTTAGATTCTTGATTTCTATATCATTATTAGACCTAGGGTTTCTAGAACTTCAACTGAACTTCATGAATCAATTAGTTATATGCTCCAAATAAGATTTTCATGTTATTACTCAGATTATTGCATTAATTTCAGAACTGTACCTTTGTATTTATTTAGTTCTTGATTTACACATGCTAGGTCAGATATTTCAGTTATACATGCCTCACTTATTAATGCATCATTATCAGATTAAATAGTGCTTTCTCAGTTTTCATGTTCATTTTTGAGCTATCAAGTTTTTACTAAAATTTAGACAAAATAAGTTAACTACATAAATCAATAGGAGTAGAATAATGCCAAGTTGTACTAGGGTTTATTGTACCCAAATAGTCCAAAAATTACTAGCCAAGTAGGTTGTAAGTCCCCTCTGTGGGCATTAGTTTAGTGATCATGGAAGAATGCTTGTATACCTGCAGGGTATATTGGGTCCTCTCAATTGGGGCGTATACATCGGACTCCATATTTACCTCGTGTGATTTTATTATTTGTATTAGTAACTTCCAACGTTTAATCAGACTCTCTTGCATTGACCATTTATCAGTTTATTCAGTATTCAGTTTCAGCATGTTTTAATTTGGTCATTGCATCCTGTTATCTCAGTATTCTATATATCATGTTTAGATTATTGTACTTGTTTTAGTGCTTGTTTCGTTATGTTTATTTTAGCTTTATTCTATTCTACATGCTCAATACCTTTCAAGTACTGATGTATACGTGTGTTACATCTTCTCGTAATGTAGGTTCAGGTTCTAAGCATCCAGATCACGCTTAAATCTATTCCCAATTTCTAGTTCAGCAGATTCAGTGGTTATTCCTCATTCTCCACGGACATTGGTCATGAGTTTCATTTCAGTCTTTTTAGTCATTTTTAGTTTCTAATTTTGCTAGATTTAGTTGGGTATTGTCCAAGTATTTCTAGTACAGTTTAGAGGCTATTTTAAGACATAGTTAGTTTCAGCGTAGTATTTAGTTAATATTTTCATAGTATTAAACTCATCAATTTTCATATATCTCAGTTTTAAAAATTAGTTTCAACTTCGTATTGAGTTAATATTTTTTTGTATTAAACTCATCAGTTTTAAGCACATGGGTATTCCCTATTTTTAATTTTGATGATGATTTAGCTTTCGTGAGAGTTTATATTCTTTAGTATGCTCGTGATCATGCCAGCAGGGTTAGTGTGGGATCCCTTGTGGTCCTAGGTCTCATGTACGCATCTCGTGGGTAGTCTCGGGGTATGACACATGTGTTCGCCCTCATTTTTTGAATATACCAAGATGTTATCAACGAAGAAAATGACAAATTAATCTAGGTAACTTTGAAACACCTTATTCATGAGATCCGTAAATGTTGTCGGGGAATTAGTGGAACCAAACGACATTACTAAGAACTCATAATTACTATATCTTGTTCAAAATGTCATTTTTGGTATATCCTCACCTCTCATCCTAAGTTGGTGATACATTGATGTCAAGTCAATTCTAGAAAAGAAGCTTGCCCCTTGGAATAGATCAAACAAGTCGTCAATATTAGGGAGAGGATACTTGTTCTTAATAGTGACTTTATTGAGTTAACGATAATCGATGCATAATCTAAGGGACCCATCCTTCCTCTTCACTAAGAAAATTGGAGCACCCCATGGAGAAATACTAGGTCTAATGAAGCCTTTGTCTTGTAAGTCCTTGAATTGAGCCTTCAACTCTTTCAATTTGTCCAGATTAATCCAATAAGGAGGAATTGAAATGGGATTGGTATTCGGTAGCAAGTCAATCAAAATATCAATTTCCCGTTTGGGAGGGATTCTGGCAAGATAATTAGGAAAGACCTGTTAAAATTCCCTTATTACGGGGACTAACTCAATGGGAGGATTTCTGGAGTCTAAATCTTTGACTATAACAATGTGTACACACCCTTTTTAGATCATTTTACAAGCCTTAAGACAAAAAAGAATATGACCTTAGGAATAGAATCCTCCCCTTCCACTCTAAAACGGGTTCATTTGGAAAATTGAACTTGAAAATTCTAGTTCTACAATTAATGGAAGTAAAAAGATCATGCAACCAATCCATACCCAAAATGACATCAAACTCAACAATATCAAGTTCAACTAGTTGAACATGAGTAACTCCATTGGGAAACATTATAGTACAATTTATATATACCCTATTTGCAACAACCGACTAAACTACTAGGTAGTTATAATGAAAGGTTCATTTAGAATATTGGGGAAAATGTCAAACTTTCTACCTAACAAGGGAGTAACAAAAGATAATGTAGTACCCGGATTCTATAAAGCATATACATCAATGGAGAATACTTGTAACATACTGATCCCCACATTAGGAGAACTCTCTTTTTCACCCTTAGACAAAAGTGCATAAAAGTGATTCTTCTTTGAAGGACCACATTAAAACCACTAGCTTAATATTTCCCGCTACTTTTGTCTTGACCCTTCATATTTGGGCAACCCCTAACCTTGTGGCCACTCTTGACACACCAAAAGCAATTGTCCATCCAAATAAGGCAATCATCATAATGCTTCTTGCCATACTTTCCAAAAGCCGATTTCTTGTTTGGTGAGCTAGGAAGTCTTCCCTTTTGAGACTTAGGGTTAGACACCCTATCATTACGAGCCTTGGGAAATTTTGAAGGAACTTGATTAGAAGACCTCTTCTTTAACCTAGGTTTGTCTTGGATATTAAGCCTACCCTTGTAAGAACCACCTTCATAAAACCTTTCCCTGTTTGCATCCTTACTCATTCTCTTAACCCTTGCCTCTTTTACTTGTTGATAATGAATCATGTGATAATAAATATTCATATTATCATGTAGCATAGCCAAACGATATTATTACTTCAAGTCATCTGACACCCCCATCACAAAGTGCCTCATCTCATACACAGGGTCAAAAACCAAAGAAAGAGAGTACTTTGAAAACTTAGTAAATTTCAAAGGATAGTCAAGTACACTCATACCTCCTTGATGAAGGTTGATGAATTCTTCCACTTTGGCTTCCCTCTTTTCCCTAGGAAAGAACCTAAAAGTGTAAACCCCAAAATTAGTTAGGTTGTCTTGTCCTCACATGTTCCTATTATATTGTTAACATGTTAATTATGTTTTAAAGTATTCATGTTTGATTTAAAGTTACTTGGAAGTCAAAATATCAAGGGACAACCAAGACGTTGGACGACTAGTCACAAAATGGGCCTTATGTGTTTTTATGAGCTTTCATGTGTGTCATTGGCATATGAAGTCCTTATATGGGTAATAATGATGTTTATAGGCCTCATTTTGAGTTTATTTAAATTAGGAGGTCAAAAGTCCAAGAATTTTTAAGACGTTCAAAAGTTAGCCCTTTAGACAGGAATGTGTGTGTCTTCAGTGTGCCTAGCATGTTTAAAGGTGTTTTGTGTAATTGTTGTGGGTGAAACTGATGTGGAAGGTCCTTGACATGTTAAGGTATATATTTACATTGGAATTGTCTGGGTACGAATCCCAAAGGGACTCTCAAGAAGCCCTCAAGGAGGACCCAAAGGCTGTCGAGACACTGTCTTGGCATTGTCAATCGCCGAAGCCAAAGGACAACTCATCCACCAACGACCTGACAATGGTGAGTCTCCAATGTAAACTTATGAAGGTGAAGGATTAAGGAAGTTTTCAAGCCTCAGACCCAAACGACGGCCTGTAGTATGGTCCATGATGGGCCTACTAGGCGTTGTTTGTGCCAACAACTACAGCCATGCATGCTATTTTAATTATGGGATGAATGGAAAATTGACTCCACGGGATAACCTGACCATGAATGGTGTATTTGGTAATTTTTAAGTGTATTTAAGTGATAAAAAACGTGACAACCCCATTCTCAATTCAATTCAGACAAATTAGACTTCCCTCCTAAAATATTCTCTCTAGAACCTCCATTGAAGGAGAATCTCAAGAGCATCTTGGAACTTGGATTTCCATGGGTTATTCACCAAGTATTATATGTTTTTTCTACATTAAGGTATTGTGGTCCTTTATCTCTAGTTAATCTTCCAACTAGAGAGTTACTTCAATGTTTTTAATGCAAGTTCATGATCAAAATTCTCCTTCTACAATCTAGCTATGGGTTCTTTCTCAAAAAATTTTCAAAGGCTTAATAATGATATATTAATATTAATATGATGATTGTATAGTGAATTTGAATCCAATTGCATGATGAACCCATGTCCTTTTCAACTCTTGTTTTAGTCTATGTAGGTGCATTGTGATCGTGAATTTTTGTTAATTGAGTTATGATTCTAGCACGTTGAATTGCTTATATCTACTTCCTAACATGTGTATTGATGGTGGATTGTTGATGAGTGAACCATGAACGTGAAGGGTTGAATGTTTGAATAAGGCTAGTCTATAATGTAGTATCTTGTGATCTTGATTCTAGCTTGATTGTTATGTGATTCAATTATGTCAAATTGATGGTTAGATACTAACCATGATATCATGTAATGATAAATTATGTATTATTGGTCCAATATAGATTGACTATTTAAGAATCGATCTCTATTTTCCTATTGATTGCTAAAGAATGCTATTCACTGTAATCTCGATTTCTGGCCCTTGTAGTAGGATTTCATTTACGTTTTGATTTTTTTAACTACTAACTTGTGTTGATATTATTTATGAATTGTGCGTGTTATTTATTCATGATCAAAGTAAAGGAGTCTTGGTAATGATCGATCTACGTTGTTTAGCCTATAGATTTATAATGCTATCTACATGATGTCAACTCAATTCTAGGGTAAATTAAGCATGAGTTAGACTTTATTATTATGCCTTTAGATACTACCTTATATTAATATCATTGGTTCAATAAAAATTGATGATCAAAGCAACTGATATTGGTTCATGATCTATGACTCTCTACTCTCTACTATATTGGTGATGTAGTGTATTAGTTTGTAGCATGGTCTTGTAGTGGTTTATCCATGGTTTCTTTTTTGATTAAATAATATTCATCTATAACCTTTATATTCATTGTTGATGAAAAAGGAGTATTGATCAAAGATGATCAAAGGATAAGAAATTGGTAAGAACGCCTATGTCTTTTACCTTTTTATAATATTGGTAGTTGATGAAGCCTTATCTGGCATTGTGTGGTATGGTCCACTTATGGTGGAGGTTTTTAGTTTATTGTCTATATATATGTGATGTGACCATGGCCTTGAATTCAATGATATTATGAATGTGTGATGGTGATGATCACCCTATGTGAAGCTTTTGCCTAGTTTCCTATTCTAACTATGATGTAGGTTGTGTTGCTAATGTTATGAGCCTGTAAATGGTTATGCTAAGCATGTGTAATTGTGCTGCCTATGATGAGGTATTAATATGCTTTATGTGTTATATTAGAGGTAAAGTGAGTATAGATGCATAATGACTAGAGCTTACTGTAACGACCTTGTAAGTCTTGAATGAATGAGTCTTATGCTATGCTAACCATTCTATTATGTTGTGTGATGTATCATTCACTAGGATTACTTGATAGTTGTAATAGTGTCGTAAAGGGTATGGGACCTTGTCTATGCATTGCACATGTGTACCTTCATAGGATAGTTCCTAGGTTGGTCTTCTAAGTACAGTCATAGGACTTATATGCTAGGTTGTTAAGTATATGATAAGATGAAGTATGAATGTACATAGTTTCTTGGTTTGTTTATATGAAAGGATTGCTAATATAATTATGCCTATAGACTTATGCATTGATATATGAACATATGTGACTTTATTTGTTATGTAAATTGTTTGCTCACATATAAATATACACATACACAAATGTATGATAATCTAGTCCATGGAGGGGCCTAGAAAGGTGTGCTCAAGTGTAACCTAAATGAGATAGGTGCTTACATATGCTATGTCAAAGTGAAAGGGTTTCTCACATGATTTAGGTTTATGAACTATTATCTATGACCTATGCGCTAAGCATATGAAGAGTTAAATCTCCTAATCCTAATTTTATAAGATAATGTTAATAAAGGTTTTTTAATAAAAAGGGAACTTACCTTGGCACTGAGTGAACTTAAAGTAGAGGGGTGTCCCTTTCCATTGGAGGAAATTCCTCATGAAGTGGTTAGCATCACATCCCAAAGTACATAGAGTGATGTTCCTAGAGTAGATAACTACAATGCCCCATTTGTCATAGAGAGGGTTTCCACATATGCCTCGAAGTTCCATAACTATGCTGGTCACATAGGATCTAGCAAATGATTTCACTAGTATGCTAACATATGTTAATTTTCTACCTTGGCTAGGTAAGAACGCCTTCCCTTTGTGTAAGGTTCTGCAACACCAAATTCCATGTAGCATCTTTGGTATTAGTGTCGGTTAAGGCTATAGTGTCCCTAAAGTAAAATGGACAATGGAAGTAAGGTCAATACTCTAACTAGGATAACCTAAGGGTAGTTTCTCAGTTTATATGGGGGTATGGTACATCACCTATGCATTGGACAATTGGCTCTTGAGGGAAGTCTTGGGAAGGTGTTCTAATGCACGTGATTATGTTTATGTTCCTTATGCATGACTTTGTTATATTGTCTATTTGTTGTTATTAAATTCATGGTATGAGTGTACATGATGTGGCCTTGGCCTTATGTGCATAATAATGGTCTTAATGACTATGTGATGAAGGTCTTGCATTGACATAAATGAAGTTGTTTATATTGCCTTATTGATGTATGAAATAAAATGTTAAGGGTTGTGGAGTCATGATAGGTTTGCTAACTATGTATGATGTTATGGGGATTCACATTTACATTGCACTAGTAGACTTAAATTTGGAATGTAGTAAGGTCTTGTAATGTTTTATGTGAATGAAGTTAACATATGTGCAAGTAAACTATGGTTTACTGTAATGTCATGAAGGTCTTGACTTAAATGTTCCTATGATGTATTATACTTCTATGATGGTATGTGTTTGTTTATGTAGATTGTAAGTATGACTTCCTTTTGGCATTAATGTTGTGCATTGCACCATCTATCACTAGAGTGTTACTTGTGGAATAAGAAAGTAAGAAGAAAAACATTCATTATAAAATGAAATTGCTCACTTTAAAGAAGAAAATCGCTTACTATAATGTGGTTCTAAAATGCCTTAAGTGCAATGTGTGATTTTAAATGATTGATGACCGTTGAATATGCTTATATGAAGCATGTAAATGGTATAATACATATTGTATAAAGGTTTTATGAAGATTTTCTCAATAAGGCTGAAGTATAATTTCAAGAAAAATGTCCCTTATAAATGCATGTTTTTTCATGGTTGTCATACTTAGTGAATTCTTGTACTAACTCCATTCTTTTCTACTTTTTACATAGTGTATCTAATGGATGCTTAAAACGAATGTATCTTTGATTGAGGATCTTTTTATTTGTTTCTTAAGATCAAGCAAAAGGAATCCTTAAGATTCAAGGATGTCCTATGTCAACTTATGGTTTACTATAAAGTCTTGTGAATTGCATAGTTATGTATTATGTTGTAAGTGTCATGTCCCTAATATTTTGTATTGATGTTGAGTCTAGGATGGCAAAAAGAGACTAGAGTCTAAATATGTACTTATGATAATTTATATATATATATGTGTGTGTGTGTGTGTGTGTGTGTGTGAATGTGAGTGTGTGTGTGTGTGAACTATTATTCTAGCATATGATGTGCCACAATGTTTTAAAATTTCCGCTAAATTTACCTATGACAATGCGATGAATGATAACTATGGGTTTGTATAAGATCTTTGGGAGGTCAAGTACGCCATGTTGCTTCTAGGTGGTGCTCCCCGGTCGTGACAAAAAGTCTTCTTGAAAATATCCCAAGTCACCGATCCACCTATTAAAGGCCTATTGTCTCTCCATTGGATGTACCAATTTTTGGCCACGTCTTTGAGTTGGCAAGTGGCTAACTCGTCCTTCTCACTAGTAGTCAATCCCATATCATAGAGAATCTTGTACGTCTCATCAATGAACTCTTGGGTGTCTTCCTCAACTTTGGAACCATAGAAAGTAGGGGGAATCATCCTTCTTAAATCCCTCAAACTGGAGGCCATGGTGCCAACGTGCTGGTTTCCTTGGGGAATAACCTCATGATAAGCTTGGGTCGTCATGGCTTAAGCTTGAGTAGTTATGACTTGGGCCATTTGGATAAAGTTTACCCTTATGTCCCCATCTGTCAAAGGTGGATGATTGACCTGTACATGATCATAATTTGAAACATCTTCAAGATGAGGGAATTGATTGCCTTGGGGAGGATCTGCCGCATTGTCAATCCTCCATAAATTCATCGAGTTGTGTTCTTAGAGTATTCATTTACTATATAACACAATACAAGGTTTACATGCTAAGGGAACATAGATTAAAGACTGTCAAGGCACGATATTGGATTTCCAAGAAAAGGAGAATTTCCTTAGCATCTTATAGTTTCCTATTCATAACAGTGGCACGCTTCACAATTATCAGGAAAAATATATATATATGCGGTTAAGTGAGACATCGAATCTAAAGATATTCAACCTCATTCTCTAATACAAAGTTTATCAAAATCGGGGAGAACCCCCTAGACGTATCCAGCATCGTCGTCCTTATCGAGGACTAAGACTAGCCTCTTAGCTCACATGATAACATCCATAGGTTAAAAATGCGGAAAATTTATGAATTTTATTCTATCATGTGACTTACATAGACCTCTTGCATACACATAATATATATTCATATCGAGTATACATAGACCCTTCGTATAAGATTATTACATAGTCTTCTATTTCTATTGCACATATACATATACAAGATATAACATAGTCTTAAAACAGATGTCTCATATCACAACAATCTAAACAAGAATTTAACAATTGGGCATAGCCCATACATCAACAAAATAAAATCTACACATAGGCTACACAATCTTTAGTACTCAAACGAAAGGAAATGAACATAATGTCTTTAATAATAATAAACATCCAATGTTAGAAAGTTGCATTGTCGTCGAAGTAGTGAGGACCTACCCAATTTGGAGAATGAGAATCGAAGTCTTCCTTCAAAAGTTGTCACAAGCCCTTCATCAAGTGGAACCTAAAATGTAGGGGGGAAAGGGATAAAATGGGGTTAGCACATCACTTGTACTAAGTATGAGACCATATGTACACTGAATATAAAATCATGCTAAAGAGGGACATTTCATTAAATTATGCAATTTACTTTGAAAAGCCATATCATGACTCCATACCAATTCAACATGACATATTCATTTAGTATAGACCATGTACATCACAAGACCAACAATTCTAAGTCTAGTTAAGCTAACATGCATATCAACATAATTGAGAACATAATAAAGATAACACTATCATCAATTTATTATATCAACAAGCATGTATAATAGTTCATAACATCATAACCAAACTAAAAACATATGTCATGACTAAGTCCACTAGAGCAATGAATAAGAAAATCCCCATAACCTTTCTCAATCTAGTAAACCCAACAAGTCGTAAAGAATGTCCAATTTCACATAGCATATCATTTAAGAGTACATAACATTATACTTTAACAATATAGACCAAACACATGTTCATATGTGAAACCAACATCGTATAGTATCATCAATATGTATGATCATCATATACATATTATTAAAATCTATTAGCATACACAAATATAAGAACATTCATATAAGACTTCCCTTAAAGCTAACAGTGTAATGTATAGGTAGAGTCCCATACTCCAACCTAGACTAACCTAAACCCCTTAGGTCATCCTAGTTAGAGTTCAATAATTACTTGATTTTACCTTTTGGGAACATCTTGACTTAACCGACATAGACCACATGATCTAATGTGGAATCCAGTCTAATGGAACCGTACACCAAAAGAGGGCACACTACTTGCCAAATGTGGATTATGAGTTGTTGGATAAGATGTAAATGTTATAAGGAATGTGATAACTTAGCAATGTGTCTTATTATCATTTGACTATGTAAATAAACTTAGATTATAATAAGACACATTGCTAAGTTATCACCTTCCTTATAACATTTACATCTTAGCCAACAACTCACAATCCATAGTTCTAGACATACCCATTCAACATCATTCAAACTTTATCAATCTTAACATAAGATATAATTCAATACAACATCATCACTTAATCACAAGTAATCATAATTGAAGTAAAGAATTAATATCACATGGTTTACCCAGTCTCCTTCATAATGTCATCATCAAGGTCTTACAACAAACAATCCAATTCAATCCACAATGGGGATAATGTTATCATACAATCAATTGAATCACTACACAAAAATTACTCACTACTTCATAGCCTAGAATTAGAGACTTGGGTAAAATTAACGATCTAGTTCCTAACCTATGTCACTTAATCAAGGACTAGCATAATTGTATAACAATACATCACAATCTACTCATAAATTGGCATAATAAAAACATAATTCACAGATTAACCAAGCCAATTGTATCAATACTATATAATTCAATTAAAGATCACAACCTAGGGTTAAGGGGAAAACTCATCTTCCCAAAAAACTAGGTCAATGCATAAAGAACTAGTTTAAGTGATTCATAATTCATGTTAATATACTCATTAATTCATGTTAATATACTCATATAACCAAAATAAATTATAAAAAATCAATTCACAAGATCAATTTCATATTGGAAGAAAATCCACTTGAATTTTGTACTTTTGAAATAAATTTGGAGGAGCCCTTTAGGGAAAGAGATCCCAAAGGTGGAAGGAATAACATACCTCACTAATTTAAAAAGTTTGAGTGAAAAAGTTGATCCGTTTAATCCATAGAACCCTCCTTTTCTTTGTCTTCAATGGGTTTTCTTTGGGAGAGAGAAAGAAGAGAGAAGGAGGAGCAATTTTGGTTTTGGGAAAAATGAGGGTTGGGTTAGTTTAGTAAGGTTAGGGTATTTATATAGGTCATTAACTAAATCAATTATACCTCCCTTTAATTCTAACTAATTATAAAACCACCTAACTAATTAACTTAACTAACCTAAAAACGTTTAAAAAATAGTGGCTTGACTGATGAGACCCGGCCAATGGGTCGTAGGTCAATCGATGGACAAGGGACCAACCAACCTATTGGTATGTAATTTTGGACAGAGATTTGTCCAAAAGGACT
The DNA here is from genome assembly GCF_036512215.1 of Solanum lycopersicum. Taxonomy (NCBI): domain Eukaryota; kingdom Viridiplantae; phylum Streptophyta; class Magnoliopsida; order Solanales; family Solanaceae; genus Solanum; species Solanum lycopersicum. Next base: position 15,103,318 of record NC_090807.1, read on the forward strand.
TCTGGAAAAAATGGCTAAGATTCCATCGACGGTGGTCATCAATGCTCTGTCGATTAGACCAGGCCTCGTCGATGGTCCATGTTGGTGAACACTGTCCCTTGACAACTTTTAGCCACATTTGCAAGGGTCATCCTCAAGATCCCTTTGTTTGTCCTTAGAGAGTCATACACTGATGTTTCAACTATAAACCAACTGTAATACTTGTTAGGAACCTCACAACAAAATTTCATCATTTTCCAGCTCTTAAAACTTAGTCAAATAGGCTAAGGCACATTATTACCTCTTGAACTAGTTTTCGGACATCATGGATGTTCCTCGATGTTTTTATTCTAAAATTTCCTAAATGAATCAAATACATTATAATTGACTTACAAATAGTTTTAGAACTCTTATGCTCTCATGTTAGGCTCTAGATTAGGCTTTAGACTTTTGGAGTATTACAACTTATGCCAACCTTCTTTCAAAACACATTAACATGTTCAATACTATTTCATGAAAGCAACAATACACAAAACACAAATAAGTGCAAGTTAGAAAAAGTGCATTTTCACATGAAAACTCATTTTTGCATGAACCGTTACCATAAATATGCATATTTTAACAAAACAAGCCAAATTAGTTTTTATTCATTATTTATAAGAGGATTGTTACTAACCTCAACTTTGGCTAGAATTTTGAGGAAAAAGATGAGGATAACGGGACTTCAGGTCAGCCTAGTGTTTACCATGTTGATCCCTCAACTAGGTGGTTTTTCCATAAGACTTTTACGGAGGCCACCTCTTTATTCCTCTACTTCTTGACTTGGCGTTCTAAATTTTCACCGGAGCCTTTTCATAGGAGAGACTCTCATCCACACCTAACCCTGTAATTCAGAGGATTGATACGGGGTCGCCCATAATCTTTTTAAGCATGGAGATTAGTTGGTAACTTCAACACATATGCATCTTTTTCGACCGTTGGAAAACTTCATAGGTCCCACATACTGGGGACTTAGCTTCCACTTTTTTTCGAATCTCATCACCCCTTTCATAGGTGGAATCATAAAATAAACCATATCAGCCACTTCAATTTCAAGGTATCATCTTCTATTGTCGGCACATGATTTTTGCCGACTGTAGGATATTTTCAACTTGTCTCTTATCACCTGAACCTTCTCCAAAGTTTCATAGATTATTTCGGTACCAAGGAGTAAAGACTCAAAAACCTCAACCCACCCAACCAATGACCTACATCGCCTACCATAGAATGTTTTGAAAGGTGTCATGGAAATAATAGAATGTAGCTATTATTATAGAAGAACTCAATTAACGGTAGGTGATTGTCCCAATTACCTTTAAAATCTATCACACAAGCTATTAACATGTTTTCTAGGGTTTGAATAGTATACTCTGCTTTACCGTTCGTTTGGGGATGAAACCGGGAGCTAAGCTTCGGTTTAGTACCCAACCCTTTTTGAAAAGACCTCCAAAAATAAGAAGTGAATACTGCACCTCTATTGGATATTATGGACAAATAAATCCCATGTAATCTCACTATCTAATCAATGTATATTCTTGCATAATGCTTCGCCGAATAAGTAGATTTGATGGGGATAAAGTGAGAAGATTTTTTTAATTTATTTACTATAACCCAAGTAGAGTCATTTTGCCTCCGGGTTCGAGGCAACTCAACAACAAAGTCCATATTAATATATTCGCACTTCCAAGTAGGAACTTAAATTATTTGAGTCAAACCACTCAGCTTTAGATGCTCAGATTTTACTTGTTGGCAATTCGCACATTTAGCTACAAACTTCGCTATGTCCCTTTTTAAACGATTCCACCAATACACCTCTCTAAGATCATGGTATATTTTTGTAGCAACCGAATAGATAGAATATCAGGAACGTGAGATTCTTCCAAAATATTTCCCCTAAAATCCGATATTCGGTACACATAATCTACCTTGGTACCTAAGCACACCATCCCCCCTTAGGAAAATGACTCAATAAACTTGCTAAGTATCGATTTATTTAACTTCATGAATAGCTCAAGATGTTCCTTACTTCACCTCAACAACTAAATATATTTCGGAGTTATTATGAACCATAAAATCACCACTTGGGGAATCTTCCTACAGATCACCTAATCGAGCCAACCTATGAAGATCTTTCACTAGGTCTTTCGGACCTTCTTCTACATGAGATGACTTAGAGCATCCTCAACCACATTGGCTTTGCCAGGGTTGTAGAGAATACTCATGTCGTAATCTTTCAATAATTCAAACCATGTTCTTTGTCGCAAATTCAACTCTTTTTAATTGAACAAATATTGAAAACTTTTACAGTCGATTAATACATCCACATGGTAACGATACAAGTAGTGCCTCCATATATTCAAGGCAAACACTACGACCGCTAATCAAAGGTCATGAGTTTGATAATTCTTCTCATGCACCTTCAGTTCTCTAGAGGAATAGTCAACAAACTTCCTATGTTGCATAAGGAGACAACCCAAACCCACTCAGTAACCGTCACAATCTACAACAAAACACTTGGTACCCTCCGGTAAAGTCAACACTGGAGCGGAGGTAAGCCTATTTTTCAATATTTGGAATCTTCTTTCACATTCCTTCGACCACTCAAATTTAACACTCGTTTGGGTCAAGGTAGTCCAAGGAGATATAATGGATGCAAACTTATCCACAAACCTCCTATACTACCCGAATAAACCCAAAAACTTCTAATGTCGATTGGTGTCCAAGTTCTAGGCCAATTATTAACTGCTTTGGTTTTTTCAAATCCACATATATACCCTAACTTGAGATAATATGACCAAAAAAACCACCGACCTCAACCAAAACTCACACTTACTATACATGGCAAAGAGTTGGTGTTCCTTAAGGACTTGCAATGTCACCTTCAATTGGTCCATATGTTCACCCTCACTTTTTGACTATACCAAGATATCATCAATTAATAAAATCATAAATGAATCAAGGTAATTTTGAACTAATCTATTCATAAGGTCCATAAATAGTTGTCAGGACATCAGTGAGACGAAAAGAAATTACTAGGAACTCATAGTGACCATACCTAGTTCGAAAAGCATTTTGGGAACATCCTCATATCTCACCTAAGTTGCTGATACCTTGACCTCAAATTGCTTTTAAAAAGGAGAAAACCCCTTGAAGGTTATCAAACAAATCATCAATCCGAGGGAGAGGGTACTTGTTCTTTATGGTGACCTTATTGAGTTGAAGATAATCAGGGTACATCATAATGGACCCATCCCGCTTCTTTATACACAATATCGGAGCACCCCATGGAGAAATTCTAGGTTGAATGAAAACATTGTCTAATAAATCCTTGATTTCAGCCTTCAACTCTTTCAATTAGGCCAGAGCCATCTGATAAGGAGGAATTAAAATGGGATTCGTATCCGCTAATAAGTCAATACCAAATTCTATGTCCAACTCGTCAGGAATTCTGGGAAAGTCATCAGGAAAGACTTCTCGAGAATCCTTCACTACGCCGACCGACTCTATAGAAGGAATGTCGGACTCAAGATCTTAAACCCTCACAATATGATAAAGACACCCCTTTGACATCATTTTACAACTTTTTAGACAAAAACTGATACGACCTCAAGGAATGAGTTGTAACACCCCGTATGTAAAACAAACATGAAATCTGCTTTTCAGAAATCTGCAGGTGCAATCGACTGTTACAATCAATGGATCGTATTCTGATCTATGGCACATATTGTGAATGCGTCGTTTAAGTATGAAGCCCCTAAAAACTAAACCAAGAAAAATTGACGAAGTGTCGAACGACGGACAAACCTACGGTCCGTAGGCTAGACTACGATTTGTACTCTGTGTCTGTTGATCAAGAACGCATTTACCCACTCTCTAGCAAGAACAAGGATTGACTAGTACATTTCATAGATGGACATACGGATCATAGGTGTGACCGTAAGTGAATATTTGTAGACAGTTAGGTGGAAATGTAGTAGGATAAACTACAATTGATCATAACTCTTAGGAAAAAATGAATTAGGTCCTATGACCTATGAAATGATAGATATTTGAATTAGCTTTCCATAGACCTAGGGTTTCTAGAACTTCATAAATTAATTAGTTATATGTTCCAAATAAGATTACCATGTTATTATTCATGTTATTACATGAATTTCAGAACCCTAGCTTGTATTTCTTTAATTTTGAATTACACATCCTAGGTACGATATTTCAATATCTTCATATATACATGCCTTAGTTATAAATGCATAATTACCTGATTAATTGTTGCATTCATAGTTTGCATGTTTAGTTTTGAGTTATCCAGTGTCTACAGAAACTCACTCATAATCAGTAATTGCATAATTCAATAGTATTAGCATAATACTGAGTTGGATTAGGTTTCAGCGTACCCAATTAGTCCTAGAACTACTAGCCAAGTAGGTTGTAATCCCATCTGGACAATCAGTTTATTGATCAATGCAGCATGCCTTTATACCTCTGGCAGGGTATATTGGGTCCTCTCGATAGTGCGTATACAATAGATTCCACATTTATCTCATGTGGTTTTATAATTGATTATTAGTAGCTCCTACAGTTTAGTCAAACTCTCTTGCATTCACCATATTCACAAATAAGTTAGTATTCAGTCCCAACATGTTATAAATTTGTCCATTGAATCGAGTAAGCTCAAAATTCAGTATATATCAAGTTCCGATAACTTTACTTGCTTTTGTTCTTGTTCAGTTATATTTTATTTCGGCTTTAAACTATCCTACATGCTCAACACCTTAAAGTACTGAAGCATACGTGCGCTACTTCTTCTCGTGATGTAGGTTAAGGTTCTTAGTATCCAGATCGTGCTTAGATTGATACCCGATCTCAAGTTTAGTAGTGAGTCCTCATTCTCTGAGGACACTAGGAATGAGTTTATATTCAGTATTTAGTCCTTTAGTTTATGTTTTTTCTAGACTTGGCTAGGGCATGTCCTCTAGTAAGTTTAGAGGCTATTTTCATACATAGTTATCTTCAACTTAGTGTTGAGTTAATATTTTCTTGTATTAAACTTGTCAGTATTTCATATATCTCAGTTATAGAATATGTGCATTCCCATCTTTTTAGCTTAACATTCATTTTATTATCTTTAGAATACTCATGATGATTCTAGCATGGTTAGCTTGGGATCCCTTGTGCTCCTAGATCCCGTGTCTCCAGCTCGGGGGTAGCTGCGGAGTGACAAACTTGTTATTAGAGCACTAGGTTTAAGAGTCCTTGGATGTGTGAAAATCCGCACTAAGTAGAGTTCTTTTCATGAGTGTGAACTGCAGCACATCTAATGAAAGGGAGGCTACAATGTGTTTTATGAAAACTTTACATTCATGTTACTGTTATCATGTATAAGGTATGATCTAACTCAATTTTAACTCGATGTTCTATGTTTTAGATCATGCCTCATCGTAAATATAACATTCTAGAAAATGTACCCGTCTAGTGAAGAGTCTATTAAGTTTTAAGAATAGGAATTTGGGTACATAGGTATTACAATGCCCAATATTGAGAAATATTGAGCATATTAGAGAATATTGGTTTGAGGGTGTTATCCAATTTATATGTATTAAAATATACTTTGATGTTCAAATACCAAATTCAAGCTTAGTCAGGAAATGTACCTGCAATGAAGATCCTAAACTAAAATACTTAATTCCTTAACGCAAAAATTAGGTACGAGGCATCCAAGTGTCAAGCCTAGGTACCATAGAAGATGTCCATTTAAAATGATCATGTAGAGTAAGCAGTTACCAAGGATATAGTGAAGGATCCGTGGGACAACCATAAATGAGCAGCAACACATGTGAAAGCACATGTGCTAATCGGCCTAGGGACAACCCTACCCTAATTATGTTAAGGCGGTTAGGGGCAGGCGCTCGCACGACTCAAACCATGTGGGGCCTAGCTTCCTAACAAACTCTAGGCTCTAACTAAAATACCTAACTAGCTAACTAACCTAGGACTAACTGAAACTATCTAACTAGTGCACCCGAAATACAAAGACCTAACCGAGTTAAACTAGCCTAGTAACTAACTCAAGAAACATCATAGCACCTAACCTATGATTGTTTAAAGGGGTTGATTATGGTCCTAATGACTTAGGGGTACTTAAGTAATTATCCTAGGTCACTTAATTAATTAAATTGTCAGATTAATTAATTAATTAAAATTGAAAGTCAAAGCCAAAATCCTTAGGAAAATTTCAGATTTGGCTAAGTCAAATGTTCTCCTATTTTTCATCAATTTAGGAGGGGCGTTTTGGTAATTAGATAATTGATTTATTTAATTAACTTAATAAGCCTACGTTGAATTAGTCAATATCAGTTCCTATGACTTAGACTCATGTTCAACCACTAGAAACTCACGACTTAAAAAGTGATCAAAACGCAAGAAAAATAGAAAATACTCTCAGTTCTCTAATGCAATTTCAAGGCTATTCTTTACAATTTTTCGTGAAAATTTCAAGGTAATCTTCGTAGATTCATTTCTGCATTAAGGTATGGGTTTTATCTCTTGGATTCCTTTCTCCAATAGGATTTCAAACGTTTTGAATTCAAGAAAATGAAACTAGGGGTCTTCCCAATGAAACAGATGTTCGTTTCCCTAGTTCTTCATAATTCCGATTGTAGTAGTATGTATAATGCAAAATCTCGAGCTTGTTGTTGGTATGTAGTGCTAACTGATCATTAGGTGTAGGTTTCTATGGTTTAATAATGTCAAATGAGACATATAGGTTAGATCTATATGATTAATGCCTAATTGTGTTCAAGAAGATGAGATTGTTATAAGTCGTTTGTAAAATTTAGTGGACTGTTGAAAAGGGATGAAGGTTTCGACTTTACTGTTTGTGTTTATAGTAGATATGTTGTAAGTATTTGGAATGCAATGTTTTCAAGAAGAAACTATGTGTGAATCAAAGTTAATTAATGAATCTTAAATTAAAAATCAACTTTATATCTTGGCCAATCTAACACTGAATTATTCTTATAAGCCAATTAAATGTTAAAAGTTGGCTTGCTTAAATTGACCAACAATATTATTTCCATAATATGATATAAAGTTGGGTAATGACTAAGTTATACCAAATTAAGCATGACCAGTGTAACTTAATGAAACTCATAACCAAGGGTATGCCAATAATTTGGACAAGTCCCAACATACCCTATCAAAATGAACTTGTGAACAAAGTAGTACGATAAAGAGTCTGTACAAATTTCATAAAGAATGGTACAAGACTACCAAAGAACATTGAACATGATAAGGGGAGTAATGACATAAGTAAAAGCTTATGAGTTATGAAACTGACCAGAATGGGGTGTTAAAGGAACTGAGACAAGTCATACTTGCACCTAAACAATTATGCTAATGATACTCACATAAAAGGGTGTTAGAATTTGTGAGACAAGTCTCACTCACACCATAATGATAATGTAAGACTTAAGTTCAAATTCATCAAGTAAAGAAAGGGGTGACAAGTCATCCATTGAGCTATGTTAAAGATACTCACCTAAAAGGGTGTTAGAAATCGTGAGACAAGTCTCTTTAACACCATGATGATCATGTAAGGTTTAAGTTCACATTCGTCAAGTAAAAAAAGGGATGACAAGTCATCCATTGACTTAAGTATACATCATATTAGAAACAAGCTTCCATAATGTATGAGTCAACTCTAAATTTTAGAAAGTATAAGAAATTGAGCAAAGCACTAACAGACTAGCAATGAGCTTGTGCAAGCACATATAAGCCTCATGAGATGAGGCTACCACAAAGGTGGATAAGCATTCTCAGAAATCTCCTAATCTTTGAACTATGTTGCCAGCATAGGAAGCAGCCATTGGATTCCCTCTAAGAGAGATAGGTAGTATTCGGTTTCACTTTGGCAGGTGAACTATCCCGTTTCTTTGTGGGGAAGAGATAGAGATTTCATGTTTATCTCACATGATCTATGTCAGTTAATGCTCAAAGAAAGTATTCAGTCTCACTTTAGACGTCAACCACCTCTTTTTGGTGTGGAGAAGACACTGGACTAGGTTTCACTTTAGCCGGTGAACCACCCCTTTTCAATGTGGGGCAGACACAAGATTTCATGTTAACTTACATGATCTAGGTTCACTTTGATTGGTGAACCACCCCTTTTCTGTGTGGGGCAGAAACTGGATTTCATGTTAGCTCACATGATCTTAATGCTAAAGATTTCTTTAAGAGTGTAATAAATAAAGAATAACAAATGTAAGTTCAAAGTGAATTAATAAAGCAAGATCGTAAGAATATCAATCATCAGTGTTTGATAAGATTGCAGTTTTAACAGTTATAGGCATAGCCAATAAAGATTTGATCATGATAACTTCTTATATTATGCAAATGATCAGCAACTTTATATTATTTAAAATTTTGAAATAATGGGTATATCCAATAAATATTTGTTTCTAAAGACTTCATGCCCAATTTAACAAGAATGGAATAAATAACTTATGAGTAGAGTAGCAAATCATTTCCTTAGTCTTTTGGATTACTTAAGTGATTCATTGTAGGTATGGGACTACAATGAATCATTTCACTTGTAAGTAAAACATAGGATCAAACGAGATTATTGAACTACAGAACAATAAGAAGAAAAAGACAAAAAAAATAAATTAAGGCGTGGGAGAAGAAGCTCTCGGCCTAAGGGAGCAAACATATTAATTTTTGCTAGAGTTGTTCTAAAATTATGTTGATGATTCCAACGTATTATGTTCATATATTAAATGAGTTCATGGTTTAAATGCATGGAAACATTTTATATTCATAGCATCAATCACAAATAACGATTTAGGAAAGTATAGTGACTTCACTTTCTAGAAACAACATGTTGTTATAGGAAGTGTTTTCCTTGATCATGCATAGTCCTTGTGTGTTTGTGTGCATACACACATACTTATTACAAGTGTGTATTAAACCATATACTAGTACTATTTTTATTCGCGCAGGTCCAACAGAAGATTGAAGATTTGTTGAAGCTGTTTGGGTTAGCTATCTTCTGACTTTTGGAGGTCCTCTTAAGTTCGAGGATGCCTACGTTTATTATTCTAGCTTTAGTACATTATACATAAGTAGTGGACGCTTTCCCTAGTGTTTCATTTCAAACATTTGTTTAAGAGTTTGTATTAAGGTCGGTTTGGGAAACTAATATTCATACTATCATTCCTTATTTCAATTGTTTTATCTATTGATAGATGGGTGTTTAGTTTTAGCAGTAGCATATCACTATTATGCCGTAACTATATGAAGTCTAAGCATACTTCATTAATTGTGATGAAAGCTAATAATTGTGATGAAAGCTAAGAATAGGCTTATCTGCGACCTCGGAGAGGTTAACGAAGTTGGCCTCATCTGGGATCTAGATTTTTGGTGTGACAGTAAATCTAATGCCATGAATACAAACGCAGCTCCTCAAGTCCCTGATAAATAAGTCTCCAATGTTGAATTAAGGAATGCCATACAGATATTGCCTCAGAGTATGACCAAACACAATAATCGGGTTCATGCTCCTATGAATGCAAATAGTAGATCAGTAGCAGCAAGGTCCGTGACTTTGTTAGGATAAATCCGCCTGAGTTCTTAGGATCACAAACTAATGTGGATCCTCCAAATTTCATGGATGAGATCAAGAAGATCTTTGACGTCATGCAAGTCATTGGGAATGATCGGGTTGAATTGGCACCATACTAGTTGAAGGATGTTGCTCATATATGGTACACGCAGTGGAAGGAAAATAGGGGTACACATGCAGCTCCAAATACATGGGATTGCTTTAGTGAGACCTTTATGGAAATGTTTTCCCCGATAGAGTTGAGAGAATTAAAGGCTCAAGAAATCTTGAACTTAAGGTAGTGGCTCAAGTTTAACCAACTCTCCAGGTATGCTCCTCACATGGTTGCTTACTCCAGAGCTCAGATGAATAAGTTCATGTATGGAGTGTCAGAATTGGTGAAACTGAGTGCTAAATGCTATAAGTGGAAGATGTGAAAATCTTTATGCTTATGACTCATGCTCAACAGGTTGAAGGTGATAAGCTTAGGGAGAAGGTCAAGAAGAATAAGAAGGCTAGGAATCGAAACTATGACTATTCTCAGTAGAAATTAGGTGGTGTAAATTGCTCGCAGATTCAGCAGAAGTTTTCAACCCCATCCCATTCATAAGCTAGTGTTCCATCCTCAACGAACAGGTTTGAACAAAAGGTTAGAGAATCGGGCTCTATGTCTCAAGGAAGTGTTTTAGGCACCAAGAATTACACCCACTTGCCGTAAGTGTAGTAATAACCATTCAGACAAGTGCCTTGCTGGAAAAAAAAAGGTGTTTTGAGTGCGGTCAGTCTAGTCACATGTTGAGGTATTGTCCTTCTAGACAGGGTCAAGGAGGTTGTAATGCTAGAGATCAACCTACACCTCAGCAGCACCGTGAAGTCACAAGACTCAATAGTGTAACTCATCTAGAACAGGTGTCGGTCAGTGCCAGAACAGGTTGTATGCTCTTCATGGTCTCCAGGATCAGGAAGGTTCTTTTGATGTTGTCACTGGTACATTACAAGTCTTTGACTTTGATGTTTATGCATTGTTAGATTTAGGGGCTACTCTTTCTTTTGTAAATCCTTACATAGCAGTCGAATTAAGTGTTGGTCCAGAAACACTCACAGAACCTTTTTCAGTCTCTACTCTAGTCGGTGACCCATTTATATCTAGATGGTTATACATAAATTACCATGTCACAGTCTCTCATAATGTCAGCTCAACAGATCTTGTAGATCTAGAAACGGTAGACTTTGATGTTATTCTAGGGATGGACTGATTACATTCCTATTATGCCTCTGTCGATTATAGAACTATGATTGTTCATTTTTCAGATTCCAAACGAATCAATCTTATAGTGGAAGGGTATTAGCTTAGCACCAATGGGTCGATTCATTTCTTTCCTTAAGGATAGAAAGATGGATTCCAAGGGTTATCTCTATAATTAAGTTTGAGTTAAGAATTCTATTTCTTGAACCCAACTCTTAAGTCAGCTCTAGTAGTTAGTGAGTTCCAGAAGTGTATCCAGAAGATCTTTCTGAAGTCCCTCCCAAAAGGGAAATTGACTTTGCAATTTATCTCCTTCAAGATACCCAACCTATTTCTAATCCTCCTTACAAAATGTCTCCAGCAGAGCTTAAGCAATTGAAAGAGCAGTTGAAAGACCTTCTATATAAAGACTTCATTAGACCTACTATTTCACCATGGGGTGTGCTAGAATTGTTCGTAAAGAAGAAAGATGGTTCTCTTAGAATGTGCATTGACTATAGACAGTTGAACAAGGTCACAATCAAGAATAAGTATCCCATCCCTAGGACTAATGAATTGTTTGACCAACTTAAGGGTGCTTGCCATTTCTCAAAGATGGACCTCAGATAAGGTTATCATCAACTTAGAGTTAGAGATAGTGATATTCCAAAGACAACCTTCAAATATTGGTGTGGTCATTATGAATTTTTAATTATGTTGTTTGGACTAACCAATGATCCTGCAACTTTCATGGATTTGATGAACAGAGTGCTCAAGCAATACTTGGACTTATTTATTATCATTTTTATTAATGATGTACTCATTTACTCTAGGAATGAGGAAGAACATGCAAGTCATTTGAGAAAAGTTCTACAAACTCTCAATGATTGCCCGTTATTCGCTAAGTTTCGCAAATGTGGATTCTGGTTTCAATTCGTTGCTTTCCTTGGTCACATTGTATCTAGAGAAAGGATCCGAATGGATCCACAGAAGATAGAAGTAGTGAGAAAATGGCCAAAGCCTACCTCTTATACAGATATCAAAAGTTTCCTAGGTCTAGCAGGTTATGACAGAAGGTTTGTGGAAGCATTCTCATCTATAGACTCACCGTTGACTAGTTTAACTCAGAATATGGTCATGTTTTAATGGTCAGATGTTTGTGAGAAAAGCTTTCTGAAAGAAAAACTAGATTGACTACAGCTCCTTTCTTGACTCTACCAGAGGGTTCAAATGGTTATACAATCTTCTGTGATGCATCCACAGTTGGCCTAGGTTGTGTTTTGATGCAGCAAGATAAGGTTATAACTTATGCTTCTAGACAACTTAAAGTGCATGAGAAGAACTATCAAACTTCGAGCTTGCAAAGTGGTGTTTGCACTAAAGATCTGGAGACACTACTTGTCTGATGTTCATGTAGATGTGTTCATTATTCATAAGAGCCTTCAGTATGTGTTCACCAAGAAATAGTTGAATCTTCGCCAGAGGAAATGGCTTGAGTTCATTAAGGATTATGTATGAGTGTGCATTATCATCCTTGTAAGACAAATGTAGAAGATGCTCTTAGCAGATTATCTATGGGTAGTGTAGCCCATGTTGAGGATTAAAGAAGGTAGTGAAGGATATTCACAGGCTTGCTCTCTTGGGTGTTTGCCTTATGAGCATATCAGACAATGGTCTAACAGTTCAGAATGGGGCAGAATCTTCTTTGGTACTGGAGTTTAAAGAAAAGCAAGACAGGGATCCCATCTTGCTTGAACTTAAGGGTGTAGTCCACAATTAGAGAGTAGAGGTTTTCTTCTAAGGGGGAGATAATGTACTTGGCTACCAAGGTAGATTGCGTGTTCGTGATGTGGGTGAGTTGAGACAATATATTCTTTTAGAATACCATAACTCCATCTATTTTATTCATCAAGGTGCCACTAAGATATACGACGATCTTCAGGAAGTCTATTGGTGGAATGGAATGTAGATGGATATAGCACACTCTGTGAGTAAGTGCCCCAATTTCCAGAAAGTCATGGTAGAACGTCATAAACCAAGAGGTGTAACTCAAGAAATCAATATTCCTACTTGGAAGTGGGATGTTATACATATGGATTACCTCGTACTCGTAGACATCATGACTCCATTTGGGTAATAGTTAATAGGATGACTAAGTTTTCTCGCTATTTAGCTGTTAAGACTACAGATGTGGCAGAGGACTATGCCAAGCTTTACATTAATGAAATTTTGAGGTTTCACCGGCTTCATTTGTCTATCATCTCATATAGAGGTCATCAGTTGACCTCTAATTTGTAGAAGTCATTTCAGAAGGGTCTTTGTACTCAAGTTATCCTTAGCACGACATTTAATCCAAATATAGATGGACAGGCTGAGCATACCATAAGATATGTTGAGAGCTTTTGTTATAAATTTAAAGGGTAGTTGGGATGATCACCTCCCTTTGATTGAGTTTGCCAACAATTATAGCTACCATTCCGACATTCAGATTGCCCCTTATGAAGCTTTGTATGGGTGTAGATGTAGATCTCCCATTGGTTGGTTTGACGTAGGTGAAGCTGCTTTGATAGGGCCATATTTAGTTCTTTATGCTATGAATAAAGTACAATTCATTATACATAGACTTAAGATAGCCAAGAGTCATCAGAAATCTCATGGATATGTAAGGAGAAGGGAACTAGAGTTCGAAGTTGATGATGGGCTTTTCCTGAAAGTGTCACCTATGAAAGGGGTGATGATATTTGGCAAGAAAGAAAATCTTTGTCCTAGATATCAAGGCCCTTACAAGTTCTTGAAATTGATTGGCAAGGTGGAATATGAGCTGACTTACCGGTAGACTTAGCAGCAGTGCTCCAATCTTCCTGATCTCGCTCTTGAAGAAGTGTGTGGGTGATCCAGCCTCTGTAGTGACATTAGAGAGTGTAGCGGTAAAAGATAGTCTTTATGAGGATGTACCAATTGAAATTCTTCACTATCAGGTTAAAAGGTTGAGAAAAAAGAATTCGCTTCAGTCAAGGTTTTGTGGAGGAGTTAGTCTGTAGAGGGAGCTACTTGGGAAGCAGAAACAGTTATGAAAGTCAAGTATCCTCACCTCTTTCATTCCGATCAATTTCTAGCTTGAGATGATATTTCCTCTTCAGTTTTACAGTCATTCATGTGTGAATTCAGTCTTAGAATCATGATCCCTCTTCTGAGTTAATATTAGTATGGATTGTAGCTCTCTCCCTCTATTTCAGCTAGTTTATTCTTCATTCCATGACAACTGTTCCCAGGGGGAGATAATGTAACACTTTGCATCTAAAATAGACCATAAATTAGGTTTTCATAAATCTTAAGGTGCAACTGACGGTCACCATAGATGGATCATAGTCTGATCTACAGCCCGTACTGTGCATCCATCGTTGGAGTCTGAAGCCCTCAAAAAATTTGACTATGTATCGAATGACGGATGGACCTATGGTCAGTAGGTCAGACAACGTCCGTACTCTATATTTGTCAATCAAGACCGCATTTACCCACTCTGAGAAAAGAATCATGATTGACCAGTATAGTTTGTAGATGGAACAACAGATCGTATGTGTTACCGTAGGTGAAAATTAGCAGAAAATTAGCGGAAAATGCATTTAGGTCCACTTCAATTGATCGTAATTCTTACCAAAAAAATGAATTACGTGTCCCATGACCTATGAAGTGATATATAATTGAATTAGCTTTCCAAAGACACTAAGTTTGCTAAATTCAGACCTCCAAGTAAAAGTTATGAGTGTTTTAGTGAAGAAATATCGAAGACACAACCTACGGACCCAAACGACGAATAGTCGATTGAATGATGGCCTGTCAGTCTAGGTCGTCGTTTGGTCTGACAACAATTAACTCAGGGGTCTTTTGGTATTTTTCCACTTCGTTTAAACCCTAAGATATGTCCTTTTAACAATAAATCATCAGATTTTAATCAGTTTAACCCTAGAAACCTTACTAAAAATTACCGAAGTTAAATCATTATATCAAAACATAGAAAATTAAAAGGAATAAAAGAGAAAAAGGTCAAGACCCCTAGTTCAAGAACGCAACAACGTTCCATCCGTTCTAATCTCGATATCTAAATATTTCTCTATGGATTCTATCACCAGGTATGTGGATTCCTTTCACCCATTGGGTCCCTAGTTTTCAGTTAGATTCTTGATTCCCATATCATGATTAGACCTATGGTTTCTAGAACATCATGATTTAATTAGTTATATGTTCCAAATAAGATTACTATGTTATTCCTCATATTATTGCAAGAAATTTCAGAACCCTAGTTGTGTATTTCTTTAGTCCTTGAATTACACATGCTAGGTCAGATATTTCAGTTACATCAGATATACATGACTTAGTTATAAATGCTTAATTACCAGATTAATTGTTGCATTCTTAGTTTGCATGTTCAGTTTTGAGATATCTAGTATTTACAAAAACTCAGCCGTAATCAGTTAATTATATAAATAATTGGGAGTAGCATAATATCGAGTTGGACTAGGGTTCATCGTACCCAATTAGTCCAACAACTACTATACAAGTAGGTTGTAAGTCCCCTTTGTGGATAATTAGTTTAGTGATCACGCCAGCATGCCTTTATACCTTTGGCAAGGTATATTGGGTCCTCTCGATGGGCGTATACATCGGACTTCACATTTAACTCATTTGTTTTTATTATCGGGTATTAGTAGCTCCCACAGTTCACTACACTTTCTTGCATTGACCATATTTACATATCAGTTAGTATTCAGTCTCAGCATGTTATAAATTTGGTCATTGCATCTAGTTATCTCAAAATTAAGTATATATCATGTTCCAATTATTATACTTGCTTTTATGCTTGTTTAGTTATGTTTTTTTTCAGCTTTACTCTATCCTATATGCTCAGTAGCTTCAGGTATGACACATACGTGCGCTATATCGTCTCTTGATGTAGGTTCAACTTCTCAACATCAAGATCGTGTTTAGATCAATTCTCGATCTCTAGTTTAGAAGTTCAGTGGTGAGTCTTTATTCTTCGAGTAAAATAGTCATGAGTTTCTATTCTGTATTTAGTCCTTTAATATCAGTTTTTGGTAGACTTAGCTTGTGCTTTTCCCAACATTTCTAGTCAGTTTAGAGGGTATTTGCAGACATGATTATTTTCAGCTTAGTGTTGAGTTAATAGTTCATTTGTAATAAACTCAAAACTATTTCCCATTCGTCAGTTATAGAATATGGGTATTCCCCATCTGGTCAGTTTAAATAATGATTTAGCTTTCGCATTCAGTTAATTATGTTTAGTATGCCCATGATGTTGACACCAGGGTTAGATTAGGATTACTTGTGGTCTTGGTCCCGTATCCGTGTCTCGGGGGTAGCTTGAGGCGTGACATGAGTCACCCCACTTCCACTCTAAGATGGGTTCATTAGGAAAATTAAACTTCATTACCCTTGTTCGACAATCAGTTGAAGCAAATAAGAATGCAACCAATCCATTTCAAAAATGACATCAAAATCAACCATATTGAGTTCTACCAAATCCACCCATGTAACTCGATTGGGCAAAGATATAGGACAACTCTGAAAGACTCTTCTAGCTACAACAAAGTCACCCACTACGTAGTAGCAATAAAGGTTCAATCAATACATCGGGCTTAACATCAAGCTTTCTAGCTACTAGAGATGTTACAAATGATAAAGTTGCAGAGGGTTAATTAAAGCATAAACATAAATACAGAAGACTTGTAATATACTGGTAACCAAATTTGGAGATTCCTCTTGCTCACCCCTAGAGCGGAGAGCATAAATGTGGTTCTTCTTTTGAGCATCAGATCTAGGACCGCTTGCTTGAGTTTGCTCACTCCATTTCTCTTGACTCCTTTTATTAGGACAATCACTAAACTTATGGACCTTTTTTCCATAACAGAAAAAATCCCGTTCCCACCAAGAATTAACCCCTATGCTTCTTAACACACTTGGAACAAGTAGGTTTCTCACTAGGTTAATTTCCACTCCTTCCTTTTTGAGACCTAGGGTTAGACACCCTATCCTTGTTAGCCTTAGGGAAATTTTAATGAACTTGTTTGGAAACCCTCTTCTTGAACCTACGCTTGTCTTGAATATCAAGTCTACCCTTGGGAATACCTCCATCACAAGACTTGGCCCTCTTAAATCCATATCATTCCTCTTGATTCTAGTCTCATCAACTTTTTGAGCATGAACCATCAAACAATTAATATCCATATTATCATGTAGCATCACCTAATGACACACATCAACTAAGTCATTGGACACTCCCATCACAAAGCGAGTCATCTCATCCCTAGGATTAGACACCAAGAAAGGAGCATACATGGACAATTTAGTGAACTTCAAAGAGTAGTCTTGCACACTCATACCTCTTTGATGAAGGTTGATCGACTCTTCAACTTTTTCCTTCCTTTTCTCCCTTGGAAATAACCAATCAAGGAAATCCCTTCTAAACACCTCCCAATTTATAGGACTCGCTCTCAAAGACCTATTATCTCTCCATTAGATATAGCAAACTTGAACTACACCCTTGAGTTGATACGAGGCTAGCTCAGCCTTCTCATTTGAACTCACCCCCATAGCATATTGGATCTTGTACACCTCATCGAAAAAGCTTTGGGGGTATTCATTCACCTTTGACCCATAGAACATCGGAAGGTTCATCCTTGTGAAGTCCCTCAAGCGGGAAGCCATGGTACTAGCATTGTGTTGAACTTGAGGTCCAACCTCCCGATTTGCTTGAGTCGTCATGGATTGAGCCTCAGTAGCTACCTGTTGATCTTGGGCAGAACTTATAAAAGTCGACCTTATCTCTCCATCTGTCATATGTGGATAAATGAGCGGAACTTGGTCTCGTGGAGGAAATTGATTTCCTATTAGAGGGGCTTGGTTCTTACGGGGAGGAACTTTAGCATTATCCAAATCTTCCTCCACTCTCCTTGTGGCTTCCTATCTCGTAATCATCTCCTATATCCACAAGAAAAGGATTAGAAGAAAAGGGACAAATACAGTTACCAATCATGAGGCATTACATGCAAGATTACCAATAGGTTAGAATTCCTAAGTGTCACATAGCCTCTTATTCATAAGTGTGGCGTGCTTCACACCTTTGAAAAAAAATGTACGTAGATGTGGTTTAGTGGGACATCAATTATAAGATTACTTCAACCTCATGATGCTCTAATACCATGTTTTTATGATCGAGGAGCACCTCCTAGACGTAACCGACATCTTTGTCCTCGGAGAGGACTTCGACAAGCCCTTAGCATTCAACATAACATATCATAGGTCAAGAATGTGGAAAATTGAAACTTTTTACATATTGAGCAATGCATAAACCTCTCACATACTACATACAGAGCTTACATAGACTCCTCACATATGAAGCTTACATAGGCTTCCCGTTTAGTCAATATAGCCAACATATAAGGATTTAAACTAGGAACTTCGTGTCACATTAAACCATCTTAAACGAGTAGAACGTTATGGCATAGCCCTCATACAAATTCATATTTGCCACATAGGGCTTACAACAAATGTTTTCAAGAATATGAAGGAAATGAATGCCTTTAGGAGATAACAATAATACTAAGGTAGAACACATGGCACCATCCACGAACTAGAGGACCTACCAAAACATGGGGAAAAGTCCAAGTCTTGTTGCAAGAAATCTTGATACCTCAACAGCCGAACCTATATTTTTTGGGAAATGGGAAAGAATGTAGGTTAGTACAATGACATGTACTAAGTATGGAAACATATTCACATAAAACCATTGAAATCATGCTTAACAGGACATTTAGTTCCAAACCATGCTATTGTCACTTTTAAAAGACTATATGCATAATTAAGAACATATACAAGCCAAATGATCACATATTCACTTAAGATAAGTCCATATTCATCACAAAACCAATATCATGGTAAAGTCAAGTCAACGTGGATATTATCAACATAAGGTCACATCAACATGAATGGCAGCACATCAAGATCATATAAGCATAACAACTCCAACATAATGTCATTGCAACAATTCATGTACAAGGGTTCATAACATCACATCACACACGACCCTTACTCACAATGCCTTCCCCAAGACTACAAGTGCAATGCTTATTCGAATCTGCATAACCTCACATAATCAAATAAACAATGTAAAGGATCATAATCAATGTATACCTTACATTTATAATCATATAATGCATATTCATAATCATTTGCATCAACATAGACCTATAGAATGTTCATAAATGAAACTAACATCATATAGGATTATAAACATGTAAAGTCATCATGTATATTTAATTCATATCATAAATACATAAGAACAACCTCCTAGGACTTCCACCAAGGTCAACTTGAGTCGTGTATAAGTAGAGTCCCATAACCTACCTATACTAAGTATAACCCCTTAAGTTACCCTAGTTAGTGTTCACTTTATGACGGATTAATTTCCTTAACCCACAATAGACTATGTGAGCTAAATATGAAATCTGGTTCCATGAAACCTTACACTGAAAAAGGTGGTCTACCTACCAAGGTTGGAGAAAACCATGCACATATCAGACTAGGTTGATCCATTAGCTAGTATTCTTATGTAGGCAACATAATTAAGGAACTAGAAGATATGTATTGAACCCTCCACATGCCTATATGTAATTGGTGACCTCATCCCATGAGAAAATTTGGTGAATCTCCCCACTATGGAGAGTCAACACCTCTCATTGTCAAGTTCACTTGGTACTAAGCTAAATTCCCTTTGTGAAATGTATTTAAGTCATTATTAATAATCATAACTTAATATAGGTCATATGAGACTAAACCCTTATATATAATATCATTATCTCATTACGTATTTCATAAGAATGTCCTTGCATAACAACCCTTCATTTGTGAGATCAACACAGCATAATCCTATCATAGTAAGGCACACAAGTGATCGCATTCAACCTTGTATCATCATACTCTTATTATGATATTACAGTTCATATAATCAACATATTGCATCACAATCATCATGTCATAATCTTATTAATTTAATAACATATAATACTTTAATTGAATACTATTAGCAATTATAAGCTACCATCAAAGAAGTAAAGAACTCCAGATCACAAAGTCTTAAAAATTCACCTTCACAAGCGTCCTTCAATATCATACCGTCAATCCAACCATATTCATCCATATATACACTCAATAAAATCATATAATAGTAAAATATACAAGAACATAAATCAATTGTACCATCACTAATCGATTCAACCTCAATTCATAACCTAGGAGGGGGAAAAGGTTCAAACATGAATTCTCCCACAGAAATAGGTCAAACGCTAAGAAAATAAAATAACTAACCAATAAATATTTATAATAAATAAATAATAATGAAGATAAACCAATATCAAATCAGTTGAAACATCAATTTCATAATTTGAAGGAAACCCATGATTTGACATCTTTTTTAAATTAATTTTGAAGAGCCTCTTGGGGAACGAGATCCCAAGAGTGAATAGTTTCCATGCCTTATGATTCCTTATAGTTTTATGGATAAAATACGAATTCTTCAATCCCTAATCAAGCTTTGAGTTGGTCTTCAATGGAGTCCTGCAATAGAAAGAGACAGTAGAGAGAAGTTGGAGTGAATTGGGTTTGGGAATTATGGGGTGTAAGGTTAGTTTATTGAAGTTTAATCCTTATATAGTACCCCATATAACTTAATTAACTACCCATTAACCCTTAATTAATTAACTTAGTAAGTACGTAATTAACCAGTCCTAACTAAAAGTTAACAACAAAGTCACCCTCCAAACAATGGTTGCCTATCTACGGCCCGTCACCCCATCGATGGCCCCATACTGCACATATTCGTTTGC
The DNA here is from genome assembly GCF_036512215.1 of Solanum lycopersicum. NCBI lineage: Eukaryota > Viridiplantae > Streptophyta > Magnoliopsida > Solanales > Solanaceae > Solanum > Solanum lycopersicum. The sequence goes on from NC_090807.1 coordinate 15,124,058, forward strand.
GACAGAGACTGGTTTTGAAATCCAATTTCTGACTGTATAAGTCCCTAACCACTAACACCATAAATAGGACGTTGACCCATTGCGGCTCATCTTTTGGTTCGTAGACTGCCACTGTCAATTTGACAGTTTTGGGGTCAAATGTTAGGGTCCTTCTAGGGTGGTCCTTGGTAAGTCGTACCCAGAAGTTTCAACCCTAAACACTATACTGCATGTTTAACATCTTTTTACCAATTTTGATTAAATTCTGACTCTTAAAATCCCATGAAACATGCGAAGGCACACTAGTGCACATTTCACCATTCTCTGGATATCATGGTCATTCCTTAACAATTTGACTCTAACACTCCCTAATTAGTGTAAGTATATTATTTTAGACCTATAAACAGTGTTTGATGTCTTAATTCATCATGTGAGGCCCTATACTAAGTCATGGACTTTCGGCGTGTTTCAATTATAAATGTTTTTCTAGTAAGTGAACTTTGAACCATGAAAGAAAGTATGTAAAATATGCATGTTTTTATGAAATATATGTGTATGCTTTAAGAAAAAACTTATAGTGAAGTGTCTATGATTATATTGTAATTATTGTGTTATTAAAAGGATATTCTCAAATACAGAATTATGCACGAACATGGTGTGATGTGAAAGGTTTTCTCATAGTATGAAGATTCTAAGGTTGAAAGTATTTATCACTTATTGAATTTATATGCTGAAATGGATGGTGAAAGGTTATTCTCACGCATAACCTAAGAGTTATCCTATGAATTATGTTGGTTTGAGTTGCAAGAAATTATTCCATGAATATGAACATAAGTCATAAGTTCATAAGTTTGTATGTTATATTATTGAATTATGTCATATTATGAATTTATTTATGAATTTTTCTGGTTTTTATAATGAATTCCCCAAGAAGCCATGAAATGCCAAGATTTCCCAATTACGATATTTTTATGCGGGACTTTGTTGGTGAAGGAAGAATATTATGAAAATTATGCAAGTAGTGATTGAGCTACTTGAATTCTGATGATAGCTATGTCTAATGTAGTGAATTCTATATATATTTATGGTAAGTAAACATTGAACCTTGAAAGGGAAAGTATGTGAATTATGCATGTTCTTATAAAATGTGTGTAGGCTTTAAGAACACTATGAGAGTGAAGTGTCTATGATTATGATGTAGTTGTGTTGTTGAAAGGATAACTAGCATATACACACTTATGCGCAAACATAGTATGATATGAATGTTTTTCTCACAACATGAAGCTTCTAACATTGAAGTGATTTATCACCTATTCAATCTATATGTTGACATGGACGGTGCAAGGCTCTCTCACGCATGATCTAAGAGATATCCTATGAACTATGTTGGATTGAGTTTCAAGAAATTATTCCATGAATATGAACTTCAATAAAGACATAATATGTACCCCATGGGAATTAATTCTTAGCATCGAGTGGATATTGTATATGACATGGAAGCTTTTACACTAGTTGAGTCTGGCTTCCAGTGGAATTCTTTTATACAAATTGAGTCTGAGTTCCCTAAAATATGTCTCATAAGAGTTGAGTACGTGTTTATATTAGAAATATTCTTATCCCATAAACTATGTGTTTCCATAAGTTATTAGCTAACAGATGCACCTAAACTAAAAGTATGGTTCTGCCTTAGGCAAGCATGAAAATTCTTTTTTGTGTAGGTAATACCTGATTGCATGTTAAACTCACGTGGTCTCATGTCGGTTAAAACATATTCACACAATAACAACAATGATAATAATAAGAACAAAAATATGAATTATAAACTATAGTTACTCAATAAGATTTGTATATGAGTTCTAAAAGGCTTTATGATGATTATGATTATGGTGGCTATGTTTATGACTTATGCTTTTCCAATATCCTTGTGATGATGTTTAAATTTGGTAAATTGCATACTTTAAAATGAAATGTCCCTTTATTATGTTTTTAATATTTATATGCATGGCTATTATACTTAGTGCATTTTTGTACTAATACCTATTTTTCCTACATTTTACCTAATTGTATGGTCTGATTCTCGATGTGATCATTCTAGTGGCTATTTCTTGGGCTTGATATCTTCCAAGATTGTTGGTGAGTCCTCATGGTTTGAGGATGGCTATTTCTCATCTTTTTGATTGTCTTCATGTATTACCCTCTTTGGAAATGTTTTATGGGCTAAGCCCTAATTGATTCTGATATTGTGATAGATCGCTATGTTGAGACTTAGTGTCTAGACTTTTTCTTTCATTTTATCAAAATGCTTGACTTGAAATACAATTTCTCTTATTTTTATATTGCTTATATTATGATATTTTAAGTGTCTTGTATGGAGTCCTTTGGGGTTCTATACGACATGTTACATCTAGGGGGTGGGTATCCTTGGGTCATATAACCCATGTCCCATAAGCTATATGTCAGCATAAGATTGTTTATATAGACATTACCTTTTTCATCCACGTAAGCTAGAAGTTCATAATATTACCTTGGCAAGTATGACACCTCTTTTTGGTGTACGGTAGACAACAGATTTAATGTAGAGAGATCATATGGTTTTATATGTTAATTAAAGGTGATTATCCAACATTATTAATTAAGGTTACTTCATAAGTTTGTCATTTGTGATTAAGACGATATCTTCTTGCGTTGACCTTATTTTTATGACTTATATTTTTTAACTCTTTTATGTCATGTTTTAGGTTAGTTACTGCATATCACGAAAATTTCCCTTTTATCATGATTTTTAAAATTCATGCATTTTAATCATAATTGGTATATATTTTTACTAACATATACTCTTACCTACATTTGTATAAAAATGTAGGGTCCGACGCTCTAGACTCGCATTTTCATGGATAGGGATCTATTAGTAGAAATTGGAAATTTGGTGAGTCCCCATACTCTGAGGACCTAGCCTTTATATCATGATGTCATTTCAGTTTACGAGTTACACCCAATTTCTCCTTATGTATAACATGGCTTGAGATTTTGTTAGATACCGCTTCAATTTATAAAACTTTACGTTTTAAAATGATCTTATAAATTAATTAATTTATTTATCTTGTATATGTATGCTAGGTGGCTTGTATGGGCCCCCAAGGGGTCTAATACATCATGTTCTACCTAGGGTCTACCTTGGGTCATGACAAACTTTGTAATTTGGGCACAAGGTTTAATCCTAGGAAGCCTCGTAATCCACGTCAGGTAGAATCTTCTTGATGAGTTTGAACCACACCATATTTATGAATGAGAGGCTATGTAACACTACGCCAATTAAAGGTTTATATAGTGTTTAATGACCTATAATAATAAAGAAGTCATGAGAGAAGTTTTAGAGCCAACGTCCATGACGTTCGGAAACTACCCTAAGAACCCATGGATACATGTAGAATTAAAAGGAAACATGTATTGATTATCTTTGAAAAATCATTGGAACTAACTCCTTGAAGAAAAATATTTCAAGGAAGAATAACTATACCTTAATTGTGATGAAACATCCACAAAATTGATGGTGAAAAACTTGTAAAATCCGTCTTCTTCCTTGGACCTTCAAAGCTTCATCAATGGACAGAAGAATGGAGAGATTTTGTTTTGAGTTTAGGGTTTAGCTTTGATTGGTGAGAATAACCGTCAATAAGTCATCTGAATTTACCCAAAAGACCCCTGTTTTTATTAGATATTGTAACCAATTAAAATTTAACTTACCGTCGATACGACTAAAATTGGGAGTGTACTACGCGTCACAGAGGCATTTTAAAATCTTGTTTCTGGAAATTTTTTAGACAAAATGGATTGTGACACACTTGTATTGCAGGAAAAACATTTTTCCCATTTTAGAGCATCCTGTTGGCTCGCGTAGAAGCTTGCTTGGCAAACTCTATGTCCTCCTTGGGGAGCCATAGGCAGGTCCCTGGGGTATCGTTCTAGGATGTTTCGACCCTTACATGTTAGTGTACGCGTAGGAACCATCAATGCACATTTCACCCTCAAACCATTTCAAAAACTTCACCACAAAACACCACGACATACTAGTTCAACTTCGACTAATTTCTGAACGTATTGGACGTTTGACTTCTTAACTTCACCAAACTTCATATACCACCTATAAAGACTATTATTAACCATTTTAGGACTTTAAAACATCATGAAACAAGTGTTATTCTCTAATTCAACCTAGCTTATTTTTGAGGGTGTAATATTTTTTTTGGAGAAGGGTTCTTATGTGAAGTCCTTAAATGCAAGTATGTTCCTCTAGTGTCTTTGATATTGAATGTTGGATTTTTATGTGTGGTGAAGTAATCTTATCGTTAGTAGTCTTAAGGATAACTTATGTGTTTATAGAAGGTATTGTATGGGCGGTGTTTTTATGTCTTACCTTAATGAGTCTTAGGATAACATTAAATAGGGAAAACTTAACTGAAATGGGTTCACTGTAAGATGTAAGGAAAAAAGTTTAGTGTAAGGTTTATTATGAGTTCACTGTAAAGTGTATTCTTGTTTTAAAATTATGGGAGTTTTACCTTATGCTCTAAATAATGATTTATATGTATTTTATTAATATACATATGAAGGTTTTACTGAAATATCACAAAAGCTTTATTCTACCTAAAATGTCTCCTTTTATATGTATTTTTGCATAATGCCATACTTAGTAAAATTTTTGTACTAACTACATACTTTTCATTGTTGTATCAGTATAGGTTGGAGGCAAGTGGAAGTTAGAAGGCAAAGCTTAGGAAGTTGTCTCTCTCAAGACTCGATATGTTGTCATATGTTTGAGGACATAGTTTATGTTTCTTTAGTTTCTTCTTTAAGACTTATTATTTATTTCTTTCAATGTAAAGGGTCGTGACCCTAAGATGTTTAAGTTGTGTCTTCATGTTGTTTTGTGACGATAAGACTTACTCCTTAGTATTTCTTTTAAATATTCTTATTATTATTTTTGTGAAAAGTTTTAATTCCGCTCTAGTATTCATATCTTATGAAATGAATGATAGCTAAGAGGCTTGTATAAGACCTCCAAAGGGTCATGTACGCGTTATGAAGACTCAAGAGTACTCCTTTTTTCTAAGATGTACTAGCAGGTCGTTACAATAGTAGTGGAATTTCTAGACAATGTGTGAACTTCAAATCATATTCTTTCCAATTAAAGTTTCCTTGACGAAGGCTGATGAATTTTAGCACCTTTTCTCCCTCATTCAAGGGGAACGAGTCTATCGAGGAAAGCCACCTTAAACCTTTCCCAATCAAGATGAACCACACCAACTGCACTCCATTCCTTAGATTGGTTGTACAAAACTTGAGCAACACCCTTAATTTGGGATGCGACTAATACCTCCTTTACACGAGCGTTACTCCCATGATCATCAACACCTTATACACTTCAGCAATAAACTCTTGAGGGTCTTCCTCAATCTTAGAACAAAAAAACTCCAGGGAATTCATTCTAGTGAAGTCTCACTCTAGTTGTTGTCATACCCACATTTAGGTTCATGGGGACCACAAATTCTCTATTAGATTGAACCGAAACTCCAGTATCCCTAAACTTTGTGTTAGTCACTTTCTCGGCCAAAGTATTGACCGAAACTTGAGGAGCTTGGGGATGAGACTATTGATTCTCATTCTCTCTGCATTACTTCTAGCATATGCCCTGCAAGTTACCATATCTTGTAGAGCATTAGAAAAGGATCAGGAGAGAGACACTATTAAGTTAAACTCTATAACACGACTTTAGAGTAATGAAAGAAGTGGATTTTCCTAAAAATCTTATAGTCTGTCACATCCGGGAATACCCCATAGATGTAGCTGGCGCCGGCGTGGTCATCCTCTTTGAGGACTAAGATTAGAATATTAGCTTATATCATTTCATTCATAGGTCTAAAACACGGATAATTTAAAACTTTTCATTACTTCTACGTGGAGGTTTACATAGACCTCTACATACACATAGTGTGTGTGTATATATATATATGTGTGTGTGTGTTTTATATATATATATATATATATATATATATATACACACACATCTGTCGAGTATACAAAGACCCTTCGTGTAGAAAGATTACTTAGTCCTCTCTACTTTTATTGCACATAGATATATAATATATAACATAGTCTCAAAAGCATGTCTCATATCATAACCATCCAATAAGAGTATATTCAATTGGGCCTATAGCGATACATCAATACAGTAAGACCACATATAGGTATACAAATGTTTAGTACTCAAATGATTTGAAAGAAACATAAGATTCTTAAAACTGAAAAACTTCATATCTTGATAGTGGCATTGTCCTCGAAAATTGAAGACCTACCCAACTTGGATGATTAAGAATTCCAAGTCTTCTTCAAAGTCATCTCCACAAGCTTTTCAGTGACCGAAACCTAAAATGTTGGGGAAAAAGGAAGAAATGGGGTTAGTACACCACTTGTACTAAGTATGATACCATATGCACACATATCTTAAAAGCATGCTAAGAAAAGGGACATTTCATATAGCATACACTTTTCATTAAGAATCTTTATGCACATTAAACAAGACCATACCAACTAGTAGTACATGTTCATCAAGTTATAGGCATGCACATCACAAGGCAAAAATACAAAGCATAAATGATCATATCAACATACCTGCATATAGTATCAAAACAACTATTATCATCAAGTTATAATTTCAACAAGCAGGAATAAGAGTACATTAAACATAACCAAACCAAGAAAAATACCCATGAACCCCTAGTAAGTCAACAAGTGCAATGACAAAATAAAGCCTCATAACCTTACTCAATCAAGTAACCCAAAAAAAAAACATGACCAACATCCCACTTCAGATAACATGACATTTGAGAGTACATATCATCATCTTTAACAATGTAGACCAACACATATTCATAAGTGAGACTAATCAACATATAGAATCAACAATGAGAATTTTGGTCAAATGAATATCATTTAACATAATAAGCATATTCATACATAACGACAACCTTCTAAAGTTCCCTTCAAGTCCAACTAGTTCAAAGCATACGTAGAGTCCAATACCCCTACCTAGGTTAAGTCAAACCTCTTAAGTCCCTTTAGTTAGTTTTACTTCATTACTTCATTTTTAGTTTAGGGAATACTTTCCTTAACTGACATAGACCACATGAGCTATGTGTGGAATACGGTGTTGTAAAATCGTACACCAATGAAAGGTGGTCTACCAGCAAAACACACTTAAGGGAATACTGCCTGACCGTCATAAAGTTTTGTTTAAGGTTGATGAACTCCTCAACCATGGCTTCCATCATCTCTGTGGGGAAGAAACTCTCCAGAATGTTGTCTTGAACAGCTCCCTAGTGACTGTCACTCCACTCAAAACACGGGTATCTTTCCACATCTTTCACCAAGTATGTGCAACATCCTTGAGCTGATAGGAAGCTAACTCAGCCTTCTCAGTATCTGTGCCCCCCATAGCCACCAGAATCCTGTGTACTTCATCCACAAACTCCTGACGATCATGTGATGTCTTAGACCCTGTGAAAATTAGAGGGTTCATCCTAGTAAAGTCTCGCAGCCTATCAACCATGCTGCGAACCGTTGGGTTCTCTCTCTGAACATCATGGCAGTTGACTTGGGCAGTCATAGCCTGAGTCTGCATCATAATGGCCTTTGGCATCTGAGCCAGAGATTCCCTCACCTCAGCATCAGTCAACCCAGCTGGGTTAACGGGCATGGCCACTCCTTTAGCTGGAGCCTTGGGTAGATCCTGATTTCCCCCAGCAGCTGCTCCTCCTCTTCTCTTAGCATTAGCTATCCTAGTGTTCATTCTCTGAAAATTAAAAAGTATTGATGTTAGACATGCTCATAAAACCAAGGACTCAGAAATTAGGAAAAGCACGATAAGACCAGAAGAAGGGAAATTTTCCTACGCATCATGCAGTCTCTAATCCAGGATAGTGGTGCACTTTACTGCCATGACATAGAAACTATTCAATGTGATTGGTGTGGACTTATTATCCTCAGAATTAACCTAGCTCTCTTATACCAACTTTGTCACGACATACATTTAGACCCAAAATGAGACCGATGTCGTTGACCTCTCAGAGGTCGTAGACAAGCCTACTTACGTCATTCTTACTTTACATAGATTAATTTTAGCGGAAATTTTGAAAAAAAATTCTATTAACATACTTATGAAAAGATTCTCATTAATACGTACTAGTTCACCATCAACCATGTAACATTAAGAGAAAAATAAATGAAAGAAATAGTTCAATTCTTTTTAAGTATATAATTGCCAGAATGGCACCAATACATAGTCTGAATAAAAACATAAAAGTAACTCTAGTGGAACATGATCCACTAACTCAACTCTAAAACTAAGGTAGAATATAAAATATTAGCATACTCGGAACCATGAGAAATTACCAACTCCAGACGAATGCTGAACGTTCAGATAACTGCAAGGATGATCCTGTAGCTCTGTTGTCCACCTCTTCCACCACCTAAAATAGTAGAGTTTGTATAGGGTTAGTTCACAGTTGTACTAAGTATGGGTATATGAAATCACACACCAAGTACATACATGAGAAAGAATATCGATTTCCTAACAACATAATTTTTGGTAGTCAAGTCAGTGTACTTGCAAAATTGAGATAAGGGATGTTTCCAAATTTGGATTAGGAATGTCAATGAGCTTTCCATGTTTAGATTAGGAAATTTATGCCAAGAGTCTGCTTCGTACATTCATACGTACTCCATTTCATTTCATTCATAGGGCAGTGCAAACACCAGTAATACCTAGGATGTAGTTTAAAATTTTCATTAGGTTCGTTGTGCAATGACCAAGTATGACCTAATGTCATTACTTGAATCTAACTCACCTTTTGACTATCCTATTATAACACCTTTGGTTTCATTCATTTCATTATGTGCATCATTTGAGGCTAGCCTCATTCTTTCATTGGAACTTTAACTTTAACCGACATAGATCATGTGAGCATCATGAAATACAGTGTCTCCCCCACACCGAAAAGTGGTTGAATCACATGCCAAAGTAACCCATAACATGCTAGCGTACATGGGAATTTAACCCCGCTAAATCCGTATATTGGTTGTATAGGTTCGAAGACTAGGAGATATAAGGAGACCCATACCCGGCAAGATGGACAGTCTAACCTCACGAGAGTTACGTGAACCTCTGCCCTTCCCGAAAGAAGGTATCACCGCTCATAGATAGCCTATCGGTGCTCAGTATAAAGCTCCATTTCATTCATCTCATACGTCATGGAAGATGGCTTCTAGTATAAATACATCATAGCTCATTAAATGAATTTCTCATGTCATCATATGCCAATACACTTGGCCATTTAATGTGTTTCACACCCTTACCTAACCCTTTTAGAGTTTGTTAATTTCATTGTTCATTTTGCTCATTTAATTGTTCATCTCATCTTATGCCAATGCACTTGCCCATTTACTGTATCTCACACTCATACTTAACCCTTCTAGGGTTTCGTCCTTTCATTACACACATCTTAGGTTCACTTACTTTTGAACGTATGCTAGACTTATAAGTCTATACACACAATCCATGGGCTTTATTCATAGTTCGTTAAGTAATTCATACGTTTGTAAGATTATGTAGTACAAGACTTATTTTTCTTGTATATATGCCAACATCTTGATTTTTATCTGATTAGGTGGTATTATTCTTGGATATTTTGTTCACGTATGACTTATGTATCAATACAGAACTTTTGGCAAGGAAACCCAAATTCGAATCACTTGGGCAGCATTTACATTTTTCATTGATTTTATTTTTAATCTCCATAACATTGGGACTCTAGATTGAACACCAACATTAACATTGTACCTTAAATCTTCTACTTGGTTTCCTCTTATATTGGCCGAAGGTTTGTGGGTTCGAACCCCCACAACCTCTTTCGTTTTACTCTTTAATTTTTCCCAGGGCATTGGGAGATTGTGGGTTCGAACCCCCACAGCCTCCTTATTCTTGTTTTTAATTTCGCTAGAGGCTGTGAGGTAGTGGGTTTGAACCCCCACAGCCTCCTATTTTATTTTTAATTAAAACTCACTAAGCTAGGCGTGTTTGGTAGAGAGGTTGTGGGATCAATCCCCCACAACCTCACCTCATTCTTTTCTTATTCAATTCGCCTTTTTCTTTCCAGCCTTGAGGTCATGGGTTCGATTCCCACACCTCACATTTTCCTTTCTTATTTTTTTTTCTTTCAATCGCTGCCTGGAGGTCGTGGGGTCGATTCCCATGCCTCTCATTTATTTATTTTAATTCTTATTCTCTTCTTACTACCCAGCAGACCCAATTTCTATTCCCCCCAGGCCCTTTTCTTTTTCCTTGCACGCGAATTCCAGTAGCTAAAGGGTACGGTTACAGGTTCGAATCCTGGTGGCCTCACCTCTTTAATATGCATTAAATTTCCAGATTCCAAATTCCTTTTTCAACAAAATTAAAGTACACTAAGCTAGAATTTTATTCATAATTTTTAGCTTCCCCTCATCAACATTCTTATGTTAGTTTGTAGGGTATTTGACCAAGCATTTAGTGCATTGCTAAGTGTAGTTTAGTAGTTACATTAGTCAAGAGTTTTCACTCAAAATTAGTAACTTCACACCCCATATGAAAACCATATTGTATACAACTTTTTCACATAAAATTCAAGGATTATACATGCCTTTACACATCTCCAAACAATGACAAACTTCACTGCCACACACTGCACATAAACATCACTTTTTAACATGATTTCAAAACAACATAATAGTTATTCGCACAATTTTGAACATTCATACTTAAAAATAAACATCACGAAAACACATTTCAGCCATACTTTGTACAAGAAAACATACCCAACCTAAAGTTCTATTGGAGCTAGTGACAGGGACATGCAAAGGGGGAACAATCCTAGTTTTCAGAATGAATATCTTGAATCTTAAGGGGTCTCTAGGAAAAGGAACCAAGAGGAAAGAAACTCATACCTTAAATGATGTTCAAACATTGAATTTTCTGCCCAAACCTTTCTCCAAAACCATGTCCAACTAACCAAAAGTTTCACCACCAACTTGACGGAAATCCCCCTTTCTATAACTTTTTTTATTAGATTGCTTTCTTAGATTATTTTTTTTGTGATTCTTAAAGTGTGAAGAACATTTGTTATATTATCTGTTCTTCATGTTAATTGGCAGAGAGAAACAATAGAGTTGAACGTGAGGATTTGATAGATGTGAGAGAGTGAAACGTGTAAAGTTTTTTAGACTAAGATAATGACTTTGTCAATTTAGGACTCTCCTTAATACTTAAAATATGATTTAATTAATTATACGTGAAAGGACCATTTTGCCCTAAAAATTTCAGAGCTTAAATAATAAATAAATCACCAATTTGATGCTTCCAATGGGGCTTGAACTCGTGTAGAGTGGCCCTGGTGAAATGGACCATTTCGGGTCAACCTAAGCTGAATTGGTTTTTTAATTATATTAACCAATTAATTAATTAATTCCTTATGGTAATTATGATATTACCCTTGGCATGGAAACGACCATTTTACCCTTGGATCCTCAAAACATAAGATTTCTTTTTTTTAAGTCTGCTAAAGAATCCTTCGATTAAATCTTTGTTTCCGAGAGACTTACTTGGTTGGTTCCAACCTTTCCATTCTCAACTAACTCCCCAAGTTAGTTGTCTTGTTCGTAGCAAGGGTTCTGAGGTCTTGTTTTACGCGTATCAATACATGCGAACCTTGGTCTAATCTCAAGCATTCATGACACCTTAAACATTTATCCTATTCATTTTTAGGGTTGTTACAATGAGTCTACCACCAAGGTGGATAAGGGTCTCCAAATTCTCCTAGTATTTGAACTATGTCTTAAGAATAGGTTACTATCTAGTGAATCAACCTAAGAAAGCTGGAAGTATTCGGTTTCCCATTGGTCGGTTAACCACCTCTTTTCAGTGTGAGGAAGACACTAGATTTCATGTTAGATCACATGATCTATGTTGGTTAAATTCTAAAGATTTCATTAAGAAAGAAAGAAAGAACTGGGAAGATAAAGGGTGTTCAGATAGGATTACCAAAGGCTAAGGTTAGACTATGTAATGAAGCATGTCATTCTTAGTCATTACATAGAAAGATCCCAATGGAAGTCTTAAAATAATTACTTAAGTCAAACTAGCGTGTTCAAAGTGAACATGAAATCAAAGAAGAAGAAATGTAAGTTAAAAGTGAACTAAGTAAGCAAAAACATAACTGCATAAGTATATGAAATCATCAATGTTTGATAAGAGTGAAGTTTTAACAGTTATTAGCTTATGCCAATAAAGGTAGAAAATGATCAAATAATGGTCATAGCCCATAAATATATGCCCCATCATCTTTATATCATGCAAATGATCAAATAATGGGCATAATCAATAAAGATTGGCATATAAATACTTCATACCCAATTTAACAAGAATGAAAAGAATAACTTGTAAGTAGGGTAGTCAAATCATTTTCTTAGTCTTTTAGATTAGTTATCTGATTCATTGTAGGAATGGGACTACAATAAAGCATTGCACTTGTAAGTAAAGTATATGATCAAAATGGATCATTGAACTACTCAACAAAAACAAGAAAAGACTGAAAAATAAACTAAAGTCTGGGGAAAGGAGCTCTCGACCTAAGGGGGAGCAAATATATTAATTTTTGCTCGAGTTCTCCTAAAATTATGTTCATGATTCCAAGGTTTTATGTTCATATAGAAAATGAGTTGTGTGATTTAAATGCATGAAAATATGTCATTATTCAAAGCATAATTCATAAATAATGAATTAGGAAAGGAAAGTGACTTCACTTTCCGAAAATGGCATGTTGCTATACGAAGAGCTTTCCTTGACCATGCATAGTCCTTATGTGTTTATGTGAATACACCCATACTTGGTACAAGTGTGTACTAACCATATACAATTACTATTTTTATAGGTGCAGGTATTTTAAGAAGATTGAAAATCAGTTGAAGCAGTTTGGACTAGTACCTCCATACTTTTTTTAGGTCCTCTTGAGTTCGAGGATGCCTACGCTTCATATTCTAACTATAATAGATTAGACATAGCTAGTGAATGTTGTGCCTAGCGTTTCCTTTCAAACATTTGTTCAAACTTTTATATTGAGGCCGGTTTGGCAACTATTAATGATATTATGAATTCTTCATTTCAATTGTTCAATCTGTTATTAGATGGTTTTCTATCTTGTACTATTAGTATATAAATCTTCTGTCGAAATTATATGAAGTGTAAGTACACATCGTTAAAGATAAAGAGTTTTAAATTTTTCGCTAAATTTAACTATATGATTGTGATGAAAGCTAAGAAGAGGCTTGTTTGCAACCTCTAAGAGGTTAACAATGCTAGTCACATCTAGGGTCTAGGACCCGGATGTGAAAAACTTTGTATCTGATCATGAGGTTAAATTACCTAGGAACTAGGGATCAGAATAACAAGGTTGCGCAATTTCAAGCTTATGGTTGTGAAGTGCACCACAACAATGACTTAGAGACTTAGTGATTTAAGAATCTTCCCTTCTTCTACTCTTTATCGTGTTGTGTAGAGCTTTGACATTTTGTGTCATTCTAGCATCTAACTTCCTTATTGTGTGTGCATGTATAAAAAAATGAACACAAGAAGAAACACATGCAGGAGAGTTGGAGAAGCAACAGCTGGGGGAAACCAAGCTCCTGCTCAAGCCCCTACTGCTGGAGTTCAAGTGCCCTTTTAACCCAGATGCGTTGACGGATTGAGAAGTAAGAGCAGTACTTGTTCATATTGCCTAAGCAATCACTGCTCAGGCATATGCTATCGATTATCGGTAACTCAACAACTAGAGAGGGTGCTCCAGCGTTCTTCTCTAAGAAAAAGGGATGGAACCCTTAGAATGTGTATCGATTATCGGTAACTCAACAAAGTCACTACAAAGAACAAATACCCTCTTCCCAGAATTGATGATTTATTTGATCAGCTCCAAGGTTTAAGTTTCTTTTCTAAGACTGCCTTCCGTACTAGGTATGGTCATTACGAGTTTCTTGTCATGTCAATTGGTCCCATTAATGCACCAGTCGCATTTATGGACCTTACGAATAGGGTCTTTTGTGAATACCTTGATTCTTTTGTCATAGTATCCATAGATGACATCCTCATATACTCTATGACCAGAGAAGAGCATGAACAGCATTTGACAATGGCATTGCAAGTATTTAGGGAACATCAGGTGTGTATGAAATTTAGCAAATGTGAGTTTTGGTTGGGATCAGTGACCTTCTGTGGTCATGTTGTGTCTGACCAGGGTGTTGAGGTTGATTCAAAAAAGATTAAGTCAGCAAAGAACTGGCTGAGACCCCTCACTCCTATAGACATACGAAGTTTCTTGGGTTTGGCTAATTACTATCGTAGGTTCGGTGAAGGCTTTTCCGCTATTGGCTCCATTGACAGCTTTAACTAAGAAGAAGGCAGTGTTTGAGTAGTCTAAAACTTGTGAAAAGAGCTTCTAATAGGTAAAAGACCAACTCACTTCAGCCCTAGTTCTCATATTGCCAAGGAGTGGTGAAGGGTATGTGGTGTATTGTGATCCTTCCCGAGTAGGTTTGGGATGTGTTCTTATGCAGGATAAAGGTAATTGCATATGCATCAAGACAGTTGAAAATCCACAAGAAGAATTACCCTACCCGTGATCTTGAGTTAGCTATTGTGGTATTTGCGTTAAAACTTTGGAGACGTTACTTATATGGTACATATTGATGTATTTACTGACCATCAAAGTCTTCATTATGTTTTTACACAGAGAGAATTGAATCTTTGTCAAAGAAGATGGCTAGAGCTGCTCAAGGATTATGAAATGAGTATCTACTATCACCCAGGTAAGGCCAATGTATTGGCCGATGCTTTGACCCGATTAAGCATGGGTAGTGTGTCTTATATTAATGATGAGAATAAGGAGCAGGTTGAAGAGGTACACAAATTGCCTAGGTTAGGTGTACGGCTGGTAGATACACCAAGTGGGGGTGTTTGGTTTTTCATTCCACTTCTTAATCCTAGTCTGTTGTAGATGTTAAAGATAAGCATCATCTCGACCCATTACTCATAGAGTTGAAAGACTCAGTGTTGAGTAAGCTTAATAAATCATTCTCCTCGGAGGGGATGGTGTGCTTAGATACCAGGGCAGGTTTTGTGTGCCCAATATTGATAATCTGAGACTTAATATTACTGCAGAGGATTATGGCTTCAGGTATTCCAATCATCCAGGTTCCACCAAGATGTATCATTATCTCAAGGAGATCTATTGGTGGGAAGGTATGAAGCGAGATATAAGTTTGTGAACGAGTGACCCAATTGCCAGCAGGTTAAGTCTTAACACCTTAAGCTTGGAGGGCTTACCCAATTGATTGAGATCCCAACATGGAAGTGGGAGGCTATTAATATGGACTTTGTGGTTGGTATGCCCAAGACCAGGAAACTGCATAATTCTATTTGGGTCATTATTGACAGGATGACTAAGTCTGTTCACTTCATTCCTGTGAAATCTACTTACAGGGCTGAAGATTATGCCAAGTTGTATATTAATGAGATAGTGAGGTGGCATGGGATCTCTTTATCTATCATTTTGGATAGGGGAGCCTAGTTCATTTCTCACTTTTGGACATCTTTCCAAAAGATATTGGGTACAAAGGTGAAGCTCTGTATTGCTTTTCATCCTCAGACGGATGGACAAGCAGAGCGTACCATTCAGACCCTTGAAAACATGGTGAGGGCATGTGCTATTGACATCAAGGGGACTTGGTATGGTCACTTGCCACTGATTGATTTATTTTATAATAATTGCTACCATTCTAGTATTGGGATGGCACCTTTAGAAGTACTATATGACAGGAGATGTAGGCCCCCAGTTGGGTGGTTTGAGGTAGGACAGTCTTCCATTATTGTCCATAAGATCATACAGGAGGTTATGGAAAATGTGAGAATGATCATGGATAGATTGGCTACTGCTTACAGTCTTCAACAATCCTATGTTGATAACAAGAAGAGGGATCTTGAATTCGATATAGGTTATCAAGTCTACCTGAAGAAATCACCCATGAAAGAGGTGATGAGGTTTGGTAAGAAAGGAAAGTTGAGTCCGAGGTATGTAGGTCCTTATGAGGTCTTACAGCAAGTATTGAATGTTGCCTATAAACTAAACTTACAAAATGACTTGGCTTTTGTTCATCCAGTGTTTCATGTTTCAATGCTTAAAAAGTGTTAGGCAATCTAGCATTCATCCTACCTATTGAGGGGTTAGGAGTCGATGAAGCCTTTCTTATGAAGAGGTTCCATTTGAAATTTTAGTTAGCCAAGTGAAGTAGCTGAGGAACAAGGAGGTTGCCACCATAAAGGTGTTATGGAGGAACCATCTTGTTGAGGGAGCAACATGGGAGGCCAAGGACGACATGAGATTCTGTTATCCTCAATTGTTCAGTTCTTGATGTTAGATATACTCTTCATAAGTCTGATTTTCTTAATGAAACTCTCAATTTAATTTCATTAGTAATATGAGTTCATGTTTGCATTCATGTTGTTGTTTTTGTATAGCGTTGACATGATTTATATGTCGCATGAGTTGTGATGTGCATTTAGTTAAAGTTAGAATGAGAAGGAAGTTCCTCAATCTCAGATATGAAGCTACAGATAAGCTTTGAGTGATGTGCATCATCCAGAGTAAAGTGTGAATCAGATATTCATAAAGAGTAAAGTCTCAAGTATGTTAATGTTTTTTTGAAAATACCCTCTTTGATTCAAAATGATTTGTAGTGTCATCCGGGGACGAATCTTCCTTAGGGGGGATAATGTAACATTCCAGGAAAATGTACTTGTATAGTGAACAATCTATTAGATTTTAAGAATATGTATTGGGGTACATAGGAATCCCAATGCCCAATATTGAGTAATATTGGACATGTTAGAGAATATTGGCTTAAGGGTGTTAGCCAATTTCTATGTATTAAAAATTAACTTAAGATATACATTGATGTTCAAATGCCCCAATCCAAGCTTGTTTAGGAATTGAACCTGCAATGACCAACCTAAGATAAAAAAATTATTTCATATCTTACACACATTAGGTACGAGGCATCCAAGTGTCAAACCTAGGTACCATAGCACATAATCATTTAAAATGATCATGTAAATTAAGCAGTACCCAAGGACATAGTGAGCATCCTTGGGACAAGAAGTGTACATGAAGTGAAAAAGAAGTGCACAACAACACATGTGCAAGCACATGTGCTAAACGTAAACAGACCAAGTGCCAAGCCCAACTGAATTGGATTAGGGCGATTAGGAGTAGGCGCGCGTAAGAGTAAAGTCACGTGAGGCCTAGCTTCTTAGACAATCCTAGGATCTAACTAACTTACCTAACTAGATAAATAACCTAGGACTAACTAAAATAAACTAACTATTGTACCATAAATCCTAAGACCTAACCGGGTGACACTAGACGAGTAATTAACTAAAGAAACATCCTAGTGCCTAACCTAGGATAATTCCAAAGGGGTTGGTTATGGTCCTAGTAGCTTAGGGGTACTTTAGTAATTACCCAAGGTCACTTAATTAATTAACTTAGCATTTAATTAATTTATTAAAAATCATGGTTAAACCTGAACCCTTAGCAAATTTTCAGATTTGGATAAGTCAAATGCTCTCCTATTTTTAGTCAATTTAGGAGGGGCATTTTGGTAATTAGCTAATTGATTATTTAATTAAGTTAATTAACCTAAGCTGAATTAGTCAATATTCAGTTCGTAAGACTTAGACTCACATTTAACTAGGTAAGAAACCCTCGACTGAAAAACAGTGAACAAACGTAAGAAAGATAGATCAGTTCTCCTTAGGCAATTTCAAGGCAATTCTTCAAGATTTTCGTGCAAAGAACATGGTGATCTTCGTAGATTCAATTCTACAGTAAGGTATGGGTTTAATATCTTGGATTCCTTTCCCCAGGAGGCTTTTCAAACGTTTTGAATTCAAGAAAACCGAAACTAGGGTTGTTCTCAATGAAATTTTTGAATCTTCATCTCCCAAGTTCTCCCTAATTTTTATTCTAATATTGTGTATAACTCAAATCTCAAACATATTTTTGCTATGTGGTGCTAATCATTATGTGTAGGTTTCTGTTATTTTATAATGTCAAATGAGACTTATAGGTTAGATATGTATGATTAATGCCTAATTGTGTTCGAGAAGATGAAATTTTTATAAGTCATTTATGAAATTCAGTTTACTGTTGAAAGGGATGAAGTTTTCGGTTACTGTTTTTGTTTACAGTAGATATGTTTGTAAATGTTTGGAATGCAATGTTTCTGAGAAAAAATAAGAATGAGAATCAAAATAAGTTAATAAAACTTCAATGCCAACTCAACTTTATAACTTGTCCAAACTAATTTAATTTTTCTTATGATATAATCAAATGTTAAAAGTTGGCTTGCTTAAAATGATGAGACTACTATAGTATATGCATGAAAGTTAATTGACTTGTCTAGTAATAATATCATGACAAGTGTTTAGTGAAAGATTGGTTTATGACAATAAATTGGCTAGCAATTATATTTCAAAAAAATGATATAGAGTTAACCAGTGACTAAGCCATACCAATCTTATATAGCCAATGTAAATTATGATGTTTTTTGTAAGGTCAAATACATGTTAAAGATTTACTTGACAAGTTATAACTCAATGAACTCATAACCTAGGGTATGCCAATGATTGGGACAAGTCCCAACATACCCTATCTAATGAACTTGTGAACATAGTAACACATTGAATAAGTACTTACAACTTTCTAAAGAATTGCACAAGACAACAAATTATGTTGAACAAGATAAGGTGAGTAATGAAATAATAAAAAATCTTATGAGTAATGAAATAGTATAAAAGCTTATGAGTCATGAAAATTATATAAAATGGTGTGTTTAAAGGAAGTGAGACAAGTCTCACTTGCACCTAAAAAATTATGTTAAAGATACTCACATAAGAGGGTGTCATAAATCGTGAGAAAATCTCATTCACACCACAATGATACTGTAAGATTAAGTTCACATTCATCTAGTATAGAAACAGATGACAAGTCATCCATTGAGCTAAGTATACCTCATACTAGAAACAAGCTTCCATAATGTATGAGTCAACTCTAAAAGTTGTAAAGTATAAGAAATTTAGCTAAGTACCGATAGACTAGTAGTGAGCTTGTGCAAGCACATGTAAGCCTCATAAGATGAGACTACCACCAAGGTGGATAAGTGTCTCCAAATTCTCTTGGTATTTGAACTATGTCTCCAGCATAGGTTACTAGCTAGTAGATCCACCTAAGAAAGCTAGGAAGTATTCGGTTTCACTTTGGCCTGTGAACCACCTCTTTTCAGTGTGGGGAAGACACTGGATTTCATGTTATCTCACATGATCTATGTTAGTTAAATTTTCAAGATTTCTTTAAGAAATAAAGGAAGAAAGAAAGAAAGAAAGAATTATAAATATGAGGGGCGTTCGGAAAGGATGACCAACGGTTGAGGTTAGACTAAGTAATGATGCAAGTCATTCTTAGTCATTGCATACAAAGATTCCAACGAAAGGCTTAAAATAATAACTAAGTCAACGTAGCATGTTCAAAGTGAAAATGATATCAAATAAGAAGAAATGTAAGTTCAAAGTGAACTAACTACGCAAAAGCATAAGTAGGTGAAATCATCAGTGTTTAATAAGAATAATGTTTTAACTGTGATTGGCTTATGCCAATAGAGGGAGCAAATGATCAAATAATAGGCATAGCCCATAAATATATGCCCCAGTATATTTATATTATGCAAATGATATAATAATGGGCATAGACAATAAAGATTGGCTTATAAAGACTTCATGCCCAATTTAACAAGAATGAAAAGAATAACTTGTAAGTAGGGTAGTCAAATCATTTTCTTAGTCTTTTGGATTAGTTACCTGATTCATTGTAGGAATGGAACTACAATGAACCATTACACTCATAAGTAAAACATAGTATCGAAGGAGATCATTTAACTACACAACAAAAATAAGAAAAGACTAAAAATGAACTGAAGTCTGGGTAAAGGAGTTGTCGGCCTCAGGGGGAGAAAATATATTAATTTCTGCTCGAGTTATTCTAAAATTATGTTCATGATTCCAAAGTCTTATGTTCATATACAAAATTAGTTGTGTTCTATAAATGCATGAAAATATTTCATATACATAACATGATTCATAAATAACGAATTAGGAATGTAAAGTGACTTCACTTACCAAAAATGGCATGTTACTATAGGAAGAGCTTTCCTTGATCATGCATTGTCCTTATGTGTTTATGTGCATACACCCACTTAGTACAAGTGTTTACTAACCCATATAAAATTACAATTTTTATAGGTGCAGGTCCATGAAGAAAATTGAAGATCAGTTGAAGCGGATTGGACTAGTACCTCCAGATTTTGGTAGGTCCTCTTGAGTTCGAGGATGCCTACGCTTCATATTCTAGCTTTAGTAGATTGGACATAGCTAGTGGATGTTGTCCCTAGAGTTTCCTTTCAAACATTTGTTCAAACTTTTATATTATGGCCGATTTGGCAACTATTAACTATATGATTAATTCTTCATTTCAATTGTTCAATCTATTATTAGATGGTTGTCTATCTTGAACTATTAATATATCACTCTTATGGAGAAATTATATGAAGTGTAAGTACACTTCATTAAAGTTAAAAAGTTTTAAATTTTCCGCTAAATTTAACTGTATGTTTGTGATGAAAGGTAAGAAGAGGCTTGTTTGCGACCTCTGAGAGGTTAACGACGCTAGTCACATCAAGGGTTTAGGAACCAGGTGTGACATGGTCATTCTTGAGCCTTTACATGGATTCTCCATTATCTACTCCTCTGCGAGCACATAGTTAAGGGATGAGGAGATTGTTTCTAAGTAACTCATTCTCTAGTAATTAGGAATAATCATCTCAAGAGGTATATTAGGTTCAACATCTATACTCACAAAGTGTATCCACCCCTCCTCTCGGTGATAAAAATAACTCCCCTAGGGATTCTTAAATATTCATTAACTATAGGTCAAGGGATATATAATTAGCGCCACATATCAACTCGCGAAGGGTACTTATCCCTAGACATTGCATGTGTACACCACATCTCAACTCACGTAAGGGTATTCGACCTCCAATCTATATTAGAAATCTCTTGGGAATAGTGAGGTTGTTTTAAACACTTCATTTAAACTCATGAAGAGTGTTTACCCTAAAATCCCCCATTCACGTTCATTAACTACATTCATTCATTCAAGGTACACGTATGTGTACGTGTGAGCACACCTTTCACATAATCACCATATTCATAACTCGACTCCTTAACCTACTCATACCTTCATTTATCATATTTCACACACTAACATGCTCCACATAAACATATACTTTACTTAGGCATAACATCATTATGATACACCTTTCAACTTCCTAAAGCACATCATGTATCAACATCATAATCATCATCTCACTTCACATACTATGCCTTCAAGGCCATAATGACAATATGCACGTTCATACATATATCTATATATTTCAAGTAAACACCGCCACCAAAGGTGGACCTTACAACTTAAGAGAATTTCACAATTAGAACTTAACAATGTAACCAACTTATCAATAATCCAAGCTTTCACCAGATTTTCTCAATTTCTCCAATAATTCATCATAAAGTAGTCCTTAAGGTATTAGATAATCATAATATTACATAAATATATGCAACTCTAACATTTTATAACATTAACTAGATATATACACTAAACCCACTTAATAAGCTTAATGTTGGAAATTTGTATGACCATAGATTATTTGGGGTTTTGACATTAAAATCATCAACTAAAACTAAAAACAACTTATTTCAATCAGTTAAACATTTTCATGCAAAGACCCATGCTTTGAGTCAAAGATAGAAGAAGCTGGAGTTTGAAAACCCTTTTTGAAATCTCTGTGGGATGGATCCTTGAATGAAAGAAGATTAAAGGATGACCTAACCTACCTCACTATTAATAAACCCACAAATTTGGTGAAGAAAACGTCCAAGACCTTCACTTCAAGCCTTTTCTTGATTTCTAGATTCTATGGACTTTGAGAGAGTTCTTTCTTGGTGGACGGTTTTTGCTATTTTAAAAACGAAGTCTAACATAGTTCTAAAAAAACGTCTATGGTTCACAAAAGTCCTGTCGTTTCTTGACAGCTTTTGCAAGTACCAAACAACGCCCCTAGCTACTGGCCATCGTTTAATCGACGACCCATCCTGCAGGGGCATCGATTGGATCACAGACTCACTTAATGGGGGATAATATCTCACTACTAAGTGTTGGTATATTCACCCAAATGATGGTGAGTCAATAGGACTATGGTCTGTTGATGAAGGGTCGTCGTTTGGAGCAGTTTTGGAAGATTCTGCTTTAGAGTTAGGGTCCTCTTCTAGGGCCCCTTGTGGGTCCTAGGTGGAGTTTAAACGAGACTTGAAGACCCTATACATTGTCATCTAGGTCTTAGGTTCCTCCCACGTCAATTTGGACTCAAAACAACTTACCAAACATGCCAAGGCACACAAGAACTCACATAAGCACTTAAGCATCTAGTCGTTGAACGTCTTGGTCGTCCCTTGACGTTTGAATCCCAAACATTCCAAACTGACTTCCAACATTAATTAGCTATTTTAACACATTATTAACTCATAAAACACAAGTGAATCTCTAGTTTAACCTAGTTTATTATGAGGGTCATTACATTCTCCCCCACTTAGAAAAACATTTGTCCTCGAATGACACTAAACACTTTCAACGACATCAAAGACTCAACTAGCAGCATATAACACATAAAATCAAGGTCAAAACAATAATATTCCATGCACCAAACATATAAGGAACACCAACTTCATAATATTAAAGACTTTTTGCAATGCAGACAACGTTTTTGAACAAATTCCATAATTCAAAGCATACACTCATTTCTTCATTTTCTCTTAATTTATGGAGGAACTACCTTCTCCAATATTATACATTCTCATCATACCATTTTAGATCTCAACATGAAATAACTTCAAATCAGACATTGGCACATAAGCACAACTACTTGAAGCAATTAAGCAAATATCACTAGCTACATATTGGCATGGAAAGTTTATATTAACTACCAATCTATTCATATATCCATGGTAACATAAAGAGCATTCAAAACATCATACCAGAAGGAGACATGCAATTCATACTCAAACGCAAGATTCCAAAACACAACAAAACTACTAAGTATTTTTGTTTCAAGCTTGATTAAGAATAGAAGGAAAATAGGTGTATCAACTACCTTGATACTCAAATCATACTACCCTACTTAGGGTAAACCCATCTAAGACATAACAAACAAACATAAGGAATTATGACTTACTAGGGCTTTCACGTTACATTAGTTCCTTCTTTAGCTCCGAGTACATATAAATGATTCCTCTTTGGAGAATTAGGATTCGGACCACCATGAGGAGGTTGGTTGACCTTATTCCCTTTTTCCTTGAGGTTAGCGCAATCTCTCATCTTATGGACCCTTATTGCCACACCCAGAACAAGCATCCGTACCGGCAAGACACTTACCCAAGGGTTGATTCCTACAACTAGAACACTATACCTCTCAAAATCATGGTTACATCCTTGGTAATATTGATTGGAAAACCTATGCTTGTTCCCCATATAAGACTCTTGACTATAGAATCTCTTCTTATACTTGGGTTGACTTGGTTCATACGACCTAGCCCTCTTTTTCTCTCTACTTATATCCCTAAGATTTGACTCCTAAATTTACTAGGCATAAACCATGATCCTATAGATATCAATAACATTATGTAGCATTATCGTACGACACTCATTTTCCACCAAGCTAGACACCCCCATCACAAATGTAACACCTCTATAATGACTTAGGTGAACTAGAGTCTAACACTTGTTTCTTGATGTTTTAAAGTCTTAAGTGGGTTATAACTATATTAGGAGTGAGTGGTTAAATAATTGTGAAGTTTGGAGGTCAAATGTCCAAAAATATCCATGACGTTCGAAATGTTTGCCTTGAAACGTGCTGGTGTACCTTTGTATATTTCATCAAGTTTTACGTGCTCTTTTTGGATGAAATTGATGTGAGGGGTCCTTAACATGGGTTAAAACTATATTCAGATTGGAAACGTCTAGAAAAAACTCCCCAAGGACCAGACAAAGGGTCCTTGAGGAGCACCCATGTGTGAGCCAAAAGATGTCAAAACCAGCCTCACCTATGGATGGAAATCGATGCCTAGTCACCTATACGATGCTTCGCAGGTGGTGGAGTCAATGGATACTTAGTCTACGGATCGTAAGCTCGTATTTTGCAAGTATCTAACCCGATCGACATGGGTCGTCCACTGGTTGACGCCCAGTAGAATGGACCGTCAATTGGAACTTGCAGATTTTCTACAAGTGTCTCAGCCAGCCCAAGGTTAGTTTGGGGTTTTCACCTATCCTTCCTAAATTAGTTGGACGGTTTATTAATATTAATTTGGTTATTTTAAGTAGCTTTATAAGTCTAGAATCCCTATTCAAGCCATTATTCAAAATCTAAACCCCAGGACCCCTAAAAAACTCTCTAGAATACCATTGAAGCTTGAAGAGAGATTTAAGCTTAAAGGTTGAATTCTCCATAGATTCTTCAAAATTTTCGTGGTATAGCATAATCTTATGTATGATTTTCATCCGTTAATCTCTTTTATTCAAGGAGCCAATCTAAAAAATGGTTTTCCAAAGTTTTATTAAAAGATGAACTTCTAACTTGTGATCTGGACATGGTTTCGCGCATAAAATGTTATGAATCACTGTATTATGATTGAATTGATGTTATTTTGATGATTTTAACCTAAAAATCCTATGAACCCATGCAAACCATGAATTCCATATTTCTACTATATTATGGGTGAATTCATCATCTCCCTAAACTATTGAATTCTTGTGTAGTTTAGTTTGGACTATTGAATGCTGAAAGAAATAATGTTAGAATCATATGTAAGATTACCTAATTTGATGAATTTATGTTGAATTACTTTGGATTTATTGTATATTATGATTATTGGGTAGAATTGGTGATCATGGCCATTGGTAAAGGCCTTTGAGTATTGTGTTGGGTGATTTTGCAATGGATTGAAGTTGTGAGATTGGATTGTTTGTATGCTGCCCTAACTCTCTATATATTATGTAGTATAAGTCTTAAATTATTATTATTATTTGCATGGTTAACTTATGATGGCAGTTCTTATGTGCTATACTTGTGAATTATGTAGTCTCGTCGGCATTAATTTATGAATTTTGAAACAATGTGTCCTTGTCGGCGTTACTTGATTTATTATGATATTATCATTTTATAACTTATTATGAGATTAATGTGAAGGTCTCGATGACTTATGTGTTATGTGAAGTGAAAGCATGAGTTCTCCTAATTGATGATATATGTCTCTAGTAGTCTATGGTGGAGTCCTTATGTGAATTACTATATGTTGAAGTATGATACTTCATTATGACTTATATGAGTTTTGTGATTATATTGATGATTCTATAGGGGTTTGTAGGATAACTTTCAAGTATATATTGTTGTTCCTATATGCTTCTTGAATTAGATGTTATATGTGATAATGTAATATGAGGTGTGTCTTGTCAATGTAGACCTATGTCCCTTGATTGATACATGAATGAATATGAACCCTTAACTTAGTAGGTTAGAACACCCTTTTTCATGAATTTATACGTATGAAATGAATATGATATTGAATATAGCAAGGAAGGCCATTTAAAGGTTATGATATCCTTAGAGTTAAAAGTCATAATCGTGTCCTTCTTATGTGAATGATAGACTTAGGGTTGGTTGGATGGAACGGCATGAAATCATCCTTGGGAAAGCCATTGAATTATCCTATTAACCATTGTAAAGAAACCCAAAGGGGACCACTTTGGTAAGGTGTAATGTGATTTGGTTATAAAATGAATATGGAATGTCTTCATATACTCCTTGATTGAATTATTCTATGAGAACAAAGGCTAGCACCGAGTGAGTATGGTTTAGGGAATAGCTCTAGTTAAAGTTGAGGCTAGAGTACAAAGGAACCCTTCATATTCTTTAACCATGTTCCTACATGGGATGTGTCTTAGTTCTATCATTGGCAAGTAGAACACCCTCCATCGGAGTAGGTTCATGACTCCGGATTCCATGATTAGATAACATGGTCTATGTCGGTTATTTCCTATTATCATCATGTTGGATACATTCTTGTGTTGGAGAACTACTATGAAATTAAGGTAGTGGAATGGGGCGCTATCTAGACAGGCATGATTAGACATTAGAGATGTTAGTGTGTGAGTCCGTAGGTATTTTCCATGATCATTACGTGAAGTCCTCAAAATGCTTAAATGAACTCTACTTTAATTAATGATGATTATGACTTATCTTCATGAAGGTCGAATGGAAGTATACCAATCTAGAGAAGCTTTGAGGGTTGCTTAGGTGGAATTGAAGAGGGTGTATGGCAGTCTCTGCATGTTCCACTCAAGTGAATCTTAGGGTAACCTTAGGTGGGGGAGTTGAATGATTGGAAGGTTATAATCTTTTCCTAGGTAGTCTTAAGGATCATTTAGGTATTCTTGAAGAGGGCGTACGGGCAGTCTTTTCTTGTCCTACTTAAGTGAGTCTTAGGATAACCTCGGATGCTAGGCTCGTGTGTCAAATAGGTTATTGTGAACTTACTGTGAAGTACTGTAATGTTACTGTAATTTCTATAAACTGAGTATGACATAGAAATGTACCTTATGTGTTTATTATGCTTATGCATGAATTTTGAATCTAAAAGAGGATATTTTGATACAATTGTCCATTTATCATGATCTTACGCATTATGTCATACTTATTACTTGAATTGTACTAAATCCATACATTTTGTCTATTTCTAAAGGTGTGGTTAGCAAGTGAGAGGTATCTTGAAGCAAGGCTTGAAAACTAGGACTATTTAAAGCCAAGTTGGGTTATATCTTCACTTGATTTAGGATATAACTATCTTAAAATTTCTTTTATTAAACAAATATTGTAATAGACTAAGTTTCTATATTTTAATAGTACGGGCCGTGTCCCAAGTATTTTTGATTGGTGTTGCTGACCTTGTGAAAGAAGAGTGTCGTACGACCATGCTCTACAATGACATGAACTAGTCTAGGCTCATGGTGTATGCTTAATCCATTGAAGAGTTCAAACATAGTAGGATCCTAAGGAATTAGAAGAGGGGTGGATCCAATGAGAAAAACCAACGAAGGTTTAAGAAGAACGATCCAAACCATGATGGACCTAGTGCTCCTAAGGTCAAGGGTGAAGGTGGTAGTGGTTCTCAAGGTGGTAAGCCTACTTGTGTTACTTGTTGGAAGAAGTACTTTGGGAAGTGTCTAGTTCATACCGGAAATCGATTTGGTTGTGGTAAGGACGGACATAAGATGAGGGATTTTCCTAATGGTGAATATAAAGGAAAAGAGACTAAGAAATATCCTCCTAGAGTTCCAGAAGTGATATTCCAAGGAAGAATCGCTTCTATGCTCTTTGGGATAAAGGATCAAATCCGGATGATGATGTTGGTAAGTCCTTGTTTTCTCTTTGGTTTTATAAGTTCCTTCTAAGTGGTGGAGTAGGGTGAGTAGTGGAGTTGTGATTTTGTCTCTTCTCTTCTATTCTACTCAAGCTTGAGAGTTAGAAAGTCAATAAAGCATCTCGCGTGTTGTTTATGAGTATTCTTGAAATTGAATTTCATTGATTTCTTGCATTGTACATTTCAAAAAGTTATAATTATGTTCTAAAATTAGTTGATATGGTTTTATTTTTGATATTTTCATTAGCATAGTTCACTGTAATGTTGGTAGTTCACTGTGATGTTTTTTTGAAATTTGACTAACTTGTTATTTTTTTGAAAATTATTGTAATTTGTGTAGAATTAATGTATATAATCATGATAATGAATGGAGAAGGAGTTCCTCCTATTTGAAATGAAAATTTTGAGTCTTATTTGCATGATGAGTCGTGGATTACTTTCTATCTTCTTATTGTGTTTTGATTATCTTAAGAATATAAAATTGGTGTTCCTCCTAAATGTGTGTATTTTGTATGGTGTTGTATGATAATGTGATTCTAGTCTTGAGTTTCTTGTCTCTTGATAGTGTCTAAAATGAAGCAAGTGTAATTCGAGGATGAATGTTGTCCAAGTGGGAGAGAATGTAACACCTCTAAAATGACTTAAATGAAAATAGAGCCCAAAACTTGTGTCTTCATGTTTTAAACTCTTAAAATGGGTTATAATTATGTTATGAGGTAGTGTTTAAAGTTTGGTGAAGTTTGGAGGTCAAATGTCCAAGAACGTCCATGACATTCGAAAGGTTTGCCTTGAAACGTATTTGTTTGCCTTAGTGTGTTTCGTCAAGTTTTACGTTCTCGTTTTTGAGGAAATTAATGTGAGGGGTCCTTAATATGGGTACTACTATATTAGTATTGAAAACGTCCGGGCAAAACTCCCCAAGGGCCAACCAAGGGGTCCTTGAGAAGGACCCATGTGTGAGCCAAAAATCGTCAAAACCAGCCTCACCTACGGATGGCAATCGACGCCCAGTAGGCTGGTCGATGTCTCGTAGGTGGTGTCGTCGATGGATACTTAGTATAGAGAAATCAATATCCCATTTTTAAGGCTCTAACCTAATCGACGGTTGCCAGCACGGGCCGTCGATGGGTTGACACCCAGTAGATTGCTCCGTCGATTGGCACCTGCATATTTTCTGCAGGTATCTCGGCCAACCCAAATATAGTTTGGGATTTTCACCTATACTTCCTAGAATTATTTGTACGGTTTATTAAGGTTTTTTTTTAGGTATTTTAAGTAGCTTTATAAGTCTAGAACCCCTATTCACTCATTATTCAAAATCAAAACCCCAAGACCCTTAAAGAACTCTTTAGAACACCATTGAAATTTGAAGGTTGAATTCTCCTTCAATTCTTCTCAAATTTTGTGGTTTATAATCAATTAAGGTATGGTTTTCATCCATGAATCTTTTTTCTTCAATGAGACAATCTCAAAAATGGTTTTCCAAAGCTTTCCAAAAGGATGAGCTTCTAACTTGTTATCTGACCATGGGTTCTTGCATAAATCATTTTGAATCATTGTGTAATGATTGGATTTATGTTATTTTGATTATTTTAACTTTAAATCCTATGAACCCATGCAAAACCATGAATTCCATATTTTGACTATGTTATGGGTAAATTAATCATGCCTCTATACTATTAAGTTCTTTTGTAGTTTGATTTGGGCTATTGAATTATGAAAGAATTATGTTAGAATCATAAGTAGGATGCCTTAAATTGATTAATTTATATTGAATTACTTTGGATTTATTATATATTATGATTATTGGGTTGAATTAGTGATTATGGTCATTGGTAGGGGCCTTTGAGTAATGTGTTAAATGATTTGGCTATGGACTGAAGTTGTGAGATTCGATTGGTGGTATGCTTCCATAAATCTATCTATATTATTTATTATAATTCTTAAACTATGATGATGATTGATATGGTCGACTTATGGTTGTGGTGCTTATGTGCTATAAATGTGGATTATGTGGCCTCGTGGGCATTACTTTATGAATTGTGAAATGATGTGTCCTCATCGGTGTTACTTAATTTACTATGATATTATCATGTTATAACTTTATTATGTGATAAATGTGAAGTTATTGATGACTTATGTGTTATGTGAAGCCAAAGCATGAGTTCTCTTTATTGATGGTATGTGTCTCTAGTAGTCTATGGTGGAGTCCGTATGTGAATGACTTGATATTGAAGTATGATACTTCTTGATGACTGATATGAGACGTGATGGTTTATATTGATTATACAATAGGTGCATGTAGGATGAATTGCAAGTATATTTAGTATTTTCTATGTGCTTCTTGAATGAGATGCTATATATGATAATGTAAAGTGAAGTGTGTCTTGTCTAAGTAGACCTATGTCCCTTGCTTGATACATGAATTAATATGAAACCTTGAATTAGTAGTTCATAACACCATTTTTAGTGAATGTAAATGTATTTAATGAATATGATCTTGAATATGCCAAAGAAGGTCATTTATGTGGAACTTTTTAGAATGAAGGTTATAATATTCTTGAAGTGGAAAGTCATAATGGTATCCTGCTTGTGTGAATGATGGACTTAGGGTTAGTTGACTAAAACAGCATGAAATCATCCTTGGAAAAGTCATTAAGCTATCCTATTTCCTAAGGCAACCCTAGGGGTACCACCTTTGTAAGGTGTAATGTGATTTGGTTATTAACTAGACGTGGAATATCTTCATATACTCCTTGATTGGATTACTCTATGAGACCAAAGGCTAGCACCGAGTGAGAATTTTTGGGGAGTAGTTCTAGTTAATGTTGAGGCTAGAGTACAAAGTAACCCTTCATATTCCTAAACCATGTTCCTACATAGGATATGTCTTAATTCTACCATTACCAATTAGAACATCCCCCATCGGAGTAGGTTCATGACTCCGGATTCCATGAATAGATAACATGGTTTATGTCAGTTATTGCCTATTCTCATCATGTTGGATACATGCTAGTGTTGGAGAAGTACTATGAAGTTTACGTAGAGGAATCGGACGCTATCTAGACATTGCACGATAAGGCTATGAAGATGTAAGAGTGTAAGTCCTAGGTAATCCCCAAGATCATTATGTGAAGTCCTCTAAATGCTTAAATGAAATCTAATTGACTTAATTATGATAATTACTTAGGTTCATGCGGGTTGAATGAAAGTATTCCAATATAGGGAATCTTTGAGGATTGCTTAGGTAGACTTGGAGAGGGCATATGGGCGGTCTCTTCATGTTCCACTCTATTGAATCTTAGGGTAACCGTAGGTGGGGGAAGTGAATATTTGGAAGGTATTAATCTTTTCTTAGGTAGTCTTAAGGATCATTTAGATATACTTGAAGAGGTTGTATGGGTAGTCTCTTCTTTTCCTACTTAATTGAGTCTTAGGATAGACTTTGATGGGAGGCTTGTGTGTCAAATAGGTTATTGTGAACTTACTGTGAAGTCAATTCAATCTTACTGCTACAAATTGAGTATGACTGGAAATGTGTCTTAAATGTAATGTTTGGTGTTTAAATGTAGTTCTTATGCTTATGTATGAAGTTTTAATCTAAAAGAACATATTTTGATACAAATGTTCATTTATAATGATTTTATGCATTATGTCATACTTAGTACATGCATTGTACTAATTCCATACATTTTTTCTATTTCTAAAGGTGTGGTTAGCAGGTGATAGGTATCTTGAATCAAGTCTTGGAAACTAGAATTCTTTCAAGCAAAGTTGGGGTATGTCCTCACTTGATTCGAAGACATAATTATCTTTAGATTTCTTTATTAAACAATTATTCTAATAGACTAAGTTTCTATATTTCGATTGTATGGTCCGTATACCAAGTATTTTTTGCCTAAGATTGGTGTATGTTCAAACTTAGTATTTTTGTATGGTTTTGATATGAAAGATATTATGAGATATTACATGTATGAAAAATTTTAATTCCACAATACTTTTCATACATGTGTGCAATGAATGATGTCAAAGGGCTTGTACAAAACTTTCGATAGGTCAAGTAAGTCATGCTACACTCCGAGAGTGACCTATTGACTAGGGTGTCCTCATGGGGTGTGACAATGAATTAATTCATTTTATCCCTTGAGTTGGATACTATAATTGGGCCATACTTAGAGTCTTGGGTGAATTTTAGAGAATACTCTTTCACACTCATACCCCCTTGACGAAGGTTCATGAACTCCACCAACTTTCTCTCCCTTAACTCTATGGGGGAAACCCTATCAATAAAAGCCACTTTGAACACTTCCCAATCTACCTGACCTTTCTTAAGGGTCTCTCATACTTCCATTGCTCAGACCACATTTGAGGCACATTTTTGAGTTGATAAGTGTCTATCTCCGCTTTTTCTCTAGGAGTCGCACGCACAGTTTCCACTTTAATGACGACTTAAGTTTGAGTTGCCATAAGTTGGATCAAAACCCTAAGATCAACCCATATCTCGAAATTAGTTATATCCCATTAAATATAGGGAGCTTGAGGACTTTGGGAATTGGAGGCATTTGGGGCACTTGAGGCTCTTGAGGTTCTTAGGGGGAACCGCCTCAATCAGATCCTCTTGGTCAATTGTAGGGACTTGCTTGTCACGGGGAAGAATCCTCTCATTAGCTACTAATCCCTCCTCCCCTCTAGCAGGTTCCCTCCTCGTATTCATATCCTATAAACACAAGAGAAAAGGTTAAGAAAAGGCATCTTATAGAACTCAACACTATGGCATGACACTAGAATAATGAAGAAATTGAAACTTCTATCATCTTATAGCCTCTCGCTCATGGATGTGTCGCGACTCACACCGTTGAACAAGACAATACTAGACATTGCTTTGTGAGATATTTGACCCGAACCTATTTCCCAAAACCTTATACTCTGATGCCATGTTTGTAACGACCCACAAGTATACCCTAGAAGAAAGGAGCACTCTTGAGTCGTCATAAAGCATACTTGACCGTTCGGAGATCTTATAAAATCCTCTTAGCTATCATTCATTACAGAAGATATGAAAAGTAGTGTGGAACTAGAACTTTTCACAAGAGTAATAATAAGAAGCTTTTTATTAAATACTAAGGCGTAAGTCTAATCGTCACAAGTCAACTAAAAGATGAAATTTAAATATCTCAAGCTACGTCCCTTTACATTGAAAGAAATACATAATAAGTCTTAAAGAAGAAACTAAAGAAACATAAAGTATGTTCTTGAATATAAGAGGACATACCGAGTCTTGAGAGATCAACTCCCAAAGATTTGCCTTCCAAACTTCCACTTGTCTACAACCTATACTTATAGAGTATAGAATAATTTGGGGTAAGTACAAACATTGTACTAAGTATGGCATTATGAAAAATCATTTGTAAAAGGGGACATTTTAGATGGAATAAAGCTTCCATGATATTTAAGTAAAACCTTCATGAATATAGTAATAAAAGAACATATAAATCATAATTTAGCTCAATAGGTTAAAATCCCATAATTTTAAAACATGACGTTTTACAAAGAACTCATAATAAACATTACCGTGAACTCTTTTCATACATCTTACAGTGAACACATTTCCCTTGAAGTTTCCCTATTCAAAGTTATCCTATGACTTACCAGGGTAAAACATGAAGAAGATCCCATAAAATCCCTTCAATACACACAAAAGTGATCCTTAACGATCCAACATTCAATATCAAAGACACTAGAGGAACATACTTGCATTTAAGGACTTCACATAAGAACCCTTCTCCAAGACAATCCCCAAGTTACACTTAGTGCAATCTGAAAGTAGCCTCCCATACTACTACTTACACCTAGTGCTCCTTCAGGATTCCCTTATATTAGGTACACCACATTCATCACTCATATAATCTTCATAAATCTTTCACATAAATTGTCATACTTCATAAATCTTAAATATAGAATCAAAATGCTTCACTTTTATTACACATAAGGTCACATTACTTCATTTACATAATATAATAACCCATTCATTCATTTTAACATGAGGACACACCAAAACTCCCTCCAAATGCCTACTTGTGCAATATATAGATAGCATCTTGTACCACCACCTACTCTAAGTAGTACACCCTTTAGAAAATATAGCCCATTACATTCTTTTTGTGGGATCTATCTTTAACCGACATAGACCATGAGATCTAGACATGGAATCTCTGTATTAACCCCTACAGGATGAGGGATCCCCACTTTAATAGGGTAGGGTCATTCTTGATCCTTTACATGGATTCTCCATTAGCTACGCCTATGTGGGCACATAGTTATGAGATGAGGAGATTGTTTTTAAGTAACTCATTCACTACTAACGAGGAGTATTCATCTCAAGAGGTAAGTTGGGTACAAAAGCTCTACTCCCGAAGTGTATCAACCCTTATTCAAATCCTCTTAGTGCTAAGGATAAATCCCCCACGGAGTCTTAAACATTCATTAACTATAGATCAAAGAATATCTAATTAGCACCACATCTCAACTCACAAAAGGTATTTATCCCTAGAGGTTACATTTGAACACCAAATCTAAACTCACAAGGGTATTCGGCCTCCAACATACCTTAGAAATCTCTTGGGAATAGCGAGGTTGTTAATAAAAACTTCATCTAAACTCACAAAGAGTGTTTACCCCAAAATCCCACATTTACCTTCATTAACTACATTCATTCATTCAAAGTATGTGTATGTGTACATGTGAGAACACCTTTTACATAATCACCATATTCATAACTTGTCTCCTAAACATACTCATAATTTCATTAATCATATTCACACACTAGCATGCTTTACATATACATATACTTCACTTAGGCATAACATCATCAAGATACACCTTTAAACCTCCTAAAGAACATCATGTATCAACATCATAATCATCACCTAACTTCACATATTATGCCTTCAAGGACAATATCACAATACAAACAGTCATACATATATCCATATACTTCAATTAAACACTACCACCAAAGATGGACAAGACCACTCAAGAGCATTTCACAATAAGAACAAAAAACTACCAACTCACCATTCATCCAAGCTTTCACCACTTTTTCTTATTTCTCCAATAATTAATCATAAAATAGCCCTTAAGGAAGTAGCTATCAATAATATAACCTAAAGATATACATCTCTAACAATTTCTTACATTATCTAGATATATAAACTAAACCCACTTCATAAGCTAAAAGTTTGAAATGTGCATGACATGGGTTTATTGGGGTTTTGACATTAAAATCATCAACTAACACTAAAAACAACTTTTTCAATCATTAAAACATTGTCACGCTAAGAATCATTTTTAGAGTCTAATATGGAAGAAATTGGAGTTTGAAAACCCTTTTTGAAATCTCTTTGGAATGGCTACTTGAATTAAAGAAGGTTCAAGGATGAACTAACATAACTCACTATAAATAAAACCACGAATTTAGGAGAAGAAAACTTCCAAGACCTTCACTTCTAGCCTTTCCTTGAGTTATAGCTTCTATAAAGTTGAAGAGAGTTCTTTCTTATGAGAGGGTTTCTGATATTTGGGAAATGAAGCCTAACCTAGGTATAGGAGTATAAACCCACTTAAAATACCCCTAATATACTAAAACAAACGTCCATGGTTCACAAAAGACTTGGGGTGAATTTACTAAAACACCCTAAGTCCAGTCGTGTCTTGACCGCTTTTGCAGGTGCCAAATGACGGCCCCTAGCTACAGGGCGTCGTTTGATCGACAGTCGTCCTTTTAGGGAATAAATTGTATCAGAGACTCACTTTATGAGGGATAATCTCCCACCACTAGGTGGGGATATACGTCCCCAAATGATTGGGCGTCAATAAGACTAGAGGTCGTTGATGAAGGGTCATTGTTTGGAGTAGTTTTGGCAGATTCTGCCTTAGAATTGGGGTCCTCTTCTATGGCCTTTTTGTGGATCCTAGGTGGAGTCGTACCTTGAATTTAAACCCCTATACAATTTCATCTAGTTCTTAGGTTCCTCCCACATTAATTTGGACTCCAAAAAACTCACCTTACATGGAAAATCACACAAGAACTAACAAAAGCACTTAGGCGTCTAAGCGTCAAACGCCTGGAAGTCCCCTGACGTTTGACTCCCAAAGTTACCAAACTGACATCAACCATTAAAATTAGATATTTTAACACATTATTAACTCATTAAACACTATATAAACTCTAGTTCAACCTAGTTCGTTATGAGGGTCATTACAACTATGGTTGTCGATCATAGTGAAAGAATGAGTAACTTTCTTTTGAGTGTGTATGAGATTCTGGTTAAGGAATGTAGTACCGCTATTCTTATCAATGATATGGACATTTCTTGTCACATGATTTGTTCCTAACAAATTTAAAAGGATAAACTCAAGGAAAGGTCTAGAGAAGTGGAAAAGGCAAGGACCAGTGATAGTGACTTTTATTTTGCAAGGTTAGATGTCCATGGTTGTTCTATATCCTGACAAAGATTATTCGGTTGAGGTTCCTATAATTATCCTCCTAATTTAAATAAAGATATTTTATCTAACCCTAAGCCTCAAGGGTGAATGGTGGTTGATATTCACTACCTACTTGTGTTAAGTGTGGAAAGAAACATGAGGGGAGGTGTATAGTGAGTTCCAATATTTGCTTTTGTTGTGGTAACATGGAACACAAGATAACAGATTGTCCCTCCATTTATAAGCATTATTGAGTTGGTCTTCTAAGGGCTCAACCTAATCCTTCATCCGGTCCTAGCAGAAGTTAGAAGAAAAATAGATTCTATGCACTTCAAAATTTTCATTTGCAAGAGGGTTCCCCCGATGTGGCAACAGGTATGCTGAAAGTCTTTCATCTTTATATTTATGTTTTACTTGACCCCAGTGCTACTTTGTCTATTTTACTCCATATGTGGGTATGAGATTTGATGTTCTTCTGTATCTGTTCTTAGATCCTTTTTTTGTCTTTAAATGTTTTGGTTATTCTATTATGGCTAAGAGAGTCTATTAAAAGTGTCTTGTCTCCTTGTCCCATACAGTAACTCATGTTGATCTTGTAGAGCTTGATATGGTAGATTTTGATGTTATCCTTCATATGGATTGTCTGGATACATGTTATGCTTCTATTGATTGTAGAACCCGTCTAGTCAAGTTTCAGTTTCAAAATAAACTCATCCTAGATCAAAAGGGGGAAAATTTAAGGCCTAAGAATCAATTTGGAAAGATAATTTTTAAGGGTTGATTTTAATATCTAGTTAGGGTTAGGGATATAGATTGTTCAATCCCTAATCTTGACTTGGTCCCTATTGATAATGAATTTCTAGAAGTTTTTTGTGATGATCTATTTGGTGTTCCTCCCAAAAGGTTAATAGACTTTGGAATTGACCTTCTCCCAAATACGAAACCTATCTCTATTCCTCCTTACCGAATGGCTCTGTAAAAACTTGAGGAATTGAAGGAAAATTGAAAGATTTATTGGATAAGGGTTTCATCCGATCAAGTATCTCTCCGTCAAGTGCTTTAGTTTTTTCATTAGAATTAAAGATGGTTCACTTCGGATGTGCATTGATTATCTTCAATTAAACAAGGTGACCATTACGAATAAATATATTTTCCCAAGTAGAGATGATTTGTTTGACAAACCATATAGAGCGAGTTACTTTTCAAAGATCGAGCTTTGGTCGGGCTATTATCGATCGATGGTTAAGTAAGATGACATTCTGAAGATGGATCTTAAAACTCGATATGGTTGTTATGAATTTTTGTGATGTCGTTTGGTTTGACTAATGCTCCGGTCGAATTTATGGATTCCCTTAAAATGGTGTTCATACACTATCTTGACATATTTGTGATTGTGTTCATTAATGATATATTGATATACTCAACGAGTGAAGGCGACCATACCTATCATTTTAGGATTGTGTTGCAAGTCCTCAAGGACCAACAACTATTTGAAGATGTAAGTAAATAGGAGTTTTGGTTAAGTACTATGGCTTTTCTTGGTCATATTATTTTTAATATGGGCATTGGGGTAGATCCAAAGAAGAC
Organism: Solanum lycopersicum; assembly: GCF_036512215.1. NCBI lineage: Eukaryota > Viridiplantae > Streptophyta > Magnoliopsida > Solanales > Solanaceae > Solanum > Solanum lycopersicum. Next base: position 15,161,886 of record NC_090807.1, read on the forward strand.
GGATATGGTTAAGAAATGGTCTAGACCTCTATCCCCTTCGGATAACAGAAGTTTCTTGGGTTTTTCCAGTAACTATAGAAGCTTTGTTGAAGGATTTTTGTCGATTGCTTCTCCATTGAATCGATTGACCAAAAATAACGCAAAATTTTAACGGTTCAAAGCTTGCAAAAAGAGTTTTAAAGAATTGAAAAATAGAATTACTTCCACTTGACTGTTGAATATACCGAAAGGAAAAGATGGGTTTGTTGTTTATTGTCATGCTTCCTAAATAGGGTTGGCATGTGTCCTTATGATGAATTGGAAATTTGTTGCCTATGCTTCAAAGCAACTCAGGAATCAACAGAAGAGTTATTAAACCCACGACCTTGAATTAGAGGCAGTTGCATTTGCTACTAAGATTTGGAGGCACTATTTGTATTGTGTTTGTGTGGATTTCTATACTGACTACAAAAGGTTGCAGTATGATTTTAATTAGATTGATCAAATCTTCACCAAAGAATGTGACTTGAATTACTAAACGATTATGACATTAGTTTCTTCTATCACCTCCAGCAAAGCAAATATGGTGGTGGATGCTCTAAGTTAGTTAAATATGGGTAGTGTTGCTCATATAGAGGATGATAGAAAAGAGTTAGTGTTGTTCATAGATTTTGCTGTTTGAGCCTCGGGTTAGTGGACTCCAATAAAGGTGGTGTTATGGTTCACAATTGTTCAGAATCGTCTTTTGTGGCAGATGTGAAATCCAAGTAAGGTCTAGTATGACTTTGATGGAATTGAAAAGAGTGGTGCTTAAAAAGTCCATAGAGGCTTCTCCAAAGGGTGAGATGGGGTACTTAGATAGCAAGGTCATTTGTGGGTTCTCGATTTACATGACTTGAGAGAGAAGATCTTGTCAAAATCCCATAGTTCTTCAATATTCTATTCACCCGAGAGCCACAAAAATGTATTGTGACTTGCAGAACATGTATTGGTACAACTTGATGATGAAGGATATCGCGTAATTTGTAGATAAGTGTCCTAATTATATAGAAGTGAAAGTTGAGCACCAAAATTTGGGATGTTTATCTCAAGATATTAGCATCGCTAATTGGAAATGGTAAGATTTAAATATGGGTGGCATTGTTGGTTTATCATGTACCCGGTGACAACATGATTCGATTTGGGTTATTGTAGATCACATGGAAAAATCAACTCATTTCATTCTCGTCAAGTATTTTATTCAGACGATGACAATTCTAAGGTTTACTTGAGGGAAATTGTTAGGTTACATGGAGTACTTGTATCCATTATTTCAGATTGTGGTACCCACGATTTTCAAAATATTTCCAAATGGGTCTTGGTACTCATGTTAACCTTAGTACGAACTTTCATTCACAAAAGTGATGGGAAAGCGGAGCTTACAATCCATACTTTGGAAGACATGTTGAGAGAATGTGTAATTAACGTCAAGGATAATTGGGATGATCACTTGCCTTTGATTGAGTTTTCATACAATAATAACTATCACTCAAGTATTAGTATGTCTCTATTTGAGGCTTTATATAGTAAGAGGTGTAGATCTTCTATAGGTCGGTTTGATGTTTGTGAAGTTGTGTTGATAGGTCTTGAATTAGTACATGAGGCTATAGAGAAAGTTTGTCTTATTATATAAGGGTTGAAAACAGCTTAAAAGATGACAAAAGTCATATGATGATGTTAAAAGGAGAGATGTTGAATTCAAGGAAAATGATGGGGTCTACTTAAAAATATCACCCATAAAGGGTGTGATGAGATTGGAAATAAAGGGAAGCTTAGTCCTCGATATGTGGGTCCATATCCAATCTTCAGGCAAATTGATAAGGTTGCTTATGAACTTGAATTGCATTGTTATTTTGCATTACTACATCTCATTTCCTTGTCTCTTTGTTGAATAAAAGTGTTGGAGAACCGACATCTATAGTTTACTTAGACAGGTTGGGAGTTAAGGAGAATATTTCTTATGAGGAAGTGACGGTTGAGATTTTAGACCGACAAGTCTAGAAGTTGAGAAATAAAGAAGTTACTTCTGTGAAGGTTCTTTGGAGGAATCAATTAGTTGAGGGTGCTACATAGGAGGCCGAGGCCGATATGATGTCCCATCCTCATATTTTTCCCTCCGTTCTGACTCTAGCTTGAGGTATTTAGATCATCATTGTTTACTCTTTGGTTTCATGTGTCTTAGATATTTCAATGATTTCCTCATTTATGAATGTCATGAAAGGAATAAATCTTGAGAAAATGAGTCACTTTATTGATTTCTACATGCTTATGTGCATTTGAGCATGAACTAGATTGCATGTAAACTTCGTGATATGACGTTTTCAACATGTTTTATCTTTGAGTCGATGTTTCCTCCTCAAGTATATGCATTTGTATATAGAATTTATTTTGAACATCTCCTACCTTCTTTATGATGTAGTGAACCCCATATGAGGACAATTTTTCCAAGGGGGAGATGTTGTATACCTCGGATTCAAAAAAAGAGAAAAATTGTTTTTAAAAGACCTCGTGCCTACACAAACGCATCACCCAAAGACCATAGGTGAGATAATGGTCTTTTAGTGATGGCGTGCTGTCACAAAACAAGGGTACCCTCTAATCATAACATGGCACATGGAATCCCAAAAAACCCAAGTAAGACTCTTATCATAACATCCTCACAAAAGTATAAAATAATAAAGAATAAAACATAATTTCAAGTCTTAAGAGAATCTTTATCAAAGTGAAGTGGAAGTCTAAACAAAGTCTCTTTCAGCAATCTACTACAAATCAGAGTCTCAAAATACTAGGGTCACGTCCCTTACAATAGAGAATATGAAATTCCTATTACAACTAAAGAAATGAAACAATAATAAGCTCTTGTCCTTAAATCCATGAAGACGTACAATATGCTCGAAGAGTAGTCAACTCAAGATTCTACTAGAATGAATCGCCTTAGATCTTGGAACCTACCTTGCGTAAGGCAGAAGTAAAAACTCTTAGACTACGTGGATCAACTAGCTAAAGACCAATATGGGCACATAGTTTATGGGATAAGAGGATTGTAACTAGAAACACAACCTCTACTAATATGAGGGCTTCAGATTGTTCCCAAAATCTCGGCCTCTAATATTGTGAAGGCTTTCATCTCATATCGGTATCCTCTCGGTGCAAATCATAAATCCCATTGATTTTAGGTTAATTCTTGACTTAACTTAATATTTAAGAAAGCATGCCTTGATACTCTATCCCACAACTTACTCTAACGCTCCTAGGTCCATTAGGGGAGACTGTCTTCAAACTTTGGAACCAGTATATGTGATACACCTTTCACATTATAAGCAATTAATAACTAAGTGTGTGCATAAGGATGACCATTCAATCAATATCACAATTTTGATAATAATAGAATTACTTTACTGTCAAAGCAACTAATTGAATACACATAAGTCTCACACATATAGCTAGTTTTCATACATTGCCCCTTTAGGGATGTAGATTATTACACATTCATATCTCTAGAATGACTTCATTCATAATTGTATAGTAACCTAAATCAAGTAATCAATTCATCTCATACATAATTCGAACACAATTGACTAACAAAGACCCATACTCATGCTTCAAGATCCAATTTACGGAAACTTAGTGATTCATGAATTCTTCGATAAATATTTTAGAAAACCCTAGGTTCTTGGAGAATTTGAACTTTGAGAAATAGAGTTTTGAAGGGCTTTATGGAACACTACTAAAAAACTAGGAAAAAGAGACATAAAAAAGAGACATCAATGGCAGGTCTCTTTTCTGAAAAAAAGAGACCTCAACGGTAGGTCACTATAATGTAGGTGACTTTTTGGTTGAGACCTCATGAGGTCGCCGAACAAATACCTCACGAGGTCACCAATAAATTGTTGAGATTGCAATTTCATAATTTACTTTTCTTAGTTTTCAATAAAGGTGGCTTCATGAGGTCACTATTATATTATTTATTTTTAATTTATATTTTAAAAAAGAGACCTCGTGAGGTCCATACAGTTAATTAAATTTATTTAAATTTCTAAATAGAGACCTCAGGAGGTCTTTGAAATTGCCAAAAAGAGACATCGTGAAGTCTCTTTACTATATTTCTAAAACATATACTGCAGAAAAGAGACTTCATGAGGTCTCTTTACTACATTTATAAAAAAAAATAAAATGTTGATTAGAGACCTCATGAGGTCTCTTTAGTGAAATTTTTGGAAAATAAAATGCATAAAAGAGGACCTCGTGAGGTCTCTTTCATGAAATTTCTGGAAAATAAGATGCAAAAAAGATACCTCATGAGGTCTCTTTTCCTGAAAATAAATTGGCAGCTAATTACTATTTCTGCAGTTGCTCATCAGGTGTCATATTAATTAAATACCTCTTTACTTAGCCAAATCAAGCTCATAGATCTTCCAACAATCAATTGATGCAATACATTTACAAAATATTGTCTTATCAACTCAATATGCAACTTACCTTCAAAGTTATTCGAAATTAAACAAAAAACCATAATATCCATAAGTTATATAATAGGATTTCATTGTTATCATTCATTCACAAAACAAATAAGTTCCATAACAAAATTATAGAGTAAAGAACTTAGATTATCTATTACAACTCTAAACTTCACTAATGTAGTAGTGTTTTGCCAAATGATCATCATCTTATTCATCACTATTAGACTCGTCTATAATATTTCATTGTTGACCATACACTGGATATCGAGTAGGTTGAGATTGAAAGGGTCGAGGAGGGAAAGTTGTCACATCCCAAAACCATACCCTAGAAGTTAGGGTACAATCTTGGACTGTAACTGGCGTCGTCGAACTCTCGAAGTTCTTAGACAAATCTCTTTCATATCATTCATTGCATATGCATAGTAAAAAGTAGTGCGGAATTAAAACTTTTCACAAAACATAATATAGTCTTCAAAATCTCTTTCATATAAAAGTGATAGGAAATACTATGTCTCAATCTCATCATCTTAAGACAAAAGAATACTTGGGACACGGCCCATACTTCAAAATACGAATATAGAAATACGTAGTCTATTACAATACTTCAATAAGAAACATAAAAGACATATATGCCCTCGAGTCAAGTAAGGACATATTTCAACTTCTTCTGAACGATATTCTAAGTCCAAGTTTTCACTTCTAAAAGCTCCTCACCTACCAAGAACTATATAGATATATAAAATCATGGAATTAGTAAAACCACATGTACTAAGTATGGCATTATGCATGAAAATCATGAAAATAGACTTTTATTGGAAATATGCCTCTTTTCATTTTTTCAGATCATCTGTTAATCGTAATAACATCATTAACTGATTAAGAAACACATAATTTACTTCTAGCATGTTATTTCCTCACTTAAAGTCATCGTAAGATTCATTAAGTCACACAAAGAGAGACCTCCCATACACCCTCTCTAGATGTGCCTAAACGACCCTTAAGATTACCCATAATGAGTCACATACATACTTACATAGCAATCATAAACATAAAGGTAAGATTCTTCTACCAAAGGTGAAATCTAAGTCTCACTTGAGTAGTTGTGAAGAGGCCTCCCATACAATCCCTTACACACACACTTAAGAGATCCTACAGACTCCTTAATATAGAATCATGCTGACATAATACATCAACACATAGGTAATATGACACTCTCCTTACAAAGGATACCAAAAGACCTACTTAAGTAAATTAAGAGGAGAACGTCCATAGTGACCTCTTCGAGATTACCTAAATAGTCCTTAACACTACCTAAGTATTAGATCATGTCCACAAAATCAACCAACTTCCCTAACTAGAGTAATCCTCAAGACTTCCAAAGATAAGACAAGAAGAATTCCTTATGCCCTCTTCACACTTTAGTTAAGGAATCCTTAAGTCACTTTAGATTAGGTACTCTTTTATTTATATACTCCTTAACATAAGTCATTAGTTCATTAGTTCATTAAGACTCATACATCACATAAAGGACATTCAAATAATGGTCTTGGACAATACCTAGGAACTCCATATAACACCTTCAAAGTCTATTTTGCAATATCTAGATAGCATCCCATACCACCACCTAAAATTGATTAAGTCCTCTAATGCTAATAGATATTCCATATGATGAGAATATGCAATAACAGACATAAACCATGATAGAAAGAAATGGAATCTGGAGTTCTATCCTACTCCGATGAGTTTGTTCTACTTCCCAATCGTAGAACTTATACACATCCCATGTAGGCACATGGTTAAGGAATATGAAGGGCATGCTTTGTAATCTAGTCTCATACTTAACTAGAGCTACTCTCCCTTACCAGACTCACTCGGTGCTAGCCTTTGTTCTCATAGAGTAATCCATACATTAGGTTCACATAAAAGTGTTCCATAACAAGTTCATAACCCAATCACAATTACCCTACTAAGGAAGGTCCACTAGGGCTACCTCACAATGGCTACAAGAAGCTCATGATGACTTTCCTAAGGATTAATGTGATGCCTTTCCATTCAACTAACCTTAAGTCCATCATTACTTTTCTTTGAAGGATACCATTACGCTTACGCTTCAACAATCTTAACCTTACCTTTAAGCCAAGGTTTTCACATAATAGACTCTCATATCATAATTTAAGGTCACATATCATTCATATATTCAATTATAAGATTTATTAAACCCTAAATAAAGAAATTACATATTCATAATCATATTTACATCACGCAAGATATACAAGTCAACCAAGACAAGACATCACATACTTCACTTGAACTCATAATACAAGTCATTCTACAAACACCTAGAAACAACCTAACATCTTCAAGTAATCCTATATATAATCATAACATCATTAATGTACTCCACATAGACTCACAAATCCAAGTAGGAATAACCAAGACTCAACCCTACCACTATACCTATAATAACAATTCAAAGTCTAACATCATCACTTAAGGCAACATAACTGGAAGAATACATATATGACTATGTAACTTCACGTGTAGATAGATAATGTCATGCTTCACATAAAACTACACAAATAGCCACATAACTTCAATTAGTTACCAATAAGGCCATGCTCATAATATCGCATAAGGTAACGCCGACAAGGGCATGTCAATTACAAGTAAAACACATAACACCGCCACCATAAGTGGACCATACCTATAATTAATATTAAATTAAATAAAACCGGGCAGCATACCTTTACTCCCTTATCCACACTTCAATTCAATTTTAAATAGACCATTTTATCATCACAAGGCCCTTACCATGGCCATAACGAACAATTCAATCTAGGTTAAAAAATTTAGGATCAATTATATAACAATTGAATATAATACTTGTATCATTAGAAAGCTTATAAGAAACTACATAACAATTTAACAATATTAGTTTAATATCAAGTAACCCACATTACAGTCAAAAACTAGGTTTCATCAAAATGTATGGGTTCATAGGTAATTTATGTTGAAATCATCATTACAATATCAATTATATCATAATTCAATGTTTATAAATCATTTATGCAAGAACCTATGGTAGAATCATGAAATTGGACAATTCACTTTAGAAAACTTTGAAAAAAATCTTGAGAGTTGGGCTCCTTGGTGAAACGAGTTTCAAGGATGATAATTATTCACTTTGATGAACAATTTTGAAACCTAAACCCCTCACCAAGCTGTCTCTTCAAGTTGGACTTCAATGGAGGTTTTGGGATATTTTCTAAGTGTTTTGGGGTTATGATTTTGAAGAATGAGATCTTCCATGTGATTACCCTTTATATACTTAAATAAAAAAACCCAAATAACCCTTAAATAACCGTCCATTACTTAATTTAGAAGTGAGGTTAATTTACCAATTCACCCCTTAATTGGCAGCAGCACCTGCGCATGATCAGGTTGCGCACGACGCCTGCCCTTGATGGAAAATCACCACCTCGACGGGCCGGCACAGGCCTCCATCGGTGGCAACATAGGCTGGAAAAACTTCCATTCTTCACAAAAGGATAAGTCCCTCGCGACGGGACCCTTTGATAGGGCGTCACACCTATGACTGGTCATTGACTGCTCCGTCGCTACGGTCTGCCTGGGACAGCCTGCACACTGATTTTTGGTCCTTCTCAAGGACCCTTTGGTGGTCCTTCGGGATAATTTCCCTGAAGTTTCAGACCAAAATATGATCGTCTATAAGTTTAACACCTCTCACATGAATTTCATCCAAAAAGAACACGTAAAATTCAATGAAACTTGCCTAAACGTACAAGGTCGACTCAAGACATATCTTTCGAACACCTTGGACGTTCTTGGTCATTTGACCTCCAAACTTCACGAAAATTTAACCACTTCCTATAAATGCTATATTAACTCAATTAATAACCTTAAAACACCATGAAACATAAATAAACACATAGAACCACATTTTTAGACATTTAGGTGACTTAATCGTCAAACGTTTTAGTCGTCCCTTGATGTTTGACTTCCACACCTCTAATATTTTAGCTACTTCCAATATACTATATTTTAGAATTATTTAGGAACTTAGACTATAAATACCAATATTTTAGGCTCTAGTTAACCTAGGTCATTTTTGGGGTCTTACAATCTCCCCCACTTGGACAACATTCGTCCTCGAATGACACTTTCCACTCTCCGAACACTTCCAAGATTAGAGACTCAATTAAATTCACATAACCAAACCATAAAACACATTTCCAAGAATAAAACATCAAGTTCACATAATCAAGATAGTCTCAACACAACAAGAAAGTAGAAAACATCTATAACTCATTATACTACAAAACTCACATGCTTCATTCCAAATAGAAAAACTCATTTTATACTCAATACCCTACTCATATACATTAATTTTAACCACATTACAATTTTTTAGGCAAAACAATCAATTAGTCAATTTCTCAAAAATATGGCAGCATGCAGTTTTAATGAACAGTAATTTTTTTAAACCATTTTTGAAAATTCAAATTTTAGACAATTCATGAGATAAACATGCTTATATGCAAAACAACATCATATAAACACATCTTACAACAAAATCATGGCTTCATAAAACACATAATGCAAGAAGTTAATGAAATTCAATTTCAACTAAACTCCTAAACATCATTCAAGAGCAACAAATTAAAGGACTTCTATCCTATCTACAAACCATACTCCCCCACTTAGACGGAACTCATATCTTAACAAAAAAAAAGAGAACTTACCAACATCATCATCACTCTCCTTCTCATCCGGCTTCTCCACCCTAGAACGGAGTGTATAGAAACGCCTCTTTGTTGAAGCATCATCCTTTGGAACACTAAGAGCAACTTGCTTACCCTCTCTACCTCTTGAAGCAATCATAGGACAATCTCTCACTTTGTGCCCATCTTTATCACAACCAAAGAAAATCCCGGTACCCAAAAGACACTCACCATCATGTTTCTTGCCAAAATTTGCACAAGTAGGCTTGTCATCCTTGGAACTACCTCCTTTATCAACGTTGAACTTAGCACTCTTAGATTCTCCTTGAGATTGAACATTCTTCTTAAACATAGTTTATTGTTGATTACTAGCACCACTCCTTTTCAAACTTTTATCCATCCTCCTAAATTTAGACTCTTCAATTGATTGTGCATACACCCTGAGTCTAGATAGGGTCATATCATCATGCAACATAGCGGTACGACATTCTTCCACCACTAAGTCGACTACCCCCATCACAAAAATGACTCATTTCATCTCTTGAGTTGGACACAAGATAAGGGGCATACCTAGACAAAGTTAGGAATTTCGAAGGGTACTCCTAAGCACTCATATTGCCTTGCTTGAGATTCATAAACTCCTCCACATTAATTTTTCTCCCCTTTCAGGGAAAGTACATACCAATAAAAGCTTAGTTAAATTCTTCCCATTCAATAGGACCCAATCCTTCCAGCCTAGTATCCTTCCATTGAGTGTACCAAATTTCAGCAACATACGTCAACTGGTATGAAGCCAACTCTGCCTTCTCCATAGATGTAAAGCCCATAGCACTCAAAACTTTGTACACTCCATCAAGAAACTCGTAGGGATCCTCATTTACCTTAGAACGAAGAAATATAGGAGGATTCATCCTCACAAAATCTCTCAACCTAGATGTCATAGTGCTCTTCACAACCCTAGGCATCATATTTAAAATAGATTGCATAGTCATGGCTCGGGCTATAGCAATCAAAGCCTCTATATTAGACATCTCCAAAACCCCAATACCTTCTTCCACATTAGGAATAGGATCACCTTGGGGAGGCACTTGCGCATCTGAGAACCTTGAACTCCTTGGCCATCTTGAAGAACTTGTTCAACTTTAGGGGGAACCTCCTCATTCACCCTCTACTCTTCGAACCTTCTAGCGACCTTCCTTCTAGTATTCATCTCCTAGAAAACACAAGGAAACTCATAAGAAGGATAATCATAACATTTACTCTGCTGCACCACATAGGAGTACAAATGAAGGGAAACTCTATCGTCCTATAGCCTCTCTCTACATAAATTTTTTGTGACTCACACCGATGGTCAAGACTCTACTAGACGTGACTTGATGAGACTTTTTCATTCCTAATACTACTTTCACCAATCTATGCTCTGATACCAAGCTTTTCACCTCCCAAAACCATACCCAAGAAGTTATGGTACAATCTTGGATTGTAACCGGCATCGTGGAACTCTCGAAGTTCTTAGACAAGCCTCTTTCATATAATTCATTTCATATACATAGTGAAAAGTAGTAAAGAACAAAAACTTTTTACAAAACATAATATAGTCTTCAAAATCTCTTTCATATAAAAGTAATAGGAATACTAAGTCTCAATCTCATCATCTTAAGAGACAATAATACTTGGGACACGGCCCACACTTCAAAAAATAAATATAGAAATACTTAGTCTATTACAATACTTCAATAAGAAACATAAAAGACATATATGCCCTCCAGTCAAGTGAGGATATACTTCAACTTCTCTTGAACGATCTTCTAAGTCCAAGTCTTCACTTCTCAAAGCTCCTCACTTACAAAGAATTACAAAGATAGATAAAAGCATGGAATTAGTACAACCACATGTACTAAGTATGGAATTATGCATGAAAATCATGAAAATAGACTTTTATTGGAAATATGCCTCTTTTCATTTTCTCCAATCATATTTTAATCATAATAACATCATAAATTAATTTAGAAACACATAATATACTTCTAGCATGTAATTTCCTCACTTAAAGTCATCCTAAGATTCACTTATGTTACACAAAGAGAGACCGCCCATGCACCCTCTCTAGATGTGCCTACACAACCCTTAAGATTACCTATAATGAGTCACATACATACTTACAAAGAAATCATAAACATCAAGGTAAGATTCTTCTACCAAAGGTGAACTCTAAGTCTCACTTGAGTGAGTTGTGAAGCGATCTCCCATACAATCCCTTACACACACACTTAAGAGATCCTACAGAATCCCTATGATAAAATCATTCTCACATAATACATCAACATATGGGTGATATGACACTCTCTTTCCCAAAGTCTATCAAAAGACCTACTTAAGTAAATCAAAAAGATAACATCCATAGTGACCTATTTATGATTACCTAAATAGTCCTTATTACTACCTAAGGCTTAGATCATGTCCACGAAATGAACAAACTTCCTTAACTAGAGGCCTCCTCAATACTTCCAAAGATAAGACATGAAGAGATCATCCCTTATGCCCTCTTCACAATTTAGCTAAGGAATCCTTAAGTCACTTTAGATTAGGTACTCATTTATTTACATACTCCTTAACATAAGTCATTAGTTCATTGGTTCATTAAGACAAATACATCACATAAAGAACATTCAAAAAATGGTCTTGGATAAGATCTAGGAACTCCACATAACACCTTCAAAGTCTATTGTGCAATATCTAGATAGCGTCCCATACCACCACCTAAACTTCATAAACTCCTCTAATTCTAATAGGTATTCCATGTGATGAGAAAAGGCTATACCGCTATAGACCATGATATCAAGACATGGAATCCGGAGTTCTATCTTACTCCGATGAGGTTATTCTGCTTGCCAATAGTAGAACTTAGACACATCCCATGTAGGCACATGGGTAAGGAATATGAAGGGCATGCTTTGTAATCTAATCTCATACTTAACTAGAACTACTTTCCCTTACAACACTCACTTGGTGCTAGACTATGTTCTCATAGAGTAATTCATACATTAGGTTCACATAAAAGTGGTCCATAACAAGTTTATAACCCAATCACACTTACCCTACCAAGGAAGGTCCACTAGGATTACCTCACAATTGCGACAAGAAGCTCATGATAACTTTCCTAAAGATTAAATTGATTCCATTTTATCCAACTAACCTTAAGTCCATCATTCCTTCACATTGAAGGATACCATTACGGCTTACACTTCAACAATCTTAACCTTACCCTTAAGCCAAAGTTTTCACATAATAGACTCTAATATCATCATTTAAGGTCACATATCATTCATATATTCAATAATAAAAGTTCAAACACCCTAAATCAAGACATCACATATTCATAATCAAATATACATTAAGCAAGATATATAAATCAACCAAGACAAGACATCACATACTTCACTTGAACTCATAATACAAGTCATTCTAGAAACAACTAGGAACAACCTATCATCTTCAAGTCATCCTATATATCATCATAACGTCATTAATGTACTCCACATAGAATCACAAAGCCAAGTAGAGATAACCAAGACTTAACCCTAACACTATACCCATAATGTCAATACAAAATCTATCATGATCACTTAAGGCAACATAACTAGAAGAATACATATATGACTATGTAACTTCACATGTAGATAGATAATGTCATGCTTCACATAATCAAACTGCACATATAGCCACATAACTTCAATAAGTTGACAATAAGGCCATGCTCATAATATTGCATAAAGTAACGCCGACAGGGCCACATCACTTGCAATTAAAACACATAACACCGCCACCATAAGTGGACCATACCAATAACAATAGGATCGAAATATAATTAATATCAAATTAAAGAAAACTGGGCAGCATACCTTTACTCCCTTATCCACACTTCAATTCAATGCTAAATCGACCATTTTTTATCATCACAAGGACCTTACCATGGCCATAACCAACAATTCAAGCAATAATCATAAAATCTAATGATATCTCTATCAATTCAATCAAGGTTTAACAATATGATCAATTAGTTCACAATTAAATATAATTATTATATCATTAGAGATATTATAAGAAACTAAATAAAAATTTAACAATATTAGCTTAATATCAAGTAACCCACATTGTAGTCAAAACTAGGTTTCATCCAAATTTATGGGTCCATTTGTAATTTGTGTTGAAATCATCAATAGAATATCAATTATATTATAATTCAATGTTTATAAATCATCAATATAATATCAATTATATCATTATTCAATGTTTAGAAATTATTTATGCAAAAACCCATGGTTGAATCATGAAATTGGTCAATTCACTTTAGAAAACTTTGATAAACATCTTGAGAGTTGGACTCCTTGATGAAACGAGTTTCAAGGATCAAAAGTCATACCTAAAGGATGATAATTATTCACTTTTATGAATAATTTATACACATAAACCCATCACCAAGCTGTCTCTTCAATTTGGACTTCAATGGAGGTTTTGGGATATTTTCTAAGTGTTTTGGAGTTATGATTTTGAAGAATGAGGTCTTCCGTGTGACTACCCTTTATATACTTAATTAAAATACCCAAGTAACCCTTAAATAACCGTCCATGAATTAATTTAGAAGTGGTTGAATTTACCAATTCACCCCTTAATTGGCAGCAGCACCTGCACAGGAACAGGTTGCGCACAATGGCTGCCTTTGATGGGGCGTCACCACATCGACGGGCCGTCACAGGCCTCCGTCGGTAGCTATAGTCAATGTAAAAACCTCCATTGTTTACACAAGGCTAAGTCCCTCACGATGGGACCCTTTTATGAGGTTTCACAACCACGACTGGCCTTTGACTGCTCCATCGCCAGGGTCTGCCTTGGACAACTTGCACACTGACTTTGGGTTCTTTCTTAAGGACCCTTTGGTGGTCCTTGGAGATAATTTCCCGGATGTTCCCAACCCAAATATAATTGTATATAAGTTTAACACCTCTCACATTAATTTGATCCAAAATGAACACGTAAAAATCAAAAAAACTCATGTAAACGTACAAGTTCGACTTAACACATATCTTTCGAACTCCTTGGACGTTCTTAGTTGTTTGACCTCCACACTTCACAAAACTTTAACCACTGAATATACATGATATATTAACTCTAATAAGAACCTTAAAAAAGCAATAAACACACATAAACACATAGAACCACATTTTTATACATTTACGTGACTTAGTCATCAAACGTCTTAGTCGTCCTTTGATGTTTGACTTCCAACACCTCTAATATTTTAGCTAATGACTATATACTATATTTTAGATTTTTTCTAGAACCATATACCATCAATAACAACATGTTAGGCTCTAGTTAACCTAGGTCATCTTCGGGGTCTTACAAAAGTGATATCACTGAACAAAGGGGAATCCTTCCTACAGCAAGTAATGTATCGATTGATCCTTAATACCTGCATACTCTAAGTCCGGTCTCCATTCCCTAGCCTGCGAGTCTTAGACTTGAATAGAAATCTCAGAAATCTTTTGCTCCATAACCAATTTTTTTCATCGATTCATAGGCATACCTGTATCTACCTTGTCCACCAATCAAGTCTAACCACACTCTCTCAACCTTTTGTTGACCAAGTGGCATAACTCGATTGTTGAGTTTTTCATAAATCCTCCAAAGCTTCAAGATATCGATTCTCAATTGAATGATATTAATATTAGAAAATAAGTATTTGTTATTTTGAATTAGAGGCTTACATTGGTCTTTAGCTCGTGGCTCAACCCATATGTCTGGATCTTTGGGTGTGTTGCCTTGAATGCCTCAACCTGAGTTACCGATTTTCCTAGTTCCTTTTCCTACATATAAAACTAATTAAGTTATAATTAAGAGTAAGTAAATATTAATACCTAAAATATAAACTTAAAGACAAATGATACATACCAATTTTCTCCTCACAATTCCTTGACTTTGAGCCCCACTTGCCTATAGAAAACCACCCTTAATAGATGATCTAGCCTTCTTACCGACCTCACTCATCTTCTCAAATCTTGGATCATTCGTCCAATGCACAAGTAATTTTTCCCAATCATAGGATAGAATCCACCAAGGTTCTGATATTTTTACGAGCTTTATTCAACAAACTAGCAAGAATACGCATAGCTTTCTTGTGAAAGTCTTAACAAATTTTGGCCTCATATTCCGGACGCCAAGCACATTTTTTCTACAATGAAAGCATATTTTTTGTAATTAATAGGTATTATTGAAGACAAGTATTTGAATAATCTTAAACAAATAAATTTAAACATACCCTAATTCCAAAAATATTTGTCTCTTGAGATTGCTTGGCATCTTGCCCCAAGTCAAAAAAGCATCTCTATAGAGATCTTTGATTGCCTGAGAAATGATCCCCACAGCATCAACTAGATTAAAACTGTATTATAAGATTTTAACAATAACAGGTTAAAACAAAGACAATCAAATAACATAATCCTAAACATAAGATATTTGGTAAAGAAAATCTTATATATAGCTGTCAGGATCGATGACAAGTCTGTTATGCTTATCCCTCACGAAGCCAACAGGAGTAAGGACCTGACCAGGTGTAGCTGCCTAATTTGTGGTAGGAGTGTTAGGCTCAAAACAATTATCTTGAAGGCAAAGACTCGACATGTCAAGTTGTGAAGTAGATGATGTTGAAGGTTGTGAGTCCGCAGGGTTGTGAGTAACTGTGCGGGAGACACTAGACATTGGCCGATTAGCCTCTGGAGCCAAATGTGGGGTAGCATACCCTAATGTGGACATCATCACAGGTACCTATGGGGGCGGCTGAGTATATTCCAATGGTGGATGCATATAGGTCGAAGGATGATTAATATGTGGAGGCACATGATTGTATAGCTCAGTCTTCCTAGAATAGCACCGGAGTGTCTCTTGGTGGGAGAAATGTTGTGATGACTAATCTTATATGTATCCCTATCGGTCGTATGCTAACCATACCATCTTTTGATTTTATATTTTTTGGGGTATTATCAATATCTTTATTCTTATTTCCACCAGCCATCTAATTAGTAACAAAAATTTTTAAGTAAAATAAGGTTAGATATTTATGTAACAAGTAAAGCCTCAATTAAAATCAACTAAAGCTGAAAATGAGTTAACTAGGGTGTATTTTTGTATGTTCATGAAAGTTTGTTATGTCATTTCATCTATCAAATAAGAAAAACTTCAAAGAAAAAATAAGTAAATTTCAAGTTCTCATGATAACAAGTTACCTAATTCAAGATTGGGTAACAGAGTTATGCACATATACATGTTCGAGTTATTCTGATAATATTTTGTGGGATAGTTTTCATCTTACAGAGAAGCATAACAATTTTAGTTAATCATATTGTTGTCAAACATTTAAGTCAATTTTTCTAATATAGTCCACATGAAAAGTCCAACAATGCGTATTTTTTTAAGTGTACTCAAAGATAAGGAGAACATTAGTTCATAAGATGTACTATCCTCATTATTTAATTTGCAAATAATTAAACATGAAATAGTTGAGTACTAAAACTATAGAAGAACCTTTCAAGCATCAAGTGCTATTAACAAAATGAACAGAAGCAAATATTGAAGATATGATTTAAGGACCTTAAAGTGTATCCTCTCAAATATTTTAATACATTAGATAGGTGGTCACATTAACAAAGAAACAAGAAAATATAAAATTTGGGGATCCACTTCTATAAATAATGGAGAAACAATTTAGCGATGCAATATAAAATAATTAAGAAGAAGATAAAAGTAATACACAAACACACACAGACACACACACACACACAGATATATATATATATATATATCAAGAGAATCAAATGTTAAAGATATGATTTAAGGACCTTAAAGTGTATCCGCTCAAAAAATTTAATACATTAGATAGATGGTCACATTAAGATAGAATCAAGAAACAATTTAGTAATCCAATATAAGTTATTACGAAGAAGATAAAAGTAATACACACAGATTCTACCTAAATGTTGGGATCCTCTTCTAGGGACCCTTGTGGGTCCTAGATGGAGTCATACCCAGACGTTAAACTCCTATAGATGGTCATCTAGGTATTTGGTTTCTCCCACATAAATTTGGACTCCAATCAACTCACCAAACATGCAAAGTCACGCAAGACCTAACATAAGCACATAGATGTCTAGTCGTCGAACGTCTTGGACGTCCCTTGACGGTTGACTTCCAAACTTATTAAACTGACTCCAAACAATAAAATTAGCTATTTTAAATCATTATTAAATCACGAAATACTAGTGACACTCTATTTCAACCTAGTTCATTATGAGGGTCATTATATAAAGGGGATCGAGAATAAAGTGGTTGTCTAGAATGGAGGATGAAGATATGCACTGATTTGGGGGAAAAGCTGAAATTGTTGATGCAAGATAAGCATGTATTGTTTGCTTCTCATGAGCTGATCCCATTCTTTTCACACTTCGCGAACTATCTGGAAAGTGATTTGGTTCTATCGGATTTCACTTTCCACCAAAGGAAGAAGTTCATGCATGATATGAAGAAACTCCTTTGGGATGAGGCTTACTTATATCGGAATTGTGCCGATAGAGTTATTTGTCGTGCTGTACCTGAGGTTGAAATGTTGAGTGTTTTAGAGGCATGTCACTCATCACCTATGGGTGGACACCACTAGTGGTATTCGAACTACACATAACATCTTGCAGTGTGGGTACTATTAGCCCACCATCCACCAAGATGCTTCTGACTTTTCCAAATCATGTGATTGGTGCCAATGATATGGAGGGATTTCAAGGACACAAGATCTTCCCATGAATTCCACTTTGGTGATTGATCTATTTGATGTATGGGGAATTGAATTCATGTCCCATTTGTGAGTTCTCATGGGATAAAGTATATTCTTGTGGAAGTTGACTATGTTTCGAAATGGGTGGAAGCAATTGCTCTCTCCAATAATAAAGGTAAGAGTGTCACCGCATTCCTGAAAAAGATTATCTTCTCAAGATTTGGTAAACCTAAGGATAATTTTAGCGATGGTGGTTCGCATTTTTGTAATAATTTTTTCAAAGGGATGCTTGAGAAATATGGTGTTCGCGACAATGTGGATACTCCTTACCACCCACAGACTAATGGGCACGTTGAAGTGTCCAATCAAGAGATCAAGCAGATTCTGGCAAAAACTATAAATGTCAATAGAACGAATTGGTCAAGGAGGCTAGATGATGCTCTTTGGGCCTACCACGCCGCACAAGCCCCCATGGGTATGTATCCATAGCAACGTGTATATGGGAAGGCTTGTCAATTACCTGTCAAGCTAACGCACAAGGCGATGCGGGAAATGAAGAGACTGAACATCGATTTGACGGGAGCACCAGAATAATGGCTAAATGAGTTGAATGTGCTTGATGAGTTTCACCTAAAACCCTATGAAATTTTAGCCATCTACAAAGAGAAGATGAAGAAGTATCATGACTAAGGAATTAAAAAATGAGAATTTGCAGTTGGTGATCTTGTGCTTCCATTCAACTCTAGGCTGCGCTTATTTTGGGGAAAACTCAAATCCAAATGGACTTTACCATTCCTCATTACCAAAGTGTTCCATCATGGAGTGATTGAGCTAGAATACAAGGAAGGCGAAAAGTGTATAGTCCATGGACAAAGGATAAATATATATATCTAGATTATGTGGAGAGTGTTCACGAAGTGGTTGATTCCTACAATCTTGATGAAGTCTTAATAATCAAGGGGCCTTCATCATGCTGCGACGTTAAATAAAGAGTTGCTTGAGAGGAAACCCAAGGTGTTCCCTCTAGTAAACAATAGGTTTTGTTTTCCATTCTGAAAGAGTTGTTGTTTTGTTTAGTTGCTCTAAGGGTTTCTTTTTGTGTGTGTACTAGTTTTGGCTAGATATTAGAATAGGGTTTGCTTCTAAAAAGTGTCTAGAAAAATACAAAAAGAATGTTGGTGTTACATGTGCAGGAGGCAAAATCAGGAATCTGCAGAAAATGGTCTAGTGGAGAGGTCTACGGACCCCATCGACGGACCGTCGTTGGCATCTGTAGAACCCAGGTAAGATTTGTATTTTTCTAAGTTTGAGAGTGATTTTATCAAATCGACGGACCGTCGACGAGGTCTCATGGATCCACTCTAGCTGTGAATCGACCCGGCCCAAAAGTTTACTTTTAAAACCCATCTTTCAAATTCATTATCTCTTTCCATTCTTTTTCAAAACTCTTGCCATAATCGTTTCCACTGATACGCTCAAACTTACTTCTCAAATAAGAATTAGAGCGGTCGTGTCAAGTAAATAATCCAACCAGTGAGGTTGGGATCGTTCCCACAAGGAAAATATTCTAGACTTAACTTCAACCTGTTATTACTATTGTTTGGTCAATGACTTCCTTGGACAGTAAAAAAAACAATAAAAGGGGGGTTTCTAATTCTAAATGAATGAAAATAACTAACGCAATTGAAAGAGACACTTAACAGCTTTGAATGTTGAATTTTAATCAATTAATCAATGTAACTAGGGTTTACGTGTTCCCCATCGGTTTATTACTTGATAATTCTAACTATAAAAATTCTTTCCTAGTAACTTGCATGCAAAGTGATAAGTTATGTATTTCTAAATCCTTGATTAGGCGTCTAGAAAATATCACTACGCACCTTGGTCCAACTACGTGTGTTGCTTTTATAACCCTTATCTTTACCTCATATTAAGCATCGTATTCGATATCTCACTAAGTTATCACCTCGTACCAATCAATACTAGCCTATTAGATAGTATATACTAAATCAATGTTGATAATTCTTTTCCTATTATCTACCTCCTTGGTCTGGCATGTAGCATTAAGGCGAGTTCTAACGTTGGCCATTCGTTAAAAAGACTTCTAAATGAAAGAATTATTAATACATGCAAGACACCATTCTAGAATTGTTATTTTAGTTATGTTTTATCTCATTATTTGCCTATGGTTCCCACAACCCTAGTTATGGAGTTTAGTTACCCACAGTCATAATCACAATATTCAAATATGTTAAATAAGAGTTCATGTACTTACTTCAATGAGAAAGAGTAAACTCCGAAACTTTGCTTGATTAATCACCAAAAATCACCAACAATCAATGATAATCTAAAGTCTAACAATACAGTGTTTTCTAATACAGAGTCTAACAATGATCCAGAGTCTAACCTCATAGAGTCTAACCTCAAAAACTAGGTTTTTTGAACTATTTATAGAAAATAAAAACCTAATTAAACAAGGACTCTATTTGCTGGAAATCTACCAAAACGCGGCTAGGTCGACGGACCTTGCGACGGATCGTCGTGGTCACGATGGACCGTCATGGACTCCGTCGTCTCATACTTATGCAATTTCTTCTGCTGCTCTTCTTCATTACCCTCGACGGCAAGTATGACGGACCATCATAGGCACAACGGTCCGTCGAGGGTCTTCGTCCCAAAACACTTCAAATCTTGGAATATGGGTACTAGGATTACTTCTCTAAACTTCATGACGAACCTGCAGGACGGACCGTCATAGACACGACGGACCGTCACAAGCTTCGTAACCCCACACTTGGTCAAACTTCCCCATCTTCCTTCAGCAGCAGCACTACGCTTCCACCTACGGACCGTCACAAGCACGACGGACCGTCATAAGCTCCGTAGGTGGTCTCTTCTGCATTTCTTCGCTCAAAATCTCGGCATTCAGCTTTGGACAGATTTTCTGCAGAATAAAAAGAAACTTATATAAAAATTAGCACAAAAAGGCTTTTGGACACACTAAACTTAAGGAAAAAGTATTAATAATACCGTGAAACCGCGATATATCATCCACCCATTCAATTCCTCCCTAAATTACTCTCCAATTCAATACCAAAACTCAAAAAATCATCTGCCCCCTCCCTTTCCGCAAATCCCAACCTTTACTCTCTCAAATTCTCTCTTTTTTCATCCTAAACAATCAGGTGATCGGGTTACAAAAGTGTCGTGTTATTCTTTGGGTTGCACATCATTGTAGGCACAAAATCACAAACACTCTTCATGACTTGTAAGGTAATTTGACTTCCCCACATTTTGAATTTGCATTCTAAGTTGAATATAGGAAGTCGACAGTGGGTCTTGACCTTGAGACTAAATTGATTAACTTTGCATGGTAATAGTCGCAGTACATCCCTTGAAATGATTGATAGTGGTTGTGTAGCAATTTAACTTCCAAAAAAAAACATGTGTGTCTCTGTCTACATGTAAGTTGTGACCTAGGGTTCCACACCTTATACAAATTGTGTTAGACAATTGTATGGAATTGGAACCCTATGAACGATGAACTAGCATAAAAATATTGAAAAGATGGTTTAGAATTAATTAATGTTAAAAGAAACTCAAAACTTGAAATTGAAACGGGCCTGAAATTGTCACATACCTCAAGTATGCGACCCCGTACGAACAATCGTTCACTCGCCAGGCTGTCGATTGGGTCCGTCGATTGTCATGCCTAAAATGATCTTAAGTGTCAAATGATGAATGTCAACTACTGTCCATCGATTGATTGACAATCCGTTCTATACATCTTTTGTCTCCATCAAAGAGTATATCTTTACCTTTACAAACTACGAACGGGTTTTACAGATTGTGGATCACTCTAGTCTTGATGGGTCTCATTGAACTAAACCTGCAATCAAGAGTTTTGTTTTCGTATTTTGTTTTTTTTGTTGTTCATCGAGTGTTTTATTAATATGCTATGATATTAACAATTGCTCCACATGTACAATGGCCCCAAACAAGTAAGTGGTCTACTCAAAGAGGGGCAAATCCAGGTCGTGTGCCCCATCTTATTGGTTGATCGACGAAGACAGAGACATAAAGAATGATCCATACTATGTCCTCTAGGCACTTAAACACCAACAGCATTATCCTGAGCCACTAGGGGCACCCCTCGGAAGGTGAACCCTGACATAGTCACTGCCTCTCAGCTTAATGAGGAGCGCACACTAATCGGTACACCATTCGACTCCGAGTAACCAAACGCTTAACAATCAGGGTCAGACCAATCCTCAAGGTCTAAGTCAGCCACTACATCTGGTTTCAACTCTTAGGGAGCCTCCAGATCAGGAGATGAAGTTAACAAGCCTCATTTAATGAGGCCACCAGCTCGAGAGATACACATGCACCCCGAAAAGATGACCCACTCCGGTTGAAGATGAACCAAACAGGTGGTTCGTGGAGGGGAAATGGCAAGTGTATAGATATGATAAGATGCTAAATGAGAAGGGGTGATGACTCGGCTTGTTACTAAGAAGCGTTGAGTCCTCACAAGAAGTCCCTATACAGTCCAAAGCTGCACCAACTCGTTGATATCCCCAAGTGTGATTGGATGGCTCAGAACTTGGAAACATATAGAGAGGAGGTTGTTTGGGAGTTATATGCCTCCTATGTTGCTACTCTCCGAGGGTCTATCCAAAAGCGGTCAAAACCCGCAAAAATGCACCCCCTTACTTTCACAATGGTTTGGGGATGTTGGATGGACATCTCACAAGCCATCATCCATAAATTCCTATACGGACACCACAGGTAAAACCTCAAGCATCAATATCGCAGAATACGATTACATGTGACACATAGTACGGGATGGCGAATTTCAAAGGAGTGCCACTAAGAAGGAGGCGGTGAAACTATGTCTAGCTCGGTATATTGCAGCATATGGGGAGAGGGCTGACTGGGTAATAGAACCCCGAGGGCTCATCAAGAAGGCTATGCTCACTTTTGTGGCTAAATTTTCTTGGATGTTGGTCCCACATCGAGTATCGCCCACAAAGGCCGATAATGTAATTACTTCGGATAGGGAGGTTATGGTGGCACCATTGGTAACTAGGTTGAAGATAGACTTTGCACGGATAATTTTTAACAGAGATACGTGAGAGGGTGTTCAACACCTCCACTACTCACCCTTTTTTGTGTGTTATCTTACAGATGTGCAGAAACGTCGGAGTGCTAATCTGGCACTATGAAACACTCAAAGACCTACTGGGACATTGTATATAGCCTCATCGTAAATTATACTAATGAGAAGTACCCAGCAAAGGGCCCCGGGTTGACGTTTCCCGATTGGGAGAAAATCGTGCAGATACAGTAGAGCTAGCTCAAGGGACAGACCCTATTGCACCTGAGCAGGGCGACCCAACCCTGGCATCCTCCTCACATACAGCCTGGAGGGCCCTCAGCTTGTGTAGGTCCACACCACCAGCCGCCGCAGTGATCCCTCTAGCTAGAGTCCAAAAGCTAGAGGCGCATATGGACACCCTATTCCATCACATACAGTCGTGAATGCAAAAGTCCATAGCGGAGGCAGAGGACCACATAGAGAAGCAGGTGGCCAACTAGACCGAGCAACAAATTCAGACGGTTCACAAATGTCTTGACGATTTTGAGCTGCATGTTCTAGCATGACCAGCCCCTACTAGAGACTTCACTGCTATCAAAACTGAGCTTGCCAGCCTGCGAGCCAATGTGGATGTCATCTTAGAGATGCGGGGGACTAAGTCAGAGCATGCACCCACCGAGCTAGACGAAGATACTGTTTTGGAGGCATTGTTTAAAGTTCGTGCTGAGATACATCCCGTACCCCGTATTCATGGAAAGAGGCACTACTAAGGCCGGTAATGATGCCCGTGCAAGAAGAGGAGAGCACAAGAATCTATAACGTAATAGGAGGGCCTCACTAGTAGATGAGGAGATGCACTAGAGGAAGGTGCAAGAATTAGCAGTACGGACATCCAATTTTGTGCATGTGATCTGAAAGGAGCACTAGTGATGGTGTGGAGATAGAAGTGTATGTCACTACCGATGGTGTCATCTTTAAGTATGTGGCACTACTTATTGTGACCTAAATGTTGATCCTACGGGCTCCGAGAAATTTTACTCACCCGCTTGTTGAAAGGTCTTCGGTGTTATGCACCACAAGTTTTCTTCACCAATCGCCCTGTTACTTATGATTTATTATGAATTGGGGACAATTGCAAATTTTTTGTTGGGTGGGGTAAATGAAATGTGATTGATAGGGTGAGTCTGAGTAGCCCAACTCATGATTATCTCTTGGGGTTTTCTTGCATGTGTTTTTCCCCAAGAGAATGCTTAAATTTCTGTTAAATTGGCATGTACTAGTGAGTAAAAGTATAAATGCATGAAAGTCAGAAGCATGATGGATGATAAAAAATTAATACCTCATCCATTGTAGAGCTTGCATATGTAGGGTCAAATAAGTTGAATATGTTGGCTCTAAACATGACATGAAAAGGCACCCACTTCATGACCTTAAACTAAAACCTGAAATGGGAATTCTGATAATCTGATAGTGCAACGATTTTCCAATAGAGTGTGAGGATATTTGATTGTTCAACAGTTGGTGCCTTACTAGAAATTGCTCGGTTAGTCCTGCGAAAGAAGTCTACTCAAAAAGCTAGGAAGTTATCATAGTCCCTTGTTCGAAATAGCACGTATCTAGCCTAAAGGAAGTTGTCCAAATAAAATAATTGTCCCTTTTGATCCAAATATGTTGAGCCTGTAATACACCAACTTTTGATTCACCAACTCATTTCCTAGGATCTAATATTTTTTTCCAAGTCCATCCTTGGACATGTGCACCTCAATTTAGGCCAAAAGCCTAAGTTGAGTGTGGCTAATGCCAAAAAGTGACCCCATCCTGGCCTTGACTTGGCATTGGGTATTGTGCACCTCCACTCATGGAAAATCCATGAGTAGAAGGTGGCTAGTATGAGAAAAGACCTAAATAATAGAGTAACATGTTCAAAATAAAAGCATAAGTAAGAGAAGCATGTGATTTAGAAAATATGAAAGAACATAAAGAGAGTTTTTTTAGAAAAAATTCACATCTAAAAGGGAAATAAGGCAAAGGAAAGAAGAGAAAAGATATAGTATGTCAAAAGCAATAAAAAGAGGTAGAAATCTGAGTGTTAATGTCAAGGAAGGTAGATAGTCACTAAATGTACCCAAATGTACCACACCGACCCCTAATCCTAGTTAGAAGACAATAAAGTCCTACCATGATCCTAGAATCTAATGTGATAAACTTAAGCAGTGAAGATAAGGGTAAGAATACGGCGTGGAGTACTAATTGTATTTGAACTCATTCCTCAGCGCGAGTGTTGAAAAATATCCTTGTACCCAAAATGCATAATCACTGTGTGAAAAGTCAGGAATTTTTTGAAAGTGAGGGCACTAGTTACATTATGAGAGCATTTGTACCCTAGTGAGAGGAAAACAGTAGAGGTGTATGTTGCATGGTGAATTCGTTTCATGATGTGATCCACATGACTTAGTTTGTCGAGAGTCTAGTGCATAGGCCTGAACTAAATCAAGAAAGAGTCGGGATAGATAGTCATGTGATTACTGGAGCTTAAAGTGTCTACTTTTATACAAGTGTCGTTTCTGGTTATAGTGTGTCACTTGAGGACAAACAACGAATTTAAGTTGAGGGTGTTGATGTACCGTGATTTCACGGTAATTCTAATGCACTTCACTTAAGAATTTTGTGTGTTTAGAGCCTTTTTATATTGGTTTTAACAAGTTTTGTGTCTTGTTTTGCAGGAAAGATGTTCAAGAAGAAAGCTAAGAAGACAATTGAAAAAAGTGCAGAAACAGACTTACAGAGGCAATCGACGGTCCATCGTTCCATTGACAGACCGTAGGTGGTGTCGTAGATGAGAAGTTCAGGCATTTTAAGAAAATTAGGGAAGTCTGACAAAGTGTTGAACCACGAGTGTCATTGACGGTCCTTCGATTGATCGACACATTGTACTAGTGAATGTTCATTTTATTCAAACATGATTCATGTACCTTATATTTGAAGATTCTAAGTATGGAGCTACAGAGGAGAATCGACGGACCATGTTCTTAGTCCGTCGTTTGATTTAGAGAGGGTTCCATCAAGAGATCAAAATATTTTCTAAGTGTTGAATAACGGAATCAAACCATGTACCATCGATTGTCTCGTCGATTGAAGTCGTGTACCTAAAAAAAATTCCTTATTTGAATTTCTTTTTCATTAAGACTTTTTTATATAAATAGAGGATAGAAACCTCGTTTTGGGGTTGGTTATTATTACATTTGTTCTAGTTCTTGCTTTTGGGATTTTTTTCTATGTAACTTTGGCAGATTATTATATTCCGAATTCTTTTTAAAGATTTGTGTTGAAATTTAAGTTGAAATTTCTGGGTTTATTCGTCTTTATACGTAAGTTTATGATTTCTTCATCTAAAAGTATGAATTGTGATCTTGCTAACATGGGTAACGAAATCCACAACTAGGGTTGTGGAATCCATGGGAGATTTATCAAAGTATGACTATTAACTAAGCAATTCTTGAATAGTGTTTTTGCATGCATTGATAATTCTTTATTTTAGAATTCTTTTTTATGGTGACCAACGTTAGAACTCGCCTTGTTTCTACTTGACAGACTAAGGACGTAGTTAATAGGAAAAGAATTATCAACATAGTTTTAGTGTGATACTATCTAATAGTCTAGAGCCGATTGGTGCAAAGTAATAACTACGTCATATATCGATTATGAATTCTAATTTGAGGTAATAGTAAAGGTTAGTAAATTATGCACATGTAGACGGACCAAGGTGCGGGATGAAATTCTTTATATGCCGGACCAACGATTAAGAGATACCTAACTTATCACTTTGCATTTAATACACTAGGAAAGGATTGTTATTGCTAGGAATAATGTGTTATGAACCTGTGGGATCTCATAAACCCTAGTTACTTTCTCATCTTGATAACAACCAAAGTCTAATTTTGTTCACTTGATAACCATACTAAAGAAGGAATTTGTTTCACAAACCCCCCTTTTATTTAAATGTTTTGCAAAGACCTTGACTAGACAAATATAATTGTGGGTTGAAGTTAACTCTAAACCATTTTCCTCGTGAGATTGACGTCAACCTACTAGTTGGGTTATTTACTTGATAACAACTTCTTATGATTATTTAGTGAGGTGTAATTTAGTGTATCACTCACCCTAACTTCGAGAATAGATCAAGATATCATCAATAACCGCTATGACAAACTTATCAAGATATTGTCGGAACAACTTATTCACTAGGTCCATGAATGTCGTCAGGAATTTTTTATACCTAAAGAAATTACTAGGAATTCGTAGTGACCATATCTTGTTTGGAATACCATTTTGGGAATGTAAACTCCCCTCACGCTTAGTTGGTGATAGCCCGAACGTAGATCAATCTTCGAAAAGTAGCTAGACCCTCGGAGTTGGTCACACAAGGATACTTATTATTTATAGTTACATTGTTCAATTGGTGGTAGTCAATTCATCCTAAAGGACCCATCCTTATTTTTCACAAACAATACCGGAGAACCCCTAGGAGAGATAGTCGGTTGAATGAAACCCTTGTCTAGAAAATCCTTTAGTTGTTCCTTTAATTCTTTCAATTCGGACGGATTCATTCTATATGGAAGGATGGATGTGTGTTGTGTATATGGCAAAATATCAATGTAAAAGTCTACTTCACGTTCGGAGGAGTCTGGGGAAGTCATTGGGAAAGACTTTTGGAAATGCACTCACCACGGGGACGGACTCTAAAAAGGGACCTTGAACTCAACATCTATCACTGTAACAATATGATACATGCATCTTTTGGATACCATTTTCCTAGATTTGAGACAAGAAACAAATTGACCTCTAGGAATAGAATTCCCTTTTTTTTACTCCTAATTTAGCTCATTTGTAAATTAAAATATGACCACCCGGATCCTAAAATCTATAGAAGTATACCATGCATGCAACCAATCCATATCCAAAATTACATCAAAATCAAGCATATCTAACTTTTACTAAATCTACCAAAGTAAATTTATGAGACAATGAAATAGGAAAACTTCTATACTCTTTTTGCCACTACTGAGTCACCAATCGTGGTAGAAATTGAAAAGGCTCTTCTAATACTTCGAGGAGTAGTTCAAACTTCATTGCCATAAAAGGTGTAACAAAATACAAAGTGGCACCGGGATCTAACAATGCATAAAATCAATAGAAAAGACTTGCAACATACCAATCATCACATATGGGGTGTGCTCTTGGTCACCTCAGGATTGAAGTGCATACAAGTGTTTTTGCTTTTGATCATTGGAGTTGGACCTGCTTGGAGGAGTTGGTCTACTTTCTCTCCCCTTGGCCATGAGTGGCAGACAATCTCTCATCTTGTGACCACTCTTGACAGATCCATAGCACCCATCTGAACTAACTAAGCACTTGCCTCCATTTTTCCTGCTACATTTTGCACAATTAAGCCTAGAAACATAGGAACCACCACTATTACGTCGTTGTGATTTAGGGTTGGAAGGCGTATCATTGTAAATTCTTGTAGCATTAGATGAGCCTTAATTGGAGAACCTTTCCTTGAAGCTTTGGCGATCTTGCCTATTGGACTTACTATTAGAATAATTCCTTTCATCGATTCTAGCTCTTTTCAACCCCCTATTGCCTTGGAGTTTCTCACTCTCTATTTGTTGGACATAAACCATAAAACGCGAAAGATCCATTTCATGAAGGAGCATTGTCATGCGGCATTATTTTCTTGCCACCTTTGATATATCCATCACATACCTACTCATTTCATCCCTTGGATCTACCACAAAAAGTGGAGCATACTTGAACAATTCGGTAAATTTTAGGAAGTACTCCTTTACATTCATACCTCCTAGACGAAGGTTGATAATCTCTTCTTCCTTGGCTTCCCTTTTCTCCCTTGGAAAGAACATATCAAGGAATGCTTTCTTAAACACCTCGCAACCTATGATACCCTCTCCCTCTGGCGTATTTCTCTTCCATTGAGTATACCATACTTGGGTCACTCCCTTCGATTGATATGCGGCTAGTTCCGCTTTCTCTATAGAAATTCCTCCACAAACTCTTAAGGATCTTCACCCACTTTGGAACCAAATAAAATAGGAGGATTCATTCTTGTGAAATCCTTTAACCTTGAACCTACGGAGTTCACATTAAGGTTCACATTAGGCCCAACATCCATATTGATTTATGTCATTAAAGTTTGGGCTTGATTTGTTACATCTTGAGCATGAGCCATCATAGCTTGAGTCATCATTTGAATAGTAGCCCGAAATTCTTCTTGGGTCACATTTATCTGATCTACTAGAGCTTGCTTATCATTAGGATCTTGATTGTCTTGAGGAGCTCTTCGATTCACATTCTCTTCTTCCGCCCATCATATGTTAGCCCTTCATGTATTTATATCCTAAAGACACAAGATAAGGATTAGGAGGAAAACATTATAGAGTAGACTCTATATATGGCACAACCTAAGAATAATGAAGAAAGTGAAATGTCCTGACATCTTATAGCCTTTCACTCATAAATATGGAGTATTTTGTACTATGAACAAGGCTCTACTATACATGGCTTATGAGACCTAATCGTAGAATCATTCTAAGCCTTTTGCTCTGATATAAAGTTTTTCATGACCCAAGGGTACCCATTAGACGTAGCATGGCATACGGAATCCCAAAGGAACCCAAGTAAGCCTCTTAGAATATAATTACACAAATATAGAATAATAAAGAATAAAACATGATATGCTCAAACTTACTTTTCAAATAAGAAGTAAAGCGATTGTATCAAGTAAAGAACCCAACTAATGAGGTTAGGATCGTTCCCACAAGGAAAATAGTTCAGACTTAACTTCAATCTATTAGTACTACTATTTAGTCAATTAATCCCTTAGAAAACAAAGACAATAAAAGTGGGAGTTATATTTATAAAAATAATTAGCTAAATCAAAGTAGACAACTAGCATATTCAAATGTTGGAGTTTAATCAGTTAATAAAATTAACTAGGATTTATGTGTTCCCCACAGGTTCCTAACTTGTTAATTCTAACTATAACAATTTTTTCCTAGTATCTTGCATGCAAAGTGATAAGTATTATGTATTTCTAAATCCTTGGTCCGGTATCTAGAACATTTCACTCCTCACCTTGGTCCGGCTACGTGTGTTGCTATCCTAACCCTTACCTTTACCTCATATTAAGCATTGTATTCGATATTTGACTAAGTTATTACCTCGTACCAATCAATACTAGCCTATTAGATAGTATACACTAAATTTATGTTGATAATTCTTTTTCTATTAATTACCTCTTTGGTCCGGTAAGTAGCATTAAGGCGAGTTCTAACATTTGCCATTCGTTAAAAAGATTTCTATGCGAAAGAATTATCAATACATGCAAGACACTATTCTAGAATTGTTATTTTAGTTAGGTTTTACCTCATTATTAGCCTATGGTTCCCAAAACCCCAGTTATGGAGTTTAGTTACCCAGAGTCATAATCACAATATTCAACTATATGATATAAGAATTCATGCACTTACTTCAAGGAGAAAGAATAAAATCCAGAAATTTACTTGATTAATCGACAAAATCACCAACAATCCAAAGTGTAATAATAAAAATAATCTCCTCACAAAGAATGTAACATTAAAGTGTCTAATAACCAAGAGTCTAACCCCAAAAACGAGGTTTTTCAAACTATTTATAAAAAACAAAAAACCTAATCAATGAAGGATTCTATTTGTTGGAAATTTGTCAAAACAATGTTGGGTCGACGGACCTCGCGACGGGTCATCGTGGTCACGATGGGCCGTCATGGACTCCGTTATCCCATAGTTCACAAATTATTCTACTGCTCTCTTCATTACCCTCGACGGCGGGTATGACAGATCGTCAGAGGCACAACAGTCCGTCGAGGGTCTTCGATACATAACACTTGAACTCTTGGAATTTGGGTACTGGGACTACTTCTATGATCTTCATGACGAACCAGCAGGATAGACCGTCATGGCTACGACGGTCCTTCACGCACTCTGTAACCCCACACTTGGTCAGACTTCCCCATCTTCCTTCAGCAGCTTCACTACAATGCAACCTACGGACCGTCACTGGCACGACGAACCGTCACAAGCTCCGTAGGTGGTACTTTTCTGCATTTCTTGCTCAAAAACCTCCGCATTCATCTTTTAGACAGCTTTCCTGCAAATAAGGAGAAACTTACATAAAAATTAATACAAAAAGGCTTTTGGAAACACACTAAACTAAAGGAAAAAAGCATTAAAAATACCATGAAACCATGGTATATCAACACCCTCAACATAAATTCGTTGTTTGTCCTAAGCGACGCACTATGACTCAATACAAAATCTTTGTACAATAGTATCCATGTTTTATCTTTCACAATAATTTGGCTATCAATCCCGATCAGTCTCATCATATTTATGCATGTTATCACTATTAGGCTTGAATTATGTGGAATTAGACCATGACAAAGATTCACCATGCACTAACACTTGTCCTCTTCAATTTCTCACCGAGGTGCTAATATTTCCAGTATTGCGACTAGTGTCCTCACTTCAAAACAATATCCTCATTTTTCACACAATGATTTCAGTTTGAGTATAAGGATTAATTTTCAACACTCACTCTCAGAACAGATTCACAACTCGCTCATACATATTGCCATAAGCTTGCCTTTATTTTCATTGCTTTAAGTTTTCTATACAACTTTTAGGATCACGATAGGACTTGTTAGATTGTATCATAGGCTCAGAGTCAGGTAGGATATATTTTGGTATACCTTAATGACTTTTTTCCCTCCTTGACATACCTTATAAACATACCACTTTTTATCATTTTATTTCGCCCAGTTCCTCATATTCTTTCACCTTGCTATTTTCCCTTCTTTCATCATTTGTGTAAGTGACTCTCTTATTTTCTTGCTTGTATTTATTGTATTTTTTATTATTTTTTTGAATTTCACTTTTCTTTCAACTAATTCTTGAGTCACTTTACTTTTGTTCTTTCTCTATCTTTGTTCTTTCAACCCCACTTTCCAGAGCATTCCTCATAATAGCCACCCTCAACTCATGGCTTTTCCATAAGTCAAAGTACACAATACCCAAAGTTGGGTTAGGGCCATAAAAAGGTTGTTTACTTCATTAGCCACCCTCAACTTATGCTTTTGGCATAAACTGAGGTGCACATGTCAAAGGAGGGACCAGGGCCAACACATTATTCCCAGAAAAGATCAGTTGGGTGAAAAAGAAAGGTCTAGTTTAAGCTCAAATCATTTGGATCAAAGAATGATTAATTTCATTTTGTTTTTTTTATTTAGGATAAAAATGGGCTAGATTGAATAAGGGCCTAATGATCCTTTCCTAATTGTCTATTAAAGCTTACTTTTAGCAGGACTAACTAGGCAAGTTCTAGCTCAGTACAAATAGTGGACTATTCAAATCTTCCTCACACTCACTTGACATCTCATTACTCTACCAGATTATCAGACACCTAGTTCGAATTTTAGACTTAGGGTCATGCAGTGGTGTATATCTACGTCATGCTTAGAGCCACACATTTATCAATTACTATGCCTAGTCATGCATCATTTTCATTTCATCAGGATATCATTTTATCCATCATGATTCAAAGTTAAACTATGTACACATGATATATACATGCCGGTTCAACAGTAAAAATAATCAGTCTCTTGGAGAAAAAGAACACAGGCAAGAAACACCAAAAGAGGATAGTGAATTGGGCTACTCAGACTTCAACCTAGCACTCACTTTCCATTTACCCCACCCCCAACAAAAAGACATGCAATTTTCCCTAATGCATAAAAAATTGAAATAAGAGAGTGGTAGGTGAAGCAAACCTGGGCGCAAAGCGCCGATAATCAGCAAGCCAATGGGTCCGGCTCCGTGGAACCCACTACCTCTGTAATCTGGACACCCTCAGTAGTGTCCTCATCAGAAACATCACTATCAACAGTGCCTACCTCTATCTCCACATTTCTGGAGCTAGACGCCCCAGCAGCTAACTCTACTGCCCTCATCTGACGCGCCTCCTCATCAGCAAGTGAGGCTCTCCTCGCAGCCTCCATCTCACGGAGCTCCTTCTTCCGTGCTCTAGCCTTATCCTCCTCTCAACCCCTACGCCTCTTCGCATGCTCTCGAGGGGGAGGTGGTGGAATTTCTGAAGTGGAGAATAAGGCCGCCATCACTGTGTCCTCAGCAGGCTCTGCAGAAGGGGCCTCAGACTCAGGAACCCTAGCCGCTAGGATCATATCGATGTCCGCTCGCAGACTCTCGACCACATCATGAAGGGTCGACACATCCACTTAAGAGGCTGGTTGTGCTGGCACACGCAACTCAAAAGCGTCCAAGTGCTGATGAACCTCAGCGATCTTCTAATCTGTGTGTTGTACCATTCTCTGCTCCAAGTGGTCTCTTCCTGAGCAATCGAACTCTGCATCTAAGGATGTATGTGATGCAGAAATGTAGCCATCTACGCCTCTAGTTTTTGGACCCTAGCAAGCGGGACCAGAGCGGGAAAGGGGCTGAGTGAGAGGAGCTCGAGACAGTGCTACTACCCGAGATAGACTCAACGGGGTTAGTGTCAGTGGAAGCAGCCTGCTTGGCCGTGCGGTCTTGTGCTACCGTATCATCAAGTTTGTTGCCAAGTGGAGGCAGCTCTGGACGAGGCCCTCTACGTGGAGCCAACTCATTGGCTTCATCCATGATGAGGCCGATATCAACAGTTCCCAGCGGGGTCTTGAGCTGATCAATGTGAAAGATGGGCACACCTGCGGACCTGCATAACTAAAATATCATGTACGGGAAAGGGTAAGTAGTTGTGAACTTAAAATCCCTCTCGTGCATGACCGCCTGTAGTAGCCAAGAAAAGTCCACCTCCAACCCGGGTATCATCGCCGCCATCTGTACTACACGATCCCATGTGACTATATTATCAGCGGCTGTGGGGGAAAGGCAGTGGTGGACAATCAACCATAGGAACTTCGCAGTGAAAGTCAGGTTAGCCTTCTTGATGGCTCCCTTCGGCTTGGTTACCCAGTCGGCACCCTTTCCATCAACAGAAAAGTTCAGGGCCATCCACCTCTTGGTGGTCTCTTTCAGCGATTGCTCACGCAACAATTGGCCATCTTTGACAATTTGCCACTGATAGTCAAACTCGGCGGTAAAAGGGGTCCGGTTGGCATCAATATCCTCGTCGTATAGATATCGGCAGATGGCAGGCAGGGAGATATCAACCTGAATGTGACGTACTCAGACATGCTCCAGTGGGGCCTGTTTGGCGGGGGCAGCCCGCCTATCAATTTGTGATCTGAGAGTAGCCACGTTGGAGGCATAGAACTTTCAGACCAACTCTTCACTATAACTGCCCAACAAACGCGCTTTCCACTCCAGTCGATGTTTGGTGAAGATATTATGGATCTCTAGCATAGTTGGGAGACTTCCCGTAAGGACCTGCCTCTCCAATGTAAGGGTCCGTGTCATGACTCCTTTGTCATTCAGAAACTTTGCGTCTGAATAAACTTGATACTACCCGTCGACACACCATCGGTCGGGCTGGTCGACAACTGGGGTGAGAGCATGATTCAGTGAGTCGGGTGTGGATTCAGAACTGTGAGCCTCATCAGACAAGGCAGACTGTGCAGTTGTGGCGGGTGCAGGGACCTCAGCAGATCCAGAGGCTTCCTCCGACCACAAAACTCATAAGGAGCCAGACGCTCCTTCTTCATGAGTAGCTGACCCAGAAGGTGTGCCGGTCAATGTATGCTCCTCATCAGACTAGGAGGTACTGACTACGCCAGACGCCACCTTTTTGGGTGTGTCTCTGGCAGCACGTACAGCTCGGGATGGGATGTAAGTGCCTGTGGGCATGTACTCGAGGTCACGCTCATCATCAGAGATAATAACTAGGCGGGTAGACGGGGCGACAGACTTCGATGGCCCACATGCGTAGACTCGATCTTGTTTTGGTGCCATAATAGGTAATACCTGTAAAGAATCAATATTAGTACTAGAAGGAGCAAACAAGACAAGCAAAACAACATAAAATAACTTAAAGAGTCAAGATGTAATGACATTTCTATAGTAACAGTGAAACACGATTGACCAGGTGACGGCTCATCGTGAGTACGATGGATCGTCATGGGGTCTGTCATGTATTACTTAAACTATGTTTATGAGGACACCCCTGACGGAAAGTCTCTGACAAGTATGACGGATAAGAAGGACGGACCGTTGTGATGATGACGGTCCATCGTCGATGTCCGTTGTGGGACACTTAGAAAAAGTAAGGAGACCCTTAGGAGAGGGGTTGCTGATCGTCATGATGGTTATGCAGGATGGACCGGCGAGGGTACAACGGTCCGTTATAGATGTTCGTAAGAGGACACTTGGAAAAAGTTGGAGACCCTTAGGAACAGGGTCTCTGACAACCAGAACGGTATTAGAGGACGGACTGTCGAGGGTATGACGGTCCGTAATAGATGTCCGTAAGAGAACACTTGGAAAAAGTTGGAGACCCTTAGTAACAGGGTCTCTGAAAACCAGAACGGTTGTGCAGGACGGACCGTCGTGGGAATGACGGTCCGTCGCATGTGTTTGTTGGTGGACACTTGGAGAAAATTAGACAGTGTGGTGTTAAGGATGTTGGGACGGACCCTATGACGGTCCGTCGTGGGTACGACGGTCCATCATCGGGGTCTTGTTCTGTTATTCAGTGACAGAACAGGGGATGCCACATTCATCCCCTATGACCCAAATGGATTTTTTTGTGTTTTAACCTACATGTGTTTAACCCAAATACCTATTAAACTAGCAATGCTAAAGCACCTATTTCTAGAGTTTTAACAAGGCAATTTTGAGGATTCTCAACCTAAGTCAAACAGAATATGTATTAAATAGTGAACTTATCAATAAGAAATAGGCTAATACTAATTGATAAACAAAAATGCAATGTAAATGGGTAGAAATCAGAGACACATACCTGAGAATTTTGAGAAAAACAAGTGAGGAAGGTACTTGGTGATCAATAAGAGAACCACCGCAGCAGACTCCGACTAGTAGAGAGTGGATTTTAGGAAATTGAGAATTTGGGAAATTGATCGGTTGAAATAGAGGTAAGAAGTTGGAAGTTGAAAAGGCAGGGGAATAGGAGAAAGAGGGAAGGAAATGGGTGCAATGAAGGGGTGGGGGGCTTTAAATGTTAAGAATTTTTTAAAAAACCCCAGCCAGGTTGGGTCGGGTACATTTCATTAATGACGCGATAAGTCCCCGATGACGGTCCATCGCAATTGTGATGGTCCATCATTGGTTCCGTCGTGTGTGCCCTAGTTCTAAAAATAACTGAAAGACGTACCTGGCACAACAGATTCATGCGACGGTCCATCACGTTCGTGATGGACCGTCGATGGGTCCGTTAGTGATTGTTTTAGAGTGATTTTCTGCAGAATTTCGTGGTGATGTGCCTGCAAATTTAAAACCCATTAGTAGAAAATGCTACCATTACTAGAAAAGAAAACTATAAGTATTGGGTTGCCTCCCAACAAGTCCCTGATATAACTTCGCGGTACGACTGAGGACGCTTGATTACTCAGCCTTCATCAAGATGGTATGCCTCGACTTTCTGCCCAATACCCGCTAAATCACTCCTTAACTCTTTAATATGCTCATCATTAGCATCGAACCTCCTCATCATTTTGTGCAACATATCCTCAATTCACTCCATACTATCTCCACCATCCCTAGGAGTAATTTTACTATAATTAATTGAAGACTAAAGATTCTCCAAAAATTTAATAATAATCACCAAATCTAATCCACAAAAGAAGTTAAAATAACAGAGAGCCTAACTATAAGAGAGTCTAATCACCAAAAAGTCTAACCCCAAAAACGAGGTTTTTTGAACTATTTATAAAAAACAAAACCTAATTAAAGAAGGACTCTATTTGCTGGAAATCTGTCAAAACGTGGCTGGGTCGACGGACCTCGCGACGGGTCGTCGTGGTCATGACGGGCCGTCATGGACTCTGTCATCCCATACTTTGCAAATTCTTCTGCTGCTCTTTTCATTATCCTCGACGGCAGGTATGACGGATCGTCACAGGTACAACGGTCCATCGAGGGTCTCCGTTCCATAACACTTGAACTCTTGGAATTTGGGTAGTGGGACTACTTCTCTGATCTTCATGACGAACCAGCAGGACGGACTGTCATGGCTACAATGGTGCGTCACGCACTCCATAACCCCACACTTGGTCAGACTTCCCCATGTTCCTTCAGCAGCTTCACTACGATGCCACCTACGGACCGTCACGGGCATGACGAACCGTCACAAGCTCCGTAGGTGGTACTTTTCTGCATTTCTTGCTCCAAAACCTCCACACTCATCTTTTAGACAGATTTCCTGCAAATAAAGAGAAACTTACATAAAAATTAATACAAAAAGGCTTTTGGTCACATACTAAACTTAAGGAAAAATCATTAAAAATACTGTGAAACCACGGTATATCAAGTATCTCACTTGTGAATGATGTCTACTTGCATTGACCTTATTTTTATGACTTATGTTTTCTAACTCTTTTATATCACATTTTAGCTTGACCACTGCATATCACAAAAACGTCCCTTTGTCATGATTTTTACACATTATTCATGTCTATCGTGCTTGGTATATATTTTTACTAACGCATACTTTTGCTTACATTTCTTATTAAAAAAAAGGGTCTAACGCTCCAGACTCGCACTTTCATGGCTAGGGATCTATTAGTAGAAGTTGAAAGATTGGTGATTTATCATATTCCGAGGACCGAGCCTTCATTTCATTTTAGTTTTAACCTTTGTGTACTGGTTACGTCATAATTTCTTCTTATGTACTAGATGGCTTGAGACTTTATTAGATTCTGCTTCGTTCTATAAAACTTTATGTTCTGAAATGATCTTTTCAATTGATTAATTTCTATTATCTTGTATATCCTGCTACCTGTTAACTTGATACTAGAAATCAATCAATCATTATTTTATATTACAAACCTTTTTTACGAAAATAATATGATTAAAAGTACAATCAATAATAAATTGGCCCAAGTCTAGATCATATTCCGTGTGGAATTTACCCTAACCTTTGTTGGGTTATTTATTTGACAATTACGCTCATACTTGTTTAGAAAGGTGTAATTTGGCCTATCATATTTTGTAGCCACTGCCGGGGAATAAGACTTTTAGATTAGACTAATTTTGTTAGTCAATTATCTCCTGATTTACATTTATTTTGTTTTTATTTTCT
The DNA here is from genome assembly GCF_036512215.1 of Solanum lycopersicum. Taxonomy (NCBI): domain Eukaryota; kingdom Viridiplantae; phylum Streptophyta; class Magnoliopsida; order Solanales; family Solanaceae; genus Solanum; species Solanum lycopersicum. The sequence continues at coordinate 15,200,346 of NC_090807.1, forward strand.
ACAAGTCTTATTTATAGTGTATGTCAAGTACACAGAGTCAAGGCAATCCTCTAACCCCTACGGTCCTGAATTAATGAAGAACTTTTGCGAAGAATGGACAGAAGAGATCAAAATTTGGGACTAAGTGATGATCCAACCAGAGAGGGTCATGGGAATGTTGTTGGAGTCCAACGTCTGGGAGTAGTGGAAGTGCCTAGAAACATTCAAGATAACCCTCTTTTTGTCAATACTAAATAGTTCAAAATTAGTAAACACCCGATATGCGTATTAATTTTAGGGTTAATTATAATGTTATGGGATCAACATGTGATATAGTTGTTTCCCTATTACCAGCTGGAAATACCTTTGTGGTTACCAGAAGTTTGATGCAAAAGCTTACATCTAAAGGTTATTCAATCGTTCACCATCTGATATGCTCATCTTAGTAAAGTCATCAACATGCAGTTTGGGGAGGCTAGACGTAGACATGGATGTGAAGATTCTACCGTGTGGCTATAGGATGTCCCATATAACTCCATTACCACATGGATAGAGCTTCATAGGGCGTTCCTGGGGAAATACTTTCTTTTTTCAAAGAAGGTGAAGCTCAGAGATAAACTTAATAACTTTGTGGTGTTATATGGAGAGTTGATCAGTGATTCTTAGGACAGATTTATAGGATTTATGAGAAGTGTGTCAAACCACCGCATTGATGATGAGTCACAAAAGGAGTAATTTTATAGAAGGTTTAATGATAATGGAAAAGTTGTGCTAGAAACTATTTTTGCAGGATCTTATAGGGCAAACACATTTTAGGGTATTGCTGAGAAACTTGAGAAGATTTACAAGAATAATAAGGCATGGAACACTAGAATGTTGGCTATTTCAAAGAGCATTTTATCGATACAAGCTACACAAAATCAGCCCAAGGATGATATCGGAGAAGAGATGGCGCAGTTAAGAACAGAGATTGGGTTACTATTGAAACATTTGAATGGAAGTGCTGAAAAATTAAATGCAATGAATTATTTGGTTGATGAATATATATATGAAAAGGATCTGAATCTTGTGAATAATCAGACGGTGGATTTTTGGACCAACGCTCAAGCATCCAATCAGGATAATTGGCGAAAAGGTCAAGGAAATAAAGGTTGTAATTACAGTAACTATAATTGAGTAGGTAACTATAATCGTGATGAGGATAATAATCGTGACGATAGATACTACAAAAATGAGTATAACAGTAGAAATGATAACATTGACCCTTATGTTCCTCCAGGAATTGAACGGGAGGATCGAATTTGAATCGCATTAAGGATATGATGTCTAAGATGATGAAAAAGTTTGACTCAACTGATGATAATGTGAAAGAAAGTGTACTGATTTATCAACCATTGGGCAAAAGGTAGAGTCATATGCAATATCGATTAGATATATAGAGAAGCAGCAGAATCAATTATCTTCAAGTGCAAATCTGAGCTAATAAGGAACACTTCCAACAATACTATCAGAAATCAAAAGAATAATGGACATTGCATGGCAGTCACTATTAGGGATAGCAAACAAGTTTGTTGACCCTCATATATTGACTGGGTGGAAAGTATAAAAGCATCGGAGGAGGATGAAATTCAGGTAGTAGAACAGCCAAAGGATCAGAATGAGAGGGAAGCAGAAGTAACTCAAAGATATCTCGAATACTGAGACCTCTACCTCCATTCCCACAAAGGTGGTTAAGAAGACTGAAGAATGAAAGTATCGCAATTTTGTATCCATGTTCAAGTCATTATTGATAAATGTTCCTTTCATTGAAGCATTAGAACATATACCTGGCTATGCTAAATTCATGAAGGATATTGTGATTGAAAAGAGGGTTGTCAGTTTTGAAGGTTTGATAAGTAGCAACATGGTAGTGTCATTGCTACTAGATCATTAGTGCATAAGAAGGAGGACCCCATAGCTTTTAGTGTCCCATGTACCATTGATATGTTACATTTTTCTAAGGTCATGTGTTATTTGGTTGCTAGTATAAATCTTATGTCGTTGTCAATAATCAAGAAGTTGGGCTTAGGATTCCCCAAACCAACCGATAATGCGGCTACTTATGACTGATCTAACTATGAAGAAACCGATTAGGATACTCCAAGATGTTCTAGTTTAAGTTGAGACATTCATATTTCTGACTAGGAATAATTATGACTTTTGCTCCCTGAGTGACCTTAGGGACAACTGTTCGTTAATTGAACAATCCACATGACATGTTTTCCGACATGAGTAAGGGATTAAAATGAGACAAAGAACTCGTTGTTCCATTGGAGAAGGGGCAGATCTTTTGGTGCTACGGTACTCAATTGCATCTTGAAGAATTATGTTTCCTTGCTTATCATTATAGTAAAACGTACTTAGAAAGAATCTTCCATCACTTGTACCAAACAGAATTCGTCGATATAGTAGCTTCTTGACATGAGAGACATATTTTGAATTGTTTGCCTCTAACTAATTTGAGCTTCCAACTTCAAATAGGTCTGTCTCTAGTTTCTTGGTTTTCATTTTAGTCCAGTTTAGATCAATGAAGTAGATCTGTTGTACAAATGTCTACAATTATGTAATTGTAGCTACAACATATGCTTAGACAAACAATTAAACCATCAACTCCTCTTCCCTGCAAGAAGTTAAGAAAGGGAATTAATCAGGTAATAATTATTGGTGTCCAGAAAGCTCTTGGGAAATATATTGACCCCTTTGATTCTTGAAATTTATAAAGATACATAAAAGGGAAAGCACACAAAAGCAAACTCTAAAACAAAAGATCTTTTGTTGATTCCCCTCCTCTCCCCACAATAAAATAAAACAAGTGATAGCAGTCAAGAAATGAATCCAGTGTATATACAATGTCAAGAAAATTGTGATATACTGACTGTGAGTGTGAACAAGAAATTAGCACTTATGCTTGAACAAGGATATTTATAAGGAATAATACATCAATTTTCCCTTTAACTTGGTCTCATTTCATATTTATGATGCCCTCCCACATTAGGTGTAAACAAATAGTTACTCAAACTTGTATAAAGTAGAACAAGTAGACACAAGAGGCCAATGTGGCATAATACACGTAGGACGTAAATTGCGTGTAGGATTTGTGTGTCTATTTGTTCAACTTTATATAAGTTCAAGTATTTATTGTGCACACTGAAAGTTGGAGGACATAAATATGATCTAAGGCCAAGTTGAAGAGCACATTTATGTATTATGTCTATTTCTAATAAAAGAACACATATCGCAGGGTAAGATACTCAGTTCCATACCACATTGAAATTAGCACGTTTTCGTTCAGAAGATAGAATAGTAGAAGATCCAATTTTCAAAATACAATGATCATTATAAAGTCACAATTTAGAAACAATATAATACTCATTTCGTAAGTGTCTTTCAGAAATAACCTATCTACTTTCACGAGGTATAGGGGTAAGTTTTGAATACACTCTACCCGCCCTAGACCCAGATAAGGTCTACGAACACTCTACCCTCCACACGGACTACCAATTATGGAACTGCAATGGATTTGTTTTTGTTGTATAATATACTCATTCCACTATAATGCAAATATAAAGATGAGAAATGTGGTCGATATCACAAAGAATAAAGAGATTAACAAATTGAGATTATTCTATTAAAAAGATATACTCAATTTGGGGGGTTAATCTACCGGATAAATCATATAAGAACTCATCTCCTTGACAAAGCATCATTAATGGCTATTATGACAAGTTGAAGGATTGGAAACTATATTTAAGGTTGAATCTCAAAACCCTACCCCCATATCTCAATTAAAAAAAATTAGTAGTAGAAATTAATTAGCAAGAGAAGAAGAATTTCATAGCTACCTTTGCATAAAAGTTTAAATTTGCAAAATTTTCGAAGAAATGAAGCTCCAAAAATATGTGCAGCATCCGTCATTACAATATCACTTTTCTTTGCTTCAACTTATGGCCCTCTATCATATCTGTATAGGCCTCTGTATCTATATGGAAAAATAGCCAAAAGTACTCCTAATATATTGGAAAATATTTAAAATACCTTGTTTATTTTTTGATTAAAAAACACTCTTTCTAGTTCTTACCACCGGTCTAAGAACACCCTCAATCCAAATTTAATTGAATTATTTTACTAACTAATTAATTTTTTTATTTATTCAAATTTCTTAATATTAGCTCATCCCAAAATATTTAAAATAAAAAATAAATTTATTATGTTGTGAAAAAATTTTAGTGACGAGGAATAAAGGAAAAAAGACAAAATTTGACTAATTATATACGTAGTTAATATTTAAGATTTTAAATATGATTAATGACCGTAAGCAATAAGAAGAAAAATCTCACGATTTCGTGATAGGTATTCTTATTTGAGATCATTGATTGTAAATAGGGGGGAAAAGATTTTCTTATATTTTATTGTTATTGTTATTTTCAATCAGTGACCACCTCGGTAGGTTGGGAGATTTTAAAAAATGGAAACTATAATTAGATACATAATTAGGGCATGTTTGGCCATAGATATGAAATCATGATATGGTATTATCATATGGAATTATAAGTGGATATGTAATATAGAATTTTTGTGTTGTATATTTTCTCATAAACATATAAATCCTATAAGTTGTACAATCTTACTAAATATCCTCAATTATTTATACAATCTTACCAAATAAATAAAATATGTAAAATCACAAAATTATTAAAAAGTTGTTTACTCCTCATTTATAAAATTGAATAATAGTCTCTTCTGGCTTTTGCAATGGTGATTTGATCACCATAAAATTTGTTGTATTTGAGGTCAGTCTCAGCCTCCCTCTGTATCTTTTTGCTTAATACAACACCGCCCAGAAATAAGATTGGGTAAAAAAATATTTTTAATTTTAAATACAATTAGACTTAATTATTTTTAATATTTTTAGATGAGCTAATATTTAATATTGAGAATTTGAATAAATAAAAATATATTTTCAAAACAAATAAAAGAATCAACTAATCAGTAAAAGAGTTCAATTCAATTTTGGTTTGAGACTATTTTCAGACCAAAAGGTGAAAAGGGTGTATCTTTGAATCAAAACCCCTCCATCCAATTTATTTTTTCATGTTGCGTTTTTCGATAGTCAATTTGATTAATTTTCAAAATAAATTAGATCATTTTAATTTGATATTTTAAACAAAAAACTTAGGTATTAAAAAATTATATGAAAGTATTATAAACTGCAATTTTTCGCATATCAACATGATGAAAAAATACATCTTAAAATGTTAGTCAATATAGTTTGACTCTAAAAACAGAAATCATAACAAACACTAGTGGACGGATGGAGTACTTAATTACACTAACATGTCTATGAAAGTCATAAGTACCCAGTGTTTTAAAAGGCGTGGTGGCGTGAGGCGAGACATGAGACATTTTACTCGGTATGGGGAGAGGCATAAGCCCGAGACACGAGGCATAAGTTCCATATATCTACGGGACGTAGTCTCATGTATATTCAATCTTATAGTTTTATTACTAATAAAATAAACGAAAGTAACCTTTCAATGATCTTACAAATAAATTTTTATAAATAACCTCCAATATATAGAAATTATATTTATTTGAGATAAGTATTAATAATCAATAATGAAGAAAAAAATATTATAATTTTTGTTTGAGAAATATCATTATGCCTGTACTAAAAAATATGACTTGAGTTAAAAAAAGGTTTTAAAAAATTTAAAACGTATGGGCCTACATTTTTACGCTCAAAGGTCAGTCTTTTATGTTCAAAGCTTGCGCCTCAAATTTTAGAACTTACGCCTTATGCATCTACGTCTTTAATTTACGCCCCGAAACGTTTTTTATATACCCCACCCGAGACTCACCCTGAAACTCGCCCCAAAAACGTTTTTATAAACACTGAGTACCCCTACTCTATGGAAAAGGCTTTATAATCCATAAATAGTCTTCTTCCATCTTTAGGTCAAAAAATATCCTTTAGATTTATTTTTTAGTCCAAATTAGTGATGTTTTTGTTCTTTGCCCTATAATAATATTGTAAAGCCTAATTTATGGATTATAGATACAACTTTTACTCCTATGGATACGGGTGTGTTTTTGGGGGTTTAGATAAACACCTATTCAATTTTAAAAATCGAACCAAATTAATTATATTCGGATTTTATTTTATTTGATTTTACATCTTTAAAAACTGATAATATGTGGTTTAATTTGACTTGATTTTCATTTTTAAAAATTGATAATATTTGATTTGATATTGCTTTAATCCTAAAAAAAAAAAGTTAAAGAAATAACCTAATCAAACCAACAAATTTATACATAATTTTATACCTATAAATACACAATACATCATTTTTTTTACAAGTAGTTTTAAACATCTTATATACATTTTCATTAAAATTGATTTATAATTTAATATCGGAGGAATACGAAAAACCGGCCGATCCTAACTGATTCGTGTCAATTTCAATAAAACTGTGGACTTTTATATAAAAATATAATTATCCCAACAATTGGAATGGTCTTTATTTTCATGTATGATTAACAATCAAAAAACTTCACTAAAATCTAGAGGTGCCAAAAGAATATGAAAAATCGACTGCACCTAATCGAATCAAGTTGAATCGATTTATGCTATTTTTTAAAAATAAAATCCTGAACTTTTATATAAGTGTACACATGTCCTGAAAAATTGGGGTGATTTTTTTAATTATGAAAAAAACCAAAAAAAAAAATTGAACCAAACCAAACAGCCTTACATGTCTGTAAATATATTTTTTGCATATTAACAATATTTAAACATAATGTATAAATATATTTTATATCAATTGCGAATATAAATAGGACAACTTTCACATATAGCAAACAAAAAATTCATATTTGTATGTTATAGCAAACTTTGCATAACTGCGCTCCATAGCAAACATAAAACTGTATAATTTGCTATACATATACAATTGTATGATTCGCTGGCCTAAATTGTATAATTCGTTGGCCTAAACTGTATAATTCGCTAGTCTATTTCGCTGCAATTGTATAATTTGTTTTGCATACTGTTGAATCGAATTAAAATGTATGTATATTGCATAATTATAAGTCTATAGCAAGAAGATATATGTTTTTTCTCGCTTTATACAAAAACAGAAACACAATATATACACTTCTGTTGTATAAAGCTAGAGAAAATTGTATTTCACTGCAATTGTATAATTCACAATTGTATAATTCGTTGGCCTTTTTCTCTGCAATATTTGAAGTAAAATGTTTGTAAATTGTATATTTAAGTGTATAACACGAAGATATACATTTTTGCATGTGTATATACAATTTTCTCTCGCTTTATACAAAACAGAAATAGAATTATACACTTCTGTGTATAAAGAGAGAGAGGCGAGCGAGAATGGAGAGTGACGAGCGAAATTTTTGGGAGAGAGACGCTGACAAATTTTAGCTAATGTTTGTTATGGAGCACTATTAAATCAAACCCTAGCTATTCCATTTAATTTAGGTTATTAGTTTGCTATTATATACAATTTTTCCACATAAATATAACTTAGGTCATAGACCTCTAGCTACTAACGACTTTGGGCTTTTTTTCTTAATTAGGCTTAAAATTAAAAGATGAGTACTATAATAAATACTCTATCAAAAAAGACAACAAAACATATCCAAACAATTATTAAATATTTGTGAAAAGAAATATATTAATAGTTGGTGAACAAAATTACTCTTATTACGGTTTACATTTTTATCTCTTTGGTGAACAATTATACTGCTTCTTCAAGAACATATTTATGAAAGAAACATATTAATAGTTGTATATTCTAAGATTAATATTTTTTTTAAAAAAATAACCAAACCATGCCAAAGAATAATCAATATGATTAGATGATCTTACAGTCTATTTTTTATTATATACTACAAAAAATTAACCTAGTGAGCGATACAACACACCTACTACAATCGATAACAATGACTATATGCCATTTGACTTGGTGTTAATAATTTTAAATATGTTAAATTGATTTGATTTTGATTAATAACCAATGGTTGGATTGTAGTTTTCTCACAAAAAATAGCAAAATAAGTAAACATTCAAATTGGTTTTCTTTTTATACCATCTTAATTCAAGAGACCCTCTCTATACGTCTCTTCCGTAAATCCTCTTACGATAATTTTTCGTCAAGTGTTCTCTGACAAACAACAATTCATATTGTTCCCTTCTTTAAAAAAAAATAAATTTTGGTAATTGTGTAAAAATATAGTGACATTAATTTTTTCCAAGCTCATTATGAGACCTTATTGTTGAAAAACAGTGAGTATTCTCACTTCAATCTATTGAGTTGTGAATCGTCAACAACTCAGCAATGGAAATACCAATATTTCTTCTCATATACACACCTTTCAATTTTTCCAACACGCATAAACACAAGTAAGAACTGAAAATAATGCAGCTCAAACTGCTAGGCTGCACTTTGTTATCGAGATGTGCCATAACGAAAACCAACTACAAGTAAACATGTCGGGTGCTGTTTACCACAAAATAAATGAACATAAAAAGAGTAGTTTCATATTAAAGCAAGGAAGAATAGAGCAAGCAATGGTCACTTGAGCAAAAAAATATGGACATGCATCAATATAGAGCAGATTTAAACTGCATAACATTACACACCAAGTAAAAGACAGAAAGAGACCACTTCCATGTCATGGTCTACCTATCAATTCTTTGAACAAAGATCACTTCTTACTTTTTGTATAAACATGAAAACATCAAATCAAATAACAATCACTAGTTGAATCAACAAAATGCCTCAGTCCACGATGCTCCCTAAAGTCTCATACATACTTCATGGGATAAATAGTCCACAGGACATGGGGCAGACTCCTAGAATGAGAGGACATGCGGCAGACTCCTAGAACGAGATGACATGGGGCAGACTCCCGGAACGAGATCGAAACTACTTTAGGGGTCAGTACAAACTTCTTACTAAGAATAGAGATCTCTACCCAATTCCTTAAAAGGATTATCCCGCTAGAAGATTCATTATGACCATCGGCAGACCGCATACCACGATTTCAAGCCAGAGCTCTTCCCTGACACTTCTTCTAATTGCTAACCCTAGAGACCAAAAGGTCAACAAGAACCAAAACCAATTAAGCTTCAATAAAAGATTAGAATTGATCCCTACCAGTGAAATGGGCAGGAGATGTTCTAGCAGGACATCATCTCCCTGGAAGCCTCAACATCAATATCACCATACAAATAACTAGAGTTTTAAGAGCTCTCCTCTTTTTCTATGGTGAACCTAGATATCTTCAGTTCGACAATGACCAAAAAATACGGAGTTGAATTGAATATCCTGTCAAACTCCATAACAGAAAAGTTCGTTCCAAGTACTCAATCTATCATCAAAATAGAGAATCTTAGAAAGGGCTATTCTTATCATAAAACAGAAGCACTAATTATGTCCAAATCAACATATTTAAGAGATTAGAAAGGACTGAGAGCAAAAGGGAAGAGGGAGAGTGTAGAAGCCAATCAATCTGACATTAAGGAGTAGAATGCAGGTGGTGAGAGTACATTGGTATGATACAACGAAGTAGATATTTGAAATTGTATGAACTGCCATGGTGTTAAATTCAGGAGTCCTCCATGAAACATAGGAAAAGAGTGACAGTATACTGATGAACATCAAGGATGACAGAACCAGTTTGGACTGGTCTGTTAGATGTATAACATTGTTTATAGAACTTGTGTCTGGCAGTTCTTTAACAATGTTTATACTTCTACCAAGAACATTGATGGAAACATAAGGAGCAGAATAAGGATCTACAAAAGATATTTTTACATATGTATTCACCTAGAGAAACATAGAATAGAAAAGAGGTCCACAAATGTACCAGAAATGATTTGTTCGTATTCTGAACAGGAAGAGACAACAAGTTGGCTAGAAAATATTAGAAATGATCACAGCATACAAAGGTGTATAAAGAAGCAACATATGGATTATTATAAAGGACACCTAAGATAATTTTTCCATATCCCTAGGGATAGCAATGGGCGGGGCGGACGTGGCCAGGGCGGGTTTAAGGCTATGAGGGGGAAGGTTGAAGTGATTTTTATAAGAGTGATAGAGCATTATCTATTAAGATAGTTTCTTTAAAGTTGCTAAAATATTCAAGATAGTATGTAAAAATGGTTCAATCAAAACTAAAACAATTTCTTGCATGTCTTGCCGATTGACCTCTAAAAAATAAAACTTCTAGTCGTTATCTATTAAATCAATACAACTTAATTATAAAATGAATATATTTTTATGAATTTTATTTTTAGTATCAAACTTAACTAGTAAAGAAAATATTTAAAAAAATATGTGGGGCGGGGGTGTAAGCGGGGCGGGTTGAAAATGAAAAAAATGTTATGCGGGGCAAAGCAGGGCGGATTAAATTTTTTGCAGGTGGAGCTCCGCCCCTACCCCACACCATCCCATTGCCATCCCTACATATCTCACATGAGCACATAATTAAGTGTACATTATGGTGGTTGGAGCTAAACGGAGAAATGTAGCTTAAACCGTACATTAGGTCCGGTGTTAACCAAGAGTCTTTCAAATATGATTAGAGATATCTTACCAGTGAAACATAAGTGTGAGATTTAAAGAAACTCTAAAATGCTGAGGAACACCAAATTTTTTCTAGAACAGAAGGCACGAATAGAGCGGAGGGGAACAAGATTCAATTAGCTAACACTTGCTAAGAATAATTGGTGGACTGTCGATAGATTGGAAATAATAAACAAGCAAGTTGCTAAACAGCTCATGTCTTATACTAAGACTCAATGACCTTCACCAAGAAAAGATGAGATAACAAAGCATAAACAAGTGAAAAGATGTGCAGAAGTGTCTTTCCCCTTCCAGAGAGAACCTTTTGATGAAGGATTTAGATGGAAAAAGTCCAAACACTTGGGAATTAATTTCTCTAAGAGATTATCTTGCTAGTACTAAGATATTTTAAGATGTAATTAAATAAAACACAAAGAGGTGGCAGATCAATATCATGCGCATACAATAGTCACAAGGCAATCAATGAGTAAATTGAACAAATTGTTTGCCTTTTTTGCTTATAATTCTCTGTTCCTAAATTTAATTTCAGTTCTACTCTTCTGAATCAAAGAACTAAAAGGCTGTCAGACTGAAATAGATTTGTCTTCCCTTTTCTTTTTTAGTAAAGTGAATAGATGAAGTGAAAGATTCCAAAAATAGATAGAAGATAGCTAAAGGTGAAAGGGACCGCAGCAAATTAGATAGAAACATATACTCAATGAGAGATCTTGGAAGCAATTGGCACCGGAAACTGCAGAACTATGATTATATGGAACAGTAAATGCTTTAGCCCAAGTTAAGCACCAGATATTTTCCTTCTTTAGAGGATCTTGAGAATTTGGAGACGCTCACTGGTTATTAGGATATATCTTGTAGTGCTAATGCACACAGCAGAGAACTTATACAAACTCACAGAATGAGCACATGAACCAAAGGTCATATCAGCAACACCTGATCTTACTGAAGAAGCTAAGAGCAAAGAGGAATCAGCAACAAGATACTGAAATCCGTGTAACATGAGCTTGACAGCTGATAATAGATAAAGTTCCGTATAAAGTAAACAGAGCATGGGAAAGTAGGAGAAAGTTGGAAGCGGTATTCATCAAATGATAAGAACTGATGACAGACTAACAAAGGAAAGATAATGTCCTACGAAGTTCTAACCAGAGCAGATGAAAAGAGCCTATCAGGCAACATGGCTGAACCTATATAGGCAGAAAACAGAACAAATGGTCCAACTACATGAATTTTACTTGCAAACGTTCCTACAGAGAAGAAATTTATCAAACCTACGCAAATGACACTCTCCAGCACGAGAACCTACCATATTCTAGAGAGGAACTTCGGAAGAAGGAACCTCGATATTTAGTCAAGGTCGCACCTTCAGAAAGGAGATGTGTCTTTATTGCTCATGTCGCCATTATGAATGCCTGAATTAAGTTCTCAGCAGCACGCTTCTGTTCCTGCGTACCAGATATTATAGCAATCTGATCACCTCTAGAGGATTTGGAATCAATTATATCCACAGCTGCTCCAGATATCTACAAGAGGAACAATGAGTTTAAGAAAGTAACCAACCATCATATCAAAGTACTAGCAAGATACCAGAACTGCACTGCAAGTAATACCTACGGCTTCAAGATTAAAGCAACAAGTATCTAATATTCATTCAGTATGAAGGTATTCATGCATACTGACATGCACAGAGGTGGTATTCATGCATAGTGGCATGCACACCCACACACAAAAAAATAATCATTTTGTTGTCTATTCTTTAGGTTGAGTGGGCGGCGCATAAGTTGGCAAGGCAGAAGTGTCAGTGGCTACACCAGCAACAGCAATAACATACCCAGTGCAACCCCACAAGAGGTGTCTAGGGAGAGTGGTGTGGACACAGCCTTATTCCTACCTCTGTGAAGGTAAAGACTGCTTCCTATGGACCTTCGACTCAATTCCAGCATATCAAAATCAGTAAGAAAAGGAAATACAATAGTGAAGAAACCATACAGAAAATAATGAAGAAACAACACCAGCCCCGACCAAAAGTCCAAAATATAAACGCCACAAAAGGAGCAGTAGATATGCAGGGTGAGGTAAGTGTTTGAAACTCAAAGCCCGTATCATTTAAACAACCGTGTAAATTAGACCACCAAAGGAAGATAAGCAATAGACATAAAAAATCAAGTTCTAAACAGGCTCAAGTAACTACTGACCTTGCGAATATTATCTATGTTTGAGCCACCTTTACCCATAACTTTACCGACTGCATGTCCTGGGATAACCATCTCTACAGCTGAGGGTGGAGGCAATCTGCTTAAAGGCATGACACAGCTCAGAAAAAATCAAGAGAGAAAATACAAGTTACTTCACCAGCATAAAGTACTTACCCGCCATATAACTTTGAGGAATATGAAGAGAACGTTCCATAGGTATCTTCCCCTATCTTCCAACAGAAAAATAGTGAAAGTAAACATCCAGGAACAGTGAAATTAAAGAACAGACGATGAACAATAGCATTCAGCAAGAAGCAGAACCCATGGCACCGCAAAGCCAAAAAAGATTTAGAAATAAGACTCAACGACTTAACAACTAGTAAATCCATGAAGATTGCAAGATAAACATCAACAGTAATTGGAATGTTTCATGTTGACTTCATCATATTCATATAACATCCTTATTAAGAGATTTAACATTTCCATTAGTTAGACCAATTCATATGAAGGGAGAAGAAAGATTGGTCACCAGAATGACATTTGTGTAACTTCTCCATAGCTACCTAAATATATAGTAATTAATAGTAAAAGAGGGAGAAAAGGTAGCATGTTTTCCAGACAATTGGTTACTCTCGATCTCTCCTTTGCTTTGCCAAAGCGAGATAACTGTACTCTGCATATCTTCACCAAGTAAAACAGTCACCAGTACCAAATGCTTCATTTCTTGAATCACCTTATAACAGCTATTTCAGGCAATTTATAATTTAAAAAATGGAGGAAAAAAATAATTGACATTAGATGTAGTTTTCCAATGCTGCAATTTTGATTAAAATTTGAGTTTGAAATGCCCAGATACACAACAGCATGGACATAGATCTTTGTGCCATGCAGGGAAAGCAGAAGTATACCGAGAGCGACTCATGACCATATCGGCTGCCTGAAGAACGCATTCCAACACCATTCCCAGTTTCAATCCTATGTTCAAAGCTCAAAGGAGCAGCTGGAGGAACGTTGGGCAACACTGGAGCCAATGAGAAACCAGTAGCACCAGCGCGTAAAGCTGCAGATGGATTATGATTACCTTCTTGGCCTTTTATAACATCATCTCTGAGCCTCAGTACAATCTGGATAAGGGCGTCCCTCACACTACTAACTTCTCCAGACACCTATGCATTTAAAATGATGGCTGAAGAAATATAAGGATAACCAACTAAAAGAAAGTTTAATTGATTAAAACTATTATGAAAGACAGACCTCAACAAGTTCATCATTTGAATCCGCACATTTGGGCCTCTCGCCTTTTGAGATACGTACATCAGCTCTAGTTCTCTTCCGGATTTCATTAATGATTGAACCACCTTTCCCAATGATACATCCAATAATCTTAGATGGAACAAGTAGACGAAAAGTTACAGTATCCTCATCTTCGTCATTTATTTTCCCTTGCAGCAGAAGTACAGCTTCAACTGCCATGGATTTAAGATCATCCACTGACTACAGAAAACCAAATGCTGAATATGGTAAATACATGGAATACAAGATAGTGGAGATGTATCAAACTACTTTATATAAAGTTGATTACAAAGTCAACATAAACAGCCAATTACTAATGTTTTTAGCATCAAATAAAGTGACATATATAGCACCCCAACCCCTTCCCCTCCCCTCCTCCCCCCCCCCAAAATCCTGAACAATCTAAGGTACAGATTTACCAAATGGAGCGGACTTCACAAACCTATCATATAAAGACCTCAAAGATCAAAAGCCGGTGAAAAAGCATAATCTTCTTTTACCTCCTAATAAGGATAAACAAAAAAAAAATGAAAAACTGTCACCAACGCTTACTGTGTAAAAGTTTGTTTCACAAATGATCTATGAGAAGGCAAAGTACACTTCCACAAAAAGAAAAGACAACTGCTAAAAGACCAAAATCTCACCAACTCGGGACTAAAGAATACTGGAGAGAAAGCAATACCTCAGTGGAAATGACTGTGATAATGCACTGATCACGATCAGCTTTGGCATCACAAACCTCGATACGAGCACCACTTGTTTGCCTTACACTTTTAATTGAAGCTCCTCCCTTGCCAATAACACGACCAATATTGTTAGTTGGACACAGCACTCTAATAGTCAATTCCTCAGTTTGAGAGGCACCACTGTAACCAGAAACCATGGGAAGACCAGAAGAATAAAGAGGCCATGTGCTTCCTGCATCCACATAACCCGGAAGCTCTGGTATTTGTGTGGTACCCAAAACAGATGGAACAGAACGAGATGGCATAATAGGATCCACATTTGGATAAATCCCAGCTCCTGGATATATGGGAACATCTGAAGGGATAATAATACTTGGACGTACTTCAGGAACATTGGTAGTAAGAGGAATTTCTTCCTTAGGTGTGAATTTGTACATGATTGCAGAAATAGCAAAGAGTGATCTCCTAACAGATTCTGGGTCACCAGTTATCTGTGTTAAGTAAGAAACTGTCAGTTCATGCAAAAATTATAACAATTGACTCAAAACAACAAAAGTTAGGAGCAGAATGTAATTTTATAAGACTTGAATGACACACTAATACTACTTAATTGTCAATAAATAATTTTTTTTTGAAAAAAACTAACCAGAACAAAGTTATCAAACTCGAGTGCACAAGAATGTGTTGGATCACTAGCATCTCTGGCAACTACTTTAATATTGGCCCTCATCTTGCTTCTCAACTTCTTTATGGTGGTACCAGATTTACCAATGATATTAGCAGACTGGCTTGAAGGAGCAAGAAGCTGACACTCCTCTTTATCCTTCCGCTTCTTATCAGATTCTCCAATTGCAGCCAAAGCATTTGCAATTGCCGTATAAACCTTGAGAAGAGCATCCTGAGCCGTGCAAAGAGGTTGTTTCTCATTGAAATCCTGATCAACCTCAACATCTTCCTTTTCCTTTACATAGCAATAAACGAGTATAACTCTATCCTTAGCACCTGGAAATGGATCCACCACCTTGACCTTCGCCTTAGTCTCAGACCTAATTGAATTTATAACTTTTCCATTCTTTCCTATAACACTTCCAATCACATTATTTGGACACAGAATTCTGTAAACTATTAGCTCATCATCGTTTTTCTCGTCCCTATCTGTCCTCCTCTTCTGGTTCTTGTTATCCCCATCATCCCTACGCGATCTTTTTCCAGTCTCACCCATCGAATTACCCCTAAAAATTCACTATAAAAGTTAACAATACCTAATTATACACATTCTTGATAAGCGGAAAACACAAAAAAGAATGAAATTAAAACAAACTATTCAGGTATTACATATTCCAAAAACATGATTTCCAGAAACAATTTAAAGGAAAAATACTTCAATAGTGAAAAAAAAACTAAGAGCAAAAACAAATTTTCAGATACAAATTGCAAAACACAAATTGACTATTAACTATGCATCGATCCTAAACTAGTAGGAGAAGAATACACCCAATTAAATACAAACTGGATCCAGAAACACAAAGAAGTAAATTGTAACAATTCTGAAAAATTAAAGAAACAGAGAGACAAATACACATAGCACATACAAAATTTGTAGATGATAAAAAAGATTGAAAAGAGAAGAAACACCATAACCGACGGAGAAAACTAGAGCTGCTCACCTGTGATTGAGTCCTGCCTGTGATGATATTCCAAAATTAGGGTTTTTAGTTTTGTGATGACTTGTTTACACCGGTTTTGCTCCTTTGGTATTGTGGGCTCTCTCTTTTACCAGATAATGTACTAAAAGAGGTTATTTTATGGAAAAGTTATTTAATTGCATATGCATTTTTATGCAGAGAGGAAAGTCTGGAAAATACTATAAATTCACCATGAATTATTAATTTTATATTTAAATTATTGACGGTCTTTAAGTATATATATTTACTTATTTAATTTAGGAAAAAGGGTCAAATATGCTTCTAAACTATTTAAAAAGATCTAGATATACCCTCAGTTTAAAGTTTGGTTCACTGATGCCCTCGCCATCCAACTTTTGGTTCAAATATGCCCTTATGGACGTTAATTGTCATGTTGGACATATCCAACTCATTTTTCATTTCTTTAAATGCCACATGGAATTGTCATGTCATTTAGTTCTTACCACATAACATTTATATGAAAATGAAAAGATATTCGAACTTATAAACACCTAATCCGACCCATAAATCAATCCCCTTTTTAAATAAATTATCCGACCAATTTTCAACAATTTTATTTAATTTTTATTTTTTCGATAAATTTCAAAAATGAGTAATTGATTAATAATAAAATAGGAAAATATGAAAAAAGTATAAAATTAACGCCAAAAATTCATAAATAATTATAGTAACCTTAAATTCAATTTAAACACTTTTTTTAATTTTTTTTATTTTTTTATAAATCCCGAAATGAGTAATTGATTAATAAAACATATGAAAAAAATATAAAATTAACGCCAAAAATTAAAAAATAAATACAGTAACCTTAAATTCAAAAATTTTAATATTTTTTTTAATTTTTAATTTTTTTGACTATTCCCAAAAATAATTTTATTAACAAAAAATATGAAAAAATATAAAAATTACGCAAAAAATTCCGAAATAAATAGGAAAATATGAAAAAAATATCAAAAAAAAAATTGTTGAAATTATTGAATTAAAGTTTACTATATTTATTAGTGAATTTTGACGTATATTTTTTATTTTGTTTTCATATTTTTCCCTTTTTATTAAAAAATTACTCATTTTCGGGATTTGCCGAAAAATATAAAAAATTTAAAAAAATTGTAGATTGAAATGTTACTATATTTATTTGTGAACTTTTGGCGTTAATTTTTTTTTTCATACTTTTCTTAATTTTTACTAATCAATTACTCATTTTCGAGATTTATCCAAAAATAAAAAATTTAAAAAAATTGAAATGTTAAATTTAAGGTTACTATATTTATTTGTGAATTTTTGGCATTAATTTTATATTTTTTCAATTTTATTTTATTTTTTATTAATCAATTACTCATTTTCGGGATTTACCGCAATAATAAAAATTAAACAAAATTGTTACAAATGGGTCGGATAGTGAATTTAAAAGGAGTTGATTTATGGGTCGGATTAGGTGTTTATGAGTCCGAATATCTTTCCATTTTCATATAATATTATGTGGTAAGGTCAAAATGACATGGCAATTCCATGTGGCATTTAAAGAAATGAAAAATGAGTTGTATATGTCCAACATGGCAACTAACGCCCATAAGGGCATATTTGGACCAAAAGTTGGACGGTGAGGGCATGAATGAACCAAACTTTAAACGGAGGGTATATCTAGACCTTTTCGAATAGTTTAGGGGCATAATTGACCCTTCTCCCTTTAATTTAACTGAAATATATCCAATTTTTATCATATGAGTGAAATACACCTCTAAATTTTCGTCAAATTTAGCTGAATTTCCAAAAGTTCTCTCAACATTTTATAGTTCATGCTCCTACAAGAGTTTGAGATTACTTGTTATATCATGTGTCATATCGGAGTGTATCTAAATTTAGTTAGTCATGTAGAGAGGTACTTATTAAGGCTGCCAATAGTTTGAGGACGAAACTAATAATTTTCGTCAAGTTCAAAGGTGTTTTTAATAGATCTCTCTATTTACTAATTTCCTCTATCGGACTGAATGATTACAATTGTCTCACTAACACTCTGTTTGGATTACTGTTACCCGTTGTTTCATAATATACTGTATTGTAATTGTACTCTATTGTATTGTATTGTACTATATGATTTGTACAATGTTTGGCTAGATTTTATCGTTTTTTGTTGTTTAATCACATTTTTATTGTTTTGTTTGATTGTATTGTTCTGTATTATAATTTATAAATTTACGAAAATATGGAGGTTTGACTAAAATTAAATAATATAGGATAAAGGGTAAAAAAGTATTATGAAATATTAAGTAAGATATAATTGAAAAAAGAAATTAAGTAACAATGGTAACATACCAAATCGATAGTTCCATAAAATGAGAGTTTTCATTGTTACATAACAACGTAATTTAACAATACAATACATTTTAAGTAACAATCAAAACAAATATTCTAGGTATGATAACGATACAA
Source organism: Solanum lycopersicum (assembly GCF_036512215.1). Classification (NCBI taxonomy): domain Eukaryota; kingdom Viridiplantae; phylum Streptophyta; class Magnoliopsida; order Solanales; family Solanaceae; genus Solanum; species Solanum lycopersicum. The sequence goes on from NC_090807.1 coordinate 15,219,284, forward strand.
GACAATATAATGGGTAACAATGACCCAAACAGAATGTAATTAATAATTTCATACCAGATTTCAAGTTAAATACAAATAAATACATGTATTTTGCTATCAGATACATTAAAATAGAAAGAGAGACGAGCGGGAAAAGGAACAAGGCGCACAAGCTAGGAGGAAAACGAGCTAGATAGCTTATGAACCATAGATACATATATCTAAATGTTAGATATATTTTGAAATATAGATACAAAATAGAGACGTGAGCGGGAGAGTCACACAATTCAACTTGGATATGATGTATTTGAAACACATGCACCTAATTTCAGTCTCGTATATCTAAGATAAATATCTGGATGCGTCAGATACATGTATCCGAAGTCCAAATTTTGATAAAATTCGTAGTATTGAAAATTCGTGTAAAATAAAGTAATTTGCTTGTGAATTAGTGAAATTTGTATTGTTTACCCATAGTTTATGAGGTGGAATTCCAGCTTGTGAAGCTAGGGAAAAATGTAGGAAAAACCACATGAATATAATGTTTAAGACCCAAATTTAAATACATAAAAAAAGTATTTATAAAATATATTTTTTAATTACAAAGGACAAAAAAATAGTTGGGACTAAGTGTGGCAGTGGACCGTGTAACATCTCAAAAAAATTTAAGTTAAAGATCTGAAACATTCTTTATTTACATGTAATGTCATATCAGGTGATTTTTAAATTTATTTATAGGTGTAAAGGTCAATTATTTTGTGTGGAATGATATTGGATAAATAGGTCCCAAGAACACCCTAGCACAAAATTGTGTTGAATTTTTTCTTACCGATTAAGTTTTGACATAAGATTTAACTTAGGTCAACTTCAAACGATATATGTCTCAGCACAAAGTAAATTAGGTGACACATGACCTATCAAATCGTAGTTTTATGATTCATATTTCCAACGCCAGCAAGCTTTCCTCATTTCGTGTTTGGAGAAAAAAGTTATGACCATTTTACCATAGACTACCACGTCATAATTTTTTAAGTCAATTCCTACGAATTACTTCTATGGCCGTAGAAGTTTTGAGGACTTATACTATTAAGTCGTAGGAGAAGTTCACAGAATCATTTTGGGGTTCAATTCTTACGAATCCATGTATGCAAAGCTACTCATCGTGATAGACTAAGTTCGTCCTCATACGCTATATTTAAAGTCATTCATTAAAAGGTTATGTTTAGAGTTTTGTAGTCTCTTTAAATTCAAATTCAGTTGTGTTTCTTATTCTGCATTTCAATGTCACGACCCAAATCCGGGCCGCGACTGGCACCCACACTTACCCTCCTATGTGAGCGAACCAACCAATCTAAACCTTAACATTTCAAGGTAATATCAACATAAAGTAATGCGGAAGACTTAAACTCATTAATAAAATCAATAACTATTATTATTCCCAAAATCTGGAAGTCATCATCACAAGAACATCTACGATCAAATGACTAAACTAAGAGTATTCTAAAAGCTAAAAATACATAAGAAGCTAGTCCATGCCGGAAGTTCAAGGCATCAAGACTTGAAGAAGAAGATCCAGTCCAAGCTAGAAGCATTAGCTCACCCTGAATTTCCGATGTAGTAAGACTGGCTTGAGTTACTGTTGAGTCGAAGATGACGGCACGTTTGCTGCACTCCACAAATAAACAAGAAGAAAACAATAAAAGTAGGGGTCAGTACAAAACACGGGTACTGAGTAGATATCATCGGCCAACTCAAAATAGAGAACAGTATATATCAAGTAATATCATAAATCAACTATAAACTCAACATGTAGCAACAACAAGTACTATAATCATCAGTAAGTACCATCAAGTTCATCCATGAGGGCTCAAGCCTCAATACCATACTCATTTGGGAATTAAGTATATTAAGTTGAGTATATTATCATCTTTCAAGATTTCATTATCTTTCCTCCTCTTGTGTCGGTACGTGACACTCCGATCCCCTACTACTATGTGTCGGTACGTGACACTCCGATCCCCTAATTCTATGTGTCGGAACGTGACACTCCGATCCCCTACATGTGTCGGTACGTGAGACTCCGATCCCCTACATGTGTCGGAACGTGACACTCCGATCCCCTAATTCTATGTGTCGGAACGTGACACTCCGATCCACTAATACTATGTGTCGGAACATGACACTCCGATCCACTAATATCATTCTATAAATTCATCAAGTCTTCTCTATACCAAGGCATCATCAATCCCATTACTTTAATTCATCAAGCCTTCTTTATACCAAGGCATCATCAATCCCATTACTTTAATTCATCAAGCCTTCTTCTATACCAAGGCATCATTATTAATAATGTATATTACAGTTTCTTTCAAGATTTGGGATTCAATAGTTTTCATCATGCTTGTTTTATCACAATCACATAATCATATTCATGCAAGCATACAATTAAGCATATAGACAGGTTTACAATACTACCAATACATATCATTCGCTATTGAGAGTCTACTACGAATAGCATGAAAACCATAACCTACCTCCACCGAAGATTCGTGATCAAGCAAGCAATTTCCCAAGCTTTGTGTTTTTCCTCTCGTTCGATCCTCTCTCTCGTTCAACTTTCCCTCTCTTTCTCTTGTTCTTTCTATTTTCTTTATTCAAACCCTCTTTCTTTTACCCTAATTAGTATATAATTAAGAATAAAAGATGGCAATAATACCCCACTAATTAACTTAGGGTTACCTCTTTTAACCCCCAAGAATTTGAGTTATTAATATAAACCCACGAACTTTATAATTAAGGCAAGAACAGTCAAAAACGTCCCTTAAAACTTAACAAGAAATCCGACTCCAACTGGGATTATGCAAACTGTGACGGGCCGTCGCGCTTGCGACGGTCCGTCCTGCTGTCCGTCGCAAGGGTCAGAGACTCAGTTTCCACTGAATTATCTGTGACGGTCCGTCCTGCCATTCCGTTACGAAGTTCAGAGAGTCAATTTTCAATACCCAATTTCAGATTTTCTAAGTGTTTTGAAACGAGACCCTGCGACGGTCCGTCGTGCCCATGACGGTCCGTCGTGGGGTCCGTCGCCTCAGCCTGTTTTTCCAGAATAAAATCTGCTGCTCAAAATGACTAAACAGGTCGTTACAATAGATACCAATATACCCATCGTTCGTCCCCGAACGATCACAAGAAGAAAAACAAGGGCGAGAAGGAGTACCTAAAGCTTTAAACAGATGTGGGTATCTTTCTTGCATATCTGCCTCCTTCTCCCAAGTGGCTTCTTCAACTGGTCGATTCTTCCATTGCACCTTGATGGATGCAATCTCTCTTGACCTCAACTTGCGAACTTCTCTATCTAAAATAGCAACAGGCTCCTCCTCATAAGACAAGTTCTCATCAAGCAAAACTGAATCCCAACGGATGATGTAGTTTCCATTCCCATGGTATCTTTTCAACATCGACACATGGAATACCGGGTGTACTCCGGACAGCCCTGGAGGCAAGGCTAACTCATAAGCCACCTCCCCTACTCGCTTAAGTAGTTCAAATGGTCCAATGTACCTTGGACTTAGTTTACCCCTTTTTCCAAACCGCATCACCCCTTTCATGGGTGAAACTTTCAACAAGACTTGTTCACCCTCCATGAACTCTAAGTCTCTAACCTTTCGATTTGCATATTCTTTTTGTCTACTTTGCGCCGCTGGAAGCTTTTCTTGAATGGACTTCACTTTCTCTATCGAATCCCTCAAAAGGTCAGTACCCCAAGGCCTAACCTCAAATGCGTCAAACCAACCAATGGGAGACCTACATCTCCTACCATACAATTCTTCGAATGGAGCCATATCAATGCTTGAGTGATAGCTATTATTGTATGAAAACTCCGCTAAGGGTAGGAAGCTATCCCAATGACCACCAAACTCTATCACACACGCACGAAGCATATCCTCCAACACTTGAATCGTTCTCTCAGACTGACCATCGGTCTGAGGATGGAACGCAGTACTAAGGTCCAACCTAGTACCCAATTCCGCATGCAATGTTTTCCAAAACTTAGAAGTAAACTGCGTACCTCTATTTGATATGATGGATAGTGGAACCCCATGCAATCGAACAACTTCTGAGATATAGATCTTGACTAACTTCTCGGCATTGTAAGTCACCTTAACCGGAATAAAATGAGCAGATTTAGTTAGCCTATCAACAATTATCCAAATAGAATCAAACTTTCCCAATGTCTTGGGGAGACCAACCACAAAGTCCATTGCAATTCTCTCCCACTTCCATTCAGGAATGGGCATTCTCTGAAGTGTTCCTCCGGGCCTCTGGTGTTCTTACTTTACTTGTTGACAGTTTGGACACTTGGCAATAAAGTCAACAATATCACGCTTCATTCTACTCCACCAAAAGTGTTGCTTTAGGTCACGATACATCTTGGTTGCGCCCGGATGTATAGAATACCTTTAACTATGAGCCTCTATCAGAATAGTGTTGATCAAACCATCGACGCGGGGTACACATACCCTTCCCTTGATCCTCAAAACACCTTCCTCATCAATTTGTGCTTCCTTAGCCTCTCCTCGCAATACCTTATCTTGAATTCTGCGCAGTTTCTCATCATCAGACTGTCTTCCCTTAATCTTGTTAAGGAAGAAAGATCTTGCCTCCACAGAAGCCAACAATCCTCCCTTCTCATTTACTTCTAATCTCATCAAGTCATTAGCTAGAGTCTTAACCTCTCTATCCAGTGGGCGTCTAGAAGCTTGCAAGTGAGCTAGACTTCCCATGCTTCCCGCTTTTCTACTTAAAGCATCCGCTACAACATTCGCCTTTCCCGGATGATACAAGATAGTGATATCGTAGTCCTTTAGTAGCTCCATCCATCTCCGTTGCCTCAAGTTCAAATCCTACTGAGTGAAGACATACTGAAGGCTACGATGATCCGTGTAGACCTCACACTTAACCCCATATAAATAGTGTCTCCATTGCTTTAATCTAAACACTACCTCAGCCAATTCCAAATCATGAGTTGGATAGTTGCGTTCATGCACTTTTAATTGCCTTGAAGCATAAGCAATCACACTTTTCTCTTGCATTAGTACTGCACCCAAACCAGAATAGGATGCATCACAATAAACAATGAAGTTCTTACCCTCTACTGGCAAGGTAAGGATAGGTGCGGTAGTCAACAAAGTCTTGAGCTTCTGAAAGCTTGTCTCACATTCGTCCGACCATACAAATGGAACATTTTGCTTAGTCAAGTTCGTCAGTTGGGAAGCAATAGAAGAGAATCCCTTGACAAATCGGCGGTAGTAGCTAGCTAACCCAACAAAGCTCCTTATTTCTGACACATTAGTAGGTCTTACCCAATTCTTCACTGTCTCAATCTTAGAAGGATCCACCATCACTCCATCCTTGGAAACCACGTGCCCCAAGAAGGACACTGCATCTAGCCAAAACTCACACTTACAGAACTTGGCATAAAGCTTTTTCTCCCTCAACATTTCCAATACCATTCTCAAATGCTCCTCATGTTCTTTCTTGCTCTTTGAGTATATCAGTATATCATCAATAAATACGATCACGAAGAGGTCAAAATATGGCTTAAAAATACCATTCATCAAGCTCATGAACGCAGCAGGGGCATTCATAAGACCAAAAGACATCACCACAAATTCGTAATGCCCATACCTCGTTCGAAAAGTAGTCTTTGGCACATCCGTTGCCCGTATTTTCAATTGATGGTAACCGGATCTCAAGTCAATCTTAGAGAAGACACAAGCACCTTGTAACTGAACAAGTCATCAATGCGGGGAAGAGGATACTTGTTCTTTATGGTTACCTTGTTTAGTTGTCTGTAGTCTATACACATTCGAAAACTCCCATCCTTCTTCTTTACAAACAAAACCGGAGCACCCCAAGAGGATGCACTTGGTCTAATGAAGCCTTTGTTCAATAACTCTTGAAGTTGTGCCTTTAACTCTCTTAACTCCGCGGGAGCCATTCTATAAGGGGGTATAGAAATGGGGCGAGTACCGGGTTCAAGATCAATACAGAAGTCAATATCCCTATCCGGTGGCATACCAGGAAGATCTGCAGGGAACACATCCAGAAACTGACGAACTACTGAAACCGACTCAATCGAAGGTACTTGGGTAGTGTCATCCTTGAGATGTGCCAAGAAAGCTAAACACCCTTTACTAATCATTTTCTTAGCACGAAGAAAGGAGACGATGCAGACCGGATTGGAAGTGTAGTCACCCTCCCACACTAACGGGTCTGTCCCAGGCTTGGCTAACGTCACCGTTTTAGCATTACAATCCAAGATTGCAAATTGCGGAGAACGCCAAGTCATACCCAGAATCACATGTAGATTTGGTCAATTGGGAGCAACACTTATGTAGATTTGGTTATCTTAGAAATGGATGATTTAGATGTAATTTTGGGTATGACTTGGCTTTCTCCGCAATTTGCGATCTTGGATTGTAATGCTAAAATGGTGACGTTAGCCAAACCTGGGACAGATCCATTAGTTTGGGAGGGTGACTACACTTCCAATCCGGTCCGCATCGTCTCCTTTCTTCGTGCTAAGAAAATGATTAGTAAAGGATGTTTAGCTTTCTTGGCACATCTCAAGGATGACACTACCCAAGTACCTTCGATTGAGTCGGTTTCAGTGGTTCGTGAGTTTCTGGATGTGTTCCCTGCAGATCTTCCTGGTATGCCACCGGATAGGGATATTGACTTCTGTATTGATCTTGAACCCGGTACTCGCCCCATTTCTATACCCCCTTATAGAATGGCTCCCATGGAGTTAAGAGAGTTAAAGGCACAACTTCAAGAGTTATTGAACAAAGGCTTCATTAGACCAAGTGCATCCCCTTGGGGTGCTCCGGTTTTGTTTGTAAAGAAGAAGGATGGGAGTTTTCGAATGTGTATAGACTACAGACAACTAAACAAGGTAACCATAAAGAACAAGTATCCTCTTCCCCGCATTGATGACTTGTTCGATCAGTTACAAGGTGCTTGTGTCTTCTCTAATATTGACTTGAGATCCGGTTATCATCAATTGAAAATACGGGCAACGGATGTGCCAAAGACTGCTTTTCGAACGAGGTATGGGCTTTACGAATTTGTAGTGATGTCCTTTGGTCTTACGAATGCCCCTGCTGCGTTCATGAGCTTGATGAACGGGATTTTTAAGCCATATTTGGACCTCTTCGTGATCGTATTTATTGATGATATATTGGTATACTCAAAGAGCAAGAAGGAACATGAAGAGCATTTGAGATTGGTATTGGAAATGTTAAGGGAGAAAAAGCTTTATGCCAAGTTCTCTAAGTGTGAGTTTTGGCTAGATGCAATGTCCTTCTTGGGGCACGTGGTTTCTAAGGAAGGAGTGATGGTGGATCCTTCTAAGATTGAAACAGTGAAGAATTGGGTAAGACCCACTAATGTGTCAGAAATAAGGAGCTTTGTTGGGTTAGCTAGCTACTACCGCCGATTTGTCAAGAGATTCTCTTCTATTGCTTCCCAATTGACGAACTTGACTAAGCAGAATGTTCCATTTGTATGGTCGGACGAATGTGAGGAAAGCTTTCAGAAGCTCAAGACTTTGTTGACTACCGCACCTATCCTTATCTTGCCAGTAGAGGGTAAGAACTTCATTGTTTATTGCGATGCATCCTATTCTGGTTTGGGTGCAGTACTAATGCAAGAGAAGAGTGTGATTGCTTATGCTTCAAGGCAACTAAAGGTTCATGAACGTAACTATCCAACTCATGATTTGGAATTGGCTGCGGTAGTGTTTGCATTAAAGCAATGGAGACACTATTTATATGGGGTTAAGTGTGAGGTCTACACGGATCATCGTAGCCTTCAGTATGTCTTTACTCAGAAAGATTTGAACTTAAGATAGAGGAGATGGATGGAGTTACTAAAGGACTACGATATCACTATCTTGTATCATCCGGGGAAGGCGAATGTTGTAGCGGATGCTTTAAGTAGGAAGGCGGGAAGCATGGGAAGTCTAGCTCACTTGCAAGCTTCTAGACGCCCATTGGCTAGAGAGGTTCAAACTCTAGCTAACGACTTGATGAGATTAGAAGTAAATGAGAAGGGAGGATTGTTGGCTTGTGTGGAGTCAAGATCTTCTTTTCTTGACAAAATTAAGGGAAAACAGTTTGATGATGAGAAACTGCGCAGAATTCAAGATAAAGTATTGCGAGGAGAGGCTAAGGAAGCACAAATCGATGAGGAAGGTGTTTTGAGAATCAATGGAAGGGTATGTGTACCCCGCGTCGATGGTTTGATCAACACTATTCTGACAGAGGCTCATAGTTCAAGGTATTCTATACATCCGAGCACAACCAATATGTATCGTGACCTAAAGCAACACTTTTGGTGGAGTAGAATGAAGCGTGATATTGTTGACTTTATTGCCAAGTGTCCAAACTGTCAACAAGTAAAGTATGAACACCAGAGGCCCGGAGGAACACTTCAGAGAATGCCCATTCCTGAATGGAAGTGGGAAAGAATTGCAATAGACTTTGTGGTTGGCCTTCCGAAGACAATGGGTAAGTATGACTCCATTTGGGTGATTGTTGATAGGCTAACTAAATCTGCTCATTTCATTCCGGTCAAGGTGACTTACAATGTAGAAAAGTTAGCCAAACTTTACATCTCGGAAGTGGTGCGATTGCATGGGGTTCCATTATCCATCATATCAATAGAGGTACGCAGTTTACTTCTAAGTTTTGGAAAACATTGCAGGCGGAATTGGGTACTAGGTTGGACCTTAGTACTGTGTTCCATCCTCAGACCGATGGTCAGTCTGAGAGAACGATTCAAGTGTTGGAGGATATGCTTCGTGCGTGTGTGATAGAGTTTGGTGGTCATTGGGATAGCTTCCTACCCTTAGCGGAGTTTTCATACAATAATAGCTATCACTCAAGCATTGATATGGCTCCATTCGAAGAATTGTATGGTAGGAGATGTAGGTCTCCCATTGGTTGGTTTGACGCATTTGAGGTTAGGCCTTGGGGTACTGACCTTTTGAGGGATTCGATAGAGAAAGTGAAGTCCATTCAAGAAAAGCTTCTAGCGGCGCAAAGTAGACAAAAAGAATATGCAAATCGAAAGGTTAGAGACTTAGAGTTCATGGAGGGTGAACAAGTCTTGTTGAAAGTTTCACCCATGAAAGGGGTGATGCGGTTTGGAAAAAGGGGTAAACTAAGTCCAAGGTACATTGGACCATTTGAACTACTTAAGCGAGTAGGGGAGGTGGCTTATGAGTTAGCCTTGCCTCCAGGGCTGTCCGGAGTACACCCGGTATTCCATGTGTCGATGTTGAAAAGATACCATGGGGATGGAAACTACATCATCCGTTGGGATTCAATTTTGCTTGATGAGAACTTGTCTTATGAGGAGGAGCCTGTTGCTATTTTAGATAGAGAAGTTTGCAAGTTGAGGTCAAGAGAGATTGCATCCATCAAGGTGCAATGGAAGAATCGACCCGTTGAAGAAGCCACTTGGGAGAAGGAGGCGGATATGCGAGAAAAATACCCACATCTGTTTACAGATTCAGGTACTCCTTTTTGCCCTTGTTTTCCTTCTTTTGATCGTTTGGGGACGAACGATGGGTAAATTGGTATCTATTGTAACGACCTGTTTAGTCGTTTTGAGCAACAGACTTCAATTCTGGAAAAACTGGCAGAAGCGACGGACCCCACGACGGACCGTCAAGGGCACGACGGACCGTCGCAGGGTCTCGTTTCAAAACACTTAGAAAATCTGAAATTGGGTACTAAAAATCGACTCTCTGAACTTCGTGACGGAATGGCAGGACGGACCGTCACAGGCGTGACGGACCGTCACGGAGACTTCAGTGAAAATCCATTCTCTGAACTTTGCGACGACCTGCAGGACGGACCGTCGCAGGCACGACGGCCCGTCACAGGTTGCGCAAATCCCAGGCAGAATCGGATTTCCTTACACGTTTTAAGGGATGTTTTGGGACTATTCTTTCCTTAATTATAGATTTCGTGGGTTTATATTAATAACTTAAATTCTTGGGGGTTAAAAGAGGTAACCCTAAGTTAATTAGTGGGGTATTATTGCCATCTTTTATTCTTAATTATATACTAATTAGGGTAAAAGAAAGAGGGTTTGAATAAGAAAAATAAGAAAGAACAAAAAGAGACAGAAAAAGAAAGAGAACGAGTAGAAAGAGAGAGAAACGAAGAGGATAGCAAGGATTTTGAGAAGATAGCTTGTTGATTTCAATTCTTCGGTGGAGGTAGGTTATGGTTATTTCATGCTATTCGTAGTAAACTGTTAATAGCGAATGATATGTGTTAGTAGTATTGTAAACCTTCTATATGCTTAATTGTATGCTTGCATGAGTGCTGTGATTATGTAATTGTGAATAAATAAGCATGATGAAGCTATTGAATCTCAAATCTTGAAAAGAAACCCTAATCTACTTTGTTAATGATGATGCCTTGAAAAGAAGGCTTGATGAACGAAAGTGGTGAGATTAGGGGATCGGGTGCCACGTTTCTGTACCAGGATAGAATATATGGATCGGGTGCCACGTTCCGATACCAGGATAGAATATATGGATCGGGTGTCACATTCCGACATCAGGATAGAATATGCATCGGGTGTCACGTTCCGACACCAGGATAGAATATGGATCGGGTGCCACGTTCCGGTACTAGGATAGAATATGGATCGGGTGCCACGTTCCGGTACCAGGATAGTATATGAGGATCGGAGTGTCACGTTCCGACACCAGGATAGAATATGGATCGGGTGCCACGTTCCGGTACCAGGATAGAATATGGATCGGAGTGTCACGTTCCGACACCAGGATAGTATATTGAGGAGCAGAGTGTCACGTACCGACACGAGGGGAATAAAGATAATGAATCTTGAAATATGATAATATATCCAATCTAATGAACTAAATTCCCAAATGAGCATGATGAGGAGGTGTGAGTCCTCATTGATGTGCTTGGTGTTGTAACCAAGGGTTATGGTAACTATAAATGCTGCATGCTAAGGATATTAGTTGATTTTATGATATTGCTTAATACATACTGTTCCCTATTTTGAGTTGGCCGATGATATCTACTCAGTACCCGTGGTTTGTATTGACCCCTACTTTTATGTTTTTCTTCTTGTTATTTGTGGAGTGCAGCAAACGTGCCGTCATCTTCGACTCAACAGTAACTCAAGCCAGTCTTCGTCACACCGGATCTTCAGGGTGAGCTAACGCTTCTAGCTTGGACTGGATTTTCTCCTTCATGTCTTGATGCCTTGAACCTTCGGCATGGACTAGCTTCTTATGTATTTTTAGCTTTTAGAAACTCTTAGAATTAGTAGTTTAAAGTAGATGTTCTTGTGATGATGACTTTCAGGTTTTGGGAATAATAGATGTTGAATATTGATAGTTATTGAATTGGTTTTTATTAATGAGTTTAAGTCTTCCGCATTATTTTCTGTTGATGTTACATTGAAATGTTAAGGTTTAGATTGGTTGGTTCGCTCACATAGGAGGGTAAGTGTGGGTGCCAGTCGCGGCCCGGATTTGGGTCGTGACACTCAAAAATTCTGTATTTTATTTTTTAATGCGTAAATTGTTAGATTTATAATTATTTTTCTAGTAAATTGAAAAAAAAAGATACGGTCAAGGAGGAAAGTCAAATTTATAAACTATAAGAACTAAGAAATACTTAAACCAACATATTAAATTAAATGAACGTTATTATATGATTTTGGAAACCATAAACATAGTTTGTATTTATGAATGAATAATCATAAAGTCATTATTATTCACATTAGTTTGCATGAGAGAAAATTAAATAAAGTAAATCTCTTTCGTTCATTATTCGATAATTTTTATCAAACAAAAGCTTTAAATGAACTTGCTTTTGAAATGAATTGAGTTTTAAATTTTTTATCAAGACATATAATGAGATATATATTTATCAATATATGGTGTCTAATACTATATAAAATGTTCATTATTTCGGTCTAATTCGGAGATTGAGCTTACTTAACCTTTGGATAAAAGATAAGGTGACAACAATTTCAATTATCAAACACATGATTTAAATTTTTTTTATGTTTATTTTATGTAGAATTTTAAGAATTTACAATTGTAATATTGAAGCTATATATCCAAGTTTGTATTACTTTTAGGGATAATGCCCAAGTACCCCGTCAACCTATGCCCGAAATCTCAATACTATACTAACGTCCTATTACCCCCCTGAACTTATTTTATTAATAATTTTTTACTCCTTTTTTGCCTATGTGGCACTATCTTCTGGGCCCAACGATGATTGCCTTTTTATTTTCAAACTAGTGTCACGTAAGCTATAAAGGGGTAGACAATTACTTATAAAATAAGTTCAGGGGGGTAATAGTACCTTAGTATAGTATAAGTGTGTCTCTGGGATTTCGGGCATAGGTTGAGGGGGTACTTGTACATTTTCCCTTACTTTTATTTGCATGACCTTGAACGTGAAGCTTATTAATATAGATTTATATAGTGAAATTTGATTTACATTGAATGTGTTATTTTGTAATATTATTTATTTATATCATTTTTTAGGCTTGATGTAAATAAACTTTCACATTTATTATTAATATTATAGTAATTTAGAATCTAAAAATCAAATAATGTAAATATGGATCTCGCATCACGGTAATTTTAAACTCATACAAATTTAATTTTTTAAAATATTGCGATCATATTGTGAAGGTTGTAAACTGTCACAACTTAATACTTAAAAACCTCCAAAAATTTAAAAGTCATTTTATGGAGGAAGTCATGGAGATTTCTCAAAAACGCTGTAAATATGCTCGTGGCAAGAGTAACTATAACATTTTTCAAACCGCCGCGAATTAATTTGTGGGTTCCTTAGAAGTCTTTTTATGACTATGGTAACTAAAATTCATAACTAAGGTTGTGGGAATAATAGGTGAATAATGAGGTAAAATCTAACTAAAATAACAATTCTAGAATAGTGTCTTGCATGTATTGATAATTCTTTCGCTTAGAAGTCTTTTTAACGGATGACCAACGTTAGATTTCACCTTAATGCTACTTACCGGACCAAGGAGGTAGATAGTAGGAAAAAGATTATCAACATAGATTTAGTGTATACTATCTAATAGGCTAGTATTGATTGGTACGAGGTAATAACTTAGTCAAATATCGAATACGATGCTTAATATGAGGTAAAGGTAAGGGTTAGTATAGCAACACACGTAGCCGGACCAAGGTGCGGAGTGAAATTTTCTAGATGCCGGATCAATGATTTAGAAATACATAACTTATCACTTTGCATGCAAGATACTAGGAAAGAATTGTTATGGTTAGAATTATCAAGTTATGAACCTGTGCGGAACACGTTAACCCTAGTTACTTTTATTAATTGATTAAACTCCAATATTTGAAGCTGTTAGTCGTCTCCTTTAATTTAGCTAGTTATTTTCATTCATTTAGAAGTAAAAAAAAAACCTTTTGTTGTCTTTGCTTTCCAAGGAAATAATTGACTAAATAGTAGTAATAATAGATTGAAGTTAAGTATGAACTATTTTCCTCGTGGGAACGATCCCAACCTCATTAGTTGGGTTTTTTACTTGATACGGCCACTTTACTTCTTATTTGAGAAGTAAGTTTGAGCGTATCAATAATGTACGATAGGGTCGAACGGATTTGTCGTGTGATTCCTCGATGCCTCTGAAAAGACTTATTTGATGGATAAATAATTGTAGTAAAACCATATACCTTGACAAGGTATAAGATTATAACCCTTTCAACGTGTGTGAAATAGTGTATCATTGTTAAACTCATAGTAATTGTTGTTGGTTAGACAAACTTTCTGCAGAGTAATTTTCTATTCTCAAATTCTTTTTATCACTATTTTATTGTAAATGACCAATAGTTTTCACCACTTATTCATATATTGTTTACTTGATATGTTTTCCGCAATCACTTCAGTTATTATTTTATTCAGCCATATTACATACTCATACATTTCATGTATTGATGTCATTCAATTTATCTATATATTTATATATATATATATATATAATATTGGCAAATACACGGGTTCAAGATCATTAACATGCATTTCGTTAAGATCACTTGTACTCGTAGACAACTTTCGGGGAGACCCTCTTTCTTTTGGGAGACTCAATCATAATATTGAGTTTTCATAGTATTTGAGGTGTTGTGGGTCTTGTCCTGACACCTATCTCGAACAATAGATGCTTCATAAGCAGACAAAGTTAAATGTTTCAATTGTTTATCCATATATTTTTATTTAAACTTAGACTTCAAAACTGTCACAACCGGGGAGCACCCCTTAGACGTAACTTGTGTCCATGTTCTCGGATAGGACTAAGACCAGTCTCTTAGCATTCGTCATTAAATTTCATAGGATAAAATGCAAAAAATTAAAACTTTTATATATTGAGGTTTACATAGACCTCTCACATACTACTTAGGGAGTTTACTTAGACTCCTCGCATCGGAAGCTTACATAAGCTTCTCATTTATACAATATACTTAACATATAAGAATTTAGTCTAATATACCGTTTCACATTAAACCATCTAAAATGAAGTGTTTTCATAGTATTTGAGGTGTTGTGGGTCTTTTCCTGACACCTATTTCGAACTATAGATGCTTCATAAGCAGACAAAGTTAAATGTTTCAATTGTTTTATCCATATATTTTTATTTAAACTTAGACTTCAAAACTGTCACAACCGAGGAGCACCCCTTAGACGTAACTGGTGTCCATGTTCTCAGATAGGACTAAGACCAGTCTCTTAGCATTCGTCATTACATTTCATAGGATAAAATGCGAAAAATGAAAATTTTTTTATATTGAGGTTTCCACTGACCTCTCACATACTACTTAGGGAGTTTACTTAGACTCCTCGCGTCGGAAGCTTACATAAGCTTCTCATTTAGAAAATATACTTAACATATAAGAATTTAATCTAATATACCGTTTCACATTAAACCATCTAAAATGAAGTCAAATCATTCAGGCATAGCCCTCAAACAAATCTATAATTGTCACTTAGGAATTACAACAATATCTTCAACAATAAGAGAGAAAAAATGTCTTTAGACTATAGCAAATTTGGCTAGGCTAGATAGAAGGCACTATCCTCGAATATTGAGGACTCACCAATCAACTTGGGAATGATGTCTAATTTTCCTTGCAATTGGTCTTAATACCACAACGACCCGAACCTACACTGTTTTGGGAAAAGGGAAAGAAATATGGGTTAGTACATCCACTTGAACTAAGTATGGAAACATATGCACATATAACATTGAAATCATGCTTAAAGGGACATTTAGTTCAACATCATGCTAAATAACTTTTAAAAGATTTTATGCACAATTAAGAACACATATAAGTTATTAGGCACAACATCACTCAATACAAGTCCATATCCTTAATAAGACCAATATCATGATAAAGCCAAGTCACGTCAACAACATAAGGTCATATCAACATGAATAGTAGCATATCAAGATCATATAACCAAAGAAACTCCAACATAATGTCACAACAACAAAGTATGTACAAGAGTTCATATCATCACATCATAGAAGACTCTTACTCACAACCCCTTCCTACGCCTACAAGTGCAATGCCTATATGAAGTCCCATAACCCCACATAGTCAAGAACATAAGGAAAGAGATCATAAGTAATGTCTAACTTCACATAACATAGCATCATGTGTAATCATCATCATATGTATCAATATGGACCAACAACATGTTCATAAGTGAAACTAACATCATATAGGATCATCAACATGTAAAGTCAACATTTGGATATCATTAAAGTCATAAGAGCATAAAAACATCCTCCTAGGACTTCCCTTAAGGACATTTAAGTTCTATACCCCTACCTATAGTAAGAAGAACCCCTTAAGTCATCCTAGTTAGAGTTCACTTTATTACATTCATTTTACTTTCGGGAAAAATTGCCTTAAATAACATACACCATGTGAGCTAAACATGGAATCCGATGTGATGAAACCCTACACCGAAAGAAGGTGGTCTAACCAAAACGTTAACACAACATTCTAGGTGGATCTACCAGCTAGTCTTCCTATGGGGTAACATAGTTCAAGAACTAGGAGACATACTTAAGATCATTTTTATGCATAATGGCATTGTAATCTCCATCTCACATAACTAGTTCACTCAGTTCTAAGCTAACGTCCCTTTTTGAAATGTATTTAAGCCATTCTTAATCATTATAGCTTAATATAGGTCATAGGAGACTAACCCCCTATATATTCATAGTCATTAGCTCATTAGGTATTGCATGAGAATGTCCTTTCATTAGAACCCTTCATTTGTGAGATTAACACATCATCATCATCATCATATCATAGTAAGACACATAAGTTCTTCACAATCAGCCTTATATCATCACATCTTAATCATTATCTCACAATTCATATAGCCAAGACATTTCAATCACATTCATAATTCGATCACCTACCTAATCTAATCTCATGTAATACCTCAAGTGAACATCATAATCAAGTATAAACCATCACAATTGAAGTAAGAATTCAAGATCACAAAATCTTACCAATTCACCTTCATAACCCTTCTTCAATATCTTACCCTCAATTCATCATAATTATCCAATAACTCACTCTCTATCATCATAATATAGTGAATTGAACAATAACATAACCAACTCTAATAATCCTAATCATCTTTAGGTCCAATTCATAACTAAGGTTAGGGTAAAGGATCAAATTCATCACACACTAAGTAAATGATCAAGAACTACAACAATTAACCCATAAACAATCATATTCTATCATTAATAATTAAAGGAAACCAATAATAATTATATTTGAAAGATCAATTTCGGAATAAGAAGGAAACCCATGTTTTTGACAACTTTTGAAATAATTTTGAAGGAGCATCTTGGGGAAAGATATCCCAAGAGTGAAAAGTTCCCATAACTTGAAAATACTTGAATATTTATGGAGAGAAAGTTTAAACCATGCATCCCTATGTAACAACCTAAACATGACTGTGCTAAGTAATGTCTAACGTATCTAGAATGACTAGATTAGACTGGGTTCACACAAATTGATGCGCATATAACCAGACCATTGAACCTCTGCAACATCCAAGACAACTAATTCGGTGAGTTAATTGAGCTAGGAACGGTTGGGTCCAGCCATGTAGGGCACCGGGATATGAAGATTTACCCGGATGAGTCTTTACGGGACTTAAAAGGGGAAATCTTAAGTTTGGAGGGTCTAAGGGTAAAATGTTCTTTTTCCAGGCTAAGGGTAGTATCGTAATTACCCTAAATATTTAATTAATTATTTAATTAATATGGTGGAGGGGCATTTTAGGGAGAAAGGGCTAAATTTGGCCTTTGAGTGAAATCTTACTCCACTCTGGTTCGAACCTAGGTGGGAGTAATGATTTAATTTGATTATTTTATTTGGTGAATTAATTTATTTAATTAATATTTAATTACTAATTTAATAAAATAAAAAAAATCAGATTTTGAATAATAATAATAATAATGATAATAATAATAATAATAAATGAATAAATAAATAAATAAATAATGAGGATACCTAGTTTGACTAAAATTCCACCTAACTCTTCTAATCCTAATCCACTCATTCTCACGTTTTTCTCTACTCCTCTCTCACTTTCAAGCTTATGCATTCTGTAAAACAAAAGAACATAACAATAATAATAAAGTTTATCAAAAACTAGAACGCTAAAAACTCAAAAGAAACGTTAGTCTAAAAACGTAAAACAAAACAAAGTTCTTGACCGGATTGTGCTTGAAGTTTCGGTGGTGAGGCTTGGTTTCGTGGGAAGTTGGCAACATTTAAACAAGTGTGGAACGACATTAAGGTATGAGTTTTCATACTCTTGGTCCCTTTCCCAAGAGACCCTTAAGACTCAATAATTCTATTCCGAAACTAGGATTGTTCCCCATTACATATTCACTATCACTAACTCCTATCGCTGATCTTAGGTTTGTATGTTTGCTGGTAGATTAGGTATGAGGTGTGATTTTTGTGATAATGTGTTCATGATTGTATAAAGGATGAAGTATGTCTGCCAAAATTTTGTGAAAAATGTATCTGTATGCCGTGACATGATTTTCGGTTTTAAGCCTTAAAAATGATATGTTTTTTTGGTTGATTTTTATGTGTGAATGTTTGTGTAAATTATGAGGCGTAAAAGTGGTGCAATGTTGCTGGATTTGATGGTAATTCTTGGCTGAATATAAGTCTTAAAAAGATTACACTTAAAGATGCACCAAATGATCCACGAAATGCCTAAAGAATTAACGTATGAATGATGATAAAAAGAAGCTGAAAATAGTGAACAAATTTCCAGCATTTGGTAGGTTGGGTTTTGGCCAAACAAAGTGGTACAAAATACAATGAAAAATGAATGTAAAATAAGTGACATAACTAAGGATTGAACCCACGACATCATTACATGAAATCTACAAAAAAAATCAACAAAAGATAGAGAAAAATCGGTTGGAAGAGAACAAATTTCCAGCTTGTTGGATATTTGAAGTCTCGGCCAAGGATGAGGAAAACTAGCTATGTTTTTTATTTTTTTTAAATGTGAGGTTATTGGGGATTGAACCCATGACCTCACCAAATGAAAATTACATAAAAATTTAATGAGAAATTTGAAAGGAAAAATAGATGTGGTGAGTGGGGATTGAACCCACAACCTCTTGAATGGATGAGAGAGTTAGGAGAAAAATAAAGGAGAAAATAAAATGTGGAGAGTTGGGATTGAACCCACAAACTCTTGAATGGATGAAAGAGTTAGGAGAAAATAAAATGTGGAAAGTGGGGATTGAACCCACAACCTCTTGAATCGATGAGAGACTTTGGAGAAAAATAAAGGAGGATGTGGAGAGTGGGGATTGAACCAACAACCTCTTGGATAGGTGAAAAAGTTGAGAGATAGGTTAAAAGAAAAATAATGATCTGGTGGGGGATTGGACCCACAACCTCCTTGCCTTAAAACGAAAAAGGAGAGGAGAACAAGAAAGAAATATTATGGGTTGATAAGAATCGAACTAGGATCTCCCGAATTTGAAAAATGCAATTATCAAGTTTAAAATAAGATTAACTGTTGTTCAAGGGATTCGAAATTCGGTTTCCTTGCCCTATTTAGTATTGACAAATAAGTCATACGTAAGCAAATATTTAATGAATGCTGCCTCTAAAGATCAAAATCAATATATTGACATATCTACAAGATGCATAAGTCTTGTACCACATAATCTTGGGTAAACATGAATGACTTAGACAAACTATGAATGAAGCATCATGGCTTGTATGTGTGGACTCATAAGTCTATCATACATTTAAAAGTAAGTGAGTCTAAGATGTATGTGATAAAATAATGTAACCCTATAAAGGTTAAGTAAGAGTGTGAAACACACTAAATGGCCAAGTGCATTCGCATATGATGAAATGAACATTCATGTGAAGGGGTGAGTAATTATGAAAATCAAATGTGTTAAATTTATTTAATTAGGTGACAATATGATAAGAGGCTAATGTAAAAGATGAGAGCAATCTCAAATGAGTCTACGTAAATGTTATCAAAACGTACTCACCTATGAGAGTGTAAAGCTAATGAAGAGACCAGTCTCTATGAACACTTAAATGAAAGTATTAAAGTTAATGCATACTTAATACTTATGATCAGATGAGATGAGAAATCATCTAATGAGCTATGATGTACTAATGCTAGAACCCATCTTCCATGATATATGAGTTGAATGTAATTGAACTTTATATTGAGCACCGATAGGCTAGCTATGAGCAGTTATTCCTTCCTTCAAAAAGGGCGGAGGTTCACGTAACTCTAATAAGATGAGACTGTCCCGCATGCCGGGTATGGGTCTCCTTATATCTCCTAGTCTTTGAACCTATATTGCCAATATAGGGATCTAGCAGGGTTCAATTCTCTATATACGGTATCATGTTTTGGTTCACTTTGGATAGTGATTCCACCTCTTTTTTGTGTGGGGATTACACATTGGATTTCATGATGCTCACATGATCTATGTGAGTCAAGGTTAAAGTTCCCAAAGAAAGAATGAAGCCAACCTCAACGAATGCACATAATGAAATGAACGATACCAAATGTGTTACAATAGGATGATCAAGAGGTGAGCTAGACTTAAGTAATAACATTAGGTTATTCTTGGTCATTGCACAGCGAATACGATGAGAGTCTTAAACTACATGCTAGGTATGACTGGTGGCTGCACTAGTATATGAAAGAATGGAAATGAAGTACGTATGAATGAATGAAGCAGACTCTGTGTTTGTTAAAGAAGGCTCCCTAGTTGAGGTCCCATATGTTGAGCCCTCATTTTGGGAAGTCCTAATGTCAAGTACATGATTCCAAGGTCTCATGGTATATGACAGAATGATATGAACTATGTGATATGATATGTGTAATATGTTACGTGCTGTTTGCAAAATGATAAGTATGATGATGCATGTTACTCTCGTGGCATGACTTTCCTAATCCAAAATTGGCAAATCCACTGACTTGACTTTCCATAATTCATATCGATAGGAAAAAGCTTTTCTTAATCATGTGATACCTTGGTGTGTTCTTGCATATACCCATACTTAGTACAACTGTGTACTAATCCCATACAACTCTACATTTTTAGGTGCAGGCACATGTGGACGTTATAGCTTACAAGTCAACGCTGAAGCTATCCGGACGTGGAACATTCATTCGGATTTGGTAGACCATCATGATTTCGAGGACGCTTGAACATTATATTCTATCTTAGATAAAGGTTTGAGTTAGTGGTGTATGTTCCACTAGAGTTTCTTTCTCATTTTATTTTAGACATTGTATTGGTGCCATTTTGGCAAGTATACACTTAAATACAATATGAGACTATTTCTTTCATTTGATGATCTAAATATTAGATGGTTGATTTTGAACATTTATTAGTTTAAGTATAATGTCTTATATGAATGTTATGTAACAAAAAGTTCAAATTTTCCGCTAAAATTAACCTAGATGAAGTAACGACGAGTATGCAGGCTTATTTGCGACCTCGGAGAGGTCAACGACGCCAGTCTCATCTCGGGTCTAGATTCCGGTCATGACACCCTAATTCCCTTGAACCTTATATTCAATGGTGTTCTTTGGCGAAAGAGATAAAGTAAAGAGAAGATAGAGATATTTGAGTTTGGGAATTGCGGGGTGTTGGGTTAGTTTAATTAGGTTTATGTCTTATATAGGCCTTTAACTAACTTAATTAGACACCCATTAACCCTTAATTAATTAACTAATCAACTAACTAATTAATTCCCTCAACTTAAAATTAGACAGTCCAACACAAACCCAACCTACGAGACCTCGACTTACGCTCCGTAGTTCCATCGACGCCACCGTACTAGCAAGGCGTCAATTGCGACAGAGACTGTGATTTTTTGGTATTTCTATGGAAAATTCTAAGTGTTGTCCAGCGACTACAATTGACGGCTCGTCAATTGGATGTAATACTATATTAACACCTTTATACCAATTTTCATTAATTTTCGACATTTAAAACCCATGAAACATGTCAAGGCACACTAGTGTATATTTCACAATTCACCAGACGTAATGGACGTTTCTTGACGTTTTGGCTCTAACACTTTCTAAAATTTTCAAATAAATTATATTAGGCCTATAAATAGTGTTCTATGTCTTAGTTCTTCATGTGAGACTCTAGATTAGGTATTGAACTTCCGGTGTGTTACATTATCCGCCCTTAGGAACATTCGTCCCCGCACCGAATGACACTAAATCTTTTTATAGGGAGAGGATGACTCAAGACTAGCAACCCAACCAACAAAATCATATAACAACGAGTAACCAACTTAAATCAACATATCGACATGACATTTTCACATAGAAACTCAAATCAAAATTTACCACATATAATTGTTAAACATCACAACTTGAAGAATTTTTTTCTCAATATCAACATGAGGTCAACATGATCATCAAGTCAGTTATTCCAAAACATCTTTCATAACAAACTCAATAACATTTCATGAACGGAAAAATACACAAAACATAAATAATTGCAATTTAAGCAAAATAGCATTTTCACCAGCAAACTCATTTTAGTATGAACACTTTTTCTTAAAAATCATAATTATGCCTATCTTAGCAAAACAAGACAAATCAAATTTGTTAATTATTTTTAAGAGGATTATTACTAACCTCAACTTTGGCTAGAATTTTGAGGAAAAAGAGGAGGATAACGAGACTTCATGTCGGCCTTGGCCTCCCATGTTGCTGCCTTAACTAGGTGGTTTCTCCATAGGACTTTTACAGAGGCCACCTCTTTGTTCCTCTACTTCTGTACTTAGCGATCTAGAATTTCCATCGGAACCTCTTCATAGGAAAGACTCTCATCCATACCTAACCCTTCAATAGGATAAATAGATACGGGATCACCAATACACTTCTTTAGCATAGAGACATGAAATACCGGATAAATCGAAGATAGTTCACTAGGTAGTCTCAACTCATATGCAACTTTTTCGACCCGTTGCAAAACCTCATTGGGACCCACATATTGTTGACTTAACTTCCCATTTTTGCCAAATCTTATCGCCCCTTTCATAGGTAAAATATTCAAATACACCATATCACCCACTTCAAATTGAAGATCTCTTCTTTTATGATCGCATAGGATTTTTGCCGACTATAGGCTATTTTCAACCTATCCCTTATCACTCAAACTTTCTCCATAGCGTCATAGATTATTTCGGGACCAAGGAGTGAAGACTTACCAACTTCAAACCACCTAATTGGAAACCTACATCGGCTACCGTAGAGTGCTTCAAAAGGTGCCATGGAAAACTTGAATGATAGCTATTATTATAGGAGAATTTAATCAACGATAGGGGATTGTCTAGTTACCTTTGAAATATATCACACATGCTTTTAACATGTATTCTAGGGTTTGAATAGTATGCTCTGATTGACCATCCATTTGAGGATGCAAAGCGGTGCTAAGGTTCACTTGAGTACCCAACCCTTTTTGAAAAGATCTCCAAAAATGAGAAGTGAATTGTGCACCTCTATTCGATATAATGGACAAACGGATCCCATGATGACTCACAATCTCATCAATGTAGATCCTTGCACAATCCTCCATATGTAGACTTAACAGGGATGAAGTGAGTAGATTTTGTGAATCTATCCACTATAACCAAAATTTGAGTCATTTTGCCTTCGGGTTCGAGGCAACCCAACAAAGTCCATGTTAATATCTTCTCACTTCCAAGTAGGGACACCCATTTTTGGATTATACCACTAGGATTTAGATGCTCGGATTTTACTTGTTGGCAATTTGTACACATGGATACAAACTCCTCTATGTCCCTTTTCAAGCAATTCCACCAATATACCTCTCTAAGGTCACAATACATTTTTGTGGCACCCGAATGAATAGAATTTTGGGAACCATGGGCTTATTCAAAACCTTTCCCCTTAAACCATCAACATCCAGTACACAATCTACCTTGGTACCTAAGCACGCCATCCCCCCTTGGGAGAATGATTCATTGAACTTGCTAAGTACCCATTTCTTCAACTCCATCAACAGTGGATCAAGATGTTGCTTAGACTTCACCTCAATCACTAAAGATGACTTGGAGTTATTATTAACCATAAAACCATCATTTTAGGAATCTTACAATCGAACACCCAATTGAGCCAACCTATGAACATCTTTCAGTAGGTCTTTCTTCCTTTATTCTACATGAGACACACTACCCATGGTCATATGACTTAGAGCATCCACAACCATATTGTCCTAACCGGGGTGGTAGAGAACACTCATGTTATAATCTGTCAACAATTTCAACCATCTTTTTTGTCGGAGATTTAACTCCTTTTCAGTAAACATATATTGAAGGCTCTTACAGTCGGTATACACATCCACATGTAGACCATACAAGTAATGCCTCCATATTTTGAAACCAAACACTATGGCCGCTAATTCAAGATCATGAGTTAAATAATTCTTCTCATGCACCTTGAGTTGTCTTAAGGCATAGGCTACTACCTTCCCATGTTGCATAAGGACACAACCCAAACCAACTCGGGTTGCATCGCAATATACTACAAAACCCTTGGTACCCTCTAGTAAAGTCAACACCGGAGCGTAGGCAATCCAATCCTTCAAAATTTGGAAGGTTCTTTCACACGTTTTCAACCACTCATATTTCACTCCCTTTTGGGTCAAGGTAGTCAAAGGAGAAGCAATGGACGCAAACCCATGCACAAACCTCCTATAGTAACCGGCTAAACCCAAGAAAATTCTAATGTTGGTTAGAGTCAAGGGTCTAGGAAAATTCTTAAACGCCTTGATTTTCTTTGGGTCGACCTCTATACCTTCACTTGAGATAATATGACCAAGAAACGCCAGCAATCTCAACCAAAACTCAGACTTTCTATACTTGACAAATAGTTCGTGTTTCTTAAGCACTTGCACTACCACTCTCAAATGGTCCATGTGTTCACCCTCATTCTTCGAATATACCAAGATATCATCAATGAAGACAATCACAAAGGAATCTAGGTAATTTCAAAACATCCTATTCATAAGGTCCATGAAAGCCTCCGGGGCATTCTTGAGGTCAAAGGACATTTCTATTAACTCATATTGACCATACCTAGTTCAAAATGCCATTTTAGGTACATCATCACCTTTCACCCTAAGTTGGTGATACCTCCACCTTAAGTCAATCTTAGAAAAGTAGCTTGCCCCTTGGAGTTGATCAAGCGAGTCGTCAATCCGAGGGGGAAGATACTTGTTCTTAATGATGATCTTATTGAGTTGATGATAGTCAATGCACATCCTAAGGGACCCATCCTTCTTAACAAACAGCACCGGGGCTCCCCAGGGTGAATTACTAGGATGATTGAAATACTTGTATAATAAGTCTTTGAGTTGAAACTTAAACTCTTTCAACTCCATCAGAGCCACTCGGTAATGAGGGATTAAATGGGATTGGTATCTGGTAACAAGCCAATACCAATAGTCTATTTCCCGCTTGGTATGAATTCCGATCAAGTTATCGAGAAAGACTTCTGAAAAGTCCATCAATATGTGGACCAAATTTATTGGAGGAATATCGGACTCAAGACCTTTGACTCTTACAATATGGTAAGACACCCTTTAGAGATTATTTTACAAGCTTTTTGACAAGAAACAATACGACCTCAAGGGATTGAGTTACCCCCTTTTCACTCAAAGACATGTTCATTAGGGAAATTGAACTTACCCAATCTTGTTTTGACAATCCATGGAAGCAAAAAAATCATGCAACCAATCCATTACCAAAATAAGATTAAAATCAACCATATCAAGTTCAACCAAATCCACCCATGTAACTCTATCGGGTAAAGATATAAGATAACTCCTAAAGACTCTTCTAGCCATAACGGAGTCACCCATCGTGGTTGTAACAAAAATCGGTTCAATCAAAATATCAGGTAAAACATCAAACTTTTTAGCTACTAGAGGATTTACAAATGATAATGTAGCACCGGGATCAAGTAAAACATAAACATCAATAGAGAAGACTTGCAACGTACCAGTGACTACATTTGGAGACTCTTCTTGCTCACGCCTAGAACGGAGAGCATAAAAGTAGTTCCTCTTTAGAGCATCGGAACTACGACCACTTTCTTGATCTTGAATACTCCCCTTATCTTGACTCCTAACATTAGGACAATCCGTAACCTTATGGTCACTTTTGCCACACCTAAAGCAATTTTCCGTCCCAACTAGACACTCACCCTAGTGCTTCTTACCACACTTGGCACAAGTAGGTTTCTTGCTAGTGAGTTTCCACTTCTTCCATTTTGAGACTTAGGGTTAGACACCTTGTATTTGTTTGACCTAGAGAAATTGAAAGGACTTGGTTCGAAACCCTCTTCTTGAACCTAGGATTGTATTGAATCTCAAGCCTACCCTTAGAAGTACCTCCCTCATCAGACTTGGTCCTCTTTAACTCTCTATTCTTCCTCTTGAGTCTTGTATCCTCAATTTGTTGGGCATGAAACATCAACGGAGAGATATCCATATTGTCATGTAGCATCACCGAACGACATTGTTCAACAAACACTCTGTCACAAAGTCACACATCTCATACTTAGGATTAGATATTATGAAGGAACATATTTAGACCATTTAGTGAACTTCAAGGAGTACTCTTGAACACTCATACCTACTTGTCGAAGGTTGATGTATTCTTTCACTTTCGCCTCCCTTTTCTCCCTAGGAAAGAAACGATCAAGGAAAGCCCTATTAAACACCTCCCAAGTGATAGGACCCGCTCTCAAGGCCCTATTATTTCTCCATTGGTGTACCATGTTTGAGCTACAGCCTTGAGTTGATAGGAAGCTAGCTCGACCTTTTCATTTGAAGTCAACCCCATAGCATAATGAATCTGTTAGACCTCATCAATGAAGTCTTGGGGGATCTTTATTCACTTTTAACCCATACAACATAGGAGGGTTCATCCTAGTGAAGTCCCTTAAGTGGGAAGCCATGGTACTACATTTTGTTTAACATGGGGTCCAACCTCCCTATTTGGTTGAGCCGTCATGGCTTGAGCTTAAGTGTCTATCGCTTGAGCTTGGGTAGTCATAGATTGAGCCAAAGTCACAAATTCTGACCTTAATCTCTCCTTCCATCATAGGTGGAGGAATTACTGGAGCTTGGTCTTGTGGAGGCACTTCTTTTCCTTGTGGACGGACTTGGTTCTCTAGGGTAGGAACTATTGCATTAGAAAAATATTCCTCCATTTTCCTTGAATCCATCCTTCTAGTATTCATATCTTATATCCACAAGAAGAGGATTAGAAGAAAAGGGACACATAGAGTTACCACTAATAAGGTACGACTTCCAAGATTACCAATAAGTGAGAATTCCTAAGCATCATATAGCCTCTCATTCATAAGTGTGGCGCGCTTCGCATCCACAAACAAGTCTCATCTTAGATGTGGTTTAGTGAGAAATCAACCCTAAGATTATTTAAACCTAATGCTTTAATACCAAGTTAGTGACGACCGGGGAGCACCCCCTAGACGTAACCGGCGTCATCGTCCTCGGAGAGGACTAAGACTAGACTCTTAGCATTTGTCACTACATTTCATAGGTTAAAATGCAAAAAAAAATTAAAACTTGTATATATTGAGGTTTACATAGACCTCTCACATACTACTTAGGAGTTTATTTAGACACCTCGCATAGGAAGCTTACATAAGCTTCTAATTTAGACAATATACATAACATATAAGATTTTAGTCTAATATACCTTCTCACATTAAACCATCTAAAATGAAGTCGAACCATTCGGGCATAGCCTAAAAAAATTATAATTTCCACTTAAGGATTACAACGATATCTTCAATAATAAGAGAGAAAAGAATGTTTTTAGACTATAGCAAATCCGGCTAGGCTAGATAGAAGGCACCATCCTTGTCACGATCGGGTAGCACCCCCTAGAAATAACATGGTGTACTTGACCTCTCGGAGGTCTTATACAAGCCCATAGTTATCATTCATCACATTGTCATAGGAAATTTAGTGGAAATTTAAAACATTCATGGTACATCACATGCTAGAACTTCACATCACACACACACACACACACACATATATATATACACACACATACATACATAGGTATACTCTAAGTCTCTTTTGCCATCTTAGACTCAACATCATTAGAATAGAATAGGGACATGACCCTTATCAATATATAACAATATCTAAACTATTACATAACTTTAAAACTAACTTGACATGGAAATCCTTGAATCATAAGGATCCCTTTTTTGAGCAAGGGAAACACATATCAAGCCTTTCACTTTAGACACATACTTTAAGCATCCATAAGCTACACTTTGTGTAAAAAAGTGAAGAAGAATGGTGTTTGTACAAGAATGCACTAAGAATGAAAACCATCCAAAAACATGCATATAAATATGACACTTTACTTTGAAATTATGCAACATGCCATTTGAAACAAACATCATAAACATTGGTACAATTAAATAATATACTTCACTACTGCATATAGATATATACAATGGTCATAATATCATATAAATCCATACATTGCATTTTAGGCACATTAGGAATTTCATACACAGTAACCTCCTTTTAACCTTACTATAAATGTTTACCCCCAATTGACCCTCTTGTAATACTTGGTGCAATGCATGAATAATGTTCCTTTTCACTGTAACACTTCGAAAATCAAAGACGTGCTCTAGAGCCTAACTTAAGTGTCAAAAGGTTTATATACTATTTTAAGGTCTATTTTAATTTATCTAATTCATTTAGGAGGTTTAGAAACCAAAATTTCAAAGAACGTACATGACGTCCGAAAACTAGTTCAATGAGGTGCTAGTCTGCCTTACCTATTTGACTAGCTTTTAGGAGTCATAAGATGATGAAAATTGGTTGAAGGGTGTCTAACATGCATTAGAGTTATTTACTATTTGAAAATTCTAGGCACAACTCCCCAAGAACCAACCAAGGGCCCTTGAGGAGGACCCTTGCATTTTAGCAAGAAGCTGCCAAAAGGCACAGTGCATAGACGAGTGAAATCGAAGAGGCGTTTGTCAATAGTTGGGGCATAGATGGACAGCGTCGATGAACACATAACCAAATTAAATAATAACCTATTTTTCATAGTCTCTAAACTCATTGACAGATATGCAACATGGAAAGGAACAGTGGCCGTCGATTCACACACGAGGCATTGATCGGGGTCTCATCTATGGGGGACTGATTTTGTTGCACGTTTTTAATTAAGTCATTTAATGGATAGTATTAGTTAGGAGGTTAATTAGGGTTTAGGGGATGTCTAAATAAGTCAGTTAATGAACTATATAAAGACCCTAATGTCATGGACTTAGAGTATTTGCTAAGACTTCGTGCAGATTTGACAACTGACTCACGAATTCTTCACGATCTTGTAAGTTCAAGTAAGCCTTTAACATCGGAATGCTAAGAGAATGCAAAGAAAGACTTGGAAAGAACAAAATAGAACTAAGGCATTTGTATTGCTTTGGAAGATTGCATACAACTTGCTTGGATGGTTTACAAATGAGAGGCCACCTATTTATACTACTTCCTAGGAGCTAAAATGTAAATAAAATTACTTACAAGTCCATATTCTAGAAAAGTCTACACTTTCTAGGATCTTCCAAAGCCTTTCTTGAAAAGTCTAAGTTATTCTAGAGAATTCTAAGGAATTATTTGGCCTTTTTGATTAATCTAGAAGGTTCTAGAGCTTTTCATAAACCTCTCCACAACTCTAGACTCTTCCGCCTCTATTTGGATGTAAAATTTAACAAGGATGTGGCGGGACGTCACACGCTCCCCCACCTAATGATGCGACGACCGTGGCGCATTGCTGCAAAAAACCCCGGACTTTGTCTTTAAACTGCCACAAGTCTTCATATTTCTCCCATGTGTCCTCTTCTGAAGTATGTCCTTTCCAATGTACTGGGAACATAGTGCTGGATTGTTGACCTCACTTTCGTTTGGCTTGATAATCTATGATAGCCTCAATCTCTCGGTCATGCGAGGCGGTGACAGTAGTGGATTCCCATTGTGATTGGTTCCAGCTAGGATCTTCCTTGTCCTCATGGTACAACTTGAGGATGCTTGCATGAAACACCGGATGGATCTTAAAGTGTGGAGGTAACTCCAACTTGTACGAGATCTTTCCCACCTTGGTAACGATGTTGAACGAACTCTCATATTTGTGCACTAAGTTTTGATGGATGCCTCTTAGTGATTTGAACTGTGTTGGATTGAATTTGATCAAGACCATGTCACCTTCTTTATAGTCCGTGGGATGACGCATGCGGCTGGCAAATTTCTTCATCCTTTTGGCTGCCTTGTCCAAGTAGGACTTGGCAGTGTCAAGCTGCTCCTCCCATCCCTTGGCGAGATGGTACGCACCCAAACTCATTCACTTAAAAGTAGTCAGAAACGAATGTGGAGTTTGGGGTTGTTGGCCTGTCGCCAAATAAAATGGTGTACGCCTAGTGGATTCACTCTTACCTAAATTATAAGAAAATTGCGCCATGTCTAGGAGTCTGACCCAATACTTTTGATGTGCACTAGCATAGTGACTTAGACAACACTCTAATAGGGCGTTGACGCATTCGGTCTGGCCATCGGTCTGCGGGTGGAAACTTGTAGAGAAGTGAAGATCTGTGCCAAATATCTTGAATATCTCTCTCTAAAAGTTCCAGATAAAGCGGGGGTCTCGGTCCCTAATGATATGTCTCGGCAACCCCCAATATTTCACTATATTCTTGAAGAATAATTGAGCAGCTTCCTTTGCGGTGCAACAGGCTGTGCAGGCATGAATGTATCATACTTTGAAAACCTATCTACCACGACCTTGATCGTACCAAACCCATTGAACATCGGCAAGGAAGTGATGAAGTCCATGGTTACGCTCTCCCATGGGTGTTCTGTTACGGGTAGTGTCTGTAGTTACCCTTCCGGTTGCCATTTCTCCACCTTGTCTTGTTGGCACATAAGACAAGTCTGCACATAGCACTCGATATCATCCCGCATGTGTGGCCAAAAATAAATAACCTCGATCAGTGCCCTTGTTCTACGCTGCCCGGATGCCCAGCCCACAGCGTGTCATGGCTTTCCTTAATGATGCGCCGCTTAATAGCCACGAACTTGGGCACATAGACCCTCCGACTGTAGTGAGCAAGAAGCTATATTCTACCCAAAAGCACCTAGTTTTGCCTTGAGCGGCCAACTCCATCATCTTCATTGTATCTAGATCATGTTGTATACCATCCCTGATGGCATGCTGAATGTCACAGTGGGTTATAGTGATGCCATCAAGATCGGCCTTCCTACTTAGTGCATCGGCCACAACGTTGCCTCTTCCAGGCTTGTACTCCAAGATGTAGTCGAATTCTGCTAGAAAATCCTGCCATTTAGCATTCTTCGGGTTGATTTTTTTTGGGTCTGGAAGTAGCTAGTGGCAGCATTGTTGGTCTTGACCACGAACTTGGAGTTTCGTAAGTAGTGTCTACACATGCGTAGGCAATGCACAATAGCGGTCATCTCTTTGTCTTGCACCGTGTATCGTCGTTCAACCTCGTTTAGTTTGCAGCTCTCAAATGCTATTGGGTGTCTATTTTGCATTAAGACTCCCCCAATGGCAAAGTATGAGGCATCCGTATATATTTCAAAGGTCTTGGAGAAATCGGGCAGCGTCAAGACATGCTTTTCCGTAACTGCGGCCTTGAGACATTCGAACGCTTTTTGGCACTTTTTGCTCCAAACCCACAACTTATTCTTCTTTAACAACCCGGTCTGTGGTGTGGCTTCAGTGGAGTAGCCTCTGATGAAACTGTGATAATAGTTCACAAGCCCAAGGAATGATCGTAGCTCGGTCACCTTTGTGGGCAACTCCAGTACTGGATCACCCGAATCTTTGCCTCGTCCATCCGTAGTTTGCCCTAGGTGATAACATGGCCTACGAAGTGCACCTCATGCTGGGAGAACTCTCATTTCTCTTGCTTGATGTAGAGCTTGTTCTCTCGTAATACTTGGAAGGCTTTCCTCAGCTTCTTCATGTGTTCCTTTAAGGTGTTGCTATAGATGACTATGTCATCCAAGTACACCACCACGAACTGGTTCAAGTAGGGATGAAGGATTTCGTTCATCAATGCGCAAAAGGTGGCGGGTGCATTGGTTAAGCTGAAAGACATCACCAACTACTCATATGCTCCGTATCTAGTCACACGCGTTGTCTTCGGCTCATCTCCCTCTTCGATGCAAACTTGGTAGTAACCGTTCCGGAGATCCATCTTGGTGAAGTACTTGTCCTTCCCAAGTCGATCAAATAAGTCTGCAATTAGTGGGATAGGATATTTGCTCTTGATTATGACCTTATTGAGCACCAGATCGTCGATGCATAAGCGCAACGACTTGTGTTTCTTCTTTTGGAACAGCACTGGCACGCCATAAGGTGACTTGGATGGAAGGATGTGACTGGCCTCGAGGATATCCTTCAACTGCTTTCTTAAATCTTCTAACTCATTTGGAGACATACGGTAAGGTGCATGTGCGGATGGCTTGGCTCCGACCTCCAACTCTATCTTGTGATCTACTTCGCGCCTCGGAGGTAGTGTCTTCAGCAGCTCATCCAACATTGCGTCCTTGTTATCTTCAAGGACAATCTCTATGGTTGGTGGCAAGGACTCTAAAGTACCATTGTCTTCTTGTGAACTTGCAATGGTTTCTAGGAACATCAGTTCTTGTTTCTTTAGGCCCTTCCCAATCTGCATGGACGATAAGTGGGAGTGCCTTCTTTCTTTGGCACCTTGACTAGAGGTACCATGCATGACCCTTCCCGCTCCATCACCATGAGTCATTGGAGGTAGGGGTCAATCTTCGTGTGGTAGCGCTGGAAGAACTTTTGCCCGATAATGATATCAAGTATATCGAAAGGAGCGACGGTAAAGTTTGTCTTACCTTGCCACTTTCCCAATGTGATGCTCACTCCTTGGGCGACCTTGCATATTGGAGTCGATGGGGGCATTAACTGTCTTGAAGCGGGTGTTGCTTGACATGTAATTCCACCCTAAGCTCTATGCCACCGTGTTGGTCATGATGTTTGCTTTGGCCCCGGAGTCTACCATGGCACGAGCTGGTTGTCTATTTATGGAGATGTCTACATACTGCGTGCTAAAGTCTCATAGCTTCTCGGTCTACTTAGATATCATACCGCATAATCCTACTATGCCCAATTGCGTCCCACATCTTGTCTTTCCTCCTGCACGTCCTTCTCTTTCCGGTCGCGTAGGATAGCACAAAGGTTCTTCATTTAGGGGCACCTGGTATAGCCGTGCGGTCCTCCACATATGTAGAAACCATCTCCGTTGTTGGTTTGTGCCCGCTTCTCTGTGTAGTTCTAATGCCCGAATCGCTTGCTATCCAGTTTGTGGGGGTCTTGCTGCTTGGGGTGTGTCTGCTGCTCCTTGCCTCGGCCATCGTCTCCCCCAACTTTGGCGTGACTACTTCTTGCATCTCTGCCCTTCGCCTTTTCATGTCGTTCATGCTTGAAGCTCGTCAAGGACTCAATTTGTGTAATGTATTCTTCTATGATCTTAGCCTAACACCAATCCAACTCTGTCTTGACCCAATTCTGCAGTCCATTCATGAAGTGGAACAACATGTCCTCGTCTGTGAGGTTGGGTATTTGAAGCGCTAGAGTTGTGAACTCTTTCACATACACCCGAATGCGTCCCATTGTCTTCACTTCCCAGAACTTCCGCTTGACCTCATACACGATGTTGTTAGGAAATAAGGATTTCTTGAATTCTTTGCGTAATTGCTCCCACGTGTTGATGGTGCACGTCCCCTACCCGATGTTAGCCTCTCTGCACCTCCACCATAGCATAGCCATCTCAGACAAGTACAACACAGAAGTGTTGATCTTTTTCTCGTCGCTTCTCACCCGACTACACTTGAAGTAATTCTCCAAGTGCCATAGGAAGTTTTCCACCTCTTGAGCGTCGCGGACACACTTGAATATAGGTGGCTTGGGAGCCTCGACCCTGGCCACCCTATCACGGTCAGGTGATGTAGATCCTCCAACGTCCACGCCTTCCTTGAGTGTTTCACTTTAGTCTTCAGCATTTCGATCGTGATAAGTCTTCCATAAGACGTTACTCCAAGGAAGTAATGGCATCCTTCATCTCGAACTCGGCCCGCTGGCGAACCTCCAACTCTTTACAGATGTTTTTGTTCTCCTCAAGGGTGAAGTTCTCAAGGGTCTTGAACTTGCCTTCTGCCACGTTCATGCATCGACCTAATATCTCTACGGCCTGCCTTGCCACTTCCACCCTTGTGACCCATTATTATCTAGCGGTGAAATCTATGGCATCTTCACCAATTCATCGTCACTTGCTTCAACAGTGGAGGGTTGATGAGATGTTAGAACCTCGCTAGGTGTGGAGTCATCCATAACCTTCTGACTACCCATTTGATGCTTTTTCCAATTTCGGTTCTTCTTTCCACCATCCATACGGATGTTGGTGGTGCTAGTTCCGTTTATGTCTTCTTCGGTAGCCATTCCCTTAGTATCAAACCATGGTCTGATACCACTTTGTCACGGACTTAGATTATTTTCTAAGACTCCGTGCGACACTTGAAAACTTACTCACGAATATTTCACGATCTTGTAAGCTCAAGTAAGCCTTTAAGACTCGGAATGCTAAGAGAATACAAAGAAAGACTTAGAAAGAACAAAAGAGAACTTTGAAAGAAAGCTTTTGTATTGCTTTGGAATATTTCTTATAACTTGCTTGGATGGTTTACAAATGAGAGCCCACCTATTTATACTACTTTCTAGGGGCTAAAATATAAATAAAAATTGCTTACAAGTCCCTATTCGAGAAAAGTCTACACTTTCTAGGATCTTACAAAGACTTTCTTGAAAAGTCTAAGTTATTCTAGAGATTTCTAAGGAATTCTCTAGCCTTCTTGATTAATCTAGAAGGTTCTAAAGTTTTTCGTAAACCTCTCCATAAATCTAGACTCTTCCGCCTCTATCCGGATGCAAAATTTAACAAGGATGTGGCGGGACGTCACACTAAGCTAATTAAACTAACCTAATCCCTCGTAATTCACAAACCCAAACTCTCTTCCTTCTCTCTTCTTTCTCTCTCAAGTTGAAGAACTCCATAGAAGACCAAGCTAGAAGAGGGTTCTAGGGGTTAAAAAGGTCAAGTTTCTCCACTCAAACTTCATCAAACAAAAATTTATGGGATTCCTTTCACCTTTGAGACCTCTTTCCTCAATGGGTTCCATCCAATTGATTTCAAAAGTAGAGTTTTCATGTGGGTCTTTTCCGATCTCGAAATTGATCTTGTGAATTGCTTTGTTTATGATTTCTTTTTGATATTATGGATAGATTAACATATATTGTAATTTAATTATGTTATTTCTTGACGGATTGGTCTAGTCTATAGAATATGACCTATTTCCCTTAACCCTAGGTTGTGATCTTGATATGAATTGTGTAATTTTGGTTCAATTTAATTGGTTATTGGTTATTTTACTATCCTATAATGTTTTGGTATCAATCATGAATAGATTATGATGAGTTATAGTCCTATAATGCTAGTTCTTGAGAAATCGATCTACGTTGTGAAGTATGTTATGAATTTGACCTAAGTCTCTTATATTAAGCTATGAACTAGTAATGGATTGTGATGTAGTGATTCAATTGGCTTTGTTGTCATGTTGGTTATTGATTTATGATGCTGTTGTACCCTTATGGGGTTGAGTTAAGGGTTGACGGTAAGATCTTGATGATGGATTATGAAGGAGACCTCGTAAGTCTTGTGATCCCTATTATTTACTTCAACAGTGGTATGTTGTGATTAAGTAATGATATTGCATTGACGTATACCTTGTATTAGTATTGATAGGATTGGTATTATGTTGAATTGAAATGTCTTGACTATGGTTCATGAGGTGTTGGCTAAGATGTAAATGTTATAAGGATGGTAATTTATACCAACAAGCCTTATAATGATATGAATGTGTAAATGTGCTAACCTCATTTATATGGATTATAATGAAAGGACTATACTCATGCAATTCTAATTGAGCTATGATGATGATGATTATACAAGGGATAGACCGTATGACCTATACAAGAGATAGTCAATGAGACCAAAATTATACATATATGGTAAAACCTCATCATATAGACACCATAGGACTCATACCATGCATATTATCATACTAATATCATGCATATACGACATATACAAAGTCATATACATGTATAAAACATTCCTAGAACTCCTCTCAAGTGCTACTTGTGCAATGCATAGGTAAAGTCCTATACCCTCACCTACACTAAGAAACTTCCCTTAGCTTATCCTAGTTAGGGTTAATTACTTTACTTCCATTGTCCATTTTACTTTAGGAAAATCCTAGCCTTAACCGACAATAAGACCATATAAGCCAAACATGGAATTTGGTGTCATGGAACCACACACCAAAATGAGGTGTTCTACTTGACAAGGTAGAACATTAATAACATACTAGCATCTAGGTGGATCCATTTGCTAGGGCCTATGGGTGCAACACAATTATGGAACTAGGATATGTATATTGAAACCCCTTTTTTGCCCTTAGGAATTATAGTTTCCATACATCATTTAGTGAACAAGCCTTCATCAATAGGAAGGTGCACTTTCTCATTTGGTATAAGTTCCCTTTATTGAAAAGTCTTTATTAACTTTACTTCATAAAAATAACTTTAGGAGAATTAACCACTCATTCAACCTAAATCATGTGAGAAAACCTTTCATATGGAAATAGCATATTCAAGCACAATCTATTTTAGAGTAAAATTGAGAATTCCTTTCAAGAGACTCCCTCTTTACTAGATTATCATACATGCTTCATCAGATGCATTCATGTGTGTGTATGTGTACTTACATGAGAAGACCTTTCACATAAATACATTAAGACAATACACATATGCATACTTAATCATGTCATATACTTTCATGTTCATAGCTTAATAATGCGTTCATATTTATGTACATAGAGTAATCACCCTAGGAACTATCCTATCAAGGTAGACATGTGCATGTATGACAAAGGCCCATACCATTGCATACACTAGTAAACCTATCAAGTCATCCTATTAAAGATACATTGCATACTTCATGCACATATACTTTACATGCATAGTAGTAGGCATTAGTGCATATGAGAATTTACCTTTGATTAGACACCATGAACCTATACTACTTCTAAGCATGCATGAGGTGTGAGTATGTTTACATTGGAAAACATGATCACATAATGACTATCAACACAATATTGAGGCAGCCACCCTCTTAAGACCACAATCCACATTCATGCATATAGCACACACCACATTATATCATAGGAAACAAGACAACTTCAACATTTGCATTATAGAATCCTATCATTGGCTAAGATCACACATTCATATAGGGTTACATAGGTAGGGGTCATTCACCAAAGAACTTCATCATTGACATCACATAGACCAAACATAATCATAACAACTTCATTTAGTTAACCTAGATCGCAAACTAGTATTGAAGACTAGACATATAACTTTACATTGTATGATCATCATAACCACACATTCATAACACAATTTCCTTAAAGGCCATGATCACAATACATATAGAATGAAAAGGAAGTAAACACCACCATCATAAGTGGAACATGCCACACAATGCCATACAAGGGAAATTAAACTAGAAATTCTACAGAAAAGTAGAAGAAGTAGATCAAACTCACCAATTCTCCAATATTTGATCATCATTGATCAATACTCATAGTTCATCAATAATACATATATGAGGCAGTATCTAAATATACAATAACATAAACAAAATCATGATTCAACTATTATAGGATCAAGATCACATTATGTTCACTACATCATCAATTTTATAGATCGGGGAAATATAGATCAAACTTACCAAACCTCCAAACCTTGATCATCATTGATCACTTATTAATAATTCACCATAAATTTTAATACAAAACAGTAGAAATAGACAACTAAACATACTAGAATCATATTTAATTAACTTAGAATCAAGATCACAATGCTACATTATAGGCTAAGTTAATAAATTAGGAGGATCATAGATTAATTATTAAATTTGATTGAAATCACATTCAAAACATTAGCTAATCACCAATTCATTATCATCACGTTTTTGAAATCATTTTTAAAAAGAACACATGACTAGATTGAAAGATATAGAGTTTGATCATGAATTCTCTTTGAAAACCTTTGAAGGAGCTCTCTAGATGAATTGATATCTAAAGATGAAGGATCACCATACACCATTATAGGAGAAAACCACGAAACTTGATGAAGAAAGCTTGAGAATCCATCACCATGTCTGTTCATGAGCTTCATCTCCAATGGAGGTTTCTAGAGAGGTTTTGTTTTGAGATGGAAGTCTAATTTTTGAAGAATGAATTGAGAAAGGGGTTTTCATGTTTTTAATCAACTTAAAATACCCAAAATAACCCATAATAACCGTCCATAGTAATTTAGGAATGTGGGATGAATTTCTCATTCACCCCTTTAATGAAATAGTGTGCATGGTTAGCAGTTGCAGGTTGCATGAACGAGAGTAGTTGACGGGGCATTCATGGGACGGCGGCTTGTCCTGCTGCTCCGTCCTTTGTGACTTCACCTCCTTC
This sequence comes from Solanum lycopersicum, assembly GCF_036512215.1. Taxonomy (NCBI): domain Eukaryota; kingdom Viridiplantae; phylum Streptophyta; class Magnoliopsida; order Solanales; family Solanaceae; genus Solanum; species Solanum lycopersicum. Next base: position 15,257,687 of record NC_090807.1, read on the forward strand.
CTTGGAGCTTAAGATCACATGGTTAAGTCTTGAGCTACGTCCCTATCAACGGGGTGTCACCTTGTCTACGGCGTATCGATCTAGGACATCGATTGACACTACCAAGGCAGTGTCTAGGCAGTCTTTGGGTCCGTCTAAAGGACCCGTTGGGTGGTCCTTGGGGATTCGTTCCTGGACGTTTCCAACGTATATACGATAGTATACAACTTAAGGACCTCTCGCATCAATTTCAACCAAAACGAACATGTAAAACATGCAAAAACATACTATGTCACATCCTCACAGCGCATCCTAGAAGATATGACACTCTCGGAGTGCAACATGGCGCACTTGACCTCTCGGAAATCTTGTACAAGAACTTTCACATCATTTATTGCATATATGTATGAAAATAGTGCAGAATTAAAACATTTCACATGAAATATCTTAAAACATCTTTCATATTAAAATCATAGGAAAATACTAAGTCTAAACATATGCCAACCTTAGACTTAAGAATACTTGGGACACGTCCCATACAATATGAATATAGAAATACTTAGTCTAATACAATATTTTTGATAAAATAAGCCTAAATATAGTTATGTCCTCGATTCAAGTGAGGACATACTTAAACTTGCTTGAAAGAATCCTAGTTTCCAAGCTTCACCTTCCACCTACACCTTTAGATATAACAAAATGTACGGAATTAGTACAATGCATGTACTAAGTATGGCATAATGCATAAAATCTTGAGAAATGGACATTTATGGGAAACATTCTCTTTTTGATTAAATCTTCATATTATAATAAGCATAAAAATCACATTTAAATACCAAACAACAAATTTAGAACACAATATAAGTCATAAGAAATTTATATCAATTTATCACATATTACTGTAACATCACAGTGAACTTTATTGTAAGTTAAAGTAAAACTTACACCTTGAAATATGGCATCAACAATACCTACAAAACACATAAACATGAGATCCTCCTACCAAAGGTCATTTTAAGGCTCACTTGAGTGAGTTATGAAGCGTCCGCCCATACAATCCCTTCACACACACCTAAGATATTCTTTATATTACCTAAGATAAGATCATTCTCACTTCACATAATAACATAAACATATAACCTCCCAAAGGTTATCCAAAGACTTAACTTAATTTAAAAAGAGAACACCCATACCCCATCTCCAAGATTACCTAAATAATCCTTGAGACTACCTCAATTTAGATCACGTCTACTTTATCAATTTACTTTGCCTATCTAGAGTTACTCTTAAGACTTCCTTAGGTAAGACATGAGGTGGCCCTTCCTATGCCTGCTTCATACTTTAACTAATACACCCTTAAACTACTCTAGGTGAGTACTTAGTCATTAACATACTTTCCAACTTAAGTCATTATCTTTACTTATTCATTAAGAGACATTCATCACATAAGGACATTCAATTAATGGTCTTAGAGAAGACCTAGGAACTCACTCACTAACATCTTCAAAGACTAATTGTGCGATGCGTAGATAGGGTCCCATAGCACCGCCTAAACTTCATAGAACTTCTTCAACACTAGTAGGCATCCCATATGATAAGAATAAGCAATAACCGAATTAGACCATGGTATCTAAGTATGGAATCCAGAGTCAACCTTACTCCGATAAAGGGTGTTCTACTTGCCAATGGTAGAACTAGGACACATCCCTGTAGGTTTAAGGTTAAGGAATATTGATGGTTTCTTTGTTCTTTATTCTCATATTTATAATAGAGCTACTTCACTAGCATACTCACTCAGTGCCAGCCTTTGTTCTCATAGAGTAGTTCAATAAAGGAGTACATCAAGAGGTTCCATTTCTAGTTCATAGCCCAATCACATTATACCTTACCACATAGGTCACCTAGGGTTGCCCTACAATGGTTAAGAGGATAGGTGAATATTTTTCCTAAGGATGATTTCATGCTTTTCCAGCCAATCAACCCTAATTCCACCATTAGCACAATAAGTATACCATTACGGCTTTCAACTACAAGGATATCATAACCTTCCAACTAGGTTGAAGGATCTACATAAGGGCCTTCTTTCCAATGTTCAAGGTCACATATCAATCCGACATACAAGACTAAGAAGCTTTAACATACAAAGTCAAGAACTCATATTCACATTGTACATGCATAAAACAAGGGACACAAGTCTACCAAAACAAGACACACTCATACTTCACTATATTACATATAGAGTATCATTCAATTAGCACATAGGTATAACCAATATCATCTATATGTCATCCTACTCACTACTATATTATCATCAATCTACGTATCACAAGTATCATATAATCTATCAAGAAACATTATACATCAACATCCAGGAATCCAAATGGTGACTATACTATAGTCTACTAGACACACACATCATCAACTAGAAGAACTCATGCTTTGACTCAACATAAACACATAAGTCATCTAGACATTCATAATACTCTCATAATCAAGTTATAACATGATAAAGCCATACTAAATAAAGTAATGGTGAAGATTACACACTGTTTCACAATTCATAAAGTAATGCTGACAAGGAAACATTAGCCTAAAGTTTAGCACATAAGTACTGCAACCATAAGTAGATCATATGAAACATCATTACTGTAACTCTCCGAAAGTCTAAACCTAATCTAGAGCCTAAAATAAGTGTAAAAAGGTTTAGACACTGTTTTAAGGTTAATTTTGATGTATATAAGTCATTTATGAAGTTTAGAAATCAAAACGTCAAGGAACGTCCATGATGTCCGGAAACTAGTTCAACGAAATGCTAGTGTGCCTTAGCCTTTGACTAAGTTTAAGGAGTCGGAAAATTATGAATTTTGGTAGAAGGATGTATAACATGTATTATAGTTAGTTTATAATTGAATCTTTTGGGTAGAACTCCCCAAGGACCAATCAAGGGCCCTAGAAATTTGGCAAAAAGCTGCGAAAAAGGCAATGTTCACAAATGAGTGCATTCTATGGATCGTAATCCAATCGATAGGGCGTTGATGGCCACCATATATGGTCACTTCTATAAATCCACGAGATTCCTATTTTGGGCAGTATCTGACCAAAACAATGGACAAACAAGATGGTTGGTCCCTTGGTCGTTGTTTGACAAATGGGCATCGATCGGGGTGTAGTCTATGGGCACACTGTTTTGCTGCAAATTTTAAGTTAAGTTAATTAATTAAGTGGTTATTTAATTATTCATGGGTTAATTGAGGTCTAATTATGTTTGTTAATGACCTATATAAAGATGCCTAACCTAATTAAACTAACCTAAGCCCTCATAATTCTCAAACCCAAATTAGCTCCTCTTTCTCTCTTCTTTCTCTCTTCCAAAGAAACCCCATTGAAGAAAAATCTATATGTGGGTTCTAGGGCTGCTTATGGTCAAGTTTGTCCATCAAACTCCATCAATCAACAAGGTATGATTTTCTTTCACCTTTGGGATCTCTCTTCCCAAAGGTTCCTTCAAATTGATCTCAAAAACTTGAAATTCAAGTGGGTTATCTTCCAATACGAAATTGATCTTGTAAATTTATTTGTTATGACTTATTTTGTTTATTATGAGTATATTAACATGTATTATAACTAAATTATATTACGTCTTGATGTATTGGTCTCAATTGTAGAAGATGGCCTATTCTTCTTAACCCTAGGTTGTGATCTTGAATTGAATTGTATAGTATTGATTCAATTGGTTTGATTAGTGTTTGAATTATTATCATATGTTTTTATTATGCTAATTATGAGTATATTTTGATACATTGTACTCAATTTATTCTATTTCTTGAGTAACTGACCTAGATTGTGAAGTAGACTATGAACTTAACCTAAGTCTCTAATTATAGGCTATGAACTAGTGATGATTTGTTGTATAGTGATTCAATTGGTCTTGTTATAATGATGTTTACAATAGTGTGATTATATTAAACCTCTATTGGGTTGATTTGAGGGTTGATGGTAAGACCTTCATGATGGCATTGTGAAGGAGTTTGAGTAAGTCTTGTGATCTCTATTCTTTACTTCAATTGTAGGTTTTTGTGATTAAGTGATGATGTTGTATTGAAGTATACCTTATATTTAGATTGATAGGTTTGGTGTGATGTTGAATTGAAATATCTTGAACGATGGATTGTGATTTATTGTCTAAGATATAAATGTTATAAGGGCTGTGATAACTTATCAATGTGCTTTAATATAACGTGACTATGTAAATGTGCTAGCCTTAATTTTATGAATTGTAATGAAAGGACAATGGTCATGCAATTCTTATTGAGCTATGATGGTGATGATTATACAAGGTATAGTCCCTATGACCTAAACTAAGTTTTTATAATAATGGACAACTTAAAAATATTTCAAAAGGGACGTTAGCTTGGAAACAAGAGAACTTGACAATGGGAGGTGTTGACTTCTCATAGAGGAAGATTCACCCTACAGTTCCACATGAGGTGTTTACTCCTATGAGGGATACTCACCATATGGATTCTCATGAGATAAGACTCCAATTGCCAAATGGCATGTAAAGAGTTCATACCTATATCCTAGTTCCTTATCTATGATTTCCTCGTAGGATGTCTAGGTAGTGGATCCACCAAGAAAGCTACATTTATGTTTGGTTCTACTTTGGCCGGCAGACCCTTTCCATCGGTGTAAGGTTTTACAACACCAGATTCTATGTTTAGCTATTGTAGTCTATGTCAATTAAGGCAAGTTTTCCTAAACAAAAATAAAGTAATGAAGTACAACTAACTAGGGTGACTTAAGCGGTTTGACTTAGCTTAGGTAGGGGTATAGGACTCTACCTATGCCTTGCACTAATTTTCCTTGAAGGAAGCTTTAGAAGGTTGTTCTTATATATGTATATGCTTATAATTGTATATGCTATGTATATGATGATATTGCACATTGATGATATTATAAGATTATTGGTTTAACTTATGAACACGTGTGTGGTCCCTATTTCTAAGTATGATAATATGTACTCTTAATGATATGCTATGTTAAGATGGACATTGATCAAGGTTCTTGTTGGGTTTACTTGGTTGAGTAAGGTTATGGGGACTTGCATTGTCATTGAACTAGTTTACTTAATAAGGGTTTATGGGTAATGGTCTTTCCTGGGTTATGTTGTAATGAACACTTATTTATGCTTGTTGATGTTATAACTTGATGATACAGTTGTCTTGACTATGTGCTAAATTATGTTATATGTATTTTGACTTGACTAGACTTAGTATTATTGGTCTTGTTATGTACATGTTCTTGACTTAAGTAATATGTCTTATTGATTGGTATGGTCTTCGTGAATGTGCATAATGCTTTTCAAAGTAAATTGCATACTTTAATGAAAGGTCCCTTTTAGCATGATTTCATGATATCTGTGCATATGGTCTCATACTTAGTAGAAGTGGTGTACTATCCATGGATTCTTGCATCAAAGGTTTTTAAGCATTGAATATTTATTGAATTGTTATTAATTATATAATTTGAACTCAATTAACCTATGAACCCATGTAATTGATGAACCCTAGTTTTTGACTACTTTAAGGATCAAGTGATTTGGACTTAATGCTAATAAATTCTAGTGTAGTTTTCTAAGGGATATTTATTGATCTAATAATTGTATTGAATTGATATATAGGTTGCATTAGATTGATGAATCTAAATTTAATTGACTTAGTTTCATTGAGTATGGTTGTTTTCGTATTGAATTGATGTTCGTGGCGATGGATAAGGGTCTTATGGTATTGAATTGGATGATTTAACATTGGATTGAGGTGTTGAGGATGGAGTGGTGGCACGCTGTCCCAATTCACTTTATTGTATGTTAATTAGACTTCAATTATGTTGTTATTGGTATGGTACACTTATCGTGGCGGTGTTATGGGCTTTACTTGCAGTTGATGTGGCCTTGTCGGCGTTACTTTATGTATTATGATCATCATGGCCTTGCCGACACTACTTGAAGTATGCTGATGATTTGTGTAGTTTATTATGTGAAGTTTGATAATAGCTACATGATAAGTAATGTGAAAGTATATGTGTTCTTCTATTGATGCTATTTAGGTGATCATGTTTGACTATGAGTATGGCTTTATATGTATAGTATTAGGGTCGATGAATGATTCTTCCTAATTGTAAACTGAGTCTATGATGATCATATTGATGATGATATGGTAGTGAATAGAATGACTTAAACATGATAATGGTTATTTATATGTGCTTCTAGAATGACAAGTAATATGTGTTAAAGTGAAGTATGTTGTGTCTTGTCTTGGTTGACTTGTGTCCCTTACTTGATGCATGTATGTATGTGAATATGGTATGTCTTGAATTAGAATTCTCAATACTCTTAGTCTTATATGTATGGATGAATGAGAATTTAAATTAAGTTAAGAGGGTCCTTTATGTTAAACCTTGAACCTAGTTGTAAAGGTTATGAATGTTAAAGCTGAAAGCCGTAATGGTATTCTTCAAGTAAAGGAATGATAGACTTAAGATTGATTGGATGGAATGCCATCATATCAATCCTTAGGAAAGTCATTATGAGCTTCTTGTCGCCATTGTAAGGTAGCCCTAGTGGACTTCTTTGGTAGGGTAAATGTGATTGGGTTATGAAATAGATATGGAACCCCTTTATATGAACCTTTTATGTAAATTACTCTATGAGAACAAAGGCTAGAATCGTGTGAGTATGGTAAGGGAAGTATTTCTAGTTTAAGGATGAAATTTGAATACAAAGAACGCCCTTCATATTCCTCATCGGAGAAGGTTAGAACTTTGAATTCCAAGTCTAGCTATCATGGTCTATGTCAGTTATTCCCTATTATTATCATATGGGATATCTACTAGCATTAGTTAAGTTCTATGAAGTTTACGTGGTGGTATGGGACGCTATCTAGACAATGAACAATAGGCTTTGAAGGTGTTAGTCAGAGTCCTTAGGTCTTGTCCAATACTATTACTGGAATGTCTTTATGTGATGAATGAGTCTTAAATGAACTAAGTAATATAATGATTTAATGAAGAAAGTATGTAAATGAATAAGTACTTATCAAGAGTAGTTAAGGCTTGTCTAGTTAAGGTTTGAAGGGGGCATGAAAATGGTCACTTCTTATCTTACCAAGATAAGTCTTAAAAATGACTCTAGTTAGGGAAGATATTTGATTATGTATACATGATATAAGTCTTAGGTGGTTTTAAGGATTACTTAGGTAATCTTGAAGAGGTCAATCATGGACTTCATCTTCTTGATTTACTTAAATAAGTCTTTCGTTAGACTTTGGAAGAAGAATGTCATGTCATGTATGTGTTGTTGTGCTAAGTGAGAATAATTCTATCTTAGGTAATCTATAGGATCTGTTAAGTGTGTGTAAGGGATTGTATGGGCGGTTGCTTCACAACTCACTCAAGTGAGACTTAGAATCACTTTTGGTAGAGGAATATCATGTTCATGTGTATGATATTTTGTAAGTGTGTGTTAATATAATTATATGTGATCTTAAGGATCATTTAAGTGTGCCTAGAGAGGTTGTATGGGCTATCTCTCTTGTCTTACTTGAATGAGTCTTAGGATAATTTTTAGTGATAAAATTACATCATAGGAAATGTATAAGGTGAGGATAAGGCACTTCATTGTTGAAGGAATTCACTTTATAGTGAATTGTGGTTAATGTAATTTTTCTTTAAAAATGTACTAAATTAATTAGATTTTATCTTATGTGTTTCTAAGTTGATAATTGTTATTCTTATGATTGAAATATAATGTTTTAATTAAAAAAGATCCATATTTCCAATAAATGTCAGTTTTCATGATTATATGCATTATGCCATACTTAATACATGTGGTTGTACTAATTCCATGCTTTTATATATCTCTATAGTGGTTGGTAGGTGAGGAGAATTTGGGAAGCAAGACTTGGATCTTAGCATCATTCGAGTGAAGTTTAAGTGTGTCCTCATTTGACTCAAGGGCATAGATATTTTTTATTTCCTTTATCGAAGTATTTAAATAGATTAAGTATTTCTATATTCATATCGTGTATGGGCCATGTCCCAAAGTGTTGTCGTGTCTAAGATTTGATGAAATGAGACTTAGAAGTTTCTATGATTTTATTTGAAAGATATTTTTAAGACTTATAGAATGTTTTATGAAAAGTTTTAATTCAGCACTACTTTTCATATGTCTTTAGATGTGATGAACGATACAAAAGGATTTTTACAGGACCTCCGAGAGGTCAAGTACACCGGTTGCGCTCCGAGAGTTCCTTATATTCTAGTGTATTGTATCGAGATGTGATAAGCTTGGTATCAGAGCATAGGTTAAGAAAGTAGTCTTAGGAATCAAGAAGTCTCATTAAGTTAGATCTAGTAGAGTCTTAATCATCGGTGTGACTCACGACACATCTATGGGCGAGAGGCTATAGGATTATAGAGTTTTCCTTATTTTCTACTCCTATGTCATGCCGTAGTGTTTCTAGGAAGATGAATACGAGGAGAACACTGACTAGGAGAGTTGATGAGAAAGATGTGCCTGAGAAGATTCCTCCTCAAGTTTAGCAAGTTGAGAAAGTTCCTCAAGGTGCTCAAGGTGATGAAGTCCCTATTGTGGAAGGAGGTAATGATGTTCCGGTTGATCCCCCAGAGTTGAGTAATAGAGATATTAGAGAGTCTTTGCATGCTTTGTCCGATCCATGACTACTCAAGTGAATTTGAGTATGGAGCCTAGAGTGAATGTTGTGGAGAGAACTATGACATCTATATTGTGAGATTTGTGTGAGGAAAAATCCTCTTACCTTTCTTGGCTCTATGATGGAAGAAGATCCCCAGGAGATTCTAGATGGTGTGTAGAATGTGTTGAGTGCTATATGGGTTACATCTAGGGAGAAGGCGGAGTTTGCTTTGTATCGATTGAGGGATGCTTCTCAAGTGTGGTACACTGAATGGAAGGATAATTGGCCGGTTGAATCGGGTCCTATTGAGTGGGAAGAATTTAGGGAATCTTTTCGTGGAAAGTACTTTCCCCGTGAGAGGAGGGAAGTTAAGGTATATGAGTTTATCAATCTCAACCAAGGCAATATGAGTGTTGAGGAATACTCTTTGATGTTCTCAATGTTATCTATATATGCCCCATCCCTTATGTCTAATCCGAGGGATGATATGAGTATATTTGTGACTGGGTCGCTGATCTAGTGAAGTAAGAATGTCGTACCTCCATGCTACATGATGATATGACCCAAGCTACACTCATGGTGTATGCCCAATCAATTGAAGAGTCCAAACTTAAGAGGATGACTAGAAACATGAAAAGGAGTGGTTCTAGTGAACAAGGTCAACCTAGGCTCCAAAACAGGGCTCAAACTCAAAAGATCCTAGGAGTGATAAGGTGAAATTGAAGAAAAAAGGTGGTTCTAAAAATGGAAAACCTACATTTGTCACTTGTGGAAAGAGGTACTATGGGGAATGCATAAGAGTTACCAGGAGTTGCTTTGGTTGTGGTAAAAAAGGACAAAAGGTGAGAGATTCTCCTACCGTTACTTCTAGATGAAGAGAGGGTAAGAAAGTTGCTCCTAATGTTCCAAAAGTTGATTCTCCAAATAAGAGGCATTTCTATGCACTCTGGTCTAGAGGAGAAAAGCCGGATGATGATGATGATGGTAAGTTCTTGTGTTTCCTTATTGTTATGAGTTTCTTCTAAGTGGGGGAGTATGGTGAGTAGTGGAGTTGTGATTGATTGTCTCATTTCTTGTATTCAACTCAAGTTGAGAGTAGAAAAATATAAAAGTATGTTGCATTGTGTTCAAATGTCTTGTTGAAATTGAATTACATTAAGTCCTTCCATTGTGAATTTTATGAAGTCATGATTATGTTGTAATATGCTTCTTGGTGATTTTATATTTCATATATGCATGTTTATATCATGAATTTCCTAAAAGTTGCATTTTTGAAAAATGTTGGAAAAATTCATTGTAAAGCTGCCAGGGAGTTAAAGCTCACTATGAAAATTTTGCAAAATTGACTAATTCATTCTTTGCTCCAAAATTGTTGCAATGTGGTTCGAACCGAGGTATATGAGCATGATAATGAATATAAAATGAGTTGTTGCTAATTGGAATGAAGCATGTAAGTTTTATAGCATAATGAGTTATAAAATTTATTCTAGTTTCTTGTTGTGTTGTGATGCTCTTGGTTATGTGAAATTGATGTTCTCTTAGATGTTTGCATTGTATGAGGTTTTAAATGGTATGGTCATGAGTTGCTAATTGAATCTCTATTCTTGGAAGTGTTGGGAGAGTGGCAAGTGTCATTTGAGGATGAATGTTGTTTAAGTGAGGGAGATTGTAATACATCGAAAATGACTTAGGTGAAGCTAGATCCTAAAATTGTTTTCATGATGTTATAAGGTCCTAAAATGGTCTCTAATGTTGTATTGAGGCATTTTCTAGACTTTTAGGTGATTTAGAAGTGAAACGTCAAGGAACGACCAAGACGTTTGATGACTAAGTCACTTATGTGTCTCACATGTGGTTTTATGTGTTTATGTGTGTTTCAATAGGTTATAAGGTCCTTAAATGATTTATTATAGTGTTTATTCGTAGTTGTTCAAGTTTTGTGAAGTTTGGAGGTCAAACATCCAAGAACATCCATGACGTTCGAAAGGTTTGCCTTGAAACAACTTTGTGTGTTTATGCATGTTTCATCGAGTTTTACGTGTTCATTTTGGATGAAATTCATGTGAGAGGTCCTAAACTTGTATAAAAGCATGTTTGGGTTGAAAAATTACGGGCAAACATCTCTAATGACCATCCAAGGGTCCTTGTGGAAGGACCCTTTTAATTGAGCCAAGATTGCCTAAGAAAGCTCAACCTACGAAGACAATCAACATCCAGTGGGTAAGTTAACCCCGTAGGTGAGGGTTTGTTGATGGAAACTTAGGCATGGGTAAGTAGAATCCAAAGACCATCCTCAATCCCAAACCAAGGACCAATAAGATGGTCTGTTGGTCAAGGGACGGGTCGTCGATGGTCTTCCGACGATGGTACTGTTTTTCCTACGGAGGCCACGGTTAAGTGAAGGGTGAATTGGTAAATTCACCCAACTTCCAGATAAAAAAAAGAGTGGGTCATTAAGGGTATTTTGGCTATTTTAAATGTGTTTATAAGTCTTAACACTTAGAAGATTTCAATCTTCAAAATCAAAATCAAAAATCCCGTAGAAATTCTCTAGAACTCCGTTGAAGCAAAAACAAAAGGAAGGGCTTGAATTGGAGAATTGAGTGGAGATCGTTAGTAAAATTTGAGTATTATATTAATTTAGGTATACTTTTTGATACTTGAAACTCTATTAATCAAGGATCCCAACTTTCAAAGATGTTTTCTAAAGTTTTAAAAGATGAATTGTCCAATTTCATGATCTATCCATGGTTTCTTGCATTAAAGGTTTTTAAGCATTTATATTGATTGAATTTTTAGTAATTATATTATTTTAACTCAATTAACCTATGAACCTATCTAATTGATGAACCCTAGTTTTGACTACTTTATGGGTTAAGTCATTTGGACTTAATGCTTATGAATTCTACTGTAGTTTTCTATGGGCCATTGATTGATGTAATAATTGTATTTAATTAATATCTAGGTTGCCTTATATTTATGAATCTACATTGAATTGACATAGTTTCACTGGTATGATAGTTTTAATGTTGGATTGATGTTCACGGACATGGGTGAGGTCCTTTTGGTAATGAATTGGATGATTTAGCATTGGATTGAGGTTTTGTGGATGAAGTGGTATTACGCTGCCCCAATTACCTTTATTTTAAATTAATTAGACTTCAATTATGTTTTGATTGGTATGGTATACTTATGGTTGCGGTGTTATGTGCTTTACTTCCAATTGATTTGGCCTTGTCGGCGTTACTCTATGTATTATGATGATCATGACCTTGCCGGCACTACTTGAAGTATTATGATGATTTGTGTAGTTGATTATGTGAAGTTGTATAATCTGTACATGATAATTAATATGAAAGTATATGTGTTCTTCTATTGATGCTATTTAGGTAATCATGTTAGACTATGACTATGCTTTATGTTTATATTCTTATGGTTGATGCATGCTTCTTCCTAATAGGTTATTGAGTCTATGATGATAATAATAATGATGATACGGTAGTGTATAGGATTACTTAAAGATAATAATGATTATTTCGATGTGCTTCTAGAATGACAAGTAATATGTGTTAAAGTGAAGTATGTTGTGTCTTGTCTTTGTTGACTTATGTCCCTTACTTGATGCATGAATGTATATTAATATGAGATGTATTGACTTAGGATGCTAAATCCTCTTAGTCTTGTATGTAAGAATGACATGAGACCTTAAATGAAGTTAAGCGGGTCCGTTATATTAAACCTTGAACTGAGTGGTAAGGTTATGAATGTTGAAGTCGAAGCTGTAATGGTATCCTTCAATTAAAGAAATGATAGGCTTAAGATTGATTGTCTGGAACGACATCATATAAATCCATAGGAAAGTCATTATGATCTTCTTGTCTCCATTTAAAGGTATCCCTAGTGGACCTCTGTGGTAGGGTAAATGTGATTAGGTTATGAACTAGATATGGAACCCCCTTATATGAACCTTTGATATAAATTACTCTGTGAGAACAAAGGCTAGCACCAAGTGAATATGGTAAGAGAAGTATTTCTAGTTAAAGGATGAGACTAGAATACAAAGGACTCCCTTCATATTCCGTAACCATGTGCCTACATGGGATGTGTCCAAGTTCTACCATTGGAAAGTAGAACACCCTCATCGGAGCAGGTTAGAACTCCAAATTCCATATCTAGCTATCATGATCTATGCCGGTTATTACCTATTATCATCATATGGGTTACCTACTAGCATTAGAGAAGTTCTATAAAGTTTATGTGGTGGTATGAGACACTATCTAGACATTGTACAATAGGGTTTTAAGGTGTAAGTTAGTGTCCCTATGTTTTGTCCAAGACCATTACTGGAATGTATTTATATGAATAATGAGTCTTAAATGAACTAAGTAATATAATGATTTAAGGAAGAAAATATGTTAAATGAATAAGTACTTATCTAGAGTATTTAAGGGTTGTGTAGTTAAGGTGTGAAGGGAGCATGGGAACGGTCACTTCTTATCTTACCTAGATAAGTCTCAAGAATGAATCTAGTTAGGGAAGATAGTTGATTATGTGGACATGATCTAATCCTTAGGTAGTGTTAAGGATTACTTAGGTAATCTTTAGGAGATCAATCATTGACATTATTTCTTGATTTACTTGAGTAAGTCTTTCGATAGCCTTTGGAAGGAGAATGTCATGTAATCTATGTCTATAGGATCTCTTAAGATGTGTGTAAGGGATTGTATGGGAGGTCACTTCAAAACTCACTCAAGTGAGATCACTTTTGGTAGAGGAATCTCATGTTCATGTATATGATGTCTTGTAAGTGTGTGTTAATCTCAGTATATGTGATCTTAAGGATCATTTAGGTGTGCCTAGAGAGGTTGTATGGGAGATCTCTATTTGTCTTACTTAAGTGAGTCTTATGATAACTTTTAGTGAGAAAACTACATGATATGAAATGTATAAGGTGAAGATAAGGCACTTCACTGTAACAATGAAGGAATTCACTGTACACTGTATTAAAGTTACTGTAATGTAGCTTTAAAAATGTACTAAATTGATTAAATGTTATCTTATGTGTTTCTAAGTTGATAAATGTTATTATTATGATTGACATATGATGTTTTAGTGAAAAAGATATATATTTCAGATAAATGTCCATTTTCATGATTTTATGCATTATGCCATACTTAGTACATATGGTTGTACTAATTCTAAGCTTTTATATATCTCTATAGTTGTTGGTAGGCCAGGAGCATTTTGGAAGAAAGAATTGGATTGTAGCATCATTCAAGTGAAGTTGATGTATGTCCTCATTTGACTCCAGGGCATAGATGTATTTTATTTCCTTTATCAAAGTATTGTAATAGAATAAGTATTCTATATCGTATCGTGTATGGTCCGTGTCCCAAAGTATTCTCGTGTCTAAGATTTGATGAAATGAGACTTAGTATTTTTTATGATTTTATATGAAAGATATTTTAAAGACTTATAAAATGTTTTATAAAAAGTTTTAATTCTGCACTACTTTTCATATTTTTTTATAAGCGATGAACGATACGAAAGGGTTTGTACAAGACCTCCGACAGGTCAAGTACGCCGGCTGAATTCCGAGAGTTTCATATATTCTAGAGTTTGGTCTCGGGATATGACATATTCCTTTAAGAGGACGACGACGCTGGCTACATCTAGGGGGTGATCTTCGAATGTGACAAACTTTGTATCCGAGCATGATGTTGAATATCTTTAGAGTCGATATCTCACTTAACCACGTCTATGTAAATTCTTGTTCATAATTTTGAAGCGCGCCACACTTATGAATAGGAAACTAAAAGATTATTAGGAAACTCTCTTTTTCTTGGAAATCCAACATCGTTCTTCTAGAGTCTTAGCTCTATGTGCCGTTAGTATCTAATCCATTTATTGTGATTATAGGCCATGAATACTTGAAGAATACCCACTCGAAGACTTAATGAAGAGAATGCCTATGCGGGAGTTCCTCCCCATCTCAATCAAGTCCCTTTTATTGAAGAAGTTGGTAATGATGACCAAGCTCCGATCAATCCTCCTCCTTTGATGAATGATGACATAAGGGATGTCTTTCTCCAAATGTCCCAAGACATTACTACTCAAGCACAAGCCTTCACTACTCAAGCTCAATCCATGACCTTCCAAGCTAATCGGGTGGTTGTACCCCGAGCAAACTGTCACATCCATGTTTACCCCCTAGACGTAACCGGCGTCGTTGTGCTTTTCAAGGACTAAGACTAGCCTCTTAGTCTCATGTCATTACATTCAAAGGTTGAAAATGCAGAAAAATTTAAAACTTTCATTTTCACTACTTGGAGGTTTACATAGACCTCTACATACACATAATATATATTCATATCGAGTATACATAGACCCTTCATATAGGAAGGTTACATAACCTTCTACTTTTATTGCACACACATATACGTAAAATATAGAAATAGTCTCAACGATTGTCTCATATCATACAATCTAAATGAATATTAAAATATGGTCATAGCCCTTATATCAATTCAACAAGACCATGTATAGGTCATACGAAAGTACAATATTCAATTAAAAAGGAAAGGACTGATAGAGTCAATAAACGCATAACAAAATTTGTAATATAGATGATAGCATTTCCCTTAAAAGTTGAAGACATACCCCACTTTGATGAAAGAAACAATCCAAGCCTGTAACAATGTCGCCTTCCAAACTCTTCAACGACCGGAACCTAAAATGCTTGGGAAAAGGGAAGAAAATGGGTTAGTACTCCACATGAACTAAGTATGGTATCTTATGCACATACACAAGCAAAACATGCTAAAAAGGACTTTTTATCAAAACAAGCCAAATTATCCCTTTAGGGGCCTAATGCAAAGTCAAGTAAGTCATATGAACCAACAATACATGCTTAATATCCCAACAAGTAATACTTATCCTGCCATACTTGAAAACATGATTTACTACAACCCTAACATCAAGGAATAATATAACAAGAATGAATACGAATCAAACATATCATAATAAGCAAGACAACTACTCACAAGGCCTTATCAAGTCAACAAGTGCAATGACCAAGAAAAGCCTCATAACCTTACTCAATCAAGTAACCTCAACAAGAAGACGTGACCAATGTCCAAATTTACATATCATGCATATAGGTTTACATTTCATCATATATTAACATTACAACCCAAGGCATATTTATAAATGAACTAATCAACATATAACATCAACAACGTTCAATGGTCATCATATATACATCATATATTATCATAACATAAACATATATATGAACGTCCTTCTAAGAATCCCCTTAAGGATAACTAGTGTAATGTTTAGGTAGAGTCTCATACCCCTACCTAAACTAAGCTAGGCCCCTTAGGTTATCCAAATTAGAGTTTAAGTCTTTAATTCGTTTACCTTTTGAACAGCATGCCCTAACCGACATAAAACACATGAGCTAGTGCGGAATCCGGTGTCATGAAACCCTACACCGAATGAAGGCGGACTACTTGCTAAAGTAGTACTAAAATATGAAACATAGCAACTGCGTGGATCCACTAGCTAGTATTCTTATGGAAGCAACATAGTTCAAGAACTAGGAGATTTAGTTGAAACCCTCTTTATGCGCCATGCATTATAGTCTCCAATATCAAGAGTAATGTAGTGTTCCTACCTTCTCTATGTGGAAGGGACATTCCTCAATCTAGTTCACTCGATGCTCAGCTAGAGACCCTTTTTGAAATGTCTTTAAGCCTTTAATTATCAATCATAGCTTAATTTAGGCCATAGTGTATACCCCTTGTATAATCATCATAAACAATAGCTCAATAAGAATTTTTTGAGTATCAGTTCTTTCATCACAATTCATATAAGTGAGGTTAAGACATTAGCATTTCATAACATATTAAGACACTTTGATAGTTTTCACCATCCTTATATTACATACACCTTAATCAACCTCACAACATATTCAAGACATTTCAATTCAACATTATAACACCCTATAATCCTAGTACAAGGCATACTCCAATATAATATCATGACTTAACAACAATTAATCACAATTGGAAGTAAAGATAGAGATTCTAAGACTTACCAAGTCTTCCTCATAGTCTATCATCAAGGTCTTACCACCAACCCATAACTCAACCCAACTTGGGGAGTAACATCATCACACAATGATAATCAATAGAATAACAAGTCTAATTGCATCTAACACAATTTAACTTTAGATCACATCTTGAGACAAGATACATAGGCTAATTTCACATTATAATTCATAACCTATATCACATCTCAAGAACTAGCATGATAGGCCTATAATTCATCTTAATTTGATCATAATAACACCATAGGATAGTAATATAATCAACAACCAACTCAATTGAATGATCACAATATAATATAGGTCAAGATCACTACCTAGGGTTTGGGATGGAGGATCAGATTCTTCAATTTAGACCAAATCATCCACAATTACCATAAACAAGATGAATTACATGTTAATCTACTCAATATAACCTGAAGAAATCATTAACAACTATATTCATAACTTTAATTTCATAATTGAATGAACCCATAAGAAAACTCAACTTTTGAAATCTATTTTGAAGGAACCCTTTGAGGAAAGAGTCTAAAAGGTGAATAGAACCCATACCTTAACATTTGTTAACAATTTGATGGTGAATTCATCCATTTCCATTCCCCAAACCCTAGTCCTTGCTAGTTTTCAATGGTGAGTTTATGTAGAGAGAGAGAGAAATAAGAGAGAAAGAAGAGAGTTTATTTGAGAGTTGTATTTAGATTAATGAGGGTTGGGAATGTTTATATTTGGGACTTAATCAAATTAATTAGTCTCCCTTAAACCTTAATAAAAAACCACCTAACCCCCCAAAATGACACTGACTAAAATTAGGCAGGGAACTCAACCCTTAGGGACGAAACCCCGATCGATGGGCCGTCTGTGAGTTGACGGAAAGCCCTCCCTCTGTATTGCACTTTATCGTCTTGGTCAGGGACCGTGCGGGTGAGGGGCTTCCTAAAATTTTCTGAGTGTGGGACGATGATGGCATCGACGCCCCACCCGTCGATCTACACATGGACCATAGCTTGCACCTCTTACTTCGTCGATGAGTTCAGATGTTGTGCAGGTGAAGGGGACTTCTTCACCAACCCAAGTATAGGATGATGGTGGAATTGATGCCCCGTCGATCCACACACGCTCCGTCTTCTGATCCGTCGATTCACACTGCCAGACAGTGTTGCATCAAACTACAAGGGTCCTCTTTAAGGACCCTTGGTTTGTCCTTGGGGAGTCGTACCCGGACGTTTCAACCATGAAACAACCCAACACCTATTATCTACCTTTACACCAATTTTTGTACATTTTTAACTCCTACAAGTTATTCAAATAGGCTAAGTTACACTAAAACCCCTTTGAACCAATTTCTCAAACATCAACGTTCTTAAAAGTTTTGGTTCTTATACCTCTTAAATGTTCTATATTCATTTAAAATGGACTTAGAAACAGTAGTTAGATGTGATGACACCAATGTTGGGATTTACAATGTGTGTTGGATTTTCAAACTGTTACATTATCCCTTCCTCCTTAGGAACATTTGACCCCGAAGTCACTAAAATTCTTTTGAAGGAAGGAATAGACTCAAGACTAGCAGCCCAACCAATCAACAATATCAAATCAATATAAATCATGTCATTTCAACAAGGCAAATACTAAAACTCATATTACCACACATAAGACTCAAAACACTTCATCATGAGACATTTCCTTCTCACAACACTTGTGAGCTCAACATAGATACATGAGTCAATTAGCATAAAGTTCAACTTAACAACATACTACCTATTATTTCATAAAGACTCACCATATCAAAATTCACAACATAACTCAAAACAAGCAAAAGCAAAATTTCAAGATTTGAATAGAAATAGTTAAGTAACTTCACTGAAAGTTTTTCAAAAATGCATAATGTGCAAAAAGTCACCAAAAAATTAAGAAACCTCAATTCTAGTCATATTTATATTAATAAAAAGAATGACTAACCTTAATTCTCAAAAAGATGAGGGTAACGGGACTTCATGTCGGCCTCGGCCTCCCATGTTGCACCCTCAACTAGATGATTTTTTCGATAACACCTTTATGGAAACCACCTCTTTATTCCTCAACTTTTTGACTTGCCTATAAAGAATTTGAACTGGAACTTCCTCATATGAGTGGCTATCCTTGACACCAAGACCCTCAATAGGAAGAATGGACTCAGGATTACCTATACACTTTTTCAACATAGAAACATGGAAAACCGGATGAACTAAAGACAATTCACTAGGAAGTTTCAACTAATAGGCAACCTTACCAAATCGTTGCAAGATTTCATAGGGACCCACATAACGAGGACTCAATGTCCCTTTATTTCCAAATCTAACCACTGCTTTCATTGGTGAAATTTTATAATACACCTTATCACCTTCTTCGAACTACAAATCCTTTCTCTTATGATCGGCATAAGAATTTTGCCGACTATAGGCCGTTTGCAACTGGTTCCTTATGATATGAACCTTCTCCAAAGTTTTATAAATAAACTCAAGAACAAGAAGCGATGGCTCACCCACTTCAAACCATCCAATAGGAGACCTACAACTCCTACCATACAAGGCTTCATAGGGAGCCATGGAAATGGATGAATGAAAACTATTGTTGTAGGCAAACTCCACCAAAGGTAAATGTCTATCACAACTCCCTTTAAAATCAATGATGCACGCCCTAAGCATATCCTCAAGGGTTTGTATCGTATGCTCCGCTTGACTATCCATTTAGGGATGAAAAACACTGCTCAACTTCACCGTAGTACCTAACCCTTTTTGGATTGACCTCTAAAATCTAGATGTGAATTGTGCGTCTTGATCTGATATGATGGATAAAAAAATGTAATGGCGGCACACATTCTCATCTAGGAAGATTCTTGCATAATTCTCCGCTGAAATATTTTGACTTAACAGGGATAAAGTGAGTTGACTTAGTCAACAACCACCCATATGGAATCATATGACTTTCGAGTCCAAGGTTGCTACTTTAAAGTCCATATTGATGTCTTCCCACTTCCAAGTTGGAATTTGGATCTCTTGTAGTAAGCCACCCGACTTTAGGTGTTCGACCTTTATTTGTTGGCAATTCGGACACTTAGAGACAAACTCCGTTATGTCCCTTTTTTGACCTTCCCACCAATATATCTCCCTTAGGTCATGGTACATTTTTGTCGATCGTGGATAAATTGAGTAGCGGGACCCATGTGCTTCTTCTCAAACCATATACAATGGGAACACATAATCTCCCTTGGTACCTTAACACACCATCACCCCTAAGGAGAATGATTCATTCAACTTGCCAAGAACCAATTCTTTCAACTCCATTAAGGCTAAATCAAGGTGTTGTTTGGACATGACCTCAACCACTAGAGATGACTCGGAGTTATGATGAACCATAGTACCCCCCATCAGGAGAACTCTCCAACCTCACCGCCAACCTAGACAACCTATGTACTTCCCTTGCTAGGTCCTTGTCTTCTTCAGGATTGGATACACTACTCGTAGTCATACGACTTAGGGCATCCGCCAACTACACTAGCCTTGCCTGGGTGAGAAAGGACACTCATATAATAATCTTTCAGCAACTCTAGCCACCTTATTTGTCGAATATTCAACTCCTTTTGGTAAAAGCATATTGGAGTCTCTTATGATCAGTAAAAACATCAACATGAACCCCATAAAAGTAATACCTCAAAGTTTTCAAAGCAAATACCATGACCGCTAATTCAAGGTCACGAGTTGGGTAATTTCTCTCATGTACCTTTAGTTGCCTAGAGGCATAGGCTATCTTTTTCCTGTGTCGCATAAGCACACACCCCAAACCCACTTGGGATGTGTTACAATACACAACAAAACCCTTTGTACCCTCCGGTAAGGTCAACAACGAAGCGGAAATGTAAGCCTATCTTTCCATAAATGGAAACTTTTCTCACATGACTTTGATAACTCTATCTTCTTACTCTTTTGGGTCAAAGTAGTCAAAGGAGAAACAATGGAGGTGAAAACATCGACGAACCTCCGATAGTAACCCGCTAAACCCAAGAAACTCCTAATGTCAGTCGGAGTTAATGGCCTAGGCTAGTTATTCACCGGTTCAGTTTTCGTTGGGTCTATCTCAACTCCCTCACTAGAGATGATGTGCCCAAGAAAAGTCATCGACCTCAACCAAAATTCTCACTTGCTATATTTGGCATACAATTGATTTTCTTTAAGGGTTTTCAATACTACCTTCAAATGATCCATATGATCACCCTCATTCTTCGAATATACCAAGATATTGTCAATGAAGACAATGACAAATGAATCTATGTAATTTCGAAATACTCTATTCATTAGGTCCATAAATGCTGCTGGAGCATTAGTGAGACCGTAAGATATGAACAAGAACTCCTAATGCCCATACCTAGTCAGAAAGGGTTTCTTTTGTATATCCTCCCCTCTCACAGTAAGTTGATGATACCCTGATCTCAAGTCTATCTTTGAAAAGTAACTCGCCCCTTGGAGTTGGTCAAATAAGTCATCAATCCGAGGGAGAGGGTACTTATTCAACTCCTTCAAGTTGTCCGAATCCATCCGATAAGGAGTTGATATGGGAATTGTATCCGGTAGCAAATCAATGACCTTGCTCTCTTAGGGAAGACCTCCAGAAACTCACTTACTTTGGATACTGATTCAATGGGAGGAACTTCAGAGTCTAGATCTTGTACTCTTACTAAATGATACAAACAATCTTTTGAGATCATTTTGCATGCTTTTAGACAAGAAATAATAAAACCTCTAGGAATAGAATTTCCCCCCTTCCACTCAACATCGAGTTCATTTGGGAAGTTAAACCTCACTACTCTTGTTCTACAATCAATCGATGTAAAACATGCATGCAAACAATCCATACCCAACATAATATCAAAATCAAGCATATCGAGTTCTACTATATCAACATAAGAAACTCCATTGGGTAACATTATAGGACAATTTCTGTACACCCTTTTTCAACAACTGACTCAGCCATAAGAGTAGACACTATAAAAGGTTCATGCGAAATATCGGGTAAAATATCAAACTCTTTAGCTAATAAAGGTGTAACAAATGATAAATTAGAGCTGGGATCAAGTAAGGAATATACATCAAGAGAGAAAACTTTCAACATACTGTTCACCATATTGGGAGAAGTCTCTTTCTCACCCCTAGAGCGGAGAGCATAGAGGCATCTCGTCTTTGGAGCATCAATAGAACCACTTGTTTGAGCTTGGCCACTACCCGTGACTTGACTCTTCAAGTTTGGACAATCTCTCATCTTGTGACCACTTTTGCCACAACTAAAGCAATTATCTGTCCCTTAAGGAAATCACTATAGTGCTTTTTACCACACTTTCCACAAGTTGGCTTCTCATTTGGTGAATTAGTACCTTTTCCCTTCTTGAATTTAGGGTTTAGACACCCTATCACCACTAGCTCTGGGGAATTTGGAAGGGACTTAATTAGAAACCCGCTTCTTAAATCTAGGCTTGTCTTATATCTCAAGCCTATCCTTTGAAGAACCTCCATAAAATGACCTTTCTCTCTTAGCGTTTCTACTTTTTTCGCTTAGCCCCTGCCTCTTTAACCCTTCTTGTATACACCGTAAGATGGGAAATGTTCAAGTTGTCATGTAGCATGGCCAATTGCCACTCCTCTTGTTAGGAGTATCAGAATTATGACCGCTTGCTTGTGCTTGACTACGCCCCTTTCCTTGAAGCACGTGACAATCTCTCACTTTACGTCCACTCTTTCCATAACAAAAGAAATTATCCATTCCAAATAGACATTCACCCATATGTTTCTTACCATATTTGGTACAAGTAGGTTTCTCACTTGGTGAATTTCCACCTCTTCCCCCTTGGGACCTAGGTTAGACACCATATTATTACTAGCCTTGGGGAAATTAGAAGGAACTTGGTTGGAGAACGTCTTATTGAAATTAGGTTTGTCTTGAATTTCCAACTTGCCCTTAGAAGTACCTCCTTCATAAGAACTTGCTCTCTTAGCATCTCTATTCTTTCTCTTAACCCTACTCTCCTCAACTTGTTGAGCATGAACCATCAAACGAGAAATGTCAATGTTGTCATGAAGCATCGTCGAACAACACTCTTCCACAACATCATCAGACATACCCGTCACAAAATGATTCATTTTATCTCTAGGATTGGACACCAAAGAAGAGGCGTACAGAGACAAATTAGTGAATTTCAAATAATATTCTAACACACTCATACCTTCTTGACGAAGGTTGATTAACTATTATACATTTGCCTCTCTTTTATCCCTTGGAAGAACCTATCAAGAAACCTCCTAAAAGACTTCCCAATTGATGGGACCCGTTCTTAAATCCCTATTGTCCCTCCATTGAGTATACCAAGTTTGAGACTCATCCCTAAGTTGATACGCGGATAGATCGACCTTCTCATCTGAACTCACTCCCATAGCATACAAGATCTTGTAGACATCATTAAGAAAGTCTTAGGGGTCTTCATTCACCTTAGACCCAAAGAACATTGGAGGGTTTGTCCTTGTGAAGTCCCTCAAGTGTGAAGCCATGGTTCTACCATTTTGGTTCAAATTGGGTCCAACTTCTTGGTTTGCTTGATCCTCCATAGCATGAGTTTGAGTAGCTACGGGTTGAGCTTCAATATTCATGGCTTGAGACAAGGTTATGAAAGTCGTCCTTATATCTGAATCCGTCATGATTAATCGGAGATTGGTAAACTTGATGAGCTTGTTTTTGAGGAGGAACTCTCGCATTAACAATCTCCTCTTCAACTCTTCTTAGGCTGCCTTCTGGTAGTTATAGCCTATAACCACAAGAAAAGGGTTAAAAGAAAAGGACATGTAGAGTTAAGACTCTTGAGGCACGACTTCAAAAATAATAAAGAGGTTAGAATTTCTTAAGCATAACATAGCCTCTCGTTCATAAGTGTGGCATGCTTCATAATTATGAACAAGACTCTCCGTACACGTGGTTTCGTGAGACATCATTCCTAAGATTACTCAACCTCAATGCTCTGATACCAAGTTTGTCATGACCATAGAGCACCCCTAGACGTAACCAGCGTCTTCATCCTCGAAGAAGCTTTAGACTAGCCTTTAGATGCATTTGCATATCATAGGTAGGGAAAATGCGGAAAAAGTAAAACTTTACGTATGAAGTGTACAAAAACTTCTCATTTATCCATATATGAAGATTACTTATGTTTCTTATTTGAAAATATATTCTAATATTGTCTCATACATAACCATCTATTAGAAAATTAAAAAGTTTGTTACATAGCCCTTAAACTATTACAATATGTCCCATATAGGACTTACAACATAGTCTCAAAAGATAAGAAATGTACATTGTCTTAGAAATAGTCAAATAGTTAAGCAAGAATAGTGGCCTCATCCTCGGACTTGAGGATTCACCAAAAACATGGGAATTATCCAAGTCTTCCTTAAAAATGGCCTTGAAGCTCTTCAATGGCCCGAACATTCATTATTTTAGAAATAGACAGAATATAGGTGAACACAAACTACATGAACTAAGTATGGAAACATATGCAAGTAAAACCATTAAAAACATGCACAAAGGGACATTTTCTTTAAAAGCTTCCTAAGTTACTTTGAAAGCCTTAATGCACACATAAGACCATATACAAGTCAATAGTCATATCAACATTAAGACATGTCATATCCATATACAAGAATAACATCATCATAAAGCCATATCAACATTTCATGTTCTAGAGTTCATATCATCAAAGCATACAAGACCCTTACTCACAATTCCAATCCAAGCCAACTAGTTCAATGCTCATGCAAATCACCATACCCCACATAAACCAAGTAATCTAGTAAAGTGACCATAAGCAATGCCTATACTTCATATAACATCATATCGGTGTATTCATCATTATCCATAGCAATTTAGACCAATAACATGTTCTTCAAATGAAACCAATATCATATTTATAGCAATATTATATAGGACCAACATCATATAAGAGAAACATTATATAATCCAACATCATGCATTTCATTCATAATATAAGTTCGTAAGAACATCCTCTGAGGACTTCCCTCAAGGTCAACTTGTGCAATGCATAGGTAAAGTCCCATAAACTTACCTACACTAATTAGAAACCCTTAAGTCCCCCTAGTTACTGTTCATCTTATTACTTTCATTCATTCATTCATTTTTATTTCAGGAAAATTCACCTTAACAGACAATAGACCATGTGAGCTAAATATGGACTCCGGTGTCATGAAACCCTACACCGAAAGAAGGTGCTCTACTATCAAAGGTAGAATCATATATGAACATAGTATTTTAGGTGGATCCACTATCTAGTCTTCCCATGGAGGCACATATTAAAGAAACTAGGAGATTCTCTAGAAAATCTTGTGGACATTTGTATTGTAGTCTCCATCTCATGAGAACAATAGTAAACCTACCTTCCTTCATGGGAAGGGAAACCTCTCATATTAGTTTGCTCGGTGCTAATCTAAAGTCCCTTTTTTAAATGTCTTTATTCAATCCATATCACTAGTTTAGAATATAGGCTTTAGTGACTAACCCTTTGTGTAATCATGATCATAGATAATTAGGTTTAGAATAACTTCCTTTCATCACAACCCAATATAAGTGAGATCATCACATCATAATCATAATAATAAGGTACACAAGAGAATCACTTTCAACCTTGCATGGTCATACCAATATCAAGATCTAACATTAATATATTCATAAGATTCCATCGTACTCACCATATAATTATCTTCCTATTCTATTCACATATTCATACTTTAATTGAACATCATCATCAAGACTAGGCCAACATAATTGAAGTGAAGTACTTATGATCTTAAAAGTCTTACCAAGGGCTTCCAAGAATCTGCTTCAAGATCTCACCCTCAATTTCACCACATCATCACATAATATTAAATAAGGCAGTAACACATCCAATTACCACATCCCTAATCATCTGTAAACATAATTCATAGTTAGGATTAGGAAAAAGGGGCCATTCATGGATCTTGTAGAGAAATTAGGTCAAAGTATAACAAACTACAACAATCCACCATTAAACAATCATAATCTATCAATATAAATCATATAAATACAATATTACACCAATTTGAAAGATAACCCACGAAATTGGATGAAAACCATAATTTTAGACATCTTTGAAAACCAATATTTGAAGAACCACTTGGGGAAAGGATTCCCAAGAGTGAATATCTTCCATACGTTGTTAAATATTAGAGAATTGAATAAGAAATCCTTGATCTTGAAGCCCTAGTGAAGCTTGAACTTGTTCTTCAATGGGGGTCTTTGGGGTAGTCAGAGAAAGTAGAGAGAAGTGAGACCTAGTTGGGTTTGGGAAATTATGAGGTGTTATATTAGTATAATGACTTAGGGTTCTTATGTAGTCGTAAGGTAATTAGTTATAACCGACCTCAACCCTTAATTTATTAATTAGTTAATCAATTCCCTAAGCACTCCTAAGTTAATTGTCACGCCCTGAGCCTACACCCTGGACGTGACCGACACTCGAAGACCACTGCTGGCCTTCAATTGAATTTTGGGCCTGACTTACTTAACTCAGTGGAAGATTAAAATCAAATTAATAAATAAATAGACCATGTCTAAAATAAATACTTCGTATAATCTTCTGGCCAAATTGGCACTTAAGTTTCTACAAGTAAAATAGACTCCAAACTGAAATACTTACTTCCTACGAAGCCTCTATACTAATTGAGATGGACGTTGGCACAGACCCAACAACATCCTAAAACTATACTAGTAAAGAAAATGAAAAGGATGTATTCTGAAATTCAAGGAGGCTCACTACTAATTCTGGATCTTAATCTGGATCAACGATGCGTTGCATGCTGATCCTGGTTACCTGCGTCTGCATCATAAAACAATGCAGACCAATTGGCGTCAGTACATCGAATGTACGAGCGTGCGAGTTGGATTGCTAGACACAAATATAAAGATTGAAATGGAGTAAGGATAAACTCACCTTGTCTCTATTTAATTCATAAGATGATAACCCAATATATGACAACAAGAACATACACAATATATATATATATATATATATATATATATATATATATATATATATATACAGAAGTGGTAAAAGTAGTGTAAATTCTTAGTTCATTAACGATGAAACAATAATAAACTAAACTTTACTTATATATGAAAGTAATATAGTTTCTATGAGAGTTTCTCTAACCGACAAACACCTCTATTAGCCTAAGTAATGATACATCGTCTCGTGCAGCATGTCAGAACTGTCCTATACTTTGTCATCGCATAGAACATCCTCAACCTAGTGGATCCATTGGCTAAACTTACATGATCATGCATGACACGTTAATACCCATGAAGGCTACATGGTTTACATGGGGACTTAAGTTATCGGAACTCTCATTCCCACATCATTGTTCAATCTACTCCCAAAACATGCTTTAGCTCATACTTTTAATAAAACTTCCTTCCTTTGGGTTGACATAATTTACTAAACCCTTTAGTTTTAAAAGCTCCTTTTGGAATCAATGTTCACCTCTTTAGTTCAAAACTCTTTTGGAAATTCTTAACTCACTTTTAGCTTAAATGTGAAACATTTATCATTATTTAGGGACTACTTAGTCCCCCTTATAACTTTAAAGAAATGAACTCAACTCTTGCTCTTTACTTAACTTTGAACTTTAACTCTTAGGGAATACTTAGTTCCCTCATAGCTTTTAATAATTTAACTCAACTCTTTTCTCTTTCATCTACTTGTAACTTGATCCTTACATCAAAGTTAAAATGATCGTTTAAGACTCTTTGAAAACTTTAAGAACTCTCTATGACTTGCTTCTTAACTTTTAAACTTGACTCTTAACTTCTTTGACTTTGATCTTAGCTTCCCTTGAATTGGATTATGGATTCAAGGATCATGATCTCATGTAATGGACGATTTCATGATGTTTAGATGTACTCTAGAGTGTTGGGATTAATTAGGAATGAAAGATACATCACTTAGGAACTAGTATGAAAAGATAGGGAAATAACGGGGTCTCTAGGGGTCTTGGCGCTCTAAAAGGCGCGAGGAGCCAGGACCTATCAGACAACCCTTTTCTGGGGTGATTTGTCTAGCGTGACACGCCAGGTCTTGTCATAGAGAGACTGTCTTGAGGGGCTCTGGCAGGCGCGGCGCCCCAAGAGCTATCTAACGATGCCTCCAACTTTTCTTCTCTATTTTTAATCTCTAAACCTACTAAATTTCCATGTCTCCCACCCCAAATACTTAGGATCCATTAATACCTCATTACCCAATAGATAAGACCCGGAAACAGTTTAGAAACATGAACCAAATCTACTAGAGATCAACTACAATTTTACCAACAAGAACTTCACAATTTTTCTTCAAGATTTTCATTCAAATAAACTCTAATTTGTTGTATTGAATCAAATTGGGGTGTGGGTAAAAGGAACCAACACCGAATTATCTCATATACCTCGATAGGCATCACCCCCGAT
Source organism: Solanum lycopersicum (assembly GCF_036512215.1). Classification (NCBI taxonomy): domain Eukaryota; kingdom Viridiplantae; phylum Streptophyta; class Magnoliopsida; order Solanales; family Solanaceae; genus Solanum; species Solanum lycopersicum. The sequence continues at coordinate 15,286,037 of NC_090807.1, forward strand.
GATATACATGCAACAATCTTTGCATTTCTTGAACAATTCTTGTTTTTCCTATTCTTTTCTCTTTTCTCCCAAGCCCTAAGAATTCTTAATTTTTGTAAAACTCATTTGGGACTTGGTATTAACCCATAAATAACCCTTAAAACAAATTAGTCAATACTAGGGTTGTCACATTCGGGTTTACGCCCTAGACATAACCGGCATCGTAGTCTTTTTCAAGGACTATGACTAGCCTCTTAGTCTCATGTCATTACATTCATAGGTTGAAAAATGCGGAAAAATTTAAAACTTTCATTATCACTACTTGGAGGTTTACATAGACCTATACATACACATAATATATATTCATATTGAGTATACATATACCCTTCATCTAGGAAAGTTACATAACCTTCCACTTTTATTGCACATACATATACGTAAAATATAGAAATAGTCTCAACTATTGTCTCATTTCATACCATCTAAACAAATATCACAATATGGGCATAAACCTTCATAAATTCAACAAGACCATGCATAGGTCATACGAAAGTACAATACTCCATTAAAAGAAGAAGAATGAAAGAGTCAATAAGATCATATTAAAATCCATAAGCTAGAGGATGGCATTTCCCTCGAAAGTTGAGGACCTACCCTACTCATAACAAGTAATTCCTCCAAATTTTAAAAGCAAACACCAAGTCCGCTAATTCAAGGTCACGAGTGGGGTAATTTCTCTTATGTACCTTTAGTTGCCTAGAGGCATAAGCGATCACTGTCCCGTGTTGCATAAGCGCACACCCCAACCCACTCGGGATGTGTCACAATATACCACAAAACCCTTTGTACACTCCAGTATGGTCAACACCAGAGAAGAAGTAAGCCTATCTTTCAACAATAGGAAACTTTTCTCACATGCCTCCGACAACTCAAACTTCTTACTCTTTTGGGTCAAAGTAGTCAAAGGAGACGCAATGGATGCGAAACAATCCACGAACCTCCTATAGTAACCCACTAAACCCAAGAAACTCCTAATGTCAGTCGAAGTCAATGTCCTAGGCCATGTTTTCATCACTTCAGTTTTCCTTGGGTCTACCTCAATTCCCTCAATAGAGATGATGTGCCTAAGAAAAGTCATTGACCTCAAAAAAAATTCACACTTGCTATATTTGGCATACTATTGATGTTCTTTAAGGGTTTGCAATACTACCCTCAAATGACCCTTATGATCCCCTTCATTCTTTGAATATACCAAGATATCATCAATGAAGACAAAGAAAAATGAATCTAGGTAATTTCGAAATACTCTATTCATTAGGTCCATAAACGCCGCCGGAGCATTAGTGAGACTGAAAGACATGACTAAGGACTCATAGTTCCCATACCTAGCCCAAAAGGCCATCTTTGGTATATTCTCACCTCTTACCCTAAGTTGGTGATGCCTGATCTTAAGTAAATTTTTGAAAAGTAACTCGCCCCTTGGAGTTGATCAAATAAGTCATCAATCCGAGGGAGAGGGTACTTCTTATTAATGGTAAGCTTGTTGAGTTGGAGGTAATAAATACACATTCTCAAGGACCCATCTTTCATCTTCACAAACAAAATCGGAGCACCCCACAGAGAAATACTAGGCCTTATAAATCCCTTATCTAGTAAATCCTTGAGTTGAGCCTTCAACTCTTTAACTCGTCTGGAGCCATCCGATAATGAGGAATTGATATGGGATTTGTATCAGATAGCAAATCAATGACAAAGTCAATTTCCTGTTCGGGAGGAATACCATGAAGGTCATTTGGGAAGACCTCCAGAAAATTCATTCCCTACAGGTATCGACTCGATGGAAGGAAATTCAGAGTCTAGATCTTGGAATCTTACTATATGATATAGACAACCTTTTAAGTTCATTTTGCATACCTTTAGACAAGAAATAATACGACCTCTTTAGGAATAGAACTTATCCCCTTCCACTCAACAACGGGTTCATTTGGGAAGTTAAACCTCACCACTCTTGTCTAACAATTAATGGATGCAAAACATGCATTCAACCAATCCATACCCAATATAATATATAAATCAAGCATATCGAGTTCTACTAGATCAACATAAGAAACTCTACTGGGAAACATTATAGGACAATTTCTATAGACATTTTTTGTAACAACTGACTAACCCAAAGGAGTAGACACTATGAATGGTTCATGCAACATATCGGGTAAGATATCAAACTTTTTAACTATTAGAGGTGTAGAAAATGATAAAGTAGCGCTGGTTTGGATCAAGTAAGGCATATACATAAAAAGATAAAACATTCAACATACCGTTCACTACATCGGTAGAGGTATCTTACTCACCCTTAGAGCGGAGAGAATAGATGTGGTTCTTCTTTGGAAAATCACTAGAACCACTTGCTTGAGTTAGACCACTACTCTTTTCTTGAATCTTCAAGTTTGGGAAATCTCTCATCTTGTGACCACTGTTGCTACAACTAACGCAATTATCCGTTTCCTTAAGGAAATCACCATAGTGCTTTTTACCACACTATCCACAAGTTGGCTTCTTATTTGGTGAATTAGTAGCTTTTTCCTTCTTGACTTTAGGGTTCGACACCCTATCACCACTAGCTCTTGGGAATTTTTAAGGGACTTGATTCGAAACCCTCTTCTTAAATCTAGGCTTGTCTTATATCTCATGCCTATTTTTTGAGAACCTCCATCAAAAGACCTTTCTCTCTTAGCATCTCTGCTTTTTCGTTTAGCCCTTGCCTCCTTAAACCTTCTTGCATAAACCATAAGATGAGAAATGTTCATGTTGTCATGTAGCATGGCCAATTAGCACTTCTGTTGTAAGTCCTCCGACACCCCGTCTCAAAACGACTCATTTGGTCTCTAGGATCGGAGACCAAAGAAGGAGCATATTTGGACAACTTAATGAATTTTAAAGAGTACTCATGGAAAATCTTTCCTCTTTGGCGAAGATTGATGAACTCCTTTATTTTTTCCTCCCTAATCTACCTAGGGAAGAAACTATCTAGAAAAGCCACCTTAAAGATCTCCCAAGTCACTGGACCGCCTCTCAATGGCCTATTTATCCCTCCATTTGACATACCAAGTTTGAGCCACAACCTTGAGTTGGTATTTGTCCAACTCGACCTTCTCACTTGAAGAGACCCACGTAACATATTGTATCTTGTAAGTATCATCGATAAATTCTTAAGGTTTCTTCATCAACCTTAGACCCATAGAAAGTAGGAGGGTTCATTCGAGAGAAGTCCCTTAGATGGGAAGCCATTGTAGTGACTTGTTTATGAGGATGGGGAGAAATCTCCCGATTGGCTTGGGCCGTCATAGCTTGGGCTTGGGCTTGAACCATCGCGGCTTATGCTTGAGTAGTAATGGCTTGGGCCATTTGAGCAAGAATCTCCCCATGTCCACCCCCGTCTTAGGTGGAGGGTTAGCCAGGGCTTGATCAGCATTAGCATTTTCCTCAAGTGGAGGAACTTGGTCATCATGGCGAGGAGCTCCTGCATTAGCAACTTCCTCCTTAAGTCTTTGAGCTGCATTCCTTGGAGTGTTCATGCTTCCTATAAGCACAACAATAGGATTAGATGCAAAATCTCACCATAAGTATACTCTATTGGCACAATATAAGATTTCCAAGAAAAAGAGCGATTTTCTAAGCATCATATACGTTCCTATTAATAAGTGTGGAGCGTTTCACAATTATTAATACGAACCTATATAGACGTGGTAGAGAGAGAGAGAGAGACATAACTTAACGATATTCAACCTCATGCTCTAGTACCATGTTTTTCACATACGGGTTTACCCCCTAAATGTAACTGGCATCATCATCCTTTTCAAGGGCTAAGACTAGCCTCTTACTCTTATGTTGTTACATTCATAGGTTTGCAGAAAAATTTAAAACTTTCATTGTCACTACTTGAGGTTTACATAGACCTCTACATCACATAATATATATTCATATCGAGTATATATAGACTTTTCATATAGGAAGGTTACATAGCCTTCTACTTTTAATGCACATACATATACATAAAATATAGAATAGTGTCAAGAATTGTGTCATCTCATACCATCTAAATGAATATCAAAATATGGGCATAACCCTTAAATCAATTTAACAAGACCTTGTATAGGTCATACGAAAGTAAAATATTCAATTAAAAAGGAAAGGAATGATATAGTCAATAAGGTCATAACAAAATCCATAAGATAGATGATGGAATTGCCCTCATCAGTTGAGGACCTACCTTACTTATATGAAACAACAAATCCAAGACTTCAACAATTCACCTTTCAAACTCTTCAATGACCGAAACCTAAAATGTTTGGAAATAGAGAACAAAATGGGATTAGTACTCTACATGTACTAAGTATGGTATCTTGTTCACATACTCAAGAAAAACATGCTAAAAAGGACTTTATATCAAAACATGCCAAATGCAAAGTCAAGTAAGTCATATCAACTAAGCAAACATGCTTACTATCTCAAGTAATACTTATCCAACATACTTGAAAACATGATTTACTACACCCCTAACATCAAGGAATAATATCACAAGAATGAATAAGAGTCAAACATATCATAATAAGAAAGACAACTATTCACAAGTCCTTATTAAGTCAACACGTGCAATGACAAAGCAAAGCCCCATTACCATACTCAATCAAGTAACCTCAAAAACATGACTAATGTCCAACTTTAGATATCATGTATTTAGGTTCACATTTCATCATATATTAACATGAAAACCCAAGGAATATTCATAAATTAACTAATCAACATGTATTATCAATAATGTGTCATGGTCATCATAAATGCATTATATATTATCATAATATAAACATATATAAGAACCTCTTTGTAAGACGCCCCTCAAGGCTTACTAGTGAAATATTTAGGTAGAGTCCCATACCCCTACCTAGACTAAGCTAGACCCCTTAGGTTATCCAAGTTAGAGTTCAAGCCCTTTAATTCGTTTTCCTTTTCGGCAACGTCTTTCCCTAACCGGCATAGACCACATGAGCTATTATAGAATCCGGTGTCATGAAACCCTACACCGAAAGAAGGCGGACTACTTGCAAAGGTAGTACAAAAACATAAAACATAGCAACTATGTGGATCCACTAGCTAGTATTCCAATGGGGGCAACATAGTTCAAGAACTAGGAGATTTAGTTGGGACCCTCTTCATGTGCCATGCATTATAGTCTCCAATATCAAGAGTAATGTAGTGTTCCTACCTTCCTTATGTTGGAAGGGAAACTCCTCAATCTAGTTCACTCGGTGCTAAGCTAGAGTCCCTTTGTGAAATGTCTTTAAGCCTTTAATTATCAATCATAGCTTAATTTAGGTCATAGGGTCCACCCCATGCATAATCATCATCATCAATAGCTCAATAAGATTTGTATGAGTATAAGTCCTTTTATCACAATACATATAAGTGAGGTTAACACATTAGCATATCATAGAATATTAAGGCACTTTAATAGTTTTCACTATCCTTATATCACAGACACCTTAAACAACGTCACAACTTAGTCAAGACATTTCAATTCAACATACATAACAACAATTAATTACAATTGGAAGTAAAGATAGAGATTGTAAGACTTACCAAGTCTTCCTCATAGTGTATCATCAAGGTCTTACCATTAGACCATAACTCAACCCATCTTGCGGAGTAACATCATTACATAATGATAACCAATAGAATAACAAGGCCAATTGCATCTGTATAACACAATTCAACTTTAGATCAAAACATAAGAAAAGATACATAGGCTGATTTCACGTTATAATTCATAACCTAAATCACATCTCAAGAACTAGCATGATAGGTCTATAATTCATCTTAATTTAATAGTAATAACACCATAGGATAGTAATGGAATAAACAAACAACTCAATTGAATGATCACAAAACAATCTAGGTCAAGATCACTCCCTAGGATGAGGGATAGAGGATCATATTCTTCAATTTAGACCAAACCATCAACAATTACCATAAAAAAGATGAATTAAATGTTAATCTACTCAATATAACCTTAATTAATCATTAACAACTCAATCCTTGAATGAAACTTATAAGAAAACTCAACTTTTGAAATCTATTTTGAAGGAACTCTTTGAGAAAAGTGTCTAAAAGGTGAATAGAACACATACCATAACATTTGTCGACAATTTAATGGTGAATTCGTCCCTTTACAGACCCTAAACCCTTGTCCTTGCTAGTCTTCAATGGTGAGTTCATATACAGAGAGAAATAATAGAGAAAGAAGAGAGTTTATTTGAGAGTTGTGTTTACATTAATGAGGTTTAGGAGTATTTATATTGGGAATTAATAAACTTAATTAGTTTCCCTCAAACCCTAATTAAATCACCTGACCCCTAACTAATTAAATGACACCCACTTAAATTAGGCAGGAAACTCGACCCTTACAAACGAAACCTCGATTGACGGGCCATCTGTCAGTCAATGGACAACCCACCTCCTCCGTCCTGCACTCCATTGTCTTGGTCAGGGACTGTGTAGGAGAGGGGCTTCCTCGAATTGTGTAAGTATGGGACGACGGTGGCATCGACGACCCACCGGTCGATTCACACATGGACCATAGCCTGCACCTGTCCATAGCCTGCACCTCTGTACCCGTCGATGAGCTTGGAGGCTGTGCAGGTGAAGGGGACTTCTCCACCAGCATAAGTGTGGGACAACGGTGGCATCGACGCCCCGTCGAACCACACATGGGCCGTCTTCTGTCCCGCCGATGCACACTGCCAAACAATATTTCATCAAACTACAAGGGTCCTCCTCAAGGGTCCTTGGTTGGTCCTTGGGGAGTCGTACCCAAATGTTTCAACCATAAAACTAATCAATCACCTATTATCTACCTTTCCACCAATTTTCGTACATTTTTGACTCCAAAAAGTTAGTCAAATAGGCTAAGGTACACTAACACCCCTTTGAACAAACTTCCCGGACGTCATGGACGTTCTTGGATGTTTTTGTTCTTAAACCTCTTAAATGTCTTAGATTAATTTAAAATGGACTTAGAAACAGTACTTAGACTTGATGACGCCTATGGTTGGCTTTACAATGTGTGTTGGATTTTCAAGGTGTTACACCAACCAACATGTTAGTACCATGGCTTCTCGTTTTAGGGCTTTTACAAGGATGAATCCCCGTAATTTGTATGGATCCAAAGTTGAGGATGACCCCCTAGAGTTCATTGATGAAACCTACAAGATCCTCTATGCTATGGGGTTTACTACTAGTGGGAAGGTCGAGTTATCCACTTATTAACTCAAAGATGTGGACCAAACTTGGTACATCTAATGGAGAGATTTTCAACAAGGCTTTTCTTGACAGGTTCTTTCCTAGGGAGAAGAGGGAATCCAAAGTGGTGGAATTCATCAACCTTCTTCAAGGAGGTATGAGTGTACTTGAATACTCTTTGAAATTTACTAAATTGTCAAAGTATGATCCTTCTTTGGTTTCCGATCCTAGAGTTGAAATGAGCCGCTTTGTGAAGGGAGTATTAGATGACTTCAAGGAAGAATGCCATTCAGCTTTGCTACATGACAATATGAACACTTATTGTATCATGGTTCATGCTGAAAAAGTGGAAGAGATAAGGGCTAAGATAAAGAGTAGAGATGCCAAGAGGGCAAGGTTTTTTTAATGGTGGTTCTTCCAAGGGTAGGCTTGACATTCATGAAAAGCCTAGGTGTAATAAGAGGTCTTATAATAAAGTTCCTTCCAAGTTCCCTTAGGCTCTTGATTATAGGGTGTCTAACTCCTAAGCCTCAAAATGGAAGGAATACTAGTTCACCAAACAAGAAGCTTTTTTGTGCGAAGTATGGAAAAGGTCGTCTCGGTGAATGTTTGGTTTGAACAGGAAATTGTTTTTGTTGTGGTAAAAGCGGTCAGAAAGTTAGATATTGCCCAAATTTGAAGGGTTAATAAAGGGTAGTGTTCATGCTCAAGGAAGTGTTTTAATGTCGAAGCTCCGAAGAAGAATCACTTTTATGCTCTCCGCTCTAGAGGGGAGAAAGAGAATTCTTCCGACGTGGTGACCGTTATGTTGAGACTTTTCTCTATTGATGTATATGCTTTACTTGATCCGGGTGATAAACTATATTTTATTACTCTCTTTATAGCTAAAAAGTTTGTTATTTTGCAAGACATTTTAATTGAATATTTAATGGTAACTACTCCAGTAGATGAGTCGGTGGTTGTAAGAAGGGTATATAACAATTGTCCTATAATGTTTTTCAATAGAGTTACTCATGTGGAATTATTAGAACTTGATATGGTCAATTTCGATGTAATTTTGGGGAAGGATTGGTTGCATGATTCTTTTGCTTCCATTAATTGTAGAACTAGAATTGCCCAGTTCAATTTTCCAATTGAACCCATTTTAGAGTGGAAGGGGGGAAATTCTATTACTAGAGGTCGTATCATATCTTGTCGTAAGGCTTCTAAAATGATCTCAAATGGGTGTCAATATCGCATTGTAATAGTCAAAGGTCCAGACTCCAAAAATCCTTCCATTGAGTTAGTCCCCGTAGTAAGGGAATTTCACAAGGTCTTTCCTAATGATCTTCCCGGAATCCCTCCCGAATGAGAAATTGATTTTGGTACTGACTTGCTACCGGAGACCAACCCCATTTCAATTCCTCCTTATCGGATGGCTTCGACCGAATTGAAAGAGTTGAAGGCTCAACTGAAAGACTTACTAGACAAGGGATTCATTAGACCTAATATTTCTCCATGGGGTGCTCCTGTTTTATTTGTAAAGAAGAAGGATGAGTCCCTTAGAGTGTGGATTGATTATCACCAACTCAACAAAGTCACTATTAAGAATAAGTAGCCTCTCCCTCAGATTGATGACTTGTTTGATCAACTCCAAGGGGAAAGCTACTTTTCTACGATTGACTTGAGCTTAGGGTATCACCAACATAGTGTGAGAGGTGAGGAGATACCAAAAAAGACATTTCAGACTAGATATGGTCACTATGAGTTCTTAATAATTTCCTTTGGTCTCACTAATGCCCCGACGACATTATGGATCTAATGAATAGGGTGTTTCGAAGTTACCTATATTAATTTATCATTGTCTTCATTGATGACATCTTGGTATATTTGAAAAATAAGGGTGAGCACATGGACCATTTGAGGGTGGTGTTACAAGTGCTTAAGGAAAACCAATTATTTGCCAAGAATAGAAAATGTTAGTTTTAGTTGAGGTCGGTGGAATTTCTTGGTCACGTCATCCCTAATGAGGAAATTGAGGTTGATCAGGAAAACTGAGGCGGTCAAGATTTGCCTAGACCATTGACTCCAATTGATATTAGGAGTTTCTTGGGTCTAGTGGGTTATTATAGGAGGTTTGTGGATGGTTTTTGCTTCCATTGTATCTCCCTTGAATACTTTGACCCAAAAGAGTATGAAATTTGAGTTGTCAAAGGTATGTGAGAGAGTCTTTACAGATAGTCTTACTTCAGCTCTGGTGTTGACTTTTTTGGAGGCTACCAAGGGCTTTGTTGTGTATTGTGATGTATTCCTAGTGGGTTTAGGGTGTGTCCTTATGCAACATGGGAAAGAAGTAGCCTATTCCTCTAGGAACTTAAGATAAATAAGAAGAAGTAACACACTCGTGATCTTGAGCTAGTTGTCGTGGTATTTGCTTTGAAAATATGGAGAAATTACTTTTATGGTGTCCATGTGGATGTGTATACCAACCACAAGAGTCTTCAATACGTGTTTACTAAAAAGGAGTTAAATCTCTAACAAAGAAGGTTGTTGGAATTGTTGAAGGGATTATGACATGAGTGTTCTCTATCACCTTCAGGAGGCCAATGTGGTTGCTGTTTCTCTAAGTCGTATGACCAAGGGTAGTGTATCTCATGTAGAAGAATCCAAGAAAGACCCAGTGAAAGATTTTCATAGGTTTGCTAGATTAGGTGTTAGATTGGAAGATTCTCTGAATGGTGGTTTTATGGTTCATCATAACTCTGAATCATCTTTGGTGGTTGAGGTAAAGTCTAAGCAACACTTTGATCAACCATTGATGTAGTTGAAAGAATCGGTTCTTGGTAAGCATAATGAGTCATTCTCTTTAGGGGGGATGGTGTCTTGAGATATCAAGGAAGGTTGTGTGTTCCCAATGTAAATGGTTTGAGGTACCGGATTCTTGAGAAGCTTTTGGGTCCCGTCACTCTATTCATCCAGGTTCTACAATGATGTACCATTACCTTAGGGAAGTGTTTTTGTGGGAAGGCTTGAAGAGGGACATAGCGGAAATTATTGCAAAATGTCCAAATTGCCAACAAGTGAAAGTTGAACACAAAAAGCCTGGTGGTTTACTTCAAGAAATCCGAGTACCTACTTGGAAGGGGAATACATCAATATGTTTTTTTTGAAAGGTTTGCCTCGGACACAAAAGCAATATGACTTCATATGGGTGGTTGTGGATTGTTTGACAAATTTGCTCATTTTATTCCCATCAAGTCTACTTACTTAACGGAGGATTATGCAAGGATCTTCCTATATGAGATTGTGTGTCTCCATGTTTCCGTTATCCGTCCTATCATATAGGGGTACACAATTCACATCTATATTTTGGAGGTCATTCCAAAAAGGGCTGGGTACCAAGGTGAAGCTAAGCACGACTTTTCATCCTCAAACGGATGGCAAAATGGAGCATACTATTCAAACCCTTGAGGATATGATTAGAGCTTGTATAATTTATTTCAGAGGAAATTGGGATAAGCACTTGCATTTGGTTGAGTTTACTTACAATAATAGCTAACTTTCATCTATATCTATGACTCCTTATGAAGCCTTGTATGGTGGAAGATGTAGATCTCAAATTGGATTGGTTAAAGTGCACGAGTCTTCATTTTTGGGTCCCTATTTGATTAATAAGACTTTGGAGAAGGTTCATATCATAAGTAATTGCTTGAAAACAGCCTATCGCCGGCAAAATCCTTATGCTAACCATAGGAGAAGAGAATTAGAGTTTGAAGAAGGTGATAAAGTTATTAAAAAATTTTGCTTATAAAAGGGGTGGTGAGATTTGGCAAAAAAGGAAAGTTGAGTCCTCATTATATAAAAATTTTGCTTATGTTGCCTAATGATTTGGTATCGGTTCATCCGATGTTCCATGCTTAAGAAGTGTATCGGTAATCCTAAGCTCATTCTTCCCGTTGAAGGTCTAGGTGTTCAAGAGAACCTCTCCTATGAGGAGGTTCCAGTTAAAATCTTTGAGAGACAAGTTATGAGGTTAAGGAACAAAGAGGTGGCTTCCATAAATGTGTTAATGAATAATCACCTAGTTGAGGGTGCAACATGGGAGGCCGAGGCCGGCATGAAGTTACGTTACCCTCATCTATTTGATGAATAAGGTTAGTTATTACCACTAATAATGAAAATAATGAAGAAATTTGAAGTTTCTTTGAATTTTGATGAATTTCTTAAAAGATGATCATGTTACAATGGAATTATAGTAAAATATGCTTATACTAAAAAATTTCCAATTCGTCTTGTTTTGAGACATGTTGTGCTTGTTGATATAGTGAGTCTTTATGAAATGATATTGAGCAGTTTAATATGTTGAGTTTTGGGTAACTGACTCCTTAATTATATGTTTAGCTCATATTGTTGTGAGAATGAAATTCCTCATATTTTGATGATTGAGCTCTATGTGTAGTAATTGATGTTTGAATTTCTATGTGTAAATGCCATGATTGATGATGTAAGTGATGCTGATATGTGTTGTTGGTTGGGCTGCTAGTCTTGAGTCTATTCCTTCCTTTTAAAAGAATTTTAGTTTCATTCGGGGATTAATGCTCCTAATGGGGGGATAATGTAATATTCCGAAAGTCTAAAGCCTAATCTAAAGCCTAACATAAGTGTCAAAAGGTTTAGACACTATTTTATGGTCAATTTTAATGCATATAAATCATTTAGGAAGTTTAGAAATCAAATTTCACATCAACAAACGTCCATGACATCCGAAAACTAGTCCGATGAGGTGCTAGCGTGCCTTAGCCTATTTGACTAACTTTTAGGAATTGGAAATGTAAGAAAAATTTGTGGAAACGTAGCAAATAGGTGTTTCATGGTTGAAACGTCTGGGTACGACTCCCCAAGGACAAAACAAGGGCCCTTGAGGTGGACCCTTACATTGAAGAAACACTACCTGGACAGTAAGCATCGACGAGACCACCTACGGTCTGTGTATGGAATGACGGGGAAACGATGCCACCGTCGGCCCATACTTATTAAAGTTTAGGAAGTCTTCCGCCTGCACAGTCTCTAAACTCATCAACAGAGTGTAAGACGGAGGAGTGAGAGTGTGTAGGTTCACGACAACCTGGCGGCGGGGTTCCATCTATGAAGGATGAGTTTTCTGCACGTTTTTATATTAATTCATTTAATTAATTAGGTGGTTTAGGGGTTAGTTAAGGATTAAGGGGAGACTAATTAACTAACTTAACACCCATATAATAGCCCCAACCCCATATTAAACTAATTAGAACTCTAAAACACAAACTCTCTTCCTTCTCTCTTCTTTCTCTCTCTACTTGAACTCACCATTGAAGACTAGCAAGGAGAATGGTTTGCGGGCTGGAAAGGGGAGAATTCACCTTTAAATTGTTGTCAATTGTTAAGGTATTAGATATAGTTCACCTTTGAGACTCTTTCCTCAAAGTGTTCCTTCAAAATGAATTTCAAAAGTTGAGTGTTCTTATGGGTTTCATCTAATTACGAAATTGAAGTTATGAATTGAGTTGTTGATGATTTCTGCAGGTTATATTGAATAAATTAACTTTTAATTTAACTTTTTTATGGTAATTGTTGATGGTTCTGTCCAAATTGAAGAACATGCCCTAACGTAGCTTATGATCTTGACCTATATTGTATTCTAGTCATTCAATTGATTTGGTTATTGATTAGATTACTATCCTATGTTGTTATTATGAATAAATTAAGATGAAATATAGGCCTATAACTCTATTTTATTGAGATATGATTTAGGTTATGAAATATATTGTGAAATTAGCCTATGTTTCTTGTCTTAAACTATGATCTATTGTTGAATTTTCATATAGAGATGCAATTGGCCTTGTTATCTTACGTTTATCATTGTGTGATGATCTTACTCCTCTAGTAGGGTTGAGTTATAGATTGATGGTAAGACTTTGATGATGAAATATGAGGAATACTTGGTAAGTCTTAGAATCTCCATCTTTACTTCCAATTGTGATTAATTGTGGTTAACTGATGATATTATATTGGAGTATTCCTTGTATTATGATTGATAGGATGATATGATGATTGAATTTAAATGTCTTGATCATGGTTTTGAGGTTTATTAGGATATAAATTCTATAAGGATGGTGATGTACACCAATGTGCCTTATTATGAAATACAATGTAATGTGTTAACCTCACTTATATGAATTGTGATGAAAGGATTACACTCATGCAATTCTTATTGAGCTATTCACGATGATGATTATACAAGGGATAGACCTTATGACCTAAACTAATCTATGATTATTAATTAAAGGCTTAAAGACATTTCAATAAAGGGACTTAGCTTAGCACCGACTGAACTTGACAACGGAGGGTGATGATTTCCCAAAGTTGAAGATTCTCCCTATAGTTCTATATGAGATGTTGGCTTCCCAAAGAGGAATACTCAGCCAATGTATTTCCATGAGAGGATGTCCCAACCACCAAGTGGTATCAAGAGGGAATATACTATCTCTTAGTTCTTGAACTATGTTTCCCCCATAGGAAGACTATCTAGTGGATCCACCTAGAAAGCGACGTTTGTATTTTGTTAAACTTTGGACGATGGACCACCTTCAATCGGTGTAAGGTTTTACAACAATGGATTCCACACGTAGCTCATGTGGTCTATGTCGGTTAAATAAAGTGTTCCCTAATGTAAAATAAAGTAATGAAGTATAAACTAACTATGGAGACTTCAGAGGCTGAACTTAGCCTAGGTAGGGGTTAAGACTCTTCCTATTCCTGCACTATTTGACTTTGATGGAAGCTTTAGGAAGTTGATATTATGTATTCATATGATAATGATATATATGATGATAGTATGTTGATACTACAATGTAAGTGTCTATATATAATGATTATTATCCTCTTGATTTATGTAGTTGGATTATATTGTTAAACTTAGACATTGGTTATGTTCTCTTGTTAAATCTACTTGGTTGAGCAAGGTTATGGGGCTTTTCTTGGTCATTGCACTTGTTGACTTGATAAGGATTCATGAGTAGTCGTCTTGCTTATTATGATATGATTGACTCTTATTCATTTTTGTGATGTTATTCCTTGATGATAGGGTTATTGTAAATAATGGTTTCAAGTATGTCGGAATACATATTACTTGTTGAGTTAATAAGCATGAATGGTTGGTTAATATGACTTTCTTAGCTTTGCATAAGGTTCTTAAAATGACCTGTTTTTACTAAAAGTCCTTTTTAGCACGTTTTGCTTCTATAGATGCATAAGGTCTCATACTTAGTACATTTGGAGTACTAACCCCATTTTCTTCCCTTATCCCAAAGATGTTAGGTTCTGGTCATTGAAGAGTTTGGAAGCCGACATTGTTGAAGGCTTGGATTCTTCATTTCATAAAAATAGGGTAGGTCCTCAAATTCTAAAGGCAATGCCACTATCTGGCTTACGGACTTGTTAAAGACTTTCATTTCTTTCCTTTTCAATTTAGTACTATACTTTTGTATGAAAAGTTTTAAAATATCTGCATTTTCAACCTATGAATGTAATGACATGAGAATAAGAGGCTAGTCTTAGTCATTAAAAAGGACGACAATGCTGGTTACATCTAGGGGGTAAACATAAATGTGACAAACTTTGTATAAGAGCATGAAGTAGAACCTGATTGAGTTATTTTTCTCTCTCTCTACCACATCTATGTAGGTTTGTATTCATAATTGTGAATCATGCCACACTTATGAGTAGGAACCTATATGATGCTTAGAAATGACTCTTTTTGTTGGAAATCATATATTGTACCGATAGAGTATACTTATGGTGTGATTTTGCATCTAATCCTATTGTTGTGATTATAGAAAGAATGAACACTCAAACGAATATGGCTCAAAGACATGAAGAGGAAATTGCAAATGCGGGAGACCCCGTGGTGATTAACTTCCTCCACTTGAAGAAGATGCTAATGTAGAGCAAGCATCGATCAATCCTCCTCCTCTGATGGATTAGAATATAAGGACCACTCTTCATCAAATGGACCAAGCTATCGCTACTCAAGCACAAGCGGACACGACTGAAGCCTAATCTATTATGGCTCAAGTAAACTGGGAGGTTGTGCCCCGTCCTCATCAACAAGTCACTACTATGATTTCCCGTCAAAGAAACTTCACACGAATGAACTCTCCTACTTTCTATGGGTCTAAGGTTGATGAATACCCCCAAGAATTTGTTGGTGAAGTCCCAAAAATACTTGGGGTAATGGGGTTTTCCACAATTGAGAAGATCGAGTTGGCCATATATCAAATCAAGGACGTGGCGCTAGCTTATAATGTGCAATTGGAGGATAATAGTCCACGAAGGGGTGGTACAGTCACTTAGGATATCTTTAAGACAACTTTTCTAGATCGGTTCTTTCCTAGAGAGATGAGAGATAACAAAGTGGTGGAGTTCATTAACCTTCGCTAAGGAGGAAGGACTGTCCATTAGAACTCTTTTATATTCATTAAGTTATTCAAATATGCTTCTTCTTTGGTCTCTGATCCTAGATACCAAATGATCTTTTTTGTGACGGGGGTGTCGGAGGACTTACAAGAAGAGTGTCATTCGACCATGCTACATGAAAACATGAAAAATTTCCGTCTTATGGTGCATTAAAGAAGGTTTGAGGAGGCAAGGGCTAAGCGAAAGAGTAGAGATGCTAAAAGATCAAAATCATTTGATGGAGGTTCTTCAAAGAATAGGCTTTAAATATAAGACAAGCCTAGATTGAAGAAATGAGTTTAAAATCAAGTCCCTTCCAAGTTCCCAAAACCTAGGGGTGATAGAGTTTCTAGCCCTAAATTCAAGAAGGGAAAAGGCACTAATTCACCAAATGGGAAGCCTACATGTTCCAAGTGTGGAAACGGTAATCTTGGTGAGTTCTTTGTAGGAACGGTTCTTTAGTTGTGGCAAGAGTGATCACAAGATGAGAGATTTACCAAACTTTAAGAGTCAAGAAAAGGGTAGCGGTCAACCTCAAGCAAGTGGTTCAAGTAATGCTCCGAAGAAGAACCGCTTCTATGTTCTCTGCTCTAGGGGTGAGCAAGAGACTTCTCCCCACATGGTGACGGATATGTTGAAAGTCTTCTTTATTGATGTATATGCCTTACTTGGTCCTGACACTATTTTATCATTTGTTACACCTCTAGTAGATAAAAAGTTTGATATCTTTCCCGATATTTTGCATGAACCTTTTATAGTGTCTACTCCAATGGGTGAGTCAGTTTTTGCAAAAAGGGTCTATAGAAATTGCCCAATAATGTTGCCCAATAGAGTTTCTTATGTTGATCTAGGAGAACTCAATATGCTTGATTTTGATGTTATATTGGGTATGGATTTCTTGCATGCATATTTTTCCTCCATTGATTGTAGGACAATGGTGGTGAGGTTTAACTTCCCTAATGAATCCTTTGTTGAGTGGAAAGGGGGAAATTCTATTCCTAGAGGTCGTATCATCTTTTGTATGAAAGCATTCAAAATTATCTCAAATGGTTGTCTATATCACATAGTAAGAGTCCAAGATCTAGACTATGAAGTTCCTCCTATTGAGTCGGTCCCCTTAGTGAGTGACTTTCCGGAGGTCTCTCCTAATGACCTTTCCTATATTCCTCCTAAAAAGGAAATTGACTTTGGCAATGATTTACTATCGTATACAAATCCCATATCAATTTTTCCTTATCAGATGGCTTTGACTTAAGTAAAGGAGTTGAAGGCTTAACTCAAGGATTTACTAGATAAGGGTTTTATACGGCCTAGTATTTCTCTATGGGGTTCTCCGATTTTGTTTGTAAAGAAGAAGGATGGGTCCTTGAGAATGTGTATTGATTACCGTCAACTCAATAAGGCCACTATTAAGAATAAGTACCCTCTGCCTCGAATTGATGACTTGTTTGATCAAATCCAAGGGGCGAGTTACTTTTCAAAGATAGACTTGAGGTCGTGGTATCACCAACCTAGGGTGAGAGGTGAGGACATAATATCTAGATTTTGGAGGTTGTTCCAAAAAGGGTTGGGTACTATGGTGAAGTTGAGCACCACTTTTCATCATCAAACGGATGGTCAAGCAGAGCGTACTGTACAAACCCTTGAGGATATGCTTAAGGCGTGCATTTTTTATTTTAATGGGAATTGGGATAAGCATTTGCCTTTGGTGGAGTTTGCCTGTAATAATAGTTTTATTAATCCATTTGCATGATTCCCTATGAAGACTTGTATGGTAGGAGGTGTAGGTCACCTATTTGATCGTTTGAAGTGGGTGAGACATCACTTTTTGGTCCCGAATTGATTCATAAGACTTTAGAAAAGGTTCATATCATAAGGAACCACTTACAAATGGCCTATCGTCGGCAAAAGTCTCATGCTGGTCATCTACGAAGAGATTTGGAGTTTAAACAAGGTAATAAGGTGTATTTGAAAATTTCACCAATGAAAGTGGTCGGTAGATTTGGCAAGGAAGGGATGTTGAGTACTCGTTATCTGGGTCCCTATGAAATCTTGCAAAGGGTTGGTACGGTTGCCTGTGAATTGAAACTTCCTAGTGAATTGGCTTCAGTTCGTCTGATTTTCCATGTATCTATGTTGAAAAAGTGTATTAGTGATCCTGAGTCCATTGTTCCTATTGAGGGTCTTGGTGTTAAGGATAACCTCTCTCTTGAGGAAGTTCCGGTTCAAATTATTGATAGGCAAGTCAATAAGTTGATGAATAAAGAGGTGGTTTCCGTAAAGGTGTTATGAAAGAATCATCTAGTTGAGGGTACAACATGGGAGGCTGAGGCCAACATGAAGTCCTGTTACCCTCATATTTTTGATAATTAAGGTTAGTCATTCTTTTTAATAAAATAAATATGACTAGAAATTGAAGTTTCTTGATTTTTGGGTAAGTTTTTTGCAAAATGTGCATTTTTGAGTACTTCACAGTGAAGTAACGGTAAGATTGGTGCTTTAGACTTGAAATTTTGCTTTTTGCTTGTTTGGAGTTATGTTGTGCATTTTGATATGGCGAGTCTTTATAAAATCATATGTAGCATGTCGTTAAGTTGAACTTTGTGCAAATTAACTCATGTAATGTAAGTTGAGCTCTGAAGTGTTGTGAGAAAGAAATGTCTCATGATGAAGTTATTTGAGTCTTATGTGTGGTAATATGATTTTTAAAATTTCATTGTTTAAATGACATGTCCCGTCGATGGGGTTACATATGTGAAGGGTGAGTTTACTGCACGTTTTTATATTAATTCACTTATTTAATTAGGTGGTTTAGGGGTTAGTGAGGTATTAAGGGGAGACTAATTAACTAACTTAAAACCCATGTGACGTCCCCAACAAAAATTAAACTAATTAGAAGTGTAAAACACAAATTCTCTTCCTTCTCTCTTCTTTCTCTCTCTATTTTAACTCACTATTGAAGACTAGCAAGGAGAAGGGTTTGGGGGATGTAAAGGGTCGAATTAACCATCAAATTGTTGTCAAACGTTAAGGTATATGATCTAATTCACTTTTGAGACTCTTTCCTCAAAGGGTTCCTTCAAAATTAATTGCAAAAGTTGAGTTTTCTTACGGGTTTCATGCAATTACGAAATTAAAGCTATTAATTGAGCTGTTGATGATTTCTTTAAGTTATTGAATATATTAACATGTAATTTAACTTGTTTGTGGTAATTTTTTATGGTTTACTCTAAATTGAAGAACATGATCCTCAATCCCTTACCCAAGGTTGTGATCTTAACATATATTGTATTGTTTTTTCATTCAATTGATTTAGTTATTGATTAGATTACTATCATGTGTTGTTATTATGAATAAATGAAGATGAATTATAGACCTATAATGCTATTTTATTGACATGTGATATAGGTTATAAAATATATTGTGAAATTAGCCTATGTATCTTGGCCTTGTTATCGTATTGGTTATCATTGTGAGATGAAATTACTCACCTAGTTGGGTTGAGTTATGGGTCGAAGGTAAGACAATGATGATGAACTATGAGGAATACTAAGTAAGTCTTAGAATCTCCATCTTTACTTCCAATTGTGATTAATTGTGGTTAAGTCATGATATTATATTGGAGTACGCCTTGTATTAGGATTGATAGGATGGTATGACGATCGAATTGAAATGTCTTGATTATGGTTGTGAAATTTATTAGGATGTAAATGCTATAAGGATGGTGACGTACACCAATGTGCCTTATTATGAAACGCTATGTAATGTGTTAACCTCACTTATATGAATTGTGATGAAACGACTATACTCATGCTATTCTCATTGAGATATTCATGATGAATATTATACAAGGGATAGATTCTATGACCTAAACTAAGCTATGATTGTTAATTAATGTCATAAAGACATTTCAATAAAGGGACTTGGCTTAACACCGAGTGAACTTGACAATGGGAGGTGATGACTTCCCAAAGAGGAAGATTTTCCCTATAGTTCTGTATGAGATGTTGATTTCCCAAAGAGGAATACTCATCGAATGGATTCCCATGAGATGAGGCCCCAACTACCAAGTGGTATCAAGAGGGAATATACTATATCTTAGTTTTTGAACTATGTTTCCCTCATAGGAAGACTATCTAGTGGATCCACCTAGAAAGCTACGTTTGTGTTTGGTTCTACTTTGGCCGGTAGACCACCTTCCACCGGTTTAAGGTTTTACAACACCGGATCCCACACTTAGATCATGTGGTCTATGTCGGTTAAGGCAAGTTTTCCCTAAAGTAAAATAAAGTAATAAAGTATAAACAAACTAAAGTGACTTATGAGGTTTAACTTAGCCTAGGTAGGGGTATGGGACTCTACGTATGTGATATACCATGGTTTCACGGTATAATTAATACTTTTTCCTTAAGTTTAGTGTGTCCGGAAGCCTTTGTTGTGCTAATTTTGATATAAGTTTCTCTTTGTTTTGCAGGAAATCTGTCCAAAACTGAAAGCGGAGATTCTGAGCGAAAAAATGCAGAAGAGACCACCTGCGGAGCTTATGACGGTCCGTCGTGCCTGTAACGGTTCGTCGTGCCTGTGACGGTTCGCAGGTGGCAGCATAGAGAAGTTGCTTAAGGAAGATGGGGAAGTCTAACCAAGTGTGGGATTACGAAGTTTGTGATGGTCCGTCATGGCTATGACTGTCCATCCTGCAGGTTCGTCGTGAAGATCAGAGAAGTGATCCCAGTACCCAGATTCCAAGAGTTGAAGTATTTTGAAACGAAGACCCTGGACGGACCGTTGTGCCTATGACGGTCCGTCATACTTGTCGTCGAGGGGATGAAGAAAGCAGCAGAAGAAATTGCACCAAGTATGGGACGACGGAGTCCACGACGGTCCATTGTGACCACGACGGTCTGTCGCGTGGTCCGTCGACACAGCCGCGTTTTGGCAGATTTCCAGTAATTAGAATCCTTGTTTAATTAGGTTTTTATTTTTTTATAAATAGTTTGAAAAACCTCATTTTTGAGGTTAGACTCTGGGAGTTTAGACATCATATTATTAGACTTTCTGTTTTAGTGTTTGATTTTTGGAAATTCTTACAAATGATTTTTGGTGATTAATCAAGCAAATTTTCAGACTTTATTCTTTCTCATTGAAGTAAGTACATGAATTCTTATTTAATATATTTGAATATTGTGTTTATGGCTATGAGGAACTAAACTCCATAACTAGGGTGTGGGAACCATAGGCAAATAATGAGATAAACCCTAGCTAAAATAACAATTCTAGAATAGTGTCTTACATGTATTAATAATTCTTTCACTTAGAAGTCTTTTTAATGGATGATCAACGTTAGAACTCGCCTTAATGCTACTTGCCGGACAAAGGAGGTAGATAATAGGAAAAAAATTATTAACATAGATTTAGTGTATACTATCTAATAGGCTAGTATTGATTGGTACGAGGTAATAACTTAGTCAAATATCGAATACAATGCTTAATATGAGGTAAAGATAAGGGTTAGGAAAGCAACACACGCAGCCGGACCAAGGTGCGCAGTGAGATTTTCTAGATGTCGGACTAAGGATTTAGAAATACATAACTTATCACTTTGCATGCAAGATACTAGGAAAGAATTGTTATAGTTAGAATTATCAAGTTATGAACCTATGGGGAACACGTAAACCCTAGTTACTTTGATTAATTGATTAAAACTCGAAATTAAAAGCTGTTAAGTGTCTCTGTCAAGTTCGTTAGTTATTTTTACTCATTAGGAAATACAAACCCCCTTTTTTTATGCATTTACTTTCTTAGGAAGTCATCAACCGAACAATAGTAATAACAAGTTGAAGTTAAGTCTAGACTATTTTCCTCGTGGGAACGATCCCAACCTCACTAGTTGGTTTATTTACTTAACGGGACCGCTTTACTACTCATTTGAGAAGTAAGTTTGAGCGTATCAAATTTTGGCGCCACTGCCGGGGAATTTAGCTTTTAGATTAACTTGAACTTATTACTAAAGTTTAGTCGATATTTTCTTGATTTTACCTTGTTTTATTGTTTTTGATTTCCTTTCAGAACTATCCTCCTTGTATGCCAAATACACGGAGAGGAAGAGAACCCTTGTTTCCCTACGATCGCGAGCTAGAGCGTACACTGCGCAATATGAATCGAAACTTGGGAATAAATGATGAGGATCCAAACCAGAACATCCCAGATCCAGTGGATGTTCATGGTCAGATGTTACCCAATGCTCCGGGTGAACATCAGCAGAGGGGACAAAATCCCGTTCCACGGCCCCAAGCATACTACAGAGGGTATGATAACATAGCAGACTCGGATGGGCCACTTGTCTTGCCCCCTCTACCCACAGGCCACACTTTTGTGGTAACTAGTAGCCTGATGCAAATTCTCACTGTCAAAGGTTTTTTTTCAGGGCTACCTTCTAAGGATCCACATTCCTATATAGCTAAGGTAAGGGCAGTGTGTAAAAGTTTTGTGGGGAGGCCTGTTTTAGATCTAGATGTAATAGGTCTCAGAGTGTTTCCTCTCTCACTGATGGGAGAGGCTGCTATGTGGTTTAATGAGCTCCCATACAACTCCATTTTCACTTGGAACCAACTACGGGATGTCTTCTTAGCACGCTACTATCCGGTCTCCAAGAAATTAAACCACAAAGACGGGGTGAATAACTTTGTGGCACTACCAGGAGAGTCAGTTAGTAGTTCTTGGGATAGATTCACCTCATTCTTGAGAGGTGTTCCAAATTACCGTATTGATGATGAGTCACTGAAGGAAT
This sequence comes from Solanum lycopersicum, assembly GCF_036512215.1. NCBI lineage: Eukaryota > Viridiplantae > Streptophyta > Magnoliopsida > Solanales > Solanaceae > Solanum > Solanum lycopersicum. The sequence continues at coordinate 15,308,571 of NC_090807.1, forward strand.
ACTTCTATCGGGGACAGGATGATAACAATAAAGCGGTGTTGGACACTATAGCAGGTGGATCTTATGGAGAATACCCTTATGCTGAGATTGCTGAGAAATTAGAGAAAATCTCCCGTAACAACAAAGCATGGAGTACTAGGAAGTCCGATACAGGGAGAAACACCTTCACAGTGCAGTCCACTTACAACCCAGCCACAGATTATATTCGTGAAGAAATGGCTCAGATGAGAACTGAGCTTGGGTTGGTGTAATAAACCATGTCACTAGGGATGCAAAAAAGATTAATGCAGTCAACTACTTGGCTAAACAACCACCTCCAATCGATGAGTGTTATTATGAGGAGGATTCGAATGCCATAAATGAACAGATGGGGGGTTTCCGACCAAGTGTCCAAGGCTCTAATCAGGAGAATTGGCGCCAAGGTCAAGGGAACCAAGGTCGGAACTATGGTAACTACAATCGTGAGGGTCATTATGTCCGATATGGAAACTACAATCGCGACAACAACATCAATAGGGGTAACTATGGTAATAGAAACGACAAGAATGGACCCTATGTTCCTCCTCAAAATCTTGAAGTTACTCCTAGGGATGGTGGAGGTAGTATGTCGCGAGTTGAGGATATGTTGCATAAAATGATGAGGAGGTTTGATGCTAGTGATGAGCACAATAAAGAGTTGACGAATGATTTAGCGGGTATTGGGCAAAAAGTTGATACACATGCAATATCGATTAAGCAACTTGAGTTACAATTGGCCCAATTATCTGCAACCGTGAACACACGGCAACCGGGCACTCTTCCTACCAACACTGTCCAAAATCCAAAAAATGATGGACATTGTATGGCAATTACTACTCGCGGTGGCAACCAAACCATTGACCCACCTATGCCATCTAATGGGAATCAGGTTACAAAAGATACTGATAAAGTGGTAAATGTTGATGCTAATTTAGAGGATAACATTGCAGAAGATGCTGAAGTGCCTAAAAAGGTAACTCCCATGCCTAGGCCACCACCCCCATTTCCTCAAAGATTAGTGAAAAAGACTGAGGATGGAAAATATTAGCGTTTTATAACAATGTTGAAGCAACTTTCTATCAATGTCCCTTTGGTAGAAGGTTTAGAACAAATTCCCGGTAATGCCAAGTTTATGAAAGATTTGGTCACAAAGAAAAGATCGGTTACTTTTGAGGATGATGATAGAATGCAGCATTGTAGTGCTATTTCTACAAGATCTCTGGTCCTAAAGAAAGAAGATCCGGGTGCGTTCACTATTCCTTGTACAATCGGGCTATAACATTTTGCGAAAGCATTATGTGATCTGGGGGCAATCATAAATCTCATGCCCCTCTCGATTTACAAGAAGTTGGGTTTGGGTGACCCAAAGCCCACTGCGATGCGACTACTGATGGCTGATCGAACAGTAAAACGGCCCATAGGGATACTTCATGATGTGCTAGTAAAAGTGGAGTCATTCATCTTTCCGGACGATTTTGTTATTCTTGATTGTGAGGTTGATTTTGAAGTGCCTATTATCTTGGGAGGACATTCCTAGCTACGGGAAGAGCCTTAGTAGACATGGAAAAGAGGCAAATGAAATTTCGGTTGAACAATGAGGAAGTGACCTTTAATATTTGTAGGTCCATCAGGCAGAGTGGTAAGCTCCAATCGGCATCTACTATATCCTACAACATGGGTGAGACATTTGAGACACAAATAGAAGAACGTGTAGGTGTCGAAGCATTAGTGGCAGTGATAATGAACTTTGATAGCGATTGCATTGAAAAGTATGAGTCATTAGTCGCGGCTCTTGACCGAGGTGATGTTCGATTTAAACCGAAGAAATTTGAGCTTGATATGAAGAATCGCGAGTTCCCACCCGCTAAACCATCTATAGAGGAAGCTCCAAAAGTTGAATTAAAAGGTCTCCCACCTCATCTTAGGTATAAATTCTTAGGAAATGGTGACACTTTACTGGTAATCATTGCATCAGACCTGGATGAACAACAGGTTCAGAGTTTGGTGAAGGTACTAAAAAGGTTCAAAAGAGCTAATGGGTGGACCATTGCGGACATTATTGGGATCCCTCCTGGTATTTGTTCTCATAAAATCCAACTCATGCCTGATCATAAGCCGAGTATTGAGCACCAGAGACGCTTGAATTCTCCTATGCAAGAGGTTGTGAAGAGGGAAATCATCAAGTGGTTGGATGCTGGAGTAATCTATCCAATCGCTGATAGTAGTTGCGTATGCCCGGTTCAGTGTGTACCTAAGAAAGGGGGAATGACTGTGGTCCCCAACGAAAAGAATGAACTTGTTCCAATGAGACCGGTTACTGGATGGAGGGTGTGTATGGATTACCGTAAACTGAACTCATGGACTGAAAAAGACCATTTTCCTATGCCCTTCATTGATCAGATGTTGGATAGACTTACCGAAAAAGAGTGGTATTGTTTTCTTGATGGGTATTTGGGGTATAATCAGATTTCTATTGCACCAGAAGATCAAGAGAAAACCACTTTCAGTTGTCCATATGGGACTTTTGCATTCAGAAGAATGTCGTTTGGGTTGTGCAATGCACCCGCAACCTTTCAGAGATGTATGATGTCAATATTTTCTGACATGGTGGAGGATACTATAGAGGTTTTTATGGATGATTTCTCTGTGGTTGGTGATTCATTCAAGTGGTGTTTAACAAATTTATCTGAGGTTCTTAAGAGATGTGAAGACTGCAATTTAGTACTAAACTGGGAAAAGTGTCATTTCATGGTGAAAGAGGGTATTATGTTGGGTCATCGCATTTCAGAAAAGGGCATAGAGGTTGATCGATCTAAAGATGAGGTAATAGAGAGACTTCCCCCGCCGATCTCTGTGAAAGGTGTGAGAAGCTTTCTTGGGCATGCAGGTTTTTACCGAAGATTCATCAGAGACTTTTCAAAGATTGCACACCCATTGTGCAAATTGCTGGAGAAAGAATGTAAATTTTGTTTTGATGAATCCTGTCTTAAAGCATTCGGTGAGTTAAAAGAAAAGTTAGTGTCTGCGCCTATCATTATTTCTCCAGATTGGAACAGTCCATTTGAGGTAATGTGCGATGCTAGTGGGGTGGCTCTTGGTGTAGTATTGGGACAGAGAAGAAACAAAATCCTTCACCCAATTTACTATGCTAGTAAAGCCCTAAATGAAGCTCAGAAGAACTACACAGTGATTGAGCAAGAACTCCTCGCAGTAGTCTTTGCTTTTGAGAAATTTCGCTCCTATTTGCTAGGTACTAGAGTTATAGTGCATACTGACCATTCAGCATTGAGATATTTCATAGCGAAAAAGGATGCGAAACCAAGGCTGATTCGTTGGGTGTTACTGCTGCAAGAATTTGACTTTGAAGTGTTGGATAGAAAAGGGACTGAAAATCAAGTTGCTGATCATTTGTCTCGTCTAAAGGATGAAGCTATGAGAGAGTTAAGGGATAAGAATGACATTAATGATACTTTCCTCGATGAACATGTATTGGCTGCTTCACAAGACTTGATTCCATGGTTCGCAGATTTTGCGAACTATCTGGCTAGTGATATTGTTCCATCAGACTTGTCCTTTCATCAAAGGAAAAAGTTCATGTACGATGTGAAGAAATTCTTTTGGGATGAACCATACTTGTATAGGAGTTGTGCCGACGGGCTTATTCGGCGTTGTGTGCCAGAATGTGAAATGTTGAGTGTGTTGGAGGCATGCCATTCTTCACCTGTTGGCGGACATCACAGTGGTATCTGAACCGCTCACAAGATATTGCAATGTGGTTACTATTGGCCAACTCTTCATCAATATGCTCATGGGTTTGCTAAAGCATATGACAAATGTCAACGAGATGGTGGTATTTCAAGAAAGCAAGAGCTCCCTCTAAACCCCATTCTTGTGATTGAGTTATTTGATGTTTGGGGTGTTGACTTTATGGGCCCTTTCGTGAGTTCTCATGGGATGAAGTACATTCTAGTAGCAGTTGATTATGTATCTAAATGGATCGAAGCCATAACCCTCGCAAACAATGAAGGGAAGAGTGTCACTCCATTCTTGAAAAAGAATATATTCTCCTGTTTTGGCACCCCAAGGGCCATTATTAGTGATGGGGGCTCCCACTTCTGCAACAGATTGTTCAAGGGGTTATTGGAGAAATACGGGGTTTGCCATAATGTGGCCACTCCTTACCACCCTCAAACTAGTGGGCAAGTTGAAGTATCGAATCGGGAGATCAAATAGATATTGTCCAAAACAGTGAATGCTAGTAGAACGGATTGGTCAAGGAGACTTGATGATGCTCTTTGGGCCTACCAGACAGCATATAAGACTCCCCATAGGTATGTCTCCATACCAAATTGTATATGGGAAAGCTTGTCATCTTCCGGTTGAGTTAGACCATAAAGCCATGTGGGCTATGAAGAAGTTAAAAATGGGTTGGAGCAAAGCTGCAGAGCAACGCTTAAATGGGTTGAATGAACTTGATGAATTTCGCTTAAAAGCCTATGAAAGGTCAGCCCTATGCAAAGAAAAGATGAAGAAGTATCATGACAACAAAATTGAAAAACGAGAGTTTATGGTGGGGGATTTGGTGCTTTTATTCAATTCCAGATTGCGCTTGTTTCCAGGCAAACTCAAGTCCAAATGGACTGGTCCTTACACATTTACCCAACTATTGCCTCATGGAGCAGTTGAGTTTGAAACTAAGGAGGGTGTGCGGTTCAAGGTGAATGGACAGCGCATAAAAATCTATCTCGGGCATGCTGAATCGGCGAATGAAGTAATCGAGGCATACCATCTTGATGAAGTCTGAGTAATCAAGTGGACCCAGTCGTGCCGCGACACTAAATCAAGCGCTTGTTGGGAGGAAACCCAATACTTATCGTCTTTTTAATAATATTAGCATTTTTCTATTAATGGGTTTTAAATTTGCAGGCACATCACCAGGAAATTCTGCAGAAAACTACTCCACAGCAGCCACTAACGGATACATCGATGGACCCTTGCGCAAGCGACGGACCGTCGTATGCTTCCGTCACACCAGGTATGTTTTTCTGTCTTTTTAAAATTAGAGCACACACGACGGAACCTATGACGGGACGTCACAAGTGCGACGGACCGTCGTCGGGGAACCGTCGCGCGATTATTGAATTCTACCCGACTCGACTCGGCTGGACCCTTTTCAAAATCTTATCGTTTATACTCCCCACCCCTCCATATCTCACCCCATTACATCCTTATTCCTCTCATCTCCCCTCTCTTTTCAACTTCCACACTTCCCCTCACTAATCATTGCTCCCAAAATCCTCCTAAGCCTTATACTTATCATCTACTAGTCGGTGCTGCTGCTGTCGGTGTCTACCTTGCCAACTGAATCATTCTCCGTTTGTCTTTTCTCCATTTCCAAGGTATTTGTCTCTACATTTCCATTTATAGTCATTTATCTTGCTTTTTGGTTAAGTAGTTAGTATTAGCTTAGTTCTTAGTCGTATACTGTTTCCTTTATATGCTTATGTCTAAACCTAGGCTCAAAATGTTCGAATGTGCCATGTTGATAACCCTAGGCATAGGTGATTGTGCATTGGTAGTTTCCTAGGTTGTTGGGATAGACACATATAGGTTCACAACACTAAAAGACCATGTGGGTTCATCGGGGATGCATCAGGTACCCCCAGTTCTAACACTGCTACTCAGAACGAGACCCTGATGACGGGCCGTCGCACACACGACGGACCGTCATAGGGTTCGTGTCAAAAGCCCTAGCACCCTGTCCCAACGACGCCTGTGACAGACCGTTGTCTTCACAACGGTCCGTCCTACACAACCATTCTGGTTGTCAGAGAACCTGTTTCTAAGGGTCTCTCAAAATTTTCTAAGTGTCCTATGACGGACCATCATACCCACGACGGTCCATCCTACGCGACCGTCATGATGGTCAGACCCCTCTGCTAAGGGTCTCCCAACATTTTCCAAGTGTCCTACGACAGTCACTTACGACGTACCGTCGTCTCCTCGACGATCCGTCCTGCACGACCGTCATGATGGTCAGAGACCCCTCTGATAAGGGTCTCCCAAAATTTTCTAAGTATCCTACGATGGACTCTTTTGACGGACCATCGTACCAACGACGGTCCGTCCTGCTTGACCCTCATGATGGTCAGAGACCCCTCCTTCAGGGTTCTTTATATATACATAAGCTAAGTACAACACGACGGACCTCATGACGTTCCGTCATATCCATGATGAGCTGTCATTTAGCCCGTCGTGTGATACAGTTTCACTTTCACTAACACACTATTTTAAATGTTTTATGTCGTATGGGCTTGCCTTTCTTGTTTGCCACTACTCGTACTAATAGTGATCCTTTGCAGGTACTATCTACTATGGCACCCAAGCAAGACCGAACCTACGCACGCGGGCGATCCAAGTCTGTTGCCCCGTCTGCACGCTTGATCATCGGCTCTGATGATGAGCGGGACCCTGAATATGTGCCCCAGGCACTTCTGCACCTTCCCGTGCTGCACGTGCTCCTAGAGCCACACCCAAGACGGTGGCGTCCGGTGTAGTCACTGCCTCCCAGTCTGATGAGGAGCGCACACTGACCGGCACACCCTCTGGGTCAGCCACAAATGAGGAAGGAGCGTCTGGCTCCTTAGGAGTATCATGGTCCGAGGAAGCTACAGGCTCTGCTGAGGTTCCCGCACCCGCCACTGCTGCAGCGTCTACCTCGTCTGATGAGGCTGACAGTTCAGACTCTACATTCGGCGCACCAGCCTAGGTCCCCACCCCAGCCTCTGACCAGCCAAACCGGTGGTGTATCGAAGGCCAGTTTCAAGTTTACTCCTACGCCAAATTCCTGACTAATAAAGGAGTAATGACTCGGACACTCACCTTGGAGCGGCGGGTACTTACAGGGAGTGTCCCATCGATGCCGGAGATCCACAACCTATTCACCAGGCATCCCTTAGAGTGGACAACCCGTCCGTTGGGACGATACAACGAGGAAATTGTCCGAGAGTTCTACGCATCCTATGTAGCGACTCTCCGATCACAGATCGATAGGTGGGCTGCTCCCGCTAAACATGCCCCACTGGAGCGGGTTCAAGTCCGGGGCGTGCAAGTTGACATTTCCCTGCCAGCTATCGGCCGGTTCTTATACGGCGAGAGTGTAGATGCTATGCAGAATCCCCACACTGCCAAGTTTGACTACCGCTGGCAGATAGTGAAGGATGGCCAGTTCTTGTGCGAGCAGGCACTGAGAGAGACCACCAAGAGGTGGATGGCCCTGCACCTATCAGTCGACGGAGAGGGTGCAGATTGGGTCACTGAGCCGAAGGGGGCCATCAAGAAGGCAAACCTCACGTTCATCGCGAAGTTCTTGTGGCTGCTCGTCCATCACTTCCTTTCCCCCACAGCTGCTGATAACATCGTCACCGGGGATCGAGCAGTGTTGATGGTGGTGATGATAGCCGGATTCCAGGTAGACTTTGCATGGCTTCTCCAGGCAGTCATGCACGAGAGGCATTCAAGGTCACTACTACCTACCCATTCCCGTGTATGATTTTTGCCCTTTGCAGGACCGCAGGTGTGCCCATATGGCACATAGATCAGTTGAAGACCCCGCAGGGCACCGTTGACGTCGGCCTCATCAGAGACGAGGCCAATGAGTTGGCCCCACGTCTAGGGCCCCATCCAGAGCTGTCACCACTTGCTGATGATCTTGCGGATACGGTGGCCCTGGCCCGCACCGCTACACAAGCGTCCACTGAAACTACCCCGGTCGAGTCTATCTCGGGTAGTAGCCCAGCCCCGAGCTCCTCTCGCACAGCCCCTCTACCGACACTGGTCCCGCTTGCTAGGGTCCAAAAACTGGAGGCACAAATGGCCACTCTTCTGCATCATATCCAGCCGTGGATGCAGAAGTCGATTACTGAGTTTGAGGTGCGGCTAGAGAGGAAGATGCAGCAGTTTACCGAGCGGAAGATTGCTGAGGTTAACCAGCGCCTAGATGCATTTGAGTTGAGAGTGTTAGCCCGCCCAGCTCCTCCGGTAGATGTGTCAACTCTTCAGGCTGCAGTGGACAGTCTTCGTGCAGACATCGACACGATCCTAGAGGCGAGAGTGCCAGAGCCTGTCGAGCCTGCTGAGGACACTGTATTGGCGGCCCTGTTTGCTACTTCAGAAATTCCCCCACCTTTCCCTCGAGAGAGTGCCAAGAGGCGTAGGGGTCGATCAGAGGATGAGGCGCCACCAAGGAAGAAGGAGCGCCGAGAGATTGAGGCCGCGAGGAGAGCCTCACTTGCTGAGGGGGAGGCACACCAAATCAGAGCATCGCAGATAACGGCTGGGGCGTCTAGGTCCCGCACTGTAGAGACAGCAGAAGGCACTACTGATGGTGTGGTTGTTGCTGAGGACATCACTGAGGGTGTCCAGATTGCTGAGGACACCACTGAGGGTGTCCAGATTGCAGAGGATGTCAGTTCCGGGAAACCGGACCCACCAGCTTGCTGATCGATGGCGCTATGTGCCACAGGTTTGCTTAATCTAACCCTCTAATCTTTAGATTTTTTTTATGCATTGGGGACAATTGCATGCTTTTTTTGTTGGGGGTGGGGTAAATGGAAAGTGAGTGTTAGGGTGAAGTCTGAGTAGCCCAACTCACTATCCTCTTTTGGGATTTTCTTGCCTGTGTTCTTTTTCCCCAAAAGACTGATTACTTTTTCTGTTGAACCGGCACGTTATATCTCTTGTACATAGTTTAACTTTGAAGCATGATGACTAAAATGATATCCTGATAAAACTGGAAAATATTGCATGACTAGGCGTAGTAACTCATAATTGTGTGGCTCTAAACATGAAATAGAGTTACACCATTGCATTACCCTAAATCTTCAAGTCAAACTAGGTGTTTGTTAATCTGGTATAGTGATGAGATGTCAAGTAAGTGTGAGGAAATTTAAATAGTCCACTACTGGTACTGAGCTAGAACTTGCCTAGTTAGTCCTGCTAAATGTAAGCTGTAACAGACAATTAGGAAAGGATCATAGGCCCTTATTCACGATAGCCCATTTCTATCCTAAATAAAAGAAACCAAATGAAAGTTATCCTTCTTTGATCCAAATAATTTGAGCTTAAAATTAGACCTTTCTTTTTCACCCCAACTAATCTTTTCTGGGAACAATATGTTGGCCCTGGTCCCTCCTTGGACATGTGCACCTCAGCTTATGCCAAAATCATATGTTGAGGATGGCTAATGCATAAACAACCTTCGTTATGGCCCTGACCCGACTTTGGGTATTGTGTACCTTGACTCATGGCAAAGCCATGAGTTGAGGGTGGCTGTTTTGAGCAATGCTCTGGAAAGTGGGTTTGAAAGAACAAGGAGAGAGAAAAAACAAAAGTAAAGTGACTCAAGAACTTGTTGAAAGAAAAGGAAAGGAAAAGAGAAATATTCAAGAATTACAAACAAGAAAAGAAAAGAGTCACTTACACAAATGAAGAAAGAAGGGAAATAGCAAGGTGAAAGAATAGGAGAAACTGGGCGAGATAAAGTGATAGAAAGTGGAAGGTTTAGCCGATATGTCAAGGAGGGCAAAAAGTCACTAAAGTATACCTAAATATACCCTACCTGACTCTGAGCCTACGTTACAAGCTAAAAAAGTCCTATCGTGATCCTAAGGGTTGTATAGCGAACTTAAGACAGTGAAAATAAGGGAAAGCTTATGGCAATAGGTATGAATGAGTGTGACTTTGTTCTGAGAGCGAGTGTTGAAATGTAATCCTTATACTCAAACATAAATCATTGTGTGAAAAATGAGGATTTTGTTCTAAACTGAGGACACTAGTTGCAATACCAGAATTGTTAGCACCTCGGTGAAAAATTGAATAGGATAGTTGTTAGTGCATGGTGAGTCTGTGTCATGTTCGAATCCCAGAAAATTCAAGCCTAATAGTGATAGCATGCATAGATTTGATGAGATTAATCGGGATTGATAGCCAAATGATTGCAAAAGATAAAACCTGAATGCTATTGTACAAAGATTGTGTAGTGAGTCATAGTGCGTCGCTTGAGGACAAACAACAAACTTAAGTTGAGGGTGTTGATATACCGTGGTTTCACGGTATAATTAATACTTTTTGCTTAAGTTTAGTGTGTCCGAAAGCCTTTGTTGTGCTAATTTTGATATAAGTTAATCTTTGTTTTGCAGGAAATCTTTCCAAAGCTGAAAGCGGAGATTCTGAGCGAAAAAATGTAGAAGAGACCACCTACGGAGTTTATGACGGTCCATCGTGCCTGTGACGGTCCGTAGGTGGCAGCATAGAGAAGCTGCTGAAGGAAGATGGGGAAGTCTGACCAAGTGTGGGATTACGAAATTTGTGACGGTCCATCATGGCTATGACGGTCCGTCCTACAGGTTCATCGTGAAGATCAAAGAAGTGATCCTAGTACCCAGATTCCAAGAGTTGAAGTATTTTGAATCGAAGACCCTCGACGGACCGTTGTAGGAACAACGGTCCGTCATACTTGACGTCGAGGGGATGAAGAAAGCAGCAGAAGAAATTGCACCATGTATGGGAAGACGGAGTCCACGATGGTCCATTGTGACCACGACGGTCCGTCGCGTGGTCCGTCGACCCAGCCACGTTTTGGCAGATTTCCAGTAATTAGAATCCTTGTTTAATTAGGTTTTTATTTTTTTATAAATAGTTCGAAAAACCTCGTTTTTGAGGTTAGACTCTGGGAGATTAGACATCATATTATTAGACTTTGTGTTTTAGTGTTTGATTTTTGGAGATTCTTACAAATGATTTTTGGTGATTAATCAAGCAAATTTTTGGACTTTATTCGTTCTCATTGAAGTAAGTACATGAATTCTTATTTAATATATTTGAATATTGTGTTTATGGCTATGAGGAACTAAACTCCATAACTAGGGTTGTGGGAACCATAGGCAAATAATGAGATAAACCCTAGCTAAAATAACAATTCTAGAATAGTGTCTTGCATGTATTAATAATTCTTTCGCTTAGAAGTCTTTTTAACGGATGACCAACGTTAGAACTCGCCTTAATGCTACTTGCCGGACCAAGGAGGTAGATAATAGGAAAAGAATTATTAACATAGATTTAGTGTATACTATCTAATAGGCTAGTATTGATTGGTACGAGGTAATAACTAAGTCAAATATCGAATACGATGCTTAATATGAGGTAAAGATCAGGGTTAGGAAAGCAACACACGTAGCCGAACCAAGGTGCGGAGTGAGATTTTCAAGATGCCGGACCAAGGATTTAGAAATACATAACTTATGACTTTGCATGCAAGATACTAGGAAAAAATTGTTATAGTTAGAATTATCAAGTTATGAACATGTAGGGAACACGTAAACCCTAGTTACTTTGATTAATTGATTAAAACCCAAAATTAAAAGCTGCTAAGTGTCTCTGTCAAGTTCGTTAGTTATTTTTACTCATTAAGAAATACAAACCCCCTTTTTTTTATGCTTTTACTTTCTAAGGAAGTTATCAACCGAACAATAGTAATAACAACTTGAAGTTAAGTCTAGACTATTTTCCTCATGGGAACGATCCCAGCCTCACTAGTTGGGTTATTTACTTGACGCGACCGCTTTACTTCTCATTTGAGAAGTAAGTTTGAGCGTATCAGTATGCCTTGCACTAGTTTAGTTTGATGAAAGCTTTAAGAAGTTTATATTATGAATGCATATGATAATAATGTATATTATGATAATATGTTGATGTTACAATGTAATGTCTATATATGATGATGAATATCCTCTTGATATATGTAGTTGGATTATATAGTTATAGCAGGACATTGGTTATGTTTTCTTATTAACTCAACTTGGTTAAGGAAGGTTATAGGGCATTGCTTGGTAGTTGTCTTGTATACTTTGTAAGGATTAATGAGTAGTGGTCTTGCTTATTATTATATGATTGACTATTATTCATTCTTGTGATGTTATCTCTTGATATAGGGTTATAGTAAATTATGGTTTTAAGTATGTTGGAATACGTATTACTAGTTCAGTTAATAAGCATGTTTGGTTGGTTGATATGACTTGCTTGTCTTTGCATTAGGTTCTTAAAAGGTTAAAGTTGAATTTTTTGACTAAAAGTCCTTTTTTAGCACGTTTTGTTGTATATGTGCTTAAGGTCTCATAATTCGTACCTATGGATTACTAACCCCATTTTCTTCTCTTTTCCCAAATATTTTAGGTTTCGGTCATTGAAGAGTTTGGAAACGAAATTGTTTAAGGCTTTGATTCTTCATTTCATCCAAGTAGGGTATTTCCTCAACTTTCGAGGGCAATGCCACTATTTATATTACGAATTTGTTAAATACTTTTTCATTTCTTTCCTTTTCAATTGAGTTCTATACTTTTTGTATGACCTATATGTGGTCTTGTTCAATTGATGTAAGGGCTATGTCTATATTGTGATAATCGTTTAGATGGTATGAGATGAGACAATCTTTGAGACTATTTTTCTATCTTATATATGTATATATGCAATAAAAGTAGAAGACTATGTAACCTTCCTCTATGAAAGGGTCTATGTATACTCGATATGACTATAAATTATGTGTATGTAATGGTCTATGTAACCCTCCAAGTAGAAGTTTTCAATTTTTCCGCATTTTTCAACCTATGAATGTAACGAGATTAGACTAAGAAGCTAGTCTTATTCTTTAAAAAGGACGTTGATGCTGGTTACGTCGAAGGGGTAAACCCAATTGTGACACATATAAATCAACACAATTCAATGTACATTCTAAGCTAATTAGAGTAAATAGGTCAACTTATAAAATACCCAAGCTAATTAAATTCTTGATCAATTTCCAACAAATTATAATCAATTGATATAGAAAGTACTAACAATAACCAATTCAATACAATCTAATAACAATTCTATAGACATCAAGTCATGATCACAATACCCACATTATAGACTAATTTGGGAAATTAGGAGGATCATGGGTTATTCATAATATTGATAATAAATTCATCATAAAATATGTATATAAACATATATTCATCATTAGGATGCTTTTGAAATAAATTTGAGAATGAACCCATGGCTAGATTGAAAGATATGATTCTTGACTTAAAATTTATGTTTTGCAAAACCTTTGAATGGACTCCATAGATGAATGATTATCTATGGATTAAGGATCACCATACATTATAGATTAAAAATCCGATGAAAATCTAAGAAGAAAACTCCAAGTATCCAACTCCATAGCTTGTTCTTGAGTTTGGTCTTCAATGGAGGTTTTGGGATTTTTGGAAGAGAAGAGAACTTTGGGAATTTGATTTATTATTGGGTATTGGGGTTTTAGCTTGACAAATGTTCCAAAAAGGTCCTAAAATCAGTTAATAAAACGTCCCCTAAGTTATAAAAATACCCTAAACGAATTGGGGCCTTAGACATGTCAAAATTGACTTAAAAACTAAGCAACCAGATCTGGGAGTTGGCTGCGCGTCGCGGGGAAGCCTCCTTGTTCTGCCCCAGATAATTGTTGGGATAGTGAGGTGCGTTCTAGGAGTGCATTGCGAGGGAAAGGTCTCATTCTTATTCCTGCACGCTGCCTTGGGCAGCGTCTTGTCCAAGGTTTGGATCCTTCTTTGGGTTCGGGTGGTCCCCGGGTAGTCGTACCCGGATATTTAGACCCTTAACATGCCTATTAAGGTACTAGGGTCAACTATACTGCTTCTAAACTCCAAACTACACATAAAATCAAACCAAACATAAAAGGGGACTCACTAGCACATCTAACGACCAACTTCCTAACGTCTTGGACGTTTGACCTCAAAATGACTTCAAATCAAATATGCGTACTATAAAACACTTTATTAACATGTTATTAACCTTTTTAGGCACAAGTGAGGCTTTAGATACCTTATATCACTTTGAGTACGTGTAAATAGTCCCCCACTTAGGACAATATTCATCCTCGAATGACACTGAAACATTTAAAACACTCTCAACGACTCAATGGCTTCCATTAAAGCTCACAACACTTCAACATGTTATCACTTAAAAGTCAATGCACCAAACATACAAGAAACACTAACTTATTTCTAGCATGCAATTAAAGCAACATAATCAAGCATGGACTACTTCTATAACTCATTTCATGCATACATAATTGTTCATATTTATTGCTATATGGAGGAACTACCTTCTACAATTTTTTTGGCATGTTCATTATTTCATCACAAGGTTAAACATACTATGGATTCCAATTGCACACTTAGGCATAATCAACACTTCAACTCATGAGAAAATTTAAACACTTCATTTAGTTGCACAAGAATCATTAATAAGGTAGATTAACTACAATCTTATAGTCTAGACATAATACCATTGAGGTCATATACCTTGCTCAGCTTTGTTAAAGGAGGAACTACCTTCTCCTATTAAAAACATACACACATGGCATAATAGAGTTTACATAAAAGCAATGCATAGATATAGTTCATATTAAGAACGATTTCTTTACTCCAAACCACATGATGCTTATACTTCCTTCCCTATGAAGTCAACATGGTAGGTCACACCAAGCACATTACAACATTAGGATGTAAATTTACAGCTTTCCGTTTCTAGCACATCACTTGCTTTCATAAACATGCATCATTTATGAAAATTTATCACATTTTATAGGATCACAAATAAACATATGTTTGACTAGCCATCACTTCTAAAGAGTGAGTCTATAATAACACTCCCCAATTCTTAGAAGTTACACATTTTTCAAAGAGACTCACCTTTTCATATTTAAAGGAGACTTCATCCCTCATGGTGAGGATTAGGAACCACAAATTAAAGTGACATAAAGCATGCTCACAGATCTATCTCATGAAGTCTAATTGCACATTTATCATATAAGGAGGCACAGCAACATGAGAAACATGCAAATTTATCAAAAATTCCTTTCTCACGCAATAATGACCTTTCATAATATGAATAATATATTGTCATTTAAGACATTAATGGCATATGGAGAACATACAACTTATCATTTTATGCAAGACTCCTATCATGTACAAGCTACTTAGGAACTCTTTGTTTTCAATCTTGAGTAAGAATTGAAGGAACATATAGGGGCATCTACCACCTTACTACTCAAATCATCGTCTCCCACTTAGGATAAAATCACTTAAGAGCAACTCATCTCAACTCTAAAGGAATCTTAGCTTAACAACCTTATTAACTAAGCACATCATCTCTTGGTATCTAAGCTTATGAACACCCTTCTTACCATCACTACAAAACAATTTTAAACCTAGAGAAGTTCAAGAGAGATCAACATAGGGACATCAATGGAAAGTAAAATCCTATCATCTATGCACATTATCCCCCACTTGAGGTATGCGTAATTACATCATGCCCTTAAACACAAAGGTCGAGGGGAGTCAAGACAAACCTACAAGGGTTATCACTTTTGGTGGAACTTTCCAATGAAACATGACTAGGGAAAATCTAAGCACTTCCTCAATTGATCATACTCAAATTCATACTAAAAGAAAAATAACAACTTCAAAGTAGGTCAAACTCAATTCTCTCCTCCTCTTCAAGAGCTACGGGGTACATACCCTGAATTCGCTAAGTCACCATAGGGTAACCATACATCCAACTTATGGAATAAATTCATTTTCCCCATTTTACCAATGTTATAATAGGTTCATAGAGTTAATCATTTACTAGTCATAAGGTTTCTACCATTAACTAGCACAATTCGCAATCACCTTATTTGGCTCAATACACTATCTCCCCTACTTAAGAGCAAGTCTAAACAAAAGGTTTCAAATACAAACAAGGATAACTATGAAGCATTTTCATATACAAAGATAACATTCATCTTTCTCACTATTCACCACATTCTCCAAGACTTTTCAAGCCTACACCATAATATCATGCTAACATCCGACATAATCATAAGGCATTCTGTCATTCCATGGGGAACTCCATTTAACCATAATAACTATTAAAAAGCTATAATCATACTTAATATAACTTCTTTACATAACATCTCATTCCCCATAAGACACCTGTATCCATAAATGGAACCACATCCACATATAAAAAATTCACCTTCACATATACTCGCCAAACCATAAAACCAAGGTAAGTATCAAAACACACTTTTTCTGCTTCGAGCATTGAGAAATCATTCCAATAGAAGCAATCACATCTAAAAGACCACCGGATAAGAAATCATAGAAGAGAGATCTTATAGTGTTAAGTTCTATGGAACAAGACGAGAATAGTGAAGAAAGGAAACTCTATCGTCCTGTTGCCTCTCGTATCATTTCATTGTGTTGCGAATCACCACCAATGATATGAGACTTTACTAGACGTGGCAACATGAGACTTTGAAACCTAAAGAAGAATCCTACAATCTTATGATCTGATACCAAGTTTGTTACGACCCAAGGGTATACCCTAGAAGTTATGGTATCCTCAAATCTTAACACGACGTCGTAGAACTCTTGGAGGTCTAAGACAAGCCCTTAGACATGTCATTGGATAATTATAAAAATAAAGGAAAATTTAAATCTTTTAATAGCACATTATATGCTAGAACATTACTTTATATATATATATATATTTAATATTATAATACATAGTCAGACTCTAATGTCTATTTGCCATTTAAAACACAACTCGATATAATAGAATAGGGAAATGGACCTTACAACACAAAATAATATCGAGTCTATTACATAATTTGAACAAGAACTTGACATAGGGAAATCCTTGAATCATGAGGATCCGTCTTCTTGAACTTGGGAGATCTATCAAAGATCTTCATGTAGGAGAAATCCTCTAGCCAATACCACCTACACTTTCTGTAAAAATATGATGACAAGAATGCACTATGTATGAAAACCATGCAAAAACATGCATTTAAAGAGGACGTTTTATTTGAAATCATGTCACATGTCTTTTTAGTGAACTTCATGAACATAGGCACATATAAGCTCAATATAGTTCACATACATAATATAGATATGGGTAATACTCAAAATAGCACCTAAAACCATTTATCATGCTTTGAAACATATGTAATACATACCATACATTACCTCTCTTTTATCTTACTTCCTTCCTTAAGTAACGCTAAAGTGAACTTAGTACAATGTATCACTTTGAGGTCACCTTATGATAGTCTTCTATAATATGATTCATAACTCAAGCACATACATTCATAAGTAATAAAAATCTCATAGACATAAAATTCACATAAAAACCATCACCTAAGACAACTCCTACATCACACTAGTGCAATGTGTAGGTAGCATCCCATAATACTACTTCCACCAAGTGTACCTAAGAAGTCACCCTAGACTAGGCATAACATATTCAACAAGTCACAACACATTTAAAAAGTCATAACTTATTCACTTACAAGTAAACATAAGGCCACATACTTCATATAATCATATAAGGACTCGTTCCTTTACTACAACCTTAGTCATAAATTACTTAGTTCATATCATAGGTAAAGTACCCTTATAATCCCTTCACAATCTTACTTGTGCAATGTACTCATGGAGTCCCATACCCCCACATTTACTAAGTAAAACCATTTAGATGACATAAGTATAATTCACATGCATAGTCATATTTCATGTCTTAACATAACAAGGTCACTTAACATGCATTGATAAAAGTCATACATAACATAAGTGTTTACTTCATATGTGTCTCCAATCTTATCCTTTCTTAAAGTCATCTAGAGAAATGTATAGGTAGGGTCCATAATACTCCCATACCAAGTACAATTATCATGAAGTTTAGATTAGAGTTCATATTATTATTTTAGTTAATTATTAACCTTCAGGAGACACATCCATAACCGACATAGACCATGTGAGCTACATGGAATTCGGTGTTCTACTCTCACACGGAAAAGAGAAGGTTAGCACTTGCCAAAGGTGCAACCAATCGTACATAGCTATCTATGTGGAAAACACAAGCTATAACCTATAGGGGCACGTAGTTATTGAACATGGAGAATGCTTTTAGAAACCTTGACTTACTAGCATGGAGGTTTCTATCTCATGAGACATCTGTGTTGCGAACCCGTACTTGCTAACATGAAGGTTCTATTTGTGGGAAGTGGGACTTATTAATGTGAAGGTCCCTGTATCATTTTTCATGTTCTCCGGTGCTAGGATCGAACTCCATTTTTAAATATATTAAAGCCTTTAGTTTATTAATTCATAAAGAAGGCTTTAGGATCTTTCTCCTTCATACAACATATAGCTCAAAGGAATATAAGATGAGCATGTACTTTCATCATAGACCCTAATACATGCGAGAATGTCCTTTCACATGTTCATAAAATAATGCATCGTGTGCATTTGCATAGAATGTGAGATCTACCTTCACATAAACACCTCTAGTCACACATGCTCATAACTTCATTAATCATGTACTTTAATGCATAAAAATATGTAACGATGAATAGGAGAACAAACCTTTCCTTAGTCATCATGAACCTATCTTACTCATAGATATGCATGAAGTGTGTGTGTGTGTACATTAGTTGACATGATCACATAATGGCAATCACATAGTATTGAGGAAGCCACATTCTAATGACTACAACACATGTCCAACATTCTTCAAGTCTCAAGTCAAACAAACATATAGAGTATTGAGTACTATAGACTACACACACTCACACTACATCATAAGAGGCAAGTACATATTCAAAAATAGAATATCATACCCTAGCATACTTTGATCACCCATTCATATAGGATTCGTATGGGTAGGGGTCATGCAATAAGGATATTATTGATCATTACCAATATAGGACACACCTAACCCTTACACGATCATCACACATACACATATAACATCATCTCCACACCTAGATTAAACAAATAGTGTAGGCTATACACATAATATAAAATAACATCATTTAGCTAGACATGATATTAGAGTCAAGGCTAAATCATTAAACTTCCTAATATATGTATCATCATATCTATTCATATTGCATCCAATGCCTTCACGACCATGATCATAGCACATAAACATATACAAGAATGTAAACACCGCCATATAAGTGGACCATACCAATCAACACAATTCAATGTACATTCTAGGATAATTAGAGGAAAAAAGTCAACTTACCAAATACCCAAGCTAATTATCTTCTTGATCAATTCCCAACAATTCATAACCAATTGATATAGAGTGTAAAAGCAATAACGAGTTCAATACAATATTATCAAATTTTATAGACATCAAGTCAAGATCACAGGACCCACATTATAGACTAATTTGACAAATTAGGAGGATAATGCGTTATTTATAAAATTGGATAGAAATTCATCATAAAATTAGTATATAAATGTATATTCATTATTAACATCCTTTAAAATCAAGTTGAGAATGAACCCATGGCTAGATTGAAAGATAGGATTTTGACTTAGAATTCATTTTTGGGAAAATCTTTAAATGGACTCCATAGATGAATGGTTAGATATGGATGAAGGATCACCATATCTTATACATTAAGAAGACAATGAAAACCTGAGAAGAGAAATACAAGAATCCAATTCCATAACTTGTTCTTGAGCTTGGTCTTCAATGGAGGTTTTGGGGTTTTTGGAAGATAAGAAACTTTGGGAATTTGATTTCTTAGTGGGTGTTTGGGTTTTGGAATGGGAAAGGGTTTAAAAAGTTCCTAAAATCAGTTCATAAAATGACCCCTAAGTTACCAAAACACCCCCACAAGAATTGGTGCTCTTAGATATGTTAAAATTGACTTAAAAAAGACGCAACCGGATCTGGGAGTGGGCTTCGCGGGACAGACTTCCAATTCTGACCCAAATAATTTTTGGGACAGTGAGGTGCGTCGCGAGGTCAAGGTCTCATTGTTGCTCCTGCACGCTGCCTTGCGCAGCCTCTTGTCCAAGGTTTGTGTCCTTCTTGTGGGCTCTTTGCGTGGTCCCTGGGGCGTCGTCCCCAGATGTTTTTACCCTTAACTCGTTTATTAAGGTACTAGGGTCAACTAAATTTATTATAAACTCCAAACAAAACATAATATCAAGCCAAACATACAAGGACTCACTAGCACATTTAAATACCAACTTCCGAACGTCTTGGACGTTCGACCTCCAAATGACTTCAAATCTAATATACGAATGATAAAACACTTCTTTCAACATTTTATTTTCCTTTTTAGGATCATAAGAGTCTCTATATACCTTAGCTCATTTTGAAAGCGTGTCAGTGATCGTAAGTAATGCCTTACTTCACATAACCTAGGATCATGAGTAATTATCATCATATATAGACTTATGGACCAACAAGATGATCATAAGTGAAACTAAAATCATATAGGATCATGAAAATGTGAAGTCAACATTTTAAAATCATTAAAGTTATAAGATCATAAGAACATCCTCCTAGGACTTCACTCAAGTCCATCTAGTGCAATGAATAGGTAGAGTCCCATACCCCCACTTATACTAAGAAGAACCCCTTAATTCATCCTAGTTAGAGTTCATTTTATTATATTTATTTTACTATTGGGAACAACTGCCTTAATCGACATAGACCATGTGAGATAAACATGGAATCCAATTTCATGGAACCCTACACTAAAATAATGTGTTCTACTTGCCAAGGTAGGACTAAAACATTAACATAGCATGCTAGGTGGATCCTCTAACTAGTCTTCCTATTGGGGCAACATAGTTTAAGAACTATGAGACATACTTGAGACCCTCTTTATGCATAATGGCGTTGTAATATCCATCTCATGAGAACGAATGTGAACCTACCTTCAAACATTGTGAAGGGACACCTCGCATAACTAGTTCACTCGATGATAAGCTAACATTCCTTTTAGAAATGTCTTTAAGTCATCCTTAATCGTCAAAGCTTAATATGGGTCATAGGAGACTAACCCCTTTGTATATTCATAGTCATTAGCTCGTTAGGTATTGCATGACAATGTCCTTTCATTATCACACTTTGTTTGTGAGATTAACACATCATTATCATCATCATATCATAGTCAGGCACACAATTGATTCACAATCAACCTTATATCATCACACGTTAAACATAATCTCACAATTCATATAGTCAAGACATTTCAATTACATTCACCATTCCATCACCTACCTAATCTAATCACATGTAATACTTCAAGTGAACATCATAATCAAGTATAAACCATCATAATTTAAGTAAGTAGTCAAGATCACAAAATCTGACCGATTCACCTTCAAAAGACTTCTTCAAGATCCTCCTCCAATTCATCATAATTAGCCAATAACTCACTCATCATCAACATAATATAGTGAATAGAACAATAACAAATCCAACTCTAACAATCGTAATCATCTTCACTAGGGTTAGGGTGAAGGATCAAATTCATCACAAATTAAGTCAAAGATCAAGAACTACAATAATTAACCCATAAAAAATCATATTCTAACATTAATAATCAAAGGAAACCAATAAAAATTCAATTTGAAAGATCAATTTTGGAATAAGAAGGAAACCCATGTTTTTGACAACTTTTAAAATAAGTTTTAAGGAGCCTCTTGGGGAAAGAGAACACAAGAGTAAAGAGTTCCCCTACCTTAATAGTCCTTGAATAATTATGTAGAGAAAGTGGAATTCTCATAGCCCTAATGCCCTTGAAACATGTCTTCAATGGTGTTCTTTATGGATAAAGAGAGAGTAGAAAAAAGGTATAAAGATTTGAGTTTGGGAATTGTGGGGTGTTGGGTTAGTTCAATTAGGTTTATGTCTTATAAAGCCCATTAACTAACTTAATTAGACACCCCTTGAACCTTAATTAATTAACTAACCAACTAGCTAATTAATTCCCTCAACTTAAAATGAGGCAGTCTAAAACATACCAAACCTATGAGACCTCGACTTACGGTCTGTAGTTCCATCGATGCCTTTGAACTTGTAAGGCATTGATTGCGACATAGATTGTGTTTTGAGGCATTTTTTAAAAAAAATTCTCTTTGTTTGCCAACGACTACCATAGACGGATATTCGATCAGCTCTAATACTATTTTAATACACTCTAATACTATTTATACACCTTTCTACCAATTTTCATTAATTTCCAACTCTTAAAACCTCATGAAACATGCCAAGGGCACACTGGTATACATTTAACAATTCGCTAGACATCATTGATGTTTCTTGATGTTATGACTCTAACACTTTCGAAAAGTTTAAAATACATTATTTAGGCATGTAAACAGTGTTCTAAGTCTTAGTTATTCAATTGAGGCTCTAGATTAGGTCTTGGACTTCCGGTGTGTTACATTATCCCCCTTAGCAACATTCATCCCCAAATCACTAAAATCATTTTATAAGGGAGAGGATGACTCAAGACTAGCAGTCCAACCAACAACATATAACAACATGAGTTACAACTATAATCAACATATTGACATGACATTTAAACATAGAAACTCAAATCATCATTTACGACATATAAGAGCTCAACATCATAACTTGAGGAATTTCCTTCTCAATATCAACATGAGCTCAACATAATCATTGAGTCACTTATGAAAAAACTTCTTTAAAAATAAATTAACATGCTCAATACTATTTCATAAAGATAACAATACACAAAATACAAATTATTTCAATTTAAGCAAAAGAAAATTTTCACAAGCAAACTCATTTTAGCATTAAGCCATTTTTTAATTATAATAATGACATCGTAGCCAAACAATTCAAATTCAAATTTTTCATTATTTTTAGGAGGATATTTACTAACCTCAACTTTTGCTAGAATTTTGAGGAAAATGATGAGGATAATGGGACTTCTTGTCGCCCTCGCGTCTCATGTTGCTCCCATAACTAGGAGGTTTCTCCATAGGACTTTTACACATGCCACGTATTTGTTCCTCAACTTCTTGACTTGGCGATCTAGAATTTCCAGTGAAACCTATTCATAGGAAAGGCTCTCATCCACACCTAACCATTAAATAGGAAAAATTGATACGGGATCACCAATAAACATCTTTAGAATGGAGATATGAAATACCGAATAAACCGAAGCTAGTTCAATAGGTAGTATCAACTCATATGCAACTTTTCTGACAAGTTGCAAAATCTCATAGGGACCCACATATCGTGGACATAACTTCCCCTTTTTGCCGAATCTCATATCCTCTTTCATAGGTGAAATATTCAAATACACCATATCACCCACTTCAAATTCAAGATCTTTTCTTCTATAGAACGCCTAGGATTTTTACCGACTATTGGTTGTTTTCAACCTATCACTTATCACTCGAACTTTCTCCAAAGCTTCATAGATTATTTCAGGACCAAGGAGTGAAAACTCACAAACTTCAAACCACCCAACCGGAGACCTACATCGCCTACCGTAGAGTGCTTCAAAAGGTTCAATAGAAATACTCGAATAATAGATATTATTATAGGAGAACTCAATCAACGGTAGGTGATTGTCCCAATTCCTTCGAAATCTATCACACAAGCTCTTAACATGTCTTAACATGGGGATAAAAATATTTCTATTGTTCACCTCAATCACTAAAGATGACTCAAGTTTATTATAAACCATTAAACCACCATTTGGGGAATCTTCCAACCGAACACCTAATCGAGCCAACATATGAACATCTTTCACTATGTATTTATTCCTTTCTTCTACATGAGACACACTACCCATGGAGATGACTTAGATCATCTCCAACCACATTGGCCTTGTTGGGGGTGGTAGAGAACAATCATGTCATAATCTTTCAACCATCTTCCTTGTCGAATATTTAACTCTTTTTGAGTAAACACATATTGAAGACTCTTATGGTCGATATACACATCCACATGCACACTATAAAAGTAATGCCTCCATATTTTCAAATCAAACATTACGACTGCTAATTCAAGATCATGATTTGGATAATTCTTCTCATGCACCTTGAGTTGTCTAGCGGCATACGCTACTACCTTCTCATGTTGCAAAAGAACACAACCCAAATCCACTCGTATTGCATCATAATATACCACAAAAACATTTGTACCCTATGGTAAAGTCAACACCGGAGTAGAGATAAGCCTATCTTTCAAAATTTGGAAGTTTTTTTCACATTCTTATGACCACTCAAATTTCACACTCTTTTGGGTCAAGGTATATCTCTATTGGAGTCAATGGTCTAGGAAAATTCTTAACTGCCTTGATTTTTTTTGAATCGACATCCATACCCTCACTTGAGATAATATTACAAAGAAATACTACCAATCTCAACCAAGCTCAAACTTTCTATACTTGACAGATAGTTGTTGTTTCATAAGGACTTTCAGTATCACTCTCAAATGGTCCATGTGTTCACCCTAATTCTTACAATATACAAAGATATAGCCAATGAAGAAAATCACAAAGAAATCTAGATAATTTCACAACACCCTATTCATAAGGTCCATGAAAGCAGCATGGGAATTTGTGAGGCCAAAGGACATTACTAGGAACTCATATTTACCATGCCTAGTACAAAATGCCGTTTTATGTACATTTCTCAACTCTCACCCTAATTTGGTGATACCCCAACCTCAAGTCAATCTTAGAAAGTAGCTTTCCCTTAGAGTTGATCACACAAGTCGTCAATCCGAGGGAGAGGATACTTATTCTTAATTGTGACCTTATTAAGTTGATGATAGTCAATGAACATCCAAAGGAAACCATCCTTCTTCTTAATAAGCAACACTAGATCTCCCCATGGTGAAATACTACGTTGAATGAAATCTTTGTCCAATAAGTCTTTGAGTGGAAGCTTTAACTTTTTCAACTCCGCCGGAGTCATCCATTAAGAAGGGATTGAAATGGGATTCATATCCGGTAACAAGTCAATACCAAAATCTACTTCCTCTAAGGAGGTTTTTCCCACAAATCCTGTGGAGAGACTTACAAAAAGTCCTTCACTATGGGGACCACCTCTATAGGAGGAATTTCGGACTCAAGATCTTTGACTCTTACAATGGTAAAGAAATCTTTTAGTGACCTTTTTACAAGCTTTAGACAAGAAATAATACGAGCTCAAGGAATTGGGGTTTTCACTCTTAGACGTGTTCATTAGGAAAATTGAACTTAACCAATCTTGTTCGACAATATATGAAAGCAAAATAATCATGCAACCAATCTATTCCAAAAATAAAATCAAAATCAAACATATCAAGGTCTACCAAATCCACCCATGTAAGTATATTGGGCAAAAATATAGGACAATTCCTAAAGACTCTTCTAGCCACAAAGGAGTAACCTACCGGGTTTTAACAAAAAAAGGTTCAATTAGAATATTGGGTAGAACATCAAAATTCTTAAATACTAAAGAAATTACAAATGATAACGTAGCACCGGGAAATTCTAAGTGTTGTACAACAACTACCATTGATAGAGCGTCGATCAATCGGCAACTCTTCGATTGGCTCGTCATTTGCATACTGTCAGTTTGACAGTTTTGAGTCATTTGGGTGGGTCTTCTCCAAGGACCGTTAAGGTGGTCCTTGGCTAGTCATACCCGTAAGTTTCGACCATAAACACACTTAACACTATTTTAACACCTTCCTACTAAATTTCATTAATTTTCATCTCTTGAAACCCCATGAAACATGCCAAGGCACACTAGCGTACATTTAACAATTCATTGGACGTCATGGAAATTACTAGAAGTTTTGAATCTAACACTTCCTATATGTTTCAAATTCATTATATTAGGCCTATGAATATCATTCCAAGTCTTATTTATTCATGTGAGGCTCTAGATTAGGTCTTGACCTTCCGGGGTATTATAAAAACATTATCTTAAAGAACATTTGTTTGTGACCATCAATGTTCTCCGAGTGTCGGCCACATATAGATTTTAGGCTTGGGGCATGAAAGACTCAAACCAATACAATTAGACTTGAACAGATGTCAACTAGTGAGAGTCAAGCGAAATCTATACCGAACGTATCAGTGATAATTTGAATGACCATCCTGGACCGGTCCATACCAGACAAGAATTCCAGGTCCACCCCCTCCCCCATTTGAATTTTGTAATTAAATTAAAACTTTATTGTTTATCATTGAAAAAAATTCAAAATGTATTACATATTTGATTTTTTTAAAAGTATAACTTAATATGGTAGACTATTTTTAAAAGTTTAAATTTTAAATTTTTAAAGTTTAAAGTTCAAATTCTCAAGTCTTAAAAGTTTAAATGTTAAATTTGCAAACTACAAATTACTTACTTAAGTTTGAATCTTTTAAAAATATATCAACCTTTCAATTTTCAAACTTTTTTAATTTCAAATTGTAACATAAATTTTGAAATATTTAAATTTGAAATATAAAAGATAGACTTGTATTGAATCGAATATAATAATTTAAAAAATTAAGGCAAATGACCTATATTTTATTTATAAAACAAATAAAATAATATTTTTTTTTACAAATATTTGTAGGGGACCTAATTTATACAACAAACTTTTAAGAAGGATTCATTTATCATACGAATATTTGTAGCCTGAAAAACGTCTTATCTTAGATCTTCTAACCTCTCTTTCGTAGCATGTTTTGAAAGTGGTTGTAGTTTTTCCCCTAATATATCCATGACGTTTTCACTACAATCAACCAAAATATTATCTATTTCATATTATTGGCAGGTAAATTTGGACATTCATTATTTTCTCGCTCAACATTTATTAAATATATAAATTATATATCGATATCTCCAAGCTCTCTGATGCTAATTAATACTTATGCTCTCCAAATTGAAAATTTTATGGACTAAACTATCCTTGGAAGCTACTGAAGATTGTTGAATAGCTAGCACATCTCAAACCATCGGCTGATGTTTTGAAAATTTCATGCCGCGACTCCTCCACCTTTATGAAAGTTCGGGTTGGTATTGTGCATCCTTAATACTATCCTGATTAAGATATTCATCAAAA
This sequence comes from Solanum lycopersicum, assembly GCF_036512215.1. Classification (NCBI taxonomy): domain Eukaryota; kingdom Viridiplantae; phylum Streptophyta; class Magnoliopsida; order Solanales; family Solanaceae; genus Solanum; species Solanum lycopersicum. Next base: position 15,335,574 of record NC_090807.1, read on the forward strand.
ACATTCTTTTCATTCGAAGTAAGACCATGCTAATTTTCTAGCATATCATCAATATTATCTTCATATATACACCTAGAAGTTTTTGGTTCTATAGTACACACTACTTCATTTATTCTATTAGAATTATACAAGTCATATAATATTATAGCTTCAATTTTAATGCTATTTTTAACTGTTATCAAACTATGTAGTTCGTGAGGTTAAATATAATTTAAATATATTTTTCAGTCATTCGTGATGCATCTATTTCTTTGTAAGTTTGGTTTAACAAATAACTAGATAAATAAATTTAAAGAATCGGAAAAAATATTTTTTAAAAATTTCAATCATTGACTTAACGACTCTTTAAACCTTGAAACTTTTTTGAATTAACAAAATTGATCAGAAACACAACAAATATTTGATTAAAGTGAACAAATGGCTGGATAATCAAGTCCAAATATTTGTTCTGCAGCTTTTAAACCTTCTAAAAGAATATATAAGACCATTTACATAATCTTAATTTGTGTCTGTAAGAGTATTCCAAACAATTTGTGAAGACTTTTTATATTTTTAAGAAGCTTTAAGTATTTCATACAAATAATTTATCTAGTAGGCACCATTTTTGGATTTCTTTTCAGGGGGAAGATTAAATTCACAACAATGATTTTCAAAATCATTACGTCTAGCCTTCACTTAATATTTAAATATATAATGATATGCAATTTAAATTTTTTATTAAAAAACTATTAATAATTGCTATATCATTGTCACGACCCAGATCGTCATGATTGACACCCACATTGACTCTCTAAAGGGAGAAGTACTACTACCATCCAACTAAACATATAATCTATGAACTGTGGCATTTAAGTTATATAAGCGATATGAATAGAATAAGTAAGAAATTCCCATAAACCTCATCAAGAATTCTAAAGAAATAAGTAAACAATTGCGGAAGATAAACCTAAAATATGAAAGTCAATATACCAAAACTACTTCGAAATAACAAGTATAGACACGAAGGGTCTCAACCCCAAATACTAGACTAATCACTAACTAAGCAAATGTCTAAGTCCGTAAATGGTTGATTTATATGAAAGAGAACTCTATGGCATCCAAGAAAATTTGCCTTACTCTTGAAGTTGATGCGACAATCTCTAGTCTCCTAGGCTAGTTCTGTCAATAGCCACTTGAAAATGCCCTTTACTAAATAAAAATAAGAGCAAGTACATAATCAGTACACAACCACAGTGTATTGGTAGGATCATGCGACAATCCCACTAGTGAAACATAAAACAAGTCAAACAACATTATAATCATATGCATATATATCAACATATTCCATATCATCATCATCATCATAAAGAATCAACAACAAATTTCACATGCTTCATCACATCTTTGGTCCTATCATGGAACCCAACTCAAACAGTTAGCTTGCTAGAATGTGGCAACCCGATCCAATGTTATGCAAGAACATGACAACCGATCCCAGTTAGCTTGCGAGTATGTGGCAACGATCCCCATTCACACATCACAATCACAATCACAAGTATATTATCAAGATCATACATTTACATCACGATTTCATGTCTACATCATTCACCTATCTCATTTACAACAAATGTTATCAATATTGCAACATTCATACACATACACATACAAGTAACACAATGAAGCAAGAACATCCATACACAACATGATCATCAAATCACAACCATAACCTACCTTGGAACAAGCATGAAACCCTAAGAAACTTTATTCTTCCCTTTCCGAATTCGTTCCACTTGTTCTTGGTCTACAAAAAATTAATAACTTAGTAAATAAACAATCATTAATTACCCAAATTATTAACAATCCTACAATCCCTAGATCAACCCATGAACCTAACTAACCAAATTAGGGTTATTACCACCATAAATTCTATAAAGAAACCCTTCACCATCAATATTGACCAATTCTATTACATTATACGGATTGAAAAATTGATTTGGGGAATCAAAAGCTTTCCTTTAGCCTCAAGAATGATGCAAAATGAGTTAGAACGACCTAGGGTCGTTCTTTAGCTCTAAAAGTTTAAAAGTGACAAATATGGTCGTTTAGGGGTTTTATTAATGACTTAATTTGTGCCTGTGTCGCTACAACAATAATCATACAACTTTAGATGGCAGAGCTACTACGGCCTAAAATCCCGCTACAACGAAATTTTTGAAATACTAAGCCCGCTTTTAAAATCTACAATTTCAAGTCCCGCCTCATCCGCCACAACCACCACTGCCACTCTATTGTCCCATACAGCAAAAAAACATTAACAGAAAACACTCAAAATAAATTCAATTCCCTAATTTTATAACACATCTCTATCGCATTATGCTCAGACATCACTGTTCATGCTAAGGTCGATTCTACAGCTCTACACACTCAAATTCGATTTCGTAAAATTGTACAGGTTCTTGACGAGTTATCTAACACCTCAAGCAATCAAATTCATATTTACTCTGCCTGATTGGTACCGGATTTACCATCATCTTGATGACTCCGATTTATTCCAAATTTGGATAAGGTTTGGAAAAACCTAATACTATGGAAAAAAAATTCGGCCCTAATTTTTCCATCTTTGGCATTACATAACGACATTTTTCGGTTGTTACAATAGATACTAATTTACCCATCACTCGTCCCCGGGTGAAGAAACTAAGGTAAAACATGCTAAGAGAAGAGTAAAGTAGTACGTGAATTAGTGAGAAATTGTGTCTACTTTTCTCGTGTGTCCTACTCGGTCTCCCAAGTAGCTTCCTCGACTGGTCGATGCTTACATTGAACCTTCACGGACTTAATCTCCTTGGACCTCAACTTATGAACATCATAATAAAGAACAAAAATTGCTTCCTTTTCACAGACGAGGTCTTTATCTAGCATAATTGAGTCCCACTTAATGATAAAGTCACCCTTACCATGATATCTCTTCATCATAGACCCATGAAACACCGAATGGTCACCAGATGAATTAGGGGATACAGCCAACCTATGAGCCATCAGTCTTACACATTTGAGAACCTCAAAGGGACCTATATATCGCGGACTCAACTTTACCCTTTTATCGAATCTCATCACCCCCTTCATGGGTGATACCTTAAGAAAAATATGTTTTCCAGTTTGAAACTCTATGTCTCTCACCTTATGATCTGCATACTTCTTTTGTCTACTACGAGCGGCTAGAAGTTAAGATGGAATACTTCTCACCTTATCTCGAGCATCCTTCACTAAGTCAACCCCCAAAGGTTTCACATCTTCGGCCTCAAACAAACCTATGGGTGATCTCCATCCCCTCCTATATATCACCTCAAATGTTGCTATCAATTCTTGAGTGATGAATATTATTATAGGAGAACTCACATAATGATAAGAGCTTATCCCAATGCCCTCCCTAATTGATCATGCAAGCACTCAACATGTGTTTCAACACTTGAATAGTCCTTTCTGATTGTCCATCTATCTAGGAATGAAAAGATGTATTAAAGGTGAGTTGTGTGCCTAATTCCTCATGTATCTTCCTCCAAAACTTGGAAGTGACAAGGGCACCATAATCCTAGATGATAGAAAGGGTCACCCTTTGTAACTTCACTATATATATCCTTCATATAGGTTTTACCTAGTTGTTCCGCATTGTAATCTATCCTTATCAGAATAAAATTGTCTCACTTAGTTAATATATAAACCATTACCCAAATCAAATCAAACTTCCCAAAGTCTCGGGGATAAAAACTACAAATCAAATGCTAAAGTAACAACCTGTATTGTGTATATGCTAGTTCTATTCATGTGATACTTAACATAGACTTACAATGTAGGTGAGGGATCATGTTTATTAGATGATTAGTGTTGTTTTAAAGTATCTCAGAAGGTGATGTAATTCCTTGCACGTTTCAACATGTGTATTGCAAGTTAACTCCGATGGAAAGTATTTAAGTAGATATAGTAAGGTGGTAATTGGGCTTAAAGTTGAATGTTAAGTGCTATGTTGAATAAAAAGGGATGAACATTAAGAAATTGAAATAAAATAATTGAGTTGCTTTCTTGGCTTAATTAAACTAGCTGCTGCATCACCTACTTGAGATATAATATAGTTAAAGAGCCCAAGTTAGATGGACCAGATTTAGGCTTATATTAATGGGATCAATTGAAGCTAAAACCTATTAAATGAAAATCAAAATGAAAGTAAGTCCAGCAGCCAAGTGCCAATATGGATAAAGCCCAAGTGAAAGCAAGTAGGTGCATCACTTAGTTTGACCTTTTAAGATGCTTCATGCACATAAGCCGATGCATCACCTACTTGACCAATTTATGGCTAAAAATGGACCAAAAAAAGATTCTAGAGGATATTTTTGTGGTTAATAAAGCTCCATATAAATCTAGTATGAGCTGATCTCTTCACCCCATTTAACACATAAATATAAGAATTTATCTACAAATATCTCTCTCTCTCTTTTCTCTTAAAGATAAAACCAACATCCTTAAAGTTCTTCTGGGGTTCGTGAAGAAACCCTCATATCTGCAAACCAAGGTAAGTGAAAACTCATGGATTTAGCTTAATTCTCCCATGAATGATTAGGAAAAAACATGAATTTAATGCTCTAATACAAGTACAACGGCAGAATATTTGCAACAACTACTTCTCACTTCCTTTTTTATTAAAATACCTTTATCTTCTTCTTTGTCGTAAGTGTGAAGTTAAGTTGAAGTTCTAAAAGAACTCAAGTTATAAGGAGAAGTTTCAGAAATTTAGGTAAGGTGACTGCTCCATTTTTTCTTCCTTATGTATAAGTTTGAGTGAGGAATTAGTGGTATGTTGTCATAAAGAACTCAAGCAGGTGGTGAGTTCAATAATTGATTGTATGATAAAGAATATTTGGGGCTATTCTATGTGTATTACTTTTGGCACAACTTGGTTGATCTTGGGGAAGGAAGTATAATGTATGTGTTGGACATAGAATGAGGATGTGGTGATACACACTATGTTAAAGGTTGTATGGGCCCATTATCTTTCAAAGTTAGCTATGGTCTTACAAGGCTCATGGTATGATAACTGCTTTTAGTTTACCATTACTTATATTTAAGATTAAAACAAAAAAGGCGAGGTAGAATCTTGATAATATATTTGTTAGAGGATAAGGTATGTAAGGCTATTCAATTTTATATTCCTTGGCATGAAATCTGATACTTGTTGTTCTTATCGATGAAAGTGAATCTCCTAAGTTCTATTCCTAGTAAAGGATGCAGTCGCAGCGCATTTTCTCCAAATAGCTAACTATATTTCCCCTCTACTTAGTGCATAGAACTACTTTATTATATGTTTCACTATTCTATACCTATATAATTACCCCCCTTGTGCTTGTATAGAAATGGTATTTGCAAAAGAAAGTTTGGTGAATCCTACTCTTAGTCAATTGAAGTCAATTGTGTTATTAAGCTCACATAATATGTTCATGTTACATCGCTCCTTATGTCATTGCTACAACCTTGAAGTATTGTGTTCTTGGTTTTTTCCTATTGGTGTGTCTTCAAAATAATTATGAACACCTAAACAACAATATCAAAAGAGTTATGGTTGAACAATGTCAAAAGATTTAGGAATCGATAAACAACAACCTCAAAGATTAAAGATTCTAAATGAAGCAATCTATATAATTATAGGTGGCAACCCAGAGGGAAAAGTCCTAGCATGGATCGATACTAACTTAAGGGTGGTTTACTCAGGGGAGAAAGCCTAGCATGGGCCGATCCCTATTGGTATACAAGGGTGGCGTCTCAGGGGCGAAAGCCTAGCTTGGGAAGATCTCAAATGGTGTAATTATGAGGACCGCATACTAGGGTTTAAATTCCTAGCATGGGTCATCCTCTCCTACCACTGATAAGCTGGTCACTGGTATCACATGCCCTATACAAATTATAAAATATAGAAAAGTAGAGAAAAGAATGTAACTTACACGATCTCACAAGAGTAAGCAAAGGTGGTCTTCTCTCCTAATCTATGCACTAATATATTCGTACTTGATTCCATTTAAGCTATCGTATTACATATTCTATTGCCTTACATATTCAGTACATTTTTCGTACTAAGTCCCTCGTGCGAAAAAAGGCTTTTCATTTTGCAAGAACAAGTACTTATCTAGTAGACCTCCTTAGTAGGAGCACACGATATTCCGCTACTTTTGCTGAGCTCCAAGTTGATTCAGATCTTTAATGAGTCCTTGGTAAATTCATTCTAATATTGTATTGTAGTTAAGGGTAAGGTGGGGTCTGTCCTGACCTACTCTAGTCTTTTATCTTTTAGAGGCTTTGTAGACGTATGTACATGGTTCAGTTTTGTCTTAAGGAGTTGTGGCCTCAACGGCCAAGTCTTGTATATAAATTTTGGGTCTACTTCTGTTGGTTTGTATTATTGCGTCCTATTTGAACTTGTCGAGATTGTTATATATATATATATATATATACATAATAAGAACAGGTTACAGGTTAGTTCAATCGGCCCTTTAGGGCATCAGGTGATTGTCCGTCTTAATGGATTTTGAGGCGTGACACATTGTCTCTCCCATTTCCATTCTGAAATTGGCATTGTTTGAAGTAATCGAACAGGACTTGATGTTCATACTTCACTTATTGACAATTCTGACACTGCGCCACAAGCTGCACAATGTCTTCCTTTATACCCGACCATTAATAAATTTGATTTAGATCTCTATACATCTTGATTACACACCGATGAAGAGAATATCACGAACCGTGAGATTCTACCAATAACTTTTTAATCAAGTCATCATCTCGAGGAACACATACTCTACCCTTATAGTTGAGTACACCATTCGTATCAAGAGTTGTCTCTTGAGACTTACTTATTGCAATATTCTCTTTGAAATCTTTCAAGTTTTTATCCTCAAGTTATTCATCCTTGATATCCTCAATGAGTGTGGCCTAGCTTTAATGCTAGCTAGCACCCCTCCTCTTTCTGAGACGCCAACTACATGAACTCATACCTTCTAAGGTCTGGATTTACTTGGCCAAGGGTAGCTTGGTTACACTAATGTAAGCTAAGCTACCCATATTTACTATTTTTCTACTCAAAACATCTGCTTCCACATTAGCCTTGCCCGAATGGTATTGAATTGTCACTTCATAATCCTTGAGTAAGTCCTTCCATCTTCGCTGTGTCAAATTCAGATACTTTTGAGTGAATACATGCTGAAAACTACGATGATCAGTAAACACATTACACTTAACACATAGAGATAATGACACCAAATATTAAGAGCAAATACCACCGCCGCCAATTCCAAATCATGAGTTGGATAATTCCTCTCATGCGCCTTCCATTGAAGCGAGTCATAAGCTATAATATTCTTATCCTTCATCAACGCAATACCCAGAACAGAGGGTGAAGCATTTTAATAAATAATGAAATCCTTAACTTCCTCCGGTAACACTAGGATAGATGCGATAGTCAATAGATTCTTGAGCTTTTGAAAGCTTTCCTCACATTTTTCAGTCCATTCGAATGGTATCTTCTTCTTGGTTAAATTAGTCTAGTGAGTAGCAATCAAAGAAAAATTCTTAATAGGTCGACAATAATAGCTAGTGAGTCCAACAAAACTCCAAATTTCATTATAGACATAGTCCGCACCCAATTTCTAACCGCTTCAATTTTTTGAGAATCTACCATCACCCCTTCCCTTGAAACTACATGCCCTAAAAGTGACACCATTTTCCACCAAAGTCACAGTTGGAAAATTTAGCCTATAACTTTTGCTTCCCAAGAACACCCAAAATAGTACGAAGATGGTTGACATTCTCTTATTCACCTTTTGAATAAACCAAAATATCATCAATAAATACTATTACAAATAAATCAAAAAATGACTTGAACAGCCCATTCATCAAGCTTATGAAGGTTGCAGGTGCATTGGTTAACCCAAAAGACATAAACAAGAATTCATAATGCCAATAGCGAGTTCTATATATTGTTTTGGCACATCATTTGTCCTAATTTTCAATTGGTTATATCCGGATCTTAGAGAATACCGTAGCCCCTTGTAATTGGTCAAAGAGATCATCTATTCTAGGTAATGGATATTTGTTCTGAATAGTGACCCTATTCAACTGCTGGTAATCTATACACTTTCCCACACTACCATTATTTTTCTTAAGAAATAACATTTGGGCACCCTATGGGGAAGCCCTAGGATGAATAAATCCCTCAGATATAAGCTCTTTGATTTGAGCGTTAAGCTCTCTCGATTTTTCCAAATCCATGGGATATGGTTGAATTAAAATGGGATGGGCACCGAGCTCTAAGTCTGTACAAAAATCTATATCTCTATCTGGAGGCATACAAGTCTAGTCATTAGGAAATAGATTGAGAGTCAACCTCAACATCCCTCACATTAGATTGATAAGAAATACAACCTCTCTTTACCAATTTACTAGACCAAATAGAAGATATGATCTTAGCTTGCTTATGCTTGTACACCTTTTCCCACTCTAATCTTTCCGTTCCGGAATTTCTAGAGTCATAGAATTAGTACTACAATTTAGCACAACATAATAGGGGGACAACCAATTCATGCCTAAGATAATATCAAAACCATCCATATCCAAACTCATAAAATCAGCCCTAGTCTGAAAACCAATAAACAAAATGGGATTCGCACGATATACATGGGTGACTATGATTAACTCTGCAATTGGGGTAAAAACATGGATAGGGGAATAAAGTACATAAAAAATCATATCAAACTTGGACACAAAACTCATGGATACATTATAATAACTGGGACCCAAAAAAACACATTAGCCATCTTGTCACAAACAATAGTAGTACATGTCATTAATCGCTTTCGACACCTTTGTCTCATTTTTTCCCAAAAAGCGTAGCATTGATCACTATCCTCTTGATAAGGTACTTCCCTGCCTGGTTTAACATTACATCTATCCTCATTACCATTACAATTTTCTCTACCTCCACAACCTCTCTGATTATCTTCTTACCTACCTTGTGGACGGCCTAGGCAATTATTACCATTCTCTGTGGGTACCACTACTTTGAACTGCTAGTGTGTGGAGTCGAATACACGTGTATGGGAACAATCTCTCCTCATATATCCAAGTCTTGGTCATAAGTGTTGGCCTTTCGGATCCCTTAGTATAAGAACCTTGAAAAATTCCCGCATTCTTTGATCTTTTTACCAACACCTTGGCTTGACCGTTGCGTCTAACCCCCTCTACTTTCTTTACATTTGTCACCTCATTAAAACTCCTCCATGCAAGTCACATGGACAGATAATACTTGCAACTTAGAATTCAATCCTCTAATAAACATCTGGATCCTGTTATCCTCAGTAGTAACAAACTACATAACATATATTGATAGAGTATGAAACTTGGCCCCATTAGCAGCCACAGACATACCACCTTGCTTTAGTACCATAAACTCATCCTTCTTGCGATCTTTCAAGGTGTTAGAGCATACTTCTCTACAATAAAAGGCAATGAATTGGGTCCATGTAAGTGGAGGTAATGTAGAAGATCTGCACTCCATATAGCTCTTCGCCATTGCTTGGCCTCACCTTGAATTTGGAAAGAGATGAACTCAACCCCATGTTGGTGAACAATACCCAACTTATGCAGCCACTCATAAAAGTCTAAGATGAAATCATATGAATCTTCAGTCTCAGAACCCAAAAATATTAGAGGCTTAAGTTTTATAAACTTAGTCAACATATCATTCATGCTCATTCCAAGTCATAACAAAACCCAACAAAGGATGAAAGTAACCATCATTATCTCATGTCTCGCCTCGACTTGGGCGTAGTTCTAGAAATAGGAGTGTTAGCAAAAATTCATAAAATGAAAGAATTCATAGACCATCCAGCTCCTTTAAAAATGACTTGATCTGTTGGGCTAACACTGGGTCCAAAGGAGGAACGCTTACATTTCGAGCTGGTACCCCTCTTTTTACAACCTAAAAATGAGCTAGGTTGAACTAGATCCTAAAACTTGTTTCATTATCTTTTAAAGTCATAAAATGGTTGATAATTGTGTTCTTAGGTAGTATATAAAGTTTGGAAGTGTTTGGAGGTCAAACGTCCAAGACGTTCGGAAACTAGTCGAAGTTAAACTAGTGTGTCGTAGTGTTTTGTAATGATATTTTGAGCGATGGTTTGAAGGTGAAATTCAGTACCGAGGGTTCCTGCACATAGCCTTATATACAAAGAGTCGAAACATATGAGAACGACGCCCGGGACCGTCAAAAGGGTCCCCAAGGAGGACCCAAACATGTACTGCCAAGCTGTCGTGCCAGCCTATTTTGGGCAGTGGTTGCGCATTGCGCAGCTGTCATGCAGTGCGTAAAAATCTTACCCTGTGATGCAGGGATGTCACGAACCATTCTGTCTAGGATTTTTTGAAAAATAAAACTTGGAAGTGCCTCGGCGATGCGCATTAAGGTACAAATTTCATTTCGTCATTTTTAAGTCAAATTTGAGATGGTTAATTTGTCCAATAAGTGTAGGGTTTTTTGGCTAATTTAGTGGTGAATTATGGAAGTTTATATTTAAGCTCCTAAACTCACCATTCAAAATAAAACTCAAAACTCAAAACAAAAAACCTCTCCATTCACTCTCTCCAAAACTCCATTGATGAAGCTTTGAATCTCCAAGGCAAAAAATAAAATTTCTCAAGTTCTCTCCATAAATTTTGTGGGATTTTCATCACAATTAAGGTACGGTTCTTCATACTTGAAATCTTTTTCTGCAAGGAGTCAATTCCAATGATTTTATAAAGATTATCAAAACCATGAATTATCAAATTTTGTGATCTATCCATGGGTCTTTGCATAACACGTTTTGAATCATTGCATTATGATTGTATTGATGGTAATTTTATGATTTTAACCTAAAAACTTTATGAACCTATGCAATCCTTGTTTTGACTTTTTTATGGGTTAAGTGATCATGTCTCATTGCTTATGAATTCTACTCTAGGTTTTCTTTGGGATATGGAATTATGAAGAATTGTAGTGGTTTGATGTACGGGTTGTCTTAGATTGATAAATCTATATTGAATAAATTTAGATTCATTGAGTATTGTAATGTTGTATTGAATTGATGATCATGACCATGGGTAAGGGCTTTTTGGTATTGAATTGGATGATTTAGCTATGGATTTAAGTGGTGAGAATAGATTGGTGGTACACTACCCTAATTATCTTTATTTTATGTAATGTAGATCTTGAATGTTGTTGTGATTGGTATGGTGCACTTATGGTGGCGGTGCTATGTGCTTTACTTGTGAATGATCTGGCTTAGTCGGCGTTACTTTATGTATTATATTGAGCATGTTTTTTTCGGCAATTACTTGATATATTATAATAAATTGTGTAGTTGATTTATGTGAAGTATGATCATATCTACCTATATGTGATTGAGGTGAATGTAGGTGTTCTTGTATTGATGTTGTTAGGTGATCATGTTAGACTATGACTATTGCCTTAGGTATGTAGTATTAGATTTTATGTATGATTATTCCTAATTGACTATATGTGATCATGATAGACTAGGGTGATGTCTCTGGTTGTGTTACTAGTGTATCTTGATAGGTTTACTTGTTTATTCCTACGTGATAGTTGAGAAATATTATACATGTGATATGGAGATGATGTGAGTGTCTTGATAGGTAGACTATGTCCTTCTTACTTATATATAAAAGATATGTGAATATGAACATCTTGACTTAGTAGGCTTATGCACCTTTGTCTTGTATGTGTATGGATAAATGTTGAATGAATGTCTAGGATTTGTAGACCTAAGATGGTGCCCTTCTAAGAATGACTAATATGTGGAACCTTCTATATATAAAGAAGGTTAATAATGAGCTATCCTTATAGACCATTGAATAGCTGCCCTAGTGGACCCATCTTTGGTAGGTGCATTATGAATAGTTAATAACTAAGAGATGGTACCTTTTTCATATGCCCCTTTTAATGAACTTACTCTATGAGAACAAAGGCTAGAACCGAGTGAATATGTTATGTTTTGTAGCTCTACTTAAGAAGGAGACTAGAGTACAATGTACCTTTACTTGAGAATCAGACTATAGTTCATAAAAGACCTTGATATTCCTTAACCATGTTCCTACATGGGATGTGTCCTAGTTCTATCCTTGATAAGTAAAACACCCTCCATCAGCGTAGGTTTATGATTTTGTATTCCAAGCCTACCTAGTATTGTCTATGTCAGTTATTGCGTATTCTCATCACATGGGATGCATAAGTTCTACAATGTGTCGGAAGTGGAATAAGATGTTATCTAGACATGGCATGAGTAGGCTTTGATGGTGCTAGAGTGTAAGTTCCCTAGGTCTTTTTAAGACCATCATGTGCCCTTAATGAATGAAATGTCTTCAAATTGACTTGATGAATGATTATGACTTTAGCTAATGTATGTTGGCGAGAATGTGCTCTATCTAGGGTAGCTTTGAGGGTTGCTTAGGTAAGCTTGAAAAGGGTGTATGGGCGGTCTCTTTTTGTCCTACTTAGGTGAATCATGGAGAAACCTTAGGTGGGGAGTAAATCACAGCAAAAGGTAACAATCTTATCTTAGGTAGTATTAAGAATTGTTTAGGTAGGCTTGAAGAGGGTGTATGGGCGGTCTCTTATTGTCTTACTTAAGTAAGTCGTAATATAACTTTGGTGGGAGGTATATATGTTGATATGGTTTGTAATTCATTTTAATGCTATATTATAGGTCTTAATTGAGAGGTGTCTTACATGTGAAGCTTGACATGATAAAGGTGTTTCTTATGCATATGCTATAATGATTTCTCAAAAAAACATGTTTTTTTATAATACTCCGTTTATCATGATTTTATGAATTATGACATATTTAGTTCAAATGTTTGTACTAATTCCACATTTTTTGTCTATCTCTTAAGGTGTAGGTGGCACTTAAGAGGAGTCTCGAAGCGGAATCTTGAATTAGTGTTCGTTCAAGCAAATTTTTGGTATGTCCTCACTAGATTCGAGGACATCTTGATGTTTAGTTTTCCCTATTGAGAGTATTGTAATAGACTTAGCTATTTTCCTATATGATGAAATATGGGTCGTGTCCCATTATATTCGTATGTCTAAGATGGAGACTTTGAGACTTAGACTTTTGTTATTTTATTCTATAAAAGAGATATTTTGAAGTATTACATTACTTTTTCATGTGAAAAGTTTTAATTCCGCACTAATTTTCATACATGTATGCAATGAACGATGTCATAGGGATTGTACAAGACCTTTGATAGGTCAAGTACGTCATGTTGAAATTCTAGAATGTCGTAATGTCTAGGGGGTACTCTCGAGTCGTGACACCTCTGTATGGAGGAATCACCTAATTATCTTTAAGGTCCTCATTATCCTCCATATATTCATGTTGCGCAAAAGGGTTCTCATTAACTGGCACAATCTCTATAGGTACCTCATCTACCGCGTGTGCTACTCTCCAACGACCTCTACCTTTAGCTCTTCTTCTACCCTTGCCGCAACCACTACCTCTTTCCGATGGTTCCTCAATCAGAGCATTATGAGAGCTTGATTGCTATCGTGACCAACAAAACTAACTACGGTCCAAGTGTCTACATTAGTCGATAAAATAGTAACCCAACCCAAGGTTGGGGTTGTATCCCAAGGGAGCAATTTTGAGAATATGTAGCTAATTTGAATTTCATTCTAATTAGTCATCGCTATTGAAATTAATGATTTAAAACATTTTAAATTTGATGGGGTGATACAAAAGTGTCAACTATCAATAGGGGGGTTTGTCACAAAAAGTAAAAATAGCAAAAAATAAACAAGAAAATTAAGTAATGATAGGGGGAATTCTTGGGATGTGACCGCAATAAAAGTTAATATAGATTATTGGATACATACTTTCTATAGAAAGTTTGTATAGAAGTAATGAGAAGGCTAAGCTTTAATTGGAAATAAGTTCTCTCTTGAAAAACTTACCTCTTTCAAATGGGTTCCTCTCGGAAAATCACTTTCGAGATGAAGAACAGCCTATGCCTTACCCTACTCATTCTCTTTAGATGAGTGTTAGGATATGGGACAGGGTTCACCCTCTCAAGCTGAAACTCACGTCGACCCACTCCTTAGGTCATCAATCTAACCATATATGTTTCGCGACCTCTCTATAGATCAAACTGAAAACACATGGGTAAACTTTAATTTGTAACTACAAATCCAGTAGATTAAACCACAACCACTAGATGAAATCCCCATTAAACTACATTTAAGCTATTAACAAGCAAGGACCAAAAATGATGTTAAACTCATATTTTCTAAATTACAACCCAAGAATGGTGTTTTTTTAGCTACGCATCAAGAAATTATAAATTATACCTTCAATGATATTGGAATCAAATAGGTATAAGATATAAAGTCTTTATTTGAGCAAAAAAAGAATAATGAAAAAGACCCACTTCAAAATCGAAAGAAAAGAGACCCTTTTCTACTTCAAGTATTCAAATATTTTTCAAACTTGAGAGAAAATATAAAAAAAAACTAAAGTTTAACAACTAAAACTAGCATTTCTAGTTTTCAGATTTTGTGTTGCGCTGGATCGTTCAGTGATTTTAGTCGAGGTCAACAAATGACTCAACGACTCATCCATCTTCTAGTTCATTGCCTTTTCTTTCTTGGCAACAACATCCAGGTCTAAGACCATTGCGCGGTATTGTACTTCATTGTGGAATAATTGGACGGTGCGTCGACTACTATATTCTCCTCCGATTTGATCCTCTTCCTTTAGATCTTAGTGCTTGAAGAAATGTCTAAGTATGTCCCTTCGTCAATGCACCAAGTGTAATTGGCGATGCTCACACTTTTGTTTCTTCGTTCTTTTAAGCTTTTTTGTTCTTTTCGCACAATAGTTAAATACTTGAAACTTGATATTTTCATCACATATTGAGATAAAACAAGCATTAAAGGACACTGTTTATTTTAAAATGTAGGCTTAAATAAGTCCAATCTGTTGACTTGTATACATCCCAAACTTAAACTTTTGCCCATCCTCAATTAAAACACAAATACAACAGTTCAAATAGGATGTCAAAATCAGTGCTACACAAGGGTCAATCATGGATATACACAACTAGACTCAAACTACTTATTTAGGAATCAGTTGTGTATTCAAAGATTAAAGTTGTGACACACCATTATCAAAGATTCTAAAGATCACATTACTTGCTTCAAGGTCAAGTGCAAGCACAAAAAAAACATTCGAATGCCCTGACACAAATGATAATTCCATTCTCACACACAAGTGTACAATCAATTTAATGTTCAGGAATTAGATACAGTGATCACTTTCAAAAAGAGGAACACAATTCATGCTTTCACTCATAAGTTTGCCTTTATTTTCCATTCAACAAACGTTTGCTGTTTCTCAAGCTAAAAAAAGGTCTTTCTAAAGCTTGTAATGGGGCTATGTGCAAATGTATGATCATTTAGGTTTAGTGAATAATGGTCATGAATTGTGGTGCTCATAACACTTTCTCTTTTTTTATCCTTCCTCATTTTTGTTAGTGCTCATAAGTCATCCTATAATTCATTTCCCATGGATTGCTTGGAAACACTATTCTAATTTGAATTTTATTTCACATTTTTCTTTTTGATTTATTTTCTTTTTCTTTTTTTTATATGGAGGGTTTCCATCTTTTCGCAACGCCATAGGTTAAAGGAGACTTTCCTTGAACTTCTTCTTACTATTCCTTTTTCTTTCCACCACACCCCCAACTAGGGTTTTTGGACTAAGTTGGCTATTTCAATCAAACCAATCATTCAAGAGGAATACGGGAGATGAGTCATGAAAGAGGGAGTTCACAAAAGAGGTATATGTCAAATTGGCACACACTCTAAAAAAGTTTCCTAAGATTATTTCAAGAGAAAGCGTTAAGTTAATTGACTGGACTATTGGGGAAATTCTAGGTTTATTCTTTCATGGTTAATGACAAGCTTATCACACTAGACATAAACACTTAAGTCAAACATGACTACACACTTTTTCGAGTGTGCAGCGATCATCACAAGAATATCAATTTGATACATGGATAATCACAACAACATGAAATGAGTTCACATATTGTCTATGCAACGTTATTTGGTATCGTCGTAGTTGTACATTCATGATTTAAATTCAGAGAATTATTCAATCATCAATAATGATTGAAATTGATACTTCAATTTTCAAGAGAATAACCACGTTCAACACAAGTAGTGGCGAAATATTTCAAAAAAATATTTTTTTCAAAGGACCATTTTGGAATTAAAATCAAACAAGGGAACCATAACCTCAAACAATTTCACAAGCAATATAAAACACTATTTTATAAATTCATGACCCAACTATAATCAAAACATGATTAGAAATAAAACAATGGTGAGTCTCACCCAACCACAAAAGAAAATATTGTCCTCAAATGTGAATATTGAAAGTATCTAAAAATATGATCAAAGTAAGGCAAAGAGAGGGGCATCAATGCTTAAAGAAGTGGTTTGTACGTGGACATCAGTGCACGGAGTAGCGTCAGGAAGAATAATTGTGCCACGTCTTCTAGGAGCTGTTGTAGGCGTCTCAATAGGCAGTGGCTAAGACACAGATTGCACAACCATCTCTACCATATTTGGAAACTTTCCAAAGATGATGTCCTCCTCTTATTTCTTATGAGCTGCTATCAGGTCCTCATCGGTCTCCGCACCTACATCCCTATTTGTTCTATCGTCTCTCTACATGTCTTTGGTGGTGAACATATGAATCCCTATAGTAGCAGGGACACCTCCATCATGAACCATCCTTATTAGATCGTTGAAATAGATAGCCTTCAGATAATAGACATCATTTTGTATACTACGAAGTCAACTTTCTTAGCTGGTATATCAGATGGTCTACCTTGTCTGCTCTTGCAAGTTGTAACCCTCAAAGTCAAAGAATCAACAAAGCGCTAAAGTGGGGTAAATGTAGCTGTTATGGCACTCTCTATCATTCATGGGAACGATCTCTCCAGTCTGGTCGTTCTGGCCTCAGATGATTGGGCTAGACGCCCTATCTTTAGGATTATGGCCTGAGTTATTTTGATTGGCTGGACAAAGGAAATTGAAGCTTGATCCAGTGAAGATGAAGGAGGACCTCATGTACCTGATGGTCCAGGGATCGGAGTGGGTGCAGCTGCATCTACAGACAATATGTCAACATAAGTCTTCGAAGAGGTATCTGTTAGAGTTGGTCTCCCCCGTTCATCATCCTCGCACATGTATTCGACATCAAAACACCATTTGTCAGTGGCAAATGAAGGGATGACATCGATGTCCTTTGATGGATCCATATACACTCCAACACAATGACTCAACTATGTGATCAGGACATGGAATGGAAAATATGTCTTTTTCTATTTGTCTTTCATAGCCATATCTTGTGAAGTATGTATTTCTAAATGATACTCCTCTGGGAAATGATACAAACAAGTCAATATTCCTTCGGAAGGCGCAAAATAGACTTGTTCTTGGATTGCATGATGATGAGGATTGTGATGAAACAAAAGCAAAATCTAGCAACAATGTTCAAATCCCTCTTCTCAATAGGAGCTACAACTCCAGTCCATCTCTCGGTGTCCTAAGAAATTATTTGATCCAACCACTCCTTCAGATCGTCTAAAGATGCAAAAAGGGGCAATCCCTCATAAGGATACACAGAGTGTAGCGGCCTTCCTATCATAACATTTATATTCTCACTGTAGATATCCATATCAGTGCCTCTGCTTGTAATTGAGCTCACTTTTCTAAACTCACTCGCCTATTTTTTGTTCTTAGGAGCTAGTGCTCCATAAGGTGTTTAATGGGCCTCATGAATTGCTCGAACTTATGGAAGCGTAAAGTTTATAGGAGTATATTATCTTTTAGGCCCTCCATAGACAAGATGTTTTCTCTATGATGGTTCAATCCCCGTCACCCTTTAATCTGTTTAGTAGTCGTGGTATATAATCTTGAGCAAGCATAGGACAACTATATGTGCCTGAGTTTTCTTTGGAATTGGTTCAGTAGGAGCTACAACTGATGTATTTTTGAGGAAGTGAATACATCTAACGAAATCCTGGTGGATAAGGGTTGAGGCATATTTTAGAGACTTCTCTATCATCGAATCAATGGTTTATCATCTTCAAGATCGATCCACTAATCTTCGACCTCAATAACTACTCCATTCTTTTCTATATGTTTCTTCTTCTTGCCTTTGTCCGGTGGAAGTTCATCCTCTCTTCTCTTTGGAGGGATTTATCCTCCTTTATTGATACGAATGCCCCGCGCTGCCTCTTTTTTGGGTTGTGTGTTTAAGTTGGTGCGTACCATATTTGCAAAAGTTTGTGATTTATTAGTAGGAAAAACAAACTTAAACATAGAAAATCTATTGTAGAAAGATTCGCAGATCCAGTCAGAGAATCACCAAACCTCTTTGGCAAACTAGGTCAAGCTCGCCGAATGGATTATCTTAAAAATTAGGCATGTTGGTGATGGAATGATCAACTCAGCAAGGACTCTTCTTTTAGTTATCCTGAATTTATCCACCAAAAATTAAAGTGAAAGAAGATTGGGGGGGGGGGCATGTAAAGGGCGATCTAGAGTATTAATGGCGAGTTGCTTACTACTATCAGCTACCATGGATATGTGTGCTGAAAGTTATAGAGCGCACAACACTTGAAAATGAATTAACAGCGAGCTAGGGTGAGTAGGCAAACCATTGAGTACTTTGTCGAGCTTTACCTAGCTGACCAAATGACTCAACGTGCCTATGTTTCAACTCACTTCTCAAACCAACCCTACAATCTCCAAAAACAAAACCAAAGAAAGCATACACAAAATTCACGCAAGACCCATACTTCAAGGCTTCTTCCATTTTTTGTTGAATTTGTCATTTAACTACAATCACTTCTAAGAATGGTGTCACTCATTCTCTCATTGATCAATTTTTGTTATTTAGCACAAAGAGAGACTAATTAGACTTCAGCCAACAAGTTTGACAACATGTTCGCGTCCCGCATTTCAAGTTCAATCAAATCAAAAAACGAAAACTAAGACCTTCAAATATTAAAACATTTCAAGAAAATGTTTTTAATTCAAAAAAAATATCACAACAACCCATGTTTGTTAGATAGGCCGAACACATATTAACATGATACAAATATTGTATAAGAGTTTAACATTTTCATAAATAAATTTGGGGTTTAGGAACCCACCTTTTATGATTATCAATTCCTTTTGTATTTCTAGGTGGCAAACGAGTTCCTATTCCAAGCAATAATCAACACTCTAATACTAATAGAATGTAAAATCCTGGAGAGTAATACCTTGGCATGAAGTTGGGGGGTTTTAGGACGAGCAAAAGCGAAGAAATTTTGAATTATAAGATGCTGGCTATTATAAGCTTTCTCGCATCCATTCGACGATGTTAGTCAAACTTGTCGAACCAATAAGAACAATGTTGAGTGGTCATTTATCTCGCCTTTTAAAATAAAATCTTTAGTTTCATGGGGTCAATTCAACGGTCTGTATCAAATCACCGAACTTGTTGGTGATATGCGAAGCTGGTTTCCAAGTTCCCAGTTATATTTCAGTATTTAATTTCATCATGTTATGCACTTGGTCATTGCATTCAATAAAGTTTATATTCAGTATATCTAAGTATCTTTTTCGTGTTTAAATTATATCATTGCTCAGTATGCTTTTTCAGTTATCTGTTTGTTCAGCTTTATCCTATCGTGCATGTTCAGTATCTTCCAAGTAATGATGCATTCTTTGTGCTACATCTTTTTGTGATGTAGGTCCAGGTCCTCAACATTAAGATGACGTGTAGATCAATTCCGTATCCGTATTAAATAGTATCAATGGTGAATCCTTATTATTCGATGACAATGAACATGTTTTTTGACATCCAATCTTTTATCTTAGATTCAGTTTTGCTAGATTTAGCTAGGGCATGTCCCAACATCTCTAGTCCGTTATAGTTTAATTTAGACATACACAAATTCATGTTCAGTATTTGAGTGATAGTTTAGTATCTCAAACTCTTGCAAAGTATTTATAAATTCATACTTAGGCTTGGTTTTCCCCATTATTTCATGTTTTAAGCTTCAACATAATAACTTTTATTACAGAAATGTTCATATTATTATGATATGACATCTCAAGGTTAGCTTAGGGTCACTCTAGATCATAATCCCCTTGTCTAAGTCAAAGGGGTAGCCTCGAGGGGTGTAATATATATCAAATAGACTCAAATCAAATGTTTGAAAATACTAAATATTATAAAATAATAGTTTGAAAAACATCTCGAAATAAAAGGGAAATAATAAGAGACTCCTCAACTCTAACTATCTATTAAGCCTTTAATAGTAGGAGAGATGTAAGGATATGTCATTATCATTAATTAGTTTTCAATTGACAATCGTCTTTCAGTTATCACATCATTATTAACATAATCATAGATACTTCATTCACGAGTGTGTGTATGTGAAATTAACCTTTCACATAAATCAACATCATTCCTAAGTCTTAAATTGATAAATAACCTTTCAATAATAACATAATTGCATCTAAACATTATTATAATACCTCCATAGACACCTCACAGATATAACACACATCTTATTCATACATTAAACTCATCATATTTCCCTTAAGGACTATGAACCAAAATCAAACCATAAATCTAGTATACTATAATAGATAAGAAATTAACATGATTTAATAACCAATTCACTATTAACATAGACAATTCATCATACTTTCATGATCAATCAATTCCCAATCACAATTCATAAGTTAAGAATTTGAGGTTAACATGGATTCATAGGAGAAATCATCTTAATTAATCATTAATTCAACATTCTATTTATAAATCATCATATAAAAGCCTTAGAAATCATTTTGGAATTGAACCCATGCATAGATTGAAAATTAGCGGGTTTGGAGAAAATTGGAGACTTGAATTAATCTTTTAAATTGCTGGTAGAAAGAAAATAATAAATTATGAAGACTACGAAAACATTTTAGGGAAGAATTCATCAAGAAATTGAAGAAGAAAGATGTTTCTTAACTCATTAGACTTGACTTTGAACTTGATCTTCAATGGAGTTTCTAGAGAGTGAATCTTTGGAAAGGTAGTTTCTAACTTTGATTTTTTTTGGTAAATAATGAATTGAAAATAGTGTTTTCATACTTTAAAAACTACCAAAATACTTTAGTAAACCTAAAATAACCGTCCCCCAACTTAACTGAACTTAAATATGAATTTACCAAAAGGCCCTCACCTTGGCTGAGATAAACCAAAAAAACCAAGAATGACTCACGACCACCACCCATGGACCGTGGGTGAGACCACGAGTTGTCCTGGATGTCCATGGTATGGTTCAAAGGCTGCTAATTTTGGGGCTTGACCTACAGAGGCCATCCATGGGTCGTGGATGGGCCTAGAGGGAGTGGTTCCCTTTGGTAGGTCACCAAACTTTAGGTAATTTAAAATTTCTTTAGCGTCTTGGGTGTTAGGCTTTAGGGTCCTCCTCAAGGACCTTTAGGGTGGTCCTTAGAGGGGGGTCTTATCTTGATGTTTTACCCATAAACCCCTGAACCAAAGCTCAATACATCATTGTACACATTCAAACCTCACACCACACTCAAAAACACAATAGTTATGCTTTAGTTTCACCTATTCATTTTGCGAGTCGTTACATTATCCCTCACTTGAGAACATTCATCCTCGTATGACACATTAAGCACATTAAAGGGTTAATGACTCAAGACTAGCAACCCTTAGTGCATGCAACATCAAAAACAATGAACAAAATTAGGAGGCAACATTAACTCCGCATCAATATGCTCAATGAAACACAAGAAAGTAGGAACTACATCTTCAAATTCATTATGCCTCAAAACTTCAGCATTTATCATTACCTTGGGTGAATTACCTTATCCAACTCTTACATTCTCCTAATAACATCATTAAGAAAATTATGTAACTCTTCTCTAAAACACAGTTATGAATGTTCAACAATTAAACCCATGGAGCATATAGACAAGTCAGACAAAATATACATCAACATGAGGAACATAATTCATAAAAGCTCATTTTCTCATTTAGCATAAACTCATCAAGAACATACATATCATAGGGATAGCATGTAAATAGATAATCACATATGAATCCTAAACATGAAACAAAATTCAAGGAACTCATGGTCTCAAGCTTGAATAATAATAGAAGGAAATAGATAAAGATATCGAAAATCTCAACAACCTTACTATTGAACATACTATCCCCCAGCTACGAGTAAACCAACTAAGGGTAACATGGAAACAACATAGGAATCTTACCAAGACATTCACATCTATAAGAAACTATCACATACCGGTGCCTTCATCCGCAAGGGCTCATTTGTACTCTTTGGACCGAAGATCATAGAAACGACCATAATTTTGAGGCACAAGAACATCATTGGAATCTTTCTTAGACTCTATTTCTTTTGCAATTGGTGTTGGACAATCTCTCATTTTATGACCTTTATTTCCACACCCAAAGCGTTTATCTGTGCCGGATATTCCCTTCCCAAATGTTGCTTCCCAAACTTGGCACGTATAGATCTCTAAAAAGAAGAACCCCCTCCATTTACTCCTTAAGTATTAGGGTTAGACACTCTATCCCTGTTGGCCATTGAAAAATCTTTGTTGAAGAACCTCTTTTTGGATCAACGTTGACCTTGTTCATCAGGCCAACTCTTTTTTGACTCACTCATTTTCTTAAGTATTGTCTCTTCAATTTGTTGAGCAAATACCATGATCCTTGAAATGTTCATGTCATGATTGAGCATTGTTGTATGACATTCTTCTTCAACTAAACCGGTCACTCCTATTACAAACTTATTCATTCTATCCCTCGAACTTGCCAGTAAGGTTGGAGAATACTTGGAGTTGGATGAACTTTAGAGAATACCCCTTAACACTCATACCCCATTGAAGAAGGTTCATGAACTTGACCAATTTTTTCCCTCTACTTTACGGAGAAAAACCTATCAAGGAAAGCCATTTTGAACACCTTCCAATTATGGAATCCACTCCTCTTGGCCTTGACCCTTCCATTGTTCATACAGATTCTAGCCACAACTTTCAGTAGGTAGGCGACTAGCTCTGAATTCTCCTCAAAAGACACTACCATGGAACTAAAGTATTTTAAAAACCTCATCAAAAAAACTATAGGGATCTTTTTCCACCTTGGAACCTAGATATTCGTGGGTATTCGTTCTAGAAAATCCCCTCAATATTTAAACCATAATGAAATGATTAGAATTTACTCGAGGCCCCACATCCTATAATCTTGGGCCATCATAGCTTGGGCAAGGTTAGAAAAGCCAACCTAATTTTTTCATTGGACATGGCCCGGGGATCTTCCATAACTTGATTGACTTGATGAACATGATCACCTTGTTTGGGGAGGAACTCCCTCATTCAAAATCTCCTCTTACGTCCTTCTTGTGGCCGCCCTTCTTTTAGTCATATCCTATAGACACAAGCGAAGGGTGAGGAAAAGGACATTAGTAGATTTAACTCTATGGAAAAACTTGAAGAATAATGAATGAAGTGTAGCTTCTTAACGTCCTATAGACTCTCATTCATAAATGTGTTGCGACTCACACCCATGAACAAGACTTTATTAGACGTGGCTTGTGAGACATCTATCCTAACAACCACTCCCAAAACATTATGTTCTTGAGCGACACAGCGTACAAGACTCTAAAAAGTCTCATACAAGACTCATATCATTAACACCATTCGATACAAGGAAAATTGTAAGGAATTAAGACTTATTTAAATCCCTACAATAAACACTTCATTTAAGACATAGAGGAAGTCTTTTATCTAACATTGCGATCTAAAAATATATCTCAAAACAAAAGTGGGGACACAACACCTTACAATCAAAAGTCTTAACATATGCTTATTGCATGAAAGAAATGAAACTTTAATGCTTGTCCTCGATCTATGAGGACATACCACATAAATGGAAAATCTTAATCCAACCCCTTTCACTATAAAGAAGCAACTCACTTGACAGAACCTACACTTGTAGTGAAATAAGAGAAACATGGGTTAGCACAATTAAGTACTAAGTATGATAGTCATGCAACAACCATGCTTAAAAAGGAAAGTTTATTCGAAATCACGCTAAAATGACATATTGATAAAACATCATGAATCATAAGCATAAGAGGAATAATATATAAACATAACCAACATACTAGTCATAAATTCATGATAGAACATAATCTACATATAAACTACTTCATCACATTAATACTTGACCTTAAGTAACCCTCAATCTATACTTTGTGCATAACATGAACAACGTCCAATATAAACATCCACACTAAGTACCACTTTAAGGTCACCAAAAGTGATTTGTTGATGCTTTCCATATTTAGACAATACTCACACTAAACAGTTCTTTGAAATCAGCAAAAACATCACACATTCATATCCAACAAGTCAATACAAGGAAGTAACTCATAATACAATCCAAGTATAGTATGCATCATCTCATTTAAGCATATAATTCAACGTTCTTCATTTGCTTCATTTAGATCACCTTCATTCATTAGAAATAAGACAAACATTCTCATTAACATCATCATAAGAGCATAAGCATTTCATTTAACATTATAAAGGTACACACTATGACTACTCTCAATGCCTACTTGTGCACCACATGGAAGAAATCCCATACTACCACCTACACTAAGTGGTGCATTCATGAGAAACCATAGTTCAATAACATTCTTCGTGGGGCTAAGCCTTAACCGACATATACTATGTGAGAAATTCATGGAATATAGTGTCATCCTCACTGGATAATGGATTCCTAGTTGCCTAAGGTAGAACGTTACATTTTAGCTTAGGTTGATGATCTACTAGCTATAAAACTACGTGGGCACATAATTATGGAATATGGAGATTGGTACTACATATATTGCCTCAACTCTCGTAAGGGCATATATATCAAGAGATTTCTAGTAAAAAAACTTGCCTCAACTCATGTGAGAGCTTCCATTCCATATCACTATACACTCGGTGCTTAGCATTGTTCACCATGAAGTACTGAAAAATAAATTACTTTTGTCATTATTATGGGATAAGAGATTGTTACGTGAGACATCAATCTCAAACCCAACATTCATTCATTGTATAGCTTGTAGATTCAAGGTGAGAATATCCTTTAAACTAAGAATCCCTAGGTGAGAAAGTCCTTTCACAACATGTCATTATCATTCATTCCTGTTCAATTGAGAATCGCCTTTCGATCAACACGTCATCATTAACATAATCATAGAAACGTCATTTGTTTTTAATTTATGAGTATATGTATGTGAGAATAACTATTAATATTACTAAACAACATTCATAAGTATTAATTTAAGATATATCCTTTCAATAGTAACACAATTGCATTCTAAACATGATCATAATACCTTCATAGAGACCACACATATATAATTCACATCATATTAATATATTAACATTCATTAAATTACCCTTCAAGGCTATGGACCAACATCAACCCATAAATAAATGTTACAAAAATATATAAAGGAATTAACATAATCTGATAAACAATTCACGATAAACATAAACAATTCAACATACTTTCATGATCAATCAATTCCCTATCCCAATTCACAATTTATGAATTTGGGAGAAAACATGGGTTCATAGGAAAACTCATCTTGATTCATCTTTAATTCAAAATTCTATTTACAATTCATCACACTGAAGCTTTAAAAATTATTTTGGAATTGAATCCATGCATAGATTAAAAACTAGGGTCTTTAGGGAAAATTGGAGACTTGAAATCATCTTTGAAATTGGATCCATTGAAAGAAACTAAGTCCAGGATGGAGACCACCATACATTTTAGGGAATAATTGCTCAATAAATTGAAGAAGAAAGCTTCTCCTTAACCCATTAGACTTGACCTTGAACTCTATCTTCAATGGACTTCTAGAGACAGAATCTTTAGAGAGGTAGTTTCGACATTTTTTTAAAAAAAATAATGAATTGAAAATAGTTTTTATTACTTTTAAAACTTTTAGAATACTTTAACTAGCCTAAAATAATCGTATCCCACTTCTCTCAACCTAAAATAAATTTACCAAAAGGCCATCTCCTTGATCGACCCTATCTAGAAAAACTAATAGTGACTCATAACCACCACCCACAGACCATGGGTGGGACCAAAAGCCATATTGGATGTTCGTGTTTTGTTTCAAAGGTTTTTAATTTTTGGTCTTGACCTCTGAGGCCATCCACGGGTTGTGGATAAGCCTACAAGGCGTGATCCTCTTCCGTATTGGAAACTTCAAGTTTCTTTGGGGTCTAAGGGGTTATACTTTAGGGTACTTCTTAAGGAGCCCTACGGTGGTCCTTTAAGGGGGGGTCGTACCTTAATGTTTAACCCCTAAACAACTCAACCAAAGCTCAGGACGTTTTTTACACTTCCAAACCTCACACCACATTCAAAAACACAATTGTTAGGGTCTAGTTTCACATATTTTTTTATGGGTCATTACAGGAAAAACCCCACTAAAACTCAACAATAACTGAAAAATAGATGCAAGATCCTACTAAATGTAGGGAAGCAACCAAAGTTATTTAAAGAGAAAAGTGATCTCAATGAAATACTTGTTGTGATCCTAAACACCTATATCTGCATCATAAAAAGATGAAGGTCGAACAAAATTATTACATTCAATGTACGAATATCTATTATAGCCAAAGAGAAACAAGTGAAAGGCATAAATACAATAGATAATTATATACTCAAACTCAAAATAAGGAATTACAGAAGATAAATCATTTACAATATACAGAACTTATCTCTGAACTCAACCTAATAAGTTATATGTTAAAATACACTTTAATAATATGTGACATGTTAAATACATTTTAAACTATTGGGGTATTCTCTAACCGACAATCATCACTATGAGCTGTGTGATGATATAGTGTCTTATCTATAAGGAAGTGTAACACTCTGGAATTAGTAGGCTAACTAGAGCTTAACTTGAGGGTTAGATTCTTTTATGTAATTCTCAATACTTAAAAGTAAAGGGTTTCGTGCTGGAACGTCAAGCTACGACCCTAAGGATCAACCCATGGGTCATTGAGGAGGAGTCCTAGAAACCTGCTTGGAAAGTGACCAACGGAAGGGACCTACGCCTCATTGGTAAGTCCACGGCCGTTGTCAGGGACCGTGGGTCAAGGACCTGAAACCAAATCTCTGAACCCCAACCCACACTCACCATTATGGGTCGTGCGTCAAACCATGATTCGTTAGTGTGGGTCGTAGGTGGTGACATGGAGGCAATTTTGAGAAGTAAGTTTAGGGGTACTTTGGGGTTCTCTGGTTTTAATTAATATTATGTGGTGTCGTTTTATCCTAATATAGACCAAGTATTTTAGACCATTAAATTAAGTCATTCACCTCATTATTTCAAAAACCCAAAACTATTCCAAAAACTTTATACTCTACAAATATTATCTCTCTAGAACATAAATGAATAAGATGAAGGAAGTTTGAGCTAGGGTTCAAGGAGCAAGGTTTTTCACTATAATTCATTGGGTTAGATTGATACGGTATGGTAGCTCTTCATCCATGGATCCCCTTCGAAATCCCAATTTCAAAGATAGAAATTCCCCAAAAGCTATGGTTTGACTCCAAAGTCATGGGTTCCTATATAAAATTATTTCAATGATTGAACTACTTTATATTATGATTGAATTGATGATTTATTATTGTTTTTTTATTTAAATCTCCAAGAACCCATGAAATCCCCATATTTCCAAGTTATGATCTTATGACGTGGGCGTATTGATGAAGAAGGATTTTATGAGATTATGCTTAATGTAATTGGGTTACTTGTATTATTTATTCATGAATGATGTAATGAATTCTAGATGTGTTTATTTGATATGAATGATTATGAAGTCTATGTTTTAAGAACACTTTGAGAGTATAGTGTCTTATATGAAGTCTAGTTGTTGTATTTTTGAAATGTTATCCTGATATACACACTTATGCATGAATAAGACATGATGTGAAAGGTCTTTTAACAATATGATGATTGTATGTTTGAAAAAATTTCTCTTCTAATGAATCTATATGTAGGCATGGACGGTAAATATTACTCCCACACATGAGCTAAGAGCTATCCTATGAATCATGTTTGATTGAGTGTCTGCCACACCTTATTTCGAACTAGCCGAAATAGTTCACAACATAATATGAGTGCCACTCTGATTTAAAAAAAATTATTTTTGTTTCAGAGTCTCCATCTAAATTTTAAGTAAAATATTAGGAAATCCATTTTTAAATATATAAATGCAAACTTTATTTTGATTTTGCGAAACTAGTGAGATTCTGAGTAAGGATTTTGGTTATTCAAGCGAAAGTTATTCAGTATTCCTCAAAGTCTATCCAAAGATATTTCTTAAACTTAATTTACGAAAACATAGTTAGAAATATTTGTTAATTTATTTGATTTAAAATTAAAGATAAGTAAATTTTGTTAGTTCAAGAAAACGGTAAAATACAAGGTATGACATATGTACATCTATAAAATAAATTTAATAGTAGTATGCTCATCATATAATAAAAATAAATAAATAAATGTACTAAGATGTATGACAATTTCATATGTTGAAAAATATAGATGTGTCCTATATAAATGTTATTCAAAATAAATATTGAGTTTAAAGGATATGAAAATTGGCCATTTTATTTAATGTAGAAATAAGACGTGAAACAAAATGAAAATAAATGAGATAGTAATCGGGTGCAAATATGTAGTAAAATAATGTGTATATTAAAGTGTATGGATTTAAATTATAAAAAATAAGTAACATTTGTAAAAGTAATAGTAGATATGAAAAAATTAATATGAAGCCTATGAAAACAATAAGTTGCATAGAGAGAAAACTAAAAAAAATATAGAATTTGTACCTTTTTCTGTATGACATATATATGTAGATACTTGTATTTTTAATATCTATTGACATATCTAAAATATTAAATTAACATGTTAAGAAATTAAAATGTCTTAGTAATAGGAGGGGGGGGGGGGTGATGTCAAAAGAAAATAATGTAGGCCTTACTATTGGTGTACCACCCCAACTCATCATCTTTATGTCCTTACCTTAATTTGAAAACTACGTTTCTATACTTAAAATCTACTTATTTCAAGGCCTTCAATGAGTTGCATTATTACTCTAAATAAGTCAACATTTTTACCGAAAAAAGTTCTCATCTATAAATTCTAAGAAAATGTATGTTCTTGTCTTGAAGGTTGTAACTCTTTGATACTGGACTTCGTATACTTTGAAGCCCTTAAAGCGTGATGTTTTTAACTTTTATAAAAAAATCTGCACTCTTTGAAATTGAAAATGCATCATTTTTTGAACCTAAAATGCGGCATCACAAAGCTCTCACAACATAGTGGTTTGTTCCAAAAATACATATTTTTTGTACACTACAAATCTACATTATAAAGTTGTTAAAAGCAACATTTTTTCACTACTTAAAATCCACATTAAAAAGCTGAAATTTTACATTTTAAAAGCCCGTTGTGCTTTGAGTCTAAAAAAACCTGCAATTTCACACTTCAAAAAATCTGTTTGGTAAAGCATGTTAAATCAACATTTTCACACTAAAAATTGGCATTTTTTAAACCTAAAAATCCTGCATATTTTCATTAAGTAGCTGAAAAATTTGTCCTCAACTCTTATGTTATCATTAAAAAAATATAAAATGTATACATTCCATAAAAAGGGGTTATTCTCAAGTTAACTTTTTCTTTAAGGTTAAGCTTTCATGATCAAAAGATACGTTAATATAAATGAACACTTTGTTTTAAAACGTCGTCCTAAGACAAATGTTCATACTGAAACCCAATATCTAGAGGGATATGAGATGAACAAACACATCGTACTGTCGCTCTCAATTTGTTTGTATAAACCCAAAAAAAATAAAGCAAGCATAAACATAAATATGAAAGCATTAATATGGCAAAATGTTATTCAAAAATAGCAACTGATCATATTATATATCATTTATCATGTCATGTATCATATATTACTAAAAGTGGGAAGATCCTAACATCAAAGTTGAATCACTATTTTACTCCCTCCAATAAATTAAAATTTTATAAAAGATAAAATTAATTTTTTTCTAATTAAATAAAAATCAGATATAAATTATACTATATCCTTCTATTTGATTTTCTTAAATATTTAAATCTAGGGAAAAAGTTTTAATTTTATGTAGTCAATGTCTTTCAATTACTTAAGGCAAATGATTATATTTTTAAAAGTCTTTCTATTCCTCCTATGTATTCACGCATCACTTCATTGCTCAAGTTGAAAGGCTATTTAAATTAATTTTAATTTTGAACGCACTACTTAACCTACATTTAATTACACACTACTTAACTTACTTTTGAACTTCCATACATCACTTCAACCTTTTTAATTAACTTAAATTAAGTTTCACCTTTTACATATTGTTGAAATGTAATAATATTTAGAAAAAATAACTTAAATACATAACTATAAGTTTTATATTCTCTAATTTTCCCTTCTTTTTTTAAATATTACATAATTCCCTTTTTTTTAAATTTTAGTAGAAGTGTATAGATACATAACATTCTCTCTCATATAGTACACAATCTCTCAATATAATGCCTATTTTTTCTCCACTAAAACACTCAATCTTCTAAATTAGATTTTTGAATTTTGAATTATTAATTTTAATTAATTTTAATTAAAATACTCAATTTTTAAATTTTGAATTTCAAAATTCAAAAAATTTGAAATTTCAAAAAACTGCACAATTTCTCTCCCGTTCTTATTGTTCTTCTTACTCCATCATCGATTAGTACAAAGTCTCCAGCTTTCGTCAAAATCATCGGTTTTTCTTTTTATGTCTTTCCCTTTTAATCATTCTCAGAAGTTTTTCATCAGATATCACTAACCCTACAACCCAATCGCTAGAATTTCATATGTCTTTCACTTCCACACCCACTGCCGGTGACAATCCATCTCGGCCGCCGTCGGCGGCGGTGGCTGTTCCGAAGCTCCGACAGCCGGGGATGGAGAGGACGGGAATTGTTGATGAGAATGGGGCAGAAAATAGAAAAAAATATTTGTATGATCCTATGAATCTTTAGAAGGATTCAAACAAAGACTCTGGCATATTTTATTGGTTTCTTCTTTTTATTCTTAATCCATCATCGTCTTTTTCTTCTTAATCTGTAATCGTCTTAACCCAACATCTTTTTATTATTAATTCATCATCAGTTCGTCTTTTCTTCTCTTTTTTGTTATAATGTATCATTCAATAAGTTTAGTAAATGCGTCATCAACTGTGCTTGATAATATATATAGAATTTCTGTGTACAGTGTTTAGTCAATGCACTGATACATGTAGTAGATATGTATCACATGTTTTGCATGTAGTATGAATTTCTGAAAACTAATATCATGTATCAGTAAGGTATTAGTTGTTTAGTTGATGTACTGATACATGTTTTGAAAATTGTTATAATATATCATTCACTAAGTTTAATAAATGCGTCATCCACTGTACTTGATGATACATATAGAATCAGTGTGTATATTGTTTAGCCAATGTTTCTGATACATGTATTAGATATGTATCACATGTTATAATGTTTTAGTTAATTCACTTATTGAATTCCTTAAATTTTTACTTTTTTCAATCATGTTATGCCTTCATATTATATGTAGAAAGGCTTAATACAAGCAAATAACAGCTGGAACTGAAACAAGCGTACATTCATGTATATAATAACAACAATTACACTACGATAGCATATACTGAACTGAACACAAACAACTAGCACTATATAAAATAAAAAGAGATACGACATGATGAATACAACAATATTCTTCTTATTCCCCAGCGTTTTATCTAGTGATGATTATGATGGCCGGGTAACTTCTCCTTGATCTTCTCCATCATACTCTTCTTCTCATGCTCTGTAGTAGTTGTAGTAGTTGTTGTGGTTCGAGTTCCAACACCATGTGCTTGGTGATGTGGTTCCTCATTCTTGTGCTTTCCTCCTGTGAATTTCTCCTTTATCTTCTCTTTCAGCCCTTTCTTCTTCCTTCTCCCACCTTGTCCATTATCCTCCGACTGCACCAAAGTAGTAATTGAATGATATTATATATATCTTGTGCGACTATAAAATGGATAAAATTTCAGTAATTCAACTAAAAAAAAGGTCTCAAATAACTTGATAGTTTGTTCGAACAAACAAACATAAGATGAGAATTGAGAAGGGGCATGATAAAAATTTGAAATTAATATCCAATTAATTGCTGATTTAATGTTGATTAATGATCTGTTACCACAAATTAAGCTGTTTTACTAACAACATAACTTTACTGTTTTTTCCCCCTATTTTTTCTCAACAGTTTTAAATTACCATGTATCATTTACCATGTATCACTACAATCTAAAGTATCACGGCTCGACACATTTAAGGGATTTTTTGTAATTACTAAACTTTTCGGGACAAAATGTAATTATTGAATTACACTATGGGATTCCTTAAGTTTATACTAATATTTATGACATTTAGAAAGAAAATAACAACACAAATCAAATCAAGAGCACTCAAATGTACAAGAATTCTTATTCCAACCTTTTTTCTTGGAATGAAAATTTTTTTGGTCTTCTTATTGCATTAAACAAAATGATGGCATAGAAATGTTCTAATACATTTTAAGTATTATTTTAACATTTAGATGGACGTACGATATACCTATTGAATGAGTAAGCCATAATTTTAGCTATCAATTTTTTCCTTGTTAATTTCTGTTTTAGTTTTGTTATGTATATAGTTCTCCCTTCTGTATTTCATGATTTGATTGTTAATTAAGATAACATTTTGGTGTTCTACTATAATAGAAGATGTTTATTTTAACATGCATGTTTCACAAGTCTAGGGGCATTTTAGTCTTTTCAATTCTATATTGTTACTACGTGTCTTCTTGTTGTGTTTTCAACTTAGACGTTCTTCTTTAGTTGTCTTAATCGTTTATCTCAGTGCACATCAAAGGTCTTCTCCTTTCTCTATCAATCTATCAAGGTAAGGATCCTATATGTTTTTTTCAATATTTTGTGTCATCTTTATACCCCTAAAAATTGAATTTTGGAAATGTTTCTCCATTTTATCTTCATTTGACCAATTTGATCTTGGTGTGTTAAAATTTTCTTCTTTTTTCACTTTGGTTTATTATTTATGTTCGATATTCCTAGTGCTTTGAAAGCCCCAATAATTTAAATCGTTGTACTTCCAATTTCCGTTAGGTGAATTTGTTTGCCTTGTTCTCAGTAATTCCTATTTAAGATTTTTGTTTAGTTTCTTGCATGCAGTAATTTGATAAAATAATTTTGAGTTTTTGGAATTTCTCCAACTGTCACTTTTGACTATAGGTTTGCTTTGAATATACAAAATTTACTGAAGTTATTGGTTGATATGTTTTTCTATAACTTTGCTTTGATCTATTTATTTGCTTAGTAGATAATTTACAGGTGCAAATTTTATTTTATTCTTCGATCTTTTTTTATTCTGATTGAGCGGGATTAGAATGGCTTAGAATACATCTCAAAATGTTGATTTTTTCGAGTCGCTTTTGTCTATAGCTTTGCTCCGAATCTACAAAATTTTCTATGAGATGTCTCCAAATTTTGAGTTTTTGGAATTTCTCCAACTGTCACTTTTGACTATAGGTTTGCTTTGAATGTACAAAATTTACTGAAGTTATTGGTTGATATGTTTTTCTATAACTTTGCTTTGATCTATTTATTTGCTTAGTAGATAATTTACAGGTGCAAATTTTATTTTATTCTTCGATCTTTTTTTATTCTGATTGAGCGGGATTAGAATGGCTTAGAATACATCTCAAAATGTTGATTTTTTCGAGTCGCTTTTGTCTATACCTAGCGGAATTTGTAATGAAGTTGTTAGGTATTTATCTTTCGTCAATAAACATCTAATGCCGATGTCTCCAAATTTGTCTTTTATTTCAATAATTTTTTGTTGATGATGATTTAAAGCTTCAAGTTTCGTTGTCTCGCCTTTTCTATGTGGGTTTAGCATTAAGTTTCTTCCTATTTTTCCATTGACGTTTTGAAATTATTTTCATTTGTAGTGTGAAGTTAAGAATCTCCAGCCACATCTACTAGAATTAGTTATATCCCTTTACTTCATGTCATTCTTCCTCTGGTTATGATGTGGGCTTATGTTTCTGCATTTAAGGTAAGATAAAGGGCCAGACATATTGGGGTCGGAGGATCCATCCAACAATCTTTTTTATGACAAAACGATTTACTATCAATAAAAATCACCATGGCTACACATGAGTAGACTTATAAAGTCTAGCTTATAGATTAAGGCCCTTCCCTAACCAAAAAAGAGAGAAACAAGAAATATCAACTAATGGCATTACAAGATGAAGAGGTATTTTCTATTGGACTTCAAATAATCATTCACTCATACATATCATCTTGTCGTCAAACGATTACGTAGTATACCATTTTTAGTTTGATTTTTGTCGGCTCTAATCTAACTCCATTCACTAACTTTCAATTTCATTCTCTTTTTATTGCTAAGAAGTAGAAAGGTTAAACAACCTTTTTACATCTAGGATCATTGAAGCTCAATTCTCTGTATATTATGAAACATGTCCTCATTTTGTGATTTTTTAGTAGATTAAAAGAAGCTACCATCTAAGAAATTATCTCATATAAAAATAGATACATCTTGAACCTCGCTTCTGCATATCTTACTTCTCTAAATTTGTTTTCAACTCATTAACATTCTCTAAGGTCGCATTTCATAGTCCTCCTTGTAGACTTTACTAACTGAAAACGTTTCACCTCTATCCTATTTCTAGCATATATTTCATGGTATGTAATATGTTTTTAAAAAATTCTTCAACATTTGCGTTGGCTCAAAATCTACCCACCTCCTAGTAAATCATATATCTTCAGACTTGTATATCTCACT
The DNA here is from genome assembly GCF_036512215.1 of Solanum lycopersicum. Lineage (NCBI taxonomy): Eukaryota > Viridiplantae > Streptophyta > Magnoliopsida > Solanales > Solanaceae > Solanum > Solanum lycopersicum. The sequence goes on from NC_090807.1 coordinate 15,370,776, forward strand.
TTGGTTATATCAAAACTTGGCCAGTATAATATTGGATGCTATATACATTACAAAAATCAGATAAATCTTATATCAATGTTCTTTCCCAGCTCACGAGTCTTTTCAGAAATAAATTTACGAAATAATAATGTACGATTTATTGTTCTCAATACAAAGAAGCTTTAATTAAATGATCTTTTGACTTTTCAGATATTGATCAGACAGTAACTTCGTGATGGCAATATCAACAACAACTAGATGAAAGTGTCCATATATAAATTAATTTGAGTAATTTTTTTCAGAGATATGATAGCAGACAGAAGATTGGAAAGTCAATCATTCATCACTTTAGGAACAGTTTTCTGGGAAAGATTATTGAGGCTGATAGGTCTCAAACTCAGGAAAAGATTGAGGTAAGTCAACTTTAGGTGTTAGAACTAGGCCAGTACTGGTTAAAACATAGGCATTTGCTTTCCATTGAACACAACCTTCACTAATTAAACCATATCAGCGCCAATAATGTCCCAGAACAAGGTGTTGAAAACTTCAGGGCCAGCAATATTGTTGTTTCTTTTGCTGAAAAGATCTTGACAGGAATACACTGTAGCTTGTCATATGTTATCAACCCCTTCAATCCACTTATCATTCACATTGACTCTATGGATATGTAATATATTCCTTATTCCTCTAACTTGGTGTGAAAGAATATGGTATTTCCATCCCCCTCAAGTTGACTTTTTCTTTCTATTTTTTTTCTTCAGAAACTACCAACGATTTTGTGATGAATCATTTAATCTGCTTTAGCCTTGTTTAGGACTATTCTATCCTTTTGTTTGAGAGAGTTAATATAATTAGCTTTGTATTGATTTATTTTCTCTTCCAGATCCTGTTAAAACATAGAAATTTTAGGTTAATGTTTCTACTTTACTTGGCGTTTATTATAATGATGCTTATAAAGTTAATGCATTTTATATGTATGCGAGTTAAATTTTGTTAATAATTTGTTTAATCTAACCACACACGTTTTGATTCTACAGTTTTTTAGAGGTAGATGTAGTGTACACATAACATTCTTTTTTGAAAGTATATTTTTTTAGACTTGCTTTTTTGTATGATCAAAAGAAAAATAAAAACTAGCAAGTTCTAATGGATTAGAGGTTATTATACATTAGAATAAACTAAGTTACTTACCTCATGAAATCTATCTGATTTACTTGATTCAAATTTATTCGAAAACACTAACAATCTTTTTTTCAATATAAGAATTAGTGATGTTATGCTTGTGTAAATTCATGTGGAAAAGGAAGAGAAGTTAAAAGACACTCTTTTTATTAAGGACATTGCTCTGTTAAACACATCTGCCTTTTTTATTATTGGAGTTGTGATAGATATGCAATGTTGATGTAGAACATAGTGTCTAACATACAAATACAATGGCTCTCTCTTCATCTCTTTTTCTTTCTACATTTAAGTCATTCCTCCTTAAGTAACTACCACTTGAAATAATTAACATCTTGATTAGATATGATTTAAGGGTGACTATAATTTTAAATATATGATGATATGCTTTGCCTTACAAAAGATACCTCAAAGAACCCTGATCATGTGCTTTAAATCATATATATATATATATATATATATATATGAGAAATATATTTCTTTTTTTAAATTCAAACTTTTGAAAGCCTATACCAACTATTCGTTATTTCTTTTTTGTTATATATTACTAACTCTATTAATTATCTGATAGGAAACTCAACTGCGAATTTTTAAGAACGGTACAAATATCACACATTATGAAAAGAGTTTGTTCCGTTCCAAAGACACTTGGTGTCGATGGACATGTCCAAGAATCAACAATGGCATATGGAACTCGTGTTCATGATTTCACTTGGACGATCGATCGGGGCACAATTGTTGAAACAATAGAAGAGGTTACCCCCGAACCACCATTTTTGTCACCAATACACTAAAAGTTACATCATTACACAGTTTCGACTATTAAGCTATATGCTTTGAGTTCGGTATCACTCAACATTTTTTTATACTATACTTGGCACACATATTACCCATTTTCCGTAGCTATTCTAACTTATTAACAACTCCTCACTAACTGCATGATGTTTTTCCCTCGTAGCCCTCCATCGTAAGATTCAAATGGAAGCAAAATTCAAAATTTCATCATCATTGATTATCAGTAAGTACAATTTTACTGTCTAACCATGTAAATCAATCAATATTTGATAGAAAAACTCAACAAACCAACTTTATGTTTGTAGCTATATACCATCTATTTTATCTTCAGTTTATAGATTATAACTAGTCATTCAGTTCTGTTGAATAATCATACCATAATGAGTTTGCGTGAAAATTTTTTCTTCACATTGAAGATGTATGACATTATGCACAGATAAAAAGTTATACGATATATAACATATAATTCAATATATTATGAAACAATATGTTATAACCATTCAAAGAGAGTAATTAGCAAACCATTTTTCATCATTTTTATCATTTAAAACATATTTCATATTGGACTAAATCATCACTTAAGTTTGTTCTCTTTATTTTCATTAAGATTTAAGTAATATAACTAGACATGCCCTTGGAGTTTACAAGTTTTATCGAATAGTTGATCGATTGATTGATATGTTATGAGTATCACATTTAGCTGAACCCAAATATTCTACTATCATGGCATAGTTATGGTAACTATTTGGATTATATGGCTGGACATACTTAGTTGCAGGATATACCAAGTCTTTACTTAAGGAATCGTTCTTGTGCAAAGGTAGCTGGTAATGTTGTGATTACTGAAATTTTTCAGCAATATTTAACTTCGTGTCTCCTGAAGGGACACAAATAAAAAGAACAAAATTAGGAGACACGATGAAGGCAATTGCAGCTTCTTTAGATGGAGAAAGACTGAAAGGTATTCTCTTCACAACTTATTTGTACTTGATTCATACTACCATCGAATGCAAATACACATTCAGTCGTTTATGTAGTTTTAATACCCTTAAAAGTATTGCTTGTTAATTAGAATCCTGATCTAACTCTAATTAACCAAACTATATTCATTTGTCATTCTATTTCTCCAATAATTGATACCTTCCAATGTTGATGGCGTAAAAATTTGTTGTCTACTTCTTCAAATTTCATAGGTACAACCCAAAATGATTATACATATTTTCATCTCACATGCTGTCTTTAATTATGAAATACTCCATTCATTAACAAATTTTAGAATTGTTGATGAAGTGATCCATTTACTATACTAAATTGTTTCTTAAATAATCCAATCACTTTTAAGTTGTACTAAATTCATTTTTCCTCTTCTTTCATAGGTAATTTTATCTAGAGTTGCCCAACTTTGAAAAGCAGTCAAAAGGAAGCATTATGTAAATATAATAGGATGTAAATATCTAAATAATACAACCATAAAAACAAATTAAACATTGTCAACTATATTTACAATATCTAGCGATCTCTATGTATCTATCTATGTCCATATAAACATTTAGCCAGCTCATACATTTCTATATGTTTAGATCCAAGTAACAAAAAATTTCCAACGGTAGCACGGGCCACCTCTATCTAGTATTAATAGAAAAAAAAAATAAGGTGGACTACAATTTGGGAATGTTGTGTCAATAAATTTTTTAAATATTTTTTTGAATGTTTATCATTGTATAAAATGAATTTCATTGCGTAGATTTTTTTTTTTGGCTATGATAAAATCCTAATGCATAATTTTTCTTTCTGATATGGTGTCCTCACTTCAATCTTTTCGTGCTATATTACATTTTTTGATAAGTTTTCTTAAGTTTTCATTGTATTTGTCCTTTTCTTTTCCTACAAAGGTTGTTTCTGGTTGAACGGTAAAAAAAGATTTTAACAGTAGAATATAAATTTAGGATTATCATTTTATTTCTATGTTAAATCAAAATATTATAAATTATTTACTTAATTAAATATTAAATAGTAATTCATTCTATATGCTACATTAAATATTAAAAATCTAAAAATGTTATGTAATTAGTTGAAAGACAAAATATTCATTAAAAAGTATTCGGGCATCTCTACTCTTTAAAGGATAAATAGTTCCATTTTTTTAAATATTTTTCTTTACACTAAAAACTAAATCATTTTATTATGAGACAATTGTGTTAAATCAATATATAAAGACCATAATGACTACGAAAGATTGAATGATTATTTTAATCTCTATGTGTAAATTATTCCTTCATTTTACTGAAGTAATGCTGATCGAAAGATGGAAGATCGTGCAATGTTTCACTGATAATAATGTAGACAAATTACTTGGTGCATCTTTAATTGCACTATTATTTTGAATGATAATTATAGTCATTGTATTCTTTTTTTTCATCGATATAAGGAAAAATGTATTTATCTTTGATAACTTATACTATCAAATTACTTATTTTTATCCATATAAATTCATCTTTATTTGTTTGATGATGACCCATTATTCTTTTCATTCTATAGTTTAAGTAGTGTACCTCTTATATTATTATTTCTCTACTTCATTTATACTTTTGGTAAATAAAGACGATTTTTTAATTGTAATTTCTTGTGGGAGAAGTGCCAACAAAAAGTCAAAAAATATATAGTGATTATATATTTCTTTTTCCATATGCGTATTGTTCTGATTAAAGTCATAAAGTCATAAAAACGATGTGTATGTTGTTGCATTTTTTCCCTTTGTTTATTTTGTTTATATGTTTTCTCTCTATTAAATTTTTTCAATTTGATTTTCTCTAAATTTATGATTGTTCGAAGTGTATCTTTATTTAGGCTAAAATTAATCTTTAGTGATTATAATACAAATTGGCTAATTACTATCTAAAGTTTTAAATTTACCGTTTGTTGCTTAAAATAAATTTTAAAAATTAAAATAAGATCCCTCATTTGATGTTCCTTGTAACAATTTTAAAAGTTTATTTGTAATTTTTGCATCTTATTATTCGTTACATGCATGTGCACGTAGAATTCTAATTATTCTAATGAATGCATAAAAATTAGCATGTGATACACGTGCAATTCTAGTGTCTTTAATCTAGTATATGTATAAAAGCACATGAAACTTTCAAGTGAGAAGAAAACGTTGGACATTATTGGCGCGATAAAGGCTGCTAGACACGGGCTGATAATGTATCTATGAGCACAAATCTGAATTGGGGCAGATGAATGGATTCATATAACAACTCCAAGTGGGCTCCCGAGTGTACATGTACAAATAAAAAAAACAATTGACAAATATTATTAGCACACATGGTTTACTAAAGAAAGGATAATCAATAGTTTTACAACTTTAATCCTATCACCACGATAAACTAGTACAGTTTGCTAACAAAGTAAAAGATAAACACTTACCAAAGGGAATACTATAACTAACATATTAATGGATTCTCATTCCATTATTATCATCTATTTTATGGGAAAAGTTCCATGGTATCCAAGAATATCAATATGCACAAACTTCATATGGTGAAAATGATAGATAAAATTAATACATAACACCTACCATTGTTGTCACATAGGAAATACTCTATTAGCTAGTAACATGATAATATTTCAATCCTCTTAAGCACACATCATGAAAACATAAAATAATTGTACCCATACTGATCAAAATTTGAGGATAAACTTTTTATAAAAAGTTGAAACAGAGCATGAGTTGACAACTTAAAATTAAATAGATCTATGTAAAAGTACAATGTGGGTCAAATACTTAGAGAACAATCAGGATAAATGCACTATCAAGAGCAAAGTTCATAAAATGTTGTACGACGCTAAAACGATGAATAACTTACACTATAAATAGAGGGACTAAGTTCAACTAAACCTGATGCAGCGTATTATGAATTAATATAAAATTCTTTTTGTCACAATGGAAAGAAGAATAAATATTTTAAAGTATCCAAATTTAACCATGTTGACAAATTCAAGATGGGTTAGGATTTAAAAATAAAACAACTATAATTGAAAATGTAACACCTCTGAAATGACTTAGGTGAAACTAGATGCTAATACTTTGTTCATGATGTTTTAAAGTCTTAAAATGACTTATAATGATGTTATTAGGCAGTGTCTGAAGTTTGGTGAAGTTTGGAGGTCAAAGGTCCAAGAACATCCATGACGTTAGAAAGTTTTGCCTTAAAATGTCCTTGTGTGACTTAGTGTGTCTTCGAATGTTTTATGTATTTTTTTAATTAAAATTGATATGAGAGGTTTCTAACATGTATATGAGTGTATTTGTGGTGGAAATTCCGGTCAAAACTCCTTGAGAAACGACCAATGGGTGTTTGAAGAGGACCCAACCCTTGGGCTAACAAGCTGCCCAAGGCAGCCACATTTTGTTTATGGATCAAGTAGGTCTGCATTGAGGACTACGGGGTCTTTGGTCTAAAAATTTGGTCCACATCACGGACACAACGCGAACTCAACGGTCTCTAAGGTGGGAGAGGATCCCCAATAGTTTGTTGATGGTGTGTATAAGGTGTTGAGTGACATGGGGTTGACTTCTAGAGAGAAGGTGGAGTTAACTTCGTACCAATTGAGAGGCATTTCTCAAGTATATTACACTCAATAGAAATATAACAGGCCGGTTGATTCGGGTCATATAGAGTGGGAAGAGTTTAAGGAGGCTTTCCTAGAGAAGTAGTTGCCTCGTTAGAGGAAAGAGGTGAATGTTGAAGAGTTCATTAACCTTAAGAAAGGAAATATGAGTGTTGAGGAGTATTCCATAAATTTTACTATGTTGTCTTGATATTCTCTATCCTTAGTGTCTAACCCTAGGGATGGGATGAGTAGGTTTGTGACCGGTGTTGCCGACCTTGTGAAAGAAGAATGTTGTTCGACTATTCTCCACAATGACATGAACTTGTCTAGGATTATGGTGTACGGTCAATCCATTGAAGAGTCCAAACATAGTAGGATTTCAAGGTATTTGAAAATGTGTGGATCCAATGAGCAAAACCAATCTAGGTTTTAGAGGAGGGCTCCAAATCATGATGGACCTAGTGATCCTAATGTCAAACTTGAGAAGGGTAGTGGATCTCAAAATGGTAAGCCTACTTGTGTTACTTGTGGGAAGAAGCACTATGGGAAATGTCTAGTTTGTACCGGGAATTGCTTTGGTTATCATCGTAAGGATGGGCATAAGGCGAGGGATTGTCCTAATGTTGCATCTAGAGGGGGAAGAGCTAAGCAAGATCCTCCCAGTGTTCCAGAAGGTGGTGATCCAAGGAATCACTTCTATGGACTCTTGGCTAGAGGATCATAGTCGGAGGATGATGAGGATATTGGTAAGTTCTTGTATTTCTCTGTTTAGTTTTATGATTTCCTTTTAAGTGGGGGAGCATGATCTCTTCTCTTCTTTTCAACTCAAGCTTGTGAGTTATAATGTCATAGTAGCATGGTACATGTTGTTTAGTAATCCTGTTGAAATTGAATTTTATTGATTCCTTTCATTGTGCATTTTATGAAATTATAGTTATGTTGTAAAATGAGTTCATATGTTTTTATCTCTTATATTTTCATGCTTTCAGTATACATTGATTAAGGGTTGCATTCTTTTTTTAAAAAAATTTCAGTATGATTCACTGTATTGTTCTGGCGTTGTTATGTTTTTGGAAATTTTACTAAATTGTTCTTTTGTGGAAAATTGTCTAAATCTGTTTAAAATTGATGTATATAAGAATTATAATGTATGGAGAAGGAGTTCCTCCTATTTTAATTGAATAATTTGAGTATTGAAGCATAATGAGTTGTAGATTAGTTCTTTTCTCTTTTTGTGTTTTGAGTCTCTTAAGTATGTGAAATTGGTGTTCTTTCTAAGTATATGTATTGTATAATGCGTGGTATGAATATGTGCTGCTAGTATTTCATTTTATTATCTCTTGATAGTGTCTAAACTGAAGAAAGTGTCATTCGAGGACGCTTGTTGTCCAAGTGGGGGAGAATGTAATACCCCTAAAATGACTTAGGTGAAACTAGAGCCTATCACTCGTGTCATGAGGTGTTAAAGTCCTAAATTTTTTATAATAATGTTGTTAGGAAGCGTCTAAAATTTTTTGAAGATTGGAGGTCAAACGTCAAAGAACATCCATGACGTTCAAAAGTTTTGCCTTGAAACGCGCTCGTGTGTTACTTAGTGTGTCTTGACATGTTTGATGTGTTTTTTTGAGTTCAAATTTACATGAGAGCTTCCTTACATGTATACGAGAGTATTTGAGGTGTAAATGTCCGGTCCGAATTCCCCAAGGACCGAGCAAAGGGTCCTTGAGGAGGACCCAAGGTTTGGGTTAAAATGCTGCCCAAGGCAGTCAAGTTTTTTTCATGGATCAAGTACGTCTGCGTCGCGGACTAGGGGATTCCTTTATCCAAAAATTGGTCCGCGTTGTGTTTTTTCGAAATTTATTTTCAAATATCTTGCAGGAGCATCTCCGCCTCCCGGACTTGTTTCCGAATGATGATTCCGAAAATGTAAGTTTAGTTTGACTTGGTTAAAAGGTCCTATAAGTTCAGGGGTCTTTTAGGTATTTTAGGGATTAGTATTGGATATTCTTATACCATTTTAAACCCCAATTCACACTTCAAATCAAAACCCTCAAGTCCAAAACAAATCCTCTTCTTTTTTTTTTCTCCAAAAACCTCCATTGATGAAGCTTTGAAGCTCCAAGAAAGAAGACAACTTTTTCAAGTTTTTCTCCATCAATTCAGTTGGGATTTCATCAAAATTAAGGTATGGTCTTTCATCCTTGGATTCTCTTCCATTTAAGGAGTCAATTTCAATGATTTCAAAAATGATCAAAAAGTTGAATTCACTTATTTTGTGATCTAGCCATGTGTTCTTGCATAAAGTATTTAAATCAATGAGATATGCTTAAATTGATTTTAATTTGATGATTTTGGATCAAAATCTCCATGAAACCATGCAAATAATGATTTCCTTATATTAATCATATTATGGGTTATTTGATCATGTCTCAGTTGTAACGATTTCTTGTGTAGATTGTTATGGGATATTATATTATGAAAGAATTGTGTTAGAATCATATGTAGGCTTTCCTTAATTGATTAATTTGTATTTTATAACTTTGGATTAATTGTATGTTGAGATTATTGGATTGAATTGTTGGTCAAAGCTACGGGTAAGAGCCTTTGAGTGTTGAGTTGATTGAATTGTCTATGAATTGAAGTTGTGAGATTGGATTGGTTGTATATTGACCTAAATCTATCTATGTTGTGTAGTACAGTTCTTGAATTATGATGATGATTGGTATGACCCACTTATGGTGGCTGTGCTTATGTGATATACTTGTGAATTTTGTGGCCTTGTCGGAATTACTTTATGAATTGTGAAACAATGTGGCATCATCGACATTACTTTATGTAGTATGATATTATCATGTTATAATTTTATTCTGTGAGTGATGTGAAGGTCTTGATGACTTATTTGTTATGTAAAGTTAAAGTATGAGTTCTCCTAATTGATGATATGTGTCTCTAGTAGTCTAGGGTGGAGTCCTTAGGTGAATGAGTTGATATTGAAGTATAATGCTTCTTGATGACTTATATAAGACTTGTGATGGTTTGTGTTGATGATGCTATAGAAGTGTGTAGGATGGCTTGCAAGTGTATCTAGTTTTCCCTATGTGCTTCTTGAATGAGATGCTATATGTGATAGGGTAAAGTGTGTCTTGTATTGGTAGACAAGTGTCCCTTACTTGATAGATGAAGAATGTGAGTATGAATCCTTGACTTAGTAGGTTACAATATCCTTTTTCATGAATATATATGTTTGAAATAAACATGATCTTGAATATAGCAAAAAAGGTCATTTATGTGGAATCTTTTTAGAAAGAAGGTTATGATATCCTTGAAGTAAAAATATGTAATTTTATTCTTCTTGTGTGAATGATGGAATTAAGGTTGGTTGGCTGGAAAGGCATGAAATCATCCTTAGAAAAGTCATTCACCTATCCTCTACACCATTGTAAGACAATCCTAGGGGACCACTTTGGTAAGGTGTAATGTGATTTTGTTATGAACTAGATATGAAACCTCTTTATATACTCCTTGATTGAATCACTCTATAAAACAAAGACTAGCAGCAAGTGAGTATGATTTGGAGAGGAGTTCTAATTAAAGGTAAGGCAAGAGTACAATGAAACCCTTCATACTCCTTAACCATGTCCCTACATGGGATGTGTCTTAGTTCTACCATTGGCAAGTAGAAAAAACCTCCATCGTAGTAGGTTTATGACTCCGGATTCCATGATTAGCTAACATGGTGTATTTTTGTTATTGCCTATTCTCATCATCTGGGATACATGCTAGTGTGGATAAGTTCTATGAAGCTTAGGTGGTGGTATGGGACTCTGTCTAGACGTTGCATGATTAGGCTTTGAAGATGTTGGTATGTGAGTTCCTGGGTATTCTTCAAGACCATTATGTGATTTTCCTTATGTGGTTAATGCCTTTTAAATGAGTTAATGAACTTAATCACTTGAGTAAAGATATGATAATAAAAAAAAGAAGTATTTAAAGAAGCCTTAAGGATTGCTTAGGTAGGCTTGAAGAGGATGTATGGACGTTCTCTTCTTGTTTTACTTAGGTGAGTGTTAGAGTAATTCAAGGCAGTAAGTTGATTAATGAAATAAGATTAATCTTATCTTAGGTATATTATAGGATCTCTTTGTTGTGTGAAAAGATTGTATCGGTGGTCCTTTCATAACTCACTCAAGTGAATCTTAGAATCAGCTTTTGCAGGAGGGTCTCATGTTTATGTATTTGATGTGTTCTTTATGATATCTTGTGTTATATGATTTATAGGTTAAGTTGGTGTGATATGTGGTTCTCGATATAATGATAAAATGTTTTACTGTAAAGAGCATGTTTACTAGAAATGTCTGTTTATCATGATTTTATATATTATATCATACTTAGTACATGCATTGTACTAATTCTATAATTTTTATCTATTCCTAAAATGTGATAAGAAGGTGAGAGGTGTCTTGAATCAAGGCATGAAATCTAGACTCTTTCAATAAAAGTTGAAGTATGGCCTCACTTAACTAGAGGACATAACTATCTTTAGACTTCTTTTATTCAAAATATTGTAATATACCGAGTTTCTATATTTTAATTGTGTGGGACGTTTCCCAAGTATTCATGTGTCTAAAATGGTGAATTGAGACTTAGCTATATTTCTTATGTTTTTAATGAAAGATATTTGAAGTACTATTTCATGTGAACAATTTTTATTCCGCACTACTTTTCATACATGTATGCAATGAATGATGACATAGGAATTGTACAAGACCTCTAAGAGGTCAAGAAAGCCTTGTTGCAAATCCGAGAGTGCTATATCTTCTAGGGTGTGTGACTAGATCGTGACAGAAATATGTATGCTATTATGGAGACTTGAACAAACAACGATTTATCAACACGATGAACATATTCAACATGAAATCAAATTTCAACATTTCCAGATTCTATCAAAAAAGATCAAAGCCAAATGGATTCATTTAGATAAGAATAAAATCATCAAGTAAAAATTTGTATAACTAGTGTTAAGTAAATGGGACATTGAGTCGCTAGGGGATTTTGAGATATCTTTTTATAGACAATGGGGGTTTACAAGATAATTGATTTTCCTTGATGCTAAAAATAGATGTCGACTCTTATTACATAACGAAATTTGATTAAGCAAGATCATGGCAAACAAAATGTCACCCAAGAAGAAGTTACTCTAATGAATTTCAAGCTTATCGGTCTAACACGAGTGATTCTAGATAAGGTCAAAACACTTCGTTTTTAACACCACATTCATTGGGACATGCTAGTAAATTAGAAAATAACATTTAAAGAACCACCACTGGTATATTAAAATTGTACATCAAATAGTGTGGGAGGACACTTTCGTTGATGAAATGTATGTACGTATGTATGTATATATATATATATATATAAACACGTACAAATAAAAAAAAATTCACAATAAAGGGTGATAAGTCTTAATACTCCCAAATGTTATGAAAGTGAAGTGTAACACCTCAAAAATCGGATCCAATATTTTTTTATAGAACTCACTTTAAGCAGTGAACCACATAAGGGTTCACAAACCGTGAGAGGGACCATGGTCCATTGACTTGCCCATGGTGGGGAGTGAGACTTTACCAGGACCATGAGTCATACCACGGGACCCTACATGGGCAATGGTGGATTCCGTGAAGAGTAAGGCATCAGCCTCCCCTAGCCTATCCCTCATACACCCCTTGTCGTACGGACCAAGCGGACCTTCACGGTATGTGGTCCTCACAACGAGTCATAGGGGCGTCCTTGAAAGCTTAGCCAGTGGACTCCTAATATTGAGACACCAGACCTTAGGCCAAGTGAGGTCTATGAAGACCTTCATGGTCCCTTGTCCCTCATAGGTGACGTGGTAAGGTTTGTGAGACAGACCTTCAAATCTGTAGTCACCAAGTGAAAACTACAACACACTACGGGGTATGTAATCCTTTTCACGGGTTGTGAAAGTTAACATGGTCAGCCCCATCAACATGACTCCATTTGGGTGATAGTGGATAGAGTCACTAAGTCTTCTCGCTTTTTGGCGGTCAGGACAATAAAATTTGCGGAGGACTACACCAAGCTTTATATTAATAATATTTTCAAGTTGCATGGGGTTCCTTTGCATATCATTTCAGATAAAGCTCCCCCGTTTACCTCTCATTGATTGAAGTCATTTTAAAAAGTTCTTGATATAGAGTTTAACCTTAGAACAACATGTACTCTGCAGATGATGGTCAGGTAGAGCGTACCATTCAAACTTTAGATGACATGATTAGAGTTTGTGTGATCGATTCCAAGGGTAGTTGATATGACCATCGTCGTCTTATAAACTCCACCGACAATACAATCTACCATTCAAACATTAATATGGCCCCTTATGGGCATTGTATGGGGGTTGATGTAGATATCCTGTTTGTTGGTTTAAAGAAGGGGAAGCAGCCTTGATAAGGCCAAATTTAGTCCATGATGCTATAGAGAAAGTGCCACTCATTAGAGACATACTTAGACAACCCAGAGTCACCAGAAGTCTTATGCAGATGTAAGGAGAAGGGAACTTATGTTTCAAGTTGATGATTGGGGTTTCCTAAAAATGCCACCTATCCAGTAGAATGCAATAAAGGAATGGTGAAGTGGCTTATGAGTTAGAGTTTACAGTAGAATGAACAACAGTGCCTCGAGTCATTCACATTTCACTATTAAAAAATTGATGATCCAACATTCGTAGTGACATTAGAGAGTGTGGCTGTAAAATATAGTATTTCATATGAGGATGCACTAGTTGAGGTTCTAGATTGTTAGGTTAGAAGGTCGAGAAACAAATAAGTCGCTTCTGTTAAGGTTTTGTGGAGGACTCAGTCCATAAATGGAGCTACCTGGTCCCTCTGGTTAAACTGAGGAGGTATATTCTCAAAAATTAGAGTGTGAAGAAGGTGAATAAATTGTTGATGTTGAAGAAGAGATAAGTAGAAAGTCTGGATGAGAACATCAAGCTTCACTTCATATACACAATCTTATATCTCTTTTTGACTCCAGAATACAAACCAGATCGAAAATAAGACATGTAGTTAATGAGACTTAATGTCAACCATTGAATCTAATAATATTAAAGTGTCATTATAATATGCAAATTGGGTGACACAAATGTAGGAAGACCTTTACTAGTTCCAGAGAAGCTATGTATAATACCTGTTCCTAAACCTCACAACAAAACCATTATTGGGACTAGGTAGGTCTTAAAAAACTTGAAGAGCATGGGATCATTACAAGAGACAAGTCAAGAGTGGTGGTACAAATATATAATCAACTAGAAGGGATTCAGTGTGACGATACCTTTTCTCTTGTAGCCAAAATGGAAGCCATTAGAATCTTGATAGCCTTTGCTGCCCACATGAAATTTAAATAGTTTCCAATGGGTGTCAAGAATGATTTCTTGAACGGGTGTTTGAAGAAATATGTATTTGTTAAAAACCTCCAGGTTTTGAAGATGTTATTCTCCCATACCGTGTTGAAGCTGGATAAAGCTTTGTAAGGGCTAAAGCAAGCTCTTAGAGCTTGGTACGCGCACTTAACAAAATTTCTCCTTCCAAACAAGTTCAAAAGAGGAAAAATTTATAATAATATGTTCCTAATATCAAAGGTAAGTTTTTGTTGTTACTGTAGGTGTACATAGATGACATTATCTTTGGAGCTACTTCAGATTCACTATATAAAGAGTTTTCTGATTTGATAAGTAGTAAATTTGAAATGAGCATGATGGGGGAGCTTATATTCTTCTAGTATTTCATATCAAACAGGCATTTCAGGGCACATTAATATGTCAAGAAAAGTACATAAAGAAATTGCTCAAGAATTTCAACTTGCTAGAGGTAAAGGTACTTGATACTCCTATTGGGACTAGTGTGAAACTTGAATCGGATAAGATAGGGATATATGTTAATTAGACCATGTAAAAAAGATTTATTGGATTACTTCTGTGTCTCACTGCAAGCAGGACTGACATAGTCTCGGTGTAGGTATGTGTGCGAGGTTTCAAGAAGCACCAAAGGAATTACACATGAAGGCAACCAAGTGAAATCTAAGACATTTGAAGGAAACTCAAGACCAGGTACTATTCTATACTACTGGTGATTCTTTTGATCTAATTGTCTTTGCTGACACTGGTTATGCAGCTTTTCTGTTTGATCAAAAAAGCACATAAGGCATGTTCCATTTCCTAGGATTATCATCGACTTCTTAGGGGACTAAGAAGAAAAATTCAGTGGCATTGTTTACAACAAAAGCAGAATGTATAACTGACACATCATATTGTGCTCAGCTCCTAGAGATCAAGAAGCAACTAGAAGACTTTGGTATTTTCACAGAAACTATTACTTTAATATGCGCCAACACTAGTGCAATGAACATGGCCAAGAACCCCATTCATCATAAGAGGACGAAATTATAGATTTGAGGCATCACTTCCTAAGGGAAATGTGGAGACACAAAATTTGGTGATGAGTTTTTGCAAGACAGAGGAACAATTGGCCGACATATTTATAAAGACTAGAGTAAAGAATGCTTCGTAAAAACAGAATAAGGTTAGGGATTCACAAGCTAATCTAAGTTGATAACAAGTTTTCACAAAATCTTTGTATTGATTATGTAAAGGAGGGTAGGTATCAATGCTAGTTATGAATATTGTCGTTTAAGAATTCGCTCTTTGCACCTTACAGTAGGTACACTCTTAATTAATGTTGGCTGAAGGAAGATCTAACCATAAAGGGAGGGTGATATACAAAATTTGACATGGTCCCCTCAAGGTTAGTATCTCTTATGATACAATGTGTTCCTATCAATGGTCATTGCCACGTGTCTGTCACCCGTTCATCGCATCATTTTCAAATGTTTTTTCACTTTATAAACCCAAGAGTCACTTCTTTTTAAGGACGTAATACCCCTTGTGCTTAAGTACAATTTTTACTGAATCCAAACCATCTTAATCTCTTCCTAATTTCTTTTTGTGATTAACTACTTTATTTTAAAATCTCTCTTTATTCTCATTAAAATGTCTATAAGTTTTCATTTTCAAAGCCCCGTCCCCTATGAAATTGAAAACTCTAGTTCATTCAATTTTAGGATTCTTCTCCTAAAAGAGTCCCTTTCCACGCCAATCTGTGGTGCAGTGAGACGTGTGAATCCGTCACACCTCATACTAAAGTGGTGGCTTCTCCTGCACTTCCATTTGGGGAAGTTCTACCTTAATCACCTATGTTTGTCCTATTTTGTGAAAAATCCCAAAATTTAGAGGCCCAATTTGTTGTAAAACTAAGTGGTGATCTTCTCACTAAAGAGGTAGAAGTGGTCTCTAGGGTTGTGTACTCTACGATTTCTAAGTAATTTTTTATGGAGATTTTCCTAAGGGAAAGGGTCATGAGGTAAATATTCTAGTAGTAGTGACATAATTATTAGTTGTGCATTGTTTAGCCTCACTTAGAGGAGATGTTCAACAAACTCCATCGGAGCAACATATGACATTCCCGAAATAGGTTCCTAACAGTGTTTAACATGTGTTTGACCAAACTCCTATGTCTTTTGATGTTCCAAGTGAAGAATAATATGAAGGATAAGGTCCTCTTAAATGGAAGAGAAAAGGGTTCAAGGCGTTAAATTCCCGACATCAGGTGTCCCAGATCTTGAGGCACTCTTCATTATTCCTACCACCAACCTCAGCAATGAGCCTACTGAGTCTGCAAAATAGAGGACAAGAAAGGGGAAAGGAAAGATGGATGAGTCCCAAAAAAGGAGGGCAAGAAGCGGTATGGCACAAGGAATGAGATCCAAAAGTCCATGCAAAGTGCCATAGCAGCAAATGTGATTCAAACATAAAGGTATATGAAAAAAATATAGGAAGGTCATTTTCCTGAAGAACCCATATCAACCCCTTTTCCTGTTGGGTCCAGTGATACGAAATCTGATAATGTTGTTGTATATGTGGATAAACGAAGGATGGAAGCAGATGATGAGAGGGTCAAATCAAAAGGGGTTCAAAAGTTAGTATAGAAATATCTTGTTAAATCAACTACCATTAAGGGATATGGTCCTCATATTGAAAAACAAGTTGCAAAAAAGGAAATTATGAGGGAAGAACGGATATATGAAATGAAGAACCAAAAGGCCTGAATGGTAGAGAATTTGACCTTAAAACTCTAAAAGAATTCAGTATGTCTAATATCTTTTATGTTGTTTATTTAGAAGGTTGGGGACATATATGTGAGGCCACAGGGCCATACTGGCATGATCCTGAAATGCGTGACTTCTACAATAAGATGAAGATGTTGACTGATAAGGGCTTCAAACGTCTATTAAAGATGTAGAAATATCTCCGGATGAGGAAACCTTATGAATTAATTGAAGGATGCAAATCCACACGTGAATTTGCTTAGCAGGGAACAAAGAGTGGGGACATTTAACGTGCAGGGTTACTAAAGAAATTTATCAAGGGGAATACCAGTTTCTATTTTAATTCATAAACAAGGTATTAGTACCAAGAACATGGAAATGAAATGTAGAATATGCTTTTTATCTATTTCGCATAGACAAACTTTATGAGCTTGAGGAAAGCAACCTTCTTGCCATATTTCTTGAACCCATGCACATGGTGATGAGTTGGAAGCTGGCCAAATATAGCATTCCATATTGCTATCTGTTGAACTATGTGCTCAAGCATTTTGAAGTTTTTTTTGGTTGTGGAGTACCCGGTACTGGTAAGCAAACTTTTACTGTTGTTACTCTCATGGAGTATGAATGTGTTGAGGGGAAAGGGGTAGGTCTCAGGTAGAAGATCTCCTAGAACAACAAGCCTCTCTAAAAATAGATTTGATCGACCTTGTATTAATTTTGAATGATAAAGGTTGTTAAAATTTCCTAACTTGAACTCCAAGGGACCTGGTACCAATGTTGTGGATGTAAAAGAGGTCAAGAAGTTAAGAGATGAGAATGAGCATCCCTTGAATACAAATGCCTCACTTAGTGAGAAAATCAAATCTCTCAATAAGAAAATCAATCAAGCTCATATTGATGCAATTGAGCGAATGTCATTGCTGATTAAAACTCTCAATTGCCCTCCCACTTTGTCCTAAACGAGTCTAGTATCCTTGGTTTCATCTCTATCTGTCAAAACTCTAGTGGTTGTTGTGCTATTTTTGATGAATTTTGTGATAGGCTTTTGTGATCTAATGTTATTTGTTATTTAACCTTGTTTAGCATGCTTTAATATTCTATTTTATGCTTACGTGTGAATTCTTAGTGTGGCCCATGGACATGAGTTCTTAAATGGTTTGCATGCAACATGTATATTTTTACTCATATTGCTTTTCAGTGATGTCAAAATGGGGAATCAAGGTGAACTTTATTGTGAAATTCAAAGGAACTGAACTAAGGGGGAAGAACATTGATAGAGGAATTGTTGTATCATTAATTATTACATAACATCAAGGGGAAAAAACAGTGATAGGGGGAATTAATTTAATAATATATCTTTGAATGAATGCTTTACATTTATGTGAGGATGCGTGTGTTGCTTGTTTGTCATCATCAAAAGGGGAAATTAATAAGTCTTAATACTCTAAGATGGTTTGATGACCTCCTCACAAGTGCCGGGACCCGGTCCTCTACAGAGTAAGTTCGTCCAAGACCATATGCTATTCAACTTGAAAAGTTGTTAACATTAGAAGTTAGTGAGGTCATTAGAGTACTACACCAACTAGAAGGTACGAGGTTGTTTGCCCAATGGGTATTAGGTCTTTATGTTTGATATATTCAAGACAACAAACAGCAAAGTACTTATTAATTCAAAAATGAGATATTCAAGCTTAAAAACTGCAAGGGACTTAATAGATTGCATTATTTCTTCCTAAACCAAATTGTACTTTGATTGCTTGTATTTGTGCTTATATTCTAAGAATCGTTGCCTATGAAAGAAATGTTTCAACCTTGGATGAATCATTGTATGAACTCAGTTGTGGAAAACTTAGTGTCTTTTACATCAAAAGTCAATCTAATTAGTAGGGTTAGTATAGCAGGCAATGTGGACATTGTTTTTTCTCATTTAGTGATAGTGTACTTCTCAAATAGAGATTAGGAGGTTAATCATGTGTGTGTTGTAAACTAAATTTTACTTTGGCTTGTGAAGTATAGTAAAAATAGTTTGAAAATCTTGTGAGACAGGGCATGATTTTACTCTCTTGAGCAAGGAGGTTTCCACACATAGTGCGCCTGCCTTCTTTACTTCCAACAATTATTTTATATTCATTATAATTGTGTTGAAGAACTGGTGCTATAGTACTTAGTGGACACATTACAAAAAAGGGGAAACTAAAATACATTACCAAACTATTGAAATAAAGAAAGAGTCCCAACCAAATGTTCATTATACAATCATAGGATCTTCTTACATGCATGTCACACACAATACAATTAACATGATTATGTATTTGGTATATATTAACCATTCTACACTTCAAAAACTGATGGCCACACAAATTATAATGAATCAACAATGTATAATCTTGGCCGGTTTAATTATTCTAAAACAAACATAAAGTAGGAGCTGATAAGAGTTATAAATGTTCAGCCATTCTTACATTCATTTATGTGAACTGAAATAGAGTAAATGAGGCACGTAACAATCCGATTTAACAACATTATAAAACAAACCAAAAATATTTCCAGAGATGATGAAATACTAGAAGGAAAATAGATTAAGATTGATTATACTCGAGTTGTTTCAGTTTGCGATCAAGTGAATTAGTAAATGCTCATTTAATTTCCTTGATTTTACGTGAACATAGGCAAATTTATTTTGAGTCAAAACTTCTAAAAGGAGAAGAAAACAAATGCAAATGTCCAAATCTTTGTATTAAATATCCATCCTATTTTAATACTTCCACTTTACCATCCATAAAAGAACCAACATAAGGGAAGAAATTAATTCCATATTGAAAAAATTGAACCAGTAGATCTTAAGGCTTAAAAAAAAGGGCTCATTCATACTAAGAAAATGATTACATAAACATAGCTTGGTTATACTTGAAAACAAAATTCAGATTGAAGGCTCCTTGAACATTAATGAAATATGATTTGCAAAAGAACAAGATGGTATATGAAAAATATAAGATCTCCATAGAACTTAACTTCATAAGATCGCTCTCTTATGTTCCCTTGTCCGGTGGTTTTCTAGGTGTGATTTCTTGTAAAGGGAGATATTCTACGTTTGAGGGAGAGAAGTGAGTTTTGATGCTTATGATGGTTTTGTGGTAAGAAGAGTAGATGTGAAGATTAGTTTTGAGAATTGTGATGTTATGCCACTTATGTCTATGTGTGACTTATGAGTTAGAAGTATAATGATGTGAAATTTTATGATGGTGTTTTTCTAAGCATGATAAGATTTAGAATGTTTGAATGAAGTCATTTTTGAGGAAAAAGAGATTTCTTTTAGTTGTGTGCAATGATAGTAGAAGAACTAAGGTGTAAGTTTGACGAGTGTTGAAATAATATTATAACATTGTTAGAAAGAAGGATTTCCTATTCCACGAGTTGACATATGAGGTGCCAAGGGTTGAATGAGGTTATGTTTAAGATAGTTTATCTAAGATTTAATCCTAAGAGTAAAGTGTAATGTTTGACTTGTGAGGTTGATATATTGTCTTGATGATCATGAGTTGAGGGTAGCGTGATTTCTTATTTTGTGAGAGGCATAATGATACTTTGAAGAAAGAAGCCCTGAAGATGGCTTTGCCTTAAGAGAGGGAGAATGAGTTGAGCAGAAAGGTAGTTGGTATCCTAATATTTTCTTCTATCCTTATTCATGCTTGAAACAAAAAATCCTTGGTAGTTACGTAATGGTTAAGAACCTTGCATATTATCATGAGTTGCATTTCTCTTTATGTTATGAGTTCCTTTGATGGTACAAGGTTTTGTATGCTCTTGATGATATCATGATTACATTGGGAGAATTAGTAGTCAACCTATATTCCTCATCTTAAGTGTAGCTAATGACATTACATAATTGATTTGAAGTATTTTTATTATGTTATAATGTAAGTTAGTATGTTTTTGTCTTTCATATGATCATGCCTTCTTGATGAATTGCACAAAGAATGGATTTTTTTTTGAAATTTTAGCATGTATCATTGTGTTACAGTGATGTTCATTGTAAATTTTTTTAATTTTAAAAAAAATTGTGTTGTCTTTGATTGAAGTTTCAATGTGTGTAATAGTGATGTATATGAGCATGTTTAATATTGGGGATGGTACTTCCTCCATAAAAGAAGGATAAGGGTGAGTTTCAAAATTTGTGAAGTTGATGCAAAAGTTGCTTATGTTGTAAAGTGTGTGAAAGTGTGACTTTGTGATGTTTTTAGTTGATGCTTTGATGATTGTTTGACCATGATTTTAATGTGTTATGTGTTTCTAATGGAGTCCTTGACGGTCTAAATGCTTTTGTCAGTCGATGACAAATGTTATTCCAAGTGGGGGTATATGTAAAACCCTAAAACGAACTAAGGTAAACTAGAGCTTCCTGATTGTTTCTTGAGTTATTTTAGTGTCCTTAGGCAGTGTCTGAAGTTGGAGGTCAAAAGTCCGAGAAAGTCCATGATGTTGGCAAAGTGTGCCTTAGTATGTAACTTTCCGGAAAAACGTACACGACTAGTGAAGAGTCTATTATGTTTTAAGAATAGGCATTGGGGTACAAAGGCATCCCAATGCCCAATATGAGTAATATTTGGCCTATTAGAGAATATTGGCTTAAGGATGTTAGCCAATTTCTACGTATACCCAAGTATTTAAAATTCAATCCAAGCTTGTTTGAAAGTTGTAACTGCAATCAAGAACCTAAGCTAAAATTAATATGCCAACCTTCTTTCAATATGTACTAGGCACCCAAGTGTCAAGCCTAGTACCATATCACATGATCACTTAAAATGAACATATAGATTGAGCAGTGCCCAAGGACATAGTGGGGATCCTTGGGAAAGTAAGTAAACATTAAAAATGAACCTTTTAGAAAAGTTAGTTAGGAAAGTACAACAATACATGTTCAATCATTTGTGCTAACCAACCAAGAGACAAGCCCAACCGAATTCGATTAGGGCGGTTAGGGGAAGGCGAACATGTGGGGGTCAAACCATGTGGGGCTGAGCTTCCTAACAAAATCTAGGCTCTAAATAACTTACCTAACTATCTAAATAGCCTAGGATTAACCAAAATAAACTAACTAGTGCACCCGACAACCTAAGACCTAATCGGGTGACACTAACCTTGTAACTAACTAAAGAGACATCCTAGTACCTAACCTAGGATGGTCCAAAAGGTTTGGTTATGGTCCTAATGATTTTGGCGTAATTCATTAATTACCCTAGGTCACTTAATTAATTAAATTTTCAATTTAATAAATTAATTAAAAATCATTATGTTAGCCGAGACACTTTGGAAAATTTCAGATTTGACAAAGTCAAATGCTATCCTATTTTTAGTCATTTTAGGAGGGGCATTTTGGTAATTATATAATTGATTCATTTAAACCTAAGTTTAATTTGTTAATATAATTTCCTAAGACCTAGAAACCAATGACTAAAAAACAGAAGACAAACGTGAGAATAAAAGTAAGATATCGGGAGAAAAACAGAAAATCTCATTAGGCGATTTCAAGGTATTCTTCAAGGTTTTCGTGCAAGGTGATCTTCATAGATTCAATGCTAAGGAATGGATTTTATATACTGGAATTATTTCTCCTAGAGGTTTTACATACGTTTTGCAATCAATAATATCGAAACTAGGGTTGTTCCCAATGAATCGCATGTTCATCTCCCTAGTTATTCGATTTCTGATTTTTGCAAGTTGTATGATGTAAATTTCGAGCATGTTGTTTTTATGTGGTGTTAAATTTTTATTATGTGTATGTTTCCATGATTTTAATGTTGAATTAAACCTACATGATAGATCCCCATGCTTAGGGTGTTATCCACATGAATATCATATGTTGTAATGCCTACTTGTGTTCGAGAAGATGAAATTGTTATAAGTGTTCATTGAATCGTTTAATATGCTAATCAAAAGTTAAAAGTTGGATTGTTTATCATGATAGATTACTATAATGTATTGATTAAGTAATTTAATTGTTTAGTGATAATACTATGACAAGTATCTAGTGAAATTATGATTTATGCCAACAAATTGGCTAGCAAAATTATGTCCAAGATATTATCTTCGAAAATATGTGAAGTCATACCAATATTAACTCAATGAACTCATAACATAGGGTATTCCAATTAATGGGACAAGTCTCAACACACCCTATCCACACAAACTTGTAAAAGTAATAGCATTGTATAATTAGTTATAACTTTAATAAAGAATTGTAGAACACTACAAATAAATGTTGAACAAGTTAAGGTGAGTAATGAAATAACTAAAATCTTAGGTAATGAAATTAACCTAATATAGAGTGTGAAGAAAATTTAGAAAAGTCTAAATTACACTCAATTGATCATGTCAACAATACTCACATTAGAGGGTGCTAGAGTCCGTGAGACAAATCTCACTCGCAACATTATGGCAACGTAAGACCTAAGTTCATATTAATCAAGCAAAGAAAGGTATGACAAGCCATCCATAGAATTAAGTAAAAATCATAAGTGTAATCAAGATTCCATAATGTTTGAGTCAAAATCTAAGAGATAAGAAAGTAAAGTAAATCTAAGATTAGCACCGACAGACTAGCAATGAGCTTGTTCCACCAGAGGTAAGTCTCATGAGATGAGGCTAGTACAAAGGTGGAAAAGCAGTCTTCGTATGTCTCCTAGTCTATGAACTATGTTTGCCAGCATATGGGTACTAGCGGGTGGAAGCCTCTGCCCAAGAATGCTAGAAGTTCGGTTTCACTTTGGTTGGTGATTCCACCTCTTTTCGGTGTGGGGAAGACACCAGATTTGATATTTAGCTCACATGATCTATTTTGGTTATAGCTCAGGAAAGTATCTGGTTCACATCAACCGTGAACCCCATTTGTCCGTGTGGGGAAGACACTGACTTTGTTGCACTTTAGCCGGTGAACCTTTCTTTTAGGTGTGGAGTAGACAAATAACTTTGTTCACATTAACTAGTGAATCACCACTTTTCAGTGTGGGAGAGACAGTAGATTTCATGTTATCTCGCATGATCTACTTCAGTTAATGCTAAAGAATTCTTTAAGGAAAGTAAGTAAGAATGAAAGTAGAATGTTCACATGGAACAGCAGATCAAAGAAGTATAAATGTAAGTTCAAAGTGAACTAAGAGAGCAAGAGCTCAAGAGTATGAATCATCAGTTTTTATAAGAATGAAGTTTTTAACAAGTTATGGGCATAGCCAATAAAGATTGTCTTATAATGATTTCTTATATTAACCAATAAATATATGCCAATAAAGAGAACAAAACTTATTGACTCAAACATTTTGAGGGTGAACATATGTCCCAGCATCATTATATTATGCAAATGACAAATGAACGGACATATCCAATGATTGTCTTATAAATACACTCATCCCCAATTTAATAAGAATCGACAATATAACATTCAAGTAATGAAGCCAAATTATTTCCTTAGTCTTTTGGATTAATTACTATATTCATTGTATGTATGAGAGTATAAGATCAAAGGAGATCATTGAAGTACACTACAGAAAGAAGAAAAAGACTGAAAAGTAAACTTAGACTAGAGAGAAGAGCTCTCAGCCCAAGGGAGCAAATTTCTTAAGTTTTGTTTAAGTTGTTCTAAAATTATGTTCATGATTTCAAGGTCTCATGTTCTTATAGAAAATAAGTTGTATGATCTAATTGCATAAAAACATGTCATATTCATTGCACGAATAAGAATAACGATTTTAGAAAGTAAAGTGACTTAACTTTCAAGAAACAACATGTTTTGGTAGGTAGTGCTTTCCTTGATCATGCAAACTCCTTATGTGTTTATGTATACATCCATACTTTTTACAAGTGTGTACTAACCCCATAAACTATTACTATTTTTATAGGTGCAGGTTCTAGAGAAGATTGAAGATTCAACGAAGAAGTTTGGATTAGCGATCTTCAGACTTTTGTAGGTCCTCTTGAGTTTGAGGATGCTACACTTTACTATTCTAGCTTTAGTATAATAGACATAGCTGGTGATATAGTCCCTAGCGTTTCTTTTCAAATAGTTGTTCTAAGCTTTTGTATTAAGGCGGTTTGGAAAACTATTATTATATTATGGATTTTTTCATTTCAATTATTTAATGTAATATTAATGATTGTTTAGTTTTATCCGTAGCATATCACTCTTACGAATTAAATATGTGAAGTCTAAGTATACTTCATTATGTTTTAAAAAGTTTTAAATTTTCCGCAAATTTAATTTTATAATTGTGATGAAATCTAAGAAGAGGCTTGTCTACGACCTATAAGAGGTGAACGATGCCGGTCGCATTCCGATTCCCGAATTCAAGTGTGACATGGTAAGTGCTTGTGTGTCTTCATGTGTTTGAGTGAGTTTTACGTGTTTACTTTTTTGAAATTGGTGTGGTATATTTCTAAGAACTAAACAACTATCTTTAAGGGTTTAACGTTCGAGTATGATCCCACCTAGGACCCAGGAGGCGCCCTTGAAGAGGACTCCATCTCTAGGCAAGACGCTGTCAAGCAGTGACCAAACGACAACCCAAGGGACAGTCCGTTACTCAACAAACGGTCCGTCGACCATGGGCGTCG